>NW_027507748.1:64623044-66039018 GCF_037356315.1 Lithobates pipiens
AAGCGTTGGGTGAAGGCTGAAGTGGAGCACGTTTAAATGTTTTACAACATAACAATATGAACAGGTTAATTTTTGTTATTTTAACAAACTTCAGTTTATGGTCATATTTTTGTGGACACTTTATTATTATTTTAGCGCTGCCTTTTTGTTATAATTTTTCATATCAGAGCCTCGAACAAAAAACAGCTCAGCAATGATATTCTCAAATCTCTCACCAAATTTTGAGACTAGCAGCCATAGGCAACAGCATGTGGGCAGGTGTAGTCTGTACTCTCCACTGCAGGTAGTACTTGACTGAAGTGGCAACGTAGAAGGGGAAGGAAGTTTTGAGGAACTTGGTTCCTCTAGGACTTCCTGCAGTCACAAGGAAACAGCGGTCCAATTCTCTCCAGTGGCCATCTTGGGTCAGGCACAGTCTATTTCAGACTCCAGTTCCTGGGTTTGGTGCACTTTATGCAAGTGGCTAGTGTAGGGAAAGGTTTCGGAGGAGAGGAGAATGCAGGAACTATATCTATCTCTCCTCAGGAAGCCTCCCCTTTGGGTGTGGACTGGCCAGGCCACATTCCACTCCTCATGGCAGATGCTGTTTGCATCTTTCAAGTCTATGTCTGTACACTGTTACAGTTGGTAAATGGCTCCAGAGGGTTGTGCCTAGTTGTATTGTGCCTAGTTGTATTGTGTTGGACCTTTCTACAATGTAATGCTCTTGCCTGACATGGACTCTGTTGGGTTGATTAAGTAAAACTGGAGAGAGCAAAATCAGATGCAGCTGTGCATGGTAGCCAATCAGCTTCTAACTTCAGATTATTGAGTTAAGCTTTGACAAAAAAAACCTGTAAGCTAAAAATCTGGTTTCTATTCAAGGCTACACCAGATTTTGCACTCTCCAGTTTTAGTAAATCAACCCCTGTGTGTTTACTACCTGCCACACCACGCTGCACCTTGCTCACAAGCAGCTTAGGTGCCTTACTGCAGATATCCGGCTTTAAGGCCTCAAACGTTCACGTTTGGGGAAATAGACTGCATGTGAATGCATGGGCACTAACAAAAAGTTAATGTGTATGAGACCTGAGTGTGTTTGCTCAAAAGTGCACACAAAAAAACGGAAGTTCACTGCTTTTTCTTGAGAAGGAAGAATTCAAGCCAAGGTAACTCTTTTAGGAGACAGCAATTGACATTTCTAGGTGTTCCCTTTAATATTGCAAATCTCTGGATTTTGAGCTCAGTTCAATGTTAACCATGTCAGTCCCGAAAGGATTTGCCCCCTTAATGACCAGGTCATTTTTTGCGGTATGGCACTGCGTCACTTTAACTGACAATTGCACGGTCCTGCGGCGCTGCACCCCACAAATAGAGCTTTCTTTTGGTGGTATTTGATCACCTCTGTGGTTTTTATTTTTTGCGCTATAAACAAAAAAAAACGACAATTTTGAAAAAAAAAAGTTTTACTTTTTGCTATAATAAATATCCTCCCAATTTTTTTTTACATTTCTTCATCAGTTTAGGCCAATATGTATTCTAAATTGCAATAAGCGTATATTGATTAGTTTAACTTTGCACAAAAGTTCTAGCGTCTACAAAAAAGGGGACTGTTTTGTGGGGTTTTTTTTCTCTTTTTTTTTTTTACATGTTATTTGATAATGCTTGATATTTAGTAATTTAGTTAATATAGTTTTTGTTTGTATAACCATAACAAATAAAAATAAAAATGATTTGATTAAAAAACAAAAAAGGGGATAGATTTATGGCATTTTTATTAATATTATTATTTTTTACTAGTAATGGCGGTGATCTTCTATTTTTAGCGGGACTGCAGCATTGTGGAGGACAGAACAGACCTTTTTGACACTTTTTTGGGACCATTGATATCTATACAGTGATCAGTGCTATAAAAATGCACTGATTACTGTGTAAATGTCACTGGCAGGAAAAGGGTTGACACTAGGGAGCGATCAAGGGGTTAAATGTGTTCCCTCATGTGTGTTTCTAATTGTGGGGGAAGTGTACTGACTGGAGGGGAAGACATATCGCTGTTCCTAATTACTAGGGACAGCAAATTTGTCGATCCTCTCCTGTCAGAGCGGGGATTTGTGTGTTTACACACACAAATCTCCGTTCGGGCTCTCGGGCTCTCTGGCGACATGCGGGTGCCTGCTCTGGCTCTTAAAGGAGCCAATGTATAGATACGTCGATTCGCGCAAGGGAGCCAACCTTCCGCCGTAAATGTGCGTGAGCCGGTTGGGAAGTGGTTAAAGTAAACTGCTCTTATGATAGAGAATACTAACTGCTCTCATAGACACTATACATACATAAATCACCATGTAGACATCTCTGGACCCCTACTCTTCTGGGCCCATAGCAGCCACATGGCCTACTACTGCTATAGTTTTACCACTGATACCAACAAGCTGTATTAATTAATAGTCATACTAGCTGAAATGAAATATGATTTAAGCTACTTTTAAATGGATATGTATTCAGACAAAATTATGTTTTTATATGCTTTCCTGGAGTTGGTTTCTCCATGGAACCCAGATTCTGGCATCTGTTAATGCTCAAATTATTTCAAAGCTGAGTATAAATTATCGTAACAAAGGGATTTGCGGTGATAAGATGTTGTTTTCCTGTAGTGTAAACTGCCAAAAGAGAATGCTTGGCAAATGATATAACACGAGAGCTTCTGCCATTGAAAATGATCCGTGGAGTGATTGCAGAGAGATATGTTCTCTTAGAACAAGGACAACCATTATATCAGAAAGGGCACAGAATGCTCCACTCTCTGTGACAACCAATTCAGCCAGATATATGTGATCCGGGAACAAGTGCATTCAGAGTTCACCATCTGCAGGTTTAAAGGCAACTAAGCTGTATCAGTAAGCTTGGCTTAGAGTAGTAATAAACCTTCAATGTTTTTAGTTTAACACAGGAGTAGACAACCCCCGGATCGGGTGCCGCAAGCGGCATGCCAAGCCTCTTTTGCTGGCACTTGACTCCCTCCCCATCAGCAGAGCAGCGCAGGGAAGTGTCAGTGAGACATCCATGCATTCCAGTTTCCAATTCCACACCGCACCTGCACTGAGGTTATCTAGCTTTGCTGTAGCTGCGATCGCCAGCTTTTGTGATGGGGAAGAGATGGGGTGCAGTTCTGCTAAGGGGGGGGGGGCAGTCCTTGTTTCCAGGAGGAGGAGGACTCTGATTGGCTACTGAAGCCAATCACAGTCCTGCTAGCCCCGCCTACCATCTGGAGGAAGATGACTCACTTGGTTGCCGCTACCAATCTCGCAAAGATGGGATTTTATTGTGATTGAGAAAACCACAATCAGGTGACAGTTTGTGGAATTACTGTTAAGCTTTTGGGAATTTTGTTGAAATTATTCCTGAACCTTTGCATCACTTACTACTGAACCCCTCTGCACTCTGTGTCCCTTTACGCAACAGCCAGTATTTAGCGCAATGAACATCCCACCCAACTTTTGCTGCAGTGTGGAGTGCTGCACTTTTTTTCAAATTTTCTACATTTTTCTCAACTACGGGGGGCCCACAGACCCACTGCTTTCAGAAAATGCCCCTGACCTGAACTCATCATTGCACATCCATTTCATATGCGAAAAGCATGATACTATATTTTTTTCCACTGTACAACAAAGTAAAACATTTCTGTGCAGCCCGTGTCCCCAGTGAAACCTGTGTCACCAGTGCAGCCTGTGTCCCCAGTGAAACTTGTGTCACCAGTGAAGTGGTGGTACTGGAGGGGGGTGGCGGTGGTACTGGAGGGGGATGGTGGTCCTGGAGAGGGGTGGTGGTGGTACTGGAGGTGGGTGGCAGTGGTGGTACTGGAGGGGGTGGCGGTCCTGGAGGTGGGTGGCGGTGGTACTGGAGGTGGGTGGCGGTGGCGGTACTGGAGGGGGTGCCGGTACTGGAGGGGGGTGGCGGTGGTACTGGAGGGGGATGGTGGTCCTGGAGAGGGGTGGCGGTGGTACTGGAGGTGGTAGCGGTGGTACTGGAGGTGAGTGGTGGTGGTGGTACTGGAGGGGGGCTGGTGGTACTGGAGGGGGATGGTGGTCCTGGAGAGGGGTGGCGGTGATACTGGAAGTGGGTGGTGGTGGTACTGGAGGTGGGTGGCGGTGGTGGTACTGGAGGGGGGTGGCGGTGGTACTGGAGGGGGATAGTGGTCCTGGAGAGAGGTGGCGGTGGTACTGGAGGGGGATGGTGGTCCTGGAGAGGAGTGGCGGTGGTACTGGAGGTGGGTGGCGGTGCTACTGGAGGTGGGTGGTGGTACTAAAGGGGGGGTGGTGGTACTGGAGAGGGGTGGCGGTGGTACTGTAGGGGGATGGTGGTCCTGGAGAGGGGTGGCAGTGGTACTGGAGGTGGGTGGCAGTGGTACTGGAGGTGGGTGGCGGTGGTGGTATTGAAGGGGGGGTGGTGGTCCTGGAGAGGGGTGGCGGTGGTACTGGAGGGGGATGGTGGTGGTACTGGAGGTGGGTGGTGGTGGTGGTACTGGAGGGTGGGTGGTGGTACTGGAGGAGGGTGGCGGTGGTACTGGAGGGGGATGGTGGTCCTGGAGAGGGGTGGCGGTGGTACTGGAGGGTGGGTGGCATGGTGGTGGTACTGGAGGTGGGTGGTGGCGATGGCACTGGAGGTTGGTGGTGGTGGTGGTACTGGAGGGGGGGTTGTGGCGGTGGTACTGGAGGGGGGGTGGTGGGGGTACTGGAGGGGGATGGTAGTCCTGGAGGTGGGTGGCGGTGGTACTGAAGGTGGGTGGCACGGTGGTGGTGGTGGTACTGGAGGGGGGTGGTGGTGGTACTGGACATCAGGGTTCACAGAGGGCCCCCTTGCTTCAGGATCCCCAGAGAGCCCCCCTTATTTCAGGGTCCCCAGATACCCCCCTTACATCAGGGTCCCCAGAGAGCCCCCCTTACTTTAGGGTCCCTAGACAGTCACCCCCCCTTCCAGAGGTTTCTCTGTACCTTGCTGGACTCCGCTGTGCACCTTGGCCCCCAGCAGATCTCTGTACCCCCCCCGCACCTGGGGGGAGGCAGCGATCAGCAGCTCTATGATGTTGATGGGCGGCGGGATCTTCCTGAGTCTATACACACACACTGGAGAGGGGTCAGCACGGCTGTGAGTGGAGAGCATGTCTCTCATGTAAAAGGAGCACAGAGACACCGGGAGTGACGTTTTATTTCCCCTCGTCCTCTCTCGCACGGGACACAAAACACACAGCTGATCTGCTCCCCCTTTGGCCCCCCCTCCCCTCCTCTCTCCTGTGTTCTCCGCGGGCATTCAGGTGTGAAGCTAACAAGCTCCCGCGGAGAACACAGGAGAGAGGAGGGGAGGGGGGGGCGAAGGGGGAGCAGATCAGCTGTGTGTTTTGTGTACCGTGCGAGAGAGAACGAGGGGAAATAAAACGTCACTCCAGGTGTCTCTGTGCTGCTGTTACATGAGAGACACGCTCTCCACTCACAGCCCCACAGTGATGGAATTCCAGGGCCCAGTCGCAACTGCGACTGTTGCGACCCTGGTAATTCCGCCACTGCCATACATCACACACATCACATACATCACATACAAGCACGGGGGCTGGATGCAAGAGGTGGATCAGTAGGATGAGTGTGCCAGGACAGGTAGCTGTGTCATCTCTGCTTTATTTCACCACTTTGCATATCATGCATATTATAGATGAGAAGAGGGTACAGCGTTGGGGCAGATGTGCAGAAGGGGGGGTACAGGAGTGGAAGAGATGAGAAGGGTTCAGCAGTGGGACAAAAGAGCAAAGGGTTACATTGGTGGGACAGATGAGAAGGGGGTTCAGTGGTGGGACAGAAAAGCAGGGGGGGGGGGGTAGAGCAGTGGGGCAGATGTAAATGGAGATGTATTTGTGGGACAATGAGCAGGGTGTCACAGTGGTGGGGCAGGAGAGCAGGGGTAACAGAGATGGAGCAGAATAACACGGGGTACAGAGGGAGACAGATGTGCAGGAGGTACATTGGTGGGGCAGATGAGAAAGCGGGTTACAGTGGTGGGGCAGATGAGAATGTGATTCAGCAGTGAGACAGAAGAGCATGTGGATATAGCGGTGGAGCAGAAGTGGAGGGAGGTACATTGATGGGACAGGTGGGCAGGGGGGTCAAAATGGTGGGACAGAAGAGCAAGGGGGGTACAGTGGTGGGACAGATGTGCAGGAGGTACAGTGGTGGGAGGGATGAGAAGGGAGTTCAGCGGTGGGACATAAAAGCAGGGGGTACAGTGATGAGGCAGGTGAGCAGGGGGTTACAGTGATGGGACAGATGAGCAGGGGGGGGTTCAGTGTTGGGCCAGATGAGAAGGGGGTTAAAGTGGTGGGAAAGATGAGCGGGGGGTCAGTGTTGGGGCAGATGAGAAGGGGGTTCAGCGGTGGGACAGAGGAGCAGGGGGGTAAAGCGGTGGGGCAGATGTGAAAGGAGATGCATTGGTGGGACAGAAGAGCAGGAGGTTACAGTGGTTGGGAAGAAGAGCAGGGGGTACAGAGGTGGGGAAGTTGTGCAGGGGGGGAACAGTGGCGGGGCAGAGGAGAAAGGAGGTACATTGGTGGGACAGATGAGAATGGGGTTGGAGGTGGGGCAGAGGGGTGCAGAAGAGAAAGGAGGCACATCAGTGGAACACATGAGCAGGGGGTTACAGTGGTGGGGTAGAAGAGCAGGAGGAACAGATGTGGGACAGATTTGCGGGTGGTACAGTCTCGTGGGGCAGATGAGAAAGGGGGTTATGATGAGAAGATAGTTGAGCGGGGAGACAGAAGAGCATGGGGGTACGGCGGTGGAGCAGATGTGCAGGGAGGTACAGTGGTGGGGCAGATGAGAAAGGGGGGACATTGGTGGGTCAGATGAGCAGGGTGGTACAGTGGTGGGGCAGATGTACAGGGGGTTACAGTGGTGGGGCAGATGAGCAGGGGAGGGATACAGTGGTGGGACAGATGAGCAGGGTGGTACAGTGGTGGGGCAGATGTACAGGGGGTTACAGTGGTGGGGCAGATGAGCAGGGGAGGGATACAGTGGTGGGACAGATGAGCAGGGGGGTTACTGTGGTGGGACAGACGTACAGGGAGTTACCGTAATGGGGTAGATGAGCAGGGGGTACAGTGGTGGAGCAGATGTGCAGGGGCGCTTCTGAGGTGTGGTGTTGCAGGAATTGGGACTGATCTGAGGTGTGAGAGTGCAGGATGTTAATTTCTTACTAATACTCAAGTCGTTTACAGCATTTACTTTATAAAAAATCCTTTTTGTGAATGAGAGTGTGAAGTTGATATTTGTTTGTTATAAAATCGGCACGCTCAAATTCTTTGAAAAAAAAAAATTGGCACACACATTGTGTTTAAATGATTGCCTACCCCTGGTTTAACACATTGATCACAATAAAATAAACATTCCCTGTAAATTATTTGTTAAACGTTTTACCCCAGCACTTGCAGTATACAACTTTTAAAGCTGATCTGAAATTCCAGTTCCCATAGGAAAGAGTTACTGTAACATTGGAGTCTCCAGCCAGTCTGTTAGCTTGGAAAAGGGGGAGGAGGAGGAGGAGAGAAGTAAAGCATTACCTTGCCAACCCAGACTATGGGGCTGTGTGTTTCCATTGGTGCACACAGTGTAGAGATACACAACTATAAGTAGAAAAATATAGCGGACCTCCAATTGTCCAACATAGGCTGTTGGAGTGGGGGGGTGTATTAACCCCCCTAGCGGTAATCCCGAGTCTGGCTCGGGGTAGGAATATACTGATAGTAGCGGTAACCCCGAGCCAGACTCGGGATGGCTTCGCTCGATGCAGGGGAGGACACAGGGAGAGTTACTCACCTTGTCCCCTGGATCCAGCGATGTCCGCCGCGCTGTGTGATCGAGCTGTCCTCCGCACGATTCACAGTGCCGAATGCCGCCGAGCTCCGTTCCCTGCGGCGTTACGGCGCACGGGAGCGGAGAACGGCGGCAAATTCAAAAAAGTAAAAACACACAAAACACACACAGCACTGTAATCTTACAGATTACAGTGCTGTATTAAAAAATGCACACCCCCTTTGTCCCTAGTGGTCTGTGCAGTGCCCTGCACTTTTATATTATAAATACTGTTTTTTACTGCCTGGAATGTGGAGATTGTCCATAGCAACCAAAAAGTGTCAATTTTTCAGTGTTTTTGGATTTGATTACATTATTGAATAGTTTTTATTATTCTTTATTATATTATAAACTTTATCAAACCCGGGATTTAAGAGCGTTATTCCTAAGAATTACAGGACTACAAAATAAAAGCCAGATTTCCGTGCAAAATAATTGTACCGCTTTCAGCACCTAATTCCAGGCTGAATCATACCGCCAGGGAGGTTAAGTGTCATTACAAACAAAGTATCACAGTAAATACAGCTTTATTCATACAATAAAACACATGATATTGTTAAAAAGTGATCCATATCCCAAAAGATCATAGTCACAATTGAACAACTGTAGAGCATAGTGGATAAATGTGTTTCACATACATCCAGTGCTTCTTCAGGAGCCATGTGCCCTTAGTTTACATGGATGTTAAACATAATACAATATCTACAATAGAAAATGTAAGACAATATATCAACATTTTTTACATTTCCATATATACATTATGTTACATCACAAGGAGGAGCGCCAAAAGAGGAAAAGAAGGTTTTTCATATTTATTTTTTTTCTTCTTCTTTTGCTCCTTTGGCCCTCCTCCTTGTGATGTAATGTAATGTATATATATATATATATATATATATATATATAAGTAAACATAAAAAATGAAAAATGTTAATATATTGTCTTATATTTTCTATTGTAAATATTGTATTATGTTCCATATTAATGTACACTAAGGGCCCGTGTATCCTGATGAAGTGCTGGATGTATGCAAACTGTGTTGATCCACTAAGCTCTACATTTGTACCATTGTGACTATAATCTTTTGGGACATGGATTACTTTTTAACAATTTCATGTGTTTTATTGTATGAATAAAGTTGTATTTACTTTTATACTTTGTTTGTAGTGACACCTAATACATCACCCCACTCCAACATTCCATGTTGGACAATTGGAGGTCTGCTATATTTGTCTACTTATTATGTATACTTGAGGGACGGTGTCCAATTTTTACAGACATTGCCCTCGTACCCACATATAAAATATGATAGAGACACAACTATAGTCCCTGCATGCAAAGGTGGCTCCAAAGGATGCTGCAGTAGAAACAGGAAACCTATGGCAGCAGTCATGGCACCAGGTTAAACTGGAACATAGCCAAGGATTAAAAGATAAAGAAGTTGCATACTCCATAAGAGGTTAAATCAGTTGTTAAAAGAGCTTTAACGCCCAACTTCCAGGGCCATCTTTAATATTGACTGGACCCTGGGCACACTTTTTATTGGGGCCCCATATGCAATTTCACTCTCCACCCCAACATCCCAAAAAACAAATAAACACGCACTCATCTCAAAAAACGTTAATAGTGTAAACGTAAAGAACTGGTCCACACTCACTGATTACTAGCTAGAGGTTACTGCATTTCCTTACTGCTCACTGATTGGTTGCTAGAGGTTACTACACATCATTACTGCTCATTAATTGGTTGCTAGAGGTTACTGCACATCATTCATGCCTGTGGAGAAATAATAAGTAGCATATTTAGGCACCAAAAACATGTCAGCAGACACAAAATAGGTTCCAAACTTACACACCATAACAAACACCAACCAATTAAATTATAGAGTCGGTACCATATTGTACTGACACACACAGGAACATGTCCACAAGACAAAGAGTCAGTACCATACTGACACACCAAAAACATGTCATAGATTACAGACTTGGCAATAACATGCAATGCCAAGGCGCAGCTAACAAAGCCAGCAGACTGCTCCCATGCAGTAAAAAGTGCATACATTCCAAAGGTCAATCAATTATTTTATCCTTTTACAAAACACGAATTCATGCTTATCTGTATTATGCAGCTTAGTTTTGGTCACCAGGTCACCTGCGGCTGCATTTTGAAAAAGGTGGAGGCACCTTCTTTTTTTTTTGTGCAGAAAATGCAGGCACAAAAACCCATTCAAACCCGCTCAAGTGGTAACCTAGCCTTAGGATGTAGGGCAGTGTACAGAGGTCAGTAGTATGTACTGCAGTGTACAAAGCTCAGTAGTATGTAGGTCAGTAGTATGTAGGGCAGTGTACAGAGGTCAGTATTATGTAGGGCAGTGTACAGAGGTAATTAGTATGTAAAACCGTGTACAGAGGTCATTAGGATGTAACAGTGGTCAGTAGGATGTAGGGCAGTGTACAGAGGTCAGTAGGATGTAGGACAGTTACAGAGGTCAGTAGTATGTAGGGCAGTGTACAGAGGTCAGTAGTATGTTAAACAGTGTACAGAGGTCAGTAGTATGTAGGGCAGTGTACAGAGGTCAGTAGGCTGTAGATGTAGTGTACACTGAACAGTAGGGCAGAAGACAGGGGGTCAGCAGGGGAGAGAGCAGAAACTGACAGGTCAGAGGATAAAAAGTCAGTAGGGCACAGTACGGGGGGCGGGAGGGCAGAGTATGGGGGCATGGGGGGCACAGTATGGAGGACAGTAGGACACATACCAGGGGGGGGGTCAGAAGGGCACACACCATGGGGGGCACAGTATGGGCCTCAGGAGGTCACACACTGTGGGGTCAGGAGGGCACATACCAGGGGGTCAAGAGGGCACATACCAGGGGGTCAGGAGGGCACACACTATGGGGGTGGCAGGGCACATACCAGGGGGTCTGGAGGGCGCACTACAGGGTTGAGAGGGCACATACCAGGGGGCCGGGAGGGCACAGAATGGATGTTGGGAGGGCACATGCCGGGGGGTTAGGAGGGCACAGTACGGGGGTCAGGAGGGGGCACACTATGGGGTTAGGAGGGAACACACGGGGGTCAGGAGGGCACACACTATGGGATTAGGAGGTCACACACCAGGGGGCAGTAAAAACCTGGGGGCAGGGACAATACTTTAATTATTTCTACATTAAAATAACATCTTCCCATTTGTCAGCTAGCAGGAAGCACTTCTATGCTATTGCTATACTGCATTTGCTCAGCAGACTTATCATAGAAGTGCCTGCAAGCCAATCCACAATGAACTGCTAGGTGATTTTACATCCAGGCACACTCCCTTGGCTCGGCTCCCTCTGCCCAGCTACTGTCACACCACCCTCTTCCAGGCGTGATCTCGGAGACCAAGCAGATCCCCATCCTGCCCACTCAAACAGCTGAAGCCTGGAGGCTTCACCTCAGGGATGATCCTTGGTCCTGCAGGAGAATGGTAAAACTACTGAAGAGTGATGTAGGGGGAGGTGCAGGGGGTGGAGGTGTGTGAGACGGGGCGGGCAGCAAAACTTAATACAGCAATAGCAATGAGTGAAATGGCTGTAAGCTGTCCCGATCACGGCTCTGCTTTCCGGAATGCAGCCAGGGACAAGAGCACGGCGTAACAGGCGGCTCACTGGAATATGTGACTGTTGGCAACTTGGAAAATATGAAACGCAGGCTAAAGGGGCAGCTTTGGGCCCCCCATAATGACAGGGCCCGGGCACCTGCCCCGTTTGCCCTGCGTTAAAGAAAGCCCTGCCAACTTCTATATAAAACTGCTCACATAAAGATAAGTTGGTGCTTGCGACTAGCTAAGTGTTAACGCGCCAGCCTGTTTGACATAATGAGGGATTGGGATGGTCAAGAGGAATTAAAAAAATTACTAATAAAACTCCATGTAGTGCATGCGATAGCACATGGAAGGCAGCACAGTGGAAGCAACTTCTGGAACAGCTGAGGATAAAACACAGGCGCCACACAAATGGGTATAGGTACTCACAAGGGTAAAGTAGTAAAACGCATTGGGCACAAATTGGCAAGAGTCCATGGAGAGAGTACATCCAGGAGGCTTCTCGCTGCTGGCTCAGAGCGGGCTGCGCCGGTGGTTGCCGACACTTCCTTGATTTGGAACGCACAGGACTGAAGAAGTAAACGTGTTGCCTATTGGTTCACCATATCCTGGAATGTGCGATCCAGATCAAGGAAGTATCGGCAACCACCGGCGCAGCCAGCTCTGAGCCACCAGCGGAAAGCCACCTGGATGCACTCTCTCCAATTTGTGCCCAATGCCTTTTACTACTTTACTCTCGTGAGTACCTATACTCGTTTGTGTACTAAATTTACTTTTACACTGCACTAATGCCACGTACACACGGTCGGAGAATCCGTCGGAATGCGTCGTCAGATAATCCGACTGTGTGTGGTGTGTGCATCGGACTGATTCCGTCCGAATCTCCGTCTGGCCCAATTTTCCAACATGTTGGAAATATTTCCCGACCAACTGGGCCGGTCGGACATACTCCGATCATGTGTAGAGAATTTTGATCGGACCAAGTGCCACGCATGCTCAGATCAAATTCCTACATCAAAGCTATTGGCTACTAGCCTGAATGTAGTCCCATTGTAACGAAATTACATCACCGCGTTCTTGGCAACCGCTAAATCAGACAACTTGGCCCGACCGTGTGTATGCAACAGTTTCGGACACAATCCGTCGGACTAAATCCGATGGACAAAATCCGACGGATTTGGTTGGCAAAATCTCCGACCGTGTGTACGTGGGCTTAGAGTGGCACCTGTGTTTTTTCCCCAGCTATATAAAATTACTGACTTTGACTAATAACCTCAGGAAATTTGGAGTAATATTTGGTGATGTCTACTCGCTGTAGACTCTGACAGGAAGAAACAAAACCTTGCCTTTACTAAGATGGCGGCCTTCACACAGAGATGCTGCAGGGAAACTACTGGCAATTCTGATGACTAATTTACTTTACCAGCTTTTAGAGTTCAATTCCTCGATTAGGCTGTTTTCATCCAGATAAGATGAAAATCTCAGAACTTTTGGATTAGTAGACACCAAGGGGGACAGATTGAATATCCAGGGTGGATAAGTTGTTTGCTAATTGTTTTTGTCCCAAGGCATTAGCCGTCTCTGACCCTGCCTAGCAGCACACCTCCCATAAGTGTTCAACCCAATCAGACTGACACAAAGAGGCTCTCTTACATTACCGTTAGCAGTTCTTTTGAAAGAAATTTCCCACTACATAGTGAAAAAAGTACATAGTGAAACTTTCTTTGAGACTTTTGTGCCAGAAGCTAATGATGTGTTTTTAGATCTCTTTGTTGGTACTACTAAAGAACCAACTTCTTGCTCTCCCTACTCTATGGAAGTTCTACCATCAACCAGCCATCTGGTGAGGGCGTAGACCCCTTAGTTCGTCTTTTTCTCTTGTATTTGTGGAAAATCGAATAAACACATTGAAATATAAACCTTGTGTACACTTTATTACAGTGATGGCGAACCGTGGCACCCCTAGATCTTTTGGAACTACATTTCCCATGATGCTCATGCATTCTGCAGTGTAGTTCCAAAACATCTGGGGTGCCAAGCTGTGCCATCACTGCTCTATTAGATAATGCTGGAACTAACACAGGGTAACTTTGCCTTCTCCTTCAGTGACTGTGTTTGGGCCTAATGATTGGCTGCTGGTAGACGGTCACCTTCTCCCCATGCTTGTAATGATTGAATGATATACAGCAAAAGGTAAATATAAACTAGTGGGAGATTCTTCTTACTGTTTAATGTCTTCAGAACTGGCAGACTTATCGATCTCTCTAGAGCGAGCCATGAGCCCGCTTTATAGGATTTTCTTTATTCTTCCCATACAGAGTAGCACACATACTTCCTCTCACTCTCCATGCTTCTCTCTAACCCTTTGTCTTCCTTAACATCTCCATGCCATACCAGTTTTGACTCCTTTTCGGAGTCCAGTACACATCATATTTGCCATAGATTCTGTCACAGTCTAGCCTGCAGATTTCTGTCTGTAAAATTCTTACCTCCTTGCTGTAGTGGTTCTGCTAGATCTGTGATTCTGTTCACATGTGTTGCTGACTACTCTGTTCACCTATGGGTGGTGCCTGCTCTACTGCGGATTTATATCATTTTCCCTTCTGTCACTTTCTGGGTCGCCTCCCAGTTAACTTCCCTATATATATACGCACCTGATCAGTGCAGCAATCCTTGCCTGAGCAACTTCATAGTTCTCTGAGCTCCTGGCCCCTTGCCATTTGTATATTCTGTGTATGACGTTGGATTCTGACTTCCCAAGTACTGACCTTAGCTTCATCTTCCATTTGTGCTTGTCTACTG
This sequence comes from Lithobates pipiens, assembly GCF_037356315.1. Classification (NCBI taxonomy): domain Eukaryota; kingdom Metazoa; phylum Chordata; class Amphibia; order Anura; family Ranidae; genus Lithobates; species Lithobates pipiens. The sequence continues at coordinate 64,637,291 of NW_027507748.1, forward strand.
CCTGCCCTGACCTCAGCTTGTTTCACGGATCCTCTTCTGTGTCCTGCCATCTGTACTCTGCACATGCAAGTGGTCTCCCGTATTGTCAGCTGGGCATACCTGGGGGCCGCAACCTGGTTCCAGCTTTCTGCAAGTCCACTCCAACCGTCAGCAGCCCTGGTGAAGAAGCAGGTTGAGGCTTATGCCCTGTACACACGGTCAAACATTCTGAATACAAAATCCAACGGATTTTGGCCGATCTTGTCTTGCATACACGCGGTCGCACAAGTTGTCAGAAAATCCGATTGTTCCGAACGCGGTGATGTAGAACACGTATGATGGGACTATAAAGAGGGCAGTAGCCAATAGCTTTTGTCTCGTAATTTATTCTGAGCATGCGTGGCACTTTGTCTGTCGGAATTGTCTACACACGATTGGAATTTAAACGATTGAATTTTGTTGTGGGAAAATTTTAGATCCAGCTCTCAAACTTTGTGTGTCAGAAATTCCGATGGAAAAAGTCAGATGGAGCCCACACACAATCGGATTTTCCGACAACAAGATCTGATTGCACATTTTCTGTCGTAAAGTCCGACCATGTGTACAGGGCATTAGACTCTGCAGCCTAGGGAACTGGTTGGTGTTCTAAAAGGGCTCACTACCACAGAAATCTGACAGATTCACCAACTATCAGGAAAGCTCTCCTGGACCTTGCTGCACCTGTTTACACCTAAGGGTGCCTGTCACCTCTTTTCATATGCTATTCTTTAGCGAGACATTGTCAAGGGGGCACAGACTAAGACAATACACAATTACTAAAACATGATAGCCACAGACAGACATACCTAGGTAATTGTATTGGGTCTAGCCCTTTTTTTTTTTTTCAAATTTTTTATTTAATACAAGAAGACCAGTATACAGGGATCAGAACAAACAACAGTATAGACAACAATACAACTGTAGTTAAACAAACGGCAATACATCTAGACCAATTCAGACGGAACGCTCATCACTAAAACTTCACCATTAGGTGGGCTTAGAGTGTAAGGCTATTTGGACACGTATTATTCCCACGGCCGACACCGTCTCCTCTGGGAAAGGGTATGGCCTGTCTAGGCGCGGAGAGCGGTGGCGTGTCTGTTCCTGTAAATGTGGTCTTGCCTTTTTTCTTTTTTTTTTTATCTTAACTTCTCCCTCTAGGGTTTTCCCTAAAGTTACTAAAGGACTGGAATGGGTCCGCGGGGGAGGGGTGTAACAGGGCAATACGGGTCGGCTCATTAGAAGGGGGGAATAAGAAGGGGAGGGGGGAAATAAAAAATAGAAAGGGGGGAGGGTGGGGAGGGAGGGTACAGTGTCATTATCCTGAAAAGGTTGTCAGTCGACTCTCCTGAGAGCACGGCCTTCAGTGGAGTACCTGAAGGCATTCCATGCCTGCCACGTTTTAGAATATGTTTCCTGTCGGTGTTGGCTGGTGAGTATCAAGTCCTCCAGTCGGCTAATGTCGTCCACTTTATGTAGCCATTGGGCGATAGTTGGTGGGTTCGGGGATTTCCAGTTAAGAGGTATGCACGCCCTAGCTGCATCCAGAAGGTGCCGTATCACAGATCTGCCATATTTCCGGGAAGGTATATCCGTCACGTGGAAAAGAAAGCAGGCCGGCGAAAACGGCACCACTCGGTCAGTGAATGTCTGGGTAATACGCCACACCTCTCTCCAGAAATTATACAAACGGGGACATGACCAGAATATATGCAGGAGAGTGCCCTCGTCTGAGTGGCACCTCCAGCATCTGTCCGAGGTCGTCGGGAAGATCTTATGTAAAAGAGCGGGAGTTTTGTACCAGCGTGAGAGAATTTTAAAGTTTGTTTCCTGTTGCCTGGTGCATAGTGAGGACTTGTGGGTGAGATTAAGTATTTGTTGCTTCTGATTGTCCGTGAAAGTCACCGCTAGGTCTCTTTCCCACTTAGCAAGATATGGGGGCTGGAAATCTTTTGGGGGTTCAATCAACATCGCGTATGTTATGGACAGTGCGTGGGTGAGGGTCCCGCTCTCCGTGCAGAGCTTTTCTAGGTTTGTAAGGGGTCTCCGTGCATCATTGGGTGGTGGCGGTATGTGCTTAAGAAAGTGGGTAAGCTGGGAAGCCCGCAAGAAGTCTAGTTGGTATGGGCCCCCGGGGTCCGTCAGTTCCGCGTATGTCTTCCACCTACCCATCACCCCAAAATGGGACGCTTGGAAAAGGCCTTGTCTACCCAGGTTTCTTTGAGTCCTGGGGTGAAATTCGGATGGCCAATTACCAGTCGCACCGGCGAGTCAGGTGTCGACAGTTCCGGGTTAGTCAAGAGGTGCGAGCAAATCTTTGCAGTATTGCCTACCAGGGGGTGACGTCTAAGCTCAGTAGGTAAGTCTCCATAGCACCAAGGACTGCCTGCCAAGGGTACTTCAAATTGGTCCTGCTCTAACTGTGTCCATAGTTTGGTGTCTTTATGGCGACACCAGTCCAGGAGTCTACTGAGGTGGGTGGCTTGATAGTACTTCCGAATCTCCGGGAGTGCTAAACCCCCCCGATGTTTGGGGTTGGAAAGCATTTTCCTGTGTAGGCGTGGATGTTTGCCCGCCCACAAGAAGCGGGTGAAAAGTGAGTGAACCTGCCCAAAAAAGGCTCTGGGGATGTGGAGCGGGAGGGCCTGGAATAGATAGAGGAATTTTGGCAGTATCAACATTTTAAGAATATTACACCGGCCTAGCCAGGAGTGCATACCGCCCTCCCAACTATCCAGAAGGGGGAATAAAAGTGCCCAGATATTTCAGGGCAGTATCTGACCACTTCAGTTTAAAAGAGTCCTTTAGATGTTGTAGTCGTGCGTGTGGTATCCCCACCCCATTGCTTCAGACTTGGAGAAATGTATCCGCAGGTTAGATAGTTGGCCATAAACATGAAACTCCTGCATAAGGGCCTTAAGAGAAGTCTCAGGGTCCGCCAAGGAGAACATAAGGTCATCGGCATAAGCAGACACCTTATGCCGAGCCTCCTTGGTCCCTATTCCCGTAATTGCAGCGTTATTACGAACATGGCATAAAAAGGGTTCTAAGGTCAAAGCGAACAGCAAGGGGGACAGGGGGCAACCCTGTCGAGTGCCGTTCGTAATAGGGAACACATCAGAAAGTATCCCATTCACTCGTACCCGTGCTGATGGCCTTGTGTAGACTGCTGAAATCCAGCGTAGCATTTTGTCACCGAGGCCAGCATATGCTAGTGTATTAGACATAAATGACCACTCGACCCGATCGAATGCCTTCTCGGCATCCGTGCCCAGAAACACACTCGGGGTCTGGGTGCTGGAGGCTATGTGGAGTAAGTTAAGGACTTTCGTAGTGTTGTCCCTTGCCTCTCTAGATGGAACAAAACCGACCTGGTCCATGTGGATCAACTGAGGAAGATGTTGTTGCAGCCTCATGCCCAGAATTTTGGTGAAAATTTTCAGGTCCGAGTTCAGGAGGGAGATCGGGCGATAGCTCCCGCATTGGGACAGGTCCTTGCCCTCTTTGGGGATGACCGAGATATGCGCTCGCAGAGTGGTGTCGTGCAATCTGGTCGCCGTCCCCAGCCCATTAAAGAGATCCACTAGGGGGCCACCCAAAGATGAAAACAGGGTCTTATAGTAGGCGAGTTTTAACCCGTCTGGGCCTGGCGCTTTGCCCGGTTTCGCACTCTTCAAGGCCGATTGTACTTCCGTCAACGTAATGGGTCCCTCCAGGGAGTCACGTATTTCTGGTGATAGGGATGGCATTTTGGAGTCAACAAGATATTGTGAGACAGCGGCGGGGGGTGGCGGCGACCCAGACAAGTTGTACAGTGAGCTGTAATAGTTCTTGAACTCCTGGGAGATCTGTAGGGGTAACGACTGTTTTTGTCCCGATGGGGTCGTGACATGTGAGACATAGGACGCCATACGTTGCGTTTTCAAGGTCTGAGCGAGATGTCGTCCGCATTTGTTGCCCGACTCGTATACCGTCCGCCTACATTTCTGAAGAGCTGCTTTAGCTCTATACTGGAGGAGGTCATTTATTTGTGAGCGGATAACGTCTAATTCTACGCCAAGGGCTCGAGACGGGGCTGTTTTATGCGTCTGTTCCGTATCATGGAGCTTAGCAAGTAAGGAGTCTAAGTTTTCAGTCCTCTGTCTCTTCAGTCTGGCCCCGTGTTTTATAAGGACCCCCCTGATCACCGCCTTATGGGCTTCCCACACTACGCCCATGTCACTGTCCGGGGTGTTGTTTGTGACAAAGTAATGGCCTATTTCCTTGATCACGTCTGCCAGAACTATGGGGTCTTGTAGCAGACTCTCATTAAGGCGCCACTGCGGTTGAGGGTGCGTATGTTTGTCTGACAAATTATACTGCATGCTGATTGGGGCGTGATCAGACCACGTAATCGACCCGATAGAAGTGTGCGCCACTGCGTGCAGTTGTTTGTGTGGTATCAGAAAATAGTCCAGACGTAAGTAAGTCTGGTGCGGTTTTGAGAAAAATGTGTAGTCGCGTTCCCCCGGATGGAGAAGTCGCCAGACGTCTATGAGTTGTGCCGAATGTAAGGATAGGCCTATACGTTTGCGCATGTCCCTCTTGGTAGTAGATGTACCCGAAGAGGTGTCTTCTATAGGGTTGAGGGGGATGTTCAAGTCGCCCCCCACTATTAACTGGCCGTCAGCAAAACGCTGAAGGTGTTCCAGTCTTTTGCGAAGGAATACATCCTGACGGTCGTTCGGGGCGTAAAGGTTTGCTAGTGTGACCTTCCTCCCCCCTATCATACCCTTCAAATACAGGAAGCGTCCCTCCTCATCTGTCTGGGAGTCTATCAGTGTCCACGGCACCCTCGCCGATATGAGGATCGTTACCCCCCTAGATTTAGCTGCAGTGTATCTGGAGTGGTATGCTAGTGGGAAATGACGGTTTTTAAGTAATGGCAGACTACTGGCCTTGAAGTGAGTTTCCTGTATATACACCACATCCGCTTTAGCACGTCGCATGTCGTGGATAAGGATCCTACGTTTTTCAGGTATATTAAGACCCTTTGCGTTGACTGAGACTATGTGGAGAGAGTCCATCGCTATAAGCGAAAGTATACCAAGTCAGGGAAGGGGAAGGGAGGAGGGGGGGAGGAGAAAGGAGAAAATAAAAACAGGACAGGGGGGAGGGGGGGCAGGAGAAAGTTATAATAAATGGGAAGTAGCAAGGAAAGGGGGGGACGTAAATAAAATATATATGGGGTATGGGGCCATCGCAAAACTGTGCGGCCAAATGGAAAAACTAAATTAGCCTAGTCGGCTGCAACGCTCTCCAGAGCTACCTCTGGTGACTGAGCGTGAACCTAAGTGGGAGCTGGGGTGAACCGAGTCGTAGAGGTGAACTCCCGGTCCTTCGCGGTACCCCACCCCCGGCAACCTACAACCATATGCTAAAAGAAATAAAAACAGACATATAAACCGGCAGAACAAAAAAAAAAAAGCAAAAATCAAGGACAACAGGGTAACATTTACGTGTATTGGCCTCTGCGCCATTAAGTATAGCAAGGCGGGAGGTAAACAACCAATGGCAGGAGGCCACACGGACCATGCGGGACCGCCACACAGAGGCGGAAGCCGCAGAGGGACACCAGCACCCATCACCGAACCCTAGAGCCAGCAGGGTACGTGTCCCCGCTGCGGCCACCCGCCCCACCAAGCAATCCCACACCCTCCAGAACACATGCCCTGGTGCTGAGGCATAAGTCAATGTAAAGGAGAGCCCCCCTCCCCAATACCATCAGGTCATGTGCCCAATCAGGTGTAAAGACCTTCAAAAGCTCTCTGGCAAGCCCGTGGTTCCCTCCTCCTCCCCCAGTGCAAAAAAAAAAAAAAAAGGGTATCAGGTCAACACAAATCCCCGTGCTCCCCCCCGCAAGCAATCTGCTTGCTGTGTGTCAGACAACAAGTCCCCCGGGGTAGAAGTCCTATCTGCTCCTTCTGTACTGGGGTGTGAAATGTTCCTGCAGATGAAGGACCTGCTGTCAAATCTGAGGTTGGTTGACCTGAGTCAGGGAGTCCCAGCCGGATCTCCTCCCCTAGCCAAATTATAGTCAGGGCCGGCAAAGTGCTCCTCCGCACTGTGGCTTAAGAGAAAAGGAGGGCCATAGAGTCAGCAGAAGAGCATCCCTGCCTGGGACAAAATGGGCGGCAATGGTGATATCCAGCCATGGTAAACCCATGACACCACGGGACTATTCGTTCTGGCCGGGATGCCGGGGCTTAAAAAAATAAAATAAAAAAATAAACAATGCACAAACAAAAATGAGTCCTGTCCGGAAATATGGCTAAGAGCCCGTGTCACCCTCACAATCCAGCGTGGCTACTGTGGGTCTCTGGGGGGGAACTCCACGTAAGTAATGGGGTGATCGACTGACAATGGGGAAGGGGGGGTGCCCATAAAAGAAGTAGATAAGGAAGGAGTCCAGGGCATAAACAAAACTAGTGCAGAGTGCTCCTACCACCTATGCCAGTGCTGTTCCTGCCTTATGGGAGTGGGATGAGTGTCCGGAGAGGGTGGCCCATGGCCTACTCACGTGGAGCGCCTCCTGAAGCAGATCGGTGCCGCCAACGGCCTCGTTGCTGGCGGGGCGGCAGGGGGCCCCGGTTGACCGATGCGCCTGATCTACCCAGCTGCCGCGGAAGCAGCTGTAGCCAGTCCGGAACCGGGATAGGCTCCGCTCCCAGGAACCGAAAAAGTGCCGGCAGATCGGCGGCAGTCTGTAGGGTGAAACTTCCAACCTCCTTGCGGAACATGATTGACAGGGGATACCCCCAGTGATATGTGCAGCCGAGCTGCCTGGCCAGGTCCAGGTGTGGTCTAAGGAGGGCCCTCCGTCGCAACGTAGAGCGGGACAGGTCCCGCAGGATACGGATGCTTGCGCCATTCACCTCCACATCACCTTGCTCCCAGGCGCGTCTCAGGATGGATTCTTTTTGCGTGTAGCGGTGTATCCTGCACACAATGTCCCGCGGTCTGTCCGGGTCAGCCGATCTCGGGCCGAGGGCTCTGTGCGCCCTGTCCAAGGCCACCACCACCTCCGGATCCCCGAGCACCGCGCGGAAGATGCCCCTGACCACTTCACCCACATCCTCCGGACCCGCTGCCTCCGGGACCCCCCGGAGCCGCAGGTTATTGCGGCGACTCCGGTCCTCCACGTGTAGTTGGAGGGAGATGGCGGTATCCCGGTGTTGGTCCCGCGACTGCTCCAGCGCGGATACTCTGGCCTCCAAGGATGTCAGGGATGTCTCCCCCGCGGACACACGCTCTGCTATGCTGGAGACCTCCCCCCGGACCTCCTGAATGTCCCTCCTGTGTGTTTCCTCCAGGCGCAGGATCAATGCCTCTATTGCAGATTGTGTTGGGAGGGCCTGGAGCATTTCCCTTATGTCCTGGTCCAGCATGGAGGGTGTAGGAGCCACTGGGGCAGGCATCATCTCTTCTCCCTGCTCTGCTTCTGCCATGCAGTACACCGGAGGTGTCTCTTCGTCGGGCTGGAGTGAACTGGAGGACGCCGTTCGTGACCGCTGCAGTGAGGCCTGTAAGGTGCCTCGTGGAGACGCAACAGCCGCTCCCGGCGGAGATCCCTCGCTGCGCCCGAAATAGCGGCAGAACGAACCGGCCGACTTGCTGTGTGGGGTCCCTCGTGTCGCTCCCCGTGTCCGGTGCTTCTTAGATGAGCTCATACCGGTAGGAATGTCTACAATCGCCAGGGCATGAGGCCGTGGACCGGGAGCTCCAGAGAAAAGCTGCCTTACTCGGCCATTCCTTAGCCACGCCCCCCGGTCTAGCCCTTTTTTACCCAAAACTTCCTCCACTTTCAAATTGTTCATGCCATGTAGTACTGAAATTCCATGTTCAGACTGTACAAACAGTCTAGACTTCCTTTACTAATATAACTTATAGGAAATGCCATAAGCAGGTCTACTATTTTTTTAGGCTAGATTTATACTTTAAACACTTCAGCCCCAGAAGATACTACCCCCTTCCTGACCAGAGAACTTTTTGTGATTCAGCACTGTGTTGCTTTAACTGACAATTGCGCGGTTATGCGACGTTGCACCCAAACAAAATTGACGTACTTTTTTCCCCACAAATGGAGCTTTCTTTTGGTGGTATTTGATCACCTTTGTGGTTTTTATTTATTGCGCTATAAACAAAAAAAATTGTACTTTACATAACTTTTTGCTGTAATAAATATCCCCCATAAAATACTAATTTTATATTGATCTGCGATTTTTATTGGGACTGAGACATTATGGTGGACACATCAGACAATTTTGACACATTTTTAGGACCATTGGCATTTATATTCTATCTGAAGGGGGAGGGGACTGTCTAGGGGAGATGAAAGATTGCTGTTCATACTCTGTATGGGCAGACAATCTGTCTTTTCTCCCCTCAGAGAACCGGAAACTGTGTGTTTACACACACAGATCCCTGTTCTCCGCGTGTAAGCCGCGATCGCGGGAGCCTGGCAGTGATCGTGACCGCCAGGCACTCGCATCGGCTCCAGGGGCGAGCAGCGGGTGCACGTGCCCCTAGTGGCCACAGGGTGAAGCGACATAACATAACATCACTTCGCCCAGCTGTGCCATTCTGCCGCAGTACAACTGCAGCGGCTGGTTGGCAAGTGGTTAAAGGTATTTATACTATATTTGTGTTTTTGTACATACTTTTTACTACTATTTTAAATAATTTAAGATTTTTTTAATTCAAATTTCTAATATAATATATTGAATATTAGTATTTTGTAGGTATCACTTGCAGACAGCAGGTGTTTTTTTTTTTTTTTAATGCTGATTTACAGCAATTTTATGAATAACATGAAAAACCTACGCTGCAAATAGACTTGAACATTAGAAGAGATCAGAATACAGAGATTGCCTAATGCCTTTGAGGTGGGATACCCCCCTCTCGCTCTATTCTGGCAATAACAGAAATTTCTGGACTGGTCTGTTATGCACAGGCTTTGAACAACTATATATAAATACTGCTAATAAATGAATTAATTATACAGACAGTGCTGAGCTCTCTCAGCAAAAATTGCAGCCTTATGTTGCCTTTTTCTTCACATTCTATTAAATGTATATCTGTAACATTAAGATTTTATACAAAGACTGAACGAAAACAATAGGAAACATCAGCTTATAAATGCGTAGGTTTAAAAAAAAGAAAAGAAAATTGACAAAAAACTGCTATCCTTTTTTGTAAAGGCAACGTTATCTCAAAGGCATGGACAAGTGAACTCTGATGGAAACAGCGGTCTGCCAGTTTAAAGTCACACCTCTGTGAATTCCTGCTGGAAGACACCGGTGGCATCTCTTTTCCAGCCTGTGCACACAACACGACACTTGCTGTGTCTTATTTATAGGTCAGGTCATGGGAGCACGCAAAAGTGCAGAGGAGCTGTGCCCTGCAGGGAACTGGCAGAAAGAAGATGATCGCACCCAGTGGGCTATCTTCTCGTTCGAGAGCATTTCACAGGCCTGCCACTGTGTATTCATTCAGAAAAATAAAAAAGGAAAAAAGATTTTAATATGCCTTTCTGGGATGGTGCATTTCTATTGGAACAAGAAAAAAACTCCCTAACATTCAGAAGAACCTGTAATGGGAAAATAAAATTAATGGTGCGCTGTAGTCTCTTATCAATATATTGCACATTCATTATTACCAGGCTTTAGTTTAACCACTTGCTTACTGGGCACTTAAACACCCTTCCTGCCCAGACCAATTTTCAGCTTTCGGTGCTCTCACACTTTGAATGACAATTACTCAGTCATGCAACACTGTACCCAAATGAATTTTGTGTCCTTTTTTTCCCACAAATAGAGCTTTCTTTTGGTGGTATTTGATCACCTCTGGGGTTTTTATTTTTTGCGCTATAAATGAAAAAAGACCGAAAATTTTGAAAAAAAACGCATATTTCTTTGTTTCTGTGACAGAATTATGCAAATTATTAATTTTTCTTCATAAATTTTGGCCACAATTTATACTGCTACATATCTTTGGTAAAAATAACCCAAATTAGTGGATATTATTTGGTCTTTGTGAAAGTTAGAGAGTCTACAAGCTGTGGTGCGAATCGCACAAAATTGATCACATCTGATGTACTGGTGGCCTATCTCGCTTCTTGTGACCCAAACAAGTCAGGAAAGTACAAATACCCCCCAAATGATCCCTTTTTGGAAAGTAGACATTCCAAGGTATTTAGTAAGAGGCATGGTGAGCTTTTTGATGTTGTCATTTTTTTCCCACAATTCTTTGCAAAATGAAGATTTTTCATTTTCTTTATTTTTCTCCACAAAATTGTCATTGTAATAGGTTATTTCTCTCACGTGGCATGTGTATACCACAAATGACACCCCCCAAAAAATTCTGCTACTCCTCCTGAGTATTACAATACCACATGTGTGGGACTTTTTCGCAGCCTGGCCACATAGAGAGGCCCAACATGCAGGGAGCGCCATCACGTGTTCTAGGAGCATAAATTACACATCTAACTTGTTGACTACTTATTACACTTTTGAAATACCAGGACAATGACACGTGACACTGATGACAGATGGCACTGATACGTGGCAATGATGACACTTATACGTGGCACTGATGACACGTGGCACTGATGACAGATGACACTAATATGTGGCACTGATGACACGTGGCACTAATACGTGGCACTGATGACACGTGGCACTAATACGTGGCACTGATGACACGTGGCACTAATATGTGGCACTGATGACACGTGGCACTAATACGTGGCACTGATGACATGTGGCACTAATACGTGGCACTAATACGTGCCACCGGTGACAGATGGCACTAATATGTGGCACCAATGACACGTGACACTGATGACAGATGGCACTGATAAGTGGCATTGATGACACGTGACACTGACAACAGATGGCACGTGACACTGACAGGTGGCACTGATGACAAATGGCACTGATACGTGGCACTGATGACAGATGGCACTAATACGTGGCACTGATGACAGATGGCACTATGTGGCACTAATAACACGTGGCACTGATGACAGATGCCACTTATACGTGGCACTGATGACAGATGGCACTGGGGACAAATGGCACTGACAACAGGTGGCACTGGGGACAGATAGCACTGCGGGCAGGTGGCACTGGGGTGGGGTGGATTGCACTGGGGTGGATGGCACTGGGGCGGATGGCACTGGGGCGGATGGCACTGGGGCAGGATGGCACTGGGGCAGGATGGCACTGGGGCGGATGGCACTGGGGCAGGATGGCACTGGGGCAGGATGGCACTGGGGCAGGATGGCACTGGGGGGGGGGCATGGCACTGGGGGGGGGGTGGCACTGGGGGAGGATGGCTCTGGGGGAGGATGGCACTTTTTATTAAACTTTTTTTTTACTTTTTTTCTTTTTTACACTGACGGCTGCTGCAGCCGTTCTTCTCTCCCCTCTCACGCGCTGTCTGTGTGAGGAGGGAGAGCGGCGCTGAGAGATGATCTCATATGTTTACATATGAGATCATCTCCCATTGGACACGCCGATCACGCTGTAAACGGCCGCTGTGATTGGCCGTTTACAGCGATCTGTGTTTGCCTGTCCCCGGGGGACACGGCAAACACAGAACTTCCGCGATGCGCGCCCGCGGCGGCGCGCATTGCGGAAGTAAACACCAGGCCGTCCAGGGACGGCCAGGCGTAGGAAGCCGCCCGCCCTAAGGCCGGCATTCGGCTATAGGGCGGGCAGGAAGCGGTTAAAGGGCAGGTATACTATTTTTGTATATATTTTCATATGTATATATATATATATATATATATATATATATATATATATATATATATATATATATACATATATATATATATATATATATGTATATGTTTATATAGCACTGTAATTGTTGCCTTGCCATGTAATGCAAAATAATAGACCATGCTACTAGATTAGTACTTGGCTCCCTCTACTGGTATACAATGGAAAAGACTTGTTTAACTTTCACATAACAGCTAAGCAGGAAGTGACTTAATGGTTTACTGTGTGAAAGGACTCACCTACCCACAATGCCCACTCACCTACCCACAATGCCCACTCAGAATGTAGGTAATAAAAGGCTTAGCGCAGCCATTTGCGGTCTCTTCTGGATGCATGGCCTGCAGCAAGGATCTGTGAAGGAGTGTTCCAGAGGGCACGGTCTACATCGTGTGAAGTGGAACAGTAACCATTGACTGTGCCTTACTACAGTGTGCTGGAGAAGCTGTGTGATCGGGTCTGAGGGTTCAGAGCCTCTGACGGAGCCAAGCAAGGGTCCCGGACGTCTTGCGGAGTGGAGCAGCATGGTGGTGCTGGCTGGCAGCAGGACTGAGATAACTGGAGCGGAGGTTCCCAGCTTTCCAGGCCTGGTGTGGTGAGAGGGCTGATGCCCAGAAGTTATTTAACACACCTAACACACTTAGACTCACCCTATAGAGTTGCTGAGACCTGCAGTTCCACACAGAGAGGTCTCGTTCATATAGACTGAGTTCAATAAGGCCTCAATGCCTATACTACATTGATGGGTGACTGACGGTTAAGTGATACTTACACCGGAGACATTTACAAATGTGTTGCAAAGCAGAAATTGTTGCTACTCTTCACTTTATGCCATTTCAGTACTTGTTAAACCCTTGGATTACAAACACTGCAGTATAATAGCTAGCAGAAGAAATAAGAACATAGACTACACTTCTCATTTGGAGACTTTGTGCTTCAGTTAGATGCAAAGGACTGCATTACACCTCAAAGGGCGCTATTGAGCAATTGTACTGTGTTGTGTTGTTTAATACCTTGCATAGTGGGGTTATACGGCCATATTGGAAGTGGAAAGGTGCCCAGTATCAAGGTCTTATCACCCTGAGCACTAGTCCCACTTGGAGACACGTCTGCAGGGGTCATATGAGGAATCTTTGAGTGTTAACCATTTACATATACTCATTTCATTATTGTGTTAACCTTGTGTGTTAATGGGAAGGCTGGCCTCAGGCCAGCCTGAGTTTGTAGAAGGAGGCGGGGCCTATATATATCGGCCCCCCTTCCTTCCCTTTCTGTCTGCGTTTGTTCCCATTATCGTCATTTCCGGTGCGATCTCTCTGACGTCACTTCCAGTCTGACATCAGGTGAGGCTGCTAGGGGGGCTCCCAGTTTCCCCGCTTTCACTCGCGGGATACAGGTTTCAATTGGGGGGGTTCATGGGTGGGTGACCACACACATTTGGACTGTCTCGGGCATCTACTGGCTGGAGAGCTCCTCGCTGGGGGAAGGCGGTCTCGGGTGCCTCTCCTCCTCCAGCAGCAGCGCTATCTTTTCCAGTTCAGATATTGGGATCACAGGGGCACAGGGCCATTCTGGATACCACTACTCTCCCCATTCAGGGTCCGGTCAGGACAGGAGCCCTGCCAGTTACCAGTGTCAGTATTAAAGTCTGTGGCTCGGTACCCTCGCATCAGAGGCCTTTACTGCGTGTGCCACTGTTACAGGCATGTGATTCCTTGGGAGCTGTGGGTCACTCACTACACACAATGCTATCAGGATGCACTCGGGCTGGCTCTGCGATTACCTGCAGAGCTGGGCCAAAATTAAACTTCTGCCCCCCTGAGCTCCATGTACTGGTTCTCCCCCCCCCTTCCGAGCTCCACGTACATTCATGGAAAATAGAAATCTAGATGAGGTATTTAACCCACAAAATAAAACATGCAATATGGACTTGGAGAGTTTATCACCTAATGATGGATTGGTAGACCAAGTTTTTAAATGGCAAAGCAAAATGGAGCAAACACAACCTCAATTTACATAATCAACACCGGAAAGAGAAGTTAGAATTCAAGACCCCACTACATCCCATGTATACAACCCACCAAGATGGGAGGATGGGCACACACACAGACTGAAACAGTGAAAACACAATATGGCCAACAAAATAATAATGGGTATGGACAACAAACTCCAAGAAAACTGGGAAGAAACCTTTTAAAAAATATATAACAATTGGCAACATAATGATAGAAACCAAAGAGATAACAGAGGACCTCCTTACCAAAAATAATATTATGGTGGATATGGTAGAACACCCATAACCACTTACAATAGATTTGATCCAATTAGAGATTATCGTGATCAACATTATGATAACCAACGACATTATCCAAATCAGTACGATTACAATACACAACGTCCTTTTTTAGAGAGAGGAGAGATTACTCTCCTCGGAGACCACCACAAGACAAAAATCGCTCACCCAGGAGAAGACCTCAGGAAGACTGGAAAAGAAACAGCCAAGAACGAAGAGAGGACACAGAGCGGGAAAGAGACTCCAAGCGAAAAAGAGAATAGTTGGCTAAAATGTGGTTAATCTGAGTGGTATCCCTATTACAACAGAAGAACTAGCAGTGTTGGATAAAGCATTAAAACATGCACCTGTAAAAAATTTGAACAAATGCAACACATACATAGGGATACAGAAATACATAAGAAAGATTAATATAAAAAAAAGTATTATGAATAACCCTTAGAAACCACGAAATACAACAATAAATACCTCTCAGACATTAGTACATAGTACGCTACGTAACGACTCTGTATACAATCCACAAGTTTCTAATAATCAACATATAGAGGTATTTAAGAATTTAGTTTGACAAGATCTGCAATCTCTAAAACGCGAGAAAACCTCAGACCCTGTCCATATAAAGAAGGGCATTAAATAAATGAGAGGAATGATATTGTAATCCGCCCAGCGGATAAGGGGGGAGCAATAGTATTACAATCTAAAGAGCAATATCAAAATGAATTAAACAGACAACTACATGATGAAGTAACTTATATCAAACTATTGGGCAATCCAACTACTAAATACAAGAAGGAGTTTGAACTTTTAGTCAATTTGGGAATCAAGAAGGATATACTAAATCCAAAAGAGTCCAAATACCTTATACCAGAGGCATGTAGAATCCCGATCATTTATACAGTTCCAAAAATTCACAAATGTAAAGAAAATCCACCAGGAAGACCAATCGTCAATGGAATAGATTCCCTGAGATCTAGAATGGGGCAGTACATAGATTACTACATACAACCAGCAGTTCAAAAGAACCAAGCATATCTCAAGGATACCAAGCACATATTACAACTTGTGGAAACATTACCGGTGTTAGAAGGCAGAACTTTACTTGCCACTGCAGACGTTACATCGTTATATATGATACTCCAACACCATGATGCTTGTTCAGCCACTAAGTGGGTACTCAGGAAACATAGCACTCTAATATGCAAACAAAGAAAATATCTGATTAAGTGCCTTGATTTTTGTTTGAAGTACAATTATTTTGGCATAATCAGTCTTATTACAAACAGGCAATAGGAATTGCTATGGGTGCCAAATTTGCACCAGGAGTGGCAAACGCATTTATGGCTCAATGGGAGGAAACAGCAGTCTATACCGATACCCCTGCCAAACTCACGTTATATAAAAGATACATCGATGACGTGATTATAGTTTGCAATGGAGATAGAAACACCCTCAAACTATTCCTAAACAAACTTAATGAGAAAAACAAAAACATAAGCTTGGAATGGAAAATCGATGAAAAGACTGTTGATTTTTTGGACCTCAACATCAGCCTGGAAGGAGACAAAGTAGTGACCAAAGCGTTTTTCAAAAATGTAGATACTAACAGTTATCTATCAACTGACAGCTGCCATTACAAACCTTGGCTATACAACATTCCAAAGGGACAGCTGATAGAATAAAAAGGAACTGTACTAAAGAAGAAGACTACAAGACCCAGGCCAAACAAATTGGTACAAGACAACCCCAAGAAGATTTTCCAACAAGAAGCACCTTGCCTCATATTGGACTACAATACTCAACATAGAGATGTAGCCAAATTGATTCAACGACATTGGCATATCCTTAAAGAGGGAGTCCAACTAAAAAAAAATATTAGAAGCCAGCAGCTACAAATACTGCAGCTGCTGCAACTTTAATAAATGGACACTTACCTGTGCCAGGGTCCAGCGATGTCGGCAGCCGAAGCTGAGCAAATGCTCGGCTCTCGGCTGCTGCCACCGCCATTCTCATTGAGGGAATCGGGCAGTGAAGCGCTGCGGCTTCACTTATCGTTCCCTAGTGTGCATGCGTGACTCGAGCTGCACATTGTAAGTGGTCCCCGCTATCTCCTGGGACCTGTGTGTTTCCCAGGAGACAGCGGGGGGATGGGAAGGGCTGTGACTCCCGCGGGAGTCTATTCCTGGAAGTGGGTGCAGATACCTGTATTAGACTAGTATATGTACCCCCCTTGAAAGGTGGCAATTGTGGCACCGGAGGGGGGGGAATCAAGTGAGCGAAAGTTCCACTTTTCGGTGGAACTCCGCTTTAAGAAAGATAAGGATCTTGAGAAGATTTTACCTGAGAAACCAAATATAGTCTATAAAAGAGCACCCACCATTAGAGACCTCATTGTAAAATATGTAGTTGAACCTCCCCCCAAACCTACATTCTCCTTATTCTCTGTAAAAGGATTCTATCCTTGTCACAATTGCTATGTTTGCCGACAAAAATTCCAAAGTAAACCTACAGAATTCACAGCTACCAATACAGGACAGACTTTTAACATCAGAGATTTTATAGGATGTCCTACTGAGAGAGTTGTATATGTTTTACAGTGTAGCTATAACCTCCAATATGTAGGCAGGACTAAAAGGGCGCTCAAAGTAAGAATACAGGAGCATGTTCAAAACATCGAAATTGGCTTTCCCAAGCATAATGTATCGAGGCATTTTGCCCAAGTACATAATAAAGATCCTACACATCTTCAGTTTTGGGGTATAGAAAAATATAATAAGGCATGGAGGGGCAATCACAAGGTCAGAACCATTAGCCAAAAAGAGTCCAAATGGATACATACCATGCAAACTCTCACACCTGGAGGAATGAAGGTAGAGTTCAACCTGCTTTTTGAGTAATTTTTAACTAACACAATACCTTAGACAGAATCCACCCTAGGCCCTCTACACAATTAGGTTCATGTTGCTCAATTTTTTATATATATTTTATTATGTATATTTTATATTAATATTTTTATTATTGCATCAATAATACATTTTTTTATGATTTTTGCTGTATCTTAATGGACTATATATACTCATATACCCATTGCATATGGGCTATTATTTAATCACTTTTTAGGATATTTCTAATTTAATTTGTTTACCAATTTCAGTTTTATTGGAGGTTCTTTAGGGCACTCTCTCAATCCATTCTGTATGTATGACTGAATTAGCCCTGTATAGTACTTACTCTAATTTGATATGTTTTTTAGTATAGGCCACCCATTATATTTTATTATGGCATTGACACATATACACCAATATTATAGATCTACCGCTGCACTATTGAATGATATGACATGGGCCTGTGTAATACAGGAGTATGTTTTTAACATGCCCACTATCATGTAATGATTAAACAAGTAAAAAGGCGCAATGCAACAATACCTCATTAAATAGTTCCTAATAGTCCAAGGGGGCAGAGGTGGGTATATATATATATATAGATATATACATAAGTCTGCCAGGGCTGCCACCGAAAAGACCAGAAGCAAGATCCAGAAGAGCTGAGAAAAGACAAGGAGAGGGGCGCCTCTGAATATATGTTTGGCACCATTCCACGAGTATGTGCAATTTTGAAGGGTGGCATGTTAGGTATCTATTTACTCTGTTTAATTTCATCTTTCACGTTATGCAAAAACATTGGGCTAAATTTACTGTTTTGTTTTTTGTAAAGCACAAAACTGTTTTTTTTTTTGCAAGGACTGCCATTGTATTCTCTAGGGTCTTTGCTAAAAAAAATATATAATGTTTTGGGTTCTATGTAATTTTCTAGTGAATAAATGATGATTTTTACATGTAGGAGAGAAATGTCAGAATTGGCCTGGGTGCTCCAGAACGCCTGCAGGTGCTCCCTGCATGTTGGGCCTCTGTATGTGGCCACGCTGTGTAAAAGTCTCACACATGTGGTATCGCCATAGTCGGGAGTAATAGCAGAATGTGTTTTGGGGTGTAATTTATGGTATGCATATGCTGTGTGTGAGAAATAATCTGCTAATATGAAAATTTTGTGAAAAAAAATAAAAAATAATAATAATCTTGATTTTACAAAGAATTGTGGGAAAAAATTACAACTTAAAAAAACTCACCATGCCTCTTACTAAATACCTTGGAATGTCTTCTTTCCAAAAATGGGTCATTTTGGGGGTATTTGTACTTTTCTGGCATGTTAGGGTCTCAAGAAATGAGATGGGCTGTTAGTACTTCAGGTGTGATCAATTTTCAGATATTGACACCATAGCTTGTGGACTCTATAACTTTTACAAAGACCAAATAATATACCCCAATTTGTACTTATTTTTACCAAAGATATGTAGTAGTATAAATTTTGGCCAAAATGTATCCAGAAAAATTACAAATTTGCTAAATTTTATAACAGAAAAGAAGAAAAATTCATTTTTTTACAGACATTGTATTGTATTATACTGTAGTAATGGATGCCAATCAGTGCCAAACAATAATGCATGCCAATCAGTGATGCAATTGTGGGCACTTATTGGCATCCATTGTGGGCACTGATTGGCATCCATTGTGGGCACTGACTGGAATCCCTGGTGGTCTAGGGTGGCATACCTTGTGCTGGGCATCCCTGGTGGTCTGGTGGCGTCCCTGGTGGGCCAGTGTGGGCATCCTCGGGGGGGGGGGGGGGCGCGCTGATAACCAATCAGCACAGACCCCCCCGTCAGAGGAGTAGGCGTTCGGCTATCCTCTACTCGTTTCTGACAGAGTGAGGAAAAGCCGATCACCGGCTCTTCCTAATTACACTGTGATCAGCCGTGATTGGACACGGCTGATCACATGGTAAAGAGTCTCCGTCAGAGACTCTTTACCGAGATCATAGTTGTCACTCAAAATCCTGATCACATCATATGACGTCTGGTCAGGATTTTTAAACCACTTTGCCGCTGTGTTTCTGTTATAGGGCGGGCGGCAAGTGGTTAAGGATGTTTAAGTGCCCAGTGGTCAAGTGATTAAAATGATTCCTGTAAATACCTTATCGCAGATCTGTTCTGGCCGGTTACATGACCTCGTGGATCGGAGGAGGAGAGTGGTCGGAGGTCACATGACCAGCCATAGAAGATGAGAGATAAGGTATTTTCAGGCATCCTTTTATCAAAACATTTACACAGTGTAGGATAGATTGTTAGAACAGAGGGGCTGTTTTTAATGTTTCTTTACCTTCACAACCACTTTAAGGTGGAATTAAACCAAAAAAACATAAAATTATGATATATATAGTATAGCAACTGACCGATCCTTAAAGTGGAACTTTATGCTAGAAAATGAAAAATGGGTGGACAGGCAGAATTTTTAATGCAGAATAGGCATGCTACTTACACACGCAGCTCAGTGCACAAACTTGGCAATGCAGAAGCTGGAGGAACTCCCGTGCATGCACAGGAGAGTGAGGTCATCTCTGGTCGGCCAGTGACAGCACCCCACCTATCAGGACCCAGAAGCTGGCCACCCAAAGATGTCTGGTGGGGAGTTCTGGGATGGTGCATTGATGGATTGAAGGAGAGTATAGTTCTGCTTTTAAATGTGGTAGTCTTTTTTTCCCCTTTATTTTCACCTTGACTAAAACTAAAGTCTTATTAAACTAGTTTTTCTAAAAATTGCTGACAGGTAGGGTTGCTTTTGACAGAAGAGACCCTATAGGTCCCTATCAAAATTATAAATGCTTCCCTCTGCCTGTCATCTGCCATATACACTGAGCCACGCATGCACAACTCAATGTACATTTATGGCACCTGTGAAACTGGGAAGCGAGAGCTGCTACAGACTGGTACAGCACTGGATCGAGTGAGGACTCAGGTAAGTATTAGGAGGGGTGAGGGGGTAATATGTTTACCTAAACATTTTATACCTTAATGCAAGGTATGCATTAAGGTAAAAAAAAATGTTTAGGCTTTAGAAACACTTTAAAATATAACTTCATGTTTCCTAAAAAAAATAATACATATAAAGCCATCAGAATCGAAAATGAATAATAAAAATCAGTGTCTGTTAATCTCACCTTAGACCATCCACGATGGGTACAGCTGGTCTTTTTAGAGGTTCAGTAACTTCCTGTACACCCAGGCTCTAATGGGCCTGCTCCCTGATGGTATGTCATCATACCAGCTTGGGTGCAAAGCACTGCTGTACAAAACTGAATTCACGCTTCACTATGTGTCATCAGGGGAGTGGCTGGAAGACACTTGGTATTAGGGTATATGCAGCACCGTGCAAACATTTTAGGCAGGTGTGAAAATAATGCTGTAAATGATGAAAGCTTTAATAAATAGAAGTTTTTATACATTTTTTTTGGGGGGGGGGGTGACCAAAATGGCGACCTGCAGCTTGAGCTGTGTTGGGATAAATCGTAAAATCTCCAGTTCCTGTGCTTTCTCCTCCCTGCACAATAATCCGTAGACATGCACGCCTCTCTGATGGTATGGCACAATGGATAAGTATATGCCTGTATATCTCAGCATTGAGGACACCATTGATTCTGATCAAATCTCCAACTCCATTTGCAGAAATGCAGCTCCAAACTTGTGCAGCCATGCTTTGCTAACTTATGCATTGCAGTAGGTTACAAGTAAGAGTTTGGCTCCCTCTAGTGTCCTTTTTATTTAATGCTATTAAGACTTTTTGTTTGGTTTTATTAAAGCCACGCTCCAAAGCATTGTTGGAGATATAGTGAATGAGGAAGTGACTTGTGCTTAAACTCAGTCTTTGAACTACTGACCCACAATGCTCAGTTCGCCTACCCACAATGCCGGGTCACAGAACAGCCTGCTGGGCAGTGACATAAAAGGGGCAGCACAGCCATTTGTCCAGCCTCTTGGGACGCCATTCAAAGCCTGCCTGCAGAGGGTCCTGTGTGAGGGAGTGGAATTGTTTGGCCTCTGAGGAGATCCAGAGCACAGCCAGCTGGACCAGCATACAGATGGACTGGAGGATCCAAGGTTTTTAAAGGTTTCCTGCATTACACTTACATCAGCCATCAGAAGGAGTGGCACAGTGTGACGGTGCCAGCTTGGATCGGAACTGAGTTACCAGGAAAGGAACCTTGCAAGCCTGTTGTGGTGAGTGGGCACTTGCCCAGATCAATATACTGTACTGTTGCTGTGTTAAGTAGTTACAGACTGTTGGCGGGACTTGTAGTCCCACAGAAGTATTCTATGTATATACAATATACTATATGTATATTCTATGCATACTAGCTCATTATGAATAACTTACCTGAGAACGAAGCCCCCGAAGCGCTCCTCCGTCTTCATATCCACCGCTGCCATGGATCCCGGAGTGACTTCCGGGTCTCGCTGCTCCGGCGCTGTGATTCGCCGGAGCAGCGATGACGTCACTCCCGCGCATGTGCATGGGAGCCGACACTCGCGGCATATCTCCACGATCTGCGGCCTGCCCAGTGCGCCTGCGCGCCGCTGTCTACGGCGCATGCACCATAGACAGCGGTGGCTGTCTTCGGGTAAATATCTCCTAAACCGTATAGGTTTAGGAGATATTTCTTGGACCAACAGGTAAGCCTTAATCTAGGCTTACCTGTAGGTCAAAGTTGGTTGTAAGGGTTTACAACCACTTTAAGCTACCTGTGGATGGTGCCAAGTCAGCAGGTGACCATACTGTCTGGACATACTGGGTCTATGGAGGTATGTCAATGCATAAAGCAGCATTTGAAACAAAACAGTATTTGGTATATTAATTATACATGGTGTACAGGAGATAGAAGTCCTTTAAAGATGTAAAACTGTTCCTACTTATTCATAAAATCAGGCTGTTCATTTGTTAATATTCTCCATCAATGAATGCCAAGGGCGGTGTGAAGCCTGGGCCCTTCTCAGGTTAGCAAGGCCGCTGATAGGGAGGTACAGGCAGTACTCCTGCACCGGTTACAGGCTCCATCAGGTTTACAGGGTTGCTGATAGTGTGTCAAAGGCAGTAATCCTGTACAGGGGCCAGGGCTTACTAGGTCAGCAGGGGGGCCAGGACCCCTGTGGGCAGGAAGATAGGGGCTGCCAGATAGGCTGTACGGGTCCCATGATTTCTAATGGTGGCCCTGCTTGTAAAGTATTGAACGACCTGCTTTATTGAACATCAATAATTTTTTGAATGCGTGTTAATGTTTTGAGAAACAATATTGCTGCCTATAGTCCAGAAATATTTAAGCATATAGAGCCAGCTGTATTTGCTAGTGACATGCATACTATATATCTGTAAGCTTGTTAGTGCTGCATAGTGACTGTGCTTTGCTGTTCCTCTTTCTCATTGTGATGCCGCGTACAGACGATCGAAGTTTCGGCCAGCAAAAAAACAATGAGAGCTTTTCATCGGAAAATGTGACCGTGTGTATGCTCCATCGGAATTTAGCTGGCTGAATTCCCGCCAGCAAAAATTTGATAGCATGTTCTCAATTTTACTCATGGAAAAAACGGAATTCCGGAATTCCGACGGGAAAACCATCAGAGCTTTTTCCGACGAGAATTCCGATCGTGTGTACGTGGCATAAGTCTATCAGTCCTCCAATGCCGCGTACACACGATCGGAATTCTCGTCGGAAAAAGCTCTGATGGTTTTCCCGTTGGAATTCCAACGGAATTCCGCTCAAACTGTCTTGCCTACACACGGTCACACCAAATTCTGACCGCCAAGAACGCGGTAACATACAACACGTACGACCGGACTAGAAAAAGAAAGTTCAATACTTTGTAGCCAATAGCTTCCCTCTCGTAGTTGAATCTGAGCATGCGTGCGTTTTTGCGCATTGGAATTGCATACACACGATCGGAATTTCCATCGAGAACGTTTTTCCATAGGGAAAATTGAGAACATGCTATCAAATATTTGCTGGCAGGAATTCGGCCAGCTAAATTCCGATGGAGCATATACACGGTCGCATTTTCCGATGAAAAGCTCTCATCTGTCTTTTGCTGGCTGAAATTCCGATCGTGTGTACGTGGCATTAGACTATTGAAAACAATAGACTCTGTCTCTCTGTGGAAATAGATTTTATTTCAGCAGTAACTCCATGGAAATACCAACCACAGTCTCTGATAGAAATAGCCAGTGCAGGGAGACTGAACACATCTGCATATGACATGCAAACTTGAAAATATGGAACAGCAAAATGAGATCAAAAATTACTTTTCGGTTAACATTACAACAATGTCTAAAAAAAAGTGCTTTCATTGAGTGTAGGCATCTTTAAATTCCAACATGTTACATAACATGGACTGTCTACAGCCTGAAATTACCATTGACAAGTGTTGTAAAAATTAATCTGTAATTTTAGGATTATACTGCTCAGGTTTAATGTACTGTATGTGAACCACGCCAGGGGGTATAAAAGCCTGAGACCTTTATAATTAACATTTCCAAGTTACATAAAATAAAGAACATTGTACGCGTTGGATAAAAATAAAGCAGGCCCTGCCAGAAATTAGTTACTTTTCTACCAAGTGATTCAGTATGTTGCAATAAATTTGTTTTTCCATTTGCAAATGATCAGCTCCATAATATAGCCTGCAATCTCTATGACTTTTGCTGTGGTGCAGCCACAAATCAATAGTCTGATATTAACTGGAGTTTTAATGTTGACATTTCAGCTCAACTACTTTAGAGCTGATCTGAATGTTGTTAAAGCTGAACTCCGGACACAAAAAATTTAAATATTCCTTAATAGCCACAAAGGATATAAATCCACTATGTGTGCACAATATGATTTTGCAAACCCAAGTATTGCCTTGTAAGGGTAGCAGTGACATCATCACTTTGCTGCACATAGCTTGTGCAGAGAATGGAGCGGTGAGAGGTTCCCAGCAGGCCCCACCCACTACAGGCTGTGTGCAAAAAACTACAGGAGGGGCGGAGACAAGACCAGTCATCCGGCACAAAGAGAGAGAGCAGCAGTGACTGGTCATTATTAAAATACTCTACTGCACAAAGATACAATTCATGCAGGATTACTGCACAGATTTGGAAGAAATACACAAAGCACACCAAGATTCAAGTAAAGAAATTACATGAACGTAAAAACGTATAGAACGTATAGAAATGCGCTAAATACCAATCCAAATTACTTAAATGAACAAAAAAGTCCACAAGTGTTGTGATAATATATTTTTCAAATACTCCTGGTGTCGATTTCCACCACCCGCCACCTTTTAGTGATCTCACACGTCAGTATCGCCACCAACAGCTGAAAAACACGCTTACCAACTCCTAAGGACCCCTCATTAGCAAAGGATCATTTGCGCTTGTGGCTCAAACCCAGGCGTTTCTCCAAAGAAACAAAATGCTCCACATAGTGTAAAAACTTCTTAAAATATATTTAAAATAAAAACTATTTCACTTACAGTATTTACTGATCAATTGCGCCTTAAGTTTAGTGCGTTGGCCGGCAACACAGACAAACACATGAGAATTGGTGACATCATTGTGTCACTTTGCCCTATGTGTTTCGTCATAGGATGAAGTCGTCCAGGGGTAGGGTCATGGGCACAGCGCTGATTCACTGCTTTTTATATAACACACAGATGGCCAAGCCTCGCTCTGAATTACACAGATAACCAAGCCTCCATCTGAGCCTCGGTCTGCCATATTCCTACCAAAACCAATGAGAGGAGAGACTGATAGTTGTGATATTGATATATTACATGCCACCTATGTCAATAGGATACCCCGATCCTGTAGAGTGTCACTGCCAAGGTCATCGGAAGAATAAGGTGAGTTGTCAGTGTCTCACATATAGTATGAGATTAGTATCCTTTATAAATGAAGCCATGAACCAATAAGCTTAAAGATGGCATGTGAGTTTCCTTCTCTGATGCATCTTTCCAGATCCTCAGCGACACAGCCTAATGGTGCCTACACATTACACGAAGTTCACCCAATCAGGGCAATCTCATCTGTTGATGATATCCTGCTTGTCAGTCCTGCTTACTTAAGCCGTCCAGCCTAGATGACCTCTGTCTTCCCCTTGGTCAACATCACAGAGACTTTCTCCTGCGCTCCTGGTAAAGACTTGCTTTGCTGACATTCCTTCTGGCTCCTGATCCTGCTTGCTGTTCCACTACACTGATTCCTGGCTTCCTGACTTTCTGGCTTGTCTGACTATCCTTTCCGGTTCTTAAACTTTGGTTATGTTTTCACTACGTTTGTTCTATTTACTTTTATTATTAAACTGATTTAACTGTACTTCTGTCTCAGTCTGATTCATGGTTTCTGACAGTAGGCGAAGGCCATAAATTCAGAAGATGCACTCAATCCACTTGTTGGTAATATTGTTTCCAGATTGGAAGAGCAGGCTCACTCCATGGATCAGTTTGCCATGGCATTACAAATGCTCCTGAGTCACATGGCTCACCTGGACTCTCCCACGGTTGCTCTGGTACAACATGTGTTGCAGGCTGTTCCTGATGCTCCTCCAGTCTCTATGCAGGCACCTGTCTCGAGCATTACCTCTATAAGAGTTATGTTTGGTTCCGCTCCACTTCCCCAGCGATTTGGGGGAAATCCAGTCCAATGCTGAAGGTTTCTCAACCAGGTTGAGATATACTTTGGGATGCTGCCCCAGGCGTTTCCCATGGACAGAAGCAAAGTCATTTTCCTGATATCTTTTCTTTCTGAGAGAGCTTTGGCCTGGTCAAACCCTCTATGGGAGAAGCAAAAACGCATTGTCCTGAGTTACCCAGAGTTTGTGGCTTCCTTTAAAAGGGTATTTGATGTTCCCGCACGCTCCGTTTCTGCTGCCAAGTGCCTCATGTCCATCAAACAGAGTATGAGAACTTTTGCCAATTATGCCATTGAATTCTGTACTCTGGAAGCAGAGGTTGCTTGGAACAATGGGGACCTCATGGCTGCTTTTTCTCATCGTCTCTCGGATACCATTAAGGATGAGATAGCAGCCCGAGATATACCCACTGAGGTGGAGAAGTTGATCATGTTTGCCATCCTCATTGACTCCAGACTCTCTTTTAAGGAGCCCTTGTGGAAGCCTCCAGTACATTTGTCTCCGAGCTTTGCAGTCCCACCCTTGCCTCCCTCACCTCCCATGCCTTCTGGTACTGAGTCGGTCAGTGAAGATGAACCCTTGCACTTGGGCTTCACACGTCTCTGTAGATGAGAGAGCCCTCAGGAGAAGGGAGAGATTGTGCCTTTATTGAGGCCAGGCAGGTCACTTTTTGAAGTCTTGTCCTACCTGTCCAGAGAACGCCCGAACCTTGAGGTCCTGTCACAGACAGACCTTAGGTGGCGTTGTTTTGTCTCCAGTTATCCAGAAAGATAAGCCCCTGGTTCCAGTTACCCTTTCTTGAGCTGAGTCGTCTGTCGAGATACAGGCTCTAATCCACTCATTCATTGAAGCTGCCTTTGTATTGAAGCACTCGATTCCACTGCAGCTGCGTGCCGCTCCACTTGCCATTGAGGCTCTTGACATGAGACCTCTACAGCCTGCCCATGTGACTCATGAGACTGTTCCATTGTCCATGGCCGTAGGGGCTCTTCACCATGAGATAATCCAATTCCAAGTTATTTTGTCTCACCTACGTTTCCGCTGGTTATTGGTTATTCTTGGTTACAGAGACACAACCGCTCTTTTGATTGGCTCCATGCTGAGGTTCTCTCCTGGTCGCCACAATGCAGTAAGACATGCTTCCAGAAGGTAGCCAAGGTCCTGTGCACCTCTTCACTCTCCTCCCTATCAGAGCAGTACTTGCGATTTTAGCGATGTCTTCAGGGCCGCTGATAGGCCAGTACAACTGGCCCTGTTGTACCGGGCCTGGCCAGCAGGGGGGGCGCGGGAAACCTGTCCACAGAACTAATTAATATGAAAAAAAAAAAAAACCCTCCAGCCACCATGACCAAACATCTGTCTGCTTCATCCTCCCCTTCCCCCCGTTACTTTTTGAGTTTTATTTTTTATTTTTTTTATTTTGAGCTCAGTATCTGCAGGTGGCGACAGGGGGAGGGACTATTTTTTCTATTTCGGGCGCGGAAGAATGTCTCTTCCGCGCCCGCTCCTCATGCTGGCTCAAGTCCCGGCCAGCATGTCGTTTCCTGGCGCCACGGCGTGATTCCTCTCCCTCTGCTCTGAAGCAGTGAAGCGAGCGGGGCCGCCAGTGGCAGAAGAAAAAAAGAAGCAGCTGGCATGACTGGAGTAGTTTATGGACACCGGCACTCTAGGCAGCAGCAGGATCAGGGAAAAAGTGACTCCTGGGGCCAGGTGTGTGGATTCGAGATCTACTAATACTACTGCAATATATATATATATATATATATATATATATATATATATATATATATATGTATGTATATGTGGAGATATATATATATATGTGTGTGTTTTTTTTTTTTTTCAAAATAGTTTTTATTTTTTTGTTTTTTTTAAAAGTAAAAACCACATAGGTGACCAAATATCACCACAAGAAAATAAATATCACTTGTAGACACTTTTTTTCAAGGCGAGGTCTGGGGAGGGGCCAGGGGTGGGGCTAAAGGAGGGACCAGGGGCAGGGCCAAGCGTGGAACTGAAGGGGGCCCCATCAGGTAGGCTGTACGGGGCCCCATGATTTCTATCAGCGGCCCTGGATGTCTTTGACAAAGTTCAAGCCGGTATTTTGCCTCCCCACCGGTCATATGATTGTGCAATTGATCTTCAACCTGGTGCCATACCCCCTCGTGGCTGGGTTTACCCTTTGTTGGTCTTAGAGGATAAGGCCATGGAGGAGTATGTTGTAGGCACACTTTGTTGAGGTTTGATCTGCAAATCCTCATCTCCTGCTTGTGCTGGTTTCTTCTTTGTGAAGAACAGGAGTGGTGAACTGAGACCTTGTATTGATTATAGAGATCTAAATAGTTTCACGATTAAGAATGCTTGTCTGATTCTGTTGATTATGGAGTTATTTGACCTCCTCAAGGAAGCAATGGTTTTCACAAAGCTTGATTTGAGAGGGGAATACAATCTCGTGAGGATTAAGGAGGGCGACAAGTGAAAAACTGCATTTAATACCAGAACAGGCCATTATGAGTACCTTGTAATGCCATTTGGCCTTTGTATCGCTCCGGTAGTTTTCCAGGAATTTATTAACTTTGTACTCCGAGATTTGTTGCAGTTATGTGTGCTTGTTTCTGCTCCTGTGTTGGCACATCCTGATCCTACGTTACCTTTTATCCTTGAGAATGATGCTTCTGAGACTGGAGTTGGCACCCTTCTGACTCAACTTCCTACCTCTGAGAGTGCTATGCATCCTTGTGGCTACTTTTCCAAGAAACTGTCACCTGCGGAGTGCAATTACAAAATCAGGGACAAAGAGCTGTTAGCGATTATTTTAGCCCTGAAAGAATGGAGACATTTCCTCGAAGGTACCACTGTGCCGGTTCTCATTTTTACTGACCATAAAAATCAACGTTCTTGTCTGAGGCTAAACGCCTCTCTCCCAGAAGAGCTCAATAGGCTCTTTTCTTGTCAAGTTTCAATTACATTGTCTCATTCTTACCTGGTACTAAGAATGTAAGGGCTGATGCTTTATCACAACAATTTTCCTCCACTTCCAAGATAGAGTCGGTTCTGGTTCCTATGATTCCTCTTGATCGTATTCTGGCTACGGTTCGCACCAGACTCACTTCTCCTTTGGGTGACAAAATTCTTGCCAAATAGGTCCATGCTCCTGATCAACAAAAAGGAAGTTCAAGAAGTTCAAGACCCAGTGTGCCACCCTTTGGGCTCCTTCTGCTGATATTGTGTTAGCAGACGTTTGGTTAGAGATGATTTGCGCTTTTCAGACTCGTGTTTATTCCGATCGTTTTACTGCTGTTCAGTTTGTGCTTGTGGGTTTGTATCTGGTTTTCAGTGCATGTAGTCAGTTCGTATCTTTTTTTCAGTGCGTTCTGGTCCACTCGTTACGGATTTTCAGCTCGCTCTTCACAGGCCTTGCTGTTCTTCAGTGTGTTCTGTTAAGTTCGTTCTGACCAGCCGATCATTTTGAAACCATGGTGCGGGTACGTACTCATTGTAGAGTTCG
This sequence comes from Lithobates pipiens, assembly GCF_037356315.1. Lineage (NCBI taxonomy): Eukaryota > Metazoa > Chordata > Amphibia > Anura > Ranidae > Lithobates > Lithobates pipiens. The sequence goes on from NW_027507748.1 coordinate 64,666,488, forward strand.
TACTGTGTGGAGGCTTGGTGTTGGAGTTCATACTTTGACCCGAGCCCAGTCCATGAACAGGGTCGAGAAGGAGTTCACGGAATTGGTTACTCCAGCGTGACCAATTCTCGCACATGCCTTTGCTTCATGAGATCCAGGAGAATAATCCTGATGATTTCAGGAATTATCTCAGGATGACGGCCCTTGTTTTTCACTATCTGTTGGCTTTGCTCACCCCTTATATCAGCAAGCAGGATACCTGCATGAGGCAAGCCATCACTCCGGAGCAGAGGCTAGTCGCCACCTTGCGGTACTTGGCGACTGGGAGAAGTCTGCAGGACCTCAAGTTCTCAACAGGCATCTCCCCCCAGGCTCTGGGGATCATTATTCCAGAGACCTGTTCTGCCATTATTCAGGTCCTGCAGAAGGACTATATTAAGGTAAGATTTCTCCTTTAACATCACATTATATGTATTTAATGTTTGCTAATGTATTGTATTCATTTTATCATTCCCTAATTACTATGATTGAAATATGCTGTGAATGTCCCCTTTTATCCTGCATGCTGGAAGCTTTTAATGCTCCTTTTTTGGCCTACATGCATATTTGCCTTCACTAACCTCCCCAGCATGCTATCCTGGGTCCATTTCCACCTATAGCCTAGTCCCTTAACAACATTCTTACACTGGAGGTGGACCAAAGAATGGATGGATAAGGAGCAGCAAAGGCTCGGGGAGCGTCGCTGGCTATTGCAGTAGAGTAAAGTGTGAACTGAAATACTGACGGAAGGTGTAGACTGTAGATGGAGGGGGAATGCTGGTGGCGGTGAGCAACTGAAGGTGTAGAGGGAGGGGGAGAGCTGGTGGCAGTGAGCAGCCAAAGGTGTTGAGGGAGGGAGGGAGAGAGCTGGTGTCATTAAGCAGCTGGACAGAAAAGAGCAGTGTGTGGAGAGTAGATGGCAGGTGTCAGCTGTTATAGGAGGAATCCCAATGAGAGTAGATCTGAATAATGTTTCAGGCAGACTGAAATCCAGACACATGATTTAAAACCTGCACTGTCTAGGTCAGGGGTATGGAACCTCGGCTCTCCAGCTGTTTTGAAACTACAAATCCCATCATGCCTCTGCCTCTAGGAGTCATGCCTGTGATTGTTAGGTTCTTGCAATGTCTCATGGGACCTGTAGTTTCAAAACAGCTGGAGAGCCAAGGTTCCCTACCCCTGGTCTAGGTGAATCCTGGATAGTTGGCAACCCAACTAGGTGGTTGGTCAATGGCAGGTCTGAGACATACTGATGAGCTTGTCTTCTTCTACCTGTCAGCATGTGTACATTGAATGACTTTCTCCACAGTGCTCACAGCTACAGAGGTCAGTGAGGGTTTATTTTAAAGCATATTAATTCTCGCTAAGAATGTGTAAATATTTGAATGTCCATAATCTGGCTGCAGTTTTACTTTAAGCGCCTAAGAAAGTCGCGGGGTGATTATCCCGTCTGTCAGACAAAGCTTCAAGCTCAAAGCATAGGAGCATTTATGTTTATTCACAGAAAGAACTTACTCTTAATCACTTTTCCTCCTGAAAGCTACATATCATTAAAATGCAATTTACTTCTCTACTTCTCTGCTTGCTAATGTTTTAACGTGATTAAATCATGTAAGCAGAGCACTTGTGTCTAATTTATCTCCCGAGTAATAAATGCGGTTCTATATTTAATTATTGACCGAATGGATTCTCTGAGTATGGAATCTTGGAACAGAAACCTAAGATGTAATTATTATTATTCTTTTTTTTAAATATACACTCTTCTGGGCATGCTGGATGTTAATTAATATTTACTCTATGAATATTAATGTCTAAAAACCTGTTTGCAATCAGGAAGCGGCCTGCAGAAATAAAACAGCTCACCGATATTATTATTATTTTTATTATACAGGATTTATATAGCGCCAACAGTTTGCGCAGTGCTTAACAAAATGAAGGCAGACATTACAGTTACATTACAATTTGCTACAAAAGGAATCAGAGAGCCCTGCTCGTTAGAGCTTAAAATCTAGGAGGGAGGGTCGATTGATACAAAAGGTAATAGCTGTGGAGCATGAGCTGATGGAGAAAGTAAAACAGTGTATTAGAAGCAGGATAAGCTTCTTTAAAGAGAAGGGTTTTCAGGGATCGTCTAAAGATGGATAGATTAGAGGACAGCCGGACAGATTGGGGTAGGGAGTTCCAAAGGATGGGAGAAGCTCTGTAGAAATCCTGAAGGCGAGCATGGGAGTAGGTCACAAGGGAGCTAGAGAGCAGGAGGTCTTGGGAGGACCGAAGAGAGCGGCTTGGTTGGTATTTTGAGACTAGGTTAGTGATGTAGCTGGGGCAGAGTTGTGGGTTGTAAATTATTGTTAGTACTTTGAATTTTATTTGTTGGGTGAGTGGCAGCCAGTGCAGGGAATGGCAGAGAGGGGTGGAGGTCACTGAACGGTTGGTAAGGTGGATGAGTCTTGCAGCAGCATTCATTATGGACTGAAGGGGGGATAGTGTATGTAAAGGTAATCCAATGAGGAGTGAGTTGCAGTAGTCAAGGCACGAGATGATCAGGCAGTGAATTAGAAGCTTGGTGGTGCCATTGGTTAAAAAGAGGCATATTCTAGAGATGTTGCAGAGGCTAAGGTGGCATGATTTCGACAGGGATTGGACGTGGGTCTGAAAGGACAGTTCAGAGTCTAGGGTTACCAGGGCCAGATTAAGAGCATCATGGGCCTGGTGCTAAGGATTTTGGTGGGCCTTTTTATGAAAATAAATAAAATGAAAATGCAAACAATTTTTTGTTAAATTAAATTAAAGAGGGGGGAGGGGGGTGATACTGAGATAGGGGGCTGAGGGAGGGGAAGAGAGAGAGAAAGGGGGTGAGAGAGAGGGGACAAGAGAGAGGGGGAAAGAAAAAGGGGAATAGAGAGAGGGTGGTGGGAAAGAGGGGGTTGAAGGGGGCAAGAGAGAGAATGGGGGATGAAGGTGGTGAGAGAGAACAGGGTGAAAGAGGGGATGAGAGATAGTGGGGGTGAGTGGGTAAAAGAGAGAAAGAGGGGGGGGTGAGAGTGAGGGGGAGAGTCTGGGGGGGGGGGAAGCACAGCATAGTACATTACACGGGGGGGATAGCCCAGTACATTACATGGTTGGCACAACACATTACATGGTGGATACATGGATACAGTACATTTAATAGTGGGCAAAGCACAGCAAATTACATAGTGGGCACAGCACATGACATGGTTGGTACTGCACAACACAGCACATTCCATGGTGGACACAACACAGCACATGCACAAGGTGAGCATAGGACCTTATATGGTGGGCACAGCACATGACATGGCGGGCACAGCTGAGCACATTACATAGTAAGCACTGCACAGCACATTATATGGTGGGCACAGCATATTATATGTTGGGTACTGCACATGGCATAGTGGGCACTGCACAGCACAAAACAAGGTGGGCACTGAATGACACCACATGACATGGTGGACACTGCACGACACAGCACAGCACATTACATTGTGAGCACAGCACATTAAATGGTGGACACCGAACATGACATGGTGAGCCCTGCACACCACATTCCATTGGGCACATTGGTGGGCACTGCACGACACAGCACAGGCAATTACACTATGAGCACAGCACATTAAATAGTGGACACCGCACATGATATGGTGAGCCCCCACATTCCATTGTGGGTACTGCAGGACACATGCCATGGTGGACAATGCACAGCACATTACATGGTAGGCACTGCATGGCGCAGCACATGACATGGTGGGCACAACACATCACATGACATGGTGGGCACTGCACAGCAATTTACACAGTGGGCACTGTATGACACATCACATTACATGGTGGGCACTGCCTGGCACAGCACATTAAATGGTGGGTACAACATATTACATGGTGGGCACTGCATAGCATAGCACATTTCATGGTGGGCAATGCAACTGCACATTACATGTTAGGAACGGCATATTAAATGGTGGGCACTGCTGAACAGCACAGCACATTACACAGTGGGCACAACACATTACATGCTGAGCACAGCACATGGCATGGTGGGAACTGTACATGACGTGGTGGGCACTGCATGGAACAGCACATTACATGTTGGGCACTGCACATTACATGGTGGGATCACTGCATGGCACAGCACATGACATGGTGGGCATTGCACATGACATGGTGGGCATTGGGAGGCACATAACATGACATGGTGGGCACTGCACATTACATGGCAGGAACTGCTTGGCACAGTATATGACATGGTGGGCACTGCATGGCACATGACATGACATGGTCGGCACTGCACATTACATGGTGGGCACTGCACATTACATGGTGGGAACAGCACATGACATTGTGGGCGCTGCACATTACATGGTGGGTACTGCAAGGCACAGCATGACATAGTGGGCACTGCACATTACATGAAGAGCAATGCAATGTACAGCACATGACATGGTGGGCACTGCACGTTACATAGTGAGCACTGCAATGCACAGCAAATGACATACTGGACACAGCACATTACATGGGGGCACTGCAATGCACATGACATGACATGACATGGTGAGGACTGCACATGACATAATGGGCACTGCACGACATAGTGGGCACTGCATTGCACATTACATAGTGGGCACTGCATTGCACGTGACATGGTGGGCACTGCAATGCACAGCACATGACATGGTGGGCACTGGGCACAAGAGAGGACATGGTGGGCACTGGAGCATATTACATGGGTTCACTGGGCACAAGAGCACATTACATGGTGGGTACTAGGCACAAGAGCACATTACATGGGGTCACTGGGCACAAGACCACATTACATGGGGGGCACTGGGCACAAGAGAGCACATGACATGGTGGGCACTGGGCACAAGAGCACATTACATGGGGGGCACTGGGTACAAGAGAGCATATTCCATGGGGGGCACTGGGTACAAGAGAGCACATTACATGGGGGGCACAAGAGAGCACATTGCATGGGGGCACTGGGCACAAGAGAGCACATTACATGGGGGCACTGGGCACAAGAGAGCACATTACATGGGGGCACTGGGCACAAGAGCACATTACATTGGGGGCACTGGGCACATTACATGGGGGCACTGGGCACAAGAGAGCACATTATATGGGGGGAAGCAGCAGTGTGTCCCCTAGCACAATAATTACACAACACCTCCCTAACAAATTTACTAACCTCATGTCAACAGCATGGGAGATGTCCTTCCTCCCGGGCTCCTGCTGCAGAGGACAACATCAGCGCCCCTCCCCCAGACACAGAGGATCTGTGTGAGTGGAACAGATCCTGTGATAGGAGTCAGACATCTGCAGAGACAAGACTCGGCTGCAGTGACTACACTTGTCTCCTCCATGTGCACAGAGGGCTCCTTCTCCTTCCAGAAGGCTACAGATAGTGATAAGCCACTGGCATGGGCCTATATTGAGGGAGGGGCCTGGAGCTGCAGCTCCACAAGCCCCTGTGTTAATCCGGCCCTGAGGGTTACCCCTAGCACCCTGGCATGTGGGGACGGACTGATAGTTGTGCCATTGACAGAGAAGTCATATTGAGAAGAGATATTGAGAAGAGAAGAGATATTGACAGAGAAGTCAGGGGAAGGGGCACATTGGGGAGCAAATATTGTGAGCTTGGTTTTAGATAGATTCAGTTTGATTCAGTTTGAGGAAGTGGTGTGACATCCAGGCTGATATGTCTGTTAGTAAATCAGTGATGTGTGAGGAGACTCATCGGCATATAAATGGTAATGGAAGCCATGGGAGGCTTTCAGCTGACCCAGGGAGGATGTGTAGATCGAGAATAGTAGAGGTCCAAGGACAGAACCTTGGGGGACCCCAACGGTAAGAGGTGTATTGAAGAGGAGGAAGTAGAGTTGTAGGTGACACTGAAGGTGCGGTGGGATAGGTAAGATTCAAAGCAATGGAGAGCACAGCCATGGATACCAAGCTAATTTAGTTTTTTGAGGAGGAGGGGGTGATCAACTATATCAAAGGCAATGGAGAGGTCCAAGAGTAAGAGTACGGAATAATGACCATTGATTTTAACTGTTAGTAAATAATTTGTGAGTTTTAGGAGAGCAGTTTCTGTGAAGTGCTGTGGACGAAATCCAGACTGAAGGGTATCAAGAAGGTTATGAGATGATTGCTCAGTCGGTTGTAGATTAAACGTTCAAGGAGTTTGGAGGCAAAAGGGAGTAAGGAGATGGGTCTTAGTCCTTGTACACATGGTCAGACATTCCGGCAACCAAATCCGTCGGATTTTTTCCGACGGATTTTGTCCGAAACTGTTGCATACACACAGTCGGACAAAGTTGACAGAAAATCTGATCTTACTTAACGTGATGACGTTATTTCGTTAGGACGGGACTACGTTCAGGCTAGTAGCCAATAGCTTTGGTCTAGGAATTTGATCTGAGCATGCGCAGCACTTTGTCCGAGTGGAATTCTCTACACATGATCGGACAAAGTCCGATCGGATCATGTTGTCGGAACATTTTATAGCCCAGCTGGAAAACTTGGTCCGTCGGATACTCTGACGGAAACAGTCCGATGGAAACCACATGGTATTTTTGGAGGGCAGATTTATATTGGCTGAAATTTTGCTGTGACTTTGTCTTACGCCACAGATGCTCAAGATGCTCAAGATGCTCAAGAGGTTTTGGTAATGTCTGTCTGCCAGGGTTGTAGCAGTCGGGGTCTGATTATGTGCATAGTGAGGGGGGGGGGGGGGCAAGGTATCCAGGGTGGATGACAGTGAAAGGTTGAAGATAGAAGTGGCAAGGTTGGGGCAGCACAAGGTCACCGATATAATGGGGCTTGTTTGTTTATTTTTAAATAGTTTTGTCAGTTTTTTTATTGCTATTATTTTCCAATTGCATTCTCAATATGGTTTTAATTTTAAAGGATAATTGAAAAAAAAAATTCAGGTTTGAAATGATATTAGGGTATTAGGGTTACTGGAAAATCAGCAAATTCTTTTGCATCTTCACTTAAAAACTGTACTTTTACTTTCTCTATCAGCTCATCCCTAACAGTTTTGTATCACTTGTCACTCCCTTTAGAGTGAACAGCTGGCCATAGATGGATTGAAATTTGGCTGATTTATCAGGGACAGTGAGTAGGCAACAGGGTCATGGGCAGCCAAGGCTCATTGATGCATGTGAGGACTGAAGGCTGGCTTGTGTAGTCTGATCCAACAGAAGAGCCACTGTCATTGTTGGATTTAGATCTTAGGGGTCCCCTCAACTTAGAAATTAACCTATATGACAAATAAAAAAGTTGACTGACAACGACATCACCCACTTGTTTCCGGTGATGGGGACAATTGGGAACTAGGGATGAGCCCACGGTTCAAGTTGAACGTAAGTTGTTTGTTTGTTCTAAAACTAACCAAACATATGGGGCAAAACATAGAATATAACTGCGCATACAATCACCATAATAAATATATAATCATACTCATGAATGAACATGTGATTAAATGAATGTGTAATATGTGATAAATATGTGATAACAATAATAAATCCTAAAATAAAAGAAATAAAGTAATTATATCAAAAGTCCAGTGAAAGAAGTGAAAATGGTGACTTCATCAAATTCTTCTGTGCAAACAGAGACACCAGTGCTTGTGAACCTCCACCATACAACATACGCGCTTACCAGAGGGTAAGCGATACAGGGCTTGTAGTATTAAATCTGTGGCGTCAAATCAACCTCCAGACATCCATGGAAGGAATCAGCTGTGGTTAAAATGAGGACAAGCCAAACGATCCAAACTTAAAAGGCAGACCAGTAAGCAGCAATCACGATCCATAAAACACAGTTTATTATATTGCACTTACATTTGTAGAAATATTAAAAGCTCGTAAAGAAATGTCGGCCGGCTGGCAAACACCCGTCCTAGTCAGCGATGACGTCAGCACGCCACCCTCCTGATGTCCGTTTCATCAAAGAGCGACTTAGTCATGGGAAATATCAACCATATCATGAGAAAATTTGAGCACTGTGGAATGCCCCATAATGCACTGCGAGATTGCAGTGCATTGCTGTATGATGATTGGCCAAAGCATGCACCTGACCTGCATGCTTTGGCCAATCACAGCACACTCTGCTGAGAGAGCCATAATTGGCCAAATACAGGGTGCCTTTAGCTAATCATGGCTCAAGGGGACTAAGTCCATGCCCTACACTATATAAGGCTGCTTACAGAGCGGCCGTGTGTCGTGTTGTTGGCATGGACAGAGAGATAGCTTGAGTTAGATTAAGCAGGCAGGTTATTCAGTTACTGGCAGTGTATTTGATATATATATACAGTCAGTCTAGTATATATATATATATATATATATATATATATACACTCTGCATCCAGTGTAGCCTATATCTACATACTGCAGACTTGACTTTTAATAATCGGACTCTTACCTGTCTTGGAGTCCAGTGACGTCGGCACTGCAGCTGAAGTTTCCATCAGCTGTCGGGTGCATGCAGTCTCCATTGTGAGTAAGGGAACCCGCCAGTGTAGCCTTTCTACTTCACCACAGGAATCCTACAGCGCATGCAGGAGGCTTCGCTCCTCTCTCCTACTGGCCCGGCGACAGGGGGGGGGGAAGGAGCCCCAGATGTGACGTCAACACCCATGGCTGAGGCTCCCGGAAGGGGGAAAAGCATACTTGTGAAAGACAGGTATGCTGTCCCCCCTCCTCCCCCCGAAAGGTGCCAAATGGGGGAGTACAATGAGCAGAAGTTCCACTTTTGTATGGAACTGCTTTAATTAATATATATATATATATATATATATATATATATATGTACAGTCTTGTGTTAGTGTATATATATCTATATATATCTATATATATATATATATATATATATATATATATATATATATACTCTGCATCCAGTGTAGCCTATATCTACAGTGCATTCCGTTGTGTACTGTTTCTAATGCACTTCAGGCATATATTAATATATATATATATATATATATATATATATATACATATATATATATATATATATATATATATACAGTCTAGTATATTATACAGTATCTCACAAAAGTGAGTACACCCCTCACATTTTAGCGGTTTAGAAATTAATGGCTGTGTGTTGAGTTATTTTGAGGGGACAGCAAATTTACACTGTTATACAAGCTGCACACTCACTACATTACATTGTAGCAAAGTGTAATTTCTTCAGTGTTGTCACATGAAAAGATATAATAAAATATTTACAAAAATGTCAGGGGTGTACTCACTTTCGTGAGATACTGTATATATATATATATATATATATATATATATATATATATATATATATATATATATATATAATGTTTTTTTGTTGTTTTTTTATGTGACTGTAATTTTTCAAATCCTATTGCACTTATCTGAAAATAAATGTCACTTTTTTTTAAAAATAAGGATCCTTATCTTGCTGTGTAAGCTTTGTGAATTAAACCTATTGGGTCCTGTGTTTCTTGAAACAAGGCTGCACAATGATCGGTGGGTTGGAGTTTTGCGTTGACTGTTATTTATGGAGAAATCTGTGGCAGATTGAAGATGACCATTATCCACTGTGCAGCATATGAAGCATTCAATCGATTCCAAATCATCCTTTGAATTTTGACTTTTTCTAAAAACGTTTTTTATTTACAACATAATACAATTCATGCAGGCAGATTTTAAACAATTTTAAGCAAGTTTTAAACACACGTTTTAGATATACAGTCAATTTACAAAAATCGGACTTATCGGTCAAGTGCATAAAAAAAACTGATGTATGTATGACTGCCACAAGTTGCTAATTAAAGCCAACCTTGTATCCTCTCACCTGCCGCCTCCCTCTCATTTTTATACAATTGTATGAAATGTCTTTTTTTTTATAACTGTGAAATACTTTTTACTACTTTATTCCTCGCCTTGTGGTTGGGTGCAGCTTGTTACGACGCCCAGAAAGACACTCAAAGTCCATCTGCAGAGAAACAAATAAATTGTAACTGAAGTTCGTCAATACAGAACAGGCTCAGTGTGAAGGCAACCTCACCGGGAGCACTCACAGCATGAAACAGCAATATGTCAGTTAAATTAGGCCTCAGTTGTAGCAATAACACCTGTCCCGAGGGGTGGAATGTGTCCTGGCTGATCTGTACCCAAGTTGGGAGGCTTCCAGAAAGCCTTGTACTTCCTCAGGAACTTCTCACTGACAATAAGCACTTTCCGGGAGACCAGTAACCACTCTAGCCACATGTGAATTGCACGCCAAGACTGGAAGTCAGAGTCTTTAAGTGATTCTGAAGAAACAAACATGTCATACATAGTAAACTGCTCTGTGTAATGGTTTTACACAGAGCAGCCCAGATCCTCCTCTTCTCAAGTCCCTCACCAGCGCTCTTGGCTCCTCCCTCCTGCCGAGTGCCGCCACTCATGCAATGGGGCACAAGCACACTTCTTCCTGAGCTGCGTGTTCCATCACACACAGAGCCATGGCTCTGCCCTGCCCCCTCTCTTTCTTCATTAGCTCACTGGCTCAGATTGACAGCAGCAGGAGCTATTGGCTCAGCCAATGAGGAGGGAGAGTCCCCGGAGAGACGAGGCTCTCGTGCATATCACATGATTGAGATGAGGCTCAGGTGAGTATTTGTGGGGCATAAAATAAAAATGAATGCCCCTGTGTTTAAGAAATAACTGTGCGGCTAAATGAAATCATTAGGTTTTTTTTCACATCAGCTGTGCTGCCATTCTTGACAGGGCAGGGGAAACCCAAATAGAAACTCTAAAAGTAAAAAGAGGAGAGGACGCACCAGCCTAGCGCATTAACTTTTCAACACTTTAATATTGCAAGAAGTTAAAAGCATACTCACAAACGAGTGATAAAATCAAACAAATTGTATCAAATCCACCATTCTTTCCATCCAGCAAGATCCGCTGGTCAGTAACAGTTGTGGGCTGTAAAGTCAAAAGAAAGCTGATGCGTTTTGAGGGGTGTCCCCTCTTCTTCAGGGACTCTCTCAAACCGCGTTTGTTTCATTGAACTTGTTCTGACTCAAAGGTAATCATTTATTTAGAGTATTAGGGGGGCTGGGGGCTGCTCACAGAGGAGGTTTTTTTACCTTCATGCATAGACTGCATAATGGTAAAAAAAATCTTGAGCCTTTAGAACCACTTTAAATAGACTCTGCCTGACCCAAGATGACCACCTAGAATCACAGGAGGTGGCAGTATCCAATCAGATAGCTGCCCCCTGTGACCCAGGAAACCATAGAGGAACTAAGTTCCCTATGCAATTCCACTGCAGTGGGAAAAGCAGACTGTGCCTGCCTACACGCTGTTTTCTGAGATTAATACATAATTTCTTAGGAGGAAGTGTGCGCCTGCCTACGCGCTGTTTTCTGAGATTACTACAGACTGCTCCTGCCTACACGCTGTTTTCTGAGATTATTACATCACTTCTTAGGAGGAAGTGTGCCAGATTTAGCACATGTGCGGACATGCTACAAGTCACACCGCACATGCGCTGACACACTGTGGGTCTCTGCCAGATCTATGAGAGCCAAAGGTAGTGGTAAAAGGGTGCTGGACATTTTTACAGTTTTTTTAGTTTTTTTTACATTTTTACAGGTTATCAAAATGTGGACAAAATCATTACTTGAGCCCAATTAACCTGTACTTGATGGCTTATCACAAAGCCAGGAACCCCCTAGGAGAGTTGAGAAATACAAGTGAATTAGAGCAAAGAGAGCACCAAATGAAGTGTTCGGACTCCTAGGGATTTTTCATTTGGTGCTCTCTTTAACGTATTACAATTGAAGATTTATGGGACCTGGCAGAGACTTGTGGCACGTCTGTGCATGTGCTGGATCGTATTCCAAGAGGTGGAATCAGAACTGAGCAAATGTTCATCTGCAAGAAGACAATACAGAACTCCATGAACTAGTAAGAATGTTGGAGATCTTACATTTTACTTGGAATAGGTGGGGGGAAGTTCCCCTTCCCGAGGGCAGCTGAGAATGTGAGTGAAGTGTCACAGAACTCGCAAAACAGACCCCCCCCCCCCCCCTCCGGTTCGATTTCGCAGCAAAACATGTGAGCAGGCAAAACATTTGTGCAAACACGCGACCACCATTAAAGTCTATGGAACGCGAATGTGAACAATCAAAAATGCTCTTTTTAAAAGCTTATATGCAAGTTATTGCCATAAAAAGCATGTGGGGACCCGGGTCCTGCCCCAGGGGACAGGTGTCAATGAAAAAAATTATGTTTTTTCGGGAGCAGTGATTTTAATAGTGCTTAAAAGGAAACAATGGAAATTGAATATTCCTTTAAATATCTTGTCTGGGGGGTGTCCTTGGTATGCCTGTAAAGTAATCCATCTTTCCCATGTTTATAACAGTACCACAGTAAAATTCTATTTCTAAAGAAAAAATTTTCATTCAAAACTCCTTGCGGCTGTAATGTATTGTCAGATCCCAGCAATATAGATAAAAATCATTGAAAAAAACGGTGTAGGTTTCCCCCGAGTTCATTGCCAGGCTCTTCAGGTCTGGTATAGATAATAAGAGGAACCCCGCACCAAGTTAAAAAAAAATATTGCCTGGGAGTCCCGACGTGTTTCAGGACCAGTTGTATCCCTTTGTCAGGGGCACTTGTCAGTAAGAGAGTCATACTGTATAACAAGGATTCAAAAAAAACATAAATAAGTAATACAAACACATAATCTTTGGCAAGTAATGAAACATACAGCGTAGCATGTAAAGGACATACCCATAGAGCACAGAAAGGTGTTGACTGTCAGACCAATGGCGAAACAGAGGACCGTGACTGGAACAGATTGCCGAGGGCTGTATCCCCACTCATCCACATGATTCCTCCAATAACACAGTGTAACAAAAAGGCTGTGTTCCTTAGATAGATAGTGAAGGTGTATCAATGGTCCTGTAAAGGCTCCACGAACATTAATCTATATAAAAAATATATATTAATATTTTTAAGCCAATAAGACTAAGGCCGCGTACACACGCGCGGACTGTTCGCCCAACTTTGTCCGTCAAACAGTTTCGGCAAACAGTCTGCTCAAAATTAGCATGGACGGACATGGCCACACACGACGAACAAACAGTCCGCTGAAACCGTGCGCGATGACGTACGTCACGTACGACGGGACTAGAAACAGGAAGCACAAGACACAGCAAAGCACCCTTTGGGCTCCTTCTGCTGACTTTGCGTTAGTAGAAGTTTGGTTAGAGACGATTCGCGATTTTTAGACTTCAGCTTAATTTGTCCGTTCACTGCGGCGCAGTCTACCTGTGAGGTGTATATCTGCCTTTCGGTACGCGTGGATCAGTTGTACCTGTTGGGCGCTTCTGGTCCGCTCGTTTCTGTGTTTCAGGTCGTTCTTCATAGGTCTGGCTGTTCTTCAGTGCGTTCAGTTGAGCTTGTCTGTCCAGCCGACCGTTTCAAAGCCATGGAGAGTGGACGTACTCGGGAATGAGTTCGTGCTATATTGGGGCTTGGTGTTTTAGTTGTTATGAATTGTTTTTATTTAATGACAATTTTTTTTTTTTTTTCCCTGTGTTTGACTCCCCAGTGTCCTTCCACGCCACAGGAATGGCAGACTGTGGCTTCCCAATTCGCTGCCCGTTGGGACTTCCCCAACTGCGGAGGGGCGATCGGCGGGAAACGTGAGGATTGTGCCCCCACCACATTCGGGGTCCTACTATTGGAATTATAAGGGGTTCCATAGTGTGGTGCTAATGGCAGTGGTGTCGGCACAATGTGACTTTCTTTATGTGGATGTGGGGAAGAACGGCCGGATGTCTGACGGAGGAGTCTTTAGGCAGACCGAGTTCTGCCACCGTCTCATCACTGGTGGCCTGGACTTGCCACCAGATGCCGAGAATGTGGAGGGTCTACCGTTTGTGTTTCTGGCTGATGAAGCACTCGGTCTGAGTGAACATCTTATGAAACCCTTCCCCCAAAGGACCCTCACCCCGGAGAGGAGGGTTTTTAATTACCGGCTGGCCAGAGCAAGAAGGGTTGTGGAGAGTGCCTTTGGCATTATGACCAGCCGGTTCCGTCTGTTACTGAGAGCGATCAACCTTGTAGAATATAAACTGAACTATGTGATTCTGTGCTGCTGCATTCTGCACAATTTTCTACGTAAATTTTCAGGTAACCAGTACCTGCAGCCTATTGGGCCTGAGGCCCGGACTCATATTTCCAGAACTGACAGGGCTGGATCATGCCCTTCCTGGCTTAGCCCCCCAAACAGCACGTGAGGTGTGTGACCGCTATGTCAGCTATTTTAATGGTAGGGGGGCTATTCCAATGCCAGCTGAGCAATAAAAAAATTTTTTTCTTGAAATATGTCTTGTCTGTTCACATTTTTAAGTTTGGTTCTTGTTTGCTTTTCACATTGCTTGTCTCCTACATTGTCCTAATTCAGGGATATGCAATTGGCCAACCTCCAGCTGGTGCAAAACTACAAGTCAATCATGCCTCTGGGTCTCATGCTTGTGGCTGTCAGTCTTGCTATGCTTCATGGGACTTGTAGTTCTGCAACAGCTGGATTTCCACTAATTGCATATTCCTGTCCTAGTGCATTTGTATTGCAAAGTGGTTTTTGACAATAGGAAATAAGGCCCTTTGTGACAGAAAACACAAAATGACTTCCCAAACTGGTATTGAGTATTGAAAGAAGTAGACACACACACACACACATCTTTTTTTTTTTGATTTTTTAATAGTGCACATGCCAACTAGTGCCTCTGTTTTAGATATTTTTTTGGTGTTTTTATTTTTTTATTTTTTTTTTTTAATTGTTTGTTTTTTTTTTTTGGGGGAATTTTTTTTTTTTTTTTCTTTTTTTTGTAAACATAGAATATATATAGAAATATCTAAAAAACAATTATCACAAAAATAAAAAAATAAAATCAGATTTTTAACTATTTACATAAAACAAAGGGGTAAAGCCAAATTTTGAAGATGCACACCAAAAAATGGTAATGTCAACATGTGCTATGTACCATCATGAGTGATCAATGGACGTGTTTGGTGTGTGCAATCCCTTCCTCTCACATACTAGAATGAGGAAGGGTTTGCAAACACCAAATGCGTCCATTGCGATCCTCTGATGGCACATAGCACATGTTGACACACCGTGTGCATCTTCAAAATTTGGCCTCTAAAAACTATGTTTTTAAAACATTAAAAACGTTGTTCCAAGGGAATGAAGAACATGGTCGATTGGGTTTTAGGGAAAAGGGGCTTAGATTCTCCCTAAAACATCGATCATGTTCTTCATTCCCTGCCTCATAGTAATCAGTTCTCTTTGTATGTTGAGAATCTGGTTCTCCATACGGTCAATCTGCCCATTCCAGGCCATTATGTCACCAATCATCCTCTGGGCACTATCACTGGTAAATGGGTCCGCGACTTGTTCTACCACAACCAGATCACCTAAAAACATGTGTAGATAAAAAAAATTGGTTAAAATATACAGCCATTAATTGTTTACCTTAAGCTGGGTTGTCAGACACTCACTTTGTGGGGTGTGTAACTCCACCTGCTCTTCCTCCTCCACATCTAGCCCTGGGCTCAGCTCATCCAGTGGAGCTACGGAGCTTGGTCCAGCGGAGGATACCGAGCTTGGCTGCTCCCTCGCAGACACAGGACTGGGCAGCTCCAATACCGACGCAGGGCTGGGGTTGGGGCTGGGGCTTGGGCTAATTGCCCAATCAGGCTGGCGAGGTCGGGGGGTCATGGGCTGCTCCGCCTCTTGGCTGAGTCTTTGTTTCCCTATGAGAATGAAAATAAAAAAAAAATAAAAATAAAAAAAAATAAAAGATACTTTTAAGCATAGTGATATTTGAGTTCCGAAATGTGAATATGAAACATTGGTTTGAAGTGGTGTACAATTATTAGCTGGTTATTACAAGATCCTAGTTTAATACATCCTTAAAATGACTTTTTTTTTAGTTAGGCTGTGTTCAGACTGGTGCGATGTGCGAACGCAGCAAATCTACTGTGGTTTCACGCATCGCATGTGCAGTTCGACTGCCCTATGTGACCTGTTGGGAGTATCAGTGTAAAGTTTTATTGACACCTCCGAATTAGTTCTCATTTCACAGTGCAATCTTTAAACTTGGACAGGAATCGGACCACATGGTGTGAATACCCATGTGATCCGATTCGGCTGTGCACTAAAAAAAGGGCCATGTACAAGTTTGGGCCGGATGCGATGCAAATTCAGCCATACTATATGTATGGCTGAAATCGCATCACACAGAGATCACATGTGATTTGCACTGCAGTGCGGTGCAAATCACATTCGATCTCGTACATTGCAGCAATGTGAACCTAGCCTTTAACCAAACTGTGATACTTTATATCTTTTGTCCAAGTTTCACAGACGGACACACTCGAATCATCCCCTGGAGTACCTGTGTGTGATTATGTCAAAAAATGTTCTATGATGTCCCAAACTACACTTAAATGTTTCCCAGTCCAGATGTTGAACCAGCATTCTATCTATCTATCTATCTATCTATCTATCTATCTATCTATCTATCTATCTATCTTTTTTTTTTTTTTTTGATTGAGTCTACATTGCACTGAATACATTTAGGAAACTTTAGCAAAAATTCATTTCCTATAAACTGAGCGTGACAATTCAGTTTATCATGAACAATACCAAAGAAATAATAACTAATTAAAATCTAATCCAACACCAGATAAATTTACACCATATACAAATTCATGCTATTTACGCCCACATATACGAACAACCATATGAGCTCATTACATGAACTATTAACTACACGAACGATCAAATCCGCCAGATTCACATACGGTATGTACACGAACGATTAGGATCAAATCCGCCAGTTTCACAAACGGTACCTACACGAACGATTGAGATCAAATCCGCCAGATTCACCTACGGTATGATCACGAACGATTAGGATAAAACCCGCCGGATTCACATAAGGTACCTACACGAATGATTAGGATCAAATCCGCCGGATTCAGATACGGTATGTACACGAACGATTATGTCCGACAGTCACGGAAAAAGCGCAGTTTACTCACTTTTTTTCAGGGCCTTCATGATCCGATGATATTGCTCTGGCTCCCTGGACTTGATGTCCGACCATCTTTTCCGCAGCTGGTCCTTTCCTCTCCGTACCCCGAATTTTGACTCCAAGGCTGTGACCACCTCGTCCAAGATGGCGCTTTTCCTTATATTTGGTTTTGGGTAAGGGCCATGTTCCCCATCATAATCCTCACTTTTAAGGATAGATACCATCTCCACCATCTCTTCGAACGCCATATTGGTGGCCTTATATCTCCTCCTTGCTTGGGGCCCATGGCTTTCCTCCGCGCTGCTCACGCTGCTAATTGAACTTGCATCCGCCATTTTCCACTCTCATACACCCACAGCGGAAGGAGGGTAAAAGGGGCGGGGAAACACAGTCGCAAGGAACGTCAGGGGCGGGCGACGCAGGCGGAGCCTGAGCGCATGCGCCGTATATAAAGCGGTACCACGAGGCCGTACGCTTGTCCGAACGGGAGCAGCGAGTGCTACACGCGACGGTAAGATAGTTATCATTTTATTTTCGGTTAATTTAAAGCCTGCGTTAGGGATATCCATATTGAATTTTATTCTTATTGATGTTTAATTGATTTCTATGTGGGTTGGTGGTTGAGTGGGCTTGGTGTTTTGTGTGGTAGTGTGGGGGTGGGTGTATAGGGGGTGGGGCTAGTGTGTGTGTGTGTGTGTGGGGGGGGGGGGGGGGGGGTGGGGGGGGGCAGTAGTGTGTGTAGAGTGTGTGTGTGTGGGGGGGAGTGTTTGTGTGTGTGTGTGTGTGTGTGTGTGTGTGTGTGTGTGTGGGGGGGGGGGGGGTAGCGTGTGTAGTAGTGTGTGTCTCGCCTACATTGTCACAATATAGTGTGCGTTTGGTCTTACTTTTTTTTTTGTTGTTTTTTTTTTTTTTTTTTTTTTTCTTTTCAGAAAATGCAAAAGTATACTGCAGACCCCCCTTTAAAGAGGAGGCCTTCCTCTCCACCTTTATAGATCTAGTGGAGTCCCACAGCTATCTGTGGGATACAAAACACCCCCAATACCCAATCCGTGCTGCCCGGAAGAAGACACTGGAGACAGTTTTGGCGTTTGTGAAAACCCGAGTCCCCCAGGCAGACACTGCCTTTGTGAACGCCAAAATTCAGAACCTGCGTAGCGCGTATAGGCGGGAGCAAAGAAAGATCCTAGAGTCCCAAACATCAGGAGCAGCAGCAGGTCAGGTCTATGTACCTAGGCTGTGGTATTATGACAGGCTGCGTTTTCTGGATGACACGTCAGAAGCCAGGCCGTCACTTTCGACTCTTCCGTCTACCCCTCCCTCCACCCTTCCCTCCGCCTCAGGTGAGCCATCCCTGGAAGATCCAGACCCTTCTTTGCTGGACGAAGTTGATGCGCCCAGCTGGAGCCAGGTATATTTTAGTTTCTAACGTTTGGATTGCTCAAATATTAATGATGTCAAGTTCAATGTTTGAATTGCTTCCAAATCTAGGATTTCATCACAAATTAAATTAGATAGAAGGATACAGTAGTTTACACAAATGTGGCTCAAATCTTAATGAACTGATGGAAAAATGATGGTGTCAAAATGATAGCCTTTTGTATTTCAAGACAAATGTATTTGCAAGTGAGAACTGTAAAATTGTTAGTGATTGATGATTTCTAAATATAGACATATTTTAGTTATTGATTGCTTTGTTTTTTTACACAGGATGAGCTCACCCAGGAGGAGGCCGGGACCAGTGGTATGGAGGAGGAGGCCGGGACCAGCCACACGCAGGAGCTAGCTGGGCCCAGCAGGAGTAGGACTGAGAGCCAGGTCCCTCCCCTCCGCCTAGCCAGCAAAAGGCCCAGGAGGATGGGCCGTACAGAGGAGGAGTCCTTGGTGCTGATACAGCGAGCCACTCAGATTTTGTCCAAACCCCCCAATCCGCAGGAGGCCTATGCCACTTATCTGGCTAGCAAGCTCCAAGAAATGGACAAACCCCAAAGAAACATGTGTGAGGCAATCTTCTTTGATGCCATACAACTGGGTCTGAAGGGTGAGCTCACACCCACCACGAAGCTCTACAAAACAGACCCTACTGCTGCTCCTCCTCCTCCTCCTCCTCCTCCTCCTCCTCCTACCACAACTCCACCACCAGAGGCACAGCCTCCAGCGAAGCGTGGAGGGAAGGCTAGACGGAAGAGTCGCAAGTGACTGCCTGGCTTCAGTCTGCTCTGAAAGAAGACGCAGGCTGTTGTAGTACCACAGTCTGGGGACATAGATCTCATCTGCTGCTGTTCCTGGTCTTTGGGATTCTAGGACCTGGTTGTGCTCCCTATGTACATGCTACGCAGGTTCGGAATTTTGGTGTCCACTCACTTGATGTGTGCCTGGGGGACAAAAGGCTTCACAAACGTCAAAATTGTCTCCAGTGTTGCCTCCCTCTTGATTTATTTTGGTTCTGAGGAAAAATAAAAATTTTTGATTTCAAAAAAATCTTGTATGGTTTCTTTTTTTTTTTTTTTTATCAATATTTTTGTATAATTTTGGGTTAAAAAAAACAAAGTTTATTTGTGAGTAGGCAGATACATGTCAAAAGACTCTGGGGGTTATTAACAAAACACATGTTCATGTAAATATGCTAACTTCAAGTGCAATTTTTAAAGCACTGCAAGTGCACTTGGAAGTGCATTCGCTGTAAATTTGAGGCTTAACATTTGAAATGAGGGGAAGCTCTGCTGATTTTGAACATGCAATCATGTGTAGGCTAAAATGATGGTTTGGGTATCTATCTATCTATCTATCTATCTATCTATCTATCTATCTATCTATCTATCTATCTATCTATCTATCTATCTCTACTTGCATAGTCCTGCTTGGCCCAAAAAAATGCAAGTCCATCTTGTTTCAAACCCCCCACCCCAAAAAAAAAAAAAAAAAAAAAAAAAAAAAAAACAATAGTAGTTCCAAAAATATATAGTAATAGATTTTTTTTTTTTTTTACTGAAATAAAAAAATAAATAAATAAATATATAAATATAAATATATATATATATATATATATATATATATATATATATATATATATATATATATATATATATATATATATATATATATATATATATATTTTTTTTTTTTTTTTTTTTTTTTTTTTGGGTTGGTTTTTTTTTTTTTTTTTTTTTTTATATAAATTGGGAATATATTTTTGCTATAATTGGAAGATTAATCATAGGATGAGGATGAATAAAAACATGTAGTATAACTCTGTGTGAATATAAGCAGCAAAGCTACTTCACTTTTCTTGCATTACGAAGAAGAAAAGAACGGGCTATATTAAAAAAAACCCACAAAATTAGCAGCATGACGAATATGCTAGCTTCAATACGAACACTAGTTTTACAAGACTGAGCGCTTCCGCCCTGTAAATTCTTTCTGAGTATGCGCGGAACTTAGTTTGACGAACAAGCCTACACACGAGCGGACTGTCCGCTCAAACCAAGTTTCAGCGGACAGTTTTACGGAAATTCCGAAAAACTTTGTTCGTCAAACTGTCCGCTGAAACTGTCCGCTGAACGCCCACACACGAGCGGACTGTCCGCTGAAACACTGTTCAGCGGACAAAGTTGGGCGAACAGTCCGCCCGTGTGTACGCGGCCTAATGCACATATTACATGTAACGTGAACACAATTCCTTTGAAGCAGAGAAACATTGCCCACCTCTGCCTGAGCTGTCACTCAAAAAGAAGAAAGGAGAACAGATTGTAGAGGACCAGACTTCCACCAAAGAAAGGGGCACACAAAAGGTGCCAATCCACAAAGAGTTCTGACAAAAAACATAGCAAAAGAACATTTTCAAAAAATGATGAGACCTGTAAAATTAGTCCAGAAGAGAAAATGGGCTGCAGGACACAGTTACCAAACAACATGTGTCCACAGACCAACGATTGAAGAGAACATTTTTAACAGGGGGAAAACGTACCTTGTTAGCAGATAGCTGGTCTCATAACAGCAGGATGCGCATGCAGCTTCACCATCTAAGCAGTGACAGGACAATCACGTTCTGGAGTTTAAATGCGCCAAAATTAACATATGTCGTCATTGCGCACAGATCTGCACAGCTAACACGTGGACGCGCGCATGCGCAAAACGTGGTGCAAGAATTCAACGTCATCTTGCACAACGATGCACGACAATGCATAGAACATCATCCCCCGTAATGGCACACAACTGTGCACACGCCGAGTCGCAGGGAGGGAACGCCTGACCGTTGCGCAAAAAATAAAAATATAAGTAATAATAAATGATAGGATATAGTATATGACTTTTGTGTAATGGGTCTCAGATAGACCCAGTAGGAGACCCAGGAGGAAACTGGGCAAAACAAGGATGTGAGGGACCTTTTTTCTTTACTTTTTCTTTACTTTTTGGACTTTTTCTGTTTATATTGCAAAAAATGAAAATTGCAGAGGCAATCAAATACCATCAAATCTATTTGTGGGGAAAAAAAGGATGCAAATTTCGTTTGGGTACAGGATTGCATGACTGCACAATTACTAGTTAAGGCAACGCAGTGCCAAATTGTAAAAAGTGCTTTGGTCATTGAGCAGCCAAATCTTCCGGGGCTGAAGTGGTTAATATACCGCCTGAAGTGTATTAGAAACAGTACACCACCGAATGCACTGTAGATATAGGCTTCACTGTATACAGAGCGTATATATATATATATATATATATATATATATATATAAATATATATGTATATATATATATATATATATATATATATATATATGTATATATATATTGTAATGGACGCCGTGGCTGGGTCCTGGAAGGACGCTATATTTCCCCTCTGTTTGGGTTGTGCTCTCTTTAGGGAATGAAAATTGATTAACCCACCTGTTAGAGGAAGTGTCTTTAAAAGGCAAGACAGGAAGTTGTAGATGGGTGTGTGGAGGAGTGGAGAACACATGGTGGATGGTGTTTGGCGTTTGTTTTGGGTTGCAGCAAATGAAGTGGACAGCAGTGTCCTGTTTGGAAGGCTCCTGGCAGGAGAAGCTACCTGCCATCAAGACCAAGCTCTGTTTCTGATAAGGACAGCTGTTCTGGACTTTGCAAGTCGGTGAAACAACAAATCTTTTTCCTTTTGTTTTTGGCTGCTGTAAAGCTATTTAAGTTAATAAACCCTTTTGTTGTATGAAAAGCCTGTGTCCTGCGGTCTACCTGGTCCCCCGAACATTACAAGTGGTGCTCGAATGCGGGCAGGACAAAGTAACAGGCATTTTTTCTTGCTATTTTTTTTTTTTTGTGGATTTGAACTGACATTTAAAGGGACAGTACAGTGAATTTATGTCCTGGGTTAAAGCTGCACAACTGCGGAAAGCTGAAACCATGGAGGAGCTAATTAAACAGCTGTCCTTGGCGAATATACAAGCGCAGACCCGCCATGAGGAAGCTAATCAGCGCTTAGCAACGCAGCACAACGAGGCACTGGCTTTGCAGCAAGAAAATACTCGCCTGTTGGTGGCCCAGTTAGCAGCCCAGCAAGCGACCCAACAAGGGGTTATGCAGGAACAGATGGCGGCCTTAAAAGAAGCAGTGCAGCAGCTTTCTCAGGGCCGTGAACAAGTGGCCGTTGCCCCTGGCAACCAGGTGACCATAAGGGCAAGCCATTTCTTGCAGAAGTTGTCCCCGAGTGATGACGTAGAGGCGTTTCTGGCAACATTTGAGAGGACGGCAGAGAGAGAAGGGTGGCCCCAGGACCAGTGGGCCGGCTTAATTGCTCCTTTCCTCACCGGAGATTCTCAAAAAGCCTATTTTGACCTACCACCAGAAGATGCTAAAAATTATCAAAAACTAAAGGCAGAAATACTGGCTCGGTTGGGGGTGACTACGGCCGTTCGGGCCCAACGAGTGCACCAATGGAAGTATCGTTCAAACCGGCCACCGCGATCTCAAATGCATGACCTGGTGCAACTAGTAAAAAAATGGCTGCAGCCCGAAGTGTTGTCTGGCCCCCAAATTGCGGAGCGGATCGTGCTGGACCGGTACTTAAGGTCACTGCCAGATGACCTTCAACGGTGGTCAGTCATGGAGACCCCAAAACCGCGAACGGCCTTGTTGAGATGGTGGAACGATATACGGTGGTGGAGGATCTGCTTGGCCCCACCAAGCGTCAAGGGCCCAGTCTGCCACGGCCCTTCCGATCAACTGCCGCCCTTCGAACGGATGTCCCCAGGAGCCCTGGAACCAACACCCCGGAAGGCCAAGAGTCACACCCGTTACCCCCTCAGCGACCTGTTCCTGATCGGAGAGGAGGGGATGTACAATGTTGGCGATGTCATGCCTGGGGCCATACCCGGGCCCACTGCCCATTGCAGGAAGAACCCATGGAATGCGGGGTTCTTCGGAGGGGGTCTTTTTATGCCCATAAATCGTGTACAACACATCTTGACCTTGGAGAGAGGAATTTTGAGTGTGAAGTTCAAGTGAACCACCACCCTGCATGGGCCTTGCTGGACTCTGGAAGCATGGTAACCCTGGTTCACCCTAGAGTAATTGGGAAGATCGGTCCGGTAAGCAAAATTTTGCGGGTTGTGTGCATTCATGGGGACACTAGAGAGTACCCTCTCATCTCGGTGTCCATCTCCACAGCATGTGGCACTGGTACTCAAGAGGTGGGGGTGGTAAAGAACTTGGTACATGACGTTATCATAGGACGAGACTGTCCATTATTTGCAAAACTTTGGAGACAAGGAGAACTATCTGAAAGGTCCAGAGACTGGGAAGAAACTAGTCCCTCTGTTCCTGTTGTAGAGGGTAATAACCCTGAGATGCCACATGTTCATAATATGGACCCAGTTGATAAAAACGCCAAGACTTTGGTTAATAATGATGAAAATAGTGCTGATTCTGTTAAAGATGTCAATATGTGGGGTTCTCAGACCTACCTGAATACTGAGGGGGGGGGAACCTTCCCCGCTTCAGGTAATGCTGGGGAAAGATGATGAGGAAATGGCCTCTACCCCTGACTTGCCAGATTTGGGTGTTCCCCAGGGGGCATTTGGTACTGCCCAGATGCAGGACCCCACTTTGGCCAGGGCACGGGAACAGGTTGTAGTAATAAATGGGGAGCCCCAAGAGCCAGGTGCTAATGAGCGGTGGCCACATTTTTCAATACGTAATGAATTGCTTTATCGGGTTACTAAAGTGAGAGAAAATGTGGTAGAACAATTATTGGTACCCCAACAATATAGACGCAAGGTCCTGGACCTGGCCCATGATGATGTGTTAGGGGGACACCTGGGAGTTGAAAAGACGGAGGCACGGATCGCCGACCGGTTTTACTGGCCAGGCTTGAAAGCAGAGGTAAGGAGATACTGTACCTTTTGTCCCACCTGTCAGTTGACCGCTCCGGCGACCCATTTCCGGAGCCCGTTGGTCCCTCTACCCATAATTGAGGTCCCATTCGAGAGGATAGCCATGGATATAGTGGGTCCCTTGGTAAAGTCGGCTCGAGGTCATTCTTACATACTAGTGATCCTTGACTATGCCACTCGATATCCTGAGGCGCTACCCCTGCGGAATACCTCCTCTAAGGCTATTGCACGAGAGTTATTCCAGTTGTTTACACGGACAGGTTTTCCCAAGGAAATACTCACAGACCAGGGCACCCCGTTTATGTCGAAGGTTATGGCTGATGTATGCAAACTGTTCCGGATTAAACAGCTGCGCACATCGGTCTACCATCCCCAAACAGATGGATTGGTAGAACGTTTTAATAAGACCCTTAAGTCTATGCTCAAGAGAGTGGTACAAAGGGATGGGAAAGACTGGGACTGCCTGTTACCAGCTCTCCTGTTCGCTATCCGAGAAGTGCCCCAGGCCTCCACTGGGTTTTCGCCCTTTGAATTGGTATATGGGCGGAGACCTCGCGGACTACTGGACTTTGTTAAAGAAGAATGGGAAAGTGAACCAATCCAGCATAAAAGTGTTCTTGAATATGTCTCTCAAATGCAGGAGAGGATCCGAACTGTGATGCCGCTAGTTAAGGAACACTTACAAAAAGCCCAGGAGGCTCAACGACAGGTCTATAATAGGGCAGCCAAAATTAGGAACTTTCAAGTGGGGGATCGAGTAGCAGTGTTGATTCCCACTGTGGAAAGTAAATTCTTGGCCAGATGGCAAGGACCTTTCGAGGTTGTAGAAAAAATGGGAGAGGTAAATTATAGAGTCCACCAACCAGGCAAGAGGAAACCCTTCCAGATATATCATGTAAACTTGTTAAAGCCCTGGACAGACAGGGAACCAGCGACCTCCCTGGCTAGTACAAAACTTGAGCCTCGGGTTGGGGTGGAGGGTGTCCAAATAGCTGATACCCTGTCTAAAACCCAAAGTCAGCAGGCAAAGGAGTTCTTGCAGAGAAATAAAGAAAAATTTTCAGACTTGCCCGGGCTCACTAGTGTCGTAGAGCATGATATTGTCACAGAACCAGGAGTCAAAGTTTTTGTCCGGCCCTACCGCATCCCAGAGGCTCAAAGGAAGGCCGTTTCAGAGGAAGTAAAAAAGATGTTAGACCTAGGGATTATTGAGGAATCGCAGAGTGAGTGGTCGAGCCCGATTGTGTTGGTACCGAAGCCCAACGGGACTCTGCGATTCTGCAATGATTTCCGGAAACTTAATGAAGTTTCCCGGTTTGATGCCTACCCTATGCCCCGGGTAGATGAGCTTATCGAGAGACTAGGTCCAGCCAGGTATATCACTACGTTAGACCTTACCAAGGGGTATTGGCAAATACCGTTGACTAAGGCTGCTAGAGAGAGTTTTCAGTACAAAAGGATGCCTTTTGGATTGCAAACTGCTCCAGCCACTTTCCAGAGAGCAATGGATAGGATTTTACGACCTCACCGGAAGTATGCCTCAGTATACTTGGACGATATAGTCATTTTTAGCAAAGACTGGGAATCACATTTGCCCAAAGTGCAGGCAGTGCTGGACTCTCTTTGGAAGGAGGGGTTTACAATAAACCCTGAAAAATGTGCTTTGGGAATGGAGGAGGTGAAATACCTGGGTTATATCGTGGGTAGAGGGGTAGTGAAACCTCAGGTCAACAAGATAGAGGCTATACAGAATTGGCCCCGCCCCCTCACAAAAAAGCAGGTACGTGCATTCCTGGGCATGGTGGGATACTACAGGAGGTTTGTACCCAACTTTGCCACGTTGGCGGCTCCGTTGACCGATCTGACTAAGGGTCGGAAATCGGTCATGGTGGAGTGGAATGCAGACGCTGAGAAGGCTTTTTTGGAGCTCAAGTCGGCGCTGTGCCAACACCCTGTCCTTGTAGCACCCAATTTTTCAAAAGAATTTATTGTCCAGACTGATGCTTCCGATGTAGGATTGGGAGCGGTGTTGTCACAGGTTATTCATGGCGAGGAACACCCGATAGTCTTCCTCAGCAGGAAGTTAACACCAGCGGAGAAAAACTATGCCATAATTGAACGAGAGTGTCTGGCCATTAAGTGGGCTCTGGAATCCCTCAGATATTACCTTTTGGGGAGGAAGTTTAGGTTGATTTCTGACCATGCCCCTTTAACATGGCTGAGACAGGGAAAAGGGACTAATGCCAGGGTTACCCGGTGGTTCCTGGCACTCCAGGAATTTAAGTTTGTAGTGGAGCATAGGCCCGGGAGACTGCATCAAAACGCAGATGCCCTCTCCCGAGTCCATTGTTTGAGCTCCACTGTTGCCTCCACCTCCTTGGCGTTGGGGCACAGGGGGGGGATATGTAATGGACGCCGTGGCTGGGTCCTGGAAGGACGCTATATTTCCCCTCTGTTTGGGTTGTGCTCTCTTTAGGGAATGAAAATTGATTAACCCACCTGTTAGAGGAAGTGTCTTTAAAAGGCAAGACAGGAAGTTGTAGATGGGTGTGTGGAGGAGTGGAGAACACATGGTGGATGGTGTTTGGCGTTTGTTTTGGGTTGCAGCAAATGAAGTGGACAGCAGTGTCCTGTTTGGAAGGCTCCTGGCAGGAGAAGCTACCTGCCATCAAGACCAAGCTCTGTTTCTGATAAGGACAGCTGTTCTGGACTTTGCAAGTCGGTGAAACAACAAATCTTTTTCCTTTTGTTTTTGGCTGCTGTAAAGCTATTTAAGTTAATAAACCCTTTTGTTGTATGAAAAGCCTGTGTCCTGCGGTCTACCTGGTCCCCCGAACATTACAATATATATATATATATATATATATATATATATACTGGCACTAACTGGATAACCTGTATCTCTCTGTCCACGCAGGTCAGGTGCAAGCTTTGTCAAAACATCATGCAGGAATGCACTGCGATCTCGCTGTGCATTATGAGGCATTCCGCTGTGCTCAAATTTCCCACAAACGCCCGATAATGTCCACTGTTTTGTGAATGGGCGAACACCCGATGTTCAAGTCGAACTTATGTTTGAACCGAACATCGAGCTCACCCCTAGTCATAAATATAGTTGAGTGACCTTATCTCATAGGTTACCCAAAGTTAACTGATACCGTGGCTGGCAGCCTATAAATCTCTGGTACTTTTCCAAATGTCATTATACTAGATTATTGAGTCATCTAGCTAGCTTGAGGTGCACATGTGCCAACAATTGGAAGTAATTGGGACACTTTCCTGTTGAGTCAGTTTATGTGTAAAACTCCCTATCTTATATAATAATAATGATAATAATGATGCA
This sequence comes from Lithobates pipiens, assembly GCF_037356315.1. Classification (NCBI taxonomy): domain Eukaryota; kingdom Metazoa; phylum Chordata; class Amphibia; order Anura; family Ranidae; genus Lithobates; species Lithobates pipiens. Next base: position 64,694,314 of record NW_027507748.1, read on the forward strand.
ACAGAAAACCATATACACCGGTATTAAAGGCCTGGATCAGTCTTCAATTACACGTGATTGGTTGTTGTTGGATAAAATATATAGTATCTGTGATTTTTAACTGTTTTTATAATGTATAAAAAAAGAGAGACTGAGAGATTTTGTGGAAATTTTTATTAACATATATTGTCAGATGTCCCCCAGTGTCAGTTTTGCTACAATAGGCTTATACGAGTGTGTCCAAACATACAGGCACCGGTGGAGGACCGTTGGTTGCGAAAAGTTTCCCATGAACGTAGGAGATCTGTTCGCCCATCAAGGGATGTTCACTTATGCCTCACCAAGAGACTGACCACCTCATGGCGACTGCATCTAAGCTTCCATCAAACAGACCTGTCTACATGGGAACCATGGTATAACCGTACAAAGCCATGGCTCACCGAGCCTCGTGAAGTACGGTTTGCGCCAATGGTAACAGTGGGAATATACACACGGTCCTGATCGGAACAATGTTTGCAGTGTTTACACCCGGCACAATGTGAGGCACATTGTTTTGGATGCCTGCGCTGTATCTCAGCAGGAAACTGCAGGCGTTGCTCTGCACACGACCGATTGCATACATCACTACCTGATATCTATTTGTATATATACAAGTGTCTGGTTCTATTGAAGGTATACAAGTTTCTGATTGGCTGATTGCGAAACCACCACCTTCCTTTTTTATCCCTGTTCAGCCCTATAAATAAACAAGGCCTGCCCTATTCAAGCAGGACTTCTATTCTCAATGTGATACCAGAGTCTGTGACTGCGTTACTTGGTTTTAAGCAAGCACGTTTACCAGCATTATACAAAAGAGCTATTTAATGGTGCTTATTACGGAATTATTTTCTTATAGGCTATGCTCTTAATTTCCACTACAGAGATCTCAGGTTGCCATATTGCAAGATAGAGACATCTAAATTAAAAACACATGTTTTTAGATTAAAATTGAGAGGTAATATTTGAAAACATTGAGTTAATAAATGGCATGTGTGGTAATTATAAATGTTACCCATCTAAATCAAGGCTTCATCTCTCCCATGACTCTTTGAAGTCTCCAAACTCCAGAAATCAATGCACAAGTTACCAATCCCATAGAAATCTATCTATCTATCTATCTATCTATCTATCTATCTATCTATCTATCTATCTATCTATCTATCTATCTATCTATCTATCTTGCAACATTGCTCAGGTCTAGTGTTTTTCAGTGAGTTCAGACCTGCCTGAAATACAGTTTCAGTGCTCTTGACACACTTTTATCTAAAAGAAAAGGTTCCAAAAAAGTCATTCATAGGATTACCACTGCAGGGGTCTTCAGCCACAAAACAAAATAAACGTAGGGGTACCCCCGTAGGGGCTGCTGAGTATAGTAGTTCGTCTGTCACACTGCCCAGCCAGGCACACACTTTTCAAGCATCCGGAGACATGAAAGCAGTCCTTGCACTTGATTTTTTTGCATTTTATTGAGGGGAATTTTACTTGCATAGGGCTTGGAAACGTATGAGATGCCCAGATAATTGACAGTCAAAATTGGGACCAACTATATTCACTACGGTATACACAGCCTCCTTTCTCTCTTTCTCTCTCTCCAGCACTTCACTTGCTTGCAGACTATCTCTCCTCAACACCTCCAGAACATCACTTGCTTGCACTTCCCGGACCAGCTAGCACTGATTGGTAGGCCTGACACCGGCTCGGCCAGGCCTAAAGCAGATGCCCTTTGCAGACAAGGACCGCAGCCCCCTATGGTGTAGCAAAAATAGAAAGTTCCAGTGCTAGCTGTCCCAGTGACTACTGCTCCCAGTACCACCTCTTCAGGTATTGTCAGCCCTCCTGGCTGCAGCTGCCCCTTTCTTCTGCCCACGCAACCACAATCCTCCAGACTGGCTCTGCACCCATCCCAGACTGCTCCATCTCAGTCCTCTTAGGCATGCCTCCCAGTCCTCCCGACTGTGTGAACACTTACCAGCCCTCTTGGCTGCCTCTGTGGAACTCATGGAGACTTGCCCAGCAGTGTTCTCTCGCTGTCCACTCTTGCTCCTCCTATACCACCTGGTCAGGACACCTCTGTGGGTTGTAAGAGGGTCCTGTCTGCACCCGAGCCCAGACCCAAGGTCACTCCCCCAAGACTGGGGAGCTCCCTCAAAGGCCCCCGACAGCCTAACACTCCATATCCATCTTTCACTCGATCAACTCCTCCCCAGCTAGGCAGACACTAGGTATTTAAGGAGAATCCTTAGAATACCCCAGGCAGCTCCACCTCCCCTCTCCACCTCTCTTTCCAGAAAACACCAGAACATTCTGGAAAGAAGTGTGCGGTTCTAGTGATGCTACCTGTGAATCACCCAGCACTACCCTGAGCTACTCCAGCCCAGATCAAAACACACCCAGGCTTAGCTGCCAGCCAAGCCTGGAAATTTACCTACTCTTACAAATGGTACTAGCACTCCCAGCACACGAGAGGGTGCTACATAAATTTGGCAGCTTTCTTGCTATCCAGACTTCATAGTTCCAAATAAGGATGAGCCTGATATTCGAGTCGAATGCAGTTTGACTCAAACATTGGGTGTTCGCCTGTTCACCGAATAGCGAACAATTTGTGGTGTTTGTGACAAAATTGAAAGCTGTGGAACACTCTTTAAAAGTCTATGGGAGAAATCAAAAGGGCTCATTTTAAAGGCTTATATGCATGGTATTGTCAAAAAAAGTGTTTGTGGCCCTGCCCTCGGTTATAAAAGAGCTGTCACCTGAGAGGTGTTCATTACTGCGGGTGCCATGGAGGCAGATCGGTGGTGGCTTGTGTTTTTTTTTTTTCTTTTTCGGTCCGTCAGAGAGAGAGAAGACATTTGTACCCATTACCATTTCACACTTGTTAAAGGGTGCTTCCAGTTTCCGATAAGCCCCCTGCCCGCAGACCCCCACAACTACCGAGCAAGGGTTGTGGGGATGAGGCCCTTGTCCCCATAAACATAGGGACAAGGTGTTTTGGGGGGTACCCCAAAGCACCCTCCCCATGTTGAGCATGTGGCCTGGTACAGTTCAGGAGGGGGGCTGCACTCTCGCCCCCCTCTTTTCCTGCAGCCTGCCAGGTTGCATGCTTGGATAAGGGTCTGGAATGGGGGGACCCCAAGCCATTTTTTTTTAATTTTGGCGCGGGGTTCCCCTTAAAATCCATACCAGACCTGAGGGGCCTGGTATGTATTTGAGGCGGACCCCCGCGCCATTTTTTAAAAACAAATTGGTGCAGGGTTCCCCTTAACCGGTTCCCGACCAGCGCGCGCCAATGTACGTCGGCAGAATGGCACGGGCAGGCATATTGGCGTACAGGTACGTCCAATCTCTAATGTCGCCCTGCCATCGCGAGCGCACCGGCGGCGGGGTGCTCGTGTGCTGGTTGGGATCCCCGTGAGTCCGGTTGCGGGTCCCGCGGACTCGATCGCCGCGGGCATACCCGCGGTCGTCTCATGGGGCGGCTGAACGGAGAGATGCCGTTGTAAACAGCATCTCACCGTTCTGCCTAGCAACTAGTGATGCTGATCTCTGCTCCATGTGATTGAAGCAGAGATCAGTGTTCACTAAATAAAAGCCCAGCCTCTAACAGTTAGTAACACGCCCCTAGGAACACTTAACCCCTACACTGCCACTCACTGGTTAACCCCTTCACTGCCAGTGTCATTTACACAGGAATCAGTGCATTTATATAGCAGTGATTGCTGTATAAATGACAATGGTCCCAAAAATGTGTCAAAAATGTCTGATGTGTCCTCCATAATGTCGCAGTCACCACTGCTAGTAAAAAAAAAAATTATTAATAAAAATGCCATAAACTATCCCCTATTTTGTAAACGCTATAATTTTTGCGCAAACCAATCAATAATCTCTTATTGCGATTTTTTTTTTACCAAAAATATGTAGAAGAATATGTATCGGCCTAAACTGAGGGAAAAAAATGTTTTTTTTATGTATTTATTATAACAAAAAGTAAAAAATAATGCGTTTTTTTCAAAATTGTCGCTCTATTTTTGTTTATAGCGCAAAAAAATTAAAACCGCAGGGGTGTTCAAGTACCACCAAAAGAAAGCTCTATTTGTGGAAAAACAAGGACTTCAATTTTGTTTGGGAGCCACTTCGCATGACCACGCAATTGTCAGTTAAAGCGATGCAGTGCCGAAACGCAAAAAGTGGTCTGGTCTTTGACCAGCAAAATGGTCCGGGGCTGAAGTGGTTAATATCCATACCAGACCTGAAGGGCCTGGTATGGAATTTAGGGGGACCCCCACGCATTTATTTTTTCATTTTGGTTCGGGGTTCCCCTGTGGGTGAATCTCCTAAAAAATAAATTCAATTACTTTTATGTGTATTGCCGGTGTCATATCAGATAGTGTCCCCCATCACATAGTGTCTGCCCTGTACTGCGCTTGCGCAGTATGGGGGACAAGAAGAAGCCGAACATCTCCGAAGATAAATGGCGCCTGCGCAGTGAGTCCAGGTTCAAGCCCCACCATCCAAGTAGACATAGAGTTAGAATATAAAATAGCCAAGCGAAGCGAGGCCGTACCCGAAGCATGGCAAGTGAAGCAAGCCCGCGAGGGGGTCCTGTTACTATGAGCAACCGTATGTCCACTTGGATGGTGGGGCTTCAACCTGGACTCCTCCTTTCTTCTTCTGAGACTTTCGGAGTCTCCTTGTCCTCCGTACTATGCAAGCTTTGTGCCTGCACAGTACGGGCCAGATGTTATTAGATAGGCGGAACCCTTTGGGGCTGATTTACTAACATGAATTCGCTGCTCCGGTTCATACCTCCATTTGTGCACCAGGTAAATTTTCATGTGAGCGTATGAACCAGCCCGCGCATAAGCGCAACACAGAATATGCTGTCGCAATTCATAGTAGCAAGCGCCGTATCATTAACAGCACATTCACACAGGGGCAACACGACTTCCAGCGTGACTTTGGGAGACAACTTGGACACGACTTGAGTGTGAATCATAGCACGTCTTACAACGCGACTTTAAGTCACCCCAGGCCAGGCGACTTTCATATAAAAAAAAGAGGACCCGAAGGGCCTGGTACGGATATTAAGGGGAACCCCGCGCAAAAAAAAAAATGGCGCATTTTTTCCTTCATTTTTTTTTCTTAATGCTAACATGACCTGTGTGCAAATAGCCTTAAAAAACCCATAGAAGTGAACCAGCGCAAAAAAAAGTCAAGTTGAGAGGTGCGCATGTTCAACTTATGCAAATGAACCTACGTGACTTGACATTTACTACGATTTTTCCGGCGCAGTGAACCAGAGCACTTGAACTGGCGCAAATGCCTTTTGCGCATGTGCAGTGCATAAAATGATCTCACACAGTTCCAGTGTATTTGCAGGCACAGCAGGCTTGCTCAGGGAAAGTTCATATTCCGTCCTATTTTGGCCATATGTGTTACTTGGACAGTCATATCTATACTTCCTCACATCACTCCACATCACCCCCATAATATTCACACTTCCAGCATCTTTTAATTCTGAGTTGAAGATGCCTTGCGCCAGGTCTATAGCAGCGCACAGATCGCCGCCGCCTGTGCGCCGGCAACATGATGGTAAATGGGAAATTGCGCTGTGTTACAGGCGCAAATGCTTTGTGAACACAAAAACGGCCGTTCCGCATCGGCGTGCGCCGCTACTCATGGCACAAATGCTTTGTAAATCAGCCCCTTTGTGTCAGAACACCGGGACCAACAATTCATTATAGCCGCGAGTACTTTTAAATGACTTTTTTTCCTTTAGAAATGTCATTTTGCTCTCAGACTGTTCTAAAAACGGGAAACATGCGCCACTTTACAAGCATACTATAGACCCCCCCCCCAGGTATGAAATTTAAAAGAATATTTCACTTTTACTGTTTCACTTTAAGCATTATTAAAATCACTGCTCCCAAAAAAACGTAAGTTTTTAAAACTTTTTTTTTGCATGTCCCCTGGGGCAGGACCCAGGTCCCCAAACACTTTTTATGACAATAACTTGCATATAAGCCTTTAAAATGAGCACTTTTGATTTTTCATGTTCGTGTCCCATAGACTTTAACGGTGTTCGCATGTTCAAACTAATTTTTTGCCTGTTCGCATGTTCTGCTGAAAACCGAACTGGGGAGTGTTCGGCTCGTCCCTAGTTCCAAACAGTGGCGGCTGGTGAAATTTTAGAATGGGGGGATCCAGACTCCACCCCTCCTTTTGATCCCTCCCACTTCTCATAAGCCACACCCCTTATATAATCCACCCCCACCCACTCCGTCCCCTGTATTCCACTAGCTTCCACCCATAGTGTCAGGAGTATTTAGCGAGAGAAAAATTAAATGCAATGAAAAATTAAGAAATTTGTACATTGCTTTAAACAGCTTTACAAAACCATGATCTAACATCATATGTGTCAAAGACTGCAAATAAAAATGTCACTATAAAACATTGTACTTAATTTAAAGTAGAATTTTAAAATATTTTAAAATCAAATTTAATTTAAAGTAATTTAAATTAAATCCAATTAGTTAGGGAACAAGTGGGGTTTCATAATACAAACAGCAATGTGCAAAATACTGTAGTAGCTAATCAATAAGCACACAAATAGGCTAGGATTGTCACTATCATCACTTTGCTGCACACTTGGTGTATGGATTTTTGTCACGTACAATTTGGTCATTGATGAATTAATCATATCACCGATGAACTTTATTTCATATTTATTAATTTATTTTAATAATTCATTTGATCATTATCTATTTCACTTGTATTGTTTCTATATCTACATTGTACAAATCTAATACCTATAATCAATATCAATTTGATTACTTTGGGTTGGTAGATTTATATTACTTATGAATTAGTTTATATTTGAGTCATAATAATTTGAATATTCAAATTTTCTAGGGCTGCTAGAATTTTTCCAGCTAATCAATAAGTGCCCTTCATTTTTCTGGTATAAATTATGCATTACAAATTGTAGGTGCTCCTTTAAATGCCCATATATTCATTGGTAACAGTAATGTATGGCGGTGGGTGATACAAGTAGGAGAGGAGTGCGGAGTGTGTGGTGGTGGGTGGTACAAGTAGGAGAGGAGTGCGGAGTGTGTGGTGGTGGGTGGTACAAGTAGGAGAGGAGTGCGGAGTGTGTGGTGGTGGGTGGTACAAGTAAGAGAGGAGTGCGGAGTGTGTGGTGGTGGGTGGTACAAGTAGGAGAGGAGTGCGGAGTGTGTGGTGGTGGGTGGTACAAGTAGGAGAGGAGTGTGGAGTGTGTGGCAGTGGGTGGTACATGTAGGAGACTAGTGTGGAATGTGTGGCGGTGGGTGGTACATGTAGGAGAGGAGTGCGGAGTGTGTGGCGGTGGGTGGTACATGTAGGAGAGGAGTGCGGAGTGTGTGGTGGTGGGTGGTACAAGTAGGAGAGGAGTGTGGAGTGTATGGCAGTGGGTGGTACATGTAGGAGACTAGTGTGGAGTGTGTAGCGGTGGGTGGTACATGTAGGAGAGGAGTGCGGAGTGTGTGGCGGTGGGTGGTACATGTGGGAGAGGAGTGCGGAGTGTGTGGCGGTGGGTGGTACATGTAGGAGAGGAGTGCGGAGTGTGTGGCGGTGGGTGGTACATGTAGGAGAGGAGTGCGGAGTGTGTGGCGGTGGGTGGTACATGTGGGAGAGGAGTGTGGAGTGTGTGGTGGTGGGTGGTACATGTAGGAGAGGAGTGCGGAGTGTGTGGCGGTGGGTGGTACATGTAGGAGAGGAGTGCGGAGTGTGTGGCGGTGGGTGGTACATGTGGGAGAGGAGTGCGGAGTGTGTGGTGGTGGGTGGTACATGTAGGAGAGGAATGCGGAGTGTGTGGCGGTGGGTGGTACATGTAGGAGAGGAGTGCGAAGTGTGTGGCGGTGGGTGGTACATGTAGGAGAGGAGTACAGTACCACCTTCTGAGCCACTGTTATACCACCTTGGTGGATCATTTTTCAGAAGCAGGTCTGAAAAAACTCTAAAAGAAAAAAAAATCTCAAACTAATTTCTTACCGAAATCGACAGGAGCATACCTCCCAACCTTCTGAGATGGGAATGAGGGACACCTATTAACAAAAGCATAGGACACATCCCCTGCCACTCCCCTTGAAGGAGAATTATACAAAAAAAAAATAATAATAATTAGTTAAACCCATAAGTCCTTTTTTTGACACTATTATTCCTTTATATTGGCGTTTGACACTTACAAATGCAGCAGTTTAGAAATCAGATGAAAGGACCTCCGATCCCCGTACTCACCTTCAGGCTCTTGCTCACTGCGCTCGGGCTCAGCACTGTCAGCTCTGCGCACATCTGCTACATCCGTGATCTGCTCCCCGCCTGACACAGGGTCCTGGTGTCTCCACACTCAACTACGAATCCACAACACTGGAAGTGGAAACTGGAAGTGACGTCATGGTGCCGAAAAAGCACCGCCTAGTTGTCCTCCAGTCCAATTAAAATAAAGGACAGGAGCCAGAGACAAATGAGTGGGGAGTGGGAGTGTTTGCAGGTGCAGAGCTTGCGCCCCAAACATGCCCTAAACATGGGCAAATCAGCTTCCCAGCTTGCAATCAGCTGATTGCAAGCTTGGAAGCTTCCCTTAGACCGCTGTGTGTTTGGCGCCTGGTCACCCTTAAAGTGACCATTTTTTTTGAAGAACAGTTTGCGCCCCCTGGCGCCCCCTATGGACAGGCCACCACTGGACCCAAAGCCTTTTTCCACCCAGACTTTCCACTTTGTCTTGGTGGAACTTCTTCAACACATGAACTGCCTACTAGAATTTCACAGGCTCCTGCCCCAATGACCCACTGACTCTAAACACCTGTCGGTTGATAGCCTGGTCCAATCCAGCCCCCAGTGTAGACACCCTCCTGGTGTCTTCCTCCACGCATTTATACTACCTCTGCTGCGGCTGGTCTCCAGGGGAAAGAGCCATAAACTACAGATAATTCCTTAATTCTATGACATTTACATAGTGTTAAAGCGGAAGTAAACCCATTCATAAAACAGTTTCATTTCCAGCACCTGCTGGAAATGTAACACTCCCATTGGATGTGCTCTCAACCAAACTGTCAATAGCATCCAATGGCTGGTGTCTTAACTGATCACATGTGCAGCACATGACAGTTGTAGATTAAACAGAGGCAAAGATGGCAGCTTCCTTGGCTATAGGGGGGTTTACTTACACTTTAAGCACTTCATTCCCCTCAAAGGCTCTTTAAAACCTCTGGACTCCAGAACCCAATCAGGAGTTATTAATCCTTGAGAAAACTAAAAAACCCAATGTGACATTCAATCCTATCTATCTATCTATCTATCTATCTATCTATCTATCTATCTATCTATCTATCTATCTATCTATCTATCTATCTATATTGAGTGCAGAACTATATAACAATATTGCATAACTTTTTTTTTAAACGCACAGTTTTTTTGTTTTTTTTTAAACTTCTCAGTCTGTCCATTCAGGTCACAACAATACAAAAGAATGTGGTTTCTCGGGCACGGAGACCTGTCTCTCACTTCTTGCCATCTCCCCTTTCTCTTTCACATTGTGAATGCTTTCAGCTTTTTGGAAGGTGTCCACCTACTTGAAATACTTGTTGTGTATTGAGGCATTGGAGGAATTGCATGCACGCAGCCTGCCTTCTTCCCTAGAACCTGTTTGCCCTGTCAAGTGTCATGATGTAGTGCAAGAAAGGAAAAAGCTACGAGCTCGGAGAAAGGTTACAGTTATTGAAATGAAGAATCCTTTGTTGGTTTAAACACTCCCCTCTGTGCTATCATGTAATTGGTCCATAAACTGGATGAACCTGACAAACAAGTCTTTTTGCTATACTTGGTGGTATTTCAATATTAGAAAGTGTGCAGCACATTAAATTCCAGCCAGTCTTGGCTGGATTTTGCTTGGTTACAGGTGGCAGAGACTGAACTCTATTCTCCGAAGAGAGCTGGGCTTGCTCTGAAGGCAGAAGAGATCTGTTGCTCAGCATTTGCCAGTGCAGGATGGATAAGGGTGTCTTGCAAATAGTCGGACTAGTCCTGTGCGGCATTGGCCTGGTTGGGACATGTGCTGTGACGGGCATGCCACAGTGGCGGGTGACCGCTTTCATTGGGAACAACATCATTGTCTTTGAGACTCTCTGGGAAGGCCTGTGGATGAACTGCTACAGACAGATCAACATAAGGATGCAGTGCAAACAGTACGACTCTCTGCTTGCCCTGACTTCGGACTTGCAAGCGGGAAGAGCCTTGATGTGTGTTGCAATCTGCCTGTCCTTTTTGTCCCTCCTCGTTGCCATCGTTGGTATGAAGTGCACTAATTGCGGACAAGACAACGAACAGACCAAAGGGATTATCCTCTTAATAGCTGGAATTTGCTTCATCCTTTCCGGCATCATCGTTCTGATCCCAGTATCGTGGACGGCCAATAGTATCATCAGAGACTTCTACAACCCTCTGGTCAACCAATCTCAGAAGAGAGAGTTGGGGGACGCCATTTATCTCGGCTGGGCAACGGCTCTTGCTCTTGTTGCAGGGGGGGCCATCCTGTGCTGCTTTTGTTCCCCAAAGGAGACAAAATTTAGCTACAGCCTGCCTGCAAAAATCATGTCTAGAGCCCCCCGTGAAGGAATTGCAAGGAAAACATCAAGTTTGTATTCAAAAAGTCAGTATGTCTGATGCATGTCAAAAATGCAATGACAGTCTTATAGGACTGAACAAAGAATGACAGAAATTGCCGTCATCTTTAAGTTCTCTCGTACTGCGGAGTAATGCTTGTAACTTCAACCTCTTTGGAATTTAAAAGTCGCGGAATAGTACGGCTACACCATTTGTGGAACTTCTGCAGGCAGTTGTAGTTGACAATGCTCAAAAGAACACTGATGACACGCTTTCAAGTCCGTGAGGAGGTGAAATGTGACGTTCACAGCAACAAGTGGTCCAAAGTGAACATTTTTAAGGTGGAATTTATTCCCTTCTGTAAGAACCCAAGGTCGCTTGCAGGCAGGTGAAGGAAGAAGATAACTTACTTTAAAGCATATGCAAAACCCACTTTTTTTTTTTTCATTTTGGAATAAGGGAGGGTTAAAGATTTTTTGTTTTTGTTGATGTTTGTATATTTAATTTTTTTAACCATCTGTGTCTGATTAGGGAGAATTTTCTTAATTTCCTGCCCTGTAAACTCAACATTAAGTGCCAGTTCACACTAAAATCACACAGGAACACAGTCCACATGACTGTGCAATTGCTGCAGTGAGATTTTGGGCTGCAAATCGCACTGGAATGCAAAAAAGTGCACTCATTTTGAAAAATGTGCTGCATCAAATTACATGATACTCCAGTACCATGCAATCTAGAGCCCACATGTGCACTGCATTTGCGATCTTTGTTTGGGGTGCCGTTAGCAACGTATTGGCACCCCAAAAAAGTGACACGCATCCGCACATTGCCTCAGCATATGGTAAACTTCTCTTAGTGAAAAATGGCTTCAGCTTGTCTCTTAATCTTGGGAGAACCCCTTCTAACATGTTTCGTTCAGTAGAGGCTTAATGGTAGAGGCCTCACCATTTAGCCCCTACTGGGAAAAGCGTGTTAGATGGGGTTTTCCCATGGGAAGAAGACCAACCTGAAGCTATTTTTTACTAAGAGGAGTTTACTATATGCTGAGGCAGTGTGCTGACGTGCGTCAATTTGTTGTAGTTCTCAGTGTGTCTGCTGAGCCAGTATTCAACCTGACCAGCACTTGTAAACATTGTGGTTGGTCAGCTGGGGTAACAGATTGGGGCATTTGAGTGGTATCAATTTTATTTGGTTTCTGGTCTACTAAAGTAAATGTATTGGCGTCCACATCAGTTTGCAAAGGCAATGCGTTCTGAACGTGGTGCATGGAACGCGCCTTTCCTGCATGGCATTCTGGTGTGAAGCGGCCCTAAGTGAGAGGATTTCCAATGTGTGGAAAATTTCTACTTAGTTGTCATGACTACAACTGTCCCCATGGAAAAAATTCTCCTCTATTCCTGTTCTAGTGGCAGCTCAGAATTTTGGATTCTCCTCAGAATTTTGGATTCTCCTCAGTTTTGTTCCCGGTGGAATTGGTGATCAGCACAATGTGTGAATCTCCCTGATGGGGACACAGACAGCAATGAAACGCTGACTCCAAATCTTTAAAAAAAAAAAAAATGGTTTGCCTTTAGTTATACTTTAACTATAGTACTAAGTTACTGTTTATTGCATTTTTTATTGTGTATTTTTTACTACACCTTTTTATTGATCCTTAACGTGATCACTGATTTCTGTACATGTGATTTAGGTGTAAAGGCAAATCTTTCCGCACATAAAGAAAATAATGAAGGATGGATAAACGGGAACATTTTCTACCTGATATATAAAAGAAAGGACTTTCAGTTCAATATGAATTTATTGAGTTTGTTCGGTAGGAGAATGTGCATTGTGCCGTTAGCCACAGCAACCCATCAGAACGCTTCCCTCGCCAACCTGGCCGCAGTTAATGTGAAGCTGATTCGTTGCTATGGGTGACAGCGCATTGCAGTTAGTTATAGATAAACCCATACAAGGGTGACATACAGGGAGCATAGACAGTTTACCAAAGAGGAGGTTCTCACTGGGATGGTATTTGTTTTATTGTTTCGTGTTCATGGTGATTTTACCGTAAAAAGCTCAGATCACTACAGTGTGACATTAAACCACTCCAGTAATGTATGTTTATATATTTAATTGATAAAAGTTGGAGCTTTGCTTAGTAGGACAGAACAAAGCGTGGTAACCTTAGCAACCAACCAGAATTCATTTTTTGTTATTTAAGTGACTCTAAACTGCAGGGTAGAAGCTGCTGGGTTGCTATGGACGATACATTGCATATGCACTGATTGCACTACCTTGTTATATAAGCTTGTTTTATTTGTATATTGTATATTTTAATAATTTTATGTGTTCAATATGTTTGAAACAATGTATGTGCAATTGATTTTGGTCTGGCATGAATTATAAAATTATTGGTAAAACTCCCTCGCGTGGTTCTGATTGGCTGTTCTCCCTGGTTGTGCAATGTTCTTAAACCACTGAGGAACTGTACATTTCAGCATGTCCTACCCACAGCCTGTGCCTGATTAATTAACCACTTCAATACAGGGCATTTTCACCCCCTTCCTGCCCAGGCCAATTTTCCGTTTTCAGAGCTATCGCATTTTGAATGACAATTGCATGGTCATGCAACACTCTACACATATGACATGTTTAGCATTTTTTCCCCATAAATAGAGCTTTCTTTTGGTGGTATTTGATCATCTGTTCGTTTTTTATTTTTTGCGCTATAAACAAAAGCAGAGCGACAATTTTGAAAAAAACACAATGGGGATTATTTACGAAAGGCAAATCCACTTTGCACTGCAAGTGCACTTGAAAGTGCAGTCGCTCTGAATCTAAGGGGAAGACCTGAAATTAGTGGATTTTATCATCCAATCATGTGCAAGCTAAAATGCTTTTTTATTTTTCTTGCATGTCCCCCTCGGATCTACAGCGACTGCACTTTCAAGTGCGCTTGCAGTGCAAAGTGGAGTTTCCTTTAGTAAATAACCCCCAATATTTTTTACATTTTGCTATAATAAATATACCAATTTTTTTTTTTTTAAAAAGCTAATTGTTTTCCTCAGTTTAGGCCGATATGTATTCCTCTACATATTTTTGATAAAAAAAATCGTAATAAGTGTATATTGATTTATTTGCACAAAAGTTATAGTGTCTACAATATTGGGGATAGTTTTATGGTATTTTTATTATTATTATTATTTTTTACTAGTAATGGCGGTGATCTTCGATTTTTATTGTGACTGTGACATTGCGGCAGACATATCGGACACTTTTGACACCATTTTGGGACCATTCACATCTATACAGTGATCAGTGCTATAAAAATGCATTGATTACTCTATAAATGTCACTGGCAGGGAAGGGGTTAACACTAGGGGTGATCAAGGGGTTAACTCTGTTACCTAGAGAGTGATTCTAACTGTAGGGGGAGGGGACTCACAAGGGGAGGAGACCGATCGGTGGTCCTCTGTACTGGGAACACATGATCGGTCTCCTCTCACCTGACAGGACACCCAGATCCATGTCCCAGCTCTGTTAACAGGCAATCGCGGGTGCCAGGCTGACTTTGCGCCCGCTGGGCACGTGCATTGACTCCCGAGTGACGCGGTGGGCGCGCACCCACCAGGTGGCTGGGAAGCCCAGGACGTGATATGACACCCCGACCAGGATGGGAGATCCCTCCTGCGTACGTCATATGATTATGGGCGGTATTAAAGTGGTTAAGGGCTCATTCACATGGGCATATACTTATTTTCTGCATGAAAGGTTCTTGCTGGGAGATGAAGATCCTGTGTAAAATATGCATCTTAACTACTCTAATTTCCACTCATCTATACATGTTTATGTGCGTACACGCGTAAAATCTGCAGATCTATGTGTAAAATCTGCAGCTGTGTCTGATTATTTATTTGTGGGCAGCTAAACGCAGCACACATTTCCATACGTAGACCCAGCTAGGGCTAATTGAATGCTATTGTATAAAACTGTTTAGATACTTCCGAAACTGTTGCGTTTTTTTTCTGCTCATGTGAATGAGCTCTAATGGTGGCCACACATGCTTCAGTTTTTTTATTTTTTTTATCTGGTCAATGCGCAATTTAATTAATTTAATTAATTAAAACGATCAAATTCACAAACAATTGAATAACCATTACTTCCCTTCTGATTGATTTAGGCCTGATTCACACCTATACACGTTGCAGTTTGAATACTGCAGGCGCATTTTGTGTTTTTCAATACACGCTTTTGATCCATTGAAGTCTATGGAACTAAAAACCAGAAAAGAAATTGAAAAAAAAAAAAAAAGGGGGAATTTTGGGACTTTACATCCCTGATTTGTATAAAACAAGAAGGAAGTTGGGACTTGAAATGAGGTGATTGATAGGTTAGGTTAAGACGGAGTTTATTGACATAACATTCATTGCAGAGGTGCATATTGTGTATAGAGTAATAACACATACTATGGATGCACACATGACAAATTAGTCATAAATTAATGAAAGTAAATGACATGATCAATAAAAATATGAAAATAATTATACATAACAGTATGAATTCATATATATAAATACGTCGGCTTGGCAACACAAAACAACTATTGGATAGAGGATAATAAAAAGAAAAAATCTGAAAAAATAACTAACTAATAATAACTTAACTATTACTAACTACTGAATTATAGGTATTGCAATTTCCTTTCAAATTTGGCTGTTAGTGAACGTAACGAATACGAATTTATCCGAAGTTACGAATTATCCGACATAACGAATGCCGTATCTAAACAAATGGAACCTAAAAAATGAATAATAATAAATAACAATAATAATAATAATAATGTATTATTATTATTTTTTATTGATTCTTTCCGTTTCATTTGTTTAGATGCGACGTTCGTTATTTTGGATAATTTGTAACTCCGAAAAAAATTCCTATTCGTTAAGTTCACTAATAGCCAAATTTGAAAGGGAATTCCAATACCTATAATTTAATATGTAGTTATTATTAGTTAGTTATTTCAAATTTTTGGATTTTCAGTCTTTTGAATTTTCAAATTTTCTTTCAGATTTTCTGATTTTAGAATTTTCAAATTTTAAATTTACGAATTTGCAAATTTATGGCTTTTTAAATTTCGATCATAACGAATGACCCGAAAACCGAAAAAAAACAAACACAAATTAAATGAAAACAAACTTTTCCGCAGTGCAGATGTCTACTGCTGATAGTACAGAGCATAGGAGGCTATCTGCACATGCTCAGTTTGGTGTGTATTGCTAGAGAGTTTTTTTTTTCTCTTGGGAGATCGCATGTTATCAGCACAGGGTCAATCAGCACTGTCCAGACAGAGGGTCAGGGGCATCATTGGACACAGCCGACCTCACTCTTCACCGCGATGGATGTCATAGCAAGATTTACTACATGCTGACCTTTATCTACTCTCCTGTGTGTGCAATCACAAATAAATACATGGTTTTACCTTATACTACAGATCGGTGCTGCTTGTTTCCTAATCTAGTCTCCTCAGGGGTCATGCAGCCTCATAGGACAGTCAGAGGAGAAGGATAACTCCTCCTACAAGCTTTAACCAGACACTGATAGAAGTCACAAGACTGCTATATACTGCTGATACGAAAAGGTATTTATTAATTTATATTTACTAAAATAATTGCATTGCCATGTTCTGTGTACTGTGGGAGACCAAATATAGTGAATCCAGGGTCCTGGGTTTAGTAACACTTTAAATACTAATACTACTTAAAGGGGTTATATAGTTTATATAGTTTATCTGGTTAAAAAAAGACACAAGCCCATCAACTTCAAAAACAAAAACAAAACACTCACATAATGTTAATAAACCACAAACCATAAATGTAATACAGTGGTGTGAAAAAGTGTTTGCCCCCTCCTCATTTCCTGTTCCTTTGCATGTTTGTCACACTTAAGTGTTTCGGAACATCAAACCAATTTAAACAATAGTCAAGGACAACACAAGTAAACACAAAATGCAATTTGTAAATGAAGGTGTTTATTATTAAAGGTGAAAAAAAATCCAAACCATCATGGCCCTGTGTGAAAAAGTGATTGCCCCCTAAACCTAATAACTGGTTGGGCCACCCTTAGCAGCAACAACTGCAACCAAGCGTTTGCGATAACGTGCAATGAGGCTTTTACAGCGTCCTGGAGGAATTTTGGCCCACTCATCTTTGCAGAATTGTCCTAATTCAGTTACATTAGAGGGTTTTCGAGCATGAACGGCCTTTTTAAGGTCATACCACAACATCTCAATAGGATTCAGGTCAGGACTTTGGCTAGGCCACTCCAAAGTCTTCATTTTGTTTTTCTTCAGCCATTCGGTGGTGGACTTGCTGGTGTGTTTAGGATCATTGTCCTGCTGCAGAACCCAAGTTCGTTTCAGCTTGAGTACACGAACAGATGGTCGGACATTCTCCTTCAGGATCTCTTGGTAGACAGCAGAATTCATAGTTCCTTTTATCACGGCAAGTCTTCCAGGTCCTGAAGCAGCAAAACAGCCCCAGACCATCACACTACCACCACCATATTTTACTGTTGGTATAATGTTCTTTTTATGAAATGCAGTGTTCCTTCTACGCCAGATATACTTGGACACACACCTTCCAAAGAGTTCCACTTTTGTCTCATCGGTCCACAGAATGTTGTCCAAAAAGTCTTGGGGATCATCAAGATGTGTTGTGGAGAAATTGAGATGAGCTTTGATGTTCTTTTTGCTCAGCAGTGGTTTTCTCCTTGGAACTCTGCCATGCAGACCATTTTTGCCCAGTCTTTTCCTGATGGTGGAGGCATGAACGCTGACCTTAACTGAGGCAAGTGAGGCCTGCAGTTCCTTGGACGTTGTTGTGGGGTCTTTTGTGACCTCTTGGATGAGTCGTCGCTGCGCTCTTGGGGTAATTTTGGGCGGCCGGCCACTCCTGGGAAGGTTCACCCTTTCCAGACTGATAGATCTCAATTACTTTCTTTCTCAATTGTTCCTGAATTTCTTTGGATCTCGGCATGATGTGTAGCTTTTAAGGATCTTCTGGTGGACCTTACTGTGTCAAGCAGCTCCTATTTAAGTGATGCCTTGATTGTGAACAGGTGTGGCAATAATCAGGCCTGGGTGTGGCTAGAGAAATTGAACTCAGGTGTGGACAACCACAGTTATAGTATGTTTTAACAAGGGGGGCAATCACTTTTTCACACAGGGCTATAATGGTTTGGATTTTTTTTCACCTTTAATAATAAACACCTTCATTTACAAATTGCATTTTGTGTTTACTTGTGTTGTCCTTGACTATTGTTTAAATTGGTTTGATGTTCCGAAACACTTAAGTGTGACAAACATGCAAAGGAACAGGAAATGAGGAAGGGGGCAAACACTTTTTCACACCACTGTATATTGCAACTTACCAGTCATTAGATGTGATGGCTGCATTTGTTTTCCTTTCTTTGGATTTTTTCCCCTCTGTTTTCACCTGATGATCTGGCCACACCTCCTGTATTAGTGAGAAACAAATCTGGAGGAATGAGAACAGGAGGAATGAGAACACAGCAGACAGCAACATTGTCAGTCTGGGGGGAAGGGAGTGGTAAATGTACTAGCAGATTTAGATAAACTAACAAAAGCTGAACTCCAGCTCACACTTTATAAGCAGTTACAGCAAAAAAAATGTTTTTCCTTTTGGGATAAGGTGTTACATAAATACATAAAAGCTGATCATTGTAATCATCCCTGTCAATGGTAAATGGTTTGTCTCATCCCTCCAACTGCTACATCTGCAAGAGATCTCGTTCTTTTGAAAGACAACAGACTTACTGGCCAGATCACGAGATGAAAAAAAAGGACAGAAAGCCAAAAAAAGAAAAGGAATGAAGCCATCAAATTTAAGAATTGGTAAACTGCATAATAAATGTTTGCTTTGGGTGTAAAGTGTAAAGTTTTGGGTGAAGTCCCGCTTGTTTGCATCCTCCCCCTCCACTGACACATTTGTAACTTGTTTGGGGGGAACGGGTACCTGGCTTTTACAGCTACCTACTCCTACTTCTAGTCAGATTGCCGTGGCTCCTCCTCCTTCCCCCCTGCAGCCTTCCAGGACACATGACAGGTCCCAGAAGACTGTGGGACCATTCACAAATCGCAGTGCGGCTCACGCATTGCGCAGTAGGAATGGCTTCACTGCCGGTTTCCCTTACCTAGGATGCTAGTGCCTGGAACCGAAGCCGAATTAAGAACCGGCTTGTGTGAGGATATCTCTGGATCCCTGGACAGATAAGTGTACAGTATTTGTAACCACTGACTTTTAATTTTCTGGGGTGAGACTGGAGCCCCCCTTTAAGTTATAGGATAAGTATGGCAGCCAGGCACCTGGCACTTCCAGAAAAAGTTCGGCCACCCCCTCCCCCTATCTGTTCACACCCTCCTGGGACATGCCACAGGTCCCAATAGGCTGCAGGTCCCCTCAAAAAGTGCAGCACGACTCTCGCATGCACAGTGGGGAGCCAGACGTAAAGCCGATGGAAGTCTCAGCCAGCTTCCTATACTCAAGGTGGCGGCACCAGGAACCTGAAGACCAGAGAAGAACTGGCCCAGGTGAGGACAGAGCTCCATCCCTGGACAGGTAAGGGTGTGTTTATTAAAAGTCAGCAGCTGACTTTTGGTAGTCAGAGGTCAGTGAATGGTCAGTTTAAAGCAAACATGCTGAGAGGAATATGGAGGTCATTAGTGTTACAGTTCTGAAAATGATATTTACCTGGATGTCATGCTGTTCAAATTTTTATCCCATTTCGTACACCGCCTATGGAGCAATAACTACTGTGTGTAGCACTGTCCCCATAGGGAACGCCTGGCCTGCCACCATTAGATGTCCGGCCCATCAGTGCCTGTGATTAATTCACATGCACCGGGCCTGCGGACATTTTCGCCGCTATCCTCTTCATTGGACAGTGGAGAGTGGCGGTATCACAGGGCTGGATGGGGGCGGGAACCGCTGGAGTTAACTTTTTATATTACACAGCAGGTGATTGGTTGCCGGGCTATCCTAGCAACCAATCACCAGCCTGTTAATATGAAAAGTTACCCAGCAGTTCCCGCCCCTATCCAGATCTGTTATTTTGAGCTCTGCTCTGCTCTACTCACTGTACACCTGTGTAAGGTATGTGTAATCCTCTGCCCCCCCCTCCACCCCACACAGTGTGTGTGTGTATGTGTGGGGTGGAGGGGGGCAGAGGACACTATGGGGGGACAGAGCACACTATGGGGGTGCAGAGGATGCTATGGGGGGGACAGAGGACATTATGGGGGAATAGGACAACGTGAGGGGGGCAGGGGATACTATGTATGGGACAAAGGACACTATGGGGGGACAGAGGACACTATGGGTGGGACAGAGGACATTACAGTGGTGGTGGGGGGGGGGGTGCAGAGGACAGAGGACACTGCTTTGGGGACACTGGGTCCCCATCACTCCTGGGGACAGGGACTCCTTCTCACCTGGGAACATGGACCCCATCACCCCTGGGGACAGGCATCCATTCTCCCCTGGGGACAGGGACCCCTTCACCTCTGGGGACAGGGAGCCCATCACCCCTAGGGACAGGAACCCCATCTCCAGACCATGCTGGCTGGCAGAGCTGGCATCAGCCACCCTTGAGTGCCAGGATGGGGGAGGGGGCAGTAAAATCTGAATCCCTAGCCCCATGCTCCCTCAGGGTGAACTGGCTTTGTATTAGTGAAGCACCTTAAAGTAAGGTAAACCTGTACTGTTTATTACTTAGGATCATTATTATCTTCATGTACTAGCAGGTGAATGCGGTCCTCCATGCATTCACATACATTGAATCCAGCCCTTATGTGGAAAACGGTTGCTGACCCCTGCCGTAGGGCTTGCTGTGTGTTGACTTCTTAGGCCTCCCTCAGATTACCTGCAGACAGTTGCTGGGGGGTTTTCACATATCCCCCTCCCTTACTCCTGGGTGCTCTTTACTCAATAAACAGTGCAGGGTATTTGTTTTTGTTTTTATATTATATATTGTAGAACTTGGATGGGAGAAGGGAATAGTGGGATATCCACCAAGAATATCTGGTACAGATGGGAAGGTTCAGATATAGGAAGTTACACAGAGGGATTGTTTCACAGGCCAATAGCTAAATGTTCCATGGTTAGAACATATAGGAGGAGGGATAGAAGGCACCCTTGTCGTGTCCCATTATAGATAGAGAATGCCGGCGACAGAGAGCCATTCAGTCTAATCCTAGCAGATGGAGAGGAGTAGAGGGACATTATCCTTGAGGTCATGTGAGCTATTTGTTGTAAAGACAGCCGAAGGAATTGCCAATCTACTCAGTCGAATGCTTTCTCTGCATCGTCCTTTAAGAGGCATAAAGGAATATCCTGGGTTTGGGCATAGTTGAATAAAAGAAAGGTTTTCAGGGTGTTATCCCTTGCTTCATGGCCACTCACAAATCCCACTTGATCTAAGTGGATCAAACTGGGCAACAACGGTTGTATTTTGTTGGCCAACACTTTAGCAAAGATCTTCAAAAATCAATCAAGATCAGGGATATTGGCCTATAGTTTGCACATAATCATGTATCAGTGTCATGTGTCATCAGTGCCACTTATTAGTGCCATCTGTCATCAGTGCCACATATCAGTGTCATCTGTCATCAGTGCCATGTGTCATTGTCCTGGTGCTCCAGGGACTTCAGAAGTGTAATAGCTAGTCAACAAGTTAGAGGTGTAATTTATGCTCCTAGAACACCTGATGGCGCTCCCTGCATGTTGGGCCTCTTTATGTGGCCAGGCTGTGAAAAAGTCCCACACATGTGGTATTGTAATACTCAGGAGGAGTAGCAAAATGTATTTTGGGGCATCATTTGTGGTATACACATGCCATGTGAGAGAAATAACCTATTACAATGACAATTTTGTGGAAAAAATAATAAAATAAAATAAAATCTTCATTTTGCAAAGAATTGTGGGAAAAAATGACAACATCAAAAACCTCACCATGCATCTTACTAAATACCTTGGAATGTCTACTTTCAAAAAAGGGGTAATTTGGGGTGTATTTGTACTTTCCTGACATTTTATGATTTGCACCAAAGCTTGTAGACTCTAATGCCCCGTACACACGAGCGGACTTTTCAACATCCAAAGTCCGTCAGACCGAGTCCGTCAGACTATCCGATCGTGTGTGGGCTGCAATGGACTTTAGCTTCGCAAAAGTCTGACGGACTTTAGAAATGAAGCATGCTTCAAATTTTCCCGACGGAACTCCGCCGGACCCAGTTCTGATGTAAAAGTCCACTCGTCAGTATGCTGTTCCGACAGTCCTAAAACGACGCATGCTCTGAAGCAAGTACGAGACGGAAGTGCTCGGCCTTGTAAAACTCCAGTTCGTATTGGAAGTAGCACATTCGTCATGCTGCAAATTCTGTGCTCGTTTAAATGTATAGCGCATCTTCTTTATAATGCTAGAAGAACGAAGTCTTTATTTATAATGCTAGAAGAACGAAGTTGCTTTGCTGCTCATATTCACTCACAGAGTTCTCACCAAACACATTTCTGTTTTATTTCTCCTCATCTCATGAATGATCTTGTTTTTATTTTAAAGCCCCATCTCAATATATTTTTTTTTTTTTTTTTGAGTAATTTTTTTCCACCATATTTTTGGTAGAATTCTTTACCATGTTTTTCTTGTGATCTCCATATTTAATTATTCTGTCAATTAAAAAAAAAAAAAAAAAAAGTTGTTAACTTGACCGAATAATTAAATATGGAGATCACAAGAAAAAAAATGTTCAAGAATTCCAAAAAAAATATTGATGAAAAAATTACTCCAAAAAAAAAAAAAAAATTAAAAATGTTGTTGACTAATTTTTTGCCTACATATTTTTGGTAGAATTCTTTACCATTTTTTTTTTTATTGTGATCTCCATATTTAATTGTTCCGTCAAGTTAACACCAAAAACTTTTTTTTTTTTTTTTTTTTTTCATTACCACAATAACCTTTTTATTTTTATTCTGGTGACAAGTTACCACAATAAAATTTTTATTTTTTTTTTATAACCTCAAGGAGGTTAGTGTCCTTTGTTAATTTCACATTGTCTTTTATAGAAAGGTATTTGACCAAAAAACACATAGGCAATTATATTTTCAAACAAAAATATCCATTTATTCTGGTTCAACAAACAAAAAAATGAAGGCAACACTGGATAAACTTGTGACATTTGTGTAGCCTTTTGGCCCCAGGGCAAACGTGAAACTCTGTGGCAAAGAAAATTCAAATATTACGAAATCCAATATGTTCCCAGAATCCCAGACATCAAGAGCAGCATCAGATGGTATATATGTCCCCAGGCTGTGGTACAACAGGCTGCGTCTTTTTGGTGGGACCAGAGTGAAGCCAGGTCATCACCTTCTTCTCTTTGCTCCACCCTTCACTGCACCCTTCCCTGCAGACTTCCCTGTAGCCTTCCTGGGAGGCTGTGTCTCCGGTGGTGTACTCGTGGCAGGAGGAGGAGGAGGAGGAGGAACAGGAGGAACTTGCTCCACAATATTGCTGTTGGCAGATAATTCTCCACTCAGCCCCTTCTGTAACGCCAAGAAAATTAGCCTTTCACACTGCAGACGTTGGCCCATCTCTAATTGGTGGAGACGGCTGGCGATGTAGCAGCCATAGGCCTCTTCTGCGTCAGGGGGGCTGTTTAAGACATTAGTAGCCTCTCTAATTAGGCGCAGGGATTCCTCCTGTGCTAGCGTATTTTTTTTTGCCCTTTTTGATGGAAGACGGAGGGGAGGCACTTGTGATGTTGTCAGGCTTCTACTAGGCCCGGCCACCTCCTGGCTGACAGAGGGCATGGACTCCTCCTGGCTGAGAGTGGGCCCAGCCTCCTCCTGCCTGCCACTTTCCCCACCTTCCTCCTGGCTGAGATCATCCTGTGTATAAAAAAGGGACATTGTTTTAGTTTTTTGTTCATCAATCCTAAACATTTTTCAGCTCCTGACTTCAAAATTCTGTTAATACATATAAAAGAGTATCATTATGACACCACTATTTCTTGTTTCTGCTGGTGACAAACATTTGTGGCCACTACTGTAAATTGATATGTCCAAATTTTAACTATTTTTTAACATCAATAATAGCGTACAAATTCTAATAACATCTAGTTAACATCATTAATATTATGAATATCACTATTTTTGCTAAAAAAATACCTGGCTCCAGTTGGGTGCATCCGCTTCTTCCAGGATGGAAGGCTCATCAGCCTCTGCTGAGGTGGAGGGAATGCTGCAGGGAAGGGTGGAGGGAAGGGTGGAGGGAAGAGTGGAAAGCGACTCCCTGGGTTTACACCGGTCGTCCAGGAACCGTAGCTTTTCAAAGTACCACAGCCTGGGTACATACACATCACCTGGTGCTGCTCCTGTTGTTTTGGATTTTTCGATTTTCCTCTTTTCCTTTCGGTACATATTTTGCAATATTTGAATTTTCTTCTCCACAAAGTCCACGTCTGCCTCTGGGATCCAAGTCTGCACAAATGTCAAAAATCTCTCCAGTGTTGCCCTCCTTACTGGTTTATTAAAATAATCCTTGTGCTTGGCATGCCACAGATTTGACATCTCTTTATATTTGTCGATAAACAGACTTACAAATTCCGGATCCTTGAATTTTTGATTCATTTTTCTGAAAGACAATACACAAGCCAAAAACCATAATGTTAGCTCAGACTCTCCTAATCTTAGCCCAATATAGACTCCAGGATCTGCCACTTATTTGGGGAAATGGTTTAAACTTACATTCGTTTTGCTTGCTCCCAACTTCCGTTCCTATTTTCGCAAACGAACATACGACATGTGATTTTTGTCGTTATATACAGTGCGTACGCGTAGAACTACGCCTGCGTTGCCCGCCCCTGACGTTCTTTTAGTCAAGTTCTTGTTTTCCCGCCCCTTTCTGCGCACTTAACGTACGTACGACATGTGCATTTTGGCGTAAGATCCAGTGCGTACGCGTAGAACTACGCCTGCGTTGCCCGCCCCTGACGTTCTTTTAGTCAAGTTCTTGTTTTCCCGCCCCTTTCTGCGCACTTAACGTACGTACGACATGTGCATTTTGGCGTAAGATCCAGTGCGTACGCGTAGAACTACGCCTGCGTTGCCCGCCCCTGACGTTCTTTTAGTCAAGTTCTTGTTTTCCCGCCCCTTTCTGCGCACTTAACGTACGTACAACATGTGCATTTTGGCGTAAGATCCAGTGCGTACGCGTAGAACTACGCCTGCGTTGCCCGCCCCTGACGTTCTTTTAGTCAAGTTCTTGTTTTCCCGCCCCTTTCTGCGCACTTAACGTACGTACGACATGTGCATTTTGGCGTAAGATCCAGTGCGTACGCGTAGAACTACGCCTGCGTTGCCCGCCCCTGACGTTCTTTTAGTCAAGTTCTTGTTTTCCCGCCCCTTTCTGCGCACTTAACGTACGTACGACATGTGCATTTTGGCGTAAGATCCAGTGCGTACGCGTAGAACTACGCCTGCGTTGCCCGCCCCTGACGTTCTTTTAGTCAAGTTCTTGTTTTCCCGCCCATTTCTGCGCACTTAACGTACGTACGACATGTGCATTTTGGCGTAAGATCCAGTGCGTACGCGTAGAACTACGCCTGCGTTGCCCGCCCCTGACGTTCTTTTAGTCAAGTTCTTGTTTTCCCGCCCCTTTCTGCGCACTTAACGTACGTACGACATGTGCATTTTGGCGTAAGATCCAGTGCGTACGCGTAGAACTACGCCTGCTTTGCCCGCCCATGACGTTCTTTTACAAGAATATTTCCCGCCCCCTTTTCTCTACGGTGCGCAGTAGGAGAAACATGGCGGAAACACAACAGGTGCTTGATCTTAACGACTCCAGTAGTCACGAATCCCCGGAGCCACAAACGTCCCGATCCGGAAAGAGGAGATTTAAAGCCTCAAATATGGCATTTCAAGAGATGGTGGAGATGGTGGCAATCTTGCGAAGTAAGGATTATGATGGCAAGCATGGACCATACACCCATCCGAACTTGCGCAAGGCCAGAATCATGGCCAAAGTAGTTAAGACCCTGCATAATCGTTTTGGGGTACGACGGTCAAAAGACCAATTGAGGAAACGGTGGTCCTACCTTAAATTGAGGGAGCCGGATCAATACAGAAGGATCAAGAAAGTTCTGAAAAAAAGTAAGTACTTGTCGTGTGTTCCTATTTTATGATTATTGCATACAGATCCATATGCTTTACCTTTGTACAATGTAAAAAATTGCTGCTTTCATGTTGTATACAGTAAAAGAATCGTATCGTTTTAACAAACCCTCGTAAATTGTTCGTGGCAAACCTCGTTTATGATACAGGGTTTAAACAGCATTTTTTGGCTGTGTAATTTTTAGGACACAACAAATGATTAGGACATTGTGGTTTACATGTGTTTCAAAATACAATGACTAGAAAAGAACATTCAGTGTAATTGAAGGAGAGGACACTTGGCAGCTGGGTAAAAACACATCTGCACTCATGAGCAAAGGTGTGGGACACCAGAGAACATTTATTAGGGTAAACCACACGCCACACGGGGTTCCCTGGTATACTTTGGGGGGGGGGGGTTGGGCATGTGTGAACCTTGGCACAAAAAGCAAATTATTTGATTTTTTGGCAAAGTGAATTGATTTATCATGTCTTCACATTTTGCATCTCTTCATAAACCGACAATTGTACAACACTTCTAATCAAGGTTTCATCTTCCTAGTTCTGGCCTTAAATATCTGTGTGCTAAAGTATACCTTTTTGTTTGTTAATTTCTCATAGGGGAGAAAAGCCTCACAAAGCAGGATCCCAGGGACCGCCACCCTTGCCAGCAGGAATGTGAGGTTAGCCCCATCCCCCCCGTGGATGTGCATGTGGAGGAAGGAGAGGTGGAAGAAGGAGAGGAGATGGGCACCCCACCAGGTGAGTGTCTGACACCACAGCTTCAGGTAATCGATGTATACCTGCATATTTCCAAACACATGTTTTTACATCTATTTTAGGTGATGTTCTGGTTGTGGAAAGCGACACATTTCCAAGCACCAGTGCCCCCCCCCCGAGGATGTCGAGGAAGGAGAGGTTGAGGAAGGAGAGGTGGAGGAAGTAGGGGAGATGGGCACCCCACCAGGTGAGTGTCTGACACCCCAGCTTGTTGAAATCCATGTATGACTGCATAATTTTTGACCCAATTTTTCCCATCTATTGTAGGTGACAGCGCACAAAGGCTGATTGGCCAGATAATGGGCTGGAATGGGGAACTAGATGACATGCGAACTAGCCTGGATCTCATGAAGACTCAGATTGACAATATGCAGCTGGAAATGAAGAACATGATCGATATTTTGGGGAGAATATAATCCGTTTCTCCATAATATCGATCATGTTCTTCATTTCCCTTGTTTTAGTTCAAAGATTGTTACTTCCCAAATTTTTACGATTGTGGCTGATTGTTGTTATACATTTTTCATATTTTTTATAGAAAAATAAAAACCACAAAAAAAATAAAAAAATGTTTTTAAAAATGGGAAAAAAAAGGAAACTAAAAAATGTTTGGCAAAGAAAGTTAAATAAACCCAAAAAAAAAATTACATCACTAAATATTCAATGGCACATGTGAATGTGGCCAAATTAAAATTTTGAATAATCAAGAATGTGTGGCGTATTCTTTCAATGCTTAATACCAGTTTGGGAAAAGGGATTTTGTGTATCCAGTGACAATGGGCCTTATTGAATTTAATGAAAATACACTTGGCACTACAAGTGCACTAGGATAACATAGGAGACAGCACAAACCAAAAGCAAGCAAGAAAACACATTTCAGATTTGAGGTTCTTTTATTATTTTCCTCTTTTTAAAAATTAAATATTGTGTGGCATTGCAATGGCCCCCCTACCGTTAAAATAAGTCACATATCTTTCGCGAACTTCACGTGCACTTTGGGGGGCCAAGCCAGTACGGCCAGTATCCAGGCCTGTCAGTGATTCTGGACCAACTCCAGCCTCCGGCATTATTGTGGATAAATAAGTAGTTGAGTATTTATGTAAAAAATTGTGCAAAATGCAGCACGTAAGTACGACATAGTTAAGTTTGTATTCCGCTAGGTTTATAGCAGTCAGAAAAACACGGAACCGGCTGGCCATTATTCCAAATGCATTTTCCACAACTCTTCTCGCTCTGGCCAGCCGGTAGTTGAAAACCCTCCTCTCCGGGGTGAGGGCTCTTTGGGGGAATGGCCTCATGATGTGGTCGTCCAGAGCAAAAGCCTCATCAGCGATGAACACGAAGGGTAGTTCCTCCACATTCTCCGAATCAGGTGGCAATCCCAGGCCACCTGTCTGTAGACGGCGGTAGAACTCCGTCTGAGCGAAGACTCCTCCATCCGACATCCGGCCATTCTTCCCCACGTCCACATACAGGAATTCATACTGTGCCGACACCACCGCCATTAACACAATACTGTGAAACCCCTTGTAATTATAAAAGTATGACCCCGAATGGGGTGGTGGCACAATGTGGACGTGCTTCCCATCTATCGCACCACCGCAGTTTGGAAAGTCCCAACGGGTGGCAAAATGGGATGCCACAGTCTGCCATTCCTGTGGCGATGAAGGAAACTGGGGAGGCAAAGCAGAAAAAAACAAAATAAGTACTTTTGCACATTAATCATTGTACATTACAACACAAACTTTATTTCACGCTTCTGCCTAGTCACAGGACACCGATCGTCTGCTCCCTGTCATTGGGAGCAGTGATCAGGGTCATGTCACTGCTAGCCCATCCCCCAGACAGTTAAGAAAAACACTCACCCAGAACACACTTTAAACCATTCCTTGGCCCCCTTGTGCTTAATAAAACACCTTCACTGCATGTGACATTTTTACAGTAATCAAGACAATTTTTTACAGCATTGATCACTGTATTAATGACAATGGTCACAAAAATGTATGGAAATTGGCCAATGTGTCCGCCATAATGTGGCAGTCACCAGAAAAAAAACAAAAAAACAAAAACGGTTAGCAACGCCATTACTATTTTCAAAAATGGCAAGATTTTACAAATGCCAGCAAAATAGACCATATTTACGAAACGAGAGAACTTTTGCCCAAAACAATCAAGAAACGCTTTTAAATTGTGATTCATTTTAACACATTTTTGTTTACTAAAAGAATACGTATCAGCATCAAATGATGTCCAAAAAAATCATGGTGATATATTTTTGGGCCTATCTTTCTTTAGAGCGAAAAGTGAGAAAAAAATGCATATTTGGAAAAATGCATTTTGGGTTTGTTGGTGGTTAATCACCAAAAATAAAAAAGCAGAGGTGATCAAAGACAACCAAATACAAAATCTCTTTGTGCTAATAAAATGAAGATAATTTACTAGGAGGAGCCATGTTACAAGGACGCACAATTGTCAATTCAAACAACGCACTGCCAAATCACCCAAAAAAGTGATGAAGGTCAGGAAGGGGGGAAAATCATTCCAGGGTTGAAGTGTGTTAAAAATACAATATATAATTCAACATTAATTTAAGGACACACAAACTCGTTGGAATTATATTAAGTGTGGGGGGGGGATCCAGTTAAAGGACACACAGACCATTTGGGATACTATTAAGGGGGGGGGGGGATTCAGTTAAGGGGACACAGACCATTTGGAATAATCTTTAAAATGTTTGGTTTTAGGATAAAGCAATAGAATGGAGCTGACAAAAGACATTTTAAGTGACTAGACTAGGTGGATATGGGCCTACCATAGCATGTTGGTGAGGTTTAATGAAGGCAAATATGCATGAAAAACAAAAAAGGAGCATTAAAAGATTGCAGCATGCATGAGGACAAAGGGGACATTCACAGCATATTGCAATCATGGTAATTAGAGATTGAGGAAAGAAATACAAGGCATTAGCAAACATTAAAGACAATAAAATGTGATGTTAAATGCTAAATCTTACCTTAATATAGTCCTCCTACAGGACCTGTATAATGGCAGAACAGGTCTCTGGGATAATGATCCCCAGAGCCTGGGGGGAGATGCCTGTCGAGAACTTCAGGTCCTGAAGGCTTCTCCCTGTCGCCAAGTAGCGCAACGTGGCGACGAGCCTCTGCTCCGGAGTGATGGCTTGCCGCATGCAGGTATCCTGCCTGCTGATATAAGGGGTCAGCAAAGCCAGCAGACGGTGAAAAACGGGGTCCGTCATCCGGAGATAATTCCTGAAATCATCAGGATTATTCTCCCGGATCTCACGAAGCAAAGGCATGTGCGAGAACTGGTCACGCTGGAGCAACCAATTCTTCGTCCATGAACTCCTCAACACCCCGTCCACGGACTGTTCTTGGGTTGCAGAATGAACTACAACACCAAGCGCAAGCAAAGCACGAACTCCACGATGAGTACGTACACGCAACATGGCTTCAAAACGGTCGGATTGTCAGAGCGAACTTAACAGACGTCACTGAAGAACAGCAAGGCCTGTGAAGAGCGAGCTGAAAGTCAGCGAGCGCAGTTAGATCGCACTGCAAAATACAGACACGAACTGACTACACGCACTAAAAAACAGATACAAACCTCACAAGCACAAACTGAAAAGCAGTGAAAAACGTTCTGGAAAATACGAGTCTGAAAACCGCGAATCGTCTCTCACCAAACTTCTACTAACACGAGATCAACACGAAATTAGCAGAAGGAGCCCAAAGGGTGGCGCACTTGGTATTGAACTTCCGTTTTATAGTCTCGTCGGACCTGGTGTACGTCACCGCGGACCAGACGGGCGGACTTTAGTGGGATCGTGTGTAGGCAAGTCCGTTGCGTCGGAACTCTGTACGTTAAATTGAGGGAGCCGGATCAATACAGAAGGATCAAGAAAGTTCTGAAAAAAAGTAAGTACTTGTCGTGTGTTCCTATTTTATGATTATTGCATACAGATCCATATGCTTTACCTTTGTACAATGTAAAAAATTGCTGCTTTCATGTTGTATACAGTAAAAGAATCGTATCGTTTTAACAAACCCTCGTAAATTGTTCGTGGCAAACCTCGTTTATGATACAGGGTTTAAACAGCATTTTTTGGCTGTGTAATTTTTAGGACACAACAAATGATTAGGACATTGTGGTTTAGATGTGTTTCAAAATACAATGACTAGAAAAGAACATTCAGTGTAATTGAAGGAGAGGACACTTGGCAGCTGGGTAAAAACACATCTGCACTCATGAGCAAAGGTGTGGGACACCAGAGAACATTTATTAGGGTAAACCACACGCCACACGGGGTTCCCTGGTATACTTTGGGGGGGGGGGGGTTGGGCATGTGTGAACCTTGGCACAAAAAGCAAATTATTTGATTTTTTGGCAAAGTGAATTGATTTATCATGTCTTCACATTTTGCATCTCTTCATAAACCGACAATTGTACAACACTTCTAATCAAGGTTTCATCTTCCTAGTTCTGGCCTTAAATATCTGTGTGCTAAAGTATACCTTTTTGTTTGTTAATTTCTCATAGGGGAGAAAAGCCTCACAAAGCAGGATCCCAGGGACCGCCACCCTTGCCAGCAGGAATGTGAGGTTAGCCCCATCCCCCCCGTGGATGTGCATGTGGAGGAAGGAGAGGTGGAAGAAGGAGAGGAGATGGGCACCCCACCAGGTGAGTGTCTGACACCACAGCTTCAGGTAATCGATGTATACCTGCATATTTCCAAACACATGTTTTTACATCTATTTTAGGTGATGTTCTGGTTGTGGAAAGCGACACATTTCCAAGCACCAGTGCCCCCCCCCGAGGATGTCGAGGAAGGAGAGGTTGAGGAAGGAGAGGTGGAGGAAGTAGGGGAGATGGGCACCCCACCAGGTGAGTGTCTGACACCCCAGCTTGTTGAAATCCATGTATGACTGCATAATTTTTGACCCAATTTTTCCCATCTATTGTAGGTGACAGCGCACAAAGGCTGATTGGCCAGATAATGGGCTGGAATGGGGAACTAGATGACATGCGAACTAGCCTGGATCTCATGAAGACTCAGATTGACAATATGCAGCTGGAAATGAAGAACATGATCGATATTTTGGGGAGAATATAATCCGTTTCTCCATAATATCGATCATGTTCTTCATTTCCCTTGTTTTAGTTCAAAGATTGTTACTTCCCAAATTTTTACGATTGTGGCTGATTGTTGTTATACATTTTTCATATTTTTTATAGAAAAATAAAAACCACAAAAAAAATAAAAAAATGTTTTTAAAAATGGGAAAAAAAAGGAAACTAAAAAATGTTTGGCAAAGAAAGTTAAATAAACCCAAAAAAAAAATTACATCACTAAATATTCAATGGCACATGTGAATGTGGCCAAATTAAAATTTTGAATAATCAAGAATGTGTGGCGTATTCTTTCAATGCTTAATACCAGTTTGGGAAAAGGGATTTTGTGTATCCAGTGACAATGGGCCTTATTGAATTTAATGAAAATACACTTGGCACTACAAGTGCACTAGGATAACATAGGAGACAGCACAAACCAAAAGCAAGCAAGAAAACACATTTCAGATTTGAGGTTCTTTTATTATTTTCCTCTTTTTAAAAATTAAATATTGTGTGGCATTGCAATGGCCCCCCTACCGTTAAAATAAGTCACATATCTTTCGCGAACTTCACGTGCACTTTGGGGGGCCAAGCCAGTACGGCCAGTATCCAGGCCTGTCAGTGATTCTGGACCAACTCCAGCCTCCGGCATTATTGTGGATAAATAAGTAGTTGAGTATTTATGTAAAAAATTGTGCAAAATGCAGCACGTAAGTACGACATAGTTAAGTTTGTATTCCGCTAGGTTTATAGCAGTCAGAAAAACACGGAACCGGCTGGCCATTATTCCAAATGCATTTTCCACAACTCTTCTCGCTCTGGCCAGCCGGTAGTTGAAAACCCTCCTCTCCGGGGTGAGGGCTCTTTGGGGGAATGGCCTCATGATGTGGTCGTCCAGAGCAAAAGCCTCATCAGCGATGAACACGAAGGGTAGTTCCTCCACATTCTCCGAATCAGGTGGCAATCCCAGGCCACCTGTCTGTAGACGGCGGTAGAACTCCGTCTGAGCGAAGACTCCTCCATCCGACATCCGGCCATTCTTCCCCACGTCCACATACAGGAATTCATACTGTGCCGACACCACCGCCATTAACACAATACTGTGAAACCCCTTGTAATTATAAAAGTATGACCCCGAATGGGGTGGTGGCACAATGTGGACGTGCTTCCCATCTATCGCACCACCGCAGTTTGGAAAGTCCCAACGGGTGGCAAAATGGGATGCCACAGTCTGCCATTCCTGTGGCGATGAAGGAAACTGGGGAGGCAAAGCAGAAAAAAACAAAATAAGTACTTTTGCACATTAATCATTGTACATTACAACACAAACTTTATTTCACGCTTCTGCCTAGTCACAGGACACCGATCGTCTGCTCCCTGTCATTGGGAGCAGTGATCAGGGTCATGTCACTGCTAGCCCATCCCCCAGACAGTTAAGAAAAACACTCACCCAGAACACACTTTAAACCATTCCTTGGCCCCCTTGTGCTTAATAAAACACCTTCACTGCATGTGACATTTTTACAGTAATCAAGACAATTTTTTACAGCATTGATCACTGTATTAATGACAATGGTCACAAAAATGTATGGAAATTGGCCAATGTGTCCGCCATAATGTGGCAGTCACCAGAAAAAAAACAAAAAAACAAAAACGGTTAGCAACGCCATTACTATTTTCAAAAATGGCAAGATTTTACAAATGCCAGCAAAATAGACCATATTTACGAAACGAGAGAACTTTTGCCCAAAACAATCAAGAAACGCTTTTAAATTGTGATTCATTTTAACACATTTTTGTTTACTAAAAGAATACGTATCAGCATCAAATGATGTCCAAAAAAATCATGGTGATATATTTTTGGGCCTATCTTTCTTTAGAGCGAAAAGTGAGAAAAAAATGCATATTTGGAAAAATGCATTTTGGGTTTGTTGGTGGTTAATCACCAAAAATAAAAAAGCAGAGGTGATCAAAGACAACCAAATACAAAATCTCTTTGTGCTAATAAAATGAAGATAATTTACTAGGAGGAGCCATGTTACAAGGACGCACAATTGTCAATTCAAACAACGCACTGCCAAATCACCCAAAAAAGTGATGAAGGTCAGGAAGGGGGGAAAATCATTCCAGGGTTGAAGTGTGTTAAAAATACAATATATAATTCAACATTAATTTAAGGACACACAAACTCGTTGGAATTATATTAAGTGTGGGGGGGGGGGGATCCAGTTAAAGGACACACAGACCATTTGGGATACTATTAAGGGGGGGGGGGATTCAGTTAAGGGGACACAGACCATTTGGAATAATCTTTAAAATGTTTGGTTTTAGGATAAAGCAATAGAATGGAGCTGACAAAAGACATTTTAAGTGACTAGACTAGGTGGATATGGGCCTACCATAGCATGTTGGTGAGGTTTAATGAAGGCAAATATGCATGAAAAACAAAAAAGGAGCATTAAAAGATTGCAGCATGCATGAGGACAAAGGGGACATTCACAGCATATTGCAATCATGGTAATTAGAGATTGAGGAAAGAAATACAAGGCATTAGCAAACATTAAAGACAATAAAATGTGATGTTAAATGCTAAATCTTACCTTAATATAGTCCTCCTACAGGACCTGTATAATGGCAGAACAGGTCTCTGGGATAATGATCCCCAGAGCCTGGGGGGAGATGCCTGTCGAGAACTTCAGGTCCTGAAGGCTTCTCCCTGTCGCCAAGTAGCGCAACGTGGCGACGAGCCTCTGCTCCGGAGTGATGGCTTGCCGCATGCAGGTATCCTGCCTGCTGATATAAGGGGTCAGCAAAGCCAGCAGACGGTGAAAAACGGGGTCCGTCATCCGGAGATAATTCCTGAAATCATCAGGATTATTCTCCCGGATCTCACGAAGCAAAGGCATGTGCGAGAACTGGTCACGCTGGAGCAACCAATTCTTCGTCCATGAACTCCTCAACACCCCGTCCACGGACTGTTCTTGGGTTGCAGAATGAACTACAACACCAAGCGCAAGCAAAGCACGAACTCGACGATGAGTACGTACACGCAACATGGCTTCAAAACGGTCGGATTGTCAGAGCGAACTTAACAGACGTCACTGAAGAACAGCAAGGCCTGTGAAGAGCGAGCTGAAAGTCAGCGAGCGCAGTTAGATCGCACTGCAAAATACAGACACGAACTGACTACACGCACTAAAAAACAGATACAAACCTCACAAGCACAAACTGAAAAGCAGTGAAAAACGTTCTGGAAAATACGAGTCTGAAAACCGCGAATCGTCTCTCACCAAACTTCTACTAACACGAGATAAACACGAAATTAGCAGAAGGAGCCCAAAGGGTGGCGCACTTGGTATTGAACTTCCGTTTTATAGTCTCGTCGGACCTGGTGTACGTCACCGCGGACCAGACGGGCGGACTTTAGTGGGATCGTGTGTAGGCAAGTCTGTTGCGTCGGAACTCTGTCGGAACTCCGGCGGAACTCCGGCGGAACTCCGTCGGAAACTCCTTCGGATTTAAGTCCTCTCGTGTGTACGGGGCATAACTTTCACAAAGACCAAATAATATCCACTAATTTGGGTTATTTTTTTACCAAAGATATGTAGCAGTATATTTTTCGGTCTTTTTTCATTTATAGCGCAAACAATAAAAAACCCAGAGGTGATCAAACACCACCAAAAGAAAGATCTATTTGTATGAAAAAAAAGGACAAAAAATTTATTTGGGTACATTATTACATGACTGAGTAATTGTCATTCAAAGTGTGAGAGCTGAAAATTGGTCTGGTTTAATGGGGGCCTACTAAAACTGATGTCAGAAAAAGTTTTATTTCAAGCCCCACTGTGAATTTCAGGTACAGTACAGTGTTTAGAATGAAGCAAAAAAATGTGCCACAAGAGCATACAGAATGGGGCTGTGTGGGAGAAGGGATATACATCACATAGTAAAAAATGGGGTGAGAGAAATATACATTTTACAGAACCGCAAAGAGAATGGGTCAGCATAGATGAGGATCTGGATGGGGCCGAGCAGCACAGTTTAACTGCAGAGGCACTGAGGTAGTTCCTCAAATGGTGCTAGGACAGGGACATTGTAGCTGTCTTCACACCTCTGATCCCAGGACACAGCCCGGGACACAACTCTCGTGGGACAGCTCACTAAAAAGCGGGAATGTCCCTGGAACTCAAAGGACATTTGGTAAGTACATTTCATCCTAATGTGGAAGTCAATCAGAATGGCTGTGATTCTGTCACTCATACTGTGTTTGGGAGAACTTCCTCTAAATCACTGGTGAGAATAGCTTTTATATAATGCTGCCAGTACACTGATTACAGCCCTGTCTGACAATTTAAATAAAGGCTATTAAACTTGCAGCAGCAGTTAAAAAAAAAAAAAGGAGGGTGATTCAATCAGAGCATACTATAAAAATTTTTATGAAAAGTTATGTTTTCACAAAAGTTTTGAGTTTTCAAAAATATAGGTAGAAACATGTGTTTGAGTAATACAACATTTTTAGTGCAATTCAACATATGTATTACAAGATGAAACTTTTCCATCCATGTTGATACACCAATGTACAGTAAAGATAAGATGATTACTCGTTAACGGGTCTCAAGTATCAAAAAGTTCAAAAAGTAAATACGGAATAAGGATAGACAGTGGGTATAGAAAAGAATCACCGCCCCTTTAAAATAATTACATTTTGTTGCTTTGCAGCCTAAAATGAAGACAGAAATAGAGTTGAAAAAAAGAACCCCCCCCCCCCCCCCTTAAAAAAACTCAGTCAGATATAGCTAATTACCTTCTCAATGGCACACAACGCCATTTGACTTTCAACTGTGATCAGCTGTGACCATTTTGATTTGCTTAGCATGAAAAGAGCTTTCCTGGAGCATTTCAGTTCCTGGTAATGCAACTTAAAGTGGAGTTCCACCCCAAAAGAAAAAAATTATTACTGTGCTTAAAAAAAAAAACATTTGGAGAAATTTTTTTTTTACTCACCTCTAAATGCCTGTTGCTAGGGTTTCCCTCGTAGTCTGCCTCCTTTGGCGCCTGGGCTCTTGATGTCTTGATGGCACTTCCCTCGGCACAATAAAGGCTCAGCTCTGCCCCCTCCCTCTTGTCAATCATCTGGGACATGTGACAGGTCCCAGATGATGGCGCGCGGCGTGGCTTGCGCATGCTCAGTGGGTAACCAGCCGTGGCTTCACAGTTAAAATGCCGGCGCCGCCAAGCGGAGGTGGAGACAAGTGGGACTTCGATCCCCCGCATCGCTGGACCCTGGGACAGGTAAGTGTCTGATTATTAAAAGTCAGCAGCTGCAGCATATGTAGCTGCTGACTTTTAATTTTTTTTTTAAGCGGAACACTGCTTTAAGCAAACAATCAGCTGTGGGTGG
The DNA here is from genome assembly GCF_037356315.1 of Lithobates pipiens. Taxonomy (NCBI): domain Eukaryota; kingdom Metazoa; phylum Chordata; class Amphibia; order Anura; family Ranidae; genus Lithobates; species Lithobates pipiens. The sequence goes on from NW_027507748.1 coordinate 64,731,490, forward strand.
CAAGACACTGTCAAAAGATCTCCAGGATAAAGTTGTGGACAGGAACAAGCCAGGAGATGGATCCAAAAAAAAATCAAAGACTGTATCAATGCCTAGAAGAACAGTGAAGTCCATTATTAAGAAGTGGAAGGTATTTGGTACAACACAGACCCTCCCTGGATCAAACAGCCAGGAGGAAACTGGCCAGAGAGGCTACCAAGAGGCCTACAGCAACTCTGAATCAGCTGCAGGAATTTATGACAAAAGAGTGGTCATCGTGTACATGTGTCAACAATATCACAAATTCTCCGTAAATGTGCCTTGTATGGAAGGGTCGCAAGAAAAAAGCCACTCCTCTAGAAAGGCCACATGCAGCCACAACTGAGCTTTGCCAAAACTAAAATTTTATTATTTAAGCCTCAACACCAAACGATATGTCTGGCGGAAATTCCATACAGCTCACCATTCACATAACACCATTCCTACAGTAAAGCATGGAGGTGGTAACATACTGTTATGGGGATGTTTCTATGCAACAGGTACTGGAGCACTTGTCAGGATAGAAGGAAAAATGGATGGGGCAAAATACCGTCAAATTTTTGAGGGAAGTCTGCTGCCCTCCAACATGACATTGACCCAAAGCACACAGCAACAATTACCACACAGTGGTTGAAGGAGCAACATGTAAATGCCCTTGCATGGCTTAGTCAGAGCCCAGACTTAAACCCCATTGAAAATCTATGGAATGACTTGAAGACTGCAGTCCACAAACAGTCACCATCAAATTTAACTGAACTTGAGCAGTTCTGCAAAGTGAGCAAATATTGCAAAGTCTAGATGTGCAAAGCTAGTAGAGACATATCCCAACAAAGTAAAGGGTGTAATTAAAGCAATACACAATGGTGTGATCCTTTTTCCAACTCAGTGATCCTGTTTTGAATTTCTGTTTATTTTTTGCTGACATGTTGGTGTTATATCTTTTACTTGGATGTTATAGGTTGCACTGAGAAAATACAGCTAGATAGAACAAAAACTGTGTCTGTCTTCATTTCAGGCTGCAAAGCAACAACATCTGATTATTTTAAAAGGGGTGATTATTTATTATACCCACTGTAGGGTTATGATAAAGGTCATTTGTAGGAAACATCACTCTTTAGAGTGAAGGGTGACATCGGTCATCCCTGGAATGAATTTGCTGGTGTTAAAGGGAGAGGGAACATGAAAAAAGTACTGTTGAGGAGTAGGGATGTATCTGAAAATATATTCAGATTTTAGGCCCCATGCACACAAGACGTTTTAAAAACTCTCCTCCTGCCACATACCAATTTACATTTGCCCAGAATGTTCACCTTCAAGGACCTTGTATCTTACCAGCTGCTATGACATATCTAAACCAAACCTGTAACTGTCCCCAATAGAATGCAATAACCATCCAACAAAACCTACAAAAGCGAGGGAAGGTGCCAAGTTTTCCCAATGCCAGCTCGCTTTCGAATGAAGACTTCCTAGGATCCTTTTACCAACCATCCCTTGAAGCTCCCCCTGTTCCTGCCTGGCCCACCAAACTGGTAAGTACCCCTTGATCTAGCTTTCTTGCCTCCTCCTCCTATGCTCACATCCAGAACTTCTCCAGAGGCTCTCCCATCCTCTGGAACTCCTTAAGCTAGACTGTCCAAATATCTCCTTCTTTGTCCACCTTTAGGTGATCCCTGAAAACTCATCTTGTCAGGGAAGCCTATCACAACTACACCTAACCTCTGAACTTATAATTATTCCATCAGCTCATCCCCCACAGTTATTACCTTTTATATCACTTGTCACACCCTATTAGGTTGTAAACTTTCAAAACCAGGGCCCTTCTAACCCTCCTGTATTGTATTGGATTGTAACTGTACTGTCTCCCTTTCCAAACTGTGGGCGCTAAATACATCCTAAATAATAATAGTAATAATATTGCAAAAATATAATTTTAAAGCCCAAACTGTTTTTCTTCCATTAATTTTGAGGTTGTTTTGAGTCCCTGTCAGGTTTTTATTCTGTTTGTGTCCTCATCGGGGACATTTATACTATTTGTCCTGGTGACCATTGTCACAGGGACTGAAAAATTGAAATTTTGAGTTGTCGCCAAAACTGTAATAAAGGAGACAGTCTGGAGACAGTTTTAAGCATTATCAATCCAAAATGAAAAAAAAAAAGGCTTTAGCTACTCTTTAAAAAAAAGAAATGGCACGCGGCATGAAAGATGCATATGAGGAGGTACATTTGAAAGCAAAAGCATTAAAGTGTTACTTAACCACGTCAGCCCCAGAAGATTTTACCCCCTTCCTGACCAGAGCACTTTTTGCGATACTGCACTGTGTTGCTTTAACTGACAATTGCGCCCTTTTTTTTCTCACAAATAGAACTTTCTTTTGGTGGTATTTGATCACCTCTGCAGTTTTTATTTTTTGCGCTATAAACATAAAAAGAGTGAAAATTTTGAAAAAAAAAGCAATATTTTTTACATTTTGCTACAGTAAATATTCTCAAAAAATATATAAAAATTGTTTTTTTCCCTCAGTTTAGGCCGATATGTATTCTTCTACATATTTTTGGTAAAACCAAATCGCAATAAGCGTATATTGATTGGTTTGCTCAAAATTCATAGCTTCTACAAAATAAGGGATAGATTTATTGCATTTTTATATATATATTTTTATTAGTAATGGTGGTTATCTGCGATTTTTATAGGGACTGTGACATTATGGTGGACACATTGGACACTTCTGACACTATTTTGGGACCATTGTCATTTATACATCAATCAGTGCTTTTAAAATGCAGGGATCCCTGTCATGTCACTAGGCAGAACAGGGGAAATGGCTTGTTTACATAGCATGTGCCCACAATGCCATGTCTTAAAGGGAACTTACCTGTACGCCCATTTACGTAGCCGCGCCATTGTGCCGATGTATATCGTCATGCACTGGTCAGCAAGCGGTTAAACCTCAATTTTATTTTTGCAGAATTAGGTCTCTATATATGCCAGATGAGCCGAAGACAATAAATGTTTAAAGCCCAACTCCGTGCAATTTTTTTCTCTCTATGCAGTAGGGCTCATTTAGTCTAGGGGTGTGGGGAAAGCTTATGCTCACCAGATCCTTTGATAATTCAGAAAAATGGCACTCCCCCACGGTCCAGAGGTGTATTGTTCCTGGTCTATGGAGCCTGGGCGTGATGGCGTCAGGAACAGTCCACAACTGAAGACCGCTAGACTGTGGGATGCAGAATCCGCAATGACCCGTCTTGTGCTGGGAAGATTAGATACGTTTATTTCCACTCTCCTCCACAATAGAAAAATTTTGCTGAAAGTTCAGCTTAAATTAAGTACAGAAACACAACTCACTTGCCGACTCGAAATATGTCTAACTATTTATCGGCATATAACACGCACTTTTCCCCCCCTAACATCAGGGGAAAATCGGGGGTGCGTGTTATACGCCGATCCCCGGCCTTCCTAACCTTTTCTGACACTCTTTCAGGTATTTTCGGCTGTTTTCGGGTATATTTGGCCGTTCTCGGCTATTTTCGACCACATTCGACCATTCTTGGCAGCTTTTGGAAAGCCGAGTGCGGCCGAAAATAGCAGAGAATAGCCGAGTGCGGCCGAAAATAGGCGGGAAGAGCTGAAAATAGCTGAGAACGGACGAGTGCGGACGAAAATACCCGAAAGCCGCCGAGAACGGCCGAGGACATCCGCTCTGTATCTCAGCGGCGCCATTTTTAAAATGGCAAGGAGACAAGCCTGCAAGGCTGCAATGCAAGGCTGCAATGGAAGGCTGCAATGCAAGACTGCAATGGAAGGCTGCAATGCAAGACTGCAATGGAAGGCTGCAATGGAAGGCTGCAATGGAAGGCTGCAATGGAAGGCTGCAATGCAATGCAAGGCTGCAAATGACACTGACAAGGCTGCATTGATGGGCATTTAAATGTAAGTTTTTTTTCCTTAAATGTCCCTCCTTAAAGTTTTTTCCTTTTAAATTCCCTCCTAAACTTGGGGTGCGTGTTATACGCTGATAAATATGGTAATTCTCTAGCAAAAAATACAGATTTTTAAAAAAAGTGACCGAAAAAGCTTGATCTCTAAAGCGGAGCTCCAGCCAAAAGGGGAAGCCCTGTTTATCTGCCTCCTTTCACCCCCCCCACCGGTGCCACATTTGGCACCTTCTGGGGAGGAGGGGTACCTGGTTTTGACAGGTACCCACTCCCTCTTCCTGCTGAGTTTTCTGCGGCCCTCGCCTCAGTTGGCCAATTGAAAAAGCGCAGCACAATTCCCGCATGCACTGTAGGAAACTGTCTGTGAATCCAAAAGGCTTCACTGATGGTTTCTCTTACCCAAGATGGCGGTGCCAGCATCCTGAGAGCCGATTCAAGAATTGGCTTGGGTGAGGACACCACGGTATCCCTGGATGGGTAAGAACCCTAATAGTAAAAGTCAGTAGCTACAGTATTTGTAGCTGCTGACTTTAACATTTTTGGTGAGGGGGCTGGAGCTCTGCTTTAAGTAGTTCATAGCACAGCCTCCTGGGTGCTCTGCGGTGCTTCTCCAAACTTCCCAAAACAAGAGCATGTAATTGTAACTTCATCTAAAGTCTCCTGATCCTCCTATTCAGGACTAAATATCCCATGATCCAAGCATTAGCATGCATGACACCCTGTCCAGGTGCACACCATAAGCTTGCAGTCTCTTTTCTGGTGGTAAAAAAGGGTGGCACCATAAGACCTTGCAAGGCAACGGAGCCATCCGAGAAAAGAAAACCTGAGATCTTTGGACTAACCGAATCAAGAAAGGAAATAAGAGGAAGCTGCAGATAAGGTGACTGCCCAAGTCAGCTGTTATAACTATTTAAAAAAATTCAGGGTTTTATAACAGTTAAATCATATTCTCTAGCCCTGTCTGCCAGAAAAAAAGAGGGGACTAATTAAAACCTATTCTAAGATTAAAATAAAATAGAGGTCTCAGTTGGATACGCTCAGCAAATGTTCGCTGAAGTCACACATCACATCGGAAGTGTCTCTGGAATTCTGGTCTTACTCTGATTTCTGAGAACTTTTAATTAGGTCTCTTTCGCTGCCTTGCAGAGATGAGTGATGGGAATTTGTTTTGCACTTTCTCAGCTAGGTTCACCTCTCTTGATAGCTTACAGCTGAACTCCAGATGAACAGCTTCAGATAAATGAACAGTTACAATTCATATATGAAAGCTGTTTTGCTTGCCAAAGGATTTATATGTCTGTCCATCCAGTCCTGAGATTTACACAGCTCTGCCCCACAGCACAAACCTGTTTAGCAGGGCAGGGTTTTTAATCTTCTTTGCTGCAGGAAAGGAACTGGGATATAGGGATAGAGTGTTGTCACTTATTAAAGCTGATCTTGCCCCCTTGTCAAGGAAATGGTGCGAAGAATGGGCAATCCTGCCAGCACGTGTCTTGGTTGCATCAGACGAATCCCCATGCACATGCGCGCACACAGATGCGTGACAGCGGGTGCATGCAGATGCACACGCACAACGTGACAGATGTCGGCGCCCTCTGGCTTATTTAAGCCTGCCAATTACATATGCAGGTTGATGGATTATCTTCAGCTTCTCTTAGGTCCTGTGCTTTGTGCATCCTGATCTCTGGACTTCCCGCTACCTGCCCAGCTTGCTGTACCTGTTTATCCTGAATCTCTGGCTTGACCCTTGGCTCACGTCTTGACCTCTGCTCCTGTCTGTCCCATCGTGATTGACCCCGGCTTGGCTGACTACTCTGCTATCTCCTGCCCACAGTGTATGACCTGGCTTGCGCCTGTACCCATCTCAGAATGATTCTACTCTGTATGGAAAAAGGAAAAGTTCTCCCATGGGGTGTTTTAGCGACATGATGTTTTAGTCAAAGGAGATGGAGAAATAATAAAATTAAATCATTTCATTTATTTATACAGTGGATCAAAGTACACATAGAATATTTTCTTAAAATTATAAACTCTGGTTACAGACAGACAGTCTAAGCCCTTGTACACACAGTCGGAGATTCCGACGGAATGTTTCCTATCGGACCGTTTTGTCGGATATTTTGACTGTGTGTGGTCTGCATCGCACTGTTTCCGTCGGAATATCCAACGGACCAACTTTTCCAACTTGCCGGTAAAATTTTCCGACAAAATGCTCCGATCAGACATACTCCGATCATGTGTAGCCTACTCCGACGGACAAAGTGCCACGCATGTTCAGATCAAATTCCTAGACCAAAGCTATTGGCTACAAGCCTGAACGTAGTCCCGTCGTAACGAAATAACGTCATCACGTTATGTACAATCGGATTTTCCGACAACATAGTCCGACCGTGTGTATGCCACATCACTTCCGGACTTCTTCCAGAATTAATCCGTCTGAATTACTCCGATGGATTTGGTTGTCGGAATCTCCGACCATGTGTACAAGGGCTAAGACATGTGCCGTCGATATTAGTAAAAATCAGCAAAACAATACATTGTATATAATTATACAATTGACATTCATGTGAGTACCCCGATGTGTTTCGACCAAAAGTATCACGGTCTTCTTCAGGGGGATTTGTACATTGGTGAGATATATCAGAAAAATATTAGGATTCGGAAACTCTAGCAAAATGTTGGCATCTATTATACATAAATTAGATTATATTTACCGCTCAAAAATTAGGATTCGGAGCGTGACACTTTAACCAGAGATTGTGGATAAAATATACAACATGGTCCCAAGATCCTCATTGATGTCCCCCACTCCTCCGAGTAAAAACCAACCCAACAGTGAGCTTGCAGGGAGTCACACATACTGGCTTCAAAGGGGAAGGGGATGGACGACATCTGTGATATACCGTATATACTCGAGTATAAGCCGAGATTTTCAGCCTCTTTTTTGAGGCTGAAAGTGCCCCCCTCGGCTTATACTCGAGTCATCGCTGTCTGCCTGCTCGATTAGCGTGTCGAGCAGACAGACAGCGGCCATTCTATAATTCAAAAGCCGCGCCTCCGGCTCCGCCTTCGCCTGTGATAGGCGGAACACTGAATTTCCCAGCAGCCTGTGTTCCGCCTATCACCGACATCGTCTCATCCTCGTACTACGGACGAGGATGAGACGATGTCCGTGATAGGCGGAACACAGGCTGCTGGGAAATTGTGTTCCGCCTATCACAGACAGGGAGGCGCGGCATTTGAACAGGGGAATGGGCGCCGACGAAGAGCGGTGATCCTGGGACGGGACCGGACGGAGGCTCGGCTCGGGACGGGACGGGACCGGACGGAGTCTCGGGACGGGACGGGACGGGACCGGACGGAGGCTCGGGACGGGACCGGACGGAGGCTTGGGACGGGACGGGACCGGACGGAGGCTCGGGACGGGACGGGACCGGACGGAGGCTCGGGACCGGACGGAGGCTCAGGACACAGGTAGGCTGGACACACAAGGCCACACACACACACACACACACACACACACACACACACACACACACACACACACACACACACACGGATGGACACACACACACACAGGGATGGATGGATGGATGGACACACACACAGGGATGGATGGATGGATGGACACACACACACACAGGGATGGATGGATGGATGGATGGACACACACACAGGGATGGATGGATGGATGGATGGACACACACACACAGGGATGGATGGACACACACACACACAGGGATGGATGGATGGATGGACACACACACAGGGATGGACAGGCATATCTCACCCTCGGCTTATACACGAGTCAATAGGTTTCCCAGTTTTTTGGGGGTAAATTGGGGGCCTCGGCTTATACTCGGGTCGGCCTATACTCGAGTATATACGGTAATTCAATAAGTAATTTAATAAAATGAATAAAAATAATGATATATTTTGGCAACATTTTTATAGCATTAGGTGGACTTCTCCCAACCCACATGTTAAAGTCTATTTTAGTTTTAATTGCAACATATGTCAAGGCAAATTGCGTTTGTTTTATTATACTATTATAAACATATCTAAATATCTTGTTGTTATATATATTAATATACCAAAACCGTTACGGTATGGTAGATATAGTAAGTAATAAGTATGGGGTCACTCAGCTTCTGATAAATGAGTGATGAACAATTATTGTGAGTCAGTTCACAAACTCTCCATCATCATCAATACTCATATTCCCTCGGGCAAACCAGACTGCTTGGCTTTGTCAAACCTGGTCTATATGTATGTGGCCAAACCAAATATTGTAATAACAATACATAAAAGAGCTATTTAGCCTATAACCTTTACAACCACTTTAAAGTATAACTAAAGGCAAAACTTTTTTAGTTTTGGATAGAGTGGAGAGGAAATAGTCTGTGTCAAAGAAATTCTTCCTCTCCATTTGTCCTGTTAGAGTTTATAGTTAGGGTTAATTAACTATATTAATCTTACTAACTATAGTAAACTTATTCTCCCTAGACAAGAGATGCTTAAAACGGAGTTCCACGCATTTTTTAGTTTATACAAAAAGCCTCACTCCTCTCCCCCTCCTCTCTACCGGCGCGGTCATAGCTGCTGTGGGCACCTGGCCGTGACAGCTTTCGGCCTTACGGCCGGGGGTGCACTGCGCATGCGCGAGTCACACTGCGCTCTGCTAGTGGCCAGGCAATCTTCTGGGACCTGTCACGTGTCCCAGAAGATTGCTGGCAGGGAGGGGCCGCCTACGGGGAGAGAAGGAGTCGCCTAGGCAGCCAAGAGCAGGAAGAAGGAAGTGAAACAGGAAGTCCCACTCTAAACTAAGTACCTACCCCCCCCCCCCATATGTGGCATGTCAGGGGGTGAGGAGTGCTTAAAGTGGTAGTTACACTTTTGGGTGGAACTCCGCTTTAAGAGGAGATATGATCACAAAACACAGAAAAAAAAGCTGGACGAGAGTGAGAGCAATAATTCTAGCTCCAGACCTCCTGTGTAACTCTAAACTGGTAACCTGTGAAGACTTTTAAAATATGTAAATTTTTAAATATCGTAGTTAGGCGCTGTTCCTCAGGCATACGCAATTTTAAAGCGTGACATGTTTGGTATCTATTTACTAGGTATTGAGTATTATATTGTGTTTTTGTGCATTACAATTCATTAAAGTGTATTTTTTTTAAAACATTTGCATTTAAAAAACTGTGCAAATATTGTGTGACATAAAAATATGCAATACACACTATTTTATTCTCTAGGGCCTCTGCTAAAAAATATATAATGTTTGGGGGTCCTACATAGCTTTTTAGCAAAAAGAAAAACAATATATATATGTTTTTTACTGTAGGACAAGGATGTCAGAACTGACCAAGACTGGAAGTGGTTAAAATCTGATTTCCTCATCTCACCCAAGAAACTACCTTCTGGTATTTGTCCATATTTTCTCCATGTGTGAACCTGATTTTTTTTTTTGCTAACCTGGTTTATATATAAGGATGTGATGTGTTCTTGTTGCTATTTATAAAGATTTAAAAAAAAAATTAACTCAGATTTTCTGTCTGGTTATTTCTATCATACATTTACAGTATATCTTCCCTTTTTTTCCTCAGTCTAGGCAACATACCACATCTAGAGTGCCACATGCAATTCCATTTGAGTATTGTCGGAAGTTGACGTCCACTTTGGGAGATGTCTGTACACTCAACGTATTCAGCGCACAATGAACATGCTTAATCAGAGTATATGGAATTCCGAATGGTTGAGATATGTTTTTGTGACAATGACCTCTATAAAGACATGAAACACCAAGGCTGGACCAATTAGACATGAAATATTAAATTCTTCATAAACAAATTCCATTAGGGTTATGTTTTATTCAAGCTCCCTGTGTAGCATGCATGCTAAGTTACAGTGCAGTAATGTTATGTTTGACAGTCAAAAAAAAAAAATATTGAACCTTTACAATCATTTTAACTTTAAAGTGGTTGTAAACCCTTACAACCAACTTTGACCTACAGGTAAGCCTAGATTAAGGCATACCTGTAGGTCCAAGAAATATCTCCTAAACCTATACGGTTTAGGAGATATTTGCCGAAAGACAGGCACCGCTGTCTACGGCGCATGCGCCGTAGACAGAGACGTGTGGGCGCACTGAGTGCGCCGCTGTCGACGGCAATATGCCGCGAGTGGCAGCTCCTGTGCGCATGCGCAGGAGTGACATCATCGTGGCTTCGCCGAATGACATCGGCGGAGCAGCGAGACCCACCGAGAAGATGGATGCTCCAGACTACAGGGGACAGCGATGACTTCGCTGGCTCCTGTGTCAGGTAAGCGACACATAATGGACTACTATGTGATGCATAGTAGTCTATTATGCTTTACCTTTGCAGGGAATCAAAGAAGAAGTAAACCCATCAGGGTTTACTTCCTCTTTAACGGTAAATCATTTTCAACGTTTACTTTCAGAACATAAAATGTGATTATTATCGTTTATCTCTAACCAAATGTTTGGTTTTTCATTTTAGATATAGTATGGAATATTTAAAAAGATGTGTCAGGTTACTATTGCTGGTTGTGTTCTATTGGAAATGAAGGGGAATCCCATCTTAGACAGCTGTCACCAGTAGAGGTGTTCATGTTCCTCTCTCTACCTGTTTCAGTGAAAGCTGTTACATTTTGGATTTCCCCATCAATTTCTCTCCTGGTGACAATAGACATCAGGACAAATACAAAGAAAGCATGTATCTCCCCTCAGCAGAACAAAGATGGTAATAAAAATCTTCTATGGGTTCTAATCCTTGCATACTCTTTCTAAGATGTTATATGCTATGTTGGAAGGAGTTACTTCCCCTTAACTGCACAATGCACCCTGTAGGTAGAAAGTGAGGATTTCCCTATACTTGGTAGATTGGAAAATCTTAGTGGTTGGCTGCCTTGAAGAAGATTCAGAATGTAGTAGAACTGTGTTTGGATTTTTCCTCTTCGGGGAAGAAGCCTTGTCAAGAAGTGAGGGCTTGTGGATGAGAATTGATTAGCCTAGAAGCTGGTGGTGAACCTCACTGCTGTAACCATTTTGACAAAAGCTCTATATCTATTACAGGAATGTAAGTGTGATATTATTTAATTAATAAAATTACGAGTTTTACGGAATTATACTATGTTGGTTCCATCTTTCTATCCCGTATGATCGTGTCTGGTAGAATGTGGTCTGCTCTTTGGAGGATAGTCTGACATTGCGTATGGTTTTGGAGGGGTTTTTTATTGACCCGATTTATACCTCAGGATTTTCTGGAGACCATCCAACCCATTCATAATAAAGCTTTGTCGACCCTTCAGGCGTATGCTTGTTTGGGTCCAAGGCATCTGGTAAGCCTTGATTCTTTTTATGGTGGTGGTAATCACGTAATGGTGGATTGTGCACCTTTTTGGATTCCTTGATGGACTCTTTTCATTCACTTCTCACGTAAAAACGTAAAAAAGTTGCAGTTGTTCATTTCATGAATTTTTTTTCATGGACAATATATAGAAGGACTTTCAAGTGTATTATTGTTTCACATGTAATTTATATATACACATTGAACTATCATAGTTGTTACTCATATTCATATATGAATTCACCAGTTTTGCATAGATGTTTGCATAGTTATCATATTTAGCGCGGCACTTTTCTTTATTATAGAAACTGGTGGTGGTTAGAGGAAGGGGTCACCCTTCTATCAACAAGAGAAGAACCTCCCGTCATTGGAACTTGCGAAAGGTGACCCAAGCCCCCATGTGTTTCGCTTGATCTACATAGACCTAACCCGGAACCTTAAGTATAATGCAGGGCCCCGTGGAATAAGTCCTCCATGCATGATGGACTTTGATATGTCTAAGAACCAGAGGGTGGAGTAAGAAGGGTCTCTTATCCACCACTTCAGGCATGCTGGTTTTCATGGACTATGGGGCATAAACTTTGTTTTGAAGGTGTCCCCTGTATAGCCCTACATATAGCTATATGACCAAAAGTATGTGGCACCCCTTCAAATTATTAGGTTCAGGTGTTTCAGCAATGTATAGTTGTGGGCAGTGCCAGTGATATGGTACCCAGCACGAAGAAGCAGCACACTCAATTTCTAAGGGAGGTTCACAGTTTTCTATTTAGTTGAATACAATTTCACCATTAACACACTTGCAAAGCACAAAAATATGCAACAGCAGCTTTGTCTTACACAAATGCAGTATCCCTTGTGGTGGAAGGTTCAGTAGTAGTCAGTAATAGGTGTAGTAACACTCATCAAGAGGCTCAGTAATGCTCAGCAACAGGTTCAGTAACATTCAAGAACATTCAAGTAACATTCAAGAACTTCACGACCGCTGCTCTCAGACGCAATGCAGACCCCAGCCAAACATTATCACTGCCCTTAAAGCACAGGAGTAGCACATCGGTATAGCTGGCTGGCTGATACCAGGAGGTTGTAGACTACTGCATTTGTGCAGCAGTGTATCCAGTGACACAATGCAGACTGAGTGGGTCTTACCAGGGTGGCATTTGCTGGATAGGTTGACAGGTAGTTGACACAGTGGTGGCTCAAAATGGACCTGGAGTGAGTGGCAGCAGTGGTACTCTAGAGAGGTGCTGACTACAGCACACAGCGGTGTCCCCCTACTCTGGTCCTACTCGCTTTGGAACTGTTCCTTGTCCCTGCCAGACGGGGTTCCTCTCCCTATGCTATCCACTCACAAAATGTACGCCAAACCTGGTAGGACACCGCTATTTATTATGTGTAGATAGGGGAAAACACTGCGCTAAACCATAAACATATAATGACAAAAATATATATGATATATACTCCCAATGTGTAAATACACACAATAAAGCTGCTAACACACAAACAAACAAAGTCTAGACAAGAATTCAAAAATAAAGTGTAGCGCTAAAAAATTTGGAATATTAACTCAATACAAAAAGTGACAAGTCCTTAATCGTCTAAAAAAAGAAGAGCAACAACGGTGACCATAGGTTAAAAGGTGAATGTCCACTGGTATCAGTCCACTTAAGGGGCTTTATCTTCCAGCACCGGTTTGCTACCAAATGGCTTCTACATCAAACTGCTACGGCATACACACAAGAGGATAGGTACTCTTACCGTAAGCGATGGACACATACACCATACGGCAATGCGAGCTTGAGAGGCTAAGTAGCTAGAGATGGTAAATGCCCGGCTTGGTGGTGTCCCCCAAGGTATGGATTGGATCCACGTCCACTTCTGTCAGAATCCACGATTCCAGGCTAGCAGCTCGAAGGTGGATGGACGACCAAACTCAATCTCTCAAAAGTTAATCCGAGGATATCCGAGGATGCCAAACATGAGGAAGAAAAAGATATGGAGGTGCTCCACATAGTATAGATCAATCAATGAAGGTCTATTTATGCTGGCCAGCATTTTCTGCTTCCCATATTGCTTTTTATTTATCACGTGATTTTTTATGCTTTACCATTATTTTTATGGTGTTTTTCAATTTCAATAAACCTTCACAATTTGTAGGTATCTAAAAAACATTTGATTTGGCAATTCGTGGTCTGCCTTTAGCCTATCAAATGTTTAAAGGTTATGTTTTGTCAGGAGGTGGGATAAATAATACACTCCTAATGCTCCATATTTCTGGGTCTGGGATCAAGCGAAACTCAGGTAATGTAGTATTATGCCATAGGGGGGTGAATTCATGATGGTTGGGTATAAAGACATGCCAGAGTCTGCGATGTACAGCAGTTGGGTCATTCACATACACTTATCTTTTCAGTCAGGGGACTAATTTCATAAATTTAGGTCTGAACCCATCGTTTTCTAGACATTTTCGTAGATAGCACCACTCGAGCGAATCAAATGCCTTAGCTATGTCCAGGGCAACAACTACTCTTGAGCCAGTATTTTTGTGTTGAGTCTGGAGATTTATATAAAGTCTTCTCAGGTTGAAAGAGGTATTTCTCCCAGACATAAAGCCGGACTGTCCCTCGTGTATCAAAGTGAGAATCATTTTGTTGGGCACAAATACGCTTTTGGAAGAATGATCAAACTTTCCATAGACACACTCCTAAACCTTGTGGACAGACTTCCCAGAAGAGTTGTAGCTGTTACACTGACAGAATTGATGATTTCTTGGCTATTTTTCAGAGAATATGAATAAAACAAAAACATTTCTTTCACTCATGGTCAGTGTTTGGGTGAAGCCATTTATTATCATTCAACTGTGTAAAATGTAAAACTGTGGAAAATGAGGGGTTCTGTTGAAAACAAACCACGGTCAGGTAGACCAACTAAAATTTCAGCCACAACTGCCAGGAAAATTGTTTGGTATGCAAAGAAAATCCCACAAATAATTTCAGGTAAAATACAAGACTCTCTGAAAACATGTGGTGTGGCTGTTTCAAGATGTACAATAAGGAGACACTTGAAGAAAGATGGGCTACATGTTCAAGTCGCCAGAAGAAAGCCAATTCTACGCAAATGCCACAAAGTATCCCGCTTACAATATGCCAAAAAGCACAGAGACAAGCCTCAAACCTTCTGGAGAGGAGTCAACAAGGCCTATGATGAAAGGTACACCATTCCTGATGTGAAACACGGAGGTGGATCGCTGATGTTTTGGGGATGTGTGAGCTACAAAGACAGGGGAAATTTGCTCAAATTGATGGCAAGATGAATGCAGTATGTTATCAAAAAATACTGGAGGAACATTTGCATTTATCAGCCAGGAAGCTGCGCATGGGACGAACTTGGATATTCCAACATGACAATGATCCAAAACACAAGGCCGAGTCGACCTGTCATTGGCTACAGCAGAATAAAGTGAAGGTTCTGGAGTGGCCATCTCAGTCTCCTGACCTCAATATCATTGAGCCACTCTTAGGAGATCTCAAACGTGCAGTTCATGCAACACAGCTCAAGAATTTACAGGAACTGGAGGCTTTTTTTTACAAAAGGAATGGGCAGCTTTACCATCTGAGAAGATAAAGAGTTTCATCCACAAATACCATAAAAGACTTCAAGCTGTCATTGATGTTAAAGGGGCAATACACGGTATTAAGAACTGGCCAAATGGCCAAGAAATCATAAATTCTGCAAGGGTATGTAAACTTATGAGCACAACTGTATATATATATATATATATATATATATATATATATATATATATATATATATATATATATATATACATACACCGGTATATATATATATATATATATATATATATATTTTTTTTTTTTTTGCATTTAAACAGTTAAACACATTCTCAATAAATTTACCAAGTTGCCAGAAATTGTAAATACTTTTTGCTGCTGCTAAACAACACAATTCCACATTCCCCGCCATGACTAGCACTTATGATCTGTGGCCAAAATAAACAATAACCGGTTGTTGTACCTGAAATAAAGGGTGGAATGCACAATAGAGCTTTATTAAGCAGAAGGTATCTGCATGTCTCAATTCTAATCCCTGACACACATCTAGACGTGTCAAGCTGCTATACCTGTCCCCCCTGGAGAGCTTTTAGCCTTTCTGTCTGGCCATCAACCAGTTCACAATGGTAAAGTGAATGAGGTTGTAAACTGTTTTCTTAGCCATTGAAGCCAAATTACCTGAAGTGATTCTCAGTTGAGAAAACAATTCATTCACTCCACCTTGCTTCTGGATTTCTGTTGTAATCGCTAGAGGATCCAGCAATTAGTCTGAAATTGTTGGACTGAAAATTACTTTGGTCCTGCCTCATAGTGTGCACTTGGCCCTGTGTACCCAGAAATATAGGAACTGATATTGCTGACTACTTTCTGAAGGTGAATGTTCCATAGCTGTCTTTATCTTTCCTAAAATAACTGACTGGGAACTAGCATGTTGTGGGTGATAATCGCAAAGAAGGGGGTAACTTCATGAAGCACACACAAACGGGCTCTTGCAGCAACAGATCTTTATCCAAATAACCAAACCCTGAAGGCAATCAGGTAGCATGAACAGTACAAGCTCAAGAAGTACAAAACATATACTGTATACTCAGTGTATATAGAGCCAGAGGCGGCTCTTTAATTATTCAAATTAGGCGATTGCCTTAGGCCTCGCCCACAGAAAGGGCCTCGCCGTCGCGCGATTGCCTAATTTGCCTTTTCCAGTTATTGTGTGTGTGTTGACTGTCATCATGAATGTGACTGGCACTGGGACTCGCAAGCGGCAGGGTGAGCTGGCGGCGGGCGCTCTGCGCAGAGTGAGCTGACTCATGCCTTGCCTGGTGTGCCACCGCCGCGATCCGCGGCGGCGGACGAGGCGGGACTACAATCAATCATGGTGGATGGGTGGTGCTGGGCATGGCTCAAGCTACCTGCATCCAATAGCAGGCTCCACTGCCACAGCGCCGTCCTCTAGCCTTTCCCCAAGTCGGCGACGGCGGCCCCAATGCATGGCGGGTGTTGTAGTTCTCCCACAGAGCACAGCACACAGACTTCAATAAGACCATCTGGTGCCTGTGCTCTGCAGAGACAGTGAGACTACAACTCCCAGATTGCACTGCAGGCAGAGAGAGAGAGAGAACATCGTGTATTGCTCCTCCCTGTCCTGCTGGCTTTAGCAGGGGACGAGGCGAGGAGCAGGAGCAGGTATTCTATAACTATAAACTAATATTAATATATTTATGAATATATGAAAAAAACTGACAGGCGGACCTGAACAGATCGTCCGTGTGAAAGGGGCCTAACTGAGGTTTTGGTATGCCTTTTGCTAGATCAATAGAATTAGCCCTGGTGTTGCATACACACGGTCGGACAAAGTTGTCGGAAAATCCGATTGTTCGGAACGTGATGACGTTTGTTCGCTGCAACATGACTACGTTGCAGCTAGTAGCCAATAGCTTTGATCTCGGAATTTGATCTGGGCACTTTGTCCAATCGGAATTCTCTACAAACGATCGGACAAAGTCCGATCGGATCATGTTGTCGGAAAATTTTATATCAAGCTGTTAAACTTTGTTGGTCGGACACTCCGACAGAAAAAGTCCGATGTAGCCCGCACACGGTCGAATTATCCGACAACACGGTCCGATCGGACATTTTCCGTCGGTATGTACAGGGGCTTAGAATAGTTCCACCATACTGAAGGTTGGTTCTCTATGAACCTTAGTAGCTAATGGGCCCATCATGGCACAGGCCATATCTTTATCCATTTCCTGCAACATGATCCACAATGTGCGAGTCAACAAAAGCTCCGTATTATGGGTGACTCTTCCTTTCTGGATCATATTCACCTTTCCTAACTTTACTAACCAATACTTCCATTACTTTTTATTAGCTTCCATTACACTCCATCCTTTCCATCTTAGACATGCTGTCTGTCCTGTACCCAATCTCTGTCTATTGGTCTCATCATCATTGTCTGTACTGTACCCTGTCACAGTGACAACTATTGATGGGCTCAGTGGCTGTGTTTTATGGCACAGTGGCTGCAATTGATGGCACAGTGGCTGCATTTGATGGCACAGTGGCTGCAACTGATGAGCAAAGTGGCTGCAACTGATGGGAACAGTGAGCCTGCAATTGATGTTTTTTTTTTCAGTTTGCGCACCCCCCCCCAAAAAAAATTTGAGCACCAGCCACCACTAGATGGGATGATCATTGTGCCCTTCTCCTTACTTGTTGAATGACAGGCTGAGGGCATGTACATTCCAGTTGAATGCCGGCTGGCTGTCGTTCAAACTGGAGGGATTATTTTTTTTAATTTTAATTATTTTAATTAATTATCTTGCTGCAGTTCTGCTTTCAAAATGAACGCCAGGCAAACATCTATTCACACACATATTCACACACATATGTGAAATGTTTCCTCCACCAAAAGATTTATAATTCTGTGCAGCTATTTTTGTGATTCATATTCCTCTGCCAAACAGTACACTTAGGCCGCATACACACGGGCGGATTGTCTGTCCAACTTAGTCCGCTGAACCGTGTTTCAGCGGACAATCCGCTCGTGTGTGGGCTTCAGTGGACTTTTTCAGCGGACTGTCTGACGAACAAAGTCTTACGGAATTTCCGAAATTTTGTCCGTTCAAACTTGGTTTTGTCCGTCCAAACTTGGTTTCAGCGGACAGTCCGCTCGTGTGTAGGCAAGTTGGACGAACTAAGTATGGCGCATGCTCAGAAAGGATTTACACGGCCGAAGGTTGCATTGCAGTGTATAGGACGTCGTTTTTCTAGTCCCGTCGTACGTGCTGTACACGTCATCGCGCACGCTTTCAGCGGACTGTCTGCTCATCGTGTGTGGTCAAGTCCGTTCATGCAAATTTTGAACGGACTGTCTTTCGGATTGTCTGACGAACTTAGTTGGCCAGACAATCCACCCGTGTGTAAGCGGCCTTAGAATGGTGTGACAGTACCACCTTCTCTATTACAGTTAAGTAATACCCTCTCCCTAAACCTGATGACGATGAAGAAGCATTACACTGATAAGTTATCAATTATGCTCATTCTGTTATCATGGCCGCGCAGTCTCTGACCATCTCCTGTATCATTGTCCACACAGTCTCTGACCATTTCCTGTATCTTTCTGGCGGGATTGTCTGTCAGCTCCCTGTCTGTGGCTCCAACTTTTCATACAGTGTTGGCCAGGTAAGAGTTTGCTTGTCATTACCCTAATAAAAGCGTCTCCTGTATCATTGTCGGCACAGTCTCTGACCATCTCCTGTATCATGGCCGCACAGTCTCTGACCATCTCCTGTATCATTTTCCACACAGTCTCTGACCGTCTCCTGTATCATAGCCGCACAGTCTCTGACCGTCTCCTGTATCATGGCCGCACAGTCTCTGACCGTCTCCTGTATCATGGCCGCACAGTCTCTGACCATCTCCTGTATCATGGCTGCACAGTCTCTGACCATCTCCTGTATCATTGTCCACACACAGTCTCTGACCATCTCCTGTATCATTGTCCACACACAGTCTCTGACCATCTCCTGTATCATGGCTGTGCAGTCTCTGACCATCTCCTGTGTCATTTTCCGCACAGTCTATGACCATCTCCTGCATCTTTCTGACGTGATTGTCTGTCAGCTCCCTGTCTGTGGCTCCAACGTTTGATATCGTGTTAACCAGGTAAGAGTTTGCTTGTCATTACCATAATAAAACCATCTCCGGTATCATTGTCCACAAAGTCTCTGACCATTGCCTGTAGCACTGTCTGCACAATCTCTGACCGTCTCCTGTATTATTGTCTGCATAGTCTCTCACCATCTCCTGTATCATTGTCCATACACAGTCTCCGACCATCTCCTGTATCATTGTCCATACATAGTCTCTGACCATCTCTTGTATCATGGTTTGGACTGTCTCTCAGGTGGGCTTGGCTGTCCCCTTAGCTGGGCTGTCTCTTATTTGGGACTGTACCTTTGCTGGATTGGATGGGTTGGACTATGTCCCTCAGCTGGGTCGGACTATGACTATATCCCTTAGCTGGATTGGACTGTTCCTTTAGGTGTACTGGATTGTCGCAGTCCCATAGCTGAATTGAACTGTCACACTCCTATAGCTGGATTTGGCTGTCCCTCAGCTGGATTGGGCTGCCCCTTAGGTGGATTGGATTGTCACAGTCCCTCAGCTGGATTGGACTGTCCCTCAGCTGGGTCGGACTATCCCTTATATGGGACTGTCCTTTAGCTGGATTGGACTGTCTCTTAGGTGGATTGGATTGTCACAGTCCCATAGCTGGATTGAACTGTCACACTCCCATAGCTGTATTGGCCTGTCCCTCAGCTGGATTGGACTGTCCCTTAGCTGGATTGGACTGTCCCTTAGCTGGATTGGACTGTCCCTCAGCTGGGTCGGACTGTCCCTCAGCTGGGTCGGACTGTCCCTCAGCTGGGTCGGACTGTCCCTTAGCTAGTTTGGACTGTCCCTTAGGTGGATTGGATTGTCACCCTCCCATAGCTGGATTGGCCTGTCCCTCATCTGTTTGGACTGTCCCTCGGCTGGATTGGACTGTCCCTTAGATGGGTCAAACTGTCCCTTAGCTGGATTGGACTGTCTCTTGGGTGGATTTGATTGTCACAGTCCCATAGCTGGATTGAACTGCCGCACTTCCATAGCTGGATTGGCCTGTCCCTCAGCTGGATTGGGCTGTCCCTCAGCTGGGTTGGACTGTCCCTTAGCTGGGACTGTCCCTCAGCTGGATTGGACTGTCCCTTAAATAGGTCAGACTGTCCGTTATCTGGGAATGTCCTTTAGCTGAATTGGACTGTCTCTTGGGTGGATTGGATTGTCACAGTCCCATAGCTGGATTGAACTGTCGCACTCCCTTAGCTGGATTGGACTGTCCGTTAGGTGGATTGGATTTTCACAGTCCCAAAGCTGGATTGAACTGTCACACTCCCATAGCTGGATTGGACTGTTCCTCAGCTGGGTCAGACTGTCCCTTAGCTGGTTTGGACTGTCCCTTAGGTGGATTCGATTGTCACAGTCCCATAGCTGGATTGGCCTGTCCCTCATCCGATTGGACTGTCCCTTAGATGGGTCAGACTGTCCCTTAGCTGGGACTGTCCTTTAGCTGGATTGTACTGTCTCTTGGGTGGATTGGATTGTCACAGTCTCATAGCGGGATTGAACTGTTGCACTCCCTTAGCTGGATTGGACTATCCCTTAGCTGGATTGGACTATCCCTTAGCTGGATTGGACTGTCACAGTCCCATAGCTTGATTGAACTGTCACACTCCAATAGCTTGATTGGCCTGTCCCTCATCTGATTGGACTGTTCCTCGGCTGGATTGGACTGTCCCTCGGCTGGATTTGACTGTCCCTTAGCTGGGTCGGGCTGTCCCTTATTTGGGACTGTCCCTTAGCTGGGCCGGACTGTCCCTTATCTGGGTCAGACTGTCCCTTATCTGGGTCAGACTGTCCCTTATCTGGGTCAGACTGTCCCTTATCTGGGTCAGACTGTCCCTTATCTGGGACTTTCCCTTAGCTGGATTGGACTGTCTCTTAGCTGGATTGGATTGTCACAGTCCCATAGCTGGATTGAACTGTCGCACTCCCTTAGCTGGATTGGACTATCCCTTAGCTGGATTGGACTAACCCTCAGCTGGATGGGACTATCCCTCAGTTGGATTGGCCTATCCCTCAGTTGGATTGGCCTATCCCTCAGCTGGATTGGACTATCCCTCAGCTGGATTGGACTATTCCTCAGCTGGATTGGCCTATCCCTCAGCTGGATTGGCCTATCCCTCAGCTGGATTGGCCTATCCCTCAGCTGGATTGGCCTATCCCTCAACTGGATTGGCCTATCCCTCAACTGGATTGGCCTATCCCTCAACTGGATTGGCCTATCCCTCAGCTGGATTGGCCTATCCCTTAGCTGGATTGGCCTGTCTCTCAGCTGGATTGGACTATTCCTCAGTTGGGTTTGACTGTCCCTCAGCTAGGTTTGACTGTCCCACAGATCGGACTACCTCTTAACTGGATTGGACTGCCTCTTAGCTTTTTGTCAGATATACACTGAAAAACTCATTATGCAAGTACCCTTGTTAACCAGTGTATTTGTTTGCATATAAAGGGTGTGACAACAGCAAGTGATTTAGCATGAAAACAGTATGACCAATTGAGAGACCAGAAGCAGAAATCACTTCAATCAATTCAATTCTGTTCCAGCATTGGTCTTTTTACCATTTTGTTTATTTTGTTCTAAAATTGTGTGTTAGTACACTGTGTGTAATTACTAGATTAGCAGAATTTACATTAGTTTTCCATAAATTTAAAACAAATTTGCAAAAAGGTGGAAGAGAACGTGAAAAAGGGTGAAAATTTGAATCTGGTCACCAAAAAAGAAAAAAGAATATTGCTTTTGAGGAATGCAAACAAGAGCTACGTGGCTCTATGCATACGTTTTTGAAGACAGGCAAGATAAGTACAAGTCAAGAGGTGCCTGAGCATCAACACGAGACGATGGAATCGGTTTTGACTGAAATAGAAGATGATTCACAGCCAAGCACTTCTGTTGAATCTGAATCGTATACCATTTGGGGTAGCGCAGAAGAAGGAATTTAAGAAAAACCTAATGTTCCAGGTTCTGAGCAACCAGAATCTACATATCAGCCTCTAAGTTATGATCCTGGAGAATGGACTTTTCCAGTGGAAGATAAAGACCAAATCTGTTTTATACAGAAAGGACCAGTAAGGGAAGAAAAGGTAACTTTTCCATTAGACAGTGGAAAAAGATATTTTCCTACCTTTCATTACACCAGGGTTCTAAGCAACAAGGAAACACAAGACAGGCGCTGGTTAGTTTATTCCAGAAGCAAGGACTGTGTTTTCTGTTTTGCCTGTCGTTTGTTCTCACCATTATGCCGCGTACACACAATCAAATTGTCCAGCGTACTTAGTCCGCCGAAACACATTTCACCGGACAATTTGATCGTGTGTGGGCTTCAGCGGACTTTCTCAGCGTAAAGTCCGGCGGACTTAGCAAGTATTTTTGCAGTCCAATCTTTCCGCCGGACTTGGGTTTCAGCGGACAATACGTTCGTCAGTATGCTAGTCCGACGGACTAAGAATGACACATGCTCAGAAGCAAGTACGAAAAGGAAGCTATTGGCTACTGGCTATTGAACTTCCTTTTTCTAGTCCTGTCGTACGTGCTGTACGTCATCGCGCTAGCAAACGCCGGACTTGCTGTGTGTCCATGTGTGGCCAAGTCCGTTCGGTAGAAAGTCCGTCGGACTATCCGCCGGATTGTTTGCCGGACTAAGTACGCCGGACAATTCGATCGTGTGTACGCGGCATTAGGGAGCGCTTTAGTGTCTAATGGCTGCAATGACTGGAAAAACCTGCGCAATCGTCTTGGTCTGCATGAACACAGTTCTGACCACTTAGAGAACATCATCACATGAATGGAAACTGAAAAAAGATTTAGATGTGGGAAAACTATTGATGCATCGGTGCAAAAGCAAATACTCCTGGAAAAGCAACGTTGGCATGAAATTCTGGAAAGGCTTATAGCCACTGTTCAATTCTTGTCATGCCATAACTTACCATTTCGAGGACACAGAGATAATTTTGAGGAAGAGAATAGTGGCAATTTTATCGATCTAATAAAGCTTTGTGCAAGGTTTGATCCTGTTCTTCGTGAACACTTGCAACGAATTGAAGAGAAACGTATTCACAACCATTACTTGGGAAAAAACATACAAAATGAACTAATTTCATTGATGGCCAAACTTGTCAAGCAAAAACTAATTGAAAAGATTCTTCAAGCTAAATATTATTCCATAATTCTGGATTGCACTAGGGATGTGAGCCACGTTGAACAGATGACTGTGGTATTACGATATGTTGATAAAATATCTGGAGATGTTGAAGAGCATTTTATATGATTTTTACCAGTTGAGAAAATGACAGCTGAAGAGTTAACTAAAACCATACTGCTGGAAATTGAGGAATCAGGTTTGGACATCAAAAATTGCCATGGTCAAGGATATGACAATGAAACAAACATGCGAGGGGAGAAAAGTGGTGTAAAAACTAGGATATTAAATATCAATCCTTTAGCTTTTTTTACACCCTGTGGTTGTCATAGTTGGAATTTGGTTCTGGGTGATGCAGCAACATCTTGTGTAAAAGCCAAATTATTTTTTGGGGTTTTGCAAAGACTTTACACATTATTTTCTGTCTCATCCAATAGATGGGCAATTTTAAAAGAGAAGGTAAATATTACCCTCAAGCCATTGTCAGAAACCAGATGGGAGCGCAGAGTTGAGAGTGTAAAGGCTGTCCGTTACCAGCTAAAAGAAAAATCGCTGAGTGCCTGGAAGAGATGACACAGATGAATGCTGATCCTGCTTTCTGTAGTGAATGTAATTCACTAAAAGAAGAAATTTTGTCATACGAGTTTGTTCTGTCATTAATTGTATGGTATGAGATTTTAGTAAAAATCAACCTTATCAGCAAGGTGTGGCAAAAGTCTTGTATGCAGCTGGACACTGCAGTAAAACATTTGGAGGCATTCCTTTGCTGGCTGAAAGAATATCGCCAAAATGGCTTTAATTCTGCCATTGTTACTGCCAGAGAAATTGCTGAAGAAATGGACATTCCAAGGGAATTTCGACAGTGCAGGATACACAGGACCAAAAGAATGTTTGATTATGGGTCCTTTCACATGGGGCGGATCAGTGCTGATCCACCCAGTGGATATCCGTGGATATCCGCCCCGAAGCGATCTCCGTTGAGCAGGAAGATGACAGGTCCGTCTCTGCACACTGCGCAGGGACGGACCTGTCACAGCGCCGCTCTCCCCTATGGGAGATCGGGTGACGACGGACCGCAGTGTCCGTCGTCACCCGATCCGATGACGGATGGAAAAATAGCTTTTTCCTCCGTCACACTTTTTCGGATCCGTGCGGGTCGGAGGTCAGCGGACTTGTCACCGCTGACACCCGACGCTCCATAGAGCCATATGGAGCATCCGTTCAGGTCCGCCTGAAAAACTGACAGTCGGATCTGAACAGATTGGTAGTGTGAAAGGGGCCTATGAGTGTCCAGATGAAGCAGTTGTTAACCCTGCAGACAGGTTTAGAGCAGAATATTTCAATGTTATTGTCGACAAGATTCGTGCTAGTGCTGAGCCTCGCTTTGAAGGTTTAAAAAGCTATGTCAGCAATTTTGGATTTTTATATGATATCTCCTCTTTATGCATGAAATCTGAGAAAGACTTATTAGAAAACTGCAAAGAAATTGAAGCCCTACTTACTTTACCCAATTCTTCTGATTCTGACATAAGAGGTCTGGAATTGTATGAAGAGCTACGAATGTGTATGTGTACTGTACCTCCAAAATTGAATATGTCCGATTCCTTGAAATACCTCATTGATAACAATTTAACTGACGTTTATCCAAACATCTATTTTGCATTGAGAATCATCTTAACAATTCCAGTTACTGTTGCATCAGCTGAGAGGAGCTTTTCAAAACTAAAATTAATGAAAACATACTTAAGATCAACTATGAGCCAAGAGAGATTATCTGCCTTAGCAGTTTTGTCCATTGAACGTGATCTGGCTTCAAAATTTAATTATTCATCTGTGATAGATGAATTTACAACTGCAAAATGTAGGAGAATGTTTTGAAACTTCTGATATTGAAACATAAAAAAAAAGTACAGTTAGCACATATATTGTGGTACTGTATATTGAAACAAAGGTTTTTTTTGTTTTTGTTTTGATTGGCTTTCAGTAAGTGCCTGAGAAAGGACCCTGGCATATATATCATACCTACCCACCCACCCTATGTTTAATGATAGTTGATTAAAAAATAATTGGTTAGAGAAATTTATAGAAACTGTGAATTAATAGTTCGTAGGATTTAAGTTAATATATGCATTTATACAGTTCATTTTTTATCGTTTTTTTATAATATTTTTCCCATTATGGGTGTGAGTGGGGCCTCCTGTCTAAGTTTTGCCTAAGGCCTCACAAAATCTAGAGCCGCCTCTGCTCATAGGGATGACAGGGCCTACACACTTCAATCTAATTGCTTCATATTCTACATCACAAAACTTTCTTATAGGTCTTTCTGTAGTTTTATTGTACAAAACTATTTTTTATTTTCATTAATTAAATAATATCCAACTTTTAATTATTATTAATACTGTAATTTATGTGAACATCAAAAACCCCACTACACACATGTGGTGAATTAAAAGCAGATCGTCTTTGGTGCTCCTCTCTGATTGAGTATCACTTTGTTGTTACCAGGTTTCTTAGCTAAACTTCCACAACTACCATTCCTTTGACCAAGGAGACCAACTCTGTGGCCATTAAGGATACAAGCATCACTCAAGCTCATGTAAGAATCTGAATGTTTATTCTTAAAAGTTTATAATTCTGCAGTTCTATGAAATATTTAGCTACTTATTCAGCTTTAATTAGCATATTTGAGGACGACTTGTGGACCTAAATGTCAGAAATGAGGACCCCCCAGAGTTTTGGTGTTTTCTTCCCTGTCAACTACTTGACCCTAAGAGCTGGAAGACAGTATGGACATTCCGGAGACAGCAGACCTAATTCTCTAAGCTGTAAAGCTTGTGCTATTTGCCATAATGGTCCTTATTTTTAACGACACGCATGCTGCTCTCATTGACTGCCATTGCTGGAAATAACGATCCTTATAGCCTAATGAATTTAGGCCAGTGTGGGTTTTCAGCACGAGGTCAGGCAGTTGCCAAGCGACCAACTGTCAGATTTCAGATGACCCCCTAGCTTCTAAGTCCTAGGGACATCAGTAAGTTCAATTAAACTAAGTGACCTCCTTAGAGCCTGTTCACACCAGATGCGTTGGGCTGCACTGGGCACCATTTCCTAACACAACACAAAAAGTCTTGTTCCCTATCATAGAAGGTCCCACCACAGCACTGCTGCCAAAAAAAAATGAATCAAATGTCACTTTGTGGCATTTCAATAAAGTTAAAAATAAAAAAGCAGACAATTTTTTTTACAGGGTTTATAGAACATCAACATTGATGCATTCACATTGCACACCATCAACAGTGTGGTAGTGTGCACAAATATATGCCCCACCCCCACCAGCCCACCGTTCAATCAGGGCAATGCTAATTGTTCCAATGGTTGCCTGATTGCTCCGATTGTTCTTTGGAGTATATGGACAGGTGTTGCAGATTTTAACAAGGTATTTAGTAATGGCCTGAGCTGAAAATTACTATACTGTTACGAAGGGCACACTGCCCGCCTGCTAAAACACTCTGGGGTTTATTTACTAAAGGCAAATCCACTTTGCACTACAAGTGCCCTGCAAGTGCACTTGAAAGTGGACTTTAAAGTGCAGTCACTGTAGATCTGAGGGGGACATGCAAGGAAAATAAAAACAGCATTTTTGCTTGCACATGATTGGATGATAAAATCAGCAGAGCTTCCCCTCATTTTAGATCTTTCCCTCAGATCTACAGAGACTGCACTTCCAAGTGCACTTGCAGTGCACTTTTAGTGCAAAGTGGATTTGCCTTTAGCAAATCAACCCCTCTGTCCCTAATTTCATAATACTGTGGTGGGTGGGATGGGATGGGATATGTTACTAGAGCTATTGCCAGTGGTGAGGGAATGGTGCAACATGCTAATTCAGCTCATTGTGAAGTCTATGTATTTTTCCAGTGTTTTCACCTACAATGCCATCCAGTGTGCTGTGGACAAATGTGATCAGAAAGAGGAACCGGAGTCTCAATAAATTCTTCTAGGGAGTTGAGAAATCGTTGCTCAGGCTCCAAGTGCCTTCCAGTCACCCATACAAAATACAAACAAAAATGTGCAGCCGGTGATCCGAAACATCCAAGTGTACAAATCTTTATTTGCCATATTAGTCATAGCATCATGTATGACTAAGGCCATCTGGCCGAAACAAGTAAGCTGTTTTGTCCTGTCATCAACTTATAGCAAATAAAGACTTGTACTCTTGAAGGTACTGGATTCCCAGCTGCCTATTTTCTTTGGCATTCTGTGGAAAAATTAAGCATTTCTGAATTTTTCTGTGTCGCACTGCACCAGTGAGACCTGTCACAGTTGCCAGCAATATAAGTCTTTCAAGCCCTCAAATGCCCAGTGCCATAGCTGCATAACATGTGCAGCACCATGTCAAGATCTAGAGGCTAAGATGGCAGCTCCCTCTGCATATAGAAGGATAGGATGGTTTAGTTCCACTTCTTCCTTCCTTTTTACTTCTTTTCTTTTTTTTTTTCCTTTTTCTTTTAGTTCCAATTTAAGCATGGGTACTGTATCCAATATGGTGGCCAACTTTTTCATATGGGATTTGCACCTTATCCTACAAAATTTAAAACATAGATGCAGATCAGATTTGGTTCAGGGAGGGCGGAAATTGCTTTCTGTTTACCATACAGTAAATGTGCATAAGATGATGGGATTAGCAGGCTAGCAATCTTCTTTTACAGTTAAAGATGGCTAAACCTAGCAAGAATCGGACGCCTGTCAAGAGTCAGACTAATGGCAGACATATGACAAGGAGAGTTAGTATCCAGAAAATCGACAATAGAAAGAGGGATCCACCGCTCCAGGCTGATCCACCAAAAAACTGGCCACTCCAAACAGATAGGGGTCCCAGGTGCAGGCTAATTGCACTAGCCAAATGAAAAAACCAAAGGAACTCTGGACAGCCGCACTCCGGATCAGGTAAAATAGATTGTGCCTTTATTGATTCCACTAAAAAGTCTTCACATCATGCGAATCACAACAGCAAAGAGAATGTAGAACAAGGAAACTGACGCGTTTCACGTGCGGCTGTCCAGAGTTCCTTTGGTTTTTTCAAGGAGAGTTAGTATACAAGCACCTCGCAAGCAACGCAGATATGTGTCCTACACCTTCCACATTAAGAAGGTCCGCAGAAGTCTTCGTCTCAAATTTAGAATGTCCACCAAAGCTCAGCGTGCCATATCCTCATTTGTTAGACACCTGTGTGACAAGATGATAATTGAAGCAGGAAAACAAATGCTATGAGAACACAGAAAGATTCTAACGTCAAGGGATATCAAGAGTGCCATTCGCTTTCTGATGCCCAGAGCCCCGACCAAAGATGCCTTATCAAAGAACAACAAGGCACTGAACAAATACAACCTGAGAAAGTCAAGCTAAATTAAAAGGCATCACACAGCGCCAGCAAATGACTTGTAACTCAAGAAACATATACAAATTGATCTCAGCTTTCACCTCTTGTGTTATTTGTGACTGTGCATCTCTAGCACCATTTTGTTTTTAAAGGGGCAACAGGTTTCACCAAGCCAATTTGGACTTGAAGAAAATCTGCACTGAGATCAAAAAAAGAGCTGTTGCTGGGCTCCTATTAAAAATACAAATTACACAATTGTGGTGCGCAGGTAGACTATTAAACATGGTCCCCTTGACAAGGGGGCTCTGAGCAGATCCCCAGGTGGAATGTACTAATTATAAAGCTGAGAGACTTTCTTTGCTGAGTTTTCCCTTTTCTACACCCTGCCCCACCCCACCCCATTGACCCATAAGGTCACACGTACAGTTGACCTGTCCCATACCTGTTTGTTACCAATCTAGGCTTGAACGCTCTTTTAAAGAGTGAATGTCCCAGGCGGGGTCCATAGATAGATGACGCCGCGTGGGAGATCTCGCGAGTATCACCTTCTTGAACAGTTATGACTGTACGAATTGCTATACGAATTCTTAGGATGCTTATAAGATGTCGTGTATACAATGCATTTCCTACCCTGTCCCCCCTCCCCAACTTTCTTTATTCTGTACCCCCCCCCCCCCAATTCTTACTGTATTAAAATGTTACCTGAACTGTAACAATAAACAAATATTCAACCTTAAAAATACAAATTACCTGGCTTTAATACTTGGGCCCCTCCTGACCCAGAGCAAACATTCATATCAGGAGAGTAATGCCGCGTACACACGTCCCGACTTTCTGGCAGAAAAGGTCCGACAGAATCATTTCATCGGATATTCCGATCGTGTGTGGGCTTCATCAGACTTTTTTCTTGAAAAATTCTGATGGATCTAGAAATAGAACACGTTTTAAATCTTTCCGACAGAATCAATTCCTATCGGGAAAATCGTTCGTCTGTATTCTGACGGACCAAATACGACGCAAGGGCAGCTATTGGCTACTGGCTATTGAACTTCCTTTTCTAGTCCCATCGTAAGTCATCGCGTTCGAAACAAGCGGACTTTGGTGTGATCATGTGAAGGCAAGTCTGTTCAGTCGGAACTCGATCAGAACTCCGTCGGAAAGACCGTCAGAGTTTATTCTGATGGAAAGTCCGGTCATGTGTACGCGGCATAAGTGTAAGGCCAGAACTTGTTTTTTGCATACTTGTAAGTCAGTGGTATGGAAAGTAATGAAGCTACAGGATTAACATGATAGAATATTTTCAAAAGGAGGGGTAAGCAAAAGCAGCCTCCATATTTATGACATATAGCTTTACATTGTGCATTTGTAGTGTCCTGGATGTCCTACAGCTACGTACAGCCGCCCATAGACAGGAATAGATGAAGGCAACTGTACGCAGGCTTGTAAAGTAGCGCATGCACACAGACTTAATGTGGTCATTATATCTGTGCACACCGATTACTTTATGCACATAGCCTGCACCAATTCATGTCTATGAGCAGCTGAACGCAACTCTAGTAGGTCCAGAACACCAGAAATATGCAGTGTTCTTATGCTACAAGGGAAAATGCGTCCATGTGCATGTAAACTTCCTATGACATTATGGGGTTGATTTATTACAGGCAAATAGACTGTACACTTTACAAAGTGAGGTTGCACTCTGCAAGTGCAGCTGCTTCAAAGCTTAGTAAATGGGGTAAAGCTTCACTTTGCAAAGAATACCCAATTACATGCAAGGAAAATAAAATTTGGGATGATTGGATGATAAAAAGTCAGCAGAGCTTCCATTAATTACTAAGCTCTGGAGCAACTGCTCTTGCAGAGTGCAACTGGAGTTTGCAAAGTGCACAGTCTATTTGCCATTAGTAAATCAACCCCAATGACTTTGGTATTTTTAGCCAAAGCGCCGTTCTACCAGAAAGACAGAGATGGATGAAATTCTGTGGACCCCTCACCCCCTCAGGAGGTGTCACCAGGACACCCTTCACTCTGTAATAATGCAAGAACGCTGCTGATGTTATCACTTCAATGCCGGTCTCTGCATCAGCCTGGACTATCCAATGACAGGGATGAGGATCAAGCACATCGTGGGACCAACCTAAAGAGATCTGGAAAGGGGATACAAGAAAAACATGACATGCTGCCAGAGAAAAATGGGAACTTTAAACTTTGTGTCTAGTTGGGTTACATAGTTACATAGTCAGGTTGAAAAAAGACACAAGCCCATCGAGTTCAACCAATAGTCACTTCCAGGACTGTCCAAGACTGGAAAAGTGTCAAAAAAGTGGGGCAAAGAACCCTGCATGGTATGTAAATGAGCTGATGTTGGTTTAGAAAGTATTATCATATACTGTATCTGAGACCATTCTATTCACCTTGTATCCTACAAAACTGGCAATCTGATTGGCTAATAGTGAGGAACCTCCCAGTCTGAAAGACAATATAAAGACAGACTTTAGGCAATTAAATTAGCAGTATTTAACCAATTACTTAATTTTTAATAAATAAAACAAAGTTTTATTGAAAATAAAATTTCACAAACAAGATAAATGACATATGTTCACAGCACGTCCAGGACAGCTTCCCAAGATTGTATACATCTCCCAGTACAGCAGCAAATACAGTGTATACCTGACACATTAATACATACATTCGTTCACCATTTTTGCAAAGGCTAGCGTAATTGCATAATTAGTAATCACCAGTAGAATGGATAAACATATAACACCATTCCTACCAATATATATGCTAGTAAAGTACCCTAATAAAAGGGCACAACTTACCCGATGAGTAACCTATTACCAATTCCAACGGGCTCAAGCCTGGAGCATCCACCCAGGAGCTCCAGAGATTTTAAAATTTGCGAGGGCACCCCCTGCTGATGGATACAGTATATTTTTCCAGTCTCAGAGTGGCACCCATACATTGTACCCACTCCTTAAGGGATGGGGGATCAGTGGACTTCCATTATCTAAGTATGACCCTCCTAGCTTGAAAAAGAGAGCCCTAGTCACCGCTTCTCTAGTGTGAACAACAAGTTGGAAATTGTCTAAAATACCCAACAGACATGGCTTGGGTTCTAGTGGTATAGATATCTGAAATACTATATTTATTGTTTGCAATACTCCTGTCCAATAACTTGGGGCAATGCCATGCCAAGTGGATCAGGTCCCCATGATCCCTGGGGCACTTACTGCAGATGGGGGTGTCTAAGATGCCCATTTTGTGCAACCTAACCAGGGTGTAGTGCACACTCAACAATATATAAAATTTCATGAGCTTTTATGTCACATTAAGGGAACTTTGGGGTATTGTTTGCCTGTAGCGCTTCCTCCCATTGATCCTCCACAAAGGGGCAAATATCTCTCTTCCATCTCTAGCCTGCTTTCACAGGAAAGGACGTCAAAAAACCATTAAGCAGCATTGCGTAGCAACGTGAAGTAAAACCCTTTGTGGAGACTGATTTAGCTATCATGTGAAACACTGGCATTGGGGATTGTTGCCACTCCACTGCCGAGCCCAGGGCTACTATGACATACTTGAGCTAGACATAAAAGAACAGCATGGATTTCGGCAAGGAGAATTTTACACATAGTTCCTCGAAAGGGACACAGAACACCCCTTAAGGACAGAGCCTCTTTCTGAGATTTGGTATTTACAAGTTTAAAAACTGTTTTTTTTTTTATTGCTTAGAACCCCCAAATGTTATATATATATTTTTCTAATACCCATGAGAATAAAATGGTGGTCATTGCAATACTTTCTGTCACATCGTATTTCCACAGCGTTCTTATAAGAGCACTTTTTTTTGGAAAAAATACACTTTTTTGAGTTAAAAAAGAAGACAACAGTAAAGTTAGCCCAATTTTTTTTATGTTGTGAAAGATAATGTTTTGCGGAATAAATTGATACCCAACATGTCACACTTCAATATTGTGCCCGCTAGTGGAATGGTGGGTGCAAGGTTGCATGTTTAGACTTACAGAGGAGGTCTATGGCTGGAATTATTGCTCTCGTTCTACCAATTGTGGCGATACCTCACATGTGTGGTTTAAACACGTTTACATATGCGGGAGCTGCTCGTGTATGCTTCTGTGCAAGAGACGAGGCACGTTTAAATTTTTTTTTCTTTATTTTTTTTCTTTATTTTTTTACACTGTTCTTTTGTTAAACAAATTGTGACACTTTTATTCCTATTACAAGTAATGTAAACATCCCTTGTAATAGACAAAAAGCATGACAGGACTTCTTAAATATGAGATCCGGGGTCAAAAAGACCTCTGATCTCATATTTATACTAAAATGCAATAAAACATTTTTTTATGTAATTTGAAAAAAAAAAAAATGTCCCTTTAAACGCTATGGGCGGAAGTGACAGCTATTCCACCCTGCATTGATATGGAAATGGGTGGGGGCCATCTTTCCCTTACTCGTCTCCATGCCAAGCCAGGGACAGGACAGGACAGCTCCGGTAAGTGGGGGAGGGCACCGGAGAGCGAATCCGCCAAGAAGTCCACTGTTATCGTGAAGCGGGTCACCCGCTGAAGAGGAGGATACCAGGGTTATGGAAGCTACCTGCTGCCATAACATAGATATCCCTCTTCAAAGTAGCAATGTAAATCGACGGCGGTCGGTCCGTAAGTGGTTAAAAATATGGTGAGTTATTCCCCACTTACCCCAACTTGGGCCCTATTGTAGTTTTTCCAATTCTGGGTAGTTGTCATTTTGCCAGATTTGGCTTGTAACGGGTAAAGCCTGTCATCTGCTGTAATTGTTTAGCCTTGTTCCAGATTTTCTGAATCAAAGCATAAGTGGGGAAGAGACAGTTATGCCGGCCATACACGGTTCGAATTTCAAAAGAATTTTCTTTCGAAAATCATATCTAAGAATTTTTGTACGAATTTCGCACCATTAGTGGGCTGCTGCAATGGCCAATTTTCATGCGGAAATCAAATTTGAGGAATCTGACATGTTGGAAATTTTTTGAAAAACAAACGATTTTCTAATCAATGATGGGAGAATCGTGCAAGTAATGTAATAAGAAAAAACAGACTTTTTAACTTTTAGGGAACTTTCACACTGAGGCGGTGGGAGCGGTGCGCTTTTAACCCCCCCCCCCCCAAAAGCGCCTGCAAAGTGCTGCTGCTGAAGCACTTTGGCAGCGCTGCCCATGCATTCCAATAGGCAGGGACAGTGGAGAAGAGGTGTATACAGCGCTCCTAAACCACCCCAAAGATGCTGCTTGCAGGATTTTAACGTCCCTCAAGCGCACCGCTCCAGTGTGAAAGCACTCAGGATTTCACATTGGAGTGACAGGAGAGACGCTTTACAGGCGCAAACAGCCAGTTTGCTGAAGCCAAGCAGACTAAGGACATGGATTACTGGAACCATGTCCTGTGGTCTGATGAGATCAAGATACATTTATTTGGTTCAGATGGTGTCAAGCGTGTGTGGCAGCAACCAGTTGAGGAGTACAAACACAAATGTGTCTTGCCTACAGTCAAGCATGGGCAGTATTCCAACATGATAATGACCCCAAACACACCTCCAAGACGACCACTGCCTTGCTAAAGAAGCTGAGGGTAAAGGTGATGGACTGGCCAAGCATGTCTCCAGACCTAAACCCTATTGAGCATCTGTGGGGCATCCTCTAACGGAAGGTGGAGGAGCGCAAGGTCTCTAACATCCACCAGCTCCGTGATGTCGTCATGGAGGAGCGGAAGAGGACTCCAGTGGCAACCTGTGAAGCTCTGGTGAACTCCATGCACAAGAGGGTTAAGACAGTGCTGGAAAATAATGGTGGCCACACAAAATATTGACACTTTGGGCCCAGTTTGGACATTTTAATCTAGGGGTGTACTCACTTTTGTTGCCAGCAGGTTAGACATTAATGGCTGTGTGTTGAGCTATTTTGAGGGGGCAGCAAATTTACACTGTTATACAAGCTGTACACTCACTACTTTACATTGTAGCAAATGTAATTTCTTCAGTGTTGTAACGTGAAAATATATAATAAAATATTTACAAAAATGTGAGGGGTGTACTCACTATTGTGAGATACTGTAGGTGAGATCCAGCCTGAGATCCGCTGTGTATGGCCAGCCTTACAAAGCAAGTTTGGATTTGATTTATAGATGTAAAAGTGACCATACACTATATAATCTAATCGTACAATCTCATTTAGATCTGCCGTCAACGACATAGTGCCAGGGCATGCCTGATTTCATAGAGATGCTATGAATTGTATAGATTTGTTCTCAGAAAACAAATTGGGCAGCACAGTGGTGTAGTGCCTAACACTCTCACCTAGCAGTAAAAAGAGTCACTGGTTTGAATCCCAACCACGACACTACCTGCCTGGAGTTTGCATGTTCTCCCTGTGTGGGTTTCCTCTGGGTACTCCAGTTTCCTCCCACACTCCCAAAGACATGCTGGTAGGTTAATTGGCTTCTGTCCAAAAAATGGCCCTAGTATATGAATGTGAGTTGGGGACCTTGGATTGTGGGCTCTTTGGGTGTGGGGAGCAATGTGTGTGTGTAGCGCTGCGTAAACTGACAGCAATATATGGGTACCTCAAATAAATAATATATAATGGAGGAGCATCTTGATGAGAAACAATGCACAGGGATAAGGACAATTGTGGACCCTCACTCAGAATGGACTGGTATCTTTATTCAACCTAACTATGTATCTATGTATGGTAAGTCCGGAGTGCTTTTTTGTGATGTGAACTGGCCCTCATACAGATGCTATGAATTGTATAGATTTGTTCTCAGATAAATATGTATGGTAAGTGGAGGTTGTACAGAAATTATATAGCCGGAATTTAAAACGTTTTAGTACAGTAGACAATGTGAAAATGAATCATTCGGTATGTGAGGGACAACAAGGAGTCTATGTTGGGTGTGTTTTGGAATCATTTTAATTACAAATAGGCATGCAAAAGATGTTCTCATGGTGGCCACACATATATTAATGTGATAATTCAATGCGATTAAATTGATCAACATAGACATTTTTTTTTTAAACAAAATACCCCCATTTGATCTATTTAGTAATCTCTTTTGAGATTAAATAAATACATTTTTTTATTCATTTGTCCACACTTATAACTGATAAATCATATTTTCAGTCGATATGTGTGTTGCATTTTAATCAATTATGAATCGCTGTTTGTGATCGCTGGTACCCAGGCATATGTCTAGGTTAATTGTTGCCTCAGACTGCCGTTTATGTAAAATTCGAGGGGAACCCCACCCCATACTGCTTTCCACTTCCTGATTGTAGGTGGGTTACCATGATATCAGGGACACCATCCAGAGATTGTACAGGCTTTTGAATGTTTTGGAAGCATCCAAAAGCTGGTACTATCTGTGGCAGGCATCACTTTAACCATGGCATCCCACCCACAATCCACTAGACAGGAAGCAAAATATATTAAAAGGCTTGTGTGATCTCCTGTAGGCGTCCCTGTTACCATGGCAACCCCCCACAATTCACTAGACAGGAAGCAAAGATATTAAATGCAGGTGTGATCTCCTGTAGGTGTCCCTGTTACCATGGCAACCCCCCCCCCCCCCCCCCCACACACACACACAATTCACTAAACAAGAAGTGGAAACAATCAAAAGGCAGCACAATCCCTGGTGGGTTTCCCCATAACTGTGGCAGCCCAATCACAATCAACAAAACAAGAAGTGAAAATATTTAAAAGCTGGTACAATCTCTGATGGGTATTCCCTGTTACCATGGAAAACCACCAACAATCCACCAAATAAGTGGCAGAAACATTCAAGAGCCGATATGATCTATAGTATGATCTCTGGTGGGTTTCCCTGTGAAACTAAACGCGAAAACATTAAAACATCAGTGCAATGTCTGGCGGACGTTCCCTGTTACTGTGGCAAACCTTCCACAATCCACTGAATAAGCGTCAGAAACATTCAAGAGCCAGTACGATCACTGGCACTGACAGGTGTCCCTATTACCATGGCAACTCATCCACAATCCAACATTGTTTCTTCACTTATTGTTTGATGGATTTTGGGTGGGCTGCAAATAAATCTGCACAATTATAAATTCAGACAGAATATTCAGATATGTAGGAGATCCAAATCATGCCAAGCTGTCATACGCTGACAGTGGTGCTAAGCATACATCAAGTTCCTTGTGGGATGGTGTCTCAACCTAGAAAGCCCTGTCCCCATTTTTGTACCACTGTTGGGGTGAGGGGGAGGAGATATATTACCCAAGGTCAAGGGATGGGCAGGTGGGGTGGCTGCCATGGGCACTGGGGTATCATGTGAGGTGGGGGCACCACAAGGAGGTTGGGGGAGAAGATTTGTGTTGGGAGGGGGAATTTGGGGGGTGGCAGGGGATAAGAATTGCTCTAGGAGGGGACATCTGGGAAGGCATGCTGGGAATGGTGATTTGAGGGGGATTTGTGTTGGGATGGAGGAAGATTTGGACTAGAAGGGGAAATTTTGGGTGTGTGTGTGCTAGAAAAGGTAATATGGTAGGGGATTTGTACTAGGAGGGATATTTTTTGGGGTGGGGGGGTTGTGCTAGTAGGGATGATTGGAGGTATTTGTGTTAGGAGGAGAAATTTGGTGGGGGGGGATTTGGAGTGGGGGAAGAGGATTTGTGCTCAGAGGGGACATTTTATTTGTAGAGGACCAGGAGGGGGGAATTTTTTCAGGGGGGGTGAATTTGTGCTGGGGGCATATGGGGAATGAGGGGATTTGAGTTGGGGGGGAGGGGCAGAGATTCATGCTGGGAAGGGGATTTCAGCTGGATTTGTATTGGGAACAGGGGAAATGTATGCTTAGGGGGTAAGCATGCAAATTTGTGCCTATTTTCTTTTTTTTGGGGGGGGGGGGGGAGGGATTTTTACTGATATCTAATGCTCATGCATTATGGTATGTTTTTATCCTGGCCTCTAGGTGACCTTGTCTCGACACTGCCCAAAGTATTAAGGTTTAAATGAATCTGCATACAGGAATATTGCCTGTGCTGGCTGTACTAAGCAGAACTTGTAGGGGGTAATGGCTTTCCTATACAGGTACTGTATAAGCACCAGTCAGCCAATAGGCATTCAGTTGCCATGCATTCCCTGAGCAGAGCCCTGCAACAAAATTTGATTGGGCACGCAAGAAAATGCGGTTACAGTCACATGACTGCAGGCAACCCACACAAGCTCAGCATGCCATGACAGTTGTAACAGTTGGAGCTGGCTTTGGAGGAGGCAAGACGCACTGAAGAAGTTGCCTTGAGGAAGAGGTAATAAGACTGATGGAGACTGATAGGGACTCATAGGGGTGACAGGGCCTACACACTTCAATCTAATTGCTTCATATTCCACATCACACAAACTTCTTATAGGTCATCTGTAGTTTTATTGTAAACAAAAAAAAGTATATTTGAATTAATGAACAATATCTAAATTTTAGTTATTATTTTTTAATATTTTAATGTATGTGAACAGCAAAAACCCCACTACGCACATATGTGGTGAATTAAAAGCAGATCGTCTTTGGTACTCCTCTCTGATTGAGTATCACTTTGTTGTTACCAGGTTTCTTAGCTAAACTTCCACAACTACCATTCCTTTGACCAAGGAGACCAACTCTGTGGCCATTAAGGATACAAGCATCACTCAAGCTCATGTAAGAATCTGAATGTTTATTCTTAAAAGTTTATAATTCTGCAGTTCTATGAAATATTTAGATACTTATTCATATTTAATTTGCATATTTGAGGACGACTTGTGGACCTAAATGTTAGAAATGAGGGACCCCAGAGTTTTGGGGTTTTCTTCCCTGTCAACTACTTGACCCTAAGAGCTGGAAGACAGTATGGACATTCCGGAGACAGCAGACCTAATTCTCTAAACTGTAAAGCTTGTGCTATTTGCCATAATGGTCCTTATTTTTAACGACACGATTGCTGCTCTCATTGACTGCCATTGCTGGAAATAACGATCCTTATAGCCTAATGATTATAGGCCAGTGTGGGTTTTCAGCACGAGGTCAGGCAGTTGCCAAGCGACCAACTGTCATATTTCAGATGACCCCCTAGCTTCTAAGTCCTAGGGACATCATCAGACATTAGTGTAAGTTCAATTAAACAAAGCGACCTCCTTAAAATCTGTTCACACCAGATGCGTTGGGCTGCACTGGGCACCATTTCCTAACACAACACAAAAAGTCTTGTTCCCTATCATAGAAGGTCCCACCACAGCACTGCTGCCAAAAAAAACCTGAATGAAATGTCACTTTGTGGCATTTCAATAAAGTTCAAAAAAAACAAAAAAAACAACAAGTAAAGAATGTTACAAGGTTTACAGAGCACCAACATTGATTGCATATTGCACACCATCACACACACACATTGCACACCATCAACAGTGTTGGGTGTGTGCACAAATCTATGCCCTGCCCCCACCAGCACACCATTCCATCAGAGCAATGCTAATGGTTGCCGAGTTGCTCTGATTGCACTTTGGAGCATATGGGCAGGTGTTGCAGAGTTTAACAAGGTATATAGCAGGGGTCTTCAAAATTTCTAAACAAAGGGCCAGTTTACTGTTCTTCAGACTTTAGGGGGGGCTGGACTACGGTCAGTCGGAAATGAAAACTTTCCAGGCATTAGTTGGAGTGAACAGAGCCCCATCTTTGACACTAGGGGGAGAACTAATGCCCCATTGTTGGTGCCAGTGGCATGAATTATGCCCCATTTTTGGTGTCAGAAGGCAGAATAGTGTCATACATCAGTGGCATGAATAGTGCCCCAAGGGCCAGATAATGGCAGGCAAAGGGCCGCAGTTTGGAGACCTCTGGTATATAGTATATAGTAGAAGCCTGAGTTGGAAATTACTATAATGTTACTAAGGGCCAATACACACTACCCGCATGCTAAAACACTCTGGGGGTTATTTACTAAAGGAAAATCCACTTTGGACTGAAAGTCACTGTAGATCCAAGGGGGACATGCAAGGAAAATAATAAACAGCATTTTAGTTTGCACGTGATTGGATGATAAAATCAGCAGAGCTTCCACTCATTTCAGATCTACCCCTTAGATTTAGAGCGTTGCACTTCCAAGTCCACTTGCAGTGCAAAGTGGATTTGCCTTTAGTAAATAACCCCCACTGTCCCTAGTTTAATAATACCGTAGGAGGAATATGTTATTAGAGCTAATGCCAGTGGTGAGAAGACAAGAAGAAAAATGTGATCAGAAAAAGCAACGCTCAAACTGGAGTCCCAATAAATCCTGATAGGAAGTTGAGAAATCAGTGCTCAGGCGCCAAGTGCCTTCCAATGACCTATGCAAAATACAAAGGAAAATAGGCAGCCAGGGACCCAAAACATCCAAGTGTACAAACCTTTATTTGCTACAAGGTGAAAACAGGATAAAATAGCTTATGAGTTTCGGCCAGATGGCCTTAAGCCCCATACACACTATCAGATTTTATGCTAATTTTTGTCTTAAAATTTACCAAAACCATGTAGTGGAAGGGTCTGCCTGATTGCATACACATTGAAACTCCTAAGGTTTGACCTCATATTATATGGTTTTGGTAAATCTGAAGGAAAAAATCTGCAGAAAATCTGATAGTGTGTATAGGGCTAAAGTCATAGCATCATGGTATGACTAAGGCACATAAGCTGTTTTGTCCTGCAGCAAATAAAGACATGTACACTTGGGTATGTCAGATCGCTAGCTGCCTATTTCTGTTTGCATGCTGTCAAAAAATGCAGTGTGTATGAATTTTTCTGCATTACACTGCACCAGTAATATCTGTCACAGTTGCCTGTGTTCTTATGTAAGTGTGTCTTTCCAGCTTTTAAATGCCTGGTGCCATAGTTGCTCACATGTGCAGCACCATGGTAAGATCTAAATAGAGGCTAAGATGGCAGCTTCCTCGGCATATAGGATAGGAAGGTTTGGTTCCATTTTAAGTGCAGATATCCAATATGGTGGCCAACTTTTTCATATGGGATTTTCACCTTAACCTATTAAATTTTAAACATAGAACTAGATCATATTTGGTTCAAGGAATGCGGAAATTGCTTTCTGTTTACCAGACACTAAATGTGCAAAAAAGATGATGGGGCTAGCGGGGCTAACTATCTTTTTTTACAGTTAAAGATGGCTAAGCCTAGCAAGAACCGGACGCCTGTCAAGACTCATGGCAGACGTATGACGAGGAAAGCTCGTATACAAGCACCTCGCAAGCAACGCAGATATGTGTCCTACACCTTCAGCATTAGGAAGGTTCGCACCAGTCTTCGCCCAAAATTTGCCATGTCCACTCTAGCTCGGCGTGCCATGTCCTCATTTGTTAAATACCTGTGTGAGAAGATGGTAATTGAAGCAGGAAAACGAATGCTACGAGATCACAGAAAGATTGTAACATCAAGGGATATCAAGAGTGCCATTTACTTTTTGCTGCCCAAAGGCCTGACCAAACATGCCTTGTTGAAAGACAACAAAGCACTGGGCAATTACAACCTGAGAAAGCCAAATCAAATTAAAAGGCATCCCACAACACCAGGGAAATGATATGTGACTCAATAAATATATTACAAATTATCTCAACTTTCACCTCTTCTTGTTATTTATGACCGCGCATCTCTGGCACCACGTTTTTTCAAAGGCACAACAGGTTTCACCAAGCCAATCCGATCTTGAGAGAAATACAGAGCCATTGCTGAGCTCCTATTAAAAATACAAATTGTCTGGCTGTTCCTGGCTTCAATACTTGGGTCCCTTCTGACCCACATCAGATATGCATATCAAGAGAGTAAAGCCTCGTACAGACGGTACAATTGTTGGTCAACCAAGCATCTGAGTTTTGTCAAAAGGGTGTGTGCCAGGTTCTTGTCTTGCATACTAATGGTACACAATTGTCATGCCACAAACACAAACCTAGTGACGTACTACAAGGAATTTAGGCTCTTGAGCGCCACCCTTTGGGCCCCTTTTGCTAATTTTGTGTTTGGTGAGCATTGATTCTGAGCATGCGTGTTTGTGCTTTTGACTTTGGTGTGACGGATTTGTGTACTGACCATACGAAAATCAAACGGTTGTCCACCGAAAATTTACTAGCGTGTCTTCCAACATTTGTTGGCGTAAAAATGGACAACAATTCTCAAAAGGAGCGTACTAACAGTAAGATTTTAGGACAACAGTCTGTCAACAAACAATCCCCTGACAATAATCGTATCATGTGTACAAGGTTTTAGTATAAGGTCAGAACTTGTTACTTGCAAACTTGTTCTAAGTCAGTGGTATGGAAAGTAGTGAAGCTACAGGATCAGCATGATAGTCCGAGCATATTCAAAAGGAGGGGTAAGCAAAAGCAGTATCCATATTTATAACAAACAGCTTTACATTGTGCATTTATGGTGTCCGGGAAGTCCTAGAGCTACATACAGACATCCAGAGACATGAATGGATGAAGGCAGCTGTACGCAGGCTTGTAAAGTAGTGTATGCACCCAGACTTAATGTGTTCATTATGTCTGCACACACATTAAACTTTACGC
This sequence comes from Lithobates pipiens, assembly GCF_037356315.1. Taxonomy (NCBI): domain Eukaryota; kingdom Metazoa; phylum Chordata; class Amphibia; order Anura; family Ranidae; genus Lithobates; species Lithobates pipiens. Next base: position 64,773,651 of record NW_027507748.1, read on the forward strand.
AAATAGCCTGCACTGATTCATGCCTATGGGCAGCTGTACGCAACTCCAGAAATATGCAGTGTCTTCATGCTGCAAGGGCAAATGCATCCATGTGCATGTAAACTTACTATGACATTATGGGGTTGATTTATTATAGACAAATATACTGTTCACTTTGCAAAGTGAGGTTGCGCCCTGCAAGTGCAGTTGCTCCAAAGCTTAGCGAATGAGGGAAATCTCCACTTTGCAAAGAATATCCAATCACATGCAAGGTAAAAAAAATAAAAAAAAAACAGCATTTTTTTGCTTGCACATGATTGGATGATGAAAGTCAGCAGAGCTTCCACTCATTTACTAAGCTGTGGAGCAACTTTGCAAAGTGCACATTCTATTTGCCGTTAGTAAATCAACCCCTATGACTTTGGTGCCTTGAGCCATGCACCATTCTGCCTGGAATACAGAGCATGGATGAAATTCTGTGAGTGCTGGGCTCCATAGACCCTTCAATACTCAGGAGGTGTCACCAGGACACCCTCCACTTTGTAATAATAATAATGCAAGAACAGTGCTGATGTCATCACTTCAATGCCCCTCTCTGCATCAGCCTGGGCTGTCCAATGACAGGAACGAGGATAAAGCACATCATGTGACCAACCTACAGAATTCTAGAAAGGGGATTTAAAAAAAAAAATCATGATATACTGCCCGAGGAAAATGGGAACTTTTGGGTCTACTTGGATTCACTTCCAGGACTGCCCAAGACTGGAAAAGTGTCAAAAAAGTGGGTCAAAGAACGCTACATGTCATGTGATGTGATTGGCCTATGGAAATAAGAAGCATTAAACAAAATTAAGCATAACATACGTACATCTGGGGGGTAATAGAATAGAGTGGAAGACTGACCATGGAGTTAGACTTTAAACTTTAGGCCTGGTTAAGTTTATGTTGGTTTAGGAAGAAGTATCATATTGTTGCTGCTCCCTGTGCCCCCCTAAGCCCTTGTACACACGGTCGGAGATTCCGACAACTAAATCCGTCGGGTTTTGTCTGTCGGATTTTGTCCGACGGATTTTGTCCGAAACTGTTGCATACACACGGTTGGACAAAGTTGACGGAAAATCCGACGTGATGAGGTTATTTCGTTACGACGGGACTACGTTCATGCTAGTAGACAATAGCTTTGGTGTAGGAATTTGATCTGCGCATGTGTGGCACTTTGTCCAATCGGAATTCTCTACACATTATCGGAGTATGTCTGATCGGAGCATTTTGTCGGAAAATTTTACCAACAAGTTGGAAAACTTAATCCGTCGGATACTCTGACGGAAACAGTCCGATGGAGACCACACACAGTCGGAATATCTGACAAAACGGTCCGATAGGACACATTCCGTCGGAATCTCCGACCGTGTGTACAAGGCCTTAGACCCCTTTCACACCACACCGCCCATAGCGTAAAAATAGCGGCGCATTTCGGCCGCTAGTGGGGCACTTTTACCCCCCGCTAGCAGTCGAGAAAGGGTTAAAACCGCCGGCAATACGCCGCAATAACAGCGTTTTGCTGGTGGTATTACAGCGCTGCCCCATTGATTTCAATGGGGAGCAGCGGTGGAGGAGCGACAAACACACCGCTCCAAAGAAGCTGCTAGCAGGACTTTTCCTGACGTCCTGCCAGCGCACCGCTCTGGTGTGAAAGCCCTCTAGTCTTTCACACTACAGACAATGGGGCAGCAGTTTTAGGGCGGATTGCAGGCGCTCTTTCTAACGCCATAGCACCTGCAAAACGCCCTTAGTGTGAAAGGGGTCTTAGACCATTCTAAGCTCCTTTGTATCCTACAGAACCGTCTCTCTGATTGTCTCACAGATTACCTCCCAGTCTGGAAGACAACATAGAGACACACTTTGGGCAATTAAATTAGCAGTATTTAACCAAGTACTTCATTATTTTTCAATACATACACGATACTGTCAAAAATATTGGGACACCTGCCTTTACACACACATGAACTTTAATGGCATCCCAATCTTAGTCCATAGGGTTCAATATTGAGTTGGCCCACCCTTTGCAGCTATAACAGCTTCAACTCTTCTGGGAAGGCTGTCCACAAGGTTTAGGAGTGTGTCTATAGGAATGTCTGATAATTCTTCTAGAAGCGCATTTGTGAGGTCATACACATCAATTGCAGCCACTGTACCATCAATTGCAGCCACTGCACCATCAAACACTGCCACTGTGCTCATCAAACGCTGCCACTGTGCCCATCAAATGCTGCCACTGTGCCCATCAAATGCTGCCACTGTGCCATCAAATACTGCCACTGTGCCCATCAAATGCAGCCATTGGGCCAAATGCTGGCACTGTGCCCATCAAATGCTGCCACTGTGCCCATCAAATGCTGCCACTGTGCCCATCAAATGCTGCCACTGTGCCCATCAAATGCTGCCACTGTGCCATCAAATGCTGCCACTGTGCCATCAAATGCTGCCACTGTGCCATCAAATGCTGCCACTGTGCCATCAAATGCTGCCACTGTGCCATCAAATGCTGCCACTATGCCATCAAACGTTGCCACTGTGCCAAACCCTGCCAGTGTGTCCATCAAATGCTGCCAGTGTGCCCATTAAATGCTGCCAGTGTGCCCTTTAATGCCACCAGTGTGACCCCCGCCCGCCGTCTGTCCGGAACTTACCCTGTCTTGATGGGGCAGCGGGTGATGGCGACGAGTGGGGTCCTTCATGCGTCTCCTGCCGCCCTTATCTCCCGTCCTCTCCTCCTGATAGGTGTCCAGATATGGCGATTGCTGTTCACCTTTTTTGATGCCTATTAGAGCCTATGGCTCTAATCAGGTGCTTTAAAAAAAAAAAAAATACCCCGTCGCTGTAATTCAGGCGCCTGAAAAGGCTATGGATAGATTCATGCAATACATGAATCTATCCATTGGGCACAGAGGGGTGGTTGGAGAGAGGGGATGGCGCGCGTTTGCCCTTATGGACTCACTGCCACTGGAAATGTATAGCAAGGTAATTTGTCCTAAAAAGTGTATACACTATATATATATATAAAGTGTCCCAACACAATACTATAACCTCTATCAAAACTGGTAATGGTAATATAATCTCTATCAGAATAGGTGATAATAATATAAAATGAATAATTGATCTAATTAATATAATATTATGTGTGACCACACCAATATGTGATGAAAAAGTGTTAAAACAAAACCCATAAAAACATCTCATTCAATCTATATGTGTCTATATATATATAGCCAAAGAGCAGAAACAAAAAAGCAAAAGTACTTAAAAGTCTCAAAGTATTAGTGCCCAAAAAAAAATATTGCTAGTGAACATATGTATAAAAAAAGAGTTCAATCCCACAAGTGTAAGTAGCAGATTCTTCGTATAATGTATCCTCCACTGCTTATGATATAAATCACTCACCAATGTTAGTAGCTGGAAAAGGCAAACCAGCAAATACCCTTTTTCCCTTAACAGGATGCAATACTCTGCAGATCTGTAGTAGATAATGATATCAGATCTCCTCACTAGCAGTCAATCCGGACCTCCAGCGGGCAATTTCTTTTCTTTTTCACAGTGTAATGGTCTGCAAGAGCCCAAAAGATCCCGACTCTCCTCCACAGCATATGATCAATTTTTCCAGAGAGGTGTCATTGGAAAAAAAACAAAGCACAGCATAAAATCCGTAAAAAAAAAATTCTTACTTATTTAACTGCTTGCTGACCAGCTGCCGTCATTATACAGTGGCAGGTTGGCACGGCTGCGTGAATCTCCGTAGGTGTACATTGGCCTCTTTAAGAGCTATAGGAGGCGCGACGCCGGAGCTGATGCACGTGTCCGTTGGCCCGCGATGTCCACTGGCGACCCGCAATCGCTCCACAGAGAGCCAGAACTGGGATCTGTCAATGTGAGGCCGCGTACACACGGGCGGATTGTCTGGCCAACTAAGTTCGTCAGACAATCCGACAGACAGTCCGTTCAAAATTTGCATGAACGGACTTGACCACACACGATGAGCAGACAGTCCGCTGAAAGCGTGCGCGATGACGTGTACAGCACGTACGACGGGACTAGAAAAACTACGTCCTATACACTGCAATGCAACCTTCGGCCGTGTAAATCCTTTCTGAGCATGCGCCATACTTAGTCCGTCCAACTTGCCTACACACGAGCGGACTGTCCGCTGAAACCAAGTTTGGACGGACAAAACCAAGTTTGAATGGACTGTCTTACGAAAATTCCGTAAGACTTTGTTTGTCAGATTGTCCGCTGAAAAAGTCCGCTGAAGCCCACACACGAGCGGATTGTCCGCTGAAGCACGGTTCAGCGGACTAAGTTGGACAGACAATCCGCCCGTGTGTACGCGGCCTCAGATATAGATATATAGAGAGATCTGCTGTTCCTAGTAATCAGGAACAGCAATCTCTCACTACTCCCAGTCAGTCCGACCCCCCCCCCCCCACAGTTAGAAAACACCTCCCTAGGGAACACTTAACCCTTTAATCACCTCCTAATGTTAACCCCTTCCCTGCCAGTGTCATTTATACAGTAATCAGTGGCTATTTTTTAGCACTGTTCGTTGTATAAATGTCACTGGTCCCAAAAAAGTGTTAAAAGGTCAAGGTCACAGTCCGGCTAAAAATCACTGATCATTGTACTAGTAAAAAAAAAAAAAAATTATAATAAAAATGTCATTAATCTATTCCCTATTTTGTAGACGCTATAACATTTGCACACACCAATCAATATACGCCTATTGCAGGTTTTTTCCCAAAATTATATAGAAGAATACATATCGGCCTAAACTGATGAAGACATTTTTTTTATATTTATTATAGAAAAAAGTAAAAAATATTGTGTTTTTTCAAAATTGTCGCCTTTTTTTGTTTATACTGCAAAAAATAAAAACCACAGAGGTGATCAAATACCACCAAAAGAAAGCTCAATTTGTGGGGAAAAAGGACATAAATTTTGTTTGTGTACAACATTGCATGACCGCGCAATTGTCAGTTAAATCGACACAGTGCTGTATCGCAAAAAATGGCCTGGTCATTAAGGGGGTAAATCCTTCCGGGGCTGAAGTGGTTACACCACATAGCACTCACATTTAAAAATGTCTCCCCACACTGGTGAAAACAGGCATAGATAATATGTGTCTTTTCGGATCTCACAATACCACGAGTAGACATCAAATATAATGCGGTGACAATGCCTCTGGCAGCTCACCTTACGTACGTTTCGTGAGGAAGTCTAACGACGAAACGTACGTAGGGTTGCTGGAGGCATCATTACCATGTTATTTTTGATGTCTACTCGTTAGATCGGAATAGACACATATTATCTATGCCTGTTTTACCAGTGTCGGGAGACGCTTTGAAATGTGAGTGCTATGTGGTTTGAATAAACAAGCAAACTTTTTTAAAGGATTTTATGCTATGCTATGCATTTCTTTCTTTTCTAATCACACCTTTCTGGAGAGATTGCTCATACACTGTGGAGGAGAGTCAGGAGTGGATCTGTTTTGGGTGCTTGCAGACCATTACACTGTGAAAAAGAAAAGTAATTGCCCACTGGAGGTCCGGATTGACTGCTACTGAGGAGATCTGATATCATTATCTACTACAGATCTGCAGAGTATTGCATCCTGTTAAGGGAAAAGCATGTTTGCTGGTTCGCCTTTACCAGCCATTAACATTGGTGAGTGATTTATATCATAAGCGGTGGAGGATACATATACGAAGAACCTGCTGCTTGTGGGATTGAACATAGTTTCTTTTGAACTCTTTTTTTTTTTTGATACACACGTTCAATAACAATAATATTTTTGGCTACTAATACTTTGAGACTTTTATGGACTTTTGTTTTTTGTTTCTGTTTTGGCTATATATAGACACATAGATTGAAGTGGATGTTTTTTGTGGGTTTGATTACCACTTTTTCATCACATATTGATGTGGTCACACATCATATTATATTAATTAGATTATTTATTGTATATTATTATCACCTATTCTGATAGAGATTATATTACCATTACCAGTTTTGATAGAGGTTATAGTATTGTGTTGCGTCACTTTATATATATTATTATTATACAGGATTTATATAGCGCCGACAGTTTACGTAGCGCTTTACAACATTAGGTCAGACAGTTACAATACAATTCAATACAGGGGGGACTCCAGAAGAGGAAGTAATGCTACTCTGTGCAATATCTTTGCAAAGCACAGGTAGCTACAACCTCTTTCTTATGTAGCACTGACCCCCGAAGGAGCGGCTGGTTTTGCTGGGCTTACCGTTTATCGTCTCCACCTCATTCTTGTCTTGGGGTTCCCAAGGTTGATGGCCCAATTATCTGCAGAGACCGACACTTTAATCCCTTTAGGAATTTTTATTTGCATAAATTGTTGAACAGAACACAGTCTCTCAGTTGGGATTAGAGGGTATGGGTTGGAAAGCTCAGGTACTCTTGGAACTGCTGACACTTGAAATGTCTCTCTCTAGATGATCCAGGGAATAGCCATTCACAACTGGATATTTAAACTACCGGATAAATCCCTGTTTGTGGATTTAGCAGCCGACAAGTGAATTAAGCTTATCAAAGTCTCTGCCACAGACTTGGTCTTAGAACTTTAAATGAGAAAAGTCTAACTTAGGTGTAACTGAAGGATGAAATTAGGAACTTTCTTACAGTACCATTCACTTGGTGTCCTTTCAGCTTAGCTTCCAGGCTCTTACCGAGCAGCCAGCCTCGTGTGTGGCCCTCTTCTGAAGTGTCCTCCCCTGGTTGCGTTTTGAATTGCCAGGCCTCTCCAAACCCGAGACAGTACCACCTTGAAATCCTCCTTCCAGTTACTGTGCCTCGGACTAGCCAGTCCCGAGCCTCGGAAACGGATGGATCTGCACCCCAGGTCATGAGGGCCTCTGGGGGCTGGTCAGGAGGACCAGGACCATGGAGTTAGAACATACTTCTGGACCGGAACCCAGAACCACGGGACCCCAGCACCTTAAGTACCCTCTCCCGGAATACACAGCGAGACAACGCACCCACTGATTGGCTCAGAGAGAGATTGGTACCCAATGCGTCCAACCAGACTGCGTTCCAATGCCTGTCAAAGGTGATACCTACACCTATGACCAGGCAGAACATACTACAGCCCAGCCAAACAGATGCCAAGACCACAATTTACTGAAATTAACCCTAAGACCCATCTATGGTCTTAGGAAAAAACTAAATTTACAAAACATAGCACGTCCTCTTCAAGAATCCCGACGCTACACTTATTTTAGGAAAAAAAACAGCAATGAATATCACTTTATCTGCCCTCATCTGCAATGTCTTTCTCCACTATGAAACTGCTCTCCCTGTACTGTATTGTTTCCCTTCTGTACTTCCTGTCTCCACCATCAACTGCTCCCCCTCCATACTGCCTGCCCCCACCATCAACTGTCTCTCTTGTACTGCCTGTTCCCACCATCAACTTCCCCCCTCAACTGCTCCCCTTTGTACTGCCCGTTCCTGACATTAATTCCCACTTGTGTACTGCCTGCACCTACCATCAACTGCTTCACTATTTACTGCCTGTCCCCATCATCAACTACCCCTTCATAAACAACTTTCCCTCTCTATACTTCCTTCCAGTGACACCACCGGAACAGGGACATATTTTTCCTCACACTGATGCTAGGAGCTTTCTACTTTTGTCATTGTTAGCAATATTTTGTGGGAACAAGGACTGAAGTTTTATGTGAACTGAGTGGTGTCAGCCCTGCATAGTTGTCTGTTTAAAAACTACTCAACCACTCCCACAGTCTTCATATCTTAAGATTGGTCACTAATAGACTTTCAAGGACTAGTAGGGCTAAATAAACTTGAGATAATGCGAGCAAAGAGCACAAGACCCAAGATAACTCTGAGTCAAATAAGAGCAGCAGATTGTTATGGTTTACATTCAATTTAAGAGCAAACTACAGCAGGTTAAAAAGTACTTAGAAGTAGATTAATGCTTTTGCCTGACCAAGATAAAACACAACAAATAGGTCAGCCCACTCAGAACCAATAATTCAGTTCTAAAAAGTATAAATAATATAAATAGTATAAAACAAATATAAAATGGATCTAAATATTCTGTCATATACCAATATGGGAGAGGGGGGTCACCCATACGCATTATGGTCGGAATCTGTGGTGGGGGGCATATCCAACAAAAACTCCCAACAATACACAGGATACCCGTGACTGTAGGTCTAGGCACATCCATGGTGCAAAGGGAGATGGTATGTGAACCACCCAATTGGAGTGTCTATAAGAGAATGGTGAAAGGTGGTTAGAATTGAGCCCTGGCTAATGGGGCAGAATGGAAGTGCAAAGGTGAAACCAAAACTAATGATCACACAGTGAGAGAGGAGAGGGATGAATTGAAGGTGGCACCAAATGAAACCAAAAAAAAAACAATGAAGGATCTAAGAGAGGAACATGAGGAGACACAAGGAGGGTGATTGTTGGGAACCAGAGTACCTGCTACTGGGAAGAGAGGAGGAACAGAGTCCAGGGTGATGCAAGGTGCCCAGTATGTAAAATCATGGGTGCCTAGCCCACCCACGGAGGCCATATATGTAAGCTTCAAAGGGGGTTGGTATGTGAACCACTCAATTGGAGTGTCTATAAGGGAATAGTGAAAGGTGGTTAGAATTGAGCCCTAGCTAGTGGGGTACAATGGAAGTGCAAAGGTGAAACCAAAATCAATGATCAAACAGTGAGGAGAGCAATGATGAAGTGAAGGTGGCACCAAATGAAACAAAAAGAAAACGAAGGATCTAAGAGAGGAACATGAGGAGACAAAAGGAGGGTGACTGTTGGGAACAGTTGATTGACTTCAGTACAACCAGCTTATTCATTTTTCTGCACAATCACTGCCAGCGGCTATAGCCGCCAGCAGTAATCATTGTATTGTGACAGCGGGAAAACCTCCCACTGCCAGAATAAAATAGCACAGCAGGAGGGATTTCCCAATCAACAATGACTATGTTGCTGAGGGAATCAAATGATTTTCTTTCCTTCAACCCACGGCCAAAGGAAAGGAAAAGGCATAATCTATGGCCAGCCCAACACCAATTTGATCGACGCTTTGAGCCTCCAGAGAGAATAGCGCTAAAGAAATATTATTATAATAATAATGTTATTACTGAATTTTATTTTTATTTTTAACATGTTGATTTGTTTGTGGTGTAGCTTTCTATCTTTTTCTCTCTCTCTCTTAGTGGCAGCGGAAGAAATAAATGACTTGATTTGTGCAGGTGCAGCACAACCTCTCCGCATTCAATCTGACACTTATCTGAAAGAAAAAGACTTTTTTCACACGTTTTTAAGTGTTGCTTTTCACAGGTGGTAATTTTATTGACCTTTAGCAAATGGAGTTGGTTGAATCAGAAAATCACTAAACAGAGCACTGTTTATAGTCTTGCTTCTTGCGTTGGTGGCAAATCAATTTTTGAGTCAGCTATTTGTCTATACTCCATGGCCGCAAAGCCAGGATTTTAGCATAAGTAATATGAGCTATACTCATCCACATTTAATCATATTTGTGTTTTGTATCTTTTCATAGTCACACAATATTCACACTCATTTCCCATTGAAAACTGATCAATTCGCATTCAGTTATTAGACTATTTTTGACTTGTTCGGCCCAATTTCGGCTCCACCCGATGTCTATATGACAATTACGACATGAGCTACAATATACATTGTAAACTCTCAAAAGGTAAACGCATTAAAAAAAAAGCAACATAACATTGCATCCAATTACACATTAGCTTAAGAAATAATTAAAAGCTATGCGCTATATAATGGTATTATATACATTTTCTTTTTATATTAAGGATCATGTCAGATGGGCAATTAATCTCTAAGGAAATCATAGTTATGCCCTATGGTATTGCTAACTTGCTAATTTCACATGATTTGTAGCTCAATCACTCAGCGATTGAATGTATACAGCTTTTCACGTCATTAACAATCACTCTGCATTCACTGCTATGGCTTAGCTACAGATTCCTGAAATAGAGCGATTTGAGCTAAAAATCTAGCTAATAAATTATCAGCAATTAAATTGCTAGCTACAAACTGCATTTAACAGCTGCAATTAGCCATTTGTAGCAGGCTACTAAGCTGCCTGTCTAATCACTATTATGATCAGGGATTAAAAAAAAATAAACATAAAAAAAAAATATATAAAAATCTCCTTTTCTACGACATATTTCTATTTCATATTCTTATATTCAGACAGTAGGTGGAGCTCTTGCCATTTTTCCATGATAGTTTACAGGCTCTGCTTAGCTGCTCTACTGCTCAATGACTTAAGCTGAAACAGGACAGCAAATTGTTCTTAAAGTATTTGTTACCACAACATTTCATATTACTTTTTTTTTTTTAAACATTCTCTTTTTCATTTTTTTTTTTTTTCAAAAAATAATGTTTACAGTAAAACATAACAAAAAATAATGTTTACAGTGAAGCATAACAAAAAATAATGTTGCTCATTCACTCGAAGGAACATCACAGAAAGTTTGATTAAGACAGATCTTGTACACATGAATAATGAAAGCTATGGTAACAATACGAGATCTCGCATGAAGGCTGGCTGAGCATGTTAGGAATAATTAAACATTTGACAAGAAGCAGAAAAAAGTATTACATACATGGATGAGAGCTCCAAATTTACTTGATTCTGCAAACCCTGTAGTAGTACAGACATAAAATTGTTCAAAGACTATCCAATTAAGTTTATGTGTACAGGAAGGGAAAAAAAGGAGAAAGGGAGGGGGAGGGTAGGAGGGGGAGCATTTCATATTTCTGATATGTGTCTGTCCTACCATGTACTTGCGTTAAAAAGTATCTTGTTCTCTTTGCATTGCTTCCTTTGTGTGAAATCCCTGGAGATTAAGCTAGTCCCCTTGCTTTTCTATTTCAAACTGACCCAGCTAGGCATGAGAACACGTTCTTTCCAGCATGCTCAGTTTTCTGATTGTGCTGGGAGCACAGCCTGCCTGTCCTCCGTTGACTTGTGCTGATACGCCCCCCTGCACAGTCATTGACTAGGAAGTTTAGTGTGCTGCTGTTTCCCTGCCTCCTGCTAATATGCCCCCTGCAGACTCTACCTCCACCTCTCTAAGCCCTCTTATGCAGCTGAAAACAGAGGTCATGTGATCACTTTTTTTTGCCTTGCATTTCTATTTTAAACCGAATGGGTTGTTTTTCAAGGTAAGGGTTTACACATAATTTACAATCACATGATCAGTGATTGTCTCTTTAAAAAAAAAAAAAAAAACAAACGCTATATTTACCTCCTCTGTGCAGTTGGTTTTGCACAGAGCTGCCTAGATCCTCCTCTTCTCGGGTCCCTCTTTGCTACACATGGCCCCTTCCTTCTATCGAGTGCCCCCACAGCACACAGCTTTCTATGGGGCCACCTAAGCCAAGTCCGAGCTCTGTGTATCTAATCAGACGTGGAATCCTGACCCAGCCCTGTCCCCTCTCTCCCCTGATTAACTGACTGACTTTGATTGACAACCACGGGAGCCAATGGTGCCGCTGCTCTGTCTCAGCCAATTAGGAGGAGTGTCCCGGATGGCTTAGAAACTCTTGGACATTGCTGGAGAGAGATGGGGCTCAGGTAAGTATTAGGGGGTGCTGGAGAGGCTGCTACACACAGAAGGTTTTTAATCCTAATGCATAGAATTAGAAAAACCTTCTGCCTTTACTCCTTTAACTGGTGACTCTGTCAGATATGTCAGTGAGGCAAAGCCAGCCCAAAGCAGGTTGCGTTTGCTGTGCTGCCATGGGGCAAAGGGGGGCTTCCATCCAACTTATAGATGAGTTGCTGGTTGTTTTGGGTACCTAGTGTGAAGGGACGGTATTGACAGAAAAATATAAGTTTAAAGAGGAGTTCAACCAAAAAATGGAACTTCCGCTTTAAGTGAAGGGGTCACCCCCTGACACACCACATTTAGCATGTAATTTTTTTTTGGGGGGGGAGCGGATACCCTCTTTTTAGAGGCATCCATCTCCCACTTCCTCCCGGGGCTTCACGGCACCGGAAGGAAGTTCACCTCTCCCCCCTCCCTCTGTGCAATCTTCTGGGACACGTCACAGGTCCCAGAAGATTGCCCAGTCAATCACAGCACGCAGTGCGCCTCGCGCATGCCGGCTGTGAAGTCACAGCCATAGGGTTGCCACCTTTCACCCGGACAGTTCAGGTTTGGAATCATGTGTCCGGGTTTCAGACTGCTTAAAACCTGGACACATTATTCAGACTGAACTATGGCTTCCCAGCAGGGTTGCTGGCTGTAGTTGTCTAAGCTGAGAGTGCCTGTTACACTCTCTCTCATGCCGCCCAAAGCCAGCACTAACAATCCTCCCTCCCCCAAACACACAGATGTGAGAGGAGAGAGGGCTCGATCTGCACCTCTTCCTTCTGCCCCTACCCCTCCATGTCTGGCCACACTCCTTAGAAAAGCAAAGTGGGGGCTGGAAATTTGAAGTGCAGCAACCTCAGATACACCTGGATGAGAGGTGCTGACTGCCAAGGGGTGAGTGAGCTCACCATCCATCTCTATCTGTGACTGAAGTCCCCCCCCTTCTCTTTCCTGCCTCTGAGTAAGTACACTCATGCCGCGTACACAGGATCAAACAATCGGGTGGAAAAGTCCGGCAAACTCAAGTCCGCCGGACAATCCCCCGTGTGTAGCCTCCGGCGGACTTTTTTTACCCGAAAGTACAGCGGACTTAGAAAGTATTTTATTTTGAAATGAGCGGACTTTTCCCGCGCAGAGAAAAGTCTGCTCATTTTGAGCGCGTCTCCAGGTAGACGGGGCCAGCGAAGGAGGCGTCGCTGGCCCCGCCACCTGGTATGGACTTAAAGGGGAACCCCAACACCGAAAAAATCAGCGTGGGGTCCCCCCCCAGGTCCACATCAGCACGCTACCTGGCCGGCCAGAAAAGGGGGGGACGAGTGAGCACCCCCCCCTGAGCCGTACCAGGCCCGTGCCCTCAACATGGGGGGGGTACCTTGGGGAAGGGGGGGCAGCGCGGCCCCCCCACCCCAAAGCACCTTGTCCCCACTTTGATGAGGACAAGAGCCTCTTCCTGACAACCTTGGCCATTGGTTGTCGGGGTCTGCGGGCGGGGGGCTTATCGGAATCCAGGAGCCCCCTTTAATAAAGGGGCCCCCGGATACAGGCTCCCCACCCTATGTGAATGAGTATGGGGTACAATGTACCCCTACCCATTCACCTGTAAAAAAAAGTTTAAAAAAAATACAACACACAAGGGTTAAAATAGTTTATTGCACAGCTCCGGGGGTCTTCCGTCTTCGGGGGTCTTCTCGCCGGACTCCTGCGCTATCTTCTTCTAGCTCTTTTGCTAGCGGAGGAGCCCGGCTTTCTTCCTCGCCGCCGCCCTCTTGTTACGACTTCGGGGGTCTTGTCCCCCTCTTCGGGGGTCTTGTCCCCCTCTTCGGTTCTTCTTGCCGGGCCACAGCGCCTTCTTCTAGCTCTTTTACAGGCGGTGGCCCGGTCTTCTGTCGCCACTGTCACCCCCTTCTGTTCTTCTTTTCTCTTCAGATGTTGCCTCCGCTCACAATGGCATGGACACAACGAGTGGCGACTTATATAGGAGCATCCTCTGGGACTGTGACACCATAATGGGCGGGGACATCATCCGGTGAGGGTTGATGTGGCCCATGTTGAGGGCACGCGGCCTGGTACGGCTCAGGAAGGGGGGGCGCTCGCTCGTCCCCCCCTTTCCTGGCTGGCTGGGTAGCGTGCTTGGACAAGGGTCTGATGTGGACCTGGGGGGGACCCCCACGCTGTTTTTTTCGGCATGGGGGTGCCCCTTTAAGTACATACCAGGTGGCGGCGCCAGCGACGTCTCCTTCGCGGCCCTCGCCTACCTGGAGACGCGCTCAAAATGAGCGGACTTTCCTCCGCGTGTGTGGGCGAGTCCATTCATTTCAAAAGTACGGTGGATAGTACGGCGGACTTAGTACGCCATATTAGTCCGCTGAAAAAGTGCCGTGTGTGGGCAAGTAGCCCGTTCGGAAAGTCCGGCGGACAGTCCGGCGGGAAGTCCGTCGGACTAAGTCCGCCGGATAGTCGGCTACATGTGTACGCGGCATAAGGCTAATCAGTTCTCAGAGCACCCCTTACATCAGAGTTCCCCTTTACACCAGAGGCCACAGTTTTCCCCCTTTAATCAGAGTCCTCTACGTACATCCGAGTTCTCAGTGTTCCCCCTTAAATCAGGGTTTCCAGAGCATCCCTTATGTTAGAGGCAGACAGCTGGGCACCCACAGTCAGAATGCCATCTCCGTGGAGAGGAAGGGGAGAGAGAAGGGCTTCATTCGCTCACATCGCTGGACCGTGGGTGAGTGGTTGATTATTAAAAGTCAGCAGCTGCACCTTTTGTATTATATGGGTGGAACTCCTCTTTATCCGTTTTTTTTTTGCTCATATAATAATCATGTAGAACAAAGGAGGAAACTATGCAATTCTTAAACCTGCCCTCTAAGCAGCAGCTCAAATCGTTATACCTACAACAGTCAAAATTGTATACAGTGGGGAGCTGCGCTAAATGTGTACACAAAAGGTTTTTGTGTGACCCTCCAAAAAAATAAAAAATTCCTAAACCCAGCACTTACATTCAAATGGATGAAAGTGATTTAAATAATTAATTTAAATAAATAAATGAAGTGTATGGAAAAATCAATTCATCATATGAATAAACAATCATAAAAATATATAAAGTAATCATACAAAACACAAATCACAACTAATTGATATGTGAAAAGAACACCACAGTATGTGCTAACATAATATTATCACACATAAGTGAATAAATATAAATTAATAATATATATATATATAAGGTTCAAACGCCTCACTGAATAAATAAAAAAAAAAAAATATATATATATTTACAAAAATAAATTTCATGCAGTGTATATAAAGCAAGAAAAATACAAAATAGTCCACACAAGTCCCAAAAAGGTTTTTCTTTTTCAGTTGATCCAATGTGCAATGGAAAGTGACACCAATAAGAAATCGTGTGACAAGGATTCCACTGAAGCACCTCCACCAATGGATAATATGAGCCGCTTACCAGAGCATAAGATCTCAGTGTTAAGTGAGATCAAAAACGCATTTGAAGATATTCTAGATAAACAGTCCTGGGAACCACAGCGAGCCTCTCTCTCCAGACACTCCAACCAGTTGGAACGTTAATGCCCCAAAGCATATAAAAAACAACAAGGGAACACATACATAGTGTAAAACCCTTTTAATAAGCTAATAAGTAAAAAACGAATACACTCACATAATCAGCATATAAATCAGCACTTCACATAATCGAGCCAGCCGGCTCTCGGCTACCGCCCGCACTTCCGGGTCTACGTAGAATGCACTGACGTCAGCACGCCATTCCTCCCTACACGTTTCATCACTAGAAGGACGTGGTCACGGGATAGGGGACGGCGCCCTGATGCACCGCTTAAATAGCAAACAAATACAACCACGCCTCGATTTGAGCTCCATAGGCGCGCCGATCCACCATATTGTTTATGGGAAAACGGAAGCAGGAAAACACAACTAACACAAAAGAGGTTATAAATCGGGATAGAAAGCCACAATATCATGGAGCCAACTAGACATTGTGATAGTTGTGCAATGTGACTAATTAGCCTGTTCTAGAATTGAATTATAAGCATGACTGCGAAAAACTATAAAAAAATATTAATAAAATATAATTCATAAAAACTTATTTTTATTCAAAAGAAGTTTATTCTATCCATATAAATATTAATTGTTAAATAAAAATTATAAAACCTGAGACTGCTTTTGACCCAAAGATTTATTGATAAGGTATACACTCCTGAATCCTTAGCCCTTACAGTCGATCAGGTAGGTCGTTTGGACAGAACAGATCTACTGAAGGAGCAAGGGGATGGTCATAGAAATGATACATTTCGCCATCCATTTGTCACCAACTATTCTTGCCAATATTCCAGTATTAAACATATATTTAATAAACACTGGCATATATTAAAAAATGATCCTATACTCAAAACCATCTTGCCTGAAAGGCCACAGGTGGTTTACAGAGGAGTACCAACATTGAGAGACAGAGTGGCTCCTAACACTCTAGTACCTCCTGTAAATAGGCCTTCCTTTTTTTCAGACCTTACGGGTTATTATCAATATAGGAAATGCCCTGCTTGTAGCCTTAATAGATGTAGGACTAGGAGGAGTACGACCTTCAGGTCGACTAGTACCACCAAGGTCTACAATATTAAGCCCTTCATTACCATTCACGTCCCGTGTGCATGAGGTCTAGATTGTAATGGTGTCACTCTTTCCCATTTCAGAAAGTTGGGACATATGTGTATCAATCATACCAAGTGTATCTAAAAAGTTTGCTGAATGGTATTATAAAACAGCAAAACAGAAGATACAAACAAATTTTTGTGGCCTTCAAAATAATCTCCATCCTTCATAACACACTTTTGGCAACATTCATAAAGCTTTTAGAAACTGTTAGCAAAGGCCTCTTTAGGAATCGATCGCAGAACCGCTGTCTAACATTCTTCTAAATAAATCCACAGGCACCAGGTCAGGGGAGTACGGTGGATTATCGAGAACTGGTACACCAAGAATTGGCTCACACGGATCGCATAGTATTATGCAGCAGCATCCACTGTCCAGTCCTGTGCAACTCTGGCCGAACACACTGGCGGATGTGTCGTAGCAACCATTTCAAAACTAGATTGACCCGAGGGAACAAATTTCTTATGGATGGTGCCATTGTTGTCTAAGAACACGATCAACATTGTCTTTGTTGGAAGAACAACAACATGTAATCTAAAGCAGCTTTCTAATGTGACTATAAACTATATATATCTTATATATATATATATATATATATATATATATATATATATATATATATATATATATATATATATATATACGCATTATACATTTCTATCCAGCAGGTGGCACTGCAGTGTTATGTAGCGGATGACATTTTGGACAAAATGTCATACGCATGGGCAGCACAGTGGTGATGGGCAGCACAGTGGTGGTTAGCACTCTCACCTAGCAGTCAAAAGGGTCCCTGGTTCAAATCCCAACCACAACAGTACCTGCCTGGAGTTTGCATGTTCTCCCTGTGCCTGTGTGGGTTTCCTCCCACACTCCAAAAGATATGCAGGTAGGTTAATTGGCTTCTGTCCAAAATTGCCCCTATTATAGGAATGTGGACCTTGGATTGTGGGCTCCTTGGGGGTAGGGACCAACGTGAGTGTGCAATGTACAGGGATAATTGTAGAACCTCGCTCAGGTTGAGCTGGATGGACTGGTGTCTTTATTCAACCTTACTAACTATGTAAATTTAGTTTTTGCCTCAGAACAATAGGGGTTCTGAGGGTTAATTACATAGGTTGGTCTCAATATCAGTCTGGCCAGGCTGTGTTTGGAAGTTCTGCCTGGTCATGTGAACGGTGAGGTGCACAAGACAGGCCAGAACCAGGCCTGTTTGGATGTTTAGATATCAGCCTTCTCAGAACCAATCAGTGGGAGTGCCGGGGCCCGCTGAGGAGTCTGGGAAGGGGTACTTAAGAGGTGTGGGTCACGTGTTCAGGGAGAGGAATTTGTGAGACCCGTGTGGTCTGTTCTGGTTCCAGGATCGGGGTAGCCCCATGAGGGGTCCCGGTCATGGGATGTTCAACATCCCGCAACATGTTCCTGTTAGTGGCCCCTGGTAGACCCGCCTGGTCTGGGGTAGGGATCTGTCTGTTCCCGAATCTCAGAACCTGCTGGTCCGAGGCGCAGTAACTGAAGGAGGATTCAAGGTGTCCGGGTGTGCTCTCGGCTTGGAGAGGCACCACAGCTCATGGAAGTGACCGGGGGAGGACTCTTCGGAGGAGGGCCAGCAAGTGGCATCCTGGGAAGTGCCTGGTTACTGAGTTCGGAAGGATATTGACGAATTCACGCTTTTCCAGTACCACTGAGGAGACGGGAAATGTTCCAGGTACTGAGGAAAAGGTTCCTGTTCACCCTTAGTTACAACTTGTACACGTTCATAGGATTGCCTCAAGTTTTGAGTCAATGTGCTGACTGCCATGATCTCTGGCTAGAGATCTGTTCAACCTTGAAGTACCCAGCTGCGAATGGCTACTCTCTGGGTGGAAGTAGAGACTTTGCTACGCCTGCAGTTCAAGGTGCCTGAGTTCTTCACCCTCTTCCCTCTGTTCCCTAAGAGACTGTGTTATTAGATGTTACTACTGCAAAATAAAACCCTTTGTTAAAGGACTTCATCTGTGTCGGTGTTAAAGTCGTTGGGTATCAACCCTGGGAACCCCTAGACGTGGAAGAGCAGGCCAAGAGAAGGTAACTGGTAAGCCCAATAAGTCAAGGCCGCCCTGCAAGGGTTGTGGCCGCTACAGTTATAATGTGTATTCTATGGTAAGGTAACCAGAGGAAGTACTTGTCTTTCCTCAATATATGTACTTTATTGTCCTGTTTCCTGTAAGACTTGATAAAGACATCCTCCATGAAAGTAAGTTTCCAAGCGCATGATTCAATAGCCTGATAATGGTCTTGACCTTGGACTTTTGCAGGCGACTCTTTTTGAGTCACAGGGAAGACGGTGAACGCCATTCCATTCATTGAACTAGTAGCACCAGGTCTCATCCCCCGTGACAATGGTTTGCAGAAATGATGGCTCTTGATCAAATCTGGTAATGAAATCTCCAGAGGTTTCCATCTTTTTTGCTTTCTGTTCGTCTGTCAGCCTTTGTGGCACAAATTGGGAACAGACATATATTCGCAGATGATTGTGCGCACCGTGTCCTTGCTAATACCCAATTCCTCCACTGTTAATTGTAGAGTCAGCTACCAATCTCATGCCAGTATTTGTTGCACACGCTTGATCCTGTCTCGGGTCCTGCTTGCCGACGGCCGACCCAAACATAGCCGAACTTGATGTTCACTCATTGCTCCATTTCACTGTAACCCTACCATTCACACAGACTACATTTGACTGCCCACAGCGGGTTTACCCTGATGATCATGTGTACTCCACACTAGGTGGCGATTCTCAACGTGTCTCTGGAAAGCCATGTGCATGCACACACCTGGCCCATGTTGTCATTGAGATATCAGACCATTTACTGAATGTTTTAGACACACTTTGTGGTTGTCAGGTACCTTACTTTCTCCATACATGTGTAAAAAAGTAACCATGGCAGGCAGCACACAAAGTACACTATATTACCAAAAGTATTGTGACACCTGCGTTTATACACACATGATCTTTAAAGGCATCCCAATCTTAGGGGTTCAATTGAGTTGGCCCACCCTATGCAGCTATAACAGCTTCACCTCTTCTGGGAAGGCTGTCCACAAGGTTTAGGAGTGTGTCTATGGGAATGTTTGATTTATCTTCCAGAAGCGCATTTGTGAGGTCAGGCACTTATATGGACGAGAAGGCCTGGCTCACAGTCTCCGCTATAATTCCTCCCAAAGGTTTTTTGTTGGGTTGAGATCAGAACTTTGTGTGGGCCAGTCAAGTTCCTCAACCTCAAACACGCTCATCCATGTCTTTATGAATCTTGCTTTGTGCATTGTTGCGCAGCCATATTGGAACAGGAAGGGTCCATCCCCAAACTGTTACCACAAAGTTGGGAGCATGAAATTGTCCAAAATGTCTTGATATGCTGACACCTTAAAGAGGAACTGCAGTCTGCTCACATAATTTAAAATAAAAACATTTTTGGCATTCTGAAGCTTCCCTCCAACCACTTTGCACATTATTTTATATATACTGGGATTCTGTTCTTGCCAAATATGCTGAAGAATTCTCCCTCCACTAAGTCTGTCTGCAGCCATTTTAACTGTGGGCAGCTGAATCTGCTGCCTGTACAATTCCTGTATTTACACAGATACACGGAGGCACACCTCCATCTCTGCAAATATGCAGGTCTCATTGGCCCTCTTATGACTCAACCTCCCCCTCCCTAATTCTCACAAGAGTGAGAGAGAGAGCTGTGCATTATGTCATAAGCCTTGGCTAATGACCAGACAAGAAACAAGACGTGGGCTGTATAAGGTATTTACTGGCAGAAAAAAAAATGTTTTACTATCCAAAGTTAAAACAACAAGGGCAGAATATTTAATAGATGGAAAGATGAAAAAAATACTGAAGTTCTGCTTTAAGAGCCCTTTCACACCGAGGGCGTTTTGCAGGTGCTATAGTGTTAGAAATAGCGCCTGCAATCCGCCCTCAAACTGCAGCTCCTTTGTCTCCAGTGTGAAAGCCAGAGGGCTTTCACACTGGAGCGGTGCGCTGGCAGGACGTGAGGAAAAGTCCTGCCAGCAGCTTCTTTGGAGCGATGAAGGAGCAGTGTGTTTACTGCTCCTCCACCACTGCTCCCCATTGAAATCAATGGGGCAGCGCTGCATTACCGCCAGCAAAACGCAGCTATTGCGCCATATTACAGGCGGTTTTAAGCCTTTCTTGGCCGCTAGCGGGGGTAAAACGCCCCGCTAACGGCCAAAATGCGCTGCGAATCCGACTGTAAAACGCTGCTAAAAATAGTGGCGTTTTACTGCCGACGCTATGGGCTCGGCAGTGTGAAAGGGGTCTTAGAGTTCCCTTCACTGGAACTCAGAGGCCAAGCCCAACCCCTGAAAAACAACCCCTCACCATAATCCCCCCTCCACCAAATGATTTGGACCAGTGCACAAAGCAAGGTCCATAAAGACATAATTGAACAAGTTTGGGGTGGAGGAATTGACTGGCCTGCACCCAATTGAAATTAGAGTGGAGACTGCGAGGCTGGCCTGACCTCACAAATGCACTTCTGGAAAAAAAATAGTCAAACATTCCCATAGACACACTCCTAAATCTTGTGAACAGCTTTCCCAGAAGAGTTACGTAGTTAGTCAGGTTGAAAAAAAGTCCATCGAGTTCAACCAATAAAAAAAAATCATACAATCCCATATACACGATCCTATACCCAGAGTTGATCAAGAGAAATGGAGCTCAGCTGGGGGAGGAGCCCGAGGCGGTGTCTGTGAGGACGGAAGGGGAGGCAGGAGATCCATGGCAGCAAGTCTGATGCAGATGCTGGTGAAGTGGGATAGAACACTGTGTTAGAGGACAGCACATGGTGACCCCCGCAGATGCCTATTCCCCATGATATTGGATCAGGAGACCAAGGAGGAGCGACTGATAGATCAGGGTGGACAGCAGTAAAGGATGTAAGAAACTGAACAAGGGTAAGTGAGAGATATCCCTGGTTCAATCAAAAAAATGGCTGCAAGAGAAAACACCTGATCCTGAGACCCCACAAGTGACTGTTGGTTGCTGGCCTCCCCTCTGTCTCCTCCATACGCCCCCCCTCTTATCTCTGTCTTTGTGTCCTCTGTATATTATGCTCTGCATACTACCCTCTAGAGCCCCTAGGTTATCCAGCGCTGTTGCATCGCGAACTGTGTTTGAACTGTGTTTGCTGTGGAAGCTAAAGAGATTTGATGACTAACTGAGGGAGAGATGCAGCAGCTGGGGCTGGCTAAAATTTAACTGACTGGAGACATAAGAGAGGTCTTGATGGAGCAATGATTCTTTTTGAAACCTATGGATCTATCAGAGCTACGGAATTCAAATGTTTGTATGAACGTACCAATGAGAGGACCTGTTTAAATGTCAATGATTGCCTAATAACCCTAGGAGTGGCTCAATTGATTAAATGCTGGAAGTACTGGAAACTGCTAAACTGATAGTTGAAACTAGTACTGAGTTATAAGCTCACTTAAGGACTAAGTATTGATACAGCTTAGTACTGACTGAAAAGGTTATGAACTATGCTATGAACTAAGCTGCAAATTAAGTGAGGAACTCTGCGATTTAACTATGCGATAAGTTCGGAGCGATATCTACTGGAGAGTAACTTTCCTTCCTGTGGTGGATAGCAGCTGATTAGATAATTGGGTTAAGCTAATATAGAGCTGCAAAAGTATAAGGACATTCCTTTTTTTTTTTTCCCCCTCCCCCGCGTTTTTTTTTTTCCTTCGTATCTTCCCGCCTCTCTTACGCTATACAGAGACCGGGAAAGAGGGATGAATGGTACGTTTTTCATAGGTTCTCTATAGGATCTTCATAGGTGCCCCAGCAAAATAAAATACAGAGAGAGAAGAAAAAAAAAAAAAAAGAAAACCTACCAAGTCGCAGAATTTTCAATTCCATCTAAACTAGGGGGCTTGAAAGGGTTAAGTGACTGGAGACATAAGAGAGGTCTTGATGGAGCAATGAATTTGTCTGAAAACTATGAATCCAGGAGTGGCTCAATTGATTAAATGCTGGAAGTACTGGAAACTACTAAACTGACAGTTGAAACTAGTACTGAGTTTTACGCTCACTTAAGGACTAAGTATTGATACAGCTTAGTACTGACTGAAAAGGTTATGAACTATGTTACGAACTAAGCTGAAAATTAAATGATGAACTCTGCGATTTAACTATGCGATAAGCTCGGAGCGATATCTTCTGGAGAGTAACTTTCCATTATGTAGTGGATAGCAGCTGATTAGACAATTGGATCAAGCTGAAATAGAGCTGCAAAAGTATAAGGACATTCCCCTTTTTTTTTTTTTTGTTCCTTATGCGTTTTCTTTTTTTTTTCCTCTCTCTCTACGTGTCCTCCCACCCCTCTTACGCTATATAGAGATCGGAAAAAAGGGACGAAGGGTACGTTTTTTTATTGTTCCTTTACAGGATCTTTACAGGTGCCCTAATAAAAAAAAAGAGTAAAAAAAAAAAAAATCCATCAAGTCGCAGAATTTTCAATTCTTAAAGCAAAAGTGAAGAGAAGTATTCCATCTAAACTAGGGTTCCTGAGAGGTGAAACGGCAGGATATTCTTCTCTCCCCTTTGCCCCTCCATTCAAATCAATAAAAGCAAAGATTGGAACCGAGAGGTACTCCCCTCTATACAGGACAACTATATTGTCAAACAAGATAAGTGAACAAGATACATGATGAGGGGAAGATCACATAAAACAACAGAACCTAAAACCCCGAGGGAGAGTTTAAATACTAGTGTAACTGCTAGTTCAATACAAAAATACTTGACAACTAAAGACGGTAACCAAAAAAGCCCAGATGTAGAAAAAAAACATCCTTGCCAACCAAAAACGCAAAAAAGGAAATGGCTAAGTTAAAAGGAGCCCAAGGAGATAAAACAAGAGAAGATACACAAACAGAGAGAGAGATGGAAACTAACAAGGGGGAAGGGGAAGAACAGCGAAGTATAGCTCAAATGCCCACAAAGATCGAGATGATGGCAATGTTTGAAAGGATGGAAAGTTTAATTAAGAGTGAGATTACAAATGTCCAGATGGATCTGGGCCATTTGCTGCGGAGAGTAGAAGAGGCTGAGGAGAGAACTGAGAAACAAACACAAGAAATCGCAGAATTAAAATCGCAAGTGAAAGCACTGCAAATAAACCAAAGAAATACCTTTTATAAAATGGAAGCACAGGAAAATCAAAATAGACGCCAAAATCTAAGGATAAGAGCCCTCCCAGAGCAAAATGGAGAGAAACTGGAAGAAAAAATAAGGAAAATATTTAACCCCCTACTAGGACGAGAAGAGGACGAGGAGTTAAAGATCGATAGAGTACATAGAATCAGAAAGCCTCTAGGAATGAAGGAGGAGACCTCACGAGATGTCATTGTTAAATTCCATCGGTATACAGATAAGGAGAAAATATGGAGGAACCTCAGAGAGAGACACCCGTTGCAATACGAGCAAACAACTTTGCAAGTATTTGCGGACTTGTCAAGTGAAACATTATCCAGAAGAAGACAATTAAAACCATTACTAGAACATTTAAGACAAGCTAATATTAAATATAGTTGGGGGTTTCCTGCAGCATTGATAGTACATAGGGACGGAAAGACGGTTAGATTGAAATTTCCGGAAGAAGTACAGGACTTTTGTACAGAGTTACAGATTCCAACCATTAGTATACCTAAGCGATCGGAAAGAAAAGAAAGACTAATTGAAGAGGGAATAGGGCAGAGAGCTTAATGTAGGGGGGGGGGTAGGGGGAGAGGGGGGGAGGGGGGGCTGGTGTAATTTATTACAAAAGAAACGAGATGGGAGAGGTAAAGTAAATAAAAGTTAATGTGGGCATGGGTGGAAACGGGAAGAGCCTCCCTGGACTATCTGCTCCCTCCTCTCCCCCCCCTATGTCTACCGGGCCTTCAAGGCCGGGGGGAGTGGAGGGACACGGAATGCCGGGCTTGGAGCTTCACCCCAAGGGGTGAGGTACATATTCCAGGATGGGGATATATTCTGGATATAGGTACAAGGACCAAAGAGGGGTCTGGGAGGGTTGGGAGGAGGTTGGGAGGGGGGGTGGGGGGAGAAAGAAGACCCGACAGCAGAGAACCTCGTTAAGTGAGAAAAGAGGAAAAAACAGCCTGATTAAAATCTATGTGTATAGTTAATTGTTTGTCATATAACGTTAGGGGGCTAAATGAATCAGCAAAGCGGTTTAAAATTTTGAAAGAAATAGAACAATATGAAGCGGGTATAGTGTTCTTACAGGAAACCCATCTATCATACGAAAGCAAGATTAGAATATATTCCCCTAGGTTCCCGGTGTGGTTTTATGGAGATTCTTACTCAAGGAACTCAAAAGGGGTAGCTATCGGTATAGGACGGGAGGTATACTATAAAATAGAAGAAAGATTAGTCGACCCGGAGGGTAGATTCCTCTTTCTGAAGGGGAAACTATGGGGAGTAGACTATACCCTCGCTAACATATACTGCCCAAATAGAAGTCCAACGGTTTTTCTGAAAGGAATATTGGAGAAATTATGGGATTTTAAAAGAGGAAGAGTAATTATAGCTGGAGATATGAACTTTTGTATCAATCCGCAAATGGATAGTTCGTCCCGTGTGCAGGGGATTGGGAAGGAGCAGAGGAGAATAATAAAACACAGGCTATATCAGTATCAGCTTATGGATGCGTGGAGAACTATGCACCCAAGGATACGAGACTACTCGTTCTATTCCCCGGTACACGGGACGTACACAAGGATCGACTACTGGTTAGTGGAACATAGGGTTCTGGACGAGGTGATATCCACAGATATAGGAATTAGAACATTGTCTGATCATTCTCCAATATGCCTGAAGATCAAAATCCCAGGATTTCAGAAATCTCCTTTTTCCTGGAAATTGAATAGGGGACTGTTGGACGAGAAGGGAGAGGAAATAATTAGAAAGGAATTGGAGTTTTTTTTTTACCACTAATTTAAATGAAGAGAATATGGAAAATATTATTTGGGAGACACATAAAGCTTATATAAGAGGGATATATATTTCACTAGGTACAAACAGGAAGAGAGAAGGTATTAAAAAGAGTAGAGAGTTGAGGGAGGAAATCCATGGATTAGAGCAAGAACATAAAAAGGCAAATGGCAGGGAAAGTGGACAGGTAGTGGACCTATTACATAAACTGGCTATGAAAAGAGAGGAACTCGGGGAATTAATGGAACAGGAAATGAGGACAATATGCTCAAACTATAGACCGATCTCACTACTCAATACGGACGTTAAATTGTTCGCAAAAATATTGGCCGCTAGAATAAAGAAGTTAATGCCTAGCTTAGTCCATGCAGATCAGGTGCGATTCATTGAGGGGCGAGAAGGAAAAGATAATGGAGTAAGGTCAATATTACTGCTTCAGAGGATGAAGGAGAGTAGAATCCCCAGTCTACTCCTATCAATAGATGCTGAGAAAGCTTTTGACCGAGTAGACTGGGGATTCATGATGGGTACCCTAAGGGGAATGGGGTTTGGTCCCAAAATTTTGAAGTGGATAAAGGCACTATATAACAGCCCCAAGGCAGTGGTAAGAGTTAATGGGGTACTATCAACAGCCTTCAGAATGAACAATGGGACTAGACAGGGGTGTCCGCTGTCCCCCCTATTGTTCGTTCTGGCATTGGAGCCACTCCTGGAGATGATAAGGAGAAACCCAGATATAAAGGGGGTTGAGATAGAGGGGGAAATACATAAGACAGCCGCATTCGCGGATGATATTCTGTTTTATGTATCTAGACCACGAATCTCCATGCCAAACTTGTTAAAGGCTTTACAGGAATACGGGGAATTATCTAACTTTAAAATCAACCCAAGCAAGTCAGAAATCTTAAACGTAAATATAAATCCGAGAGAAGAACTTGACATTAAGAGAGAATTCCCATTTCTATGGCAAAAAGAAATTAAATATTTAGGGATTAAACTGACTGCATCAATAGAAAAAATGTACCTAATAAACTATATCCCCCTTCTAGAAGAATTGAGAGAAGAAATAAGGAGAATGAGAACAAAGCCCCTGTCATGGTTAGGAAGAATTAATGCCTTAAAAATGATTATTCAACCTAAAATCCTTTATAAATTTCAGCTATTACCAATATATATCCCCCCCCCTATATTTTAAAATGATAAATTCTTTAATTTCTAAATTTATCTGGAACAACAAGAAACCTAGAATCCCACTGAAGACTTTGCAAAAGGGAAAAGATGAGGGGGGTCTGAATGTCCCAGACTGTAGAAAATATTACGAAGCAGCAGTGTTAACACGGGTGGTGGAATGGGCAAAATTAGAAAGTAAAAAAAGATGGGGAAAAATAGAACACAGTTTATCAGGCACAAATTTAGGTAGAGAAATATGGACTCCTTTAAAATATAGATCACTAGGGAAGACAACACCTTTGGTCACAAAAAATGTGTTTAGAGTATGGGAGGGAATACACAAACATAACAAGTGGAAATATAATTCCCCTTTAATTTATTTAAAAGATAATGATTTTTTTGCACCTGGTAAAAGTACAATAGGAGGGAAATGGATAAAACAAGATAATATGCAATTACGACACATAATTAAGGAGGGGAAATTGAAAACACTAGCAATATTACAGAAAGAAAATGATTGGATGGATTTGAATGAGTGGCGATACCTGCAGCTTAGACATTTCGTCTCAAGACTACCACAACCGCTTAGAGATGGAGAAAATTTGACTGCCTTGGAGCGGATATGTGAGGGGAAATCCCCAAGGGCAGGTATTGCCCAGTTTTATAAGGTCTTGAGACGGGAATGTGAAGCGGAGGTACCAACTTTCATTAAAAAATGGGAAGAAGAGATAGGAGCACGGGGTGAAAACCAAAATATAGAAAAAATATTGAAGATGGTGCACAGATCCACGGAAAATAGTAAGATGATAGAAACAAATTATAAAATCTTAGTAAGATGGTATAGGACCCCAGATATAATGGCAAAGTACCAGGAGGGACAATCTGGGAAATGTTGGAGGAATTCTGGACAAACGGGAAGTTTGGCCCACATATGGTGGGATTGTCCCAAGATTAAAGAATATTGGAGAGAAATAATAAGATATATAGAAGTAATAGCTAAAATACAGTTACCTGAGAACCCATGGTTATGCCTATTCCATGCAGTAGATACCCCAATTAAGGAGTATAGGAATTCCCTCACAAGCTCATTAATAAACGTGGCAAAAAGCCTGATTCCGAAAAAATGGAAAGAAATAGAAGCACCCAAAGTAAAGGAATGGCTAGGAAAAGTTGAGGAAACGTATAGTATTGAAGGGCTGGGAATGGAGGAAGAAAGAGAAAGAAAGAGATTCCATGTGAAATGGAAATACTGGAAAATCTTTAGACAATCTATGATTTTTAACGAGGTAATGGGTCGGTAGGGGTGGGGAGAGGGGTGGGAGGGAGATATTTTAGAAGAACTCGAGAAGTAAAAGAAAACCAGGATAATGTGAAAAATTGAAGGGCATGAATGTATTTTGGTCCTATGGTTTTCTTTTATAATACTTGATTATGTTTTGTACGCAACTTAAATGAAAAATTTCAATAAAGAATAAAAAAAAAAAAAAGAGGTGAAAAACCCTAGCAAAGCATGTTCCAATTTGCTACAGCAGGGGAAAAAAATTCCTCCCTGATCCCCTGAGAGGCAATCGGATATTCCCTGGATTACATATAAATATTAGTACCCCGTTATATTATGTAATTTAGGAAACAATCCAGGCCTTTCTTAAAGCAATTTACTGAGCTGGCCAGAACCAGCTCTGGAGGGAATCTATTTCACATTTTTACAGCTCTTACTGTGAAGAAACCTTTCCATATTTGGAGTTAAAATTAATTTTCCTCTAGGCGTAGAGTGCCCCCTTGTCATCTGTGATGACCTTAAAGTGAATAACTCAACACCAACTTCACTATATGGACCCCTCATGCATTTGTACATGTTGATCATATCCCCCTCAATCCCTTCTTCTCAAGAGAGAATAAATTCAGTTCCTCTAATCTTTCCTCATAGCTGAGTTCCTCCATGCCTATCAGTTTGTTTGCCCTTTTCTGCACTTTCTCCATTTCCCCAATATCCTTTTTTTGTGAACTGGAGCCCAAAACTGAACTGTATACTCCATATGAGGTCTTACTAATTATCTGTACAGGGGCAAAAATAGTCCCTCTCTCTCTTTGGAATCCATACCTCTCTTAATATAAGAAAGAGAGCCCTGAAAATGGACAGACCGCAGGGGGGGTAATGCAGGGGCGGACATGACCGGGTGTCCGAGGGAGCCTGTAAGGATTTAAGGACTCCAAGGGGTGGGGCTAGGAGTAAGCCAAGGCAAAGGGGAGGAGCAGCAAAAAAGGGGGGGCGGAGCGGTCTCAGTGCATGGAGAAACAACGGGAGGAGGCAGCTTTCCCACCCTCCCTCCCTAATTTAGATGTTTTAGGATCATTGTTGTTGGTCTTTTTCCTGCTTGTGTTTTTCTTTCAGGGGAAGATTGACGGTCGTCACGACAGCAGAAATCGGCCCTTCTGGGGGCTGCAGCTCATGGGGGTTCATTGGTAAAATGGGCCCTTCCGGTGTATTCCTGAAGGGTGGATGGAATACTGGGATGGTTTCACTGCAGGAAGGGGTTGTCTCCGAGCGGTCACAGCTGGAGGCCTGTTATGTTAAAGGTACCGCAGTGAGGTGGTGTTATGTGGTAAAGTGGGTCACCGTCAGAAATCACCAGACTGGGTTTAGCAAAAGTTTTGTTTAATGTTTGTTGTCGTTATATATATATATATATATATATATATATATATATAATTTTTTTTTTTTTTTTTTGGAGTGAGTAATTTTTGGTTGTGTTAATAAAGGCTGTTGTGGCCATTTTACTCCACAAAGAAAGTGTGGTCTCATTATTATAGGGGTAATGAGAGGGGTGGAGAAAATGGTAACAAGTTAAGAAAAGGGGACATTTAGGCTACACAGGTCAAGGATTTTGCTAGCTTTGGAAACCGCAGCTTGGTATTGCATGCTATTAATCCCCAGATCCTTCTCCACTATGGATTTCCCCAGTTGTACTCCCCCTAGTATGTATGATGCATGCATATTCTTAGCCCCAAGTGCATAACTTTACATTTATCTACATTAAACCTCATCTGCCACCTAGTCGTCCATTTAAACAGTGCATTGAGGTGGACTTATAAATTGGTTATTCCACTGCATAGCTTGGTGTCATCTGCAAAGACTGAAATGGTACTTTTAATTCCAGACCCAACATCATTTATAAAGATATTAAAAAGTAAAGGTCCCAAAACTGAACCTTGGGGTACACCACTGATAACCTTAGCCCTTGTACACACAGTCGGACATTTCGACAACCAAATCCCTCGGATTTTGTCTGACGGATTTTGTCTGAAACTGTTGCATACACACAGTCGGACAAAGTTGTCAGAAAATCTGATCGTACTTAACGTGATGCCGTTATTTCGTTAGGACGGGACTACGTTCAGGCTAGTAGCCAATAGCTTTGGTCTAGGAATTCGATATGAGCATGCGTGGCACTTTGTTCGATCGGAATTCTCTACACATGATCGGACAAAGTCCGATCGGAGCATGTTGTCAGAAAATTTTATAGACAAGTTGGAAAACTTGGTCCGTCGGATACTCCGATGGAAACAGTCCGATGGAGCCCACACACAGTCGGATTATCTGACAACACGGTCCTATCGGACATTGTCCATCGGAATATCCGACCATGTGTACAAGGGCTAAGACCATTCAGAGTAAGAATCATTAACCACTACTCTCCGAATACAATCTTTTAGCCAGTTTTCTATCCATTTACAAACGGATCTTTCCAGTCCTGTAGACTTTACCTTACACATGAGCCGTGTGTGGGGAACTGTGTGAAATGCTTTTGCAAAATGCAAGTATACATGTCCACAGCCACCCCTCTGTCCAAAGTTTTGCTTACCTCCTCATCAAAAGAAATCATATGTGTTTGACAACTTCTGTCTTTCATGAATCCATGCTGTCTGTTGCTTAAAATATTTTTTTTCAGCAAGAACTCGTCTATGTTTTCTTTTATTAAACTCTCCAGTATCTTCCCAACTATAGAAGTTAAACTAACAGGTCTGTAGTTACTTGGTAAAGACTTTGATCCCTTTTTAAAAATGGGCACCACATTGGCCCTGCGCCAATCCAGTGGTACCATTCCAGTTATTAGTGAGTCCCTAAAAATTAGAAACAATGGCTTTGAAATGACAGAGCTCAATTATTTTAAGATCCATGGGTGGATGCCATCTGGTCCAGGTGCTTTATCCACCTTTATTCTGTCTAAATATTTCACAGCCATTGTGGATCATTTGAGGCTGTGTCAATAACCATCCCCCATTATGGACATGAGTTCCCCCATGCTCCTTTGTATACACAAAGCTGAAGAAAGTATTTACTAAATATGCCTTCTCGTTGTCCCCAGTCACCCACTCCAGATAATGTTCTAAAAGGCCTACACGCTCAGACCTGACTATTTTACTATTAATATATTTGAAGAATTTTTGGGGGTTTGTCCTACTATCTTTTGCAATCGGTCGTTTGTTTTTAATTTTTGCGTCCTTGATTTCCTTTTTACATATTCAGTTATATTCTTTGTTACATTTAAACAATGATAGTGTTCGTTCATTTTTATATATTTTTAAAAGCTCTTTTCTTATTATTTATAGCTTTTTTAACTTTGGTTTTATTTTTAACCTTAAAGCTGTTATAGCTGCAAAGGGTGGGCCAACTCAATATTGAACCCTATGGAATAAGACTGGGATGCCATTAAAGTTCATATGCGTGTAAAGCCAGGTGTCTCAATACTTTTGGTAATATAGTGTATAGCCCCAGTATTTCCTAATACAGCTCCTCCAGGATTGTTGTTAACGATGTTGCCATGATACCATACCTGAGAATTTTCTCCCTATAAACGTCCTATGTACAGCTTGGCCTCATTAACACTAGCGTACTATAGTGTATACCTGTGTGAGCGTTGTGTTTGCCTGCATTGGTGTTTCATGAATCCCTGTGCAGGTGGTCCCATTTATTTAGGCACAGCGGCTTCACAATTTGACAGCTGCACCAGTACATCCCCCCGAACGCACACTGTCTATGTTTGGGGCCGCACACCTGTACTCACACAGCTGTCAAATTGGGAGCTGCTGCAACCTAATTGACATGAATGGGACTGCCTGCATGGGTATGCACAGAATACCTGTGCATTGCCATGCAGCAAAACATGTTCCTTGAATGGGCGCACGCTATAGTACTCCCTGTGTGAAGGAGTCCTTTATAAAAAGTAGAACACTGCTGTCAAGGAATTGGTTGTGAAATGTAATGTAACAAAAGAAGCACTGAAGTGTAGGAAAATTCATAGTAGAAATAAATTATTCATACAAACCATAGAGAAAAATTGTAGCTTTACAAATGTACTTTCTGATGAATGTCCTATTAAAATATAGCAGTAGAGGGATTAGCAGCTTCGTAATAAATATTGCATGCTACTACAAGCAGTGGCACTTATTCATGATAGTGTGGGTATAATTACTCCAAACTGGGAAAAAGTTGTAAATGCCACCGTCACATTGATAAACCATTAACAAAGTTAAATTCATTATAATACTTTAAACTGCAAATACATTTGACAATAATGGAATATGGGTATTAGCAGTCTGAAGGCTCCGTTTCTTTGGATAATTATTTACAGAAATACATTTTCTTCATAAAAACGGTCAAGAATTTGTGCGAATTAAAGGCTGAAGTGAGTTGTGCATGGGTGATTGCACGCTAGTGATATCTTTCAAGGAGTTCTGTTGGAGACATACACCGATCAGCCATAACATAATGACTACTGACAGGTGAAGTGAATAACATTGGTTATCTCATTACAACATCATCTGAAAGTGGGTGGAGTATATTAGGCAGCAAGTGAACATGTTGTCCCTGAAGTTGATGTGCTGAAAGCAACAAAAATGGGCAAATGTAAGGATTTGAGCGACTTTGATGAGGACCATATTGTAATGGCTAGATGACTGGGTCAGAGCAGCTCCAAAACTGCAGCTCTTGTGGAATGTCCCCAGTCTGTAGTAGTCAGGATGGACCAAAAGTGGTCCAAAGAAAAAAAAAAGTGAACCAGAGACAGGGTCATGAGTGGCAAAGCCTCACTGATCTATATGGGGTAGCGTAGAGTGGCCAATAGAAGAGCTGCTGTAGTTCAAATTGGTGATATGTTAAGGGTGTCAGAAAATACATTGCTGTGTATGGGGCTGTGTAGCTGCAGACCAGTTAGGATACCCATACTGACCCATATCCACAGTCAAGAGCGTCAAAAGCAATGGGCACATGAGCATCATAATTGGACCACGGAGAAACAGAAGAAGGTGGCCTGGTCTGATGAATTTAATATTAGTCTGAGAAACACAACAGCTAGTTTGAGTTCTAAAGGCAGAAGGTTTTTTTTTTTTATCTTAAAGGGGTTGTATAGGTTTGATTTTTTATTTTTTTTTATAAATAGCAAACATGTTATACTTACCTCCACTGTGCAGTTAGTTTTGCACAGAGTGGCCCCAATCCTACTGTTCTGGGGTCCCGCGGTAGCTGTCTTAGCTCCTCCCCGCTAAAGCTAACCCCCTCTGGGAAGCTCTTTCACGAGGGGGTTAGCTTGCGGGTGTGCTCCTGTGCCATACACTCGGCGTCCATAGATGCCGAGTGTATGACTCGATCCCGCCCCCCCGGGGGCCGCGTTATTGGATGTAAATGACAGCAGCGCAAGCCAATGGCTGCACTGCCATCAATCTATCCAATCAACGGCCACGGGCAGAGCAGGTGAACAGGCTCAGAAAAGTAAAATGGGGGGGGCCCATGACAGCGAGATGTTTTTTCACCTTAATGCATAGGATGCATTAAGGTGAAAAAACACAAACCTTGACAACCCCTTTAATGCATGCTATGCATTAAGATAAGAACCCTTCTCTGTGCAGCAGCCCTCCTCAGCCCCCCTAATGAAATAGATAAGAACTACAATCTATTTCAAGGTTATCTGCTGCTGTTTCTAATTAAAAAGTATAAATGTGCATGAACATTAGAAGTAAACACTCTCTGAGACATGTTCAGCTCGGTTACTTCTAACTTCTGGTTTATTTATGGGCAGTGTTAATAATTTATACAGAAAGATACGTCATTGCTATGTCAGTCTAATTGGTACATCTCATTGGTTAAAATACAAATGGAGAAATGGAGA
Organism: Lithobates pipiens; assembly: GCF_037356315.1. Lineage (NCBI taxonomy): Eukaryota > Metazoa > Chordata > Amphibia > Anura > Ranidae > Lithobates > Lithobates pipiens. The sequence continues at coordinate 64,807,359 of NW_027507748.1, forward strand.
AACTTGATACTTGAAGTTTGGTTGAAGCTGGTTCTCTTATCTCATATGCATTATTCTAACGCGTGGGATGAAGGGTTCAGACGCCATCTTTAGGTCCAAACAGAAAACCAATCTGTATACTACATAATAAGTAAGGAGTTGCATGGAAACATGTATACACATAAGCAAATAGACATTTTCTGATTATCATTATGTACATTACATTCCTTCACACTTGCCTAAATCACATCTTGATTGATCCAGTGATGTTGCATGAGAGACTCGGCTGTCCAGGACTCTCCCTCCTGATTGGCCAAAGTCAGTGAGCCAATGAGGAGGGGGGGTAGGCCAAGCGGCAGCTCCGTGTCCGAATGGGCACACCGAGCAGCAGCTTGGCTCGTGTGCCCCCATAGCAAGCTGCTTGCTGTGGGGGCACTCAGCAGGAGGGAGGTCCCAGGAATGCAGGCGAGGGACCTGAGAAGGGAAGGATCGGGGCTGCACTGTGCAAAACTACTGCACAGAGCAGGAAAGTATAACATGTTTGTTATACTAACCGATGAGTAACAGGACTTTAGTATAACGTTACTCCATCTGTGGAATGTGCTGGAAAAACAAGTTCAATCCATGGAGGCCGCACCTTGCAACTTACAGGCCTGATTCACACCTATGCAGGTTGCAGTTTGCATATACCAGGTGCATTTTGTATTTTTAATACACATTTTTGATCCATTGAAGACTATGGAACCATAAACCAGAAAAAAATCCCTGGCCCTTTCCATAAAATTCACAGAACTACATCCATAAGAAACCATGTTTCAAAATTGAAAATGCACTAAAAAATGCATAGGTGTGGACCAGGCCTTAAAGAGGAAGTAAACCCTTCCAAACAACTTGGACCTATAGGTAAGCCTAGATTAAGGCTTACCTGTAGGTCCAAGCAACATCTCCTAAACCTATATGGTTTAGGAGATATTTGCCCGAAAATGGGCACCGCTGTCTACGGCGCATGCGCCGTAGACAGCGGCGCGCAGGCGCACTAAATGCGGCAAATCCAAGAATGGATTTGCCTAATTTGTCGACTCCCATGCGCATGCGCGGGAGTGACGTCATCGCGGCTGCGCCGCTGTGATTCGTCGGAGCTGCGAGACGCCACCAGCAACATGGATGCGGCGGACTACAGGGGACAGCGGCGACTTCGCTGGCTCCTGTGTCAGGTAAGTGACACATAATGAGCTACTATGCGATGCATAGTAGTCCATTATGCTTTACCTTTGCAGGGAAAAAAAGAGGAAGTAAACCCATCAGGGTTTACTTCCTCTTTAAAGGAACTGCTATCGATGGCTTGGTGCTAGATACCACAGAATACCTTCACACGTCAAGTGGAGTCCATGCCTTGAGGGGTTATGATGGCTGGTCCTAATGTTATGGCTGATCTCAACAAGAAATCCCTGTCTTGCTTACCTCCCATGGACTTTACAAAGCTAAAGCATGCACAGACATAATAGCCAGCTAGACAGCTAAACCAATAGAGTGCACCACACACAAGTAATTAAAAAAATCAAACAAATAATACAAGCAAAAAAGTCCATCCTATACTGTATCTGTAATAGCTAATATTGCGAATGTGAAAATGTTTAACTTTGGTTCACAATCCTCGTCGTGGAACAAAATACAAGTTGAATTCTCACATGCCAATGCTTCCATTAAGGTGCAGCAGTTTCAGTGACTTTCTCTTTGCTGCACAGAGACTGAGGTGCGTACATTGCTACTCCTGTGCGAACATCAACATGCTACAAGCCTGCAGCTGAGACCGAAACCAGAGCTCTGTTAACCTGTGTGCTGAGGACAGACGTCGCTCCAGACAGATCCAAAAATGAGCTGACATCTCAACAGCAGAACCACTGTTGCTGTATGAGTGGAACTGTTGAGAGCGCATTTCTACCATTGATCTATCACTGCTAGGAATGCAGGATTATCAACTGCATGCAGACTTTACCTGGACTGTATTTATGTGCACCACTGTAAATACTGGGCCTAGTGTTGATGGTCGATTTAGGAGGCCTATAATAATGCACAGTTATAAGCATGCTACTCGCCACTTTGCTTGCTGGGAGCAGAAGCACTCACAGGCTCTACAGGAGCTCCAAGGAAACCGGAAGTCCACGTGACTAAATGTCCCTCCATCAGGGTTTTGTTTTGTTTTCAAAAATGGAATTAATTTTCGTCATAGTTTTCATCACTGGGAATATGCCGGTGACGAAAATTATGCTGAAAATGTTTTATGCCCTGTACACACGGTCGGACTTTCCGACGGAAAATGTGCGATCGGATCTTATTGTCGGAAAATCCAATCGTGTGTGGGCTCCATCTGTCTTTTTCCATCGGAATTTCCGACACACAAAGTTTGAGAGCAGGATCTAAAATTTTCCGACAACAAAATACGATCGTTTAAATTCCGATCGTGTGTAGACAATTCCGACAGACAAAGTGCCACGTATGCTCAGAATAAATTACTAGATGAATGATATTGGCTACTGGCCTCTTTATAGTCCCGTCGTACGTGTTGTATGTCACCGCGTTCTGAACGATCGGATTTTCCAACAACTTTGTGCGAACGGATGTATGCAAGACAGGTTTGGGTCAAAATCCGTCGGGAAAAAATCAGACAGATTTTGTAGTCGGAATGTCTGACCATGTGTACAGGGCATTAGTCTACAAAATTAACACTCCTTGACCACTATTAGGACCCCCCAAACAGTGGATGTGTGCTTGCTGGGTCTGGTCAACGCCTTGGCATTTACTGGATTGACTAGGGCATTGCTTGATCTGTTGCTCTTTTATGCCAAGAAGGTCATCATTTTGAAATGGAATGCTGATCAATGGCTATCAATAAATTGCTGAGTTAACTCCACTTGGACAACTTTATAAAATGATCTATACCTCCAGGGGATGACCAAAAAAAGTTTCATAAAATATATCTTGAGTCGCCTTCTATTGTTGTTGCTAACTCTTAAAGCGGAGCTCTACCCAAAAAGGGAGGCTCTGTTTGTTTGCCTCCTCCCCCTCTCCGTTGCCACATTTGGCATCTTTAGGGGGTAAGTGGGTACTGGGTTCTGACAAATACCCCCTCCCACTTGACCCCTCCTCCTTCCCCCTGCCGTTGGATCATTCACAAAGCACAACGCGCTCCATGCATTCTTAGAAGGGAATCAGCCCTGAAGCTGTGTAAGGCTTCACTGCCAGTTTCCCTTAGCAGAAATGGCAGCGGCAGCATCTGAGAGCCGATTGCAAACAGGACACCGCTGGATTCGTGGACAGATAAGTGTCCTAATATTAAAAGTCAGCAGCTACAGTATTTGTAGCTGGAGACTTTTATTTTTTTTAAAGGAGCCTGGAGCTCCACTTTAAGAATCCATGGGTGTGGATTTCTTCTAATAGGGTAGATACATTCTTGCTCTGGGGTCAATGTCTTGAGCTCAGATTTTTGTGTTTTTTCTTTGGTAACCCCTCAGGATTTTTCCATTATGAGCATGTGCTATGATTGGTCAAGCTAGGGATCTTTTTTAATGATGTACCCTTCCATCACTTTACTCCCTATGATACCCCATAGCTGCCATGGTTGTCGACCACCCTTGGGTAATACTTGGTTTGGCCTATTTTGTTAGGGAGGATGTTGAGCTCTCTACTGTTATTATTTTTTGTTTTGTGTTTGTATTACTTTGAGCCGGGGCATACCCAGAGGCTCTGTTTTGTAACCTTTTCTACAAAAACCCAATAAAAAGAATTTATAAAAAATAAATAAAAAATGAAACACCTGAATAACTGCTAGAGGCAAGTCAAATGACGTAAATCTTTCATATATAGGCCTGCTTATGTTTTTTTCCAAGGTTTATGACCAAAAAAAAAAACAAAGCAGACACCAGTAAATCACTTTTCACATTATACATTGATAGCAGAATTCTGTGTATGACCCAAAAATACAGGAATTATATCTAAAGAAGTGCTGTAATATCAGGTAAATGCTTAGCTAATCGTGTACAATTAAAAGTATGATGAGTGGAATATTATAGTTGGCTTGCTATAGAGTCAGCTGGAACGTGTGTATAATTGAGCGTCTCTTGTTCCCAATTAGAAGACATTAGCAACCTCTTGTGGTGTATTGTCTAAATTCATTTTCTGTGTATCATTGAACTCCTAAAATTCATTCTGCAAGTATTAAAGGCAAGCTATGGTGTACCTGTAAGTACACACTCTAAAAAATTTTTATGACACTTAGGCTAGGTTTTGGCTCACCACCTGTTTTAACCCCATAATTGTCACATCAACGCTATGCAGCCATGTGCATTACACACAGTTGCCGGCATTTGCAACACTTCCCCTTTCGCTTGAATGGATCACATTTGTTGGGCTTTTAGGAGAGATTTTTTTCTCCTACTGGCGTGAAGCATAGCAAACACAGCAAATGAACACCCCTATTAGCTCCCTTTGAAGCTTTGAGGGAGAGCTAATTTAAAATTATGCCTGGAGTAAAGGAAGAGAGACATTTAAATAGGGCTTACATGACTGGGTTAAAAGAGGGTTTGACATAGTCCTTCTTGGCCCTCGAACCAAGAGACTCACAAAACTCCTTCAGTTGAGTCTTATCACTATCGCCAATTGCGACACTGGATAACTTCACTTAGATCCCACGATACCAGAAAATAGCCTTTGAGCATATTTGTTTGAATTCCCCAGGAGCCCCTACCACTATTTCCTTGATATACTCCTCCCCCAGTTCTAGCAGTACCCCAGCCTCCCTATCCAATGTATCTAAATGGGAACGATACCTATCCCCCATTGACTTTGCGGATTGGAGTAAAGCTTGGTCCAGGATTTCAAAGTGCTGCCTATAAGGTGCTCCTCTGCTGGTATTGGATCCAAGCCCACATCGCCAAATCAAATCCATCCTGTAATGATAAATGTTTCCATGGATGTGGCCAACGAGGAGACAAACTTCATATCTAAAATATATGAGTGTCCCGCACTGTGGTGTGCGCAAATGAATTTAAATTAAACTGAGTTTTGACTGCTGCAAGAAAAAGGTGTGTACTCCTTTAATAATTAGTATGGGAAGTTCCTGAAGTGTCTGTGCTCAGTTAAATATATAGAATCATTAAAAAATAGTCTACAATATCTACCATATATCAATAATATCTGCTAAAACAAATGACAAAGCATAACAATAAGAGTTTATATAGTCCTGTGATTCTTCAATATCGCAATAATACCTTTAAAGTGCCATTGGTGCAGGAAAAGTTCTTTAAAAATTGCAATCCGTGCAATAATACATGTCAAAGGTGATGAAAGTGCTGTGCTCCCCTTCCTCCTGCGCCCTCACTCACCAGCTATCCATGTAAAGATTGCCTGTACTGGTGAAATATATGTTTCATAGATGTGTCTTTTGCTCTTCCACATGTCCCCAATAGTTAGACGTACTCATAGGATAAGAAACAGAGCATGCATGGCGTGATACCGTTTATAAAAAAGTTTTATTATAAAATAATATCCACTCACATGTTAGTCTTTCATGACAAGTATATAAAACGCTGTATGTTCCAAAATCCAAGAAATGGTGTCACCGGAAGTCTCCGTACCTAATGCATTTCACTCGGGAGCATCATCAGAGGCTGATGGTCCTGCCCCTGTCCGGTGAGATTTTGTTCAAGGGTCTTTTGACTGTTCACCTTCTTCTATGTATCTATTAGCAAAGACGCTAAGCTAGCACTGCTCCACTGCTCAATCCCAGGCCTCTTCTTCTATCAAAAGAAGATGGTGACCTATCTATTCACAGCTGCTAAATGCACAATAGCCAGGGCCTGAAAAAAAAAAAGCTGTTTCATTTGCAGAGGTGAGGAGCATCCTGGCGACTCTCTCAGAAGATGAGTAGTATCCTCCACTAGTCTCACACTCAATTTCTCAAGGTGTGGGCTCAAGGTGTATGCTCTCCCAACTCTGCACCGACCAGTCTGGGCCTGACTAATTGACTCCACTTATCTCCCAGCTTGGGGGATCTTTCTCCTTCTGCCTCTCTATCTCCTCCTCTTCCACCATCTTTCCCTTTATTGTTCTCTTCTTCCCCTGTTCCTTGTTGGACCCCCCCCCTCCTTTTTTTTTTCCTTTCCTTTAATTTTTCTTTCCCCTATCTTCACCAGATGTCCAGTCTAAGATTCATTTTCATACATTTTTGTGGATTGCTCCACACCTCAGCCCCTGTGCCCCAAGGCCCGACACCCTGTGTTGACCCCCTGGCCTTGGTCGGATGGTTCCTGTTGATCAACAGTATATGCTTTAAAACACATTCGATGTGAGTACTTGTCCATGCTGTTTTGTTTTAAGCCTATTGTTGGTATCCTCTGTGTGGGAATGTTGCATTTGTAAAAATATGGTACCAGAAAAGGGGGTTTGGCATAGGAGGAGCTTTGGATATTAAAAGAAAAGATAGAGTTAGAGTACTTACCTGATTGGTGGGTCAGACAGGAAAAGGAGGGGCTTTAGAGGATGGTTGGATGAGGAGGGTCCCAAAAAAGTTTTTGGTTGGAAGGTTAGCTGGCATTGGGAAAACTTTCTACCCTCCTCCCCTCTTAGGTTTATTTGGATGGTTATAGTCCTTCAGCTATGGATTGTTACAGATACAGGTCCATACAGTCATAGCATCTGGTGGAGTTCAAGGTCCTTGAAGGTGGTCAATATGGTAAAATGTAAATTGGTAGGCACCCTTCTCAGGTCTCATAGTTTTGTATGGTTTGTTAACATTGAATTGGGGGTGGTTCATGGTACGATCTGCAGTTATTGGTTTAATTCAGTGGTGGCTGGTGCTCAAATTTTTTTGAGGGGGTGCAAACAAACTGAAAAATACTGAATCCTTCCCCCATCAATTGCAGCCTCACTGTTCCCATCAAATGCAGCCAGTGTGCCCATCAAATGCAGCCATTGTGCCCATCAAATACAGCCATTGTGCCCATCAAATGCAGCCACTGTGCCCATCATATGCAGCCATGTGTGCCCATCATATGCAGCCACTATGCCCATCATATGCAGCCATGTGTGCCCATCATATGCAGACACTTGTGCCCATAATATACAGCCACTGTGCCCATCATATGCAGTCATGTGTGCCCATCATATGCAGCCACTTGTGCCCAGTATATGCAGCTACTTGTGCCAATCAAATGCAGCCACTTGTGCCCATCAAATGCAGCCACTTGTGCCTATCATATGCAGCCACTTGTGTCAATAAAATGCAGCCACTTGTGCCCATCATATGCAGACATTTATGCCCCTCAAATGCAGCCTCTTGTGCCCCTCAAATGCAGCCACTTGTGCCCATCATATGCAGCCACTTGTGCCCATCATATGCAGCCACTTGTGCCCAGTATATGCAGCTACTTGTGCCAATCAAATGCAGCCACTTGTGCCCATCAAATGCAGCCACTTGTGCCTATCATATGAAGCCACTTGTGTCAATAAAATGCAGCCACTTGTGCCCATCATATGCAGACATTTATGCCCCTCAAATGCAGCCTCTTGTGCCCCTCAAATGCAGCCACTTGTGCCCATCATATGGAGCCATGTGTGCCCATCATATGCAGACACTTGTGCCCATAATATACAGCCACTGTGCCCATCATATGCAGTCATGTGTGCCCATCATATGCAGCCACTTGTGCCCAGTATATGCAGCTACTTGTGCCAATCAAATGCAGCCACTTGTGCCCATCAAATGCAGCCACTTGTGCCTATCATATGCAGCCACTTGTGTCAATAAAATGCAGCCACTTGTGCCCATCATATGCAGACATTTATGCCCCTCAAATGCAGCCTCTTGTGCCCCTCAAATGCAGCCACTTGTGCCCATCATATGCAGCCACTTGTGCCCATCATATGCAGCCACTTGTGCACAGTATATGCAGCTACTTGTGCCAATCAAATTCAGCCATTTGTGCCCATCAAATGCAGTCATGTGTGCCTATCATATGCAGCCACTTATGCCCATCATATGCAGCCACTTGTGCCAATCAAATGCAGCCACTTGTGCCCATCATATGCAGACATTTATGCCCATCAAATGCAGCCACTTGTGCCCAGGGGTGTACCAACGGTGGGGCGGGGGGTGCGGTTCGCCCCGGGTGCTACACATTGGGAGGGTGTCAGTGTCGGGTGACACCACTTACAGAGGGTGGGGAGAGCCCTGGCAGCTCTCTATGGCCGTTTTTTTTTCCAGCCAGATCACCCCCGTGCTGCGGCAGCAATGGTCTGGCATTTGCTTTCCTCCTTGCTCCTCCCACCACTGCTGCGCTGCTGAGCCAAGCCTGTTACTATTCTCCGCCCGAGTGGCGCAGCGACCTTGCTAGCTGCTGCCCTGGTGTACTTGCAGCTGAGCCAGCTGCCCTCCCTGCCAGTGTCCTCCGAGGTGAGCTTGTGATAAGGGGGTTGGCATGGTGGTTGCTGCCCTCAGCTGGTGTGCTGTGAGAAGAGGGTGGGGTATTTGTTTCTGCCTCCCTGACCTGGTCTAATAAGTGGGAAGGGGGGGAGGCTGCTGTGTCCACCACTGACTAATGTGCTAACTCACTGCTTTTACTTTAACCACTTGTTTACTGGGCACTTAAACCCCCCTCCTGCCAAGACCAATTTTCAGCTTTTAGCGCTGATGCATTTTGATGACAATTGCGCGGTCATACAACACCGTACCCAAATAAAAATTTTATCATTTTTTTCCCACAAATAGAGCTTTCTTTTGGTGGTATTTAATTACAGCTGGGAGTTTTATTTTTTGCTAAACAAACAAAAAAAATGCAAAAAAAAAAAAAAAATCATGTTTAATAGTTTGTTATAAAATTTTGCAAACGGGTAATTTTTCTCCTTCATTGAAATGCGCTGATGAGGCGGCACTGGTGGGCACTGATGGGCGGCACTGGTGGGCACTGATGGGCACTGATGGGCGGCACTGGTGGGCACTGATGGGCGGCACTGGTGGGCACTGATAGGCGGCACTGGTGGGCACTGGTAGGCACAGTTAAGGCGACACTAATAGGCACAGATAAGGTGGCACCGATAGGCACAGATAAGGCAGTACTGATGGGCACAGATAAGGCGGCACTGATGGGCACTGATAGGTGGCACTGATAGGTGGCACGGATGGGTGGCACAGATGGGTGGCACTAAGGGGCACTGATAGGTACCACTGATAGATGGGACTGATGGGCACTGATAGGTGGCACTGATAGGTGGCACTGACTGGTAGATGACACTGATGGGCACAGATATGTGGCACTGAGGTGCAGCAATGTTGTTGAGGCAGATTGTGGGCACTGATAGGTGGCACTGTGGGCACTGATAGGTAGCACTGTGGGCACTGTTAGATGGCACTGTGGGTACTGATGTATGGCACTGTGGGCACTGATGTATGGCACTGCTGGATGGCATTATGGGCACTGATGGGTGGCACTGCTGGGTGGCACTGATACACTGGCTAATGTCCCGATCACGGCCGCCGGTGATCGGCTTTTTTTTTTCTCTCCTCGCACTGTCAGCGCGAGGAGGAAAAATAGCCAATTACCGACTCTGTTTTGTCACATGATCAGCTGTCATTGGCTGACAGCTGATCACGTGGTAAGGGGTCGGGATCGACCCCTTGCTCGGATCGGTGATCAGGTGAGTCTCATTGACTCGCAGATCACAGAGTCACCTCAGGGGGCGCGCAGGCCGCTTGTGCATGGGACGACGTCAATAGACGTAGTCCCGGCAAAGGAGGTCCGCGCTGTAGCCGCCATTTGGCTATAGCGCGGATATCAAGAGGTTAAAGGGTGATTCAGTGATTGGAGTGCAATCATTTTCAATAAAATTTTACCTGAGTGTAATTTTTTGATTGGACTTTACTTGCATGCTGGTCCATATTTTGCTTGTTGTTTTTCCAATGCGGCTTTAGAAATGCTTTCTGGATTCCTGTGCAACTCCATGCGGTGCAATTTTCAACTCATTCATTTAACTGGGATGAAATCACATTGAATCACACAAAAATGTAATGCACACACTACTTTTTAAAAAGCGTACTGCACCAAATTGCATGATACTATGGTACCATGAAATCTGGAGCAGGCAAAAGCACTGCCATTGTGATCTGTGTTAAAGGTGTCCTTAGAAAAATATATATACACCCGCAGGAGATCACGTACCCAGTGCGTTTTGAACGCAGTGTGGGAAACGCATACAGAACATGGATTTCCTGCACCACCTTCTGGTATAAACGAGCTCTTAAAGTGGTACTAAAGGTTTGTTGCACAGAGTGACCCTGAACCTCGTCTTCTGGGGTCCCTCAGTGGCTCTCGTGGCTCCTCCCCGAATTAGATAACGCCCTAGGAGAAGCGCTCTCACGTGGGGGTTATTTTACTGACTCACTCCTGATTCATTCATTTGGCGTCCACATACAGTATTTCATGTGTCTGGCATCCTGAAAGGGGCTGGTCACATGAATAGGGAAGGGAGCCAAAGTGATGTGGGGGGGGGGGGGGGGGGGCGACGCCCCACAATGCACGGGCCGCCACTGGTGTAATTGCCTCTAAGTCGGTTTCGTTTGGATGGAGGTACATAGAAATAGCTACAAGGACCTTGGGGCTTCATTCATATTGTATTGAATGTTATTCTGTTATTTCTATATTTTTTTCCACTAAGGGGCTGCTATGGCCATCAAACTCCATTTGTGTCTTGTTTGGGTTACTAAGGTATTGATGTGTGGTGGAGCGGTGGTCAAGCAGCATGAGAGATACGGTCATCTTTAATACCCTAGTCATGTATCAAATATCAGCAAAAGCTAAAAACAATTAAAACTATCCAGCCAACAACCACCTCTTTTGCAAAGTGTGTAATTTCTTGAGTCACTTGGATCCAAGTGCCTTGAGAAAGCATGTGCTTTGCACAAGAAACTGTCATTGACTGGATGGTTTTAATTGTTTTTAGCCTTTTCTGATTTATGATACAATAAAAATGACATATCGTGAGTTTCCTGGATTTTCTCCTTCTGAACTGGAATTAATTAAGCTATTTATTTGCTCAGGGCACCGAGGCCGACTGCTGTGGATTTACAGAGGAAAATAGTGTGAAATCTTTAAGGACAACCTCTTCTATATGCAAAGATGTGTGTTCCCTCCAGAGACACTTACCCTGAGTAGTACACATCTATTTGAGTTATATGTATGAGGACACACAACTATATCTGCACTTTCAGCATTGGACCTTAGGATTTTACAGAATTGGGGATATGCAGCTTTGTGAAGACACCTTTATGTACCTGAATTTCATCTGTATTAGTGGCTTAGGTGCATTCAAACCAACCCCCCCCCCCCCCCCCCCAGTAACATAAGCCAAACTAGCAACAATATATCCCCCACCAACAACAATAGACCTCCCCAGCAACAATAGACTGCCACACAAAAATAGATGCTCTCCAGCAACAATAGATCCCTGAGCAGGCAGCAACAGTAGACCCCTCCCTCAACAGTAGATCCCTTTCAGCAACAATTTACCCCCTCAGAAACACAAGCCCTCCAGCAACAAAAGATCCCCCACAAGCAACAATATACCGCCATGCAAAAATAGAACCCCTCCAGGAACAATATATCCCCCAGCAGCCAGCATCAATAGTCCCTCCAGCACACGCTTCACCCCTTGCCATTAGATACATTCTAAGCTGGAAGGGCTGGAACTGCATTCCCCCCAAGTTCCCACTGAAGAAAAGCCCTGGTTCCAGCAAACAGAAAATCTAGGCCAGTATAATTTCCTTATCCACTTAAAGCGGTAGTAAACCCGCTGAGGTTTTTTTTCATACCTGCAAGGCATAATGAGCTAGTATGCACAGCATACTAGCTCATTATGAAATACTTACCTTAGAGCGAGGCCCCGACATCTCGCCCAATGCACGCCGAGGAAGCTGACATGTTCCCTTGGCGTGTCTTCCAGGGTATCGCAGCTCCGGCGCTGTGAGTGGCCGGAGCTGCGATATCGTCACTCCCGCGCATGCGCGCAGGAGATTTCTTTCTGGCAGGGTTCGGTGTCTGCCGGACTTTCAGCCGAGAATCCCCTGTGCGCATGCGCCACTGCAGTCAGTTGCGCATTGCAAGGGGAATATCTCCTAAACCGTACAGGTTTAGGAGATAGTTTTTTTACCTACAGGTAAGCCTTATTATAGGCTTACCTGTAGGTAAAAGTTGTAAAAAAGACTATACTAACGCTTTAAGGACCAGCCTCCATTTGGAATTTAGGTGTTTACATGTTTAAAACTCTTAGTTTTTTTTTTGCTTGAAAATTACTTAGAACCCCCAAACATTATATATATATTTTTTCTAACACCCTAGAGAATAAAATGGCAGTCATTGCAATACTTTTCTTCACACCGTATTTGCGCAGCGGTCTTACAAGTGCAGTTTTTTGGAAAAAATTAACTTTTTGAATAAAAAATTAGACAACAGTAAAGTTAGCCCAATTTTTTTTAAATTGTGAAAGATAATGTTACGCCAATTAAATTGGTACCCAACCTGTCACGCTTCAAAATTGCACCCGCTCGTGGAATGGCGTCAAACTTTTACCCTCAAAAATCTCCATAGGTGACATTTTAAACATTCTACAGGTTGCATGTTTTGCTTTACAGAGAAGGTCCAGGGCTAGAATTATTGCTCTCACTCTACCGATCGCGGTGATACCTCACATGTGTGGTTTGACCACCGTTTTCTTATGTGGGAGCTACTCACGTATGCGCTTGCTTCTGCGAGCGAACGCGTTGGGACAGGGCACGTTAAAAAGAAAAAAAAAATTCTTATTTATTTTTTTTATTTTTTCACTGTTTAAAAAAAAAAAAATGGGTCACTTTTTTTCCTATTAAAAACATGATAGATACTCTTAAATATGAGATCTGGGGTCAAAAAGTCCTCAGATCTCATATTTGGACTAAAATGCAAAAAAAAAAGTCATTTGAAAAAATGACAACAGAAAAATGTGCCTTTAAGACGTATGGGCGGAAGTGATGTCTGCCCTCCTATGGTATGGAGACGGGTGGGGGCCAAATTCCCCTCACTCGTTTCCATACACAGACACGGAAAGGTCCTGATAGCCTCCGCCGCTACCTACGGCTCCGGTAAGTGGTGGAGGGCGCGGTAGAGAGGCGGGAGGAGGGTGACACCTCTCACGCCGCTGAGAACGGTGATCTCGCGCCGAATCCGCCACAGAGACCACATTATCGTAAACAGAACCAGCGGCTCTAAAGATGGATACCTCGGTTGTGGCAGCAGCTGCTGCTGTTACTGAGATGTCCATCTTCAAACTGCCGATGTATGTGTACATGAGCCGGTCGGTAAGTGGATAAGGAAAGGAAGGGTGGCGGGTGGCGGGTGGATGGTGGCGGTTGGCGGGTAGCTGCTCATACACTAGTAGATATTTTTTAATGATCATTTTTGTTTTAAGAACATTCATTCCTTTTTATAGTTAGTGTGATAAAATTGATGATCATTTCGACCAGTGGCTGCCCGTCCATATGGGGCGCAGTGACAAATCCATGCACCTGGCCCCTAATCTACATGCAGGGCGTCGGACACATTGATTTCAATTGGGTTTTTTTCTTGAAGCACATGATTAGAGCCTGAGGCTCTAACTGGCTTAAAAAAAGGGTGTGCTCGGAGCGCACTGAGCCTACCCAGTTGTGTGACAATAGCTAATTAATATTGGGGGTCTTGGGTGTGATTGCTACCCTTGCTTCCGTCTCCCACGTGGGGGGGATCTCCGCCTTCCTATCTGCCTCCAGCACCGCACGCTGGGAGGGGTGTCGTTGGTGTGCCCCCCCTCCCAACAAATATCAAGCCGCCACTGATTTCTACCATAGAAGAAGAAAATTTGGAGGACCTGGATGGAAATTGTTTTTCGATCAAACTTTATTTTAGCAGTGAATGAGGGTTTTTATTTGAGAAATGCCATTCATTTCGAAATTGAATGTTAAAAGCAAATGACATTTTCAACACTCGCCAAGCCGACAATGTACTGAAAATTTTATAGGAATTTTCTTTTGAAAATCTGCTGGTGTGTTCCCAGCTTTATTGAGCTGTTTGTGTAATCTGATTTGCTGCTGTTCCCATCTAGACACGATATCAGCTATCCAGGTCTATTCAGACAAAGAAAACAGCCTTTCTAAACCTGAAATGAACTTCCTGACAGTGGGAAGTACATGATGACCTATCCATATGCAGTATTTTACATATGGCTGGCTAAAAAGACATAACACAGATGTTAAAAAAAATAAAAAAAAATTCATCAAATATAATATGGAGATAAAAAGTGCCAACAACACTATACAGTACATTTCTTCTATTTCTATAAAATATATCACAGTTCTATCTTACAATATTCCTACTTATCCTGGGTAGCTCTAACTGCAGGAGGCCAATAGATCCATTAGGAAGGGCATCACACTACAATCTAAATGCAAAACAACCAGAGAGATGGCAGATTTCCTCCACACACAGCAATGCCATGCAGGATTACACCGCAAAGAGGCCGGAGATTTACTGATAGAGGTCACAAGCTGCATTTATATGCCAACTATACAAATAAAATGTCATAGTTGTTATTGTTCTTAAAACGTAATTTTATTTAACCACTTGAACCTCCAGAAGATTTACCCCCCTTCCCGACCAGGGATTTTTTTTTCGCCATACGGCACTCTGTTAACTGACAATTGGCTCAGATATAGCCATTGGCTCTGGCTGCGGTCAATCAGAGCCAGTGATGAGGGAGCGGGGGGGGCAGGGTCGGGCTCCGCTCTGGGTGTCTTATGCTATGGGGGCATTTGTCGGTAGGGTGGAGAAAGCAGCGCTGGTGGGGGACCCCAGAAGAGGAGGATCGAGGCTTCTTTGTGCAAGATCATTGCACAGAGCTGGTAAATATAACATGTTTGTTAGTTTAAGAGAAAAAAAAAAAACAAGGCTTTTCAATTACTTTAATAAATTAGGAAAATTATCAGTAGCATTACACCGTAGTTATTAATTTTAACCTCCTGCCCGACTTATAGGAAAATGACTGCGAGTGGGATCCCCTCTCGTTCTGGGACAGTGCCATATGGCGTTGCCCCAGTGGCTCTTTACCCATGTGATTGGCTGTGTCTCATCATGTATTTGTGGAAGTGCCATTTATCGACTCTCCAAGCCTCACACTGACAGAGTGTGAGGTGAGGAGAGCTGTTCGGTGGCATCTCTTCGCAGGGGAGACTGTACAGATAATCAGGGCACTGGTTATCAATGCCCTGATTACAGTGCAGCCCCCACAGTGCCCGGTAAGTGATGCCAGTCTGTGCCCATCAGTGACACCAATCAGTGCTCATCAGTGACATCAATCATTGCCACCAATCAGTGCTGCCTTTCAGTGCCTACCAGTGCTTGCTCATCAGTGCCACCCATCAGTGCTGCCCATCAGTGCCACCTATAAGTGCCCATCAGTGCTGCTTATCATTGCACATCAGTGCCGCATATCAGTGCCACCTGTCAGTTCCCATCAGTGCCACATATTAGTGCCTCCTCATCAGTGACAACAATCAATGCTCATCAGTGACACCAATCAGTGCTGTCTTTCAGTGCTCATCAGTGCCTGCTCACCAGTGCCGTCCATCAGTGTCCATCAGTGCTGCCTATCAGTGCTGACAATCAGTGCCACCTATCAGTACTGCCTATCAGTGCCTATTATTGCCGGCCTATCAGTGCCCATCAGTGCCACATATCAGTGCCCATCACTGCCACCTAACAGTACCCATCAGTGCCGTATATCAGTGCCGCATATCAGGGCCTATCAGTGCAGCATATCAGTGCCCATCAGTGCCGCATATCAGTGTCCACCAACATATTTGTGCCTCCTCATCAGTGTCATGTAATCAGTGCCCATCAGTTCCGCCTTATCAGTGCACATCAGTGAAGGAGAAAAATTACTTATTTACAACATTTTCTCACAGAAACTAAGAAACATTTTTTTTTTCAAAATTTTCAGTCTTTTTTAAATTTTTAAAAAAAAAAACCCAGGGGTGATTAAATACCAACAAAAGAAAACTCTATTTGCGTGAAAAAAACAATAAAAATGTAATTTGGGTACAGTGTTGCATGACTGCGCAACTGTCATTCAAAGTGTGACAGCGCTGAAAGCTGAAAATTGGCCTGGGCAGGAGGGGAGTGAAAGTGCCCGATATTGAAGTAGTCACCTCCCTTGGCATTTTTCGTGTTTTGTTGCCTCACAACCTGGAATTAACATGAATTGTTTGAGGATTTGCATCATTTAATTTACAGAACATGCCCACAACTTTGAAGATGTTTTTTTTTTATTGTGAAGCAAACAACAAATAGTACAAAATAACAGAAAAAGTAATTGTGCATAACTATTCACCCCCCTAAAGTCAATACTTTGTAGAGCTACCTTTTGCAGCTATCACAGCTCCTAGTCTCTTTGGATAAGTCTCTATGAGCTTGCCACATCTTACCACTGGGATTGTTGCCCATTTCTCCTTGCAAAACTGCTCCAGCTCCTTCAAGTTGGATGGTTTGCGCTTGTGAACAGCGATCTTTAAGTCTGACCACAAACTTTCTAATGGATTGGGGTCTGGGCTTTGACTAGGCCATTCCAACACATTTACATGTTTCCCCTTAAACCACTGTGTTGCTTTAGCAGTGTGTTTCGGGTCATTGTCCTGCTGGAAGGAGAACCTCCGCCCTAGCCTCAAATCACACACAGGGTGGTACAGGCTTTGCTCCAGAATATCCCTGCATTTAGCACCATCCATCTTTCCCTCAACTGACCAGTTTCCCAGCACCTACTGCTGAGGTGGTGTTCTTTGGGTGATGTGTTAGGTTTGCGCCAGACATAGTCCCATCAGACCAGAGCACCTTCCTCCATACATTTTGGGAGTCTCCCACATGCCTTTTCGCAAACTCAGAACGTGTGATTTTGTTTTTTGCTGAAAGTAATGGCTTTCTTCTGGCCACTCTGCCATAAAGCCCAACTCTATGGAGCGTATGGCTTTTTATCGTCCTATGTACAGATACTCCAGTCTCTGCTGTGGAACTCTGCAGCTCCTCCAGGGTTACTTTATGTCAAAGTACCCCTACCATTTCATAAAGAAAGTGTCAAAAGGGTTAAATAAGGCAAACACACTTTTGAAAAATTCCTTTATTAAAAATGAAAAAAATAAAAAAAAGATTCCAGCGGTGCTAATCCACTCTTGCTATCCAGCGACGGATCTCCGGGGTCCAGCGATGGATGATCATATCCAGCGACGGGGGATCTCTCAGTCCAGCGCTGTCCATACATCCTTCTTCTGTCTCCACTCCGGAGACACTGCAGAGAGCCCAGCGCTGACGTTTCTTATATTAGGAGGGCGGGGCCACCCGTCACCTGACCCCACCCCCTCTGACGCTGGTGAAGGGAGCCAGGGGTTCCCCAGTGACGTATGGGTGACCCCGCCCCCTCTGATGTAACGGAAACCTGCGTTACAGAGGGGGCGGGGTCACCCACACGTCACTGGGGAACCCCTGGCTTCCCTCTCCAGCTGGATATGATCATCCATCGCTGGACACCGGAGATCCGTCGCTGGATAGCAAGAGTGGATTAGCACCGCTGGAATCTTTTTTTTATTTTTTTCATTTTTAATAAAGGAATTTTTCAAAAGTGTGTTTGTCTTATTTAACCATTTTGACACTTTCTTTGTGAAATGGTAGGGGTACTTTTGTACCCCCTTACCATTTCAAAAAGGGGGGGCGGGATCTGGGGGTCCCCTTGTTAAAGGGGGCTTCCAGATTCTGATAAGCCCCCCGCCCGCAGACCCTCACAACCAACGGCCAGGGTTGTGAGGATGAGGCCCTTGTCCTCATCAACATGGGGACAAGGTGCTTTGAGGGGTCACAGACCCCCAAAGCATCCTCCTAATGTTGAGGGTATGTGGCCTGGTACGGTTCAGGAGGGAGGGGGGCCGCTCTCTCGTCCCCCCCTCTTTTCCTGCGGCCTGCCAGGTTGCCTGCTCGGATAAAGGGTCTGATATGGATTTTTAGGGGGACCCCCACGTTAATTTTTTTTTTAATTTGATGCGGAGTTCCCCCTAATATCCATATCAGACCTGAAGGGTCTGGTATGGATATTTAGGGGGACCCCCACGTCATTTTTTTTTTTTATTTGACACGGGGTTCCCCTTAATATCCATGTCAGACCTGAAGGGCCTGGTAATTGAATTTAGGGGAACCCCCACGCTTTTTTTTTTTTTTAAATCAATGAATGAATGAATTGTCGGCTAATACAGAGAACACTCATTGAGTGTTCTCTGTATTACGGGGAGCCGACAATTTAGCCGCAAGTGATTTTAAAAGACTTTTTTTCCTGCACAAATGACACTTTGTGCAGGGACAGTTCTAAGCCCCAGAAACATGCGCCCCTTCACAGGCATACTATAGGTACCCCCCAGCTACGAAATTTAAAGGAATATTACACTTTTATTGTTTCACTTTAATCATTATTAAAATCACTGCTCCTGAAAAAACGGCCGTTTTTAAAACTTCTTTTTGCATTGATCCATGTCCCCTGGGGCAGGACCCGGGTCCCCAAACACTTTTTAGGACAGTAACCTGCATATTACCCTTTAAAATGAGCACTTTAGATTGTGAACGTTGGAGTCCCATAGACTTTAATAGGGTTCTAAAGTTCACACGAAGTTTAGGTCTGTTCGCAGGTTCTGGTGCGAACCGAACAGGGGGGTGTTCGGCTCATCCCTATTCATGGCAGTGTTTGGTTAGTGGTCCCTCTTGCCTAGGTGTTGCAGCCTCTGGGGCCTTTCAAAAAGGTGTGTATATGTAATGACAGATCATATGACACTTAGATGGCACACAGGTGGACATCATTTCACTAATTATGTAACTTCTGAAGGTAATTGGTTGCATCAGAGCTTTTTATGGGCTTCATAACAAAGGGGGTGAATACATACGCACATGCCAATTATCATTTTTTTTCCTGAAAAATAGTTTTATGTAAATATTTTTCTAATTTTACTTCACCAACTTAGACTATTGTGTTCTGATCCATCACAAATAATTCAGATAAAAAAACACTGAACTAAAGGCTGTAACACAAGGGGGGTGAATACTTTTGCAAGGCACTGTATGTCCAAAGCCTTCCGCCTCAACCAGTGCAAACATCTCTAAAATATGTTCCTTCCTAATGAATTACAACACCAAGCTCCAAGTCCACTCCCTGTTCATCTCCCGCCTTGACTACTGCAACTTCCTCCTCATTGGCTTACCTTTACATAGGCTATCGCCCCTTTAGTCTATCATGAATGCTGCTGGCAGACTTATCCACCTCACCAACCATTCAGTGTCTTCTACTCCACTCTGCTGATCCCTCCACTGGCTTCTGCTCACCCAATGAAAGTTCAAAATACTAACAACAACTTACAAAGTCATCCACAACTCTGCCCCAGCTACATCACTAACCTAGTCTCAAACCTAATCATTCTCTTTGTTTCTCCCAGGACCTCCTGATCTCTAGCTCTCTTCTTACCTCCTTCCATACTCATCTCCATGACTTCTCCTGAGCCCCCCCAACCTCTGGAACTCACTACCCCAATCTGTCCGACTATCTCCAACTCTGTATACTTTTAGGCGATCCTTGAAAACCCTTCTCTTCGGAGAGGCCTACCCTCCCCCCACCTAACAACTGTATTTCCACTTAGTCCATCAGCTCACCTCCCACAGTTATTACCTTTTGTATGTCTTGACCCTTACTCTTAGATTGTAAGCTCTAAGGAGCAGGGCCCTCTGATTCCTCCTGTATTAAATTGTATTGTTGTTTTACTGTCTGCCCTTATGTATAAAGCACTGCAGAAACTGTTGGCGCTATTTAAATCCTGAATAATAATAATATACAGTATATATACAATCTTTGTTTTGCAAAAGCAAATTAATTACATGACAAAAAATTCCCAGAGAACCATGGGTTAGCAAAAGAGATAGAATAGTGGTAAATTTAAATGTTTACATATTCTTCCCAATCGTGCAGCTGTGGCGCAGTGACTCTGTAATTCAGCTCTCCCTGCTCCTCCTGCCAGTGGTAACTCGGCAGCTCAGCAAACCCAACTCCTCTTTTCAGAGGTAACTCAGCAGCTCAACAACCCTAACTCCTCCTTTCAGAGGTAACTCAGCAGCTCGCCTCTTTGTGTTCTTCCTCCCACCAGTAGCACTGCAGTGAAGCTCACCCTGCTCTCCTAGCAGCAAATTAACAGCTCAGCTCCCCTGCACCCTCACTCATTGGTAGTTCAGTAACTCCGTTCACCCTGCTCTCCCCTCCCGGCAGTGACTCAGCAACCTGCAATCTTTTTCATCTCTAATATTAATATAAAAGAGGCGCTCTAAGAGGAGAGTGCAGAAGGAGATATAGCTGCTCAGAGATCTAACTTCAGTAACTTGCCAGCTTTTCTTGTAAATTTCAGGATGAATTCCTCCACAGTGTCTGCAGCTTCAGAGGTCAATGATGACTTGTTCTAAAGCTCATTACCTACTTGTTAAGAATAAGTAAGACCTTGAATGGCCACAGTTACACCTTAGGGTTCCACATGTCTGAATGAAATTTTGGACTAAACTGTCTAGTAAAGCAGCCTTTCTAAACATTTTTACCCCAGCGGAACCCTTTTCATTTGTCAAAGAAACCCCATCCACTAGTCATAGTAAATTAGATCATGGCATACCCAAAGAATTTGAAACCTTGAGTAGATAATTTTTTCCAATTGATCCTGGGAGAAACCTGGATAGGAAAAACTATGATAAGTGAGAGAAGTCTTTTTTCAGTCTTTTTTAACCCTGCTGTAAAGAGAGGTAAACACAAACAGGTAAAAAGGAGATGGGTGCGCCATCTGCTGGCTAAAAAAACATTAATATAAAACTTTTCATATGTACCGCACATAAAAAATAAAAATAAAAAAAAGGAAAAAAGGAAATAAAGAATATGCTATACATTTTTTTTCTCTATAATAATTCCTTTCCATTTGTACACAAAATGTTGGATAGCTTTATTTAAATTATTATTATTGTTATTATTATTATGTCAGAGAATTGTATTTGCAGTTTCTCTTCATAGCACTGAGCTGCCGCAGTGACTGCATATTAAATCACCCCAAAAATCGAATTCTACCTTTCACTCTACTCCCCTTTTATTCTCTCCTAACTCAGAGAACTCTCCATGAATTCCATACTTAGATTTTTACAACAAGTGGCAGTTATTGACAGCGCGTGTATGTTTTTTTGACCCCGCTGCTATTTTATCATATTTTTTTGACAGTACATTTTCGCTTGTTAGACATTTAATTAAGCATTTAATTAAACAGGGTGGCAAGCAAGCTAAAATTTGTCTTGGAGAGATGTTATGAAGCATTTCATTTAAGATGACACCTTGCCTCAAGCAAGAAAAGGAAGCAACAGCAGCAGAATTCCTTATAAGAGTGTCTGCTCTGGATGCTGCAAAGAGATATAGAAATTGATTCACCAAGTCTGAGATTTGACCTGGATTGGATTGATCTGTAGTTAATGGATGGCTGCAGATATCAGCCAAATTCTTGGTTCAACCTCCAAAGTTGATTTATAGGAATACATTTTTAGGTGTTCTTATTAAAAATATATGCATTATTTGATCGATCATATAATATAAAAAGTCATGTCATTTTTAAAATTTAAATGGATTAAAAAAATATTAAACCCTAATGCCACGTACACACGATCAGACCACCCGCCAGACTCTGCACTGTAGGTCCGCCGGACTTTCCGAACCTGCCCACACATTACCGGACTTTTCCGGCAGACAATCCGCCAGACTATGGCAGGGGCTCGCCGGACTTTTGAAATGAATGGACTTGCCCACACACAGAGAAAAGTCTGTTCATTTTGAACGTGGCTTCAAGTAGACAGAACTAGCGAAGGAAGTGAATGTCGCCGCCTCCATCTGCGAGATTGACACCTCGCTAGCCCCGTCACCTGGTATGGATTTAACGGGGAACCTCTCACTGAAAAAACGGCGTGGGGTTCCCCCCCAAGGTCCATAGCAGACCCTTATCTGAGCACGCAGCCAGGACAGTCAGGAAAGGGGGTGGGGACCAGCGAGCGCCCCCCCCCCCCTCCTGAGCCATACCAGGCCGTGTGCCCTCAACATGAGAGGGCACATTGGGGAAGTGCCCCCCCACCCCAAAGCACCTTGTCCCCATGTTGATGAGGACAAGGGCCTCTTCCCGACAACCCTGGCCGTTGGTTGTCGGGGTCTGCGGGCAGGGGGCTTATCGGAATCCGGGAGCCCCCTTTAATAAGGGGACCCCCATATTCCAGCCCCCACCCTATATGAATGAGTACGGGGTACGATGTACCCCTACCCATTCACCTGAGGAAAAAAGTGTACATAAAAAAAACACAACGCAGGTTTTTAAAGTACTTTATCAGACAGCTTCCGGGGGCTTCTTCTGTCTTCATGGGGTCTTCTCATTGGGCTCCTCCGCTATCTTCTGCTCTTTTGCTAGCTCTTTTACTAATGGAGGAGCCTGGCTTTCTTCTTCGTCATCGCCACCGTCCGGGGGTCTTCTTCCAACTTCGGGGTCTTGTCCCGTTCTTTGGTTCTTCTTGCCGAGCCTCCGCTATCTACTCATTCACATAGGGTAGGGGGCCGGAATCCGGGGGCCCCCTTATTAAAGGGTGCTCTCAGATTCCGAAAAGCCCCCCACCCGCAGACCCCGACAACCAATGGCCAGGGTTGTCGGGAAGAGGCCCTTGTCCTCATCAACATGGGGACAAGGTGCTTTGGGGTGCCCTTTTGGGGAAGCACCGCCCCCATGTTGAGGGCACACTGCCTGGTATGGCTCAGGAGGGGGGGGAGCGCTTTCTCATCCCCACCCCCTTTCCTGACCGGCCGGGCTGCATGCTCGGATAAGGGTCTGCTATGGACTTTGCAGGGGACCCCCACACCATTTTTTTATGGCATAGGGGTTCCCCTTTAAATCCATACCAGATGACAGGGCTAGCAAGGTGTCAATCTCGCCTATGGAGGCAGCGACATTCACTTCCTTCGCTAGTTTTGTCTATCTGGAGCCACGTCAAAATGACTTTTCTCCATGTGTGGGCAAGTCTGTTCATTTCAAAAGTCCGGCGGACTAGCACACAGACGGGCGGATTGTGTCCGGCGGCCAATTTTGAGTCAAGACTTGCTTCAAAGTCTGCTGGACTTTTGGGAAGAAAAAGTCAGCCGGAGCTCACACATGGGTGGATTGTCCGCCGGACCAAGTCCGCTGGATACTCCGATCGTGTGTATGTGGCATTAGTGTTTTTAGCTTAACACATTATGTACAATAATATATATATATAACAAAAAAAAAAAAACTTTCAATGCTGCTGGCTATTGCTCGCTCAGTGCTGCTTCCCTGAATTTCCAGTCTTAACAGGAAAAGGTTAACAGTGAACAGTACAGTTTTATAAATCCCTAGGAGAAGGATGGGTTATCAAGAGAATGCTTTGCCATCCTAGGCTCTGTTTCCTCTGATGTACACAGGGTATAGAGACACATCTCTTGTCCCTGAATGCAAAGATTGCTCCATAGGATGCTGAAAAAGAATGGAGCCACCCTGAAACAGGAAACCTGGGGCAGCAATTGTGGCACCAGCTTAAACTGGAACCTAAGTGTAGCACCCTCCTAGATAGGTGCTAGGATTAGATAGACAGATTTAGTGCTGGCTCATTGTGTTCTGTGGAGCTGTGTTTTTGATAAGTTCAGCTTGTCGCGGATTTTAATGATGGTTAAAATGAAAGAATCCAAATCAAAAATTTATTGAAATATTGTGAACCTACCAGGCCACATGCACTTAACATGGGGGAGTGCTTTGGGGTGGGGGGGACTCATGTTCATGTTGAAAAGGACAAGGGCCTCTTCCCAACAAAGGCTTAGGTTGTGGGGGTCTGTGGGTGAGGGGCTTATTGGAATCTAGAAGCCCCCTTTAACAAGGGGGCCCCTAGATCCCACCCTCCTCATGTGAATGAGCATGGGTACATATTACAACTACCCATTTACCAAAAAAGTGAATAAAGACAGTACAATCGTTTTTGACAATTCCTTTACTAAAAATAAAAAAAAATGTCACCCAAAGTGGATCCATCATCAATCATGACGGCGACGCCACCGCTGGACCAGAAAAAAGCAAAAAACTATCCCCCAGCAACGAAGACTAACTGTCATGTCCCTTCTTCCCTGCCATCTGACAGTTCTTATATAGGTTGGAGGCAGAGCCACCTGGTAAAGTCACCTGCTGGCACCACTCCTTATGACGTTATCGGCCCAGCATACATCAAAGGGCCTGGTATGGATTGGGGGGGCCCAATCACTTTCTTATTTTACCGGCAATGTTTTTTTTAAATTCAGCTTTCATCGGGGAAGACCATTGACGGCTGATGACTTATCGGTTGTTAAGGATGCCATGGCCGGATACTCGGCCCAGTTCCTTAACAACCAGCTTTCATTGTGCCCTGATTGTGCTTAGAATGTACTGTGCAGCACGCAGTGCATTGTGGGGCCTCCCGGCGGGTGAACTTCCCACTGAGCGCCCTGCAAATTCAGATGTTTGCGGAACAGGCGAACAGGCGATGTTTGGGCCAAACTTTTGCTTGGCTCGAACCATTCACCCAACACTAGAGCTGATTACTTAGCTCAGTTGCTAATAGTCTGTTTACTTCCTCAGCTTTCCAGAGAGAGGTAGAAGCATAGGTGTGGAGTTATACAAATGGCAGTATGAATATTTATACTACCCTAGTCAATCCCAGGGAGCAGGACCCTGAAGATTTCTGGTAGTCTGTGTATATTATCTGGGACACTGAGCTCTGTGTCTTTTCCTGGAGAGGATTAGTCCAGCCTGGGGGAGCTTTCTGCTCTCCGGGGCAACATTGCCATGTTCTTGCTGTTTGTGAGGCCTCAGTTGGGCGACCTGAGGGCCTGGATGCTGAAGCTAGAGATTTCTGACTGAGGGGCTATCTGCTGGAGATCTAGTCTAGCATCACAGGAGAATAGTGTCTCTTGGAAGTTGGAAGGAGGCAACCAGCATTCCCTGGGAATTTTGTGAGTACTGCTGAGATCTTAGAGATGTTTGGGCTGTTGCCTCCCCTCTTGTTCTAGAGAGACAGTTTTGTGTTTTTGCTAAAGGGGACATCGGCTGGTGTCCTGAAGAGCTTAGTTTATCTAAATTCTTTTAAAGGGCCTCTGCGCTTAGTGCTCTAAAGAAAAAAGCCTGTGTGCTTTAACTGCTTCCATTACAGAGGAGCTCAGTCTATCTAGTTCCTTGTTAAGGGACTTGGTACTCTAAATAAAGAAGCCAGCTTCTAACTGTTTCTGTTACCATCCAAGTCCACAGTGTGCTATATGCAAGGACTTCTGCCTCAGGTCTACATTTAACTGTTTCTACTATAAAGCCAAGTCAACAGTTTGCTATATGCAAGGATTTCTGCTTCAGCTTTACGGAAAAGAAATCGCTGTCATCAAAATGTACATTGTTTCTGTTTTTGGAGTATCCCACTCAATTCCCTCAACCCTATCCAAGTTCTACAAAAATAAAAACAACACACCTAGACTGGTTATTGAGGAAAAGTGTGTCTGAAATTGTGTGCTTAACACAGAAAGACAGATAAGACAGATTGAGACAGAAGGTGCAGTTAAAATCACACCTTTAATAAAATAGCAAAAATAACACAGTCCAGGAATGTAGTGAAAAAAACAAAAACCAGGGTTTGGATTGCCAGAGTGGGTAATCAGATGAGCCGGGATCAGGCAACTGGAAGTCAGCGTAGTGAGGAGCAAAAATCAGGAACAGGAATTGGAAGGGAAGTTCGTAAAGGCCAAGTCATACACAGGAGCACAGGAAGGAAGCACTTAGAGATCATAGACCAAGCAAAGGCAAGGAGGACATGAGCTAAGCTGCTTAACCCTTTCATGACTAAGCCTATTTTTGGAATTTGGTGTTTACAAGTTAAAATCCATATTTTTTGCTAGAAAATTACTTGGAACCCCCAAACATTATATATATTTTTTTAGCAGAGGCTCTAGAGAATAAAACGGCGATTGTTGCAATATTTTATGTCACCCGGTATTTGCGCAGTGGTGTTTTAAACGCAACTTTTTGGGAAAAGGGACACTTTCATGAATAAAAAAAAAAAAAAACAGTAAAATTAGCCCAATTTTTTTGCGAAATGTGAAAGATAATGTTACGCCGAGTAAATAGATACCAAACATGTCACACTTTATAATTGCGCGCACTTGTAGATTGACGACAAAGTACGGTACCTAAAAATCTCAATAGGCAACGCTTTAAACATTTTTTACGGTTACCAGGTTAGCGTTACAGAGGAGGTCTACTGCTAGAATTATTGCTCTCGCTCTGACGATCGCGGTGATACCTCACATGTGTGACTTGAACACCGTTTAGGTACGCGGGCGCGACTTCCGCATGCGTTTTCTTTGCTTCGCGAGCTCGCGGGGACGGCGGGCGCTTTGAAAATTTTTTTTTATTTTTTTATTTATTTTATTTATTTTTAAATGACTAAATTGTTTAAAAAAAAAAAAAAAAATTTGATCACTTTTATTGCTGTCACAAGGAATGTAAACATCCCTTGTGACAGTAATAGGTGGTGACAGGTACTCTTTATGGAGGGATCGGGGGTCTAAAAGACCCCCCACCCCTCCTTTACACTTCAATGTATTCAGATCGCCGAAAACGGCGATTCTGAATACCGGATATTTTTTTAAAACCGGTGCCATTGGCAGCCGAGTAAACAGGAAGTGACGTCATGACGTCGCTTCCGTGTTTACGATGAGGAGACTGGAACGAAGCCGATTACGGCTTCGTTCCAGTTCCTCCCCAGCAGCCAGAGCCGACGGATCTTTAATCGGTGCTCCCGATCGAGCGGGAGCACCGGTAACAGCGGCGAGAGGCGGTGGGAGGGGGGGACGTCCCCTCCCGCTCCTCCGGCATAACAGCCGAGCGGCTTTTAGCCGCATCGGTTGTTATGCCTGGATAGCCAATCGCCTGCTGTAAAAAACGGTACCGGGATGATGCCTGCAGGTGCGGGCATCATCCCGGTATAACCCCCGGAAGCCGAGTACGCAGATGTGCGTACGCTCGGCGGGAAAGGGTTAAATAGAAAAAAGGGGCTAACTGTAGGCTGGAATAATGAGGCAGGTTAATGCTAACCAGGTGAGTCACTGGTAGCTTCTGAGCACTGAAAGAAAAGAGCTGCTCATTAAGTAGCAGGAGCCCACCCCTGACAGGTTGGCTGTGGGGCAATCCACTGGGCACATTTCCAGAGGCTCCTACAGGAGTAAGCGCTACATATGCAAACATTAAAAGATAAAGAAGCTGCATTCTCAGTGAGTGAATAAAGAGGAGTTACACCTAAAAATGGAACTTGCACTTTAAGTACTCGTCACCACCTGACATGCCACACTTGGCATGTAATTTTTTTGGGGTGGGGGGGGGTAACTAGTTTTCACAGGTATCCAGCTCTTACTTCCTCTCCTGGCACCGCTGTGCTGGAAGGAAGTTCACCCCTCTCCCTTCCCTCCCTGCAATCTTCTGGGACACGTCACAGGTCCCAGAAGATTGCCTGGCCATTCATAACGTGTAGAGTGGCTCACGCAGTGCGAGCCCACACTTGCAATGCTGGGATTGCAGAGAGGAGGGGGAGAGAAGCTAGGCTTTGGGTGGCCGTATCACTGGACCGTGAGACAGGTGAGGGTCTGTTTATTAAAAGTTACACTTTTTTTAGCTGCTGACTTTTAAATGGGTGCTTTAAATCAGATGCTGAAATTACTTTAACCTGAGGGTTTAATATCACTTTAAGTTCTGTTTATTTTCTGGGGTGCAGATTGATAGAAGGCCTGTAATATATTTCCTGAAGCATAGTGCTTCAGGCTCCCTTAAAGCGGAGGTCCACCCTAAAATGGACCTTCCGCTCATCGGATTCCTCCCCCCCTCCGGCGCCACAATTGGCACCTTTCAGGGGGGAGGGGGGTGCAGTTACCTGGATAATCCAGGTAACTGCACCCACTTCCGGGCTAGCTCTCTGCGGAAAGGGGCGTACATTACGCCCCTTTCCGCAAGTGCCCGCCCCCTTCCGCAAGTGCCCCGCTGCCTGCTGGGAAACACACAGATCCCAGAGGCAGCGGGGACCGTCCTCATTGCGCAGCGCGTCTCGCGCATGCGCAGTAGGGAACCGGGAAATTAAGCCGAAAGGCTCCATTTCCTGATTCCCATACCCAAGATGGCGGCGGCAGCACTCGAGTGTCGATCTAGAGATCGGCTTCGGGTGCCGACATCGCGGGCGCGCTGGACAGGTAAGTGTCAGGCCGCGTACACACGCGGGGACTGTTCGCCCAACTTTGTCCGTCAAACAGTTTCGGCAAACAGTCCGCTCAAAATTAGCATGGACGGACATGGCCACACACGACGTACGAACAGTTTGCTGAAACCGTGCGCGATGACGTGAACGGCACGTACGACGGGACAAAAAATACGACGTCCTATACACTGCATTATAACTTTCGGCGTGTAAAGCCTTTCTGAGCATGCGCGGAACTTAGTTTGTCGAACAAGCCTACACACGAGGGAACTGTTCGCTGAAACAAGGTTTCAGCGGACAGTTTTTCGGAAATTCCGAAAAACCTTGTTCAGCGGACTGTTCGCTGAAACTGTCCGCTGAAAGCCCACACACGAGCGGACTGTTTGCCGAAACACTGTTCAGCGGACAAAGTTGGGCGAACAGTCCCCGCGTGTGTACGTGGCCTCACTATTTTAAAAGTCAGCAGCTGCAGTATTTGTAGCTGCTGACTTTAAAAAAAAAAAACGCGGAGTCCCGGCGGACTCCCGCTTTAAGTGCTGACCACATTTAAGAGAGTACAATGTTATCTCTGCTCAGCAGTGCTTATGTGGCCAGATCTTTATATATTTAGTAAGAACTTAAAGCAGAGTTTCACCCAAAAATCGAACTTCTGCTGCCTGGATTCCCCCCTACAATGTCATATGTGACACCTTTCGGGGGGGGGGGGGGGGCAGATACTTGTCTAATACAGGTATTTGCTCCGGCTTCCGGTGAAAGATCTGCGGCGATTTACGCCATGTACGGCCTCTCCTCCACCCCCCTCCCACTGTCTTGTGGGAGACACACAGGTACCAGAAGACAGCAGGGACCACTCAGAACGAGCAGAGACGCATGCGCAGTAGGGAAATAGGCTGTGAAACCACAAGGCTTCACTTCCTGATTTCCTTAATAGCAATGCCGGCGCCTCCACCCGGAGCTGAGGGACGAGTCGGCTTCAGGTGAGGACATCGCAGGCACTCTGGACAGGTAAGTTCCCTTTTTATAAAAGTCAGCAGCTGCCGTATTTGTAGCTGCTGACTTTTAATTTTTTATTAGTCTACTCTGCTTTAAAGTATATGTCCAGACATTATCCAAATATACCATCAACACCTGCTTCCCTTGTAGAGCATATCCCAGAATAATTTTATACATATATTTCTTCTACCTTCCCTGTGACATCATCCCCGGACTTGTAAAATTTCCACAGGGGCAGTTGCTGGAAGCTCATTTCCTATTAAAACAGGCACACCGAGAGCTCTTTCCCTACACATAGTGAGAGGGTAGACACCAGCATTGTTTTGCCGGGAATTAAATCATACATGTGGAGTAGAACTGAAAGGGACAGGGGACAGGCAGAATTATGTAGATTTGCATGCAGGGCGGACAGCATTGGTTGGGATTTCAGTGCAGCAAAGGTACTGTTACGCAGCAAATTTTCATTCAGATTAGTTTAGGAAGCATTCATTAATTGAACCAATTCGTTTTTGTAGAATGTAAAAACACAAACAAGTGTCGGCATTAAAAAATTGAAGAAAAAAAAAAAAAACAGCGTCTGGTATGGATTATAAGGAGACTCCCATGCCAAAAAGGAAAAAAAATTTAGTCGAGTCCATCCCAAAATCCATACCAGACCCTTATCCGAACATGCTACCTGGCAGGCCAGGGTAAGGGGGGACGAGCAAGCGCTCTCCGAACCATACCACATGCCCTCAACATGGGGGGGCGGGGGTTGCTTTGGAAAACAAAGGTCTGTTGCCTACAACCCTCACCTGGTGGTGCAGTGACTTATATGAATCTGGAATCTCCCTTTAACATGATGTCACTGGGAGAACCCTGTCCATGATGTCATGGGGGGATGGTCACCCGGTGATGTCACCGACTGGGTGACCCTGCCTCCATGTTTACTTACTGGCAAGCAGCTGTCGTGCGGCGAGTGTCTCTAGACTGGTTGTGTTCGACAGGTGGTGTTTCTTTTTTTTTTTTTTTCATGCAGGTTGGTGTTCATTGTGATTGACACTGGACTTACATTGGGGAACATGTTTTTATTTTATTTTTTAATAAAGGACTTTTATTGTTTTTATGTCCATTGACATTTATTTTGGTGAATGAGTAGGGGTACTATGTATCCCAGACTCATACATATAGGGAGACCTGGATCTGGGCTTTGTTAAAGGGGACTTCCAGATTCTGATAAGTCAAGAGGGGATTTGAGACCAAGTGGGAAGGTTATATAGGAAGGACAGTAAGGGTAAGTGTCTGTGACAGTAGAGTATTTAAAGTCATCCCATATCTTTATAGAGTGGCGTGTAACAGGATTGAAAATTGAGACTCTGTCTCCTGGTTGTAACCATAGGAGATTGTAAATAAATAATGGAGTACAGTCCTCCACTTAGAGATAAATCCACAAAAGAGGACCCACTACTTGTGTGGTATTTCGTTAATTGAGAGATCTGAGCCACCTGAAAATACCTTAGAAAATGTGGGACTCATAACCCCAAAAAAAAGTGATCTCCTGTTCCCTTATAGCAGGTTAAACAGCACAGTGCTTGCGCTGTCTAACCTGTCCCTCTCTAAGCATTAAAAAACCTGGCTGATTCTGCCAGTTCCTGTGTCCCCCTCTGTGTGCTGATCACGACAATCATGGCCGCAGAGCCTTGATTACCGTGGTTAGTTTGCCTGCCTTCGTTATCAGCAGCTCTCCTCTGTCCCCTTCACCCCTCTCTCCCTGCCTGTCAGCTCCGTGTCTGTGCCTGCCCCGCCCCCCGCCACTATCAGTATTTAAAAAAAGTTTGATAATATTATCACTCGCAGCCCCTCTGTTTTATCCAGGGATAATGCACTGTATAAGTGTTTTTTTATAAACTAAGCCTTTACCCTTTTTGCAGCTACATTCAGGCCGGTCACGTGACTCCCAGCCGTTCTGCTACTCCAATCTAGGGCTACAGTGGGAGATCTCGGCCCCTCCTGCTGTAGCTCTGGATCGCAGAGTAGCAGAGCTGCTGAGAGTCACATGACTGGCCTGAATGTAGTTGCAAAAAAGATATTTAGAGGCTTTGTTTATAAAAACGTATACAGTGCATTATCCCTGGGTAAAACAGAGGGTTGCCAGTAAAAGGGGTTTGAAAGGTAACAACTACTTTAATACAGACCACTAGTCTTTTTTCATTCAACCCAGCGGATTGAACAAAAAAAAACTACAGCTCCGCTCACAGCCACTGTACTAACAATCCAATGTTAGTACAGCAATCTCCCCTGCAGTGCTATTGTGTCTTGACAGAGAGACCTTACAGATAGCTAAAAAGATCAATGATGTCAGTGAGAACTTGTCTGAGAGGCAGAAATTGCCCAATGCTGAAGGAACCCCTAGCAACCTCTGGAGGAACCTTGATTGAGAATCACTGCCTTATACTATACTTCAATGATTCGTGTCTGAGCGACATGTTAATTCCGGTGTTTATGCTGTTGTAGTGGCAACCACTCATTTTGGTGAGTTTGCATTTCGTACATGGGTGATGGGAGATCACTGAAGCACTTTTGAGAAAATTTGTGTCACCAACATTGGTGTTATCATTTTGCACTTGCTCTCACTTTGGACTTTTTATTGGAATTGAATTTTGTTACTTTGGGCTTTAATGCATAGTTTATATGTGTGTGTTTTTGTTTCATATGTTTTTTGAGGCGTTGCACTTTTACTTTGCCCATTTTTTACTGAAGGACTGATATACTGCTTTTTAGAGCCAGTAGGCTCCACAGTTACTATTTCTTCACATATTACTTTTCTGTGTGGGAAAGACTGCTGAAGGGAGTTGCATAAAGATGCTGGGAGAGATAAATTTTGAGCTTTGGATTTTTTTAGCGATTTACATGCAGGCTAAATATAGCACCAAACTGGGTTAAAATATGCTGGAGAGGGGGCAGCAAGACGAGGGGGTTGCTAACGGTCAAGATAATGTCGTCTGTGAACAGAGCTAGCTTATATTGTCCTACTGTCAAACCAGTAATGTCTGGTGAGGCCCTAATGAGTTGCACTAAAGGTTCGATAGCCAAACACAAGCAAAAGGGCTGAAATTGGACAGCTTTGTCTGGTGCCCCATGATATTGAAAATCTAGGTGAGCGGAACCCGGCATATTTAACAAAGGCCTGCAGGGTGTCATATAGGGGCATGGTTTTAATTGTTGTCTTAGTACATTCTAAATTCTGAGTTGTCACTGGACCAGGAATAGAAGGGAAATCTTTCAGGGGGTGACAGCTATCTAGAAGAAATTCCCCTCATTTTAAAGGAGAATATTTCTAATTTCTTGCTTTGTCTTTAACACATACACGGAATGGACATCTCCCAATGGGGGAACAAATAGAAAAAACGAACTGACACACGCATGTTTGTCCAATGTGCGGTTTATCGCACAATGCCACTCTTGCGTCTGCCAGAGGGACCCTTCTTAAGCACGCTTTGATACATTACTAGATTACTGCTGGCTGGGATCCAATAGTGGCACGATCCAACTGCCCCACTGGCTATCCTCGCTGGATCTGACTTCCAACGAGAATTCAGTCCCTGTGGTGCCTGGTGATGGGCGATCATGGTATTGAGGTGGCAGCAGAGCGTCTTTTGTTTTAGAAGACTAGATGAATGCTATTGTTGAAATTCAGAGCCCTGACAAAGCATTCTGTGAAACATGTTGGCAAATCCTGCATTTTGAAGCATTTGCTCTCCATGCATTCATCTATGGTCTTTAATGTGCATTATAGATGTGTTTTTTAGACATTATAAATAAAAGTATGTTTTTTAGTAAACTATGAGTGTTGGTGCTGACCTTATTTACAGACACTTTACCGTTCTTTAATGTATTTACACCTGCTAGTCAGTGGCGGTGCGTCTATAAAGGGCGCAGTAGCGTCGCCCCCTCTCTCCTGGAACCACATACTAGCTCATTATGAAATACTTACCTTAGATTGAAGCTGTTGCAGAAGTGCCCGCACACTGCTGTGACCAGCGACATGTCTCCTGGAGTTATTTCCAGGTTCGCAGGCTCACAACGCTGTAATTGGCCGGAACCACGATTACGTCACTCCCACGCATTCAGGAGTCGGCAGTCACGGCACGGCTCCTGAAGAAATGGCAAGAGCGGGCCATTTCTTCAGTGCGCATGTGCCAATGACGTTAGGAGATATTCAGTGTACCTACAGGTAAGCCTTATTATAGGCTTACCAGTAGGTAAATGTGGTGGAACAGGGTTTACAACCACTTTAAGGTGAAAAATCTCCCAGTAGTTGCATGGGATGTTCTATGTATGCGTTACCATTCCTTGGACTTGTAGAGCGACTGGAATTAACACACAGCCACACACAGTGACCAGACCCAGATCCAGGGACCTCCAGACGGAGTCCCTGGCATGTACTGGCCATCAGGACTACCGGGAGATTCCCGGTGGGCCGATGGCTCAGTGGGCCGGTCTGGTGCAGTCCTGGAGCCGCTCCTCTCTGACAGTGAGTGTCAGAGTGTCAGAATCTCGATTTCACTCCTGTCAGGAGGAGCAGTTTCCGTGATATGCTGGAGAGAGCATTAGGCTTTCTGCTCCCTCCAGCCTGCAGGGGGAGATAGACACGGTCAGCAGACTTTTCTTCCTCTCTCCCCTATCACTTGTTATCACATGACTGGAGAGAGGAAGAAGAGAGGCTGTCGTGCCTTTAGAACTGTGAGTACATGTGGGAGGGGGACACTCTGATGTAAGGGGGCTGGTGGTGGGACTCTGATGTAAGGAGCTGGTGATGGGACTCTGATGTAAGGGGCTGGTGGTGGGACTCTGATGTAAGGAGCTGGTGATTGGACTCTGATGTAAGGAGCCGGTGATGGGACTCTGATGTAAGGAGCCGGTGATGGGACTCTGATGTAAGGAGCTGGTGGTGGGACTCTGATGTAAGGAGCTGGTGGTGGGACTCTGATGTAAGGAGCTGGTGGTGGGACTCTGATGTAAGGAGCTGGTGGTGGGACTCTGATGTAAGGAGCTGGTGGTGAGACTCTGATGTAAGGAGCTGGTGGTGGGACTCTGATGTAAGGAGCTGGTGATGGGACTCTGATGTAAGGGGGCTGCTGAAGGGAAGCTGATGTAAGGGGCTGGTGGTGGGACTCTGATGTAAGGGGCTGGTGGTGGGACTCTGATGTAAGGGGCTGGTGGTGGGACTCTGATGTAAGGGGCTGGTGGTGGGACTCTGATGTAAGGGGCTGGTGGTGGGACTCTGATGTAAGGGGCTGGTGGTGGGACTCTGATGTAAGGGGCTGGTGGTGGGACTCTGATGTAAGGAGCTGGTGATGGGACTCTGATGTAAGGGGGCTGCTGAAGGGAAGCTGATGTAAGGGGCTGGTGGTGGGACTCTGATGTAAGGGGCTGGTGGTGGGACTCTGATGTAAGGGGCTGGTGGTGGGACTCTGATGTAAGGAGCTGGTGATGGGACTCTGATGTAAGGGGCTGGTGATGGGACTCTGATGTAAGGGGCTGGTGGAGGGACTCTGATGTAAGGAGCTGGTGATGGGACTCTGATGTAAGGAGCTGGTGGTGGGACTCTGATGTACGGAGCTGGTGATGGGACTCTGATGTACAGAGCTGGTGATGGGACTCTGATGTAAGGAGCTGGTGATGGGACTCTGATGTAAGGGGCTGGTGATGGGACTCTGATGTAAGGAGCTGGTGATGGGACTCTGATGTAAGGGGGCTGGTGATGGGACTCTGATGTAAGGGGGCTGGTGATGGGACTCTGATGTAAGGAGCTGGTGATGGGACTCTGATGTAAGGAGCTGGTGATGGGACTCTGATGTACGGAGCTGGTGATGGGACTCTGATGTACGGAGCTGGTGATGGGACTCTGATGTAAGGAGCTGGTGGTGGGACTCTGATGTAAGGGGGCTGGTGATGGGACTCTGATGTAAGGAGCTGGTGGTGGGACTCTGATGTAAGGAGCTGGTGATGGGACTCTGATGTAAGGAGCTGGTGATGGGACTCTGATGTAAGGGGGCTGCTGAAGGGAAGCTGATGTAAGGGGCTGGTGGTGGGACTCTGATGTAAGGGGCTGGTGATGGGACTCTGATGTAAGGGGCTGGTGGAGGGACTCTGATGTAAGGAGCTGGTGGTGGGACTCTGATGTAAGGAGCTGGTGGTGGGACTCTGATGTAAAGAGCTGGTGATGGGACTCTGATGTAAAGAGCTGGCGATGGGACTCTGATGTAAAGAGCTGGCGATGGGACTCTGATGTAAGGGGGCTGGTGATGGGACTCTGATGTAAGGGGGCTGGTGATGGGACTCTGATGTAAGGGGGCTGGTGATGGGACTCTGATGTAAGGGGGCTGGTGATGGGACTCTGATGTAAGGGGGCTGGTGATGGGACTCTGATGTAAGGGGGCTGGTGATGGGACTCTGATGTAAGGGGGCTGGTGATGGGACTCTGATGTAAGGGGGCTGGTGATGGGACTCTGATGTAAGGGGGCTGGTGATGAGAATCTGATGTAAGGGGGCTGGTGATGAGAATCTGATGTAAGGGGGCTGGTGATGGGACTCTGATGTAAGGGGGCTGGTGATGGGACTCTGATGTAAGGGGGCTGGTGATGGGACTCTGATGTAAGGGGGCTGGTGATGGGACTCTGATGTAAGGGGGCTGGTGATGGGACTCTGATGTAAGGGGGCTGGTGATGAGAATCTGATGTAAGGGGGCTGGTGATGGGACTCTGATGTAAGGGGGCTGGTGATGGGACTCTGATGTAAGGGGGCTGGTGATGGGACTCTGATGTAAGGGGGCTGGTGATGGGACTCTGATGTAAGGGGGCTGGTGATGGGACTCTGATGTAAGGGGCTGGTGATGAGAATCTGATTTAAGGGAGTGCTGATGGGACACTCAAAACGTAAGTGGGCCGGTTTGGGTGACGTCCAGGGCCAAATTTCTGTCCCAGTCCAGCCCTGCGGACTCCACATATTTGTACAGATGAGCCTTCTATGTTTTTACCTCTTGTAAGGGAGTTTCTGTTACCTTGTCACTAAAGCAGCTTGTAATACTACACTCAAGTGGCTCTTCCTGGTTTCTCCTCTTTGTCTTCCTCTGTACAGAATCAGCTTTCTGAGAATAGCAGCTCCCGATGCGCTGTCATTATTATAATTTTTTTAATTCTTCTAATCCCTTTATCTGGATACTTTTAACCCCCGAATCCCTGGCCTCATTATAGACTATGATTGATGAACTGTGATTTTTCTTATTCATATCCACCTGTATTTGTGCTGATAGTTACTGTTACCCTTGGACTTGTAGAGATTGTTATGGCTTAAATAAAGTATAGGAACTTGGCTTCTGGCTGGACAGTTCATTATACATAGCAGATGTGTGCATTTCGAGTGGCACATTCTCATGCTGGACTGATGAGCTGGTGGTGGCCTGCTGAGAAGAGGGATGACCATGCAGCGGTGAGAAAAGACCACTCAAGATTTGGCAGATGCCCGGTTACCTGGGCCCCAATGTTACAATAGACAAAGATTGCATCTTTTAGGGTGTGCCCCCCAAATCTTTGTTTGTCTATTGTATGGATTCTGACCAAATGCCTTTGGGCTGGAGCACCCCACTACCCCATCATTGCCTCTTATTAGTGTCCACCTGTGTTATAGGAGGAGTCCTCTCCCATGCAGAGGAATGTATTTCTCCCATGGTTCAGAGAAGCAGGATCTTCCATTCTATTGATAGCGTATGACCCACTGATAATGGGGTACTTTGACGCAGTAAGTGGGCTTAAGCACCATATAGCCATATGGTGTGACTAAATCCCCATATTTTTTGAAAATGTTCAGGTGTTTTAACCACTTCAGCCCCAGTTCAGCCCCAGAGCATTTGACTGGCCAAAGACCAGAGCACTTTTTGCGGTTCGGCACTAACTGACAACTGCGCGGTCATGCAAAATCGTTTTTTTTCCCCACAAATAGAGCTTTCTTTTGGTGGTACTTAAACACCTCTGTGTTTTTATTTTTTTGCGCTATAAACAAAAAAAGAGCGACAATTTTGAAAAAAACTCATTATTTTTTACTTTTTGATATAATAAATATCCCCAAAAAATATATAAAAAAACATTTTTTTCCTCATTCCTCAGTTTAGGCCAATATGTATTCTTCTACATATTTTTGCAAAAAAAAAAAAAATCACACTAAGTGCTTATTTATGGGTTTGCGCAAAAGTTATAGCATCTACAAAATAGGGGATTGTTATGGCATTTTTCTTAATATTTTTTTTTTTACTAGTAATGGCAGCGATCAGACACATTTGCCACTATTTTGGGACCATTCACATTTATACAGCGATCAGTGCGATAAAAAATGCACTGATTACTGTGTAAATGTGACTGGCAGTGAAGGGGTTACCCAGGAGGGGGCGCTGCAGGGGTTGTCCTAGGGAGTGATTCTAACTGTGGGGGGGAGGGGCTGTGCGTGACATAACACTGATCACCGCTCCCGATTACAGGGAGCGGTGATCAGTGACAGTGTCACTAGGCAGAACAGGGAAATGCTTGTTTACATAAGCATTTCCCGTTCTTCCTCTCCATGAGATGATCGCAGGTATCTCCGCAGAAATCGAGTCCACGGGACCCGCGGTCGGACTCACGGAGCTTGTGGCGGGCACATGCGTGCCTAAGTTTTGAAATATCATGTACAATAATGTGATTTCGTGCACCGGACCAACCTGCTGCAGTAAAACTGCGGGACTGGTCCGCAAGCGGTTAAATAGCCTTGCAGAAGTTAAATGAAATACTTGCATGTGTGCGCTGTAATATTTTGTTCTAATGTTACATAGGCCTCACGTACATGGCTGGATTCTTAGAACCCTAGACTGAAACCATGGAGCCTGCAGTGCCTTGCAAAGTAAGTAGCTCTTGACAAAGTGAGACGGGTAGGTGCTATGGAGAACCAGGGGGATAGAATGGGGGGTTCCAGATCTGCCATCAATACATGAAAATGTAGATAATAGAAGTTTTCAATGGGCACCTGGGCTGGGAAATAGCCTAACAACCTGGTGCTTGAATGACCTAGTCCTTATATACTGTATATACCCATGATTTTGCTTCTAACATTCATACCCCTCCCCCTTTTTTTACCCTTCCTGTCCCTGCGATATGGGGAATACCCTTGAATGGTTGGCAGCCAATCATGGGAGCTATTGAACCAGGTCTCTGAAAATCCCACGAATTATAATTCCTCCTCATACAGTAGCAGCACTAGTTCTCCCATCTTGTCTGCCAGACTCCTGGCATTAGTGAACATGCCTCGTAGTTTTGTTCGGAAGCCTGCTATCTCCTTATTGGGTGTTCTGAGGTTGCAAATAGGACTTGTTACCATACTTACCATGGGTATAGTTGTTTTAGGCAACCTGCCCCAAATACTACCCACTGAAATACGTTTCACACTGGCTATCTCAAGGTGTGGACCCTCCCCTCTGTCGTCTAGTTTAAAAGCCCCTCTAACTTTTTGCCCATCTTCACTCCTAGCAGATCTGCTCCCTCCTCATTTAGGTGCAGTCCATCCCTTCTATAGAGCTGGTAACTGACTGAAAAGTCAGCTCAGTTCTCCAGGAACACAAACCCTTCCTTTTTACACCAGTACATTCCAAGTCAACTTATGAGGTGCTCTGTGTATACTGTGTATTCACAGTTGCTTTACAAACTGTATTATACTAAGTACACTTGACTATGGTAAGACAGATGCAAACTGCCAATACCCATAATTAATACCTTAACCCTACTTCACCTATCAATAGCCAGACGGCACCCATTTTAAAGTACATTGGCCGCACTGGCGATTTTATTAACATTTAACCATAAAATTTATTTACAAACAATCCTTTCACAGATACATTGTAACTGTGTTGAGGATCATTGAAGGCACTGACCAAATTTTCTTCATATCAGAGTGGCCACACAAGGTCCCCAGTCGCTGCACGCTGACTCGAGGGCCATACCACTCTGCACCTTCCCGCGCTGATACCCATCTCCCAATGCCAGTTAAACCTTGGTTAACTGGCATCAACCAAGGATCCCATACCATGATGGTTCCCCACATATGCCATATTGGTCTTACTTTTAGAATGCCTCCAAAGATCCCCAACCACTACCCCTTACCCCAATAACCAACATACATACAGTCAAACCAAATCATTAGCGCAGGAGGGTGGGAGCTCCTCCAGAGACCTCTGTCTGACCCCGACCCAGATCCTCCTACCACCTGGGAATAAACTTCCTAAGGCCAACCCCTACCCTTGCCAGCTACACTCCTTCAAATCTAACCCCTATGAATGCTGCTTTGCCCTGCTACCCTGTCATGCCAGCCCTGCGCCTAAGCCTGCGTCTTGCTGCGGGCTTCTCTTTAGTTTAGCAAACTTGCACCATTTTCTGGTTAACAAGGACTGATTTTAATTCTTGCAACAGACTACTTTGGTGTGAAGGGTCCCTTAACCACTTGACCACTGGGCACTTAAACCCCCTTCCTAACCAGACCAATTTTCAGCTTTCGGTGCTCTCACACTTTAAGCGACAATTATTCAGTCATGCAACACTGTACCCATATGACATTTTTGCCCTTTTTTTCACACAAATAGTTTTCTTTTTGTGGTATTTAATCACTGCTGGATTTTTTTCAAGTTTTACTTTGTTTCTGTCATAAAATGTTGCAAATTAGTAATTTTTCATAATACATTTTGGACAAATTTTATACTGCTACATATCTTTGGTAAAAAAAAATCCAAATTGGTGTATATTATTTGGTCTGTATGAAAATGATAGAGTCTACAAGCTATGGTGCCAATCATAGAAAATTGATCACACCTGAAGTACTGACGGCCTAGCTAATTTCTTGAGACCTTAAAAATCCAGAACAGTACAAATACCCCCCAAATGACCCCTTTTTGGAAAGTAGACAGTCCAAGTTATTTAGAAAGAGGCATGGTGAGTTTTTCAAAGTTTTTTTCTTCACAAGGCTATATGACTCGGTGTAAACAGAAATAAATCACAATCTTATCACACCAGTGAAGGTGGAGCACAGCTTGGCTAATTAAGAGTACTTGTCACTATATGGTGTATTGGTGTGTTTATTCCACTACATGAGGACGACTTAGGCCCCTTTCACACTAACGTCCCGTTCAGGCCCGCCTGTCAGTTTTTCAGGCGGACCTGAACGGGTGCTCCATAGAGCTCTATGGAGCGTCGGATGTCAGCGGTGACATGTCCGCTGACATCCGACCCGCTCCGATCCGAAAAAGTGTGACGGAGGAAAAAGCTATTTTTCCATCCGTCTGCGGATCGGATCGGGTGACGACGGGCACTGCGGTCCGTCGTCATCCGATCTCCCATAGGGGAGAGCGGCGCTGTGACAGGTCCGTCCCTGCGCAGTGTGCGGAGACAGACCTGTCATCTCCCTGCTCAGCGGGGATCGGCGGAGTGATCCCCGCTGAGCAAACGGACATCCACGGGGCGGATCAGAACTGATCCGCCCCGTGTGAAAGGACCCTTATTGTATGATTTTATTTCATTTTTTGTGTGGTTATATGATATGCACTATATTCACAGTTATAAGCATATGAGAGTTAACGCCAACCTTTTATATGTTCTAATATATGAATGAAGGGGCTATGTTTTTTCACAGTTGTTTGAGGACCATTTACAGCTTAACAGTTTACAGAAATGCCTATATACAAAGAAATATGTGTGACAGGGCCCTATAAAAAATGTTCTATTTGATTGTTAGGTGATTTATTTCATTTGTTGAAGGGGCAGCTTTCACTCAACATTTTACATTATTTGTAGTTGATTGGCATCACTTCTTTATTGAATTACACCTTCATTCATATAAGCTATACTATAAATTCCATGAATGAAAAGCAATCTATAAATGGAGGACAGGCAGATGAATGAAAGGTCCACCTCCTCCTTTCATGGAAGCTTCTGTGAATGGAGGGGTGAGGCGGAGAGGGCAGGCATAGCCATAACTCTTGATGAGTGCCTCTCACAGATCCAGTGCTGGTATTAACCCCATCAGAAAACAATTGGTTTCCATGTGCTGTAGTGGTAACCCGTGTTTATTCAGTGCTATAAAATTTAGATCACCAAACCTAATCTGAATGAGCACTTAAAGGGGTTGTAAAGGCAGAAGGTTTTTTATCCTAGTGCAATTTACACATTAAGATAAAAAGCCTTCTATGTGCAGCAGCATCTCCCCTCAGTCCCTCTAGTATTTAGCTGAGGTCCCTCTCTATCCAGTGATGTCCACGAGTGTCTCAGCCAATCATGAAGGAGAATATTGGCCGGCTGAGACACTGCCATTGGCTCCCGCTGCTGTCAATCAAAGTCAGCTAGCCAATCAGCGGAGAGAGGGGGTGGGGCTTGGACAGGCCTCCATGTCTGAATGGACACAGGAAGCTGTGTCTCAGCTGGGGTTCCCCCATAGCAAGCTGCTTGCTGTGGGGTAGGGATGAGCAGAACACCCCCCGGTTCGGTTCGCACCAGAACTTTCGAACGGACCCCGCGTTC
The DNA here is from genome assembly GCF_037356315.1 of Lithobates pipiens. Classification (NCBI taxonomy): domain Eukaryota; kingdom Metazoa; phylum Chordata; class Amphibia; order Anura; family Ranidae; genus Lithobates; species Lithobates pipiens. The sequence goes on from NW_027507748.1 coordinate 64,849,336, forward strand.
GTTATGAACGTTAGAACCCCATTGAAGTCTATGGGACTCGAACGTTCGAAATGGAAAGTGCTAATTTTAACGGCTAATATGCAAGATATTGTCCTAAAAAGGGTTTGGGGACCTGACTCCTGCCTCAGGGGACATGGGTCAATGCAAAAAAAAGTTTTAAAAACGGCCGTTTTGGCGGGAGCACTGATTTTAATGACGATTAAAGTGAAAAAAAAGTGAAATATTCCTTTAAATATGGTGCCTGGGGGGTGTCTGTAGTATGCCTGTGAAGTGCCACGTGTTTCCCGTGTTTGGAACAGTCCCTGCACAAAATGACATTAAACGGAAATAACACCATTTAAAACTGCTTGCGGTTTTAATGTTATATCTGGTTCCTGCAATATGGTTGAAAATCATTCTGAAAAATGGCATGGGTAGCCCTCCCTGCCCATTACCAGCCTATTTGGGTCTTGTACGCATATTAAGGGGAACCCTGTACCCATATTAAAAAAAGGAAATGCGTGTGGCCCCCAGGCCCTATATACTCAGAACAGCAGTATTCAGGCGGTGCAAACAAGACAGGGACTGTGTAGGTTTGTTGTGTTAAGTTGAATCTGTTTGTAATTTTCAACTGGTACATTTTTAAAGTGTAGCTCCAGTCAAAAAAACTATTTTTAAGCTTTTTGGAAAACATAGGGAAGGGTTATCACCCCTGTATAATTTGTTTTGTCGTCCATCTTTTTTCATCTCACTTGCTGTTGCCTCCTTGCGTTTGCAAGTAGGAGATGTTTGTAAGTTGGATGTTTGAAAGTAGAGGCCTGCCCTATATGCTCTGCAGAAATGGCGGAACAAGGTGTTGGTTTTGCCACATTGTAAGCCCTCAAAGTGACTCTTGGTGGGCGCTGGAGCGCCCTGCTGTGAACGATTATATCAAGAATTGTAATTACATGCCATTGTTGAACAGTGGTAGAAAAATTGACCTTTGGTGGTTGTGGTGCTGGTGCCACAACACTATCAGTCCTCACCGTTACTCTGGGTGGGCACAGGAAGGGGCCCTCCTGTGAAATATTATATCAAGAATTGTAATTACATGTCCCTGTTAAACAGGGGCAGAAAAATTTGGCCTTAGGCACTGCTGCTGGTGCCACCACACTGCAACCTCTTCCATATACTCTAGTTTTTTTGCTGGAATTAGCCCTGCTGCAAAGCATTGCATCAAAAATTGTACTTAAACGCCCCTGTTAAACAGGGGCAGAAAAATTGGGCCTTAGGCACTGGTGCTGGTGCCACCACACTGCAACCTCTGCCATATACTCTAGTTTTATTGCAGGAATTAGCCCTGCTGCAAAGCATTGCATCAAAAATTGTACTTAAACGCCCCTGTTAAACAGGGGCAGAAAAATTAGGCTGCTGGCATCACCCAGAACCAAAAATGTTCTTCCAACATATCAGCGGAGGAGGAAGAGGATAGACAATCAACATAACAGGACAGTCACTCAGCATCAGCATAGGCAGTCTTGAAGGGATGTGGTATTTCAAAAAAAATTATTCGGTTACATCAGCTTCAGGTGCTTGGTAGCTGTGGGTGATCCAAGACTGATTCATCTTGATGAAGGTCAGTCGATCAACTGATTCGGTGGACAGGCGCACCAGCAGCACTGAAGGTGCATTCCGAAAGAACGCTGGATGCAGGACAGGCCAGTAGCTCAATTGCATACTGTGCAAGCTCTGGCCAGTGATCCATCCTCAAGACCCAGTAAGCCAGAGGATTTTCGGTGGGAAAGGTGTCCAAGTCTGACCTTGCCCCTAGGTATTCCTGCACCATGTAAATTAGACGCTGGCGATGGGTGCTGGAATCGATCATACCTTGGGGCTGCGGACTAAAAAATTGTCTGAAAGCATCAGTCAGACGGCCACCTTCTCTACCGCTCCTTCTGACCGATGCCTCAGCAACACGTTGTCCAGGACCAGGAGTTTGTAACCTCCCAGTCTCTGGGAACGCGTTGCACAGAGCTTTCTGCAAGGCCTCCCGGAGATGTCTCATCCTCTGCTCCCTCTGCGATGGCAAGATAAGGTCGGCAACCTTACCCTTGTACCGTGGATCAAGGAGAGTGGCCAGCCAGTAATGGTCCCTCTCCTTGATCCGAAGAATACGAGGATCCTTCCGCAGGCTTTGCAGGATCAGGGAGGCCATGCAGCGTAGGTTAGCTGAGGCATTCAGTCCGGAGTCCTCTGGGTCACTAAGGACAACATGATCCGCAGCTACCTCCTCCCAGCCACGTACAAGTCCACGTGTTTCTTGGGACTGTAAATCATCCCTATAAGACTGCTGCTGCTGATGCTGATGCTGAGTGCCAGCCTCCACCTCCATGCTGACACAATCATCCTCCTCCTCCTCTTCCTCCTCCTCACCCTCTTCCTGTGTGATGGGTGGCACAGCAGGAACACTGTCTGGATAAAGAGGGCCTTGAGAGGCAAGGAAGTCCTCCTCTTCCTGCCTCTGTTCTGCCTCAAGTGCCCTGTCCATTATTCCACGCAGCGTATGCTCCAAGAGGTGGACAAGAGGTACAGTGTCACTGATGCATGCACTGTCACTGCTCACCATCCTTGTGGCCTCCTCAAACGGTGACAGGACAGTGCATGCATCCCTGATCATGCCCCACTGGCGTGGTGAGAAAAAACCAAGCTCCCCTGACCATGTCCTGGTGCCGTAGTCGCACAGATACTCATTGATGGCCCTCTGCTGTATGTGCAGCCGCTGCAGCATGGCCAATGTTGAGTTCCATCTGGTGGGCATGTCACATATAAGGCGGTTCTTGGGCAGGTTCAACTCCTTTTGGAGCTCAGCCAGCCGAGCACAGGCATTCAATGATCGGCGGAAATGCACACAGACTATCCTGGCCTGCTTCAGGACATCCTGTAAGCCGGGGTACCTGCCCAAGAACCGCTGCACCACCAGGTTAAGGACGTGAGCTACACAGGGCACATGGGTCAGTTGTCCCTGTCGGAGGGCGGAGAGGAGGTTGGTGCCATTGTCGCAAACCACCATTCCTGGCTTAAGCTGGCGTGGCGTCAACCACCTCTCGGCCTGCCCCTGCAGAGCTGACAAAACATCCGCCCCAGTGTGGCTCCTGTCCCCCAAACAAACCAGCGCAAGCACGGCATGGCATCGTTTTGCCTGCGTACTTGCGTAGCCCCTGGAACGCCTACGGAGCACCGCTGGTTCTGAGGACAGAGCACTGGAAGAGGCCATGGAGGAAGAAGAAGAGGAGGGGGTGGAGGAGAGAGGTGTGTCACAACCAATAGTAGCATTTTGGAGGCGTGGTGGCGGAACAACCTCCAACACTACTGCACCTTGTCCTGCATCCTTCCCAGCAGCCAGAAGAGTGACCCAATGGGCCGTGAAAGACAGGTAACGTCCCTGTCCATGCCTGCTGGACCATGAGTCAGCGGTAATATGCACCTTACCACTGACCGCCCTGTCCAGCGAGGCAAGGACATTGCCTTCCACATGCCGGTAGAGAGCCGGAATCGCCTTCCGTGAGAAAAAATGGCATTTGGGGACCTGCCACTGAGGAACCGCACATTGTACAAACTCACGGAAGGGGGCCGAGTCTACCAACTGAAAAGGCAGCAGTTGAAGTGCTAGCAATTTAGCCAAGCTAGCATTCAACCGCTGGGCATGTGGATGGCTGGGAGTAAACTTCTTCCGCCGGTCCAGCAGCTGGGGCAGGGACATTTGCCTGCTATAATCGGACGTGGGTGTACCACTAGCAGAGTTCCCGGAAGCACTTGGCTGTGACACACCTAATTCTACACCTTCATTCCTCTCAGAGCAGGTTTCAGAGAGGACTGAAGGTCTAGTGGGGTTGGAGATGCCAGCTGATGAGGAGCAAGGAGAGGTCCACTTTGTTCTTTGGTGTGGGTCTTTGAGGTACGCTTGCCAACGAGCTGCATGGCAGCTCAACATATGTCTGGTCAAGCATGTGGTGCCCAAGCGGCTGATGTTTTGGCCACGTGAGATACGCTTGAGACATATGTTGCAAATAGCAGCGGTGCGATCTGATGCACTCGTCTCAAAAAAGGCCCACACCAAAGAACTTTTAGAATAACGCGCAGAGGAAGCGCTCTGCGCAGGCGGAGCTCTGCGGTGTGATTCAGTCGGTGTGCTGCCCCTAAGCTGGCCCCCGGAGGGCATCCTGCCTCGTTGGACATGTGCCTCCTCCTCCTCCTCCTCCTCCTCCTCCTCCTCCTCCTCCCTCCTTCCAGGCACCCACGTGGAGTCAGTGCCCTCACCATCCCCTCCCTCTTCATCGCTGTAGCAAACCTGGCAGTATGCTGCAGCTTGTGGAACATGACTGCCAGATTGCTGTCCTTCTTGAGCATCCCCTCTCTCTGCGCTCACGCTACTGCCTTCCTCTAGCTGAGTGTCATCATCAGAGCCCACCAAACACTGGGCATCCTCCTGGAGCATGTACCCAACACTGTGCTCAAAGAGTTCAGGAGACTCCTCAGGAGGACGTGGTGGGTCTAGGGAAGGAGTCACTGATGATGACATTGAGAGGAGGGAAGACGATGCGTTGGCAGCTGCTTTGCTACTACCCTGAGACTGGGTGAGAGAGGATGAGGAGGATGAAGAGGGCTTGGTCATCCACTCTACCAAGTCGTTGGCATGTTGCGGTTCAACATGTCCAGCTGCAGAAAAGAAGGACAAGCATGTCCCATGGCCACGTGCTGATGACAATGCACCGCGTCCACGACCAGCACTGTTGTCTCTAGACACAGAGCCTGCTTGCCCTCTTTTATCGGCTCGCGCCTGTCTGCCTCTCCTTGCTGGCCTTCCAGACATGGTAATGGCCTGAAGGGAGTTGGGTAAAACAGTAGTTGGGTAGTTTATATTGTGCTGGAGGCACACAACACCCACTAACTCCTGCAGATGCCTTTTTTATAGAACAGCAGAGATAAAGGGGTATATACAGATGTATACTGTGCTGTGCTGGAGGCACACACAACTTCCAATAACTCCTGCAGATGGCAATTGGGCTCAAATAGAGAACAGCTATGTAGGTGGATTATAGCGGTATGTACTGGGTACAGAGCACGCAGACAGCACGCACTATCTCCTGACACTACTGACTGCAAGCTCTATTATTAAAGATGGACCACTAGCTATATAGGTGAGGTGAATATCACGGTGTATACTGCGGTCAGGGCACGCAGACAATAACCAGAAAACAGCAGAGATAAAGGGGTATATACAGATGTATACTGTGCTGTGCTGGAAGCACACACAACTTCCAATAACTCCTGCAGATGACAATTGGGCTCAAATAGAGAACAGCTATGTAGGTGGATTATAGCGGCATGTACTGGGTACAGAGCACGCAGACAGCACGCACTATCTCCTAACACTACTGACTGCAAGCTCTATTATTAAAGCTAGATCACTAGCTATATAGGTGAGGTGAATATAGTGGTGTATACTGCGGTCAGGGCACAGACAATAACCACTACACAAGAGCAAGATAGGAAATCAGCCAAAAACGATTGGTGTGTAACTGTGTTGAAGGTACACAGAACACCCACTGCTTCAGATGCCAACACACTACACGAGGCCACCTCAAAGGCGGCCTTATATAGTGTGGGGCGTGCACTACACAGCCTGAGCTATGATTGGCCACAGGCATCCTGCCTGTGGCCAATCATGGCTCTCCTCGCTGCTGGCGCTGCGATTGGCCAAGCATGCGGGGTCACAGTGCATGCTTGGCCAATCACGAGCCAGCAATGCACTGCGCCATCGCAGTGCATTGTGGGCCGTGCGCGCCACACGAATTTTGACGCAAACGGACCAAGAGTTCGGATTTCGCCGAACGGACGAACAGCCAATGTTCGAGTCGAACGTACGTTCGACTCGAACACGAAGCTCATCCCTACTGTGGGGGCACTGAACTGGAGGGAGGGGCCAGGAGCACAGAAGAGGGAACCAAGAATAGGAGGATCCGGGTTGCTCTGCGCAAATCCACTGCAACAGAGAAGGTAACAAATATTTGTTATTTTTATGGGGGAAAAAAATGAGACTTTACAATCACTTTAAAGAGTTACTAAACCCAGGACATTGAATTCACAATATCTGGTCTCCCACAGTACACAGAACGTGGAAATGCAATTATTTTAGTAAATATAAACTGCTAAATACCTTTTTCTCATCAGCAGTAAATTGCAGTCTTGTTACTTCTATCAGTGTCCAGCCGAGCACTGGTTAAAGCTTGTTGGGGGAGTTTTTATTCTCCTATGACTGACCAATGAGGCTGCAGGACCCCAGTCCCTCTCTCTCTGGACAGTGCTGATTGGCCCTTTGCTAATCACATGGACCTTCCCAAGAAAAAAAAAAGCTCTCTAGCAATACATACTAAACTGAGCATGTGCAGAGTGCCTTCAAGCCTCCGTTCTATCAGCAGATAGATTAGGGGCAGTAAAAGAAGGGGAGGATCAGAGAAGACTTAAACAGCCTTTTTTACAAAATGTGCAGTATTAATCCCTTAGGTTTCACAGTGAGTATAACAAGCATGCTTTACTGTATATACAGACTGATTTTACTGTTGTGGGTTTAGTAACACTGGGAATGTAAGAAAAAAAAATTGTCTGCTTTGGTGCCGCCCATTACCTGCTGTGTCAAATCTAAGGATGGCACCCACCTCTATTTTCACACTTTTCAGTCACTTTATTACATTTAAAGCCATCAGCATCACTGATAAATTTCAGTTTTGCTGTATTTATAGTTGTTTACCTTTCAGCTCCTCTGTAGTTTTTTTATTATTATTATTATTATTGTTATTAATTTGATAAGAGGAAGTATAAATTGGGATTCTGAAACATACTTTAATCTGAATCACAGTTTTCTGGGTATCTCACATGAGAACTGATCAACACCCTGAGAGTTACATAACTGCTTTTATGTAATCCATTGGAAATTCTGGGGACTATTTATGATTCATATGCAAAGGCAATCAGGAACAAGGTTGGCATCACATGTGATGCAAATCAGTTTAGACGTAGTAAAATAATGAAGCAATATTTATTTTGTTCTAAGATATACCGTATATTATTATTATTATTATTAATTTAATTTCAAAATGGAGGGTCGCATATACAGCAACACTGCATGAAAAAAAAGTGAATTAAAACAACTTGAAATAAGGGATAGGCCGAACACCCACCGGTTCAGTTTGCACCAGAACATGCAAACAGACAAAAAATTTGTGCGAACATGTGAACCCTATTAAAGTCTATGGGACGCAAACATGAAAACTCAAAAGTGCTAATTTTAAAGGCTTATATGCTAGTTATTGCCATAAAAAGTTTATGGGGACCCGGGTACTGCCCCAAGAGACATGTATCAATGCAAAAAAAAGTTTTTAAAACTACAGTTTTTTGAGGAGCATTGATTGTACTAATGCTTAAGGTGAAACAATAAAAATGAAATATTTCTTTAAATATCGTGCTTTGGTGGGGGTCCCCTTGGTCTGCCTGTAAAGTGGCACACCTGTTTGATGTGTAGAACAGTGCCACAGCAAAATTACATTTCTAAAGGAAAAAATTTTAATTTAAAAATGCTTGCGGCTGTAATGTATTGCGGGAATCCGCCAAGAAAGAAAAAAAAAAAAATTGTCGTGGGCCCCCCCCCCCCCCAAATCCATAACAGACCCTTATCCGAGCACACATGCCCTGAACATGTGCTTTGGGGTCTTCGTTCCAACAACCCTGGCCATTGGTTGTGGGGGTCTGCGGGCGGGGGGGGTTTATCGGAATCTGGAAGCCCACTTTAATAAGGGGGCCCCCAGATGGGTATCGGGTATATTGTACTCCTATCCATTCACCAAAAAAAAGTGTCAAAAAGTAAAAACCACAAAAGACAGTTTTTGAGAATTCCCTTATTAAAAAAGAAAAAAAAGGGCTCCCGCGACTGCTGTGATAGCTGTTATATAGGCAAGAGCGGGGCCGCTCGCTGGCATAACTGGATGACGTCAGATGACATCAGAAGGGATGGGATCACTTGGTTACATCACCGGGTGGCCCCGCCCTAGCATATTTAACAGCTGTCACAGCCAAGAGACATCAGTTGGTGGGATGCTTCGGATCAAGGCAGAGCTTTTTTTTTCTTTCTATTTTCGGGTCCGTCAGGAGGTGTGATTGAAGGTGGAGGGGCACTTTTTTTTTCTTTTTTAATGAAGGAATTGTCAAAAATTGTCTTTTGCTGTTTTTACTTTTTGACATAAAAAGTAGTAGGGGTACAATGTACCCGATACCCATTCACTTAGGGGCGGCGGGATCTGGGAGCCCCCTGGTTAAAGGGGGTTCCTAGATTCTAATAATCCCCCCGCCCGCAGACCCCGACAACCAATGGGTGGGGATGTCTGGACGAGGCCCTTGTCCCCATCAAAGCACCCCAAAAGCACCCTCCCCATGTTAAGGGAAAGTGGCCTGGTATGGTTCATGAGGGGGGTGGTCGCTCGCTTGTCCCCCCCCCTCGCCCCCGCCTGGCCTGTCAAGCTGCTTGCTCGGATAAGGGTCTGGTATGGATTTTGAGGGGGACACAATGACAATTTAAAAAAAAAACTGGCGCGGAGTTCCCCTTAAAAATCTATGCCATACCCAAAGGGCCTGGTATGGATTTTGGTGGGGAGTCCAAGCTATTTTTCTTTTTTTTTATTCTGGCATGGAGTTCCCCTTAAACTCTATACCAGACCCCAAGGTCCTGTTATGGAAGGGGGGGGGGGTAAATGCCGCTCTCTATGGTAGGACCACAAGTTTTTTTTTAACCAAAGATTTTTATTGGATTTTGCAATTTACAAGTATCAATTAAAACAATGCATGTATCTATTAGGTACACAGTTGGATTAACAATCTTTGGATTAACAGCCTTGCAACTATAACTCACATTAGAGCTACTTAACAGAATGTAAGAGAATGGCCTCCTAGGAGGCAAAGCCTGTCACCCCACTCGGGTTCACACTGTGATCAGGCTCAGGTCAGGTGTTGAAATAAAGTAGCTGCCCTTGACCTTAATGAGGGTCTCGGGAGGTAATACTGGTGTATTCACGTTCTCAACTTAATCATTGAATGTTTAGTGACCTTGTAAACTGATATCAAAAAGTTTCAAAAATTTTAGAGAAAAACAGTGATATGTGTTCAGTGCATGATACTACACATGAGTCAGTATGGGGTTAGCTGCGCCCACCACACCCCCCGAGGAGTATCGTGGTGGAGCAACCATCCCTAGGTATGTAATTACTCACTTCAGCTGATGGATGGGTTGGTACTTGCGGCAGTTCTCAGTAGAAAATATGTTTTCATCAAAAGAGCGAACCGAGCTCACAAGTGTGAGGAGGCATATTTGGAAGTTCTCAATTTTTCCCAATATTTGTGGAAACCTGGAGCTCTTCTTTCTTTATATGCAAGAAGCTTTTCAATGAGAAATTGGTTATTCACTCTGGATATTACTCCCTCTAGGACAGTGTTTCTTAATTATTTTCTGTCATGCCCCCCCTAGGAAGAAGAAAACATTTCGCGCCCCCCGCAAATTTTTTCATGATGTCACTTAAGGGTCTGCTACACTTCGTGTCTACAAAGAGAAGAGTGCGCAACTGAGAGTGATCCTTTTTATTGTCAGAAATTTGTAAAATACAAAGATTAAAAGCATAAAAATAAGCCACACCTACATCAGTTGTGGAGCAATGGCAATAAGGCATAGATGGATGAATGCCCCCTACAGGTCGTGTTGACGCGTTTCAAAGCATAATAAAAGCCTTTTCATCAGAACACTGACCTTTTTTGGCTGAATCGGCGGTGTCCCCTTTTATGTGTCTTCAACTCCTTTCTTTTAGGCATTTTTCTGTACAGAGGACCGATTTCCGGGTCTAAAAGTCACACGGGCGGGTTTGGCCAATCAGGATAGAGCATCATGTCTATCCAATCGGGTCCTCTGCATGTGTCACGTACATTGGCGGTCACGTGGTCCTCCCCGTCGGGCTGCTACTGGGGCTGCGCTGGGACAATCTCCAGTGTTCGCGCCGCGCTGGCCCCTCTCTCCAGCCATAGAGTTGCTAGGCAACCAACGCCGTGTGGGATGCCGCTTGCGAGTGAGTCAGATGATCCGATCTAGACATCCAATATGACAGTATTTGCCAAGGTCAAACGAGCCCCCCTTTACGGAGCCTCACGCCCCCCCTGGGGGGCGCGCCCCACTATTTGAGAAGCACTGCTCTAGGGACAGTGGTGTTGGGGACCGCTATTCCTTCACCAGTGAGATGTGGGCAGCATATAGAATATTTACAACTATTTTTCTCAGTTCCGGAGAGAACTGTTCAATACCACTGCTGAGCAGTGCTAAAGCTGGTTCAAGGGTAAATACGGTTTGCGTAATTTCTCCAATTAAGGATTCTATTTTTTTTCAGAATGATATTATAATTCCGCAGCTCCACAGAGTGTGGAGGAGGCTACCAGTGTTTTGGCAGTTCCTCCAGCACAGTGGGGTTATGTTTGGGTGCATTTTGTGGAGACGTTGGGTACCACCTGTGTAGGATTTTTTGGGCATTGTCCCAGTGGTCTATGCAAGCAGAAGATTTACTATTATATTTGATTGCTAGGTGCCACTGACTAATTGGGTATTCTTTCTGTAATTCCTGTTCCCATTGTACCATGCAGGATAGTTTGGAATTCATGTAGAGAGGGTTAGTGAATTTATAAAACAGTGAGATCCCCTTCTTGCTTTTAGGGTGTTTATTTAGAAGAAAGTCCCAAAGTGCTTGAGGTATTTCCACTGGGTAATGCCGCGTACACACTCTCGGAATTCTGGCCAGAAAAAGACCGATGAGAGCTTTTCATCGGAAAATGCGACCATGTGTATGCTCCATCGGAATTTAGCTGTCCAAATTTCCGCCAGCCAAAAATTTATAGCATGTTCTCAATTTTCCCGTCGGAAAAACTTTCTATCGGTAATTCCGATCGTGTGTATGCAATTCCGACACTCCAAAAAATCACGCATGCTCAGATTCAACTACGACTACTATTGGCTACTGGCTATTGAACTTCCTTTTTCTAGTCATGTTGTACGTCACTGCGTTCTAAACTATCGGAATTTGGTGTGACCGTGTGTAGGCAAGACAGCTTGAGCGGAATTCCGTCGGGAAAATCAGAGCTTCTTCCAACGAGAATTCCGATCGTGTGTACGCGGCATAAGACCACAGTTTAACCACTTCCTTTTACCATCTCCTGGCCGCATGACTACATGATCCCTAAGAGAGGAATGTAAGCATAAAATGTAAATGTTCTGCTTTGGTGCTACTTGTCATCCTGCTGTATCAGGCCAAAGATGTCTCATGGTGAATTCAGCTCAGGCCAGGTGGGTCAGCTCACACCCTTTAGACTGTACATATATTCTTACGCATTTTGTAAGCCACTTCATTAGATGATCAACCATTTACATCACTCATGGATTTCAGTTTCCCGGTGATTATAGTTGCTCACATGTGCACAGTAATGAATCTTAACTTTCAGCTCCAGTGTAGATTGTTTTTTATTTTGGTAACAGGAAGTTTATATTGAGATATTGAAATGTACTTTAATCTGAATCACCCGTTCTTCTGGGTGTTCCACATGAGAACAGAGCAACATTCCAATAATTACATAATTAATATAATTGATGCAATACATCAGAAGATATGGAAACTAATAATACGTAATGTTCACAACTATTCAGGAACAAAATCTTCATCACATATTGCAAATCAATTTAGAATAGTAAAATAATGAAGCATTATTGGGTTCTAGGATATAAAGTTTCACATTTTCGTTGTTTAAATGCAAAATGGAAGATCCTCTTATTAGTTAGACCCCATGTCGTCCCATATAAAAACGCTGCATTAAAAAAGAAAAACACAGATTGGCAGAATAGTTTCTTGCATTTGAACTTGCACTTTGGTCCATTTTAAATTGTAACTCTACATTAAAGGGGTTGGAAAGCCAGTAGGATTTTTATCTTAATTCATTACCTTCTGTGTGTAGCATCCCCCCCCCCCCCCAATATTTACCTGAGTCCCATCTCTGTCCAGCGATGTGCACGAGTGCTTCGGCCGTCAGGGACTCTCCTCCTGAATGGCTGGGACACAGTAGTGGTGCAATTGGCTCCCACTGCTGTCAATCAAAGTCCGTTAGCCAATTAAGAGAGTGAAGTGGCAGAGCTAAACCGCAGCTCCATGTCTGAATGGACAAACCGAGCTGTGACTCGGCTCAGGTGCCCCCATCGCATGCTGCTTGCTGTGGGGGCACTTGACATAAGAGGGGGGGCCAGGAGCGCCGGTGTGGGACCCGAGAAGAGGAGGATCTGGGCTGCTCTGTGTAAAACCACTACACAGGACAGGTAAATATAACCTGTGCTATTTTAAAAGAAAAATAATGAGACTTTTTTTTTTTTTTTTTACAAACCAGAATGTTCCTTTATTGCAATCAATTAAGACACAGTACAGATGGTAGACCAACATGGACCACATCCAAAACATTATAAGTAAACATAAGGCAAACAGTACAAGACATCGTGTAACAGTTTAACCAGTAACAAGCCATATTGTAAGTGCCGGCGTGGCCAATCCACGCCACCCACCGACATCCATTATTCCACCACCTACAATGAGGTGAGACTGGGGAAGCACAGGAGGCAGAAAAGTACCCAGGGATCCCACCACCCCCCATGAGCCCCACCCCTTAATCCATCCACAACCCCCAAACCTTACGGAATTTCTGGGGGCAGTTCCTATTCATATAGGTAAGTTTGTACAATGGAAGCACCGCAGCAATAGATTTTTCCCACATGACGATCGTAGGGGGGGAGGAGGCATTCCACTTCAGCACAATTTCCCTTTTAGCATAAAACAGAAGATATGTCAACAGCAGTTTAGTGTATCTGGGTCTTTGGTCATCATCCTGGATCCCCAGTACCCCAGTAAGGCTAGCTCCGGTGACAGGGGGAGCTCCAACTGGAGACGCCCGTTAATGGTGTCAAACACTTGAGCCCAATAATCAGCGATCTTAGGACAGCCCCAGAACATATGCAGGTATGTGCCTATCGACTGTTTACATCTGGGGCAGTCCCTCGACCGCTGGGGGTAAACCTGATGGAGCCTCTGGGGAGTGTAATACACCCTATGCAAAAATGTAACCTGTATCAGCCTTTCCCGGGAGGATATAAGGGTAGTTGCACTATCAGCCAGACAGTCTTCCCAATCCGATCTATCCAGCCCAGGTAGATCTGCCTTCCACAGATCCCATAATTTGTGTACCTTCACAGAGTCTGTCCGTAATAAAGTCAGGTATAAAGCAGACAGGGGCTTATCCAGTTTCTCCTGCACTAACTGTTCCTCAATTGGGTCCATACGCAGCCGAATCGGATTCGGGAATTGGGCCCTGACAGCATGGCGCAGCTGGAGGTATCGAAAGGCCATCCAAGCCGGTAAATGATATGTAGCCTGTAGGGCCGCGTATGAGAGCCAGACTCCAGCAACAAATATATTACCCAAGGTCACGATCCCATACCTGGACCACACCTGCGGGTCTGGTACCATTCTCATATGAGGGAGACTATAGTTATCCCAGAGCGGGCAGTGCGGAGACCAGTCCTGTGGGACAATCATCCCCCGCCTGGCCACCGCCCACGCCCTAAGGGTAGTTTTGGTAGGCGTCGGGAGCCCTCTCTTTGCCCGTCGCGCCCCATACACCAGGCCAGTCAGCTCCCGACGCGACCCCACGACCTCCGCTTCCAAGCATACCGCCGCATTCCCCCCAGGGAGGGCAAGCCACCACCGAGCCGTCACCAAAACCGCCGCCCAAAAGTACGCTCTATAGTCCGGTAATGCCAGCCCTCCACAGCGGATAGGAAGCATCAAGGTGGATCTAGCCAGCCGGGGCATCCCCCCTTTCCAAATAAAAGAGCCCACGCATTTGTCGATCTCCGCAAAGAAGGAATTGGGTATCCAGATAGGGCTGTGGCGAAAAACGTACAAAAACTTGGGGAGGAAGATCATCTTCAGCAAATTTATACGTCCCATCAGGTTCAGAGGGAGGGAGGCCCAAGCAGCACACCGGGTCCGAAGCTGAGCCAGAACCGGCTGCAGATTCAGCTCCCCAAAGCTCGCCAACTCCCTCCCAACCTGGACACCCAAATACCGGAACTGGTCGACCCAACGAAGAGGGATATTAGAACCGCTGTCCCTGGCCTGCAGGTCGAGCGGGAATATGTTAGATTTTGACCAGTTGATCCGTATGCCTGAAAACCTCCCAAAAGTGTCGATAAGGAGTCATCCGCGTCCTGGAGATATAAAAGGGCATCGTCTGCGTACAACGAAATTTTTTCCTCCAGCGCGCCCACCCGCAGTCCCCGCACCCTCTCCGAGGCCCTAATTATAGCCGCCAAGGGCTCAATAGCAAGTGCAAACAGGGCCGGGGAGAGGGGGCAGCCCTGCCCCGTGCCCCTCTGTAACGGGAAGGACCCCGACAGTTTATCATTGGTCCGTACACGAGCCCGAGGCTCCCGATAGAGTATCCGCAACCACCGACGGAATCTTGGCCCAAACCCAAAACGGCCCAGGATCTCCCATAGGAAGACCCACTCCACCGAGTCAAACGCCTTTTCGGCGTCAAGTGAAGCGATGATCCGTTTCCCACTGTTACTGTGTGCCGTGGACATATTAAGAAAAAGGCGGCGGAGGTTGATGTCGGTCCCCTTCCCAGGCATAAACCCAGTTTGATCTTAATGGACCACCTCCTCCAGAACCGCGGACAACCTGTTGGCCAGAATTTTGGCCAACACCTTGACATCCACGTTCAAGAGTGAGATTGGACGGTAGGAGGAGCAGTCCTCAGGATCCTTGCCCGGTTTGGGGACCAACACCACCACCGCCTCATACATAGATGCCGGCAGAGCCTCCAAGCGGAAGCAACTAGCATACAGGGACACCAACCGTGGGGCCAATAAATCAAGATAGTGAGCATAAAATTCCTTAGGCAGGCCATCTGCCCCAGGGGTCTTCCCTACCTGCAACTGTGCTAGAGCAGCCTGGACCTCCTCCAGAGAAACATCCTTCTCCAGAGCCGCACAGGCCTGCTCACCGAGGGTCGGCCGAGGAATGCCCTCCAGGTATGCGGCCAGCTCCTGGGAGCTATAGTCCACCCTGGTCGAGTACAGGTGTTGGTAGAATTGAGAAAATCTAAGATTAATAGCATCCGGGGATCGCAGCAGCGTCCCATCCAAATCCCTCACCCCAGTAATGTGAGTAACTGCGTATTGTCCTTTAGCCAGCCATGCCATCAAGCGACCGCTCTTATCCCCGTACTCAAAGATTTTATGGGCCGTGGTCAAGAGCGACTTCTGCATCCCCTCCACCCGATACATGGATAACTGGTGCAATGCAAATTGCCACTCACCATACGCCAGCTGGCCAGGGGAAGCCACATACGCCTCCTCCTTCTCCCTAGCCACTCTCTCCAACTCATCCAAAGTGCGGGAGGCCTGCCTACGAGCGGCCGATATCCGGGCAATATACTCCCCCCTAGTCCAGGCCTTAAAGGCATCCCACTTAACCAAGGGGGACACGGCTGCCTCATTTTCCAACCAGAAGTGACATATGCATTCCTGTACTGCCTCCTGGACCCCCTCATCCTCCACCCAACACCTGGACAGCCTCCATAACCGCTCCCCCGGCTGGCCATAGGACAGCCTAAGGAGCAACGGAGAATGATCCGAGATCCCCCTAGACAGGACATCCACCTCCAGCACCCGCCGGAGCATGGAGCTAGAGGCAAACATCATATCAATGCGAGAAAGTGTGCGGAAGGTATTGGAGTGACATGTATACTGCCTGGACTCAGGGTTGTAATAACGCCAAACGTCAGTCAAGGCAAAACTCTCAGCCCAGGCAGCCAGTCCAGGCATCCACCTAGACACCGCCCCCAATCTATCCCGATCTGAGGTGAGAGTCAAGTTGAAATCCCCCATCACCAGAACGTCCTCCACCCCATAGGATGCCACCCACTGCATCAGCTCACGAAGTAAGGCGACATCCACCGGGGGGGGGGGAGATATAGTCCCACAATAACACAGGGGTTGTTGGCCAGTAGAGCATGTAAAATCACATATCTACCCGTGGGATCAGTCCTGACACCCAACAGCCGGAAAGGCAGCTGCTTGTGTATCAGGACACTGACCCCCCTGGAGTACGTGGAGTACGTGGAGTGGTAGTGTGACCCCACCCAGGCCCTCTTCAAACCCAAAATCCGGGAGCCCAGCAGATGGGTCTCCTGCAATACACAAATCTTCGGGGAGTACTTCTTGAGAAAATTAAAGACTAATGACCTCTTTTTGGCAGAATTCAACCCCCGCACATTCCAAGAAATCAACGAGACCTGAGTCATGGTGCCAATGGGGGAATATAGGGCAAACAGGGTCGAGCAGGGGCAGCGCCAGGCAGCGCCAGCGCACCCCCCGAGGGGGAGACACCAACCCACCAACACCCCCCCTCCCCCACCCCGCAGTCCACCATGTGAAACATATGAGCTTGCAGCAAAGGAACATAAAAACTGTGCAAAAACAAACAAACATAAACCGTATAAACTAATGCCCACAGAGTGAGCCATCCTTGGTCGGCAACGGCCAACCTCCCCCCCCTTCCCACCCCGCAGATCCCACCCGAGGTAAGTCTGCATCATTCCCATTAGAACTGGCCTGGAGGCAACCAAAACACTGGAGGCGTGTTCAAACCCAAGAGGCAGCAATACTCGTCCCCTATGCTGAAACAGCAATTAGAGTCCTACTAACAGTGCTACCCGCATGTCTTTTCAAAGCAGCATGAGAACCAAGAGATGCTACCATAACAGGAAAGTCCGATGTGGAAAAATTCACCTGGACTAAGCCAGGGGCGCAGTCTTAAAGTACCTTGTGCCCAGTAGGTGGAGATGTAAGGACCAGGCCCGGTACGGAGAAGGGCAGCCACAGCCAACACAAAAACAGTCACAGTCCTCCGCTCAGGGGGGATGGAGAGGGGGGGAGGAAAAGAAGGAACACCCCCCACCATCACGGGCAGCGGAATCAGACCCCCGCAGTGCCCCGGACCCCGACCCCGTACCACCAACACAGGAGACTAAGGCCGGAGGCCTGGTCGAGTCCCCCCACCCCCCCCACCCAAGCGGCCAAACCAAATTACTGAGCAGACTGTCCACCGAAGCAACCACCCCACCAAAGTCAATCCCGCACATCCACACCATAGCCAGGAGGTCCATCCACTACTTACAGGCGACAAGGCACGTTGGTGCCATCAGTAGGTAAATCCTCATCCTCGAGGGGGGATAGTTTCAAGCCACGCCGCAGCGTCCCTGGGAGAAGTAAAGAATCTCGTAGTCTCCCCATCGATCACTCGGAGCTTGGCCGGGAAGAGTACGCTGTACTTGATACCCTTCGCCCGTAGAGCCACCTTCACCGCATCAAACGAACGTCGGAGCTTCTGCGTCTCCAGGGAGAAATCCGGGAATAACATCAGGCGGTTATTCTGGTAGGTCAGGTCTCCCGCAGCTCTAGCCGCCCGGAGCAACTCATCCCGGTCTCTAAAATTCAGGAGGCGCAGGATAAAAGTACGAGGGGGAGACCCCTGCGGACCGGGCTGCGGCGGCAGTCTATGAGCCCTCTCCACCGTAAAGTAGGGGGACAGGTGCGCTGCAGGGAGCAAGGAACGGAGTAGCTCCTCCGCAAAGACAGCAGGATTCCGGCCCTCCGCACCCTCCGCCAGGCCCACGATGCGCACATTATTCCGACGACACCTGTTCTCAGAATCCTCAGCTCTGTGCTCCAGCAATTTAACACGGGCCTGCAGGGAGCGGAGTGTGATCGTGTTTTGCCCCGCCGCGTCTTCCACCTGACCCACACGACTTTCGACCTCCGACACTCGAGTACGTACTTTGTCTAAGTCCTGCCGAAGGAGGCCCACGTCCATCTGCACCTCCTCGATCTTGTTGGTCAGGGCCGCCTGGCAAGATGTAACCGCCGACTGACATGCGGCAATCGCCGCCATAACTTCAGGGATCCCCGGGGCCGATACCGCGGGCTCCTCCCTCGGGTCCATCTGGGACGCCATGTTGCAGCGCGGCAGCCCTTCCCGAGGCCCAGAGGGGATCGGGCTGGTCTCCGGAGGGATTTCCGGGGGAAATTTAAGTTTCTTACCCCCTTTACCACGACCAGGGAGTCTGGAAGGCATTCACCAACCCCCACACGCAAAAAGTCAGCAGTCCACACGGTAGTTAAGGCAACAGGATGAGAAGGGTAGCAGAGCTCTCAGGCACACGTCTGCTCACTCCGCCATCTTGGACACGCCCCAATAATGAGACTTTAGTATCACTTTAAATACATTAGAGGTGCATCAATCCAAAGATGTGCAAGGTTTTACAGTTCAATTTCTTCTGAAAGAAGCCACGGCCTGAGTAGAAAAGCCTGTCCAATGGCAGAATGCTGCAGAGAAGGACCCTTGCTCCCTGTGCAGAAGCAGTGGTCTCTGTACAGATTTGGAATTAGAGCTCCCCAATCAGCAGGGAGCATGAGCTTTGCTGATTGCAAAGCTACAGATCTGACTCACCAGGGGGCATTCTGAATATATGGTAGACAGGGAAACAATAAATTGAAACATGAAAGTTGTGAGAAACATTTTATGTATTACTGGTAGTATGGTCTCTCAGTGTTGCAAGTAGGTCACCTTCGCCATGGAGTCATAGTAGTATTTGGTGTTTCCCAGGAACTCATTTAGGGGCTTTGAGCTTTCCTGTATGACACTCTAAGGTTGGAGGCCTTGGATGTACTACATTAGTAGAAGCTGGCATGCAGGTCAATCCCAGTTAGTAAAGGAGGCCCTGGTTAAGGCAGAAGATGTCCAGGTTCATAATTAGGCAGAGGCGAGGTCATGAAGGGTCAACTTTTTTTGGGAGTGTCAAATTACTGCTGTATATCCACTGCTATGCTTAATTTTTATTTTTCCTGGCATCCATGTCACTACTGTGTTCTGTAGCCATGTAGGGGCCAATGGGAGAAAGCGGATGGCAGGAATTTGACATCTCAAATGTGTGCAATTTTGAAGTTTTTCCTGGAAGTGGTGTAGTGTGTAGCCCCTGTGCAGCCTCCCAATTGGCTGTTGGTGGCAACCCTATTCTACAGGGAATTGCCTACCGCTATTTTTCCACTTCAGCATAGGCCAAGAGTTTAAACAGGTAAACCCCCAAATTCCCACTAGATATCACAGTCTATTAGTGTGGGACATCCTCTGTACTGTTCATCTGCCTTTATCTATTCATTCCACCCACCAAATTGCTGGGAACCCTTCCTGCCAGTCATCTATGTTGTAGAAAGCTCTAAAACAAGGTTTCTCAACCAGGGTTCCGTGGAACCCTAGGGTTCCTCCAGGGGATGCTAGGGGTTCCTTGAGCAATGACAATTTCTGCCTCTCAAATAAGTTTTCACTGACACCGTTGTTCTTTTTAGCTATCTATAAGGGGGGAATTCCCCCTAATAACCACATGTATAAGGGGAATTCTTCCCGCTGACCATCACACTAATGTATCATGAGTTGTAGATATAGTCATTTTTTTTAGAGGTTCCTCAAGACCGGAAAGTTATTTCAAGGGTTCCTTTGTGTTGAAAAGGTTGAGAAAGACTGCTCTAAAAGGTCAGAAGGTGGTGCTTAGGGTGCTTAGTCATGGAAGGAACTAGTCTGCAGCAAGGAGAGAGGTAGCCTGCAGTGCATTTAGTATTCTTCCTCTCGCTGGGAAGCTTGGGACTTCTTCCTCCACCGGGAGGTAAGATTAGAGCATATGCCATACTTGAAAATGTCTGAATTCTACTTCTCTAAGCTAAAGGAAAGTGTATAATAGTCTCTAGTGTAGTGTGCTACAAATGTAGAATGACTCATCAGGTAGCATCTCTGGTACCTCCCACTACTTGTGGGGACCTTGGAGAAGTTTCCATAAGAATGAGAGGGAGGTTAGGAGGAGCTGCCTGTAGTATTGAGGAGGACCCAAGCCAATACCCATTAAAATGGGCTGTTAGGGGGGTGTAGGACCCTCTTAAATACTCAGTCAGGCCAACGTGGGGCAGTGTGTGTGGAGTTCAGGTAGAAGCTGAAGATGGAGTGCTGAGGAGGAAGACCTTGAGGGTGGCCCCCTAGTTTGGTGGTAGGGGAGGTGACCTCAGGCCTGGGGCTCAGGTGCTGTAGGGATCCTCTTCAAACACATGGAGGAGTCCTGTCCAGAGGCCCCGGATCAAGAATGAGGACAGCAGGAGCCAGCAAGCATGTCCGGGAGATCTCCAGGGAGAAGACAGCCAAGTGGCTGGTGAGTGTAACAGTCTGGGAGCACTGTAGGATTTAGCCTGGAGGGCTATTGAAAAGGGCAGCTACAGCCAGGCGGGCTGGCTGTGCCCGAAGAGGTGGTGCTGTGATAAGTAGCCACCGTAATGTAGCTGGACACTGGACATTTTCTACACACCAAAGGGACCCGCTGTCCCTGTCTGTAAAAGAGCCTTTGCTTGATCTAGCTGAGCGCCTTGCCAGATCCATTAAAACAGTGTTCCAACTGGGTCTGAGTTGTTGTGCAAGCAATTGATGTGCTGGAGGAAGAGGAAGAGGAGTGTATATAGAGAGTGTATATAGTTGAAGTGTCCCTGAAAAGACTTTGTTCCAGTCACATGGGCATTCCACAATACCCCTATCCAAGTTTATTAACCCCTAAATAAAAAAACAAAAAACAAAAAAACAACAAAGCTGCTGGATTGTTTCCAGACTTAAGTGAGCCTATGAAAAATTTGGTGTGCCTGGCTGTGCAGGGTGGGGGATCCCTATTCACCAGCAGCATCTACGGGGGATGCACTAAATCTGTAGCAATGGGGTTGATTTACTAAAGGCCACTAGACTATGCACTTCAGAGCTTAGTAAATGAGGCAAGGCTTCACTTTGCAAAGAATACCCAATCACATGCAAGGAAAATAAAAAAACAGCATTTTTGCTTGCACATGATTGGAGGATGGAAGTCAGCAAGGCTTTTACTCATTTACTAAGCTCTGGAGCACAGGCTATTTACCTTTAAAAAAATCAACCAGTGTTTTCTCTATGTCATAAAGCCATTGTACCATCACATGGGGAGTGGCTGAATTGATGAAACTCTTACAATAGTTCAGAAAAGCATCACAAATGATCTGCATCAGTCTGGACTTTGTGTTACTCATGACCAATGAGAACGTTCCCTGGAACTTTTCTGTGCATCTGGGGGATGTGGGGTCATTAAAACACAGACACAGGGTAAGATGCATCATGCATCCCTGGTCAAGCCAAGCTGGTTGCTTTTAGGGGCTTGTAGAGGGTAAAGAACCAGAGAGGGCCATATCTGGGGCAGAACCCTGCAGACCCCATTTCAAAGAATTCAGGTGGACCATTAGGGTGCCACCCATGGCGCAGCTCATGAGGGTAAAAAATGCATACAGATATAAAACAGTGACCTCCCAAGAGATAGGTATTCAATCTGTATTGCAGGAGGCAAACTTTTAGATTTTTTATGGGAGAGCAAGCCGGTGATCCGTGCATCACTTCTGGACCAGCTAGTGGAGCGCACATCAGAGCTCAGGCGGCGTCCATCTTTTTGCATACTCTATAGGGCCGATTTTTATAATTATTATATTCACTAACGCTTTTTAATACACTCGTTATTTAATAAATAACCCTGCATAAGGATTTTTATACTATGAAAGGCTGCCACTCTATTCATTTTCCACCTGCCTAACCACATTGGGGAGAACATAATTGATTGCAATGGAGAGAAGCAAGGACCCTTGAGAGCACCCAGGAATCAACAGCAATTGAGGGATAGGTTCCCCTAGAGACCTACAAGCCTTGTTGACTCTCCTTACTGCAGTGTTTCTCAATTCCAGTCCTCATGGTCCACTAACAGGTCATGTTTTCAGGATTTCCCTCAGCTGGGGTAATTACTAAGGCAGTGAAACTGATCAAATCACCTGTGCAAAATAATGGAAAGCCTGAAAACATGACCTGTTAGTGGGCCATGAGGACTGGAATTGAGAAACACTGCCTTACTGTAAGGTAAGGGAGCCACCAACATCTGGTGAGTACGTTGTGCATATACGATATTATTTGTGGCACGTATTAGAATAATTCATATGGTATAGCAAGCGCTGCCTGAGACTAATATGAATTTGGTACTTGTTTAGATTGTCATATAGAAAACTTTAGTTGTACTTGATGCACATCCACAGTACATTTACTGTGGGTAGGTGGCAGCTCCAGTCTAAGCGAAGTACTCGTGCATTGCGTCTTACTTACTGGTTTTCAGGTGCACTGCACGTGTGTCCCCAGCTGATCTGTTCTGTGATTGGCCATAGTACTAGTCTGTCAGCAGGTTACAGCCAATGATTTTGGCTGTATAACTGGTGATTGCCTGTGGCCAATCACAGCACATACCTCTGTGTATTTGTAAACAGAACCCTCAGGATCTGCCCGGATTCTTCCTTCCTGAGCTCTCTTCATTCAGGGAGAAAAGCCAAACAGATTATGTGTGAGTACAAGCAGCACATATACACTTGCATACACTTGTTAGGCACATTTAAATCCTTGATTACCCTCCACCGGTAATCCTTTGATTTCACTGTCACCCAGCCAATGTCATTAATACAGTGGTACTGTACCTTATTATCACTAGGCACTGTGTTATTGTCACTAGCAGTGTCATTGTCAGTGTCAGTTAGTGTCCCTCCAAGCCAGTGGCAGTTAGCACCTGATTGCCCGCCACACTATCACACTCACACTATAATTGACCGATCACTACCATTACTAGTATAGTGTCTGTACGGATCTTTATCTTGATCACGATCAATCATATGCTTTGTATGAAACATATGTGAATACGTCTCCATCCCTGATTCATTATAAACAAAAAGGAAATAAAATGGGACATTGTATAAGGTATATGCGGCAACAGAAACACAGTCAAAATAAAAACAATGTTTATTGCTAAATTATGATTAACATATTAGAAAAATCCATTCATTCATCAGGTTTTTGTCCATAATGACAACATGTAACAAACATTGTATGTAAGAAACTAGCAACAACAATTGTATACATTGTATAGTAAATATGACCACTGCATCAAGATAATACATTGTAGGGTGTATATATAATATATATATATATATATATAACAGCCATCCTAGATGACATGGACTACCTCAGAAACAGTATAAAGGTAAAAATCTGTATATATGAAATTGGTTAAACCATCCACTGAAGGGGCAAATGCATCAAATATCTGAAAAAACACAAACATATAAAATATAGAAAATATTGTATAAAACATTGAATACTAACCAAAGGGAGGAGAGTGTGTCTCCTAGCTAAATATGAAGTGGTGAGATTGCAACAAAAGTGCAATCAAGTCATCTGTCACGGAAGCTGAGGTACTGGGACCCAAGGATTGGAACAGGAGCAAAAAAGGAACCTCCACAGAAAAGGAATATCCAGAGGTGATGTGTATAGGCTCCAGGGGCATTGCTAGGTCTACAATAGATCTGGGGCTAGAGCCCATAGCAACGTAGTAAAGAAAGTCATACACTTGGACGGGTATACCCATGGATATACAGTAGTATACGTGTGTGTATCTATCGCCAGAGAGCCCCCCACTTACATCAGGGTCTCCAGAGAGCCCCCCACTTACATCAGGGTCCCCAGAGAGCTCCCCCTTACATCAGGGTCCCCAGAGAGCTCCCCCTTACATCAGGGTCCCCAGAGAGCTCCCCCTTACATCAGGGTCCCTAAAGAGCCCCCCACTTACATCAGGGTCCCCAGAGAGCCACCCCTCCCCTTGGGGACCCCTGCAGAGACTCTGGGCTATGGGCCCCAGATTCAGGGCTATAGCCCCAAAAGCCACCCCCTAGCAACGCCACTGATAGGCCCCAATACTATCATTTAAAAAAATGTATTGAGTCATTTACTTTGGTACAAAAACGATGAATGAATAAAAGTGAATGGAAACCTCCACCAAGGACAAAATAGAAATACAGGTGAAAGAAAAGTTAGAGGGAGGCATAGCCACATTGTAAAATGAAATGAATAAAAACAGAGACAGATATACTTAATAATAGAGAATCCCCATGAGTAGGTGAGGGTGTGTGCTCAGAGACTATAATAGAGTCAGGGATAATATACAGATGGGTGTGTGCACTGTGTGATGCCAAAAGGAATGGCTGGAAACAAGTGAGAGTTCCATTTTATTTCCATCTTGTTTCTACTTGATCACGATCGGTTAGTGTCCCCAATAGTATAATGTCCCCAAAAACACAGTTTGGTTTTCACCAAAGACATGTTGCAGAATAAATTTTGGGCTAAATGTATGAAGAAAATTTAAATTTTATTGTATATGTTTTATAACAGAAAGTGGAAAATACTGTTTTTTTTCTCCAAAGTTTCGATATTTTTTCATTTATATAACAAAAAATACAAAATCCAGTAGTGATCAAATACCACCAAAAGAAAGCTCTATTTGTGTGAATTTTTTTTTTATAAATTTAATTTGAGTACAGAGTTGCATGACTGAGTAATTGCCAGTAATAGTAGCAAAATGCTGAATAGCAAAAAATGCCCTGGTCATGAAGACGGTAAAACCTTCCAGAAGTCAAGCGGGTAAAGCAGAACTTCACCCAAAGGGGAGGTCCCGCTTACCCCCCCCCACTTCCCCCGCAGCCTCTTGGGACACATCACAGGTCTCAGGACCATGCATGGGGAGAAACGCAGCTTGCGCATGCACAGTGGGCAGCCGGTTGTGAAGCCTCAAGGAGTCAGCTGAGGCTGCCCTCAGTTAAAGTGGTAGTAAAGCTTCTCAAAAAAAAAAAAAAGACTTTCCTCCTGCAAGGTAATATAATTTGCTAGTATGCATCGCATCGCATACTAGCACATGATGAAATACTTACCTTAAAACAAAGCCTTCGATCGGTGCTCTGTCACCACTGGCAGTGCTTACATCTTCACCAAGCCCAGGAGCGGCCTGTCCATTAAGGTTGTATGGTTGCCACCCCCACTATCCACGCCACCCCCCATTTGGTTAATGGATACATTTATGCATAGAATTAATCTATCCAGGTCGCCATGGTCCCTTTCAGGATGCCAGGCACCTGCATTACAGCAGCTAGGGTGTTTTTTTTAAGCAACTGATTAGAGCCATAGGCTCTAATAGGTAAGATAGGGTGGGATCTGAGCATTGCGCTCAGAGCCCACCCAGGTGTGTTAGAAAAGCAAATGAACATTCACTTCTCTAACACTCAATCGCCTCTCCGCCAATCAGGAAGCGCGGGGCTGTTACCCGTTTCCCGATTGGCTGAAAGGTCAGGCGATCCTATTGGACACATAGGAGGAGGGAAGGAGAGACACAGCGGAAGCCACATGATCTCAGAAGAGGACACAGGAGATGCTGCCATATGCCCGCCACAGATGATCCCCTACCCGTTGTGACCAATGATCCCCGCCGCTGTGTGTCCGCCAATTCCTGATGTGCCTGCCGATTCCCACTGCCGATGGGGTAAGTGCCAGTGGACCACCAGACAGTGTGCACATGTGGGGAAGGGGGGCATTTTGCCACCTCCCCTAAACAAAAAAAACACCAGCCGCCACTGACCCAGTCTTCCTTTGAGGTTTGCGGGAGACTGACTGACCAAGCAGCTGTGATGTTACTCCTGCGCATGGGAGACCCAGGCATGACATAGAACACTGAAGAAACAGCACAGGCATGCCATTCCTTCAGGGCACATGCGCCAGTGATGTCATCAGCTGCTGCTTGCTGTTTAGAAGATTTACCTACAGGTAAGCCTTATTATAAATGTACCTGTAAGTAAAAATGGCACACAAGAGTTTACTACCACTTTAAGATGCAGGCACCTGCACCCAAAGGCCGCTGTTCTATCAGAATACTGCTACCCTTTAGAAAATGCATTGGAAGTGATGTTGTGTAGAAAATTGCTTATTGCGCATGCGTTATGTGTTCCAGCATGGCCGCTATGTGTTCCAGCATGGCCGCTATGTGTTCCAGCCTGGCCGCTATGTGTTCCAGCCTGGCCGCTATGCATTTCAATAGGTTTCCTAATGTGACAGAACACGAAGCCAGCAGCGGACATCTTACATCCAGGCAAGTCTTCAATTTCACACTTTATTTTAGCAGTTAACTCACCTTATATACCGAAATAGACAATTTCACCGTGACAGGGTGAAATAGTCTATTTCAGTATTTCATCAGTACCAAGATGGCCGTCGCCACCCTCTGCCTGCTTGCCTGGGTGTAAGAAGATGTCCGCTGCTGGCTTTGTGCTCTGTCAGATTAGGAAACCTATTGGAACGCATAGTGACCATGTTGGAACGCATGCGGGATGCACAGTAAGCATTTTTTGCTCAGAACCCCACTTCCGTTACATTTTCTGACAGGACACCGGCAAACAGCTGTTCGGGACATTTCTGGATCCTGGGACAGATAAGTATGTGTTTTTTAAAAGTAAGCAGACTTTAAAATTTTGTTTACAAGCTAAAGCTCCTCTTTAACCACTTCCCGCCGGCCTATAACAGAATGAGGGCTGGGAAGTGGTTCTGTTATCCTTAATGGGCATCATATGATGTCCAGCAGGATAACATGGCGGCGTGTGCCCATGTGTGCATGCAGTGCGGTGATCGCGAGTGCGGCATGTCAGTTTAACACTCTGCATCTCCAATCGCGTTACCATGTGATCAGCTGTGACCAATCACAGCTGATCATCGCGTGAACCAGGAAGTGCCGGTAAACGGCATTCCTGGGTTCGCGCTGACAGGGAGAGCCGATTGATGGCTCTCCCTGTCAGGAGGGGGCTCTGTGCTGATAATCAGCACACTGATTATCAACACAGCCCCCATCAAATGTACCCAAAAGCTGCCAATCGGTGCCCAGTCAGTGCCCCAACATAACCCCCTGCCAGTGCCAATCAGTGCCCACCACAGTGCAAATCAGTGCCCATCACAGTGTCAATCAGTACCTAGCATTAACACCTGTCAGTACCTGCCCAATCAGTGCTGCCCATCAGTGCCATCTATTAGTGTCCATCAATGCCGCCTGTCAGTGCCCATCAGCGCTGCCTGTCATTACCCATCAATGCTGCCTGTCAGTGCCCATCAGTGCTGCCTGTCAGTGCCATCAGTACTGCATATCAGTGCCACCTTTTGGTGCCCATCAGTGCTGCATATCAGTGCCCATCAATTCTACATATCAGTTTCTACATTTCTACATTTATCACAGAAAATTATTTAGCACAAAATAAAAAACTGCAAAGGTGATTAAATACCACCAAAAGAAAGCTCTATTTGTGGGAAGAAAATGATAAAAATGTAGTTTTGGTACAGTGTTGTATGACCGCGCAATTGTCATTTAAAGTGCGACAGCACTAAAAGTTGAAAATTTTCCTGGTGGCAAACAATGAAGTTATAGTCCTAACATACTTCCTTTCCTTGAGCGACAGTGCTGCTCCTTCCCATTTACAGTTTGAGGATTGTCACACTAGAATAGGAAATGTGTTACTGGCAGGATGATCAGAAGAACACAGAATAAAAATGCTTGAAAAAATAAAACTAATGCAGCGATGACATGTAAGGACTGGTGAGCTTCAATATGTTTTATTTCTTGGGTTTAGATACGCATTCATTTATCCACTTGCCATAGCAGCAGTTCACCATTAGAGGGAGTCTAATGACAGCTCACCTTCATTGTTCATTTCCTTGTTGCCTGTGAAAGTTTTGTGATAAATTGGATGAAGAGTTTACACATATTTTATGAATGTCATTTTTTTCATGCTCACGTCGCATCTGCTGACACAAAAAAATGGCAAAGTCAGCTTTACTGTAAACTTCAAACACCAAGATATGAAAAACCGGACAAAGCTGTTCTGTTCATCTTCAGCCAGATATTCCGAGATTCTTATAATTAAGGATCACACAGAATTTTCAACTAGTTGCAACTGTCAGAAGGCTGCCAACTGTTATTCAACTAATCTAAGGTACGGAATGATTGATATTCAATATTAAACACTGGCCCATACTCTGCTTTTTCTACCCTTCACAATCAGAGCGGATATAACAGAGATAATTACAGAAAATACCTGTAAATACTAAAAGCCGAACACCATGGGGGTTATTTACTAAAGGCAAATCCACTTTGCACTGAAAGTGCACTTGGAAGTAAAGTCACTGTAGATCCGAGGGAGACATGCAAGGAAAATAAAAAACATTTTAACTTGCACATGATTGGATGATAAAATCAGCAGAGCTTCCCTTCATTTCAGATCTACCCCTTAGATTTAGAGCGACTGCACTTCCAAGTGCACTTGCAGTGCAAAGTGGATTTTCCATTAGTAAATAAAGCCCCATGCATGATCCTAACTGCATTCCTACAATGTTCCAGCTTGGACCAATGTAAGTATGAATATCTCACATCTGAGCAACCGCTGTGAAAGTTGGAAATCACTGTAGTAGTTGGAGCTTCTACAATGATCATCGTCATCTTTGGGGTTCTGTTTCGAGTTGTTGCCCCACTGCTTTCACAGCAGAACACCTAGTATTTATTCCAATTAATACAAGGAGTTCTCTGATTGGTCAAGGTGGAGAGGGGGGGCGGTGATGTTACAATCTCCACCCCGCCCAATCAGGGGA
This sequence comes from Lithobates pipiens, assembly GCF_037356315.1. Taxonomy (NCBI): domain Eukaryota; kingdom Metazoa; phylum Chordata; class Amphibia; order Anura; family Ranidae; genus Lithobates; species Lithobates pipiens. The sequence goes on from NW_027507748.1 coordinate 64,878,111, forward strand.
CGTATTGAATTCATTGAACAAAATACAATGTGTTCTGTAAATGTTGGCAGTGCTGACTACTACAGTCATTGTTAGTTCCGTAGTTGCCCATCAGGTATGAGATTTGTATAATTACATTGGTCCAAGCTAGATCAAAATAAGTATCCAATTAGGATCATAGGAAAGAGAAGGTGAAAATGTGGGGACGTTGCTGATGCTGATCGATACACAAAGACACCTAGAATGGTTTATGGACTATCGCGGTACTGATACAATGACACAGTGGTTGTAGTAAAAAATCAAACTTTAAAGCGGAAGTAAACCCTGATGGGTTTACTTCTTCTTTGTCTCCCTGCAAAGGTAAAGCATAATGGAGTACTATGCTGCTCCGCCCACTCACAGTGCCAGAGCAGCGATGACGTCACTCCCGCACATGCATATCGCCGCTAGCAGCGGCATGCTGCTGACGGCGATAGTGCGCCTGTGCATGCATTGTAGACAGCGGTGCTGGTCTTTTTGTAAATATCTCCTAAACTGTGTAGGTTTAGGAGATATTCTTTGGACCTACAGGTAAGCCTTAATCTAGGCGTATCTGTATGTCAAAGTGGTTTGTAAGGGTTTACAAGCACTTTAAAATAATTCAGAAAAAAAACATACAGGCATATTAAAAAATACCCCACAGATCACTGACTGCTAACGGGTAGGCCAGTAGAGCTAATGTTGCAGCGGAGTATAAAATTGTCCTCTACTAGTTTTGCGGTATAAAGCGCTTCTTCAGGAGGAAACAGACTAGGAAACAGATAATACATTGAGACAAAGGATAAAAACAACGTAAAGAGCATTAAATTGATTGTAAAAGGGAAAGGTGCTCATCCGTCTGGATGTAATCAAAGGCGACAGGGCTCAACAAAAGTTCCCACCAAGGCAGACAAGGGGGGTTGCAAGTGACCGTCTCTGGTAAGGAGTTGATAAATAGGGTTAAGATTGATAAGGTAACTGTAGGGGTGGAGTAACAGAATGGTGAGGAAGACCCAACCAACTCCATTGAGTGATCTTGTGAAGGAAAGGGAGGGGGGAAAGACTGGAGGGGAGGAAGGAGCTGGGGGAGAAGGGGGGAGGGGAAAGAGGGGAAGGGGGAAGAGGGGAAGGGGAAGAGGGGAAGGGGAAGAGGAAGGAAAAATAGGGAGGCAGGGGAAGGGAAGTGGGAGGGAACAGGAGGGGAGGGGTGGGAACAGGAGGGGAGGGGTGGGAAGGGAAGGGGGGGGAAAAGGAAAAAGGAGGGGGAGAAGGGAAAGGAAACCCAGGAGAGGAAGAAAGAGGGGGGAGGGAACAGGGAGGAAAAGTGGGAAGGGGGAAAGGGAAAGAGAAAAAGGAAGGGGGGAAAGAAGTGGAAGGGAATGGGAAGGGGGAGGGGAAGGGGGAATGGAGGGAATGAGCCAGGAAGGGGAAGGGGATAAAAAAACAGGGGAGGGGGGTAAGGAAGAGGGTGGGGGAAAAGAAGAGAGGTGGGGAAGGGGCGGGGAGGTTGATAGAAAGTGGGACACATGGGAAGGAGAGAAAGGAGGAACAGAGCCAAGGAAGGGAAGAAAAAGGAGGGGAGGGGGAGGGGGAAAGGGGTGAATAAGGGGAGAGCAAAGGGTGAGTAGTGAATGTAAAGAGGGGGAGGGGAAGGGGACAAGGAACGTGCTAAATCCAATCTGGAGCGTGAGCTCGTGGAACACACCAAGCACTTCAGTTTGGAGGAGTTTCGGGCGCTCAGCTATGGGTGAGCACCTTTACCTTTTTCGATCTCATTATTTATTGGTCTTTACATTGTTTTTATGCTTTTTCTCAATGTATTATCTGTTTCCCAGCAACTGTCCTCACATTTTCACCTTCTCAGTTTCCCATATCTTAATTTGGATGATAGTACGATTTTATTTTCCATTTGATCACTAATATCTGAGGCTATACTCAAACTCTTTTGACAATTAGGATCATACTTAAACTCCTGGATATCAGATAGATATTCAGGGGGAAAAAAAACGATGTGGCATTTGTCTTACCAACTGAAGGATTTGTATATTATTCAGCCAATCTTGTGATTTGGGTACCCCCGCCAAACAGCAGAACTAGGCTGCTGACCTGATTTCACTCTACTACCATCAATTGGTAACTCTTTCACTCTACTACCGTCATTTGGTAACTCTTTTACTCTACTACCATCAGTTAAGGCAGTTGACTGTTCTCTGTCTGTTACTGGACAGTGACTGAGTAGCTGCAGACTCATGAGGTCATCACTTTGCCCTCTCCTCCTGTCAGCATGTTCCCTGTGGTGTATATGTAGCAGAGCAGCTTCAGTACTTCCAGCACAGAAGGTATGTATCTTTTATAGCCAGGGCTGCTGTTAGAAATCACAGGGCCCCATACAGCCTACCTGACACGTCCCTCGAGCCAAAAGTGACATACATGCTGGGAGCAAGGGTGACTCCATGGAATCTTGTAAAGGGACGAAGGCACCCAAAAAAAGCAACATAAGAAGAAGGTCTGGGAAGAAAGGCACTCAGCAAATATGGTCATTTCTGAGGTTTGTAGCTCTATATGTTTTTTCTTTTCATGGTTTATACACGTGACCTCTGGATAATCTACCCCCCTTCATGACCAGGCCATTTTTTGATTTTTGGCACTGTGTAACTTTAACTGACAATTGTGTGGTCATGCAACGCTGTACCCAATTAAAATGTATAACCTTTTTTTTTTCAGACACATAGAGCTTTCTTCTGGTGGTGTTTGATCACCACTGCTTTTTTTTTTTTTTCATTTTTTGTGCTATAAACAAAAAAAAAAAAAATACTTTCTGCTATATAACATGTTCAATAAAAAAATGTAAAAAAATGAATTTCTTCATAAATTTAGGCATTTCAGTAGAAAAAGTCTCAATAAACGTATGTCGATTGGTTTGCGCGATTGGTATAGAGTCTACAAACTATGGTTTATATACTGGAATTTTTTCTTTCTTTATACTGGTGATGGTGGTGATCAGCGACTTATAGCGTGACTGTGATAGTATGGCAGGCAACCTGACACTAATACAGTGATCAGTGCTAAAAAGTATATACTGTCACTGTACTAATGATACTGGCTAGATAGGGGTTAACATCTAGGGTGAGAAAAGGGTTAAATGTGTGCCTAACAGTACTTAGTGTATTCACTGTGTGCTGTTTTTACTAAGGGATGTGCCGGCACATCCCAGCTGATAGCTGAGAGCTCTGTCCTCTCATCCTTTTCACCAATGAGTGGGTGCTGGTGGTCCATAATTGGTCAGGACCCACTGATCAGCTTGTGCTGTGACTAATCACAACACAGCTGGAGCAGCCCCTAACTGGAAGTGCTGGATCATGTACTAGATCCAGCGCAGGAGAGCCACTTTGCCACCGTATTCCTATGTGAGACGGTCGGCAAGCAGTTGATAACACCTGAAATTAAGAGATGTAAAGGAGTGGTGCTAAATTTGGCCTGGGCATGCAGGCAGCAATGATTATTGGCCATGAAAGGATTAAAAAAATATGCAACTTCCAATCTCTTTTGAATTATACTAACCTGGCTTATCAGACATTTGTGCTCCTAGCAAAATGTATGCAAGCGTGTGCCTCCTAGCATGTTCGTAACATTGAGGTTTGAACATACAAGGGCACACCTGGTAAGCCAGGTTAGTATAATGCCAGACTTTCATAACAGGGTTCTTCCAGAGATTGCTAGAGGTAACCTAGCAGTGTCAGATTTGTGTTTTTGTATGGCTGCCATTGTAAGGAAACAGAACTCCACTGACCAGCAATGTGTAACAGGACACTGCAATTCTCACAGTCTGTGTTACTTTTATAGTAACCGATCATGTTAATGTACCGCAAGTAGTAGATATAATAATCAATAGTGGGATGTTCCTTGAGACCTAAAACATTTTTCCTGGGTTACTCCATGGTTAGAAAGGCTGCAGTATATCATTGACAGTTGGGTGGCTGCATCAAGAGAGTAGAGAAAGCACAGATCCACAGAAGGGATGAAGAAGCTGGGAGACTCTTGCACTGCAGATCTTCAGGTCCAGCTTTCTCTCCAGCAAGGAGAAACATGAGCAGCACAGTAGTGATATCACCAAATTTCACTCCAAATCTGGTGAGACTAGCCATCAGGCAATTGTGCCTTGAATCACACTCTGCAGATTTATAGCTATGAGGCCACAGAACAGGAGTGACTAGACACATGAAGTTTACTTCTATTTTTCAGGAGGAATTTAAAAAACAAATGCACTGTTTTCAATTTACTGCTCAGGGACATTGAACGTAAACAGATGTTTCCAATGACATAACCAATTTTTTTATCTTTTGAGTTTGCCTACTTCAATTTCTTCTTTTTTTATTTCTTGAATCTGAAAGAAACTGATGTTATATGAATAACTTCTCTTTTAAGGGAAAGAAAACCTCAAGTGACAGTTTTGCAATGACTATTAACTCAGTATATCAGATTTCTTCCTGAGGTGTGGAAGTGTCAATCCTGGCATAATACTCTAAACAAAAGGGTCATCACAGTAGGGATCTTGCTCAGGTTTTGGACTTGTCATACAGAAGACACGCGTCAGGCTGAAATCTTGACAGACTTTATGTTCGGGCGCTGTTCTGTACCTTGTACTAGGCACGTGACTGGCTTGGCATGCGGTTCAGTAACAGGGTCTCTTGAACCCTAATGTTCCAAGAACGGGCTAATCTAACACACAATGCCACCTGAATTAGTAACATTGCAATGTAATACGTTCTTGACGGCACATGGCACTATCTTGTGTGGGGTTGCTTTTGTGTTGTTTGTATCCTCACAGCACCTCTGGTCTGAATGTAATTACTGAATATGATTTTTCAGCAAATCTTATGAGGGCATAAAAGATAATACAAGATTATAGTAAAGACATTAAAGTAAATCAGACTAGCAAAGGACAAGATTCCAAGAGCAAACCATGAACCATCATGTATCAGAGGATATAGGCTGCTCACATACACAAAACACAATGGCCCATAGGTGTCTTATGTATAGTGAAAAGTAAATAGGTGAGTAATCTACTGCAACCCAGAAGGGCAAAGCCTTATTAAGGAAAAGCTGGACCTGTGGATCTTATTTAACAGGTTTTAGTATCACCTTTTCATTGAAGATGTAAAAAATAAGGTGCATCGTTGGTGTAGAGTTCAAGATGCCCTCATTAGAAGCATGTTTGGGAAGTTTCTCATTTATCCAGATCATGATATAAGCTAGTAGTAGTTACTTACATTTAATCAGACATGTGTACCACGTTTTGTAGCTTGTCCAGGCCACTTCTTGAGTTTTAGAACTCAAGAAGTGGCTTGGACAAGCTACAAAATGTTTACAACATTACAGAACAAGTTCAGATAAATGTGATTTTCATCTGAATGGGTTAAACGACAATATTCCAAAGCAATGCCCAATATTTCCAAACGCACAAAAAAAAAAAAACTTCTTGGTCCAAGTCAACTGGTAAAACTGCGTGGTTTATCAGTGTTTTTATCCAAGATTCGGAAACAAATGGGAATCTTGGTTGAAAGTTGTTAAATCTTGTTTGGAAAAAAAAATGATAAATTGATAGATAGACTTTAAAGTGTATAGCCAAACATTTTTTGTTAGGAAAGTAGGGAAATATTAACCGGCCCATGACTGGTAAGTACTCCAAATATTTCAAGAACACATTAGAGCACAATGGTGGCAGCATCTTTGCAGCAAGATTTGGACTTCTCTACATTCTCCAGATTTTCAGGATTAGAATGAAGTCACCTATGTCTAGGCACCATGGGGAAAATATGAATGTATTGTCTACCCTTTACTCCCTTACAGAGTTTTTTTAACTTTTATCCAGCGTTTCATCAAATGGAAAGGAGGACCCACTTGAAAATCTGACCTTGTTTTTTTAGGTTTAAGGTGCACTTTAAATCAATCTGTATATTAAAAACAATATTAAAGAGGGTATAATTCAATAGGTAAATAGGTGAGTAATCTACTGCAACCCAGAAGGGCAAAGCCTTATTAAGGAAAAGCTCGACTTGTGGATCTTATTTAACGGGTTTTAGTATCACCTTTTCATTGAAGATGTAAAAAATAAGGTACATCGTTGGTGTAGAGTTCAAGATGTGTTGGTGTAGAGTTCATTAAAAGTATGTTTGGGAAGTTTCTCATTTATCCATGTCATGATATAAGCTACTAGTAGTTAGTTACATTTAACTAGACTTGTTCTGTAATGTGTACCACATTTTGTAGCTTGTCCAGGCCACTTCTTGAGTTTTAAGTTCATTAGAACTCAAGAAGTGGCTTGGACAAGCTGTAAAATGTTTTCAACATTGCAGAACAAGTTCAGATACATGTGATTAACTACTATTCATTTTTTTTTCCAATTTTTGAATGTGTTCAACAGAAGAAATTATGAATATATTCCCAATGTACACCATAATGGAGAAGGCCAGTTAGCATATGAGCTGAACAAATGCTCTACAAGCAGCTTAATGACATATCTCCCCGGTTTTCTACATTGTACATAGGAAAAGGGACACCGGTTATCTCAAATGTTATAAGCCAAAAGACATACCTCTATTTGGATAGACCATATATGACATCATGCATGTATAGATACCTGATGTTATCTTGAGTAAATAGATACAGGTCAACTAAGATACATACACTGGTACTTTACTGTTCACATGGAGGTGTAGGTCACACACAAACATCCCATGTACAACAATAGTGCCAAGTGGTACCTGGTTAAAGTCTTCTGTGGTATGATGTTACTGCAGTCCTGGGGTCTTCTTCTCCTGAGCGTGTACTTATTTTTACCAATATACTGCATGGAAAGTATAAAAGAAGAGCTTCTGTTTTCATCTGAATGGGTTAAACAACAATATTCCAAAGCAATGCCCAATATTTCCATACGCACAAAAAAACAACTTCATGGTCCCAGTCAACTGGTAAATCTGAGTGGCTTATCAGTGTTTTCATCCAAGATTTGGAAACAATTGGGAATCTTGGTTTAAAGTTGTTAAATCTTGTGTGAAGAAAATTTATAAATTGATAGATAGACTTTAAAGTGTATAGCCAAACATTTTTTGTTAGGAAAGTAGGGAAAAGTGAAAACATTAAAACCCCCATGACTGGTAAGTACTCCAAATTTTTCAAGAACACGTTAGAGCACAATGGTGGCAGCATCTTTGCCGCAAGATTTGGACTACTCTACATTCTCCAGATTTTCCAGAGTAGAATGAAGTCACCCATGTCTAGGCAGCATGAGCAGAAGCTGGGGAAATTATGACTGTATTGTCTAACCTTTACTCCCTTACAGAGTTTTTTAAACTTTTATCCAGCGTTTCATCAAACAGAACAGAGGACCCAGTGGCACAGGGGTGTAGTGGGTAGAACTCTCACCTAGCAGTAATAAAGGGTCGCTGGTTCAAATCCCAACCACAACACTACCTGTCTGGAGTTTGCATGTTCTCCCTGTGCCTGCATGGGTTTCCTCCCACACTCCAAAGACATACTGGTAGGTTAATTAGCTTCTGTCCAAAATTGGCCCTAGTATATGAATGGGGACCTTGGATTGTGGGCTCCTTGAGGGTAGGGACCAATGTGAGTGTGCAATGTACAGGGATAGGGGTAGACGCTCAGGTTGAACTAGATGGACTAGTGTCTTTATTCAACCTTACTAACTATGAAACTATGAAACCCACTTGAAAATCTGACCTTGTTTTTTAGGTTTAAGGTCCACTTTAAATTGATCTGTATATTAAAAACAATATTAAAGAGGGTATAATTCCTTTTTCCTTCCTTAGATCTCTAGTATCTATAGGTAAACCCATACTCCAGTGTAGCAGCACCTAGCTCAGGGATATGCAATTAGCGGATCTCCAGCTGTTGCAAAACTACAAGTCCCATGAGGCATAGCAAGACTCTGACAGCCACAAGCATGACACCCAGAGGCAGAGGCATGATGGGACATGTAGTTTTGCAACAGCTGGAGGTCTGCTAATTGCATATCACTGACCTAGATGAAAGAGCTTTGATTGGTAAATTATGAATGATGTCTTGATTGTTGTGTTGTTGTTTCATCAAGTGGCATTGAGAACAACGTGCCTGGTGCAGAAATACTCAGCTTCATGCGGTTCCCAGGATCATTATACCTATTCAACATGCATGTCTGTTTAGCACACGTCATTTGTCAGGATTATGCTAATGTATGAATTCTTGTCTAATTCTTTGCTGCGCTCCCAGACATGTTTCCTCACCTGAGATGATAGAGGTAATCCAATGACATGACTCAGTAATGCCTGCAGTCGCATGATTGGGGGTGAGGGAATTGTATGTATTTTTGCCATGTGATTTACATGGCAATCAGGATAGCTAGTAGCAGTTAGTACATTCAGTTCTGTAAACTTAAAGATGTTTCACAGCTTATCCAAGCCACTTATTTAGTTCCAGTGAGTTTTTGAACACACCACACTATTTGTATCTAGTCAACATCTACTGTTGTGGGAGGGTCTATTGTTGCTGGCTGGCTGATGGAGGGTCTACTGATGCTCGCTGCTGAGGGATCTATTGTTGCTGGCAAGGGTTTATTATTGCTTGGGTGCATATATTGTTGTTTGGGGATATTCTGTTGCGGGGGGGTCTATTGTTGCTATAAGAGAGGGTGTCTATGGTTGCTCGCTGCGGGGGATCTATTTTACTGCTTTTCTTGTTATCATTAACAAATTCAATACAAATTAGTAGCACCACAAAAAGATACTTGGTTCTCTATTCTCTAAAAGGGGCAGTACTGGGAGCTCGGTTGCAAAAGACAGGTCTAAGCCCCTGGGGTAGTTTGGAGTGTCCACCGGTAAAAAAAAAGAGGGAGTCCAGAGAGCCCTTATGGTGTAGAAGGTTGATTCAAATATGGTGGTTAGCTCAGAAGGTTTGAAAAATGGAAAAAAAAAAAACTTACATCTGTTGAGGATGCGGTCACCCTAAGGGTAGAGACGTGTAACCATCTGTAGATGGAGAAAACCCTGTCCCTATGCAGGATAACAAAGGCCACTCTGAATGCCATTGGGGTCCCAATCCTGGACCCTCTGGGGCTTTCAGGCTGGTGTTGAAAATGGTAAGTTAGGATAGGTCTAAGAAAAGGCCCATCAGTGATCCAATCAGCAGAGGTGCCTGGATGGGTTGGAGTCATCTGTTAATGAACATCAATTTGCTTTATTTCACCACAAAAAAAAAGTTTAGTGGCTTTAAATTGTCACTTCTTCAGTTCAGGGTGTTATAATGATATTTTGCTTTTCTTGACCCTTCCTTAAAAATGTGACAACAGGTGCCTCTGCCGATCAACCCAATAACAGGCCTTTTCTTAGACCTTTTCCAACCTACCATCTGCACTTTATGTTCTGTCTGACACCTTTGGTGACAGTTTGCTTTGATTTGTTTTGGTATGGTAGCTATCAAAAGTTGGTTCAAAGCAGCAGAAATTGCTTTGTATATACACACAAGAAATTTTACCCATTGTCATCTGTCTTTTACATCATTGACTAAGCATATCAACTCCAAATACCTTAAACACCTAATGGAACATTGAAACTGCAGTAGTTTCCTTGATCTGCTTAACCTCCCTGGTGGTATGATTAGTTCTGATTTTAGGTGCTGAAAGCGGTACAATTATTTTGCATGGAAATTTGGCATTTTATATTGTAGGCATGCAATTCTTAGGAATAACTCTCTTAAATCTGTTCAAACCAGAGTCTAGCAGACATCCTGGGTATGAAAAAATGTATAATATAATAAATAATGATAATAAATAATAATAAAAATTATTCAATAATGTAATCAAATCCAAAAACACAGAAATGTGCTCATTTGCAGAATTGTCGCTGTCATTAGATTTAGTGTTTGATGACGAATTTCCCCACAAATCGCTATCGCTCAATTCTGCAAGTGATTATAATTTATAATTTATATTTGTTTTCTAGTTGGTCTAAAATCACTTTTGACATAAAGGGACACTTTTTGGTTGCTATGGGCAATCTCCAAATTCCAGGCAGAAAAAACAGTATTTATAACAGCCGTCATTAAATGGCGGCCCGCGGTCCGAGTCCGGACCGAGCGGGGCTTCTGCCCGGACCGCTATGCCGCCCGCGTAGTAAATTACAGCAATCACTGGTTTGCTGGGACCGCGGGTTTCCCTAGCAACCAGTGACGCTGTGCGCATGCGCCCGCCCCCTGCTCCTGGCCGCGTCTCTCGGAGCTGAAGACACTCACACTCACAGGCAGTAGGGGGTGTGACGTCACGTGCGCGCCCCGCCCCCCATGCTGCCCGCGGTTCCCGATTCCCGGGTCCTGGCTCTCCTTGAGGCAGCTTCAGTTGTGCCCTTCCTCCTGCAGTTGAGGTATGTGGGCACATTAGTGATCATGCACACTGTTGGGCATATTTTAAGGGGCACACTGATAGGTATATTTGTAATTTGCACAATGCTGGGCTTTTTTTGTAAGGGGCACGCTGATGGGTATATTTTTTATATGCACACTGATTTGCATGTTTTGTTAAGGTGCACCTTAACAAAATATGCCCATCAGTGTGCACTTAAAAAATATACCCATCAGCATGCCCCTTAAAATAAAATGTGTCCATCAGATTGCCCTTTAGCATAAAATAAGGGTCACGCTGATGGGCACCTTTTATGTTAAGGGGTACTCTGATGGACAAATTTTATTTTACGGGGCACGCTGATGGGTATATTTTTAATGTGCACATCGATGGGCATATTTTGTTAAGGGGCACGCTGATGGGCACAGCAAAATGTGCCCTACAAAATATGCCCATTGATGTGTACATTAAAAATATACCCACCAGCAGGCCCCTTAAAATAAAATGTGTCCATCAGAGTGCCTCCTAACATAATAGGCGCCCATCAGTGTGACCCTTATTTCATGTTAAGGGGCACGCTGATGGGCATATTTTATTTTATATTAAAAGGGGCACTCTGATGGGCAAATTTTAAGTTAAGGGGCACATTTTGTTGTCCATCAGAGTGCCCCTTAATATAAAATGTGCCCATCAGCATGACCCTTATTTTATGTTAAGGGGCACCCTGATGTGCACATTTTATGTTAAGGGGGACTCTGATGGGTACATCTTATGTACAGTAAGGGGACACTGACAGGAATGTCTGATGTAAAGGGGCACCTGATTTAAAGATGCACTGTGATGGGGCACCAGATGTAAAGGGGCACTGTGATGGGGACACCTGATGTAAATGGGCACTGTGATGGGGACACCTGATGTAAAGGGGCACACTCATGGGCACATTTTATTTTAAGAGCAACACTGATGGGTACATTTTATATTAAAGGGGCACTTTGATGGGCAAATTTTAAGTTAAGGGGCACATTTTGTTGTGTCCTTCAGAGTGCCCCTTAATATAAAATGTGCCCATCAGCGTGACCCTTAACATAAAATTTACCCATCAGCGTGACCCTTTTTTTATGTTAAGGGACACCCTGATGGGGACATCTGATGTATGGGGACACTCTGGCAGGAAGGTCTGATATAAAGGGGCACTGTGATTGGGACACCCGATGTAAAGGGGCACTGTGATGGGGACACCCGATGTAAAAGGGCACTGTGATGGGGACACCGATGTAAAGGGGCACTGTGATGGGGACACCGGGTGTAAAGAGCAAATGTAAAGCTATCCTAGTTCCAACTGTCCACATGTTTAATATTGTAACTGAAACTTGACAATAAATATTGTTGAAATGCTAAGGAAATTGTACATTTCTCATGTTTTTAAAAGATATACAGTGACTGCAATCTTTCTGAGTCATAGCACAGACTTGAGATTCGGACCTCGGCCCAAAGAAAATTTTGGCGACCGGACCTCCTTGAATTTTAATTCATTACCCCTGATTTATAATATAAAAGTGCATGCAGGCCACTGGACAGATCACTAGGTACAAAGGGGGTGTGTAATTTTTTTATACAGTACTGTAATCTGTAAGATTACAGTACTGTGTGTGTTTTTCTTTTTTTGAACTTGGCGCCGATCTCCGCTCCCGTGCGCCGTAACATCGCAGGGACCGGAGCTCGGCGGCACTTGGGCACTGTGTGAATCGAGAGGAGGACAGCTCGATCACACCGCGTGGAGGACATCGCTGGATCCAGGGGACAAGGTAAGTAACTTCTCCCTGTATCCAGTGATGCGATCCCGATCCGCGATCTGGCTCGGGGGTTACCGCTTATGGTACTGAAATCCCAGCCCGAGCCAGACTTGGGATCGCCGTCAGGGAGGTTAATTGTGGGGGGAAAGCTTGATGAAAGTTACTAACCAAATTTAAACCTTTTATCCTTACCGGTCAAGGCTGTACACAGACTCTCACCAAAGGGAATCATTTTTTTAAATTGCATTAAAAGGTGGGCATTGACTAGGAAAGATATAATAGGAAATGCTATATAAAGGACATGCACAAGATCCCATAAGGCCGCGTACACACGCGCGGACTGTTCGCCCAACTTTGTCCGCTGAACAGTGTTTGGGCGGACAGTCCGCTCGTGTGTGGGCTTTCAGCGGACAGTTTCAGCCGACAGTTGGACGGACAAGGTTTTTCGGAAATTCCGAAAAACTGTCCGCTGAAACCTTGTTTGAGCGAACAGTCCGCCCGTGTGTAGGCTTGTTCGTCAAACAAAGTTGCGCGCATGCTCAGAAAGGATTTTCACGCCGAAAGCTATAATGCAGTGTATAGGACGTCGTATTTTTCGTCCCGTCGTACGTGCCGTTCACGTCATCGCGCACGGTTTCAGCAAACTGTTCGTTCGTCGTGTGTGGGCATGTCCGTCCATGCTAATTTTGAGCGGACTGTTTGCCGAAACTGTTGGACGGACAAAGTTGGGCGAACAGTCCGCGCGTGTGTACGCGGCCTAAGTCATTTTGGGGAGGCATCACCTCTTACTGCCTCCCCATGACACCAGCTCTGGTGAATCATGGCTACAGTATATGATTTATATTTCAGATATGTGGATCAATAAAAAACAGTGCTCTTTACTTTGACCAAAACCTTTTATTTTTCTGCATTTACATTCAATATATTTTTGATTTTTATATAGAAATAGGAATAGGAGACAGAAATAAGTCATGGCTGGGAAAGATGTCCTCTTGACCCAGTTAAAAAGGTCTAGCTTGCAAGTTCTATTATTATTGTAGACAGACAAATCAAGACAATAGAATATTTTCTATTGTTATAAAGGTGTTAGTCAAACCAAAAGACAATTCGTTAATAGGGTAATGATCTTAGCAAGGTATAACAATCATGGGAACGTTACATAAAAATAGGTAAGTAATTGGCATGAAAAATTGTGTCAAGATGCCAGCGTAATAAGATTCATTGATAGTGCCACTGTGTGAGGTCAACAATACAAATCTACCAGTCTGAACCGTCTCTCACCTTATATATACTTCCTACTTATACCATCCACATACTACACTATAAGGGCTCTCCTGCATCTCCTCTTAGGCCGCGTACACACGCGCGGACTGTTCGCCCAACCTTGTTTGTCAAACAGTTTGACAAACAGTCCGCTCAAAATTAGCATGAACGGACTTGACCACACACGATGAACGAACAGTCCGCTGAAACCGTGCGCGATGACGTGAACGGCACGTACGACGGGACTAGAAAACGACGTCCTATACACTGCAATGCAACCTTCGGCGTGTAAATCCTTTCTGAGCATGCGCGGAACTTAGTTTGATGAACAAGCCTACACACGAGCTGACTGTCCGCTCAAACCAAGTTTCAGCGGACAGTTTTACGGAAATTCCGAAAAACTTTGTTCGTCAGACTGTCCGCTGAAACTGTCCGCTGAAGCCCACACACGAGCGGACTGTCCGCTGAAACACTGTTCAGCGGACAAAGTTGGGCGAACAGTCCGCCCGTGTGTACGCGGCCTTATTGTTTCTGTGGACCCTTTGGAGTGTGGCCCCCTCCTGTCTTTGTACACCTTTGAGGTCTGCGAACCCACGAGCACTGTTCTTGCAGTGGGACTCAATGGGGTTGATTTACTAAAGGCAAAGAGGTTTTTTACTTTGCAGGTGAATTTCTCCAGAGTTGGTGTGGTGAAATTTCACTTTGCAAAGAATGCCCAATCACATGCAGGGAAAATAATAGTATTTTTGAATGCACATGATTGTATGATGGAAATCAGCAGAGGTTCACCTCATTCACTAAGCTCTGGAGAACATTCCCTTGCAAAGTGAATGGTCTAATTGCCTTTAGCAAATCAACCCCATTGCATGGTCACTATATTACCAAAAGTATTGGGACGCCCGCCTTTACACACTGTGACATTATGGAAGGCGAGGTGATTGATGGACTTTATGTTTCACCTCGCATGCGTTCATTTGCCAAGAATTAAGGTGGAATCTGGTCCGGGTTTTACCAGCCACCTTGGCAGGGATGGTTCCGGACCAGATTTTGCGGTCCACTGATGTCCACCAACAGGTGGTATAAATTAAGCAGGACTAGCGCAAAGGATTGCTCTTGGCCTGGGACTCAGGAAGCCAAAAATCTGAGAGAACTGCTTATGTGAAATTTGCTTTGTAAGAGAAAAGCTTTGCATTATATTGGCTTTGTAGGTGACTGGGAGAAGCCCTTCACCTGTTGAGTTAGGAACCCACAATGTTCAGTTAGTGCCTGGATGGCAAGGATTTATTTTCTGTTTTTGTTTGTGTTATTTTCATGCAACCTTTTAAATAAAACTGGCTATAAGTCAGATTATAAGAAACCTGCCGTCTGGACTACCTCTTTTTCCCTTTTACCGGGCATCTTCCTGAGCAAGTGGAAAGATGGAAGATGTGTTGCCCTGCTGCAGGTCACTGCAACCCAGCAGGAAACCAACCACTAGCAGCAGGAAGCCAACTGCCAATAGCAGGAGGTGAATCACCAAGCCACGGCAACCCAGCAGGAAGACAATCGCCAGCAGCAGGAAGCCCAACACCAGTTCACGGAGGCCACTGCAGTGCAGCAGGAGGCGAATCGCCAGGCCATTGTAGCCCAGCACGAAATCAACCGCCAGTTTGCGGAGGCCCTTGTGGAATTAAAGAAGGGGTCCGCAGTGGAACAGAAAATGGTGCGTGCCAGCTATTTCCTGCAGAAGATGTCACCTGCAGATGATGTGAAAGCTTATCTTGCAACATTTGAAAGAGTCGCCATTCAGGAAGAATGGCAAAAAGAGCAATTGGCAGGACTGCTAGTGCCCTTTCTGACCAGAGAACCCCAAAAGGCCTACATTGACCTGGAACCAGATGCCATCCAGAACTATGAGACACTGAAAGCTGAGATACTTGCATGTCTGGGTGTCACTATTGCAGTCTGGGCTCAGCAGTTGCATCGGTGGGCATACAGTAATGACAAGCCTTGTCATGACTTGCTACACCTCACCAAAAAGTGGCTGCAGCCAGAGACTTTGTCAGGCCCCAAGATTGTGGAGCGTGTGGTCATGGACCATTGCTTCTGCGTGCTCCCTGCCACTTTCAGGAAGTGGGTCAGCCATGGGGACCCTAATTCTACAAACCAGCTGGTGGACCCGGTGGAGAGGTATATACAGCTGCTAAGGACTTGTTGAACTCATCCGTGACCCAGCCCAATGTCTCTGGTGAAAATCCGCCTGAAGGATACAGTAAGACTGTCACAGGGTTCAAGGATTTGGAGAAAAATTACAAGACTGTAGCTTTAGATAATGAGACTATGGGCTCAGGACCTGGAGACTGGCCAAATAGGTCAGGAAGGTCTATAAGGCCGTTTAGAGGATGTGGGTACAGAACACCTAAAATGTTACCGCTGCCATGAGTTAGGTCATATTGTTGCTAACTGTTCCCTAACTGATGAACCAATGCAATGTGATAATGCTTATTTGAAAAAACGCATGTCTCTTTTGGCACAGGTGGCGTGTACTGCATCATGTCAGGGTCGCATGCAAAAAAACAAATATGCACGATTTCAGTTGATGGAAAGCCAGTCACTGCTCTGCTAGATTCTGGTAGTGTTGTGATATTAGTTAAAGGTGATTGTGTAAATCCTGCAAAGTTACACCCTAGAACTATTGGGGTTATTTGCATACATGGTGACCCATGTGACTACCAGACTGCTGTGGTTGATGTTAATAACCCTTGGGGCACGGTAACACTTTCAGTGGGGGGGGCTATCCTCACTGCTTCATGAAGCCCTAGTGGGGAGAGATTTTCGTACACTTTTGGTGTTGGAGGGAAAACAAAAAGAGTCAGAACAACAGCGAAAACACGGGAACTCACTCCAGACCCTTTTGATTGCAAAATTGAAAGGGAAACTGTTGGTGTGTCTAAGGAAGGGGTAGATCCTTTTCCTTTTTCTGTAATGGCTGCGGAGCAGGAGGAGCGGGAATCACATCCCCAGCTTGAGGATAATGAAAAATAAGTTATCTCTGACTCTAATAGTGAGAGTGGGCAGAATGTGGTGCCTGACTTAAAAGTCAGGAAATATACCACACTTAATAGAGCCAGAGAAACCGTTAAAATGGTGGATGGGGAACCTATTGAACTTAATGTAGGGGTGTCTTTTCCCTACATGGCTCTTAAAAATAACTTGCTATATCAGGTGGTAAAGCAAGGAGAAGAGGAGATAGAGCAGCTAGTGGTTCCCAAACCCTATCACCGGATGGTATTAGATTTAGCCGATGGTCATGTAATGGGTGGACATCTGGGTACAGAGAAAACCAAGGAGAGAATAACCCAGAGATTCTATTGGCCTGGGTTACATGCAGATGCCAAAGAATATTGTGTTAGATTTATATGAGTTAGGAGGAACCTGCAATGTTTAGTGCTTGGCAAGGATTTGTTTTCTGTTTTTGTTTGCCACAAAGTTGGCATCATGAAATTGTTCAAAATGACTTGGTATGCTGACGTCTTAAGTGCTCCCTTCACTGGAACTAAGGGGCCAAGCCCAACCCCTGAAAAACAACCCCACACCATAATCCCCCCTCATCCAAATGATTTGGAGCAGTGCACAAAGCAAGGTCCATAAAGACATGGATGAGCGAGTTTTGGGTGGAGAAACTTGACTGGCCTGTACAGAGTCCTGACCTCAACATGACAGAACACCTTTGGGATGAATTAGAGTGGAAATTGCAAGCCAGGCCTTCTCGTCCACATCAGTGGCTGACCTCACAAATGCACTTCTGGAAGAATGGTCAAACATTCCCATAGATACACTCCTAAACCTTGTGGACAGCCTTTCCACGAGAGTTGAAGTTGTTATAGCTGTAAAGGGTGGGCCAACTCAATATTGAACCCTATGGACTAAGACTGGGATGCCATTAAAGTTTATGTGCCTGTAAAGGCAGGCGTTCCAATATTTTTGGTAATATAGGGTATGTCATCCACAGCAGGATGCAGCTAGGCTAGTTTTATCTAAATCTACCTGATAGCAGGAAGTGCAATGACTGATATCCTAAAACTTGTGGACAGCTTTGGAACTAGCTTGCACACCCCACCAGAGCAAGGGCAGAGCCCAACCCGTGTGGTGCCCCTCACATCTTAGAGCAGCTGTCTAATGCTTACTAAACTGTTAAAGTGCAAAAAAAGTTATATTTTGCAGCTTACCCATCACTGGGTGTGTTGCCTCCATTGGTTTTATTTTTTAAGGCTTTTGTTCATTTTCATTCACCTGATGATGATGCATGCCAGTAAAATACTTCCTGTTCTAGTGTGACAATGCTCTCTCACCATAGGGTATCTTGGAAGAAGCAATGTTGCCACTTAAGGCCAGTCACCCGATTTGGACTACAGACCTTTCTTCCAATCTTCATTACATTGGAAAAAGAGGGTTTTGTAGTTCATAGATGAAAGCTGGGATGGCTGATAAAATTATTTGACATTTCAGTTGACTACACAGGAAAGTATAAGGATGCTGAATTTGTTGCAGGTTCAACAGGTATTTATTGGCTTGGACATAATGTTCTTGGCTTCCAATATGAATGTAGGCACCACATCCGGTGGGTTACAATATATTTACATTTTGTTCTTGGGTTTATATATACATCAGAGGCGGCCCATCCATAAGGGGCTCAGGGGCGCCTGCTCCCCTAATCTCTGTGCACCCAGCCCCTAATCTCCATGCAAAGCGCCAGATGCATAGAGTTGTATGTTTTTTTTGTTTATTTTTGTGAAGCATGTGATTAGAGCTGGAGACCCTAATTGGCTTCAAAACGGGTGGGCTTGGGGCACAGAGCACTGCGCCCTGAGCCCACCCACTTCAACATTCGCTATTGTCTTCCTGCTTCTCCTTTCAGCCAATTAGAAAAGGAAGCGGGTCCTGGAAAACGGAACACCAGTCGCCACTGATATGCATTATTGTTAGGACTGTTTGATATAATGATAATTTTGATAAATATATCTTATGCTTTTGTTTTCATTAAAAGAAACAACTGGCTCTGGACGATAAGCAAGTCATATTTGAATTATTCAAATGTGTTAATTTTTTTATCATTACACATATGAGCAGCATTAAAATAGAACCATAGACAAAACTTTTTTTTTCTACCCTGTAAGGTTTATTTTTACCATCTTTGTCCTATTGGGGAGATTTACCTTCACTTCCTGTCATATAGCCAAACAGGAAGTGAAAGGAAATCCCTGCAAATGAAGGGAGTTTCTTGGGAACCCCCAGGCCACCAGAACTAGTGTCCCCATTGGAATATTTCCCCGCTATTACTTTTCTGGGGACAACCCAAAATATAGAATTTTCTTTTACTTTTACTTTCAATAAACATGGTAAACAGAACAAATAGAGAGGGCGAATTTCCCTAAGGCTCGGTTCACACAGGGGTGACTTGTCCAGGCGACTTAGCCGCCTGACAAGTCGCGCTCCGTTTTGTACTATGGAACCATTCTAATAGGAGCGACTCAAGTCGCTCCGACTTAGAAAAAAGGTTCCTGTACTACCTTTGGGGCGACTTCAGGCGACTTGCATTGACTTTTATACAGAAGTCGTTTTGCAAGTCGCCGCTGAAGTCGTGTGCAGGTCGCGTCTGTGAGTCGCGCTGCAAGTCGTGCCGCCCCTGTGTGAACCGAGCCTTACGGGGACACAGACAGCAATAAAACCTGACTGATGTTCTAATCCATCTCCCCTCTATCCAAAACGAAAAAAAAGTTTTGCCTTTAGTTATACTTTAACCACTTGGGATCCGCGCTATTGCAAAATGACGGCAATAGCGCGGACCCACATTTTCGGGACTACGTCTATTGACGTAGTCCCGGTTACGAGCGGCCTGCGCGCCCCCTGAGGGGCGCGCGCGGCGCGCTCTGTGATCGGCGAGTCCGTGAGACTCGCCTGATCACCGATCCGTGTAAGGGGTCGATCCCGACCCCTTATCACGTGATCAGCTGTCAGCCAATGACAGCTGATCATGTGATAAAACGGAGCCGGTAATCGGCTAGTATTCCTCCTCGCGCTGACAGCGCGAGGAGAAAAAAAAAAAGCCGATCGCCGGCGGCCGTGTTCGGGACATCAGTCCCGATCACGGCCAGTAATTTAAAAGGACACCTGCCCCCTGCCAGTGCCCACCTGCCACCCGCAGTGCCATCCTGAAATAAAGTAAGTGCCCCCCTGTCAGTGCCACCCAGCAGTGCCCATAGTGCCCACAGTGCCACCCAGCAGTGCCCACAGTGCCACCCAGCAGTGCCCACAGTGCCACCCACAGTGCCACCCAGCAGTGCCACCCACAGTGCCACCCAAAATCTGCCTCAGGTGCTGCACCCCAGTGCCGCCCATCAGTGCCCAGCAGTGCCGCCCATCAGTGCCCAGCAGTGCCGCCCATCAGTGCCCAGCAGTGCCACCTATCAGAGCCACCTATCAGTGCCACCTATCAGTGCCCATCAGTCCCATCTATCTGTGGTACCTATCAGTGCCCATCCGTGCCACCCATCCGTGCCACTTATCCGTGCCACCCATCCGTGCCATCTTATCTGTGCCCATCTTTGCCCATCAGTGCCGCCTTATCTGTGCCCATCGGTGCCGCCTTATCTGTGCCTATTAGTGCCGCCTTAACTATGCCTATCAGTGCCCACCAGTGCAGCCTATCAGTGCCCACCAATGCAGCCCATCAGTGCCCACCAATGCAGCCCATCAGTGCCCACCAATGCAGCCTATCAGTGCCGCCTAATCAGCGCACTTCAATGAAGGAGAAAAATGACCCGTTTGCAAAATTTTATAACAAACTATTAAAACATGATTTTTTTTTTTTTTTTTTTTGCATCTTTTTTTGTTTGTTTAGCAAAAAATAAAACTCCGAGCTGTAACTAAATACCACCAAAAGAAAGCTCTATTTGTGGGAAAAAAATGATAAAAATTTCATTTGGGTACAGTGTTGTATGACCGCGTAATTGTCACTCAAAGTGCATCAGCGCTGAAAGCTGAAAATTGGTCTGGGACTGAGGGGGGTTTAAGTGCCCAGTAAGCAAGTGGTTAAACTCCTCCTATAAACTTCTTAATATTTTAAATAGATCTTTATTCAGTAATGTCAAGTTGTTATGTGCTATATCAGAATCATTATCATTTTTGTAGACATTTTTTTGGTTACCGTACATGTGCTTCTTTAGGTAGTCACGTTCTCCCTGTAACCTGACACATACATCCCGTGCATCCATGATCCCAATATTTGACCAGTTTCCAAATACTCCTAGCTTCGTACACAACGTGCACTCAGGGAATGTTTATTATGTACTACTAGGCATCGATGACAGCTACATGGAATTCCTTCTCCCAGTTTGTCATTTGTTCGTTTTATATGAAGCCGAGCTCATTAATATTGGTAGATATAGGAATGATATTCATGATCCAACATCGGCTCACTCTTACTCACTGTCCCTACTTGTTTTTAGTTTCATTACTTGGCATGTTGTCGACTATCATGACAAAACCTTAAATTACTCTGAACTATTTCAGGGCTTATCAGACATTAAACAGATAAACAAGTGAACATTTAACCACTTCCATACCGGGCCTATTCTGGCACTCCTCTCCTACATATAAAAAGATTTTTTTGCTAGAAAATTACTCAGAACCCCCAAACATTATATATATATATATATATATATATATATATATATATATATATATATATATATATATATATAATGTTTGGGGGTTCTGAGTAATTTTCTAGCAAAAAAATAGGTCCTCTATATATAAAATAGGTCATATATATATATATATATATATATATATATATTTAGCAGACACCCTAGGGAATAAAATGGCAGGCGTTGCAACGTTTTATTTCGCACGGTATTTGCGCAACAATTTTTCAAACGTGTTTTCTGGGAAAAAAATACATTTCATGATTTAAAAAATAACAAAACAGTAAAGTTAGCCCAATTTTTTTTGTATAATGTGAAAGACGATGTTACGAGTAAATAGATACCCAACATGTCACACTTTAAAATTGCGCACACTCATGGAATGATGCCAAACTTCGGTACTTAAAAATCTCCATAGGCGACAGTTAATTTTTTTTTGCAGGTTACATGTTTAGAGTTACAGAGGAGGTCTAGTGCTAGAATTGTTACTAGCGCTCTAACCACTTACAGACCGGACCATTTTGCTGGTCAAAGACCAGACCACTTTTTGCGGTTCGGCACTGCGTCGCTTTAACTGACAATTGTGCGGTCGTGCGACGTGGCTCCCAAACAAAATTGACGTTCTTTTTTCCCCACAAATAGAGCTTTCTTTTGGTGGTATTTGATCACCTCGGCGGTTTTAATTTTTTTCACTATAAACAAAAATAGAGCGTCAATATTGAAAAAAACGCATTATTTTTTACTTTTTGTTATAATAAATATCCCCCAAAAATATATAAAAAAATTTTTTTTTTACCTCAGTTTAGGCTGATACCTATTCTTCTACATATTTTTGGAAAAAAAAATCACAATAAGCGATTATTGATTGGTTTGCGCAAAAGTTATAGCGTTTACAAAATAGGGATAGTTTTATGGCATTTTTATTAATAATTTTTTATTATTTTTTTTTATAGTAATGGCGGCGATCATTGATTTTTATTGTGACTGCGACATTATGGCAGACACATCGGACATTTTTGACACATTTTTGGGACCATTGTCAGTTATACAGCAATCACTGCTATATAAATGCAGTGATTCCTGTGTAAATGACACTGGCAGTGGAGGGGTTAACCAGTGGGTGGCAGTGTAGCGCCGGCACGCTCGCGATGGCAGGGTGGCATTGAACATTGGACGTACCTGTATGCCAATATGCCTGCCCGTGCCATTCTGCTGACCTACATCGGCGTGCGCTGGTCGGGAACCGGCTAACGCACGCGGCGATACCTCACATGTGTGGTTTGAACAGCGTTTACATATGTGGGCGGGACTTACACGTGCGCTCGCTTATGAGCCGCGAGCTACCGGAGACAGGAGCGTTTTAATTTTTTTTTTTACTTTTACACTTTCTTTTAATTTTTTTGATCACTTTTATTCTTTTTATAAGGAATGTAAACATCCCTTGTAATAGAAATCGTTCGTGACAGGTCCTCTTCATGGAGAAATGCGGGGTCAATAAGACCCCACATCTCTTCTCCGGGGTGTGAAGCATGAGGTCGGAAAAAAATTCCACGCTCTCTTGGTTATTTTTGTTTACACCCGTGGCCCGGACTTGACGTCATAACGTCGCGCCTGGGCCTCTGACGGTCATAGAGATGACTGGTGACCATCCGGTCACCGGAAATATCTATGGTCATCATTCAGCGGGTCCCTGATGGCACAGGAGAGCCTGGAGAAGCACCAGATGCCGGTGGGAGGGGGGATGTCCCCTCCTGTTGCCTGTAAGAACGATCAAGCGGTGGAACTGCCGCTATGATCCTTCTTATGGTGCACAGAATCGCCGGCTGAAAACAAGGATATCTGAATGTCTGAAAGTCTTTAGCTGCAGGCATCATTCAGATATTCCCACTGAAATTCAAGAATGTCATATGACGTCCTTGGGCTGGAAGGAAACCTGCAGGCAAGACACTAAATTCAGCAAAAAATACACTAAGTGAATCATAATGGTTCTTTTTTGTGACCACTTTTTTGCAAGTAAAAGTAATCCATTGTGCATATGACGCTGCTGTGTAATAACCCTATGCAATTGTCATGGTTATGCAGTAATCTTTATCTGTCAGCTTACCTCTCCTCATGTGTTCAGACTAAGAGGCCAGCAACTCTCACCTGGCTGTATTTATAACCTCTCCTCTAAGCATGGCTCCACCCCAGGCCCTATTAGGGATTAGGGAACCCTATATTAACCTCTGCACTGTAAGCCATCGGTGCTGATCAACCATGTATTTGGCTTCCTGTTTCCTGCTTGCCGTGTGTTCTTCATTTGTCTCTGTTACCGACCTTGGCGTGTTCCTGACTATTCCTGTCTGCAAGTGACCCTGACCTTTTGGCGTGTCCCAGACTATCCCTGTTTGCCTGTGACCCTGAACCTTTGGTGTGTACTCTGTTCCTGTCTGCTAGTCGCCCTGACCTCTGCCTTATCCCCTAACTATCCTTGTTGTTCCAGCCTGCTGCTTCCTTCTTCTGTAGTCTACCGTGAGCGTGAGCTGTGAGACCCTAGAAGACACAACCTGGAGCCAGACTGCAGAGCAATCCATCCTCACCACTACAGGCTCTGGTGAACACCTGCTGGCTCTTAGACTCCACGCCCTGGGGAATCTATACTCTAGCTCCCACTGGGATCTGTGTTAGTGATCCAGTAGACCTGCTTCCTGAACCTCCCTGGGTACTATCCACAGCAGTCAGTCCTAGGGTCCACTATCTTAGCGGTGCACTTCCGACTCCTATGGAGTGCATCTGTCACCTGGTCTCAGGTGACCTGACAGTTTTATCAGCCATGGACCCGGCTGATTTGCCACTACCCACAGATGATCCGTTGCAGGGCTTAGTTCGCAGACTTGAGACCCAGGAATCACATCAGATCCAGGTTATCCTCAGTTCAACAACCTCAACCGCTATCTGCTGCTGCACCATTTGCAGCCACACATTCATTACATCTGCCAGCTCTGGGGACGCCAAGGCTTGCAGGGGGTTTCTTAGCCAATGTCCAATTCATTTTGAACTTCAGCCCCAAAACTTCCTGTTCGATCAGGCAAAAGTAGCCTATATTGTATCCCTCCTGTCCGGTGAGGCACTAGCTTGGGATGCCCCTCTGTGGGAACTGAATGATCCAGTGGTTTCTAGCCTGTCTGATTTCTTTCAACTTTTTTGGGATATCTTTGAGGAACCGGATCGTGTCTCCTCAGCGGCTAGCACTCTTTTACATCTCCATCAAGAGTTCGCTTCTGTGGGACAGTATGCTTTTCAATTCCGTATCCTCACAGCTGAATTAAGCTGGAATAATGAGGCCCTAGTTGCAACCTTTTTACATGGCCTCTCTGATAGAGTGAAGGATGAATTAGCAGGAAGATCCCTTCCTGCTGATCTGGGCGGTTTCATCACCTTGTATAACCCGATCGATATTCGCTTTCAGGAGAGGGCCCTGGAAAAAAGACGCCAGCACTCCCCATTCTTTAGGCAGCCTGAGCTACCAGTTCCTTCTCTTCGATCCGAGGAGCACCCCCTGCCTGCTGAGGAACCTATGCAGCTGGGCTGGACCAAGTTATCTCCCGAAGAACACGCTAGGCGCAGAACTCTGGGCCTGTGCCTCTATTGTGGAGCCAAAGGTAATTTTCATGACACTTGTTCTCTTCATCCGGAAAAACGCTCAGGGCTAATACATCTGGAAGGTGGAGTATTAGACCCTGAAATATCACCTTCACCTTTTTGTCTTCTCCTTTCTGTGTTCCTTCATGTCAGCGCTTCTTCTCGTTCGGTCTCGGCACATCTGGATTCCGGAGCCGCTGGCAATTTCATGGGTTTGGAAACTGCATCTTCCATGTGACTTACCCTTTTGCCCTTTTCAACGGCATTGGTGGTCTTGGCGATTGATGGCACTGTTCTCCCAGGGGGCCCTATCTGCTTCAAGACCCTCCCTGTTAAGATGTCAGTAGGGACACTCCACCAGAGTGGGGACCAGAACCGTAGTACCAGGCCGAATGCCCTCAACATGGGTGTTGGGCGCTTTGGGGTGGGGGGCCACAGGGTGCCCCCCTTCCCCAAAGCACCCACCCCCCATGTTGAGGGCATGCGGCCTGGTACGGTTAAGGGGGGGGGGCGCTCGCTCGTCCCCACCCCCTTTCCTGACCGGCTGCATGCTCAGATAAGGGTCTGGTATGGACTTTGGGGGGACCCCCACACCGTTTTTCTGCGTAGGGGTTACTATTAAAACCCATACCAGGCAACGGGGCTCGCAAGGTGTCAATCTCGCTGATGGAAGCGGCGAAATCTATTTCCTTCTCTAGTCCCGTCGTACCTGAAGTCACATTCAAAATAAATGGAATTTAGTCTGTGTGTGGGCAAGTCCATTCATTTGGAAAGTCCGGCAGACATAGTCCACTGAAAAGTCCATTCATGTGTGGTCATGTGTGTGCAAGTCCGCTTGTTTGGAAAGTCTGGTGGACCTCCGCTGCAAAGTCCTGCGGATTGTCCTCGGGACTAAGTCCTCCGGATAGTCCAATCGTGTTTGTGTGCGGTATTAGAATCCACGCCCTGGGGAATCTATGCTCTAGCTCCCACTGGGATCCGTGTTAGTGATCCAGTAGACCTGCTTCCTGAACCTCCCTGGGTAGTATCCACAGCAGTCAGTCCTAGGGTCCACTATCTTCCAACTCCTACGGAGTGCATCTGTCACCTGGTCTCAGGTGACCTGACAGCATTAAGTATAAACACCTGAATTTATCCTTACATTAACTGTCCGTAATTCCCTGCACCACAAAACTCTTGTGTTTGAGAGGGTGGGGCAGTCCTTTAAGCCAATCGGGCTCCTAATCTTTTTACAGAGCTGTAAGTCCTACAAACTTGTGGGTGGGGTTCATGAGGAGAACCTGGAGAGGCAGAGAGCTCATGCCCTTGCAGGCTACTGGAGGTACAGTATATGCCTAAACACGGGGTATGGCGTTAAGGCAAAACTCTCTATTATGAGCAGCATTTCTCCTAAGTAAACATTTAATTAACTCTTGTATACTGTAGTGTGGCTCACTCCTTTCCTCAAATAAACATCACATATAACAGTTCATTTAAACACTTCTTTCTCCGTGCAGCATTTCTGAGCTGGTGATGCATAGCGTGCAGTTGACTCTACAAGCCCAGAAAATTGTCACTCCACACCATTGACAATGATACACGTGTTTAACTCATTATGAGCAGCATGTCTCCTGAGTAAACATTTAATGAACTCTCATATACTGTAGTGTGGCTCACTCCTTTCCGCAAATAAACATCTCATATAACAGTTAATTTAAACACTTCTTCCTCCGTGCAGCATTTCTGAACTGGTGATGCATAGTGTGCAGTGGGCTCTACAAGCCCAGCAACCTGTCACCTTACACCATTGACAATGATACGTGTGTTTAACTCTTCTTTTCGACTTGTTTTAGCTAGATATGTATCCCAGGAAGCACTGTACAATTACTGACTTTGACTGTGCTTTAAAGCAGAACTTCAAGCAATTTTTTTTACCATGCAGTGGGGCTGTGTCCACACTGCATTGGCTTACTTCTCGTTTTTGTCTAGGGGATTGGAGAATGGAGATAAACTCACATAATCATTAGATTCTCCCAGTGCAAGACCGGTCACTCCAGCTCTGGCCTTCCCGCAGTCACAGTTTTTGTCTAGGGGATTGGAGAATGGAGATAAGTTTACTTAATCCTTAGATACTCCCAGTGCAGGACTGGTTTCTTCAGCTCCTGCCCTCCTGCAGTCCAGTGGTCTTGTGCAGCTCTGGATGTGAAGACGTCACACAATCCACCACTGGATGTAGGGAAGCATTTTGTTCCCAAGGATCGAAGGGTCAAGTGAGTATAGGCACTGCGTTCAACCCTAGACAAAACAAACAAATTTTGTCTGGCATTGGGCTTTAATACTCTGTGGCCTCACTCCACCTTCTGTGACTTCCAGGCTGGACCACTAGGATGCCCCACACCTCAGTTGGACCCAAGTTGGGTTACCGATTGCTAGGGTAAGGAACGAATAACACTGGCTCCTTCACTACTAGGGACCCCTGTCACCTATGTTAAGTTACCTCGGCCACCCGACTGGGTGGCTGGCTCAGACACTAGTACTGTGGTCCCTGATGACAGCCCAACCCTCAAAGGGTTCATTTAACCATTCGTTAAGACAATGGCAACAGAATTTCTCTTTACTTGGTAGAAACTGAATCCATTACAATTCTCAGCATCTTAAATTGCTTACAACATAGTTCACAGTCTTAATCAAACTCTCTAAACCTTGGCAGCTTCTGGTAGCCCTTGCACTGTGATTTTTCATACCTCAATATTTCCGAAAAGTCCATCAAATACATATTGTTCATGTCTTGGGATTTTGTCCAAGTTGGGAACCCTGACCAAGTTCCCGCCATGGGGAGAACACTTAAGCAAAGTTCAATCACATATCAGCATAATCTTCTTTCTGGTTCATATACACAAAGTGACTCTTGGCTCAGGAAGGTTTTCCCTTGTATTTATCTGTCACTGATAAGGGGAAGCATCACAAACATCAAGAAACCTGGGCATACTTCTCTCCACCAACTACATATACAGTATCTCACAAAAGTGAAAAGTGAGTACACCCCTCACATATTTGTAAATATTTTATTATCTTTTATGTGACAACACTGAAGAAATTACACTTTGCTACAATGTAAAGTAGTGAGTGTACAGCTTGTATAAATTAGCTTCCCCTAAAAATAACTCAACACACAGCCATTAATATATATATATATATATATATATATATATATATATATATATATATATATATATATATATATATATATATATATATATATATATATATATATCGCTGACAACAAAAGTGAACCCTTAAGTGAAAATGTCCAAATTGGGCCCAAAGTGTCAATATTTTGTGTTGTCACTATTATTTTCCAGCACTTCCTTAAGCCTCTTAGGCATAAAATTCACCAGAGCTTCACGGGTTGCCACTGGAGTCCTCTTCCACTCCTCCATGATGGCATCACGGAGCTGGTGGATGTTAGAGACCTTGAGCTCCTCCACCTTCCATTTGAGGATGCCCTACAGATGCTCAACAGGGTTTAGTTCTGGAGACATGCTTGGCCAGCACATGACCTTTACCCTCAGCTTCTTTAGCAAGGCAATGATCGTCTTGGAGGTGTGTGTTGGGGTCATCATATTGGCATACTGCCCTGCAGCCCAGTCTCTGAAGGGAGGGGTTCATGCTCTGCTTCAGTATGTCACAGTACATGTTGGCATTCATGGTTCCCTCAATAAACTGTAGCTCTCCAGTGCCGGCAGCACTCATGCAGCCCCAGACCATGACACTCCCACCACCATGCTTGACTGCAGGCAAGACACACTTGTCTTTATACTTCTCATCTGGTTGCCACCACACATGCTTGACACCATCTGAACATTGTAGCAAAGTGTAATTTCTTCAGTGTTGTCACATGAAAATATATAATAAAATATTTACAAAAATGTGAGGGGTGTACTCACTTTTGTTAGATACTGTACATGTATTGTACAACTTAATTAAACCACAGTGGGGTAACATAAGGCATTGCAGTACAACACATAGAAAATAATGTAGGCACCTGTCCAAACACTGATTGTGCTTACTGGAGTGAGGGGCTGTGGGTGGAAAAGGATTATCCTTAAAATCATGGAGGAAATTGATCACAAGGAAAAACTACACCCTCGATCAGGGGGGTGTACAGAAGAGGAGTTTCTGGCTAAAAATGATACCCACTGTTAGCCAGGGCTTTTAGTTTTGAAACATTAGAAGGGCTAATTGCTTTGCCAGTAAAGTGTAAACCTATTTACTTTATGCTTGGGGAGGATTTTGGGTAGGGCATTTGGGTAGGGCTGAGAGAACCAAACCACATGATCTTTGAAATTGTGGTTTGAGACATTTTGCTGCTGTAATTACAGATTTTATATCATTGGAAGGCCTGTCTTTCATCATCACCTACCAACCATGACACGGCTGGAGAGAAAAAGAAAGACCATCTATGTGGAGACCCAAGAAGAGAAGGGGCATGATTCTATTGTAGGGACACATTTTAGAATAAAATATATAGTTCACCTTAATTGGTTTTTAACCCTATTATTTGTAGTTAAAATTTTAGCTAGCCCTTTTTCATTTTATTTAACTACTTTATCCACCTTTTTACCATTTTGAACTTGTTTCTGTAGCTTCAAATAATAGAACCTGGGGGTGGGTGGAAGGGGCACACTTTGGCATCCTCACCTTGAGTGCAAGAGGTGCATGCACTGATGAAGATGAAACCTTTTGACATTTTTTTCATTCTGAGAAAAAATCTTTTTGGAGCACTATGTCAAAGTATCTGTAACCTGTGCTTCTAAGCACAGTCCCAGGGCTTTAACAGAGCAAATTGACAGGCTGCATTTTTTTTTTAAAGTTTAGTGCACTTAACCTTTTAGCTTCCCCCTTTGTGCTATGGTATACAGTGATCAGTGTTGTCAGCTATAGCAGGTGACACTGATTGTTCGGGAAAAACCTGAACCCATATATGGATCGAAATTTAGAAACTACATTTAGAAATGTACACACCTCAAGCACCAAGCCTCTGTATCGAATACATAGATTAAATGAAACAAAAAAAGTTTAAACAAACTACACTTCAGAATGCATTGTCTCCAGTATCTGTTTTCTAATGTGTAATTGCTACATATTTTTTTTGGATAATTGCAGTACATGTTTTCTATATGCTACATAGAGATTTTAAGATGGCCCTTTTTTAATCACATGTTGACATCTCAAACTTTTTTAATTGGCTTGGAAATATTGTATTTGATTTGCATTTAGCATCTACAGTGCATTTGATGTAATATGACAATTGTATTTTCTATTCAATAAATTAATTTATTATGATTGCTTTGTATTCAGTGGCCATGCGTATTCCACCTCACTCAAAGTCCCAGGGCTAAGTTTTGTTTTTATATGCATGGTTATTAGGGATGGAGGGGCATCAATGGTGGCACCAGACCATTTTAAAATAGTTTTACTATGCAAAAGCCATAGGTGATTGAAAAAAACAAAAAACAAACAAAAAAACTATATAGCTTTTGAAAATAATTCCATGAAGAGTTTTTATTTGGTGCAGCCACTCTTTGCTTTTAACACAGCAGCAATTCTCTTAGGTACATGAAGGCCGGTTACCTATTGTGTGTTCAGTTAGTTACTTGGCTACCCAAGTAAGGGGGGATAGGTTAATATTTCTTGCTGTCTTCCCTGATCATATTCATAGGCTTTTTCTGGGTCTGACCTCCCCTCTCGTGTAATATAATAGTGAAAAGGTTTGAGTCCCAAGGGGCTAGAAACAGGCACAAGAATGGGAACCTTGCAGCAGCTTGCTGAGAATTGTGGCCCACCTTCAGAGCACCAACTCATTGCGATCCCCATGACCATGGATCTACTCAAATTTTTCCAATAGTGAACTTTACCCAACTTTACCCAAAAGGATGTTGCCTCTGCAGATATGCTGGGGCAGCCGCAACTAGAGATAGTTAGGAAAAAGATGTTTAATCATGTTATACATATTCTGCTGAATTTTTAGAAAATGTTTTTCAACTGCTTTGAGCCTGGTCTGAAGTTATTCCAGGGGGTCATGTTGGGTATTGGCATATTCCTTAAGAACCTGGGTCTGTAATAGCACTGTGGGGTATGTGTAATACCACTATATAAAGGGTTATCTTGCAAGGTAAAGAAGAGGAGGTAGTTGTCTTGGACAACCAAAATGAAGAACAGCTACAGCAGTCAGTCATTTGGAGTGGTACCTGGTTGGGTGACAGGTCCTTTGTTATTGAAGGGGTCAGTGCTCTGACTCCCTCTACAGCTGTCCATCTCCTATGGTCACCGGAAGCAAAGTGGCAATATGGAGTTCTAAGGCCTGATCGGTACACTGGTCTGGTAGAGTGGGTAACGGCTCTGCATGTTCCTCCAAATGCAAACATACACCAATTACAAGAGTGTAGTATTTTGGGATGAAACATCTTACAGGGGAACGTTGTACATTATTGCTGCACACAAGTGGATCATCTCTGAGTTGGGGACAGCCTTAATGTTTGATTTTTCACATGACCACAGCCTCCACCTGGTCCCAAGCATTGGTGAGCACGCCTTCAGGCGACGTGTCACCCCATGTGCACAGACTCAGTAGACCCTGCCTGTAAGGGTTAATCCTGTGTCTAGGGTGGTCCCTTCAACCTCTCAGACCTTAGATCCAATGTATTGTATAAATTCAGATATATCTGGA
The DNA here is from genome assembly GCF_037356315.1 of Lithobates pipiens. Classification (NCBI taxonomy): domain Eukaryota; kingdom Metazoa; phylum Chordata; class Amphibia; order Anura; family Ranidae; genus Lithobates; species Lithobates pipiens. The sequence goes on from NW_027507748.1 coordinate 64,909,569, forward strand.
ATCAATTCTCAAAGGACAAATAAAACCACACACACACCATGGCGTCCTTCGAGAACTAATTGTATTGAGTTGTTACAAAGCAATTGATATAGGATATTTCACGTCATACAGAATAAGACATGCGCAGTAGACATCAAGACGATTACAGCTGGTCAAGACAAAAACGCTATTGTTCTTTGTTCTAAGCTAGCTGAATTAATATAAGAAAAGATACATAATTCCTTCTGTAGCTAAAAGATGCTGAGAAACAGTGTGAAGGTTATAGATAAGTGTGTGAGAACACATGTGTTAGAAGAATCTCATGTTGAGACAGTTATCTGAGAAGTTAAAGGGGTGTTCAAACTGTACATATTGTGAAATGGAAGTTTGTGAATATTAAGATGGCTGACAGAAACAAGATGGATGCTTAACATAACCTTTCACTGCCCACATACACTTGTAGTTTGTGTGTCATATTTGTACATGTCGTTTCTGAAGGTTCTTGCCTGGCAGGTTGTCCCAAGCATCCAGGAAAGCTTGCCGCAGTTACATTATATACTTTGGCTGTGTTAATTCCTTCTGTCTCTGCACATAATCCCAAAATGGCATGATGATGTGGAGAACAGGGCTTGTGGGGGCTGTACCATCTATGCCCTGCACCCAATCAGAGGCTTCCTGTGAGATAGCAATTACACAAAGCAAAGATTCCTACCTTTAAAATTCTCTTGGATGGAACTGCACTTTGAAAATGTTTTCCTGTATCTCACAGGCACTTTTATGTGGGTTTTGGGTGTTTTAAGACATTTTAGTGTATTTATTTAATAAATGTGTATTGTATCACGATCCGGGTCTTGACTTTTTCAGTGAGCCCAGTGATCCCTTTATCATTTGGGGCCTCTGTGAAGCAGCACCTACAATACTAACATCAACCTATGCTTTACCCCTACTTTCCCTTTAAATGCTGTGATTAAAAGTAAATGTTTTGCTTTCAAGCTATTTTAGTATGAAGAAGCAAATAACATCAATCATAAAGTAATCATAACATCCTTTAAATAACACATATCTTAATCTAACTCTGTTCTCATTTAGAATGTGCATTAATATTTAACAGCCAGCAAGCGCCAAGGGAATTAAATTGAATATAAAACTGCAGAAGAACAGCTTGTGTCCTCCCCATAATTATTAAATGGGCCCTCAAAATACTTTAGCATTTCGTTATGAGTGCTAAATGTATAGAATGAACACTAAAACATATATCCAGCTCACATTTCCATATTGCGTCGCCAGTGGCACGCAAAAGAAATACAAAACTTTCTAAGTTAGCAAAGCCTTTGGATCAGGATTATCTTTTAAATTTATTCTTATACAAACACGGTTATTGTTTTGATTAAATCTTATTTTGTAGGGATTTTGTTTTTTTATTGTTAATTAACTTTGCCCAAGTGAGAATGAATGTATCCCTTTGGAAAGTTAAGTCGTAATAAGCCTTATGTATAAAAATGTCTGAATGAAAAGTGTCTGTTTTGCTTTCAGCAAACACTTAATGCACTGCTGGGCGCTGGTGATAGATCCTCTTTTAATCTTGGTAGGTATTCTTAGAAATTTAATAAAAACTTGTAAAACCAGACTGGAAGGAGGAGAGTCTGTGCCAAGGATAAGGAGGAAAGTGCCAGCTGGCAGATTACTGGGGGTTAGCAGGGGGACTAAAGGAAAACTATAGTGGTTTTAAGTTTATTGTTTGTATTTTAATTTTTGTAAGTGTGTAAAAGAATGTTTTATATCTATTTGTATATGTAGCTCCCTCTAGGTAGATAGGTACTAGCGTGAGGAATTTTGGTTAGGACTGGGTAAATTTAAGCAGGCCTGGCTGCCAGCCTTTGTTTTGATTTGGTCTGGGCTGGGAGTGCTTTAGAGTAGCAGCTGGTGACTTACAGGAAGCATCACTGAGACCTCCCTCTTTTTTCTAGAAGATTCTTGGAAGTGAGGAGGAGAGGAGAGGAGAGGTGGAGCTGCCCGGGGCATTCTAAGGAGCCCTGACCAATCCTTAACCTGTATTGGCAGGGGGCAGGCCTCCTTAAATACCCAGGGTCAGCACAGCTGGGGAGGAGTTGGAGTTGTTCAGAGCTATGGAGATGGAAAGCTAGGTTTTCTGGGCCTTTGAGGGAGCCTCCCAGTCTGGAGGGTGACTTTGGGCCTGGGTTTGGGTGTGGACGGGGCCCTTTGCCTCCTGTGTCCTGGACAGGAGGCAAAGGAGGAGCAAGAAAGGACAACAGGAGAGAGCATTACCGGGTGATTCCCCAGAGAGAGGAACAGCTGGTCGCAGCCAGGGGGGCTGGTGAGTGACATGCACGGTCAGGAGGACTGGGGAGGAGGGATGAGGCCGACGTTCAAGTCGAATGTAAGTTTGATTCGAACATCGGGTGTTTGCCTGTTTGCCGAACAGCAAACAATATGTGGTGTTCGCTGCAAATTCGAAAGCGCCGGAACATCGTTAAAGTCTATGGGACACTAACATGAAAAATCAAAAGTGCTAATTTTAAAGGCTTATATGCAAGTTATTGTCATAAAAAGGGTTTAGGGACTCGGGTCCTGCCCCAGGGGACATGTATCAAAGCTATTTTTTTTTAAACTGACGTTTTTTCGGGAGAAGTGATTTTTTTTAATGCTTAAAGTGAAACAATAAAAATGAAATATTTCTTTAAATATCATGCCTGGTGGGTGTCGAAAGTATGCCTGTAAAGTGGTAAAGTAAAAGGAGGTGCTGTAGGGGTTAAGTGCGTCCTAGGGAGTGCTTCTAACTGGGGGGGGAGGGTTATGTGTGACACGACACTGATCACTGCTCCAGATTACAGGGATCGGTGATCAGTGTCCTGTCACTAGGCAGAATGGGGAAATGCTTGTTTACATTAGCATTTCCCAGTTCTTCCTCTCTGTCAGACGATCGCGGGTATCCGCACGGACATCGAATCTGCAGGACCCGCGATCACACTCACAGAGGTCGTGGCGGGAGCGCGCCGCTGGTGGCTTGGCCAAAAACTGCTTCTTAAAGGGCAATGTACAGGTTTGTTAACTGGCCTGTATGTGCCCTTCTGGTGATGTATATATCGGCGTGAGCCAGTCGGCAAGCGGTTAAAAAAAAATTGCGCGGGGGTCCCCCTAAAATCCATACTGGACCTTTATCTGAGCACACAACCTGGCAGGCTGCAGCAGAAGAGGGGGGCAAGAGAGAGCCTCCCCCTGAACCGTACCGGACCACATCCCGTCAACATGGGGAGGGTGTTTTCGGGTCTGACACCAAAGCACCTTGGCTCCATGTTGATGGGGACAAGGGCCTCATCCCCACAACCCTTGCCTGGTGGTTGTGGGTGTATGCGAGCAGGGGGCTTATTGAAACCTGGAAAGCCCCTTTAACAAGGGGACCCCCAGATTCTGGCCTCCCCCTGTGTGAATTGGTAATGGGGTACATCGCACCCCTACCATTTCACAAAAAAGTGTCAAAATTGTAAAAAAGACAAGCGATAGCTTGGGACTAGTCCTTTATTAAAAAATAAAAAAATTAAAATGTACCATGATGTAAGTTCATGCTGCCTGATGGTCCCACTGACCTGCAGCGTGGCATTCTCCCGCTCTGAGCCCCTGTATAGCTGCCTCACGGCTCTTGGGCTTAGAAATCCTTAGAGCTTAATCTCTTAAATGTACCCCATCAGGAGGTACATTTAGGAGCATTCTAACTGGTCAGTGATGGGCGGCGTGGACCAATCAGAACCCGCATAGCCCATCCTCTCAGTGGGGAAGAAGAAGAGTGAATGCCAAGGGGATTTCTAAGCTATGGACCCCTGAGGCAGTTATACAGGGGATCATAACAGGAGATTTCTGCACTGCAGGTCAGCAGGACTGGTGGGGGGGGGTGAGTTCACTGTAGAGATTTGTCTGTAAAGGTGAACTTACACTTTAAATATAATAAACATGTTATACTTACCTTCTCTGCACAGGGGATTTGCACAGGGCAGCCTGGATCCTCTTCTTCTCAGGTCCCTCGTCGGCTCTCCTGCCCCCCCCCCTCCTGACCAGTGCCCCCACAGCAAACAGCTTGCTATGGGGGCACCTGAGCCGAACTGTATTCCCCGCCCCCTTTCTCTCCTCATTGGATGACTGACTTTGACATTGGCGGGAGCCAATGGTGCCGCCCTGCTGTTTCAGCCAATAAGGAGGAGTGTCCCGGGCAGCAGAGACAATTCTACAACATCACTTGAGAGATGGGGCTCAGATAAGTATTAGGGGGTGCTGGGGAGGCTGCTGCACACAGAAGGCGTTTTATCTTAGTGCATAGAATGATCTTTTGATTTTACAACCACTTTCAGTGGCCCTCGCTTTTTAAAAGGTTGAGCATCACTGTAATAAAGGCTGCACCCAGAGAATTGTGGGATATTTCTAAATAGAGTGCAAAAGGAATCTGTTTACCTTCGCTTACCACTTTCTGATTGAAACTGCTTGAAGCTATTTGTACAAAGCGGGAGGGAGAGAGACCTGTCATACATTTAGGCGTATGTCTGCAAATTGCTATTGCTATTGAACAACAGGCATTATTCAGTAAAACAAGCAAAATTAGTCGGATCAACCTGTCAAAATGAGCCAAGCTCCTCATGCTAGCTGAAAATAAAAATTTTAAATATATACAGTATCTCACAAAAGTGAGTACACCCCTCACATTTTTGTAAATATTTAATTTCATCTTTTCATGTGACAACACTGAAGAAATTACACTTTGCTACAATGTAAAGTAGTGAGTGTACAGCTTGTATACAGTGTCAATTTGCTGTCCCCTCAAAATAACTCAACATACAGCCATTTATATGTAAACTTCTGGCAACAAAAGTGAGTACACCCCTAAGTGTACATGATGTACATGACATATATATACAGTGGGCGATCCAGAAGTGGTTAATAAACGGGATACACTGATCATTTTCTTTCACTATTTAGAAAAATTTGATAAATTAGAAAAATTTGGATACATTTTCAGGTGGTTGCTTCCAGTCCCAGTATATGATCACTGAATCCTATGGACACCCTTTTTCAGACTGACACTAGACTATTAGGTTATGTGCCTGTTTATGGCTCTCCTAGGAGGTTTTTTACTTCTGTCTTGTGCCCAGTCATGTGAAGCATATATTTACAACAATCATAAATATCCCTTAATAAAACAAATAAGGACCAGTCACTCATCGCTGATAAAACACTCAAGTCATTATAAAACCACAAAATGATGAATCTGCCTTATCCATCATTCCTCGTGAAAGAAATGTGGTTAGTCAGTAGACAAACGTATATGCCTCCGCTACAATTTATGTACGTCTGAGGAATCTACAGAGTTTCAATAAAAGGCTAGCAAGCAGGTCTGGCGATTCTGTAAAGGACCAAATTATATGCTGGAACTATGTAACAGTAATGCCCTGTACACATGATCAGACATTTCAACAACAAAATCCTTCTGATTTTTTACGACGGATGTTGGCTCAAACTTGTCTTGCATAGAAACGGTCGCACAAAGTTGCCAGAAAATCTGATCGTCAAGAACGAGGTGATGTACAACATATACAACGGGACTATAAAGAGGAAGTTCAATCGCCAGTAGCCAACAGCTTTTGTCTCGTAATTTATTCTGAGCATGCGTGGCACTTTGTGCGTCAGCATTTTCTACACACAATCAGAATTTAAACGTTCGGATTTTGTTGTCAGAAAATGTTATATCCAGATCTCGGAAATTCCGACGGGAAAAAGTCAGATGGAGCCTACACACGGTAGGAATTTCCGACAAGATTCTCCGATCGCACTTTTTCGGTTGGAAAGTCTGACTGTGTGTACAGGGCATAAGAAATCAGTCAATGACAAATTAATCCACCCAAATTAAGGGAGGCTGTAATCATTCCTCTACCTGTTTTTCAGCTGAGCTTGCAGCACCCTTTTGTGGTGGTTTGTTAAGCCAGTTCCCAATTTGTGGCCCATAGTTACATTTTCTGTGTTTTTTCAACAGCCATCTACATGGTTCACTACTTATCAGGCTCATAGCTCATCTCGGGTCTCTGGTCATCTCAGGAATCATATGCTAACACAATCACTAGAGTCCTCTCCTTTTTCAGTGGTTCAAGGCCTAGTCTGTTGGACGGTCCTGCTGAAAACTCAAGTCTCTAGAGACAAGGAGCCAAGGCTACCAGGCACATGCATGCAGGGAAATCTTTTTTTACCTCTACCAAGCAGGTAGACCCTACTCCACTACGCTACCACTCATTCCTGACCAGAACTGGTCATAATGTCCACTCTCCCCAGGTATTAGCTGTCACTAACTCCTTAGAAAAATGAAACAACTGTTCAGCACTTATGGCAACAGCATGTAGATTCTCAACCAGGCAAATTTTGCTTACCCATGCTGATGGTCACCATCTAACACTTCACAGAGGCATTGTTGGCTTAAAATGTTTACTGACATCTTGCATAATTTAATACATTAATAGACAATCAGTTGTTTCCAGAGTCCTTTTTTAAAAAGATGGTGAAGTTTTAATACAACTTATCCCATTGTCAGAAGGGGTGCTGTGGTACTCACAAATCTGTTCTTGTCACATACTGTAGTATTTCTCCACTCTATTCCCATCTACAGGTTGGGCTGGGCGCATCTTTCTCCCAAAAAGGACAGTGTAAGTTGGTATTCCATGCCTTTTGGTGGGTTCTTATCTTCTTAGGGTGCCAGGCTAACTACTCCTCACTTAAAAACGGTACTGTTTTTACCAGTAAACAGTGTCCACTAAAAACAGTCCTGACTAATAGAGGCTTTGCCCTACTACCAGCACATGCAATCCACAGCTGTGTTGGGTAGGCATTAGTTTTGGAGAGTTATTTCCATTACAGACTCCCGGCCAGCAGAGAAGACTTGGAGAGAGGAATTAAGAACCACAACACTTTACCCAAAATGGTGAAATATTTATTGGGATGAGTACACCATAAACATAAAAATTTTGGTACTTAAAATAATAGGCTGTTCACTTGGAAAGGAAGGTTGTACTTTGCAAGAGAATGTGCCCCAGAGCTTAAAGTGGTTGTAAGCCTCAACTATGAAATCTGAACAAAGCACATATATCTGTAGTGTTTACCTGTCTAACTCCAAAGTTCTAAGCATCCTTTCACTTTGGTGTTTCATTCCTTTGTTATCAGTATGAGTCACTTCTAATTTTTTCCGACACATGAGATACAATTACGATGGGGGAGGAGAGCTCAACACACAGCTTGTTTATTCAGAACACAGCTTTGTATCCTTCCTTCATTCCTGTGCAGTGTATGAAGGGGGAGGGGGGTGTCCCTTTCCTCCAATCAGTTCTTACACACTGTAACTGCAGCTCTCCACTCCCTCCTCTTGCTCCTCGCAGATGCAGATGGATTTTTATCAGAAATCTGCCCTGCCCTAGAGGGGATGTAAGGAAGAGAAGACTGCAGATAGACAAGAAAAACTTATGTAGGAGGATGTGTTTCATCTCTGTGTATCACCTGGAGCTATTCACTTCACTGGGTATATGAGAGGGTTTAAAACCACATGAATGAGGTGAAATTTCACTTTGCAAAGAATACCAATCATGTGCAAGGGAAAAGAAAAACAACAAAAGTCAGCAAAGCTTCACCTCATTCACTAAGTTCCTTTTCAAAAGTGCAAATTCCCTTGCAAAGTGAAAAAACAGTTTGCCTTTAGTAAATCAACCCCAATATCTCTGTGAGTCATGAGAAAGTAGTTCTTCTGGCAGTTGAATTGTTGTCTGTTGTCCATCAAGTCTCTGAGGGTATCCTTAAAGTTAGAAAAGCTGTACCCCTGTCAGGAAGGGCATGCCAGCAGGCAAGAGGGCTCCTCTGGGCAGATTTATGTGTGCAGTTGTAGTCCAGCATACAGTCTTACACATACAATTTAAAAAGGCTCACGTATATCTGTGTGCACAATCATGTGCTCATACATGCGAATCTGTCAATAATGTTGGTGCCAACCTAAGCCAAAGCTCAGGTTCAGTGTTGTCCTGTCCACAGCATTTTCTGTGTGACCCATTACTTGAATCTGATACCAGTTACCGACCCAGTTCATCCTGACCATCACTTGAACTCTGCTTGCACTGACTTCCGCTTGCTTCCTGACCTCAGCTTCAACCTGTTCCTGTTGCCACAGTACTGCTGATCCGATACTGACTCACCCTGACCACACTCTTGTCTATGTAGTTGTGCCTGATCCAATTACCGGTTTCTGACCTGGCATGTTGGACACTGTTGTTCATCTATCCTGCCTTGCAATCCACGCCAAGCACCTACCTGCTATCAGCCAGTACCTGCTCATCACCTGTCTGCTGCCAGCCAGTACCTGCCTGTTCCAGTTGCTACTTACCTACCATCACCCAGCCAGTCCATTCCACTATGGGTGACTGTCAGATTCCTTCTACTCCATCTGCTCAGAACTGCTGCTAGCAAGATCAACAGGAACTTGTGCCACTCTGCGCTCTTGTGCCACCTGTCCACTCTATCAGGGGCCCTGAGGTTAGTTGTGCACTTGGTCTGTATTTATATATAATGCTTTGATTCCATTTTTTATAAATAAAGGTGAATATTTTGAGTGCGGCTATCCAGCTCCTATTTTTATTTATATGTCTCTGTTGCAAACAGAGCCGGCACCCAACTTGATTGTGGAGACAGCTGATACCAGGAGAGGTAATTGCCTTGGAGCGGGGGAACTTCCATAGGGGTCCTGAGCTGTAAAAGAGGCCTTCCTCATCACGTCAGGCTCATCCACCAGGTATGTGACATCCCCACACAGTCTCCAAAGAAGAGAATCCTGAGTCACCTCCAGTCACCTGGTGGGATCTAAAGCTGTAAGGGGCTATAGGATAGGTATACCTTGCATCATCATTGGTCAGATAAGAAGTATGTATTTCCTTATTTGGGCAGCAATGTACAAAGTGGATGATGCTAGAATGGTAAATTATACCTTTTATTGGTCATCTAAGCCAATTACAGTTGCAAAAATTGAAGGTAGCTTAGTTCTTTTCTTCAGACACAATATTTATTTTATTATTTATGAACATAATGCTTTCTATGAATTAATTATAATATTATAATTTCGCAGTGTTGGTGTTCAAGAAAGGCTCATATGTGATTTGTTTTGAAAGTATATGAAGGTAGAAAGCTATACAGCTGGGTAGGCAGTTTGATACTGTGGTTATCCTACCTGCAGACAGAATGTATTCTATGTGATTAATCCCATAAATGCATTACATTTTTGTGCCCATTTTATGAGCAGATGATGAACTTCAATCAAACCTCATTATGGGATTGCGGTTCCTAAGCAAATCTATCAGGACCTGTGTGTTATGCAATAATGAGCTGCCACTTTACAATCCAGGCCACGTGCTCTGTTAATTATATATTGCTGTGTTATGTGCACTAAGGAGGCAGAATGGCTGCCAGCAACCCTGGGCAAATGAGGGGTGACTCTCCATCGGCAATGGCAGAACACTACGCTGAACTCTGTATAGAGGATAGAATGAACTCAATGTTCTCTACATACTACAGATCTTTCCACATTTCACTTCTACATTCACTTTCAGCTTTAATTAGGTTTTCATTGAGCCATATTGCAGAAGAATTTACGTGTAACCAAAGAGAACAGCTCTACTTTCAGATGCTTTTAGCTGCAATTGAACAATCTTGCAAACTGGAGTTAGAAAACTGCGGTCTGAGATTGCTAGGATCCATTACTGGCTTTGCAAATTATTACTGCATTTAAATTAGCTTAAAGTGGTTTGTTCACTAATTACTTAAAGTGAAAGTCCAAGGCAACCGCTAAACAGCTGAAATACATATACTGTATGTGAACTATTTTATTTGCTCAAAGATTTGAAACTCTGTTCAACCAGTTGTGTAATCCAGGTATTCTTTCCAGGAAGCAGAGCCAGGTACAGCACTTTCTGGGATCTTGCTGTAGAGTTCACTGTTGTTGGGAATACAGCCTGGTCTTGGAACTGTCTACACCCAACAGTAGCTGTGAAGAACATTGAATGTCATTAAACTTCTAGATAGAAGAATTCCAAAACTGATGCTGAAACCCCATGGGACATCTATTACCGCAGCAAAGGATCCTAGGAAGCCAGTGCAAAAGCCTGACCATCAGCACTGAATGCTCAGTTAACGCTCTACCTAGACTGCATGCCTGACAATTAAAGCTGAACTAAATGCTGATATAAAAGACAGAGATCAATCCTTTTGTGTGATTTTGTAGGATTAGAGCCAGGTATATGACTAACCAATTATATCGAGCAGTTGCTAATGATCATCAATTTCATATGTAGATTGAAACACAGTCATTAACTGAAACAGGAAAAGCTGTGTAGGAGACTTAAACCCTGGTTTTAGTTTTTTTCAAATAACAAACATTTCATATTTACCTCCACTGTGCAGTTTGTTTTGCAGAGTGGCCCCGGCCCTCCTCGTCTAGGGACCCTCAGCGGCGCTGGTGGGTCCTCCCCACATCGAGTGTGTATGTTGGAGAAGCGCTCTCCTTGGTGGACACCCGTATGTGCGTACTTTCGAGTCCCGCATCTGTGTTCATTCACACAGAATGCAGGACTTAGCCCCGCCCCCCAGTGCCGTGTCATTGGTTCTGATTGACAGCAGAGGGAGCCAATGGCTGCACTGCTATCAATCTATCCAGCTAGAGATGGTGTGTTCATTCCCAGATGGAGGATAACAGCGTTCAGGTAAGTAAACCGGGGGGGGGGGGGGGGCTGCAGCACTACAGAAGGTTTTTCACCTTAATACATAGAATGCATTAAGGTGAAAAACTATGAGGTTTACAACCCCTTTAAAGCTGGATGAGGAACAGCCTGACTCTGCTACTAAGGTGAAATTGTGGTGGACAGTTTCAAATCACAGGTTATACACCATGGCAAGACAGCAACAAGACACAAGGTCTTGTATATACTGCATCATCCAGGTCTCTCCCAGGCAACGATTTCAAAGCAGACTGAGGTTTTAAGATGTGCTGTTCAAGCTCTTTTGAAGAAGCACAAAGAAATGGACAATGTTGAGGACTGTAGGCGCAAAGAAACTTAATACAGCAATTGAAAGACACATAATGCTTACTTACCTTCGACATCATTTGGACTGATGAGTCCAAATCTGAAATATTTTGCTGTACCAGGTGGCAGTTTGTTTGCTGTAGGGCTGAAGGTACAATAATGAATGCCTGCAGGGAACAGTGAAGCATGGTGGAGATTCTGTGCAGGTTTGGGGCTGCATTTCTGTAAATGGAGTTGCAGATTTAGTCAGGATCAATGGTATCCTCAATGCTGAGAAATACAGGCAGATACTTATCCATCATGCTATATCATCAGGGAGGTGTGTGATTGGCCCCAAGTGTATTCTGCAGCAGGCCATTGGCCCCAAACATGCAGCCAATTTCATTAGGAACTATATTCAATGTAAAGAAGAAAAATGAGTCGTGAAATTAATTGCTTGGTCCCCACAGAGCCCTAATCTCCACATAATCAAGTCTATCTGGGATTACATTAAGAGAAGGAAGGATTTGAGGCAGCCTACATACACAGAAGATCAGTGATTAGTTCTCCAAGATGTATGGAACAATCTACCAGCTGAGTTCCTTCAAAAAATTGTGTGCAAATGTATTTACAAGAACTGATGCTGTTGTGAAGGCAAAGGGTGGCCACGCCAAATATTGATTTGATTTGGATTTCTCTTCTGTTCATTTACTTTCCATTTTGTTAATTAATAAAAATAAACTATCAACAGTTCTATTTCGGAAAACTTTAACTTACAGTATTTTTTCACACCTGCCTGAAACGTTTGCACAGTAGTGCATCTCTATATGGATTCTATTCTATGGAATTGTGCTAACTCGTGGCCTTATTTCTGGGTTGTCATCGAAATATTGCAGTACTGTATATAATGAGTATCGAATTCATTTTACCTGTGCATGAAGAGTTTACATTTTTTGTATGTGCAGGTTTATGCATAGTCCTACAATGACTAGTAATTTACAGCCTATATATACTGTATTTATAATGACAAGCATTCATTCTTTGCCCTTTTATGAAGGAAAGTACAGTTTAAAATATAACCTTACTATACCTTTCAAGGCATGATTGGCAGCTCTAGATAACCAAATGCACTAGTTATCTTCTATAATATCCCTGTTAAAAATGTTCTAATAATTTCCTTTTATATCAAAGCTTAATGACATTTTACATCATGAATCTTCGAGAAAAAATAATTTGCTGGATCTGGATAATATACCTGTAAATGACTCACAAAACCAATTAAAACATAGTTAGAGGTAACAGAGTTATAGAAACACATGTTTATTGTTTATTGTGAGTAATGGACAGAAATTATTTTTAGGTGTGGAAGCCCCATAACATAGAATTAAGCCATACATTATGAGTGGTTGAATAATAGCGGTCTTTAATGTCTACTATACAGTATCTCCATTCTTTTTACTGTGGCTCCTTCTTTCTTTTATGCCCTACATTATATGTTATCATGACTTATCTTTCTCAGGATATGACCACTGCCCTCTAAATGTCAACTCATGCCCTTCCATCTCAGTTCCTTATCAGCTGCTCTAGTTTTCTGTAATGAAGAAAGACCCAATCACATGTAGCATCCTGCTAGTTAGTTTTTAGATCCTCTGTAGCCAGCGGAGAAGAATTTGAAGGTTTAACTGCTCCCCTTTTTCTAATATGTTCAAGAATATAGTGGGTTGAGAGAGGCAGACCCTGGGCTGAATAATTATACAGCCTCAGCAAATCCTTGGTAAAGGGGGTGACCAGCAGGGGGCTGGGGTTCGTATAAATACACTAGGACTAGGGTCTTTGTCTTGTTGTGAAAGACCCAGCCTGAAGGGCAGTCTAACTGAGGATTGTATTAGATTCAACCAGGTCACAGCTCAAGGAGAGCTGGGGGGCATACTTTTAAAGTTGCTGAGTACAGTTGGGAAAGAGTCTGCTGGGGAACTGGCCTGGAGGCTCACTGTAAACAGTCTGTCTGGTACTGGAAGGAGGCATTTATGTACACCGAGACACAGTAAGTAGAGGTCTGAGCAGTGGCAGCCACTCATTAGGGTCCCAGGGGCAACGCCCCCCTAATCCATGCACCCAGCCCCTAATCTACATGCAGGGAGCCAGACGCATGGATTCCAATGTTTTTTAGAGCTGGAGGCTCCAATTGGCTTCAAAAAAGGGTGCAGAGCACTGCACCCTAAGCCCACCCTGTTGTATGACATTAGTAAATTTATATGTCTCCTCCCGGCCATTCAGTCCTGAGACCCTATTGTATGGGAGTCCTAAGACCCGATTGCCCAGGAGGAAAAGCGACAGCTGGGACACAGAGGTGAAGGATGAGGGAAGCCACCGCAAGTTGTTACCTGCAGGGGGTAAGTGGAGGGCTGATGGGAGGCCTGGAGGGACAGAGGGCGAGCGAGCCAGCCAGCAACCAAGGGGGTTGGGGAGTGTGAGTATGGTGTGCGGTGGTGGGCTGGATCGACGGGGTGAGGGTTAGTGTGGGGTGGCAAGCTGTAGCAACCGGGGGGTGTCTGTGGTCAAGTCTGTCTGTGCCCCCCCCCCCCCCAGACTGATGGAGCACCAGCAGCCACTGGATACAGGGCTGCCACTGAGGCTCAGAACCTTACAGAACATTTCATTTAGAGAAACGGATAAATACACATTTGTAATACATACAGTATATTAGTGGCAGCCACTCATTAAGAGCGCTACCCACCTAATCTACATGCAGGGAGCTGGACGCATGGATTCCAACAGTTTTTTTTTTTTTTTGACACACGTGATTAGAGCCGGAGGCTTCAAAAAGGGTGGGCTCTGGGGGCTGAGCACTGCGCCATGTGCCCACTCTGTTGTCACTAATGTCTTCCTGTTTCTCCTCCCGGCCAATCAGGAAGCGGGGCTTGAGACCCCATTGGCCAGGAGTCCTAAGACCCCATAGGCCGGGAGTCTGAAGACCCGATTGGCTGGGAGGAGAAGCGACGGCCGGGACACGGAGGAGAAGGAGGGGGGAAGCCACCACAACAGCTGTGACCTGCATGGGGTATATACAGGGCTGATGGGGGACCTGGCAGGCCAGAGGGTGAGAAAGTTTGTAACTGGGGTGGGAGGCGTGACTGCCACCCCTCGACTGATGGAGCAGCAGCCACCCCTGAGTCTGAGAGAGATCCTAGACCAGGGGTCTCAAACTGGTGGCCCTCCAGCTGTTGCAAAACTACAAGTCCCATCAGACATTGCAAGGCTGACAGTTATAAGCATGACTCCCACAGGCAGAGGCATGATGGGACATGTAGTTTTGCAACAGCTGGAGGGCCACCAGTTTGAGAACCCTGTCCTAGAGAGACTGCTGCTGTCTGATTTTGTAGAGACTGTTCCAAAGCTGCATCCAAAGTGGAGGAACCCTGAATTACAAGTAATTCGTCCTGAAGACTTTAGTTGCTATTAGAGAGTTTTCTCTGTTTGCACTACATTTGGAGTATTCCAAGACTCATCCTACACCCCAAACAAGTTTATTCAGCACTAAACCTCCTTTAAAAGGACACTTGCTGCCTGGTTATTGTGTCAAGATACCGGGGAACTACTGTGTACCTGGCTGCATGTTGAGGTAATAGAACATGGGATAAAACTGCTGGACCATTTTAGATTCTGTGCAGGGGCATCGGTGCATACATGCCACAGAACATCACCACACACCCACAAAACATGCTTTAAAGTGGTTGTAAACGATCACCTTGTAAAACAACCCATTCAGTTTAAAATAGAAATGAAAGGCAAAATATTTTTGTATAGATATAAAATCACATATAAAAAAAAGGGGAAAACAAGGTATTTATAATGTAATCACATTTCCTCTGCTTCATAAGAGCTGGGGGGGGGGGGGAGCAGAAGTGAACTGAGCTTCCCAGTGAATGGCTGTGCAGTGGGAAGGGGGGGATGTCAGGACTAATCTGATTATCGGAGGAGAGCAGCCTGAGTTCCCAGCATAGCTAGAGAACTGACCACACTGTGTTCTCCTGCTCAGTGTGGTCAGTTTTAAATAGGAAAGCAGAGGGACTGCCAGGGACACCAGGGATTTCACACAAAGGTAGCAATACAAAGAGAAAAGGATACTTTATCATACAGCATGAACATATCAGAAATATGAAGTGTTGGGATAACAAAATCTTTAATTACCCTGCCACGAGCAAGAGTAAGAGAAACACACAAACCTCAACATAATCATTATTTTTTTTAAATGAAACAATTTTATTACATTTGCTTTTCTAGACACACAGGCTACCTTAATGCGTTACTTTGAGTATATAATGTACTTAAAGTGCAGTGGTCAGGAGTATGTCCTATGGGGCTGCACATACAGGGGGTTCTTCCAAAGAAGTGGGGTTCTTTAAATAAGTGGCACTTCAGCGATTTGCACAAAGCAAACCACAGCAAACTGCAGGTGACCTCATTTCCAAATGATCTCACCTTCCTCTCTGAAACATGCACTCTTTACCTCTCCTCCTTTTCACAATTGCAGCCTCACTCCTCAAACTCCCTTTTCTTCACCCCCCTGCTCCACCCCACAACCT
Source organism: Lithobates pipiens (assembly GCF_037356315.1). Classification (NCBI taxonomy): domain Eukaryota; kingdom Metazoa; phylum Chordata; class Amphibia; order Anura; family Ranidae; genus Lithobates; species Lithobates pipiens. The sequence goes on from NW_027507748.1 coordinate 64,925,212, forward strand.
GTACATTTCACCCTCACTTCTCCCCTCTCCTTACTACTGCACTCATCACCTCTTTCTAACTAGCCCCCCCCAGGGTACTGAAGCATGTCCCCTCATACAAATTGTACTCTCATTACCTCCCTTACTTTTCTACTTCTCCTAACCGCTGGAGATAGTTCCCCCAACCCTGGTGATCCCTTATTTAACTGTACCCATCACCCTACACCCTCTGGCAGTAGTCGGAATCTATGCAATTTAGTCTCCGATCCTCTTCTTCCCAACACCAGCTTCTCCCTCCCCTGCACCCTCTGGAGTGCTCGCTCTGTCTGCAACAAACTCACTACTGTTCATGACCTCTTTGTCACTAATTCCTTTAATCTACTTGCTCTCACAGAAACCTGGCTCCACAAATCTGATACCCCTTCTCTTGCTTCCCTCTCCCAGGGTGGCCTTCACTGGTCTCACTTCCCTAGGCCTAATGGATGCAAGGGAGGTGGAGTGGGACTCCTCCTATCCCCCCAATGCACCTTCCAGGTTATTCCCTCCCCTCCCTCTCTTTCCCTTTCATCATTTGAAGCTCACTGTATACATCTATTCTCTCCTACTTCCCTAGAAATTGCTGTGATCTACCGGCCCCCTGGACCATTATCAACTTTCCTTGATGAGTTCTCTGCCTGGCTACCCTACTTTCTGTCTTCAGAAATTCCCACAATCCTTCTCCGTGATTTCAACATCCCTGCTAATACAAACACTCCTGCTACTTCTAAACTTCTTAGTCTAACCTCTTTATTTGACCTGAAGCAATGGGTACAGGCTTCTACTCATTCTGACGGCAACACCTTTGACCTTGTATTCTCCTACCTTTGCACTCCATGCAACTTCTCAAATAATCCTTTTCCTCTTTCCGACCATCACCTAATTAGTTTCTCTCTCTCCCTGTCTTCCAACACCTTTCCCTCCAATCCCCTAACCATCACCCGTAGAAACTTTCGCAACTTCAACTCTTCCCTCCTCTATTCTGCTGCTGACCACCACTATGACAAAATCTCTCCCCTGTCCTGCCCCAACCAAGCCACTTCCATCTACAATAAATCCCTGTCCTCCACCCTGGACAAGCTCGCTCCCCTCACTACACGCAGAATCAGGCCTCGAGCCCTACAACCCGGGCAAACAGATGACGCTAGAATTCTCAAAAAACATAGTCGTGCCCTTGAGCATCTGTGGCACAAGACCAAGTCTCTCAAAGGCTTCAACCAATACAAATCTGCCCTCCAAAAATACTACTCTTTCCTCCACACTGCCAAGCAGACCTATTTTACAACTCTTATTAACACCTTCTCGTACAGTCCCCGTAAACTCTTCTCTACCTTCAGCTCTTTACTCTGTCCTCCACCGCCTCCACCCATTGACTCACTCACTGCCCAGGAGATTGCTAACCACTTCAAAAACAAGATTGATACAATCCGTGATGAAATCTCCACTCTACAGGTATCTCCCCCAGTTAAGACCCCACTACAACAGGTACTCTCAACGCTCCCCTTATTCAAAAATGCTACTACAGACGAAGTTGCTAAACTGCTTTTTAACGCCCACCTAACCACCTGCCCCCTGGATCCTATTCCCTCTCAAACACTACGGTCACCATCTGACTCTATCCTACACTCTCTAACTCACATCTTCAATCTCTCCCTCACCTCTGGCATTTTCCCCAATGCTCTAAAACATGCACTGGTCACCCCCATACTTAAAAAGCCATCCTTGGACCCTACCAATCTTAACAACCTACGCCCTATCTCCTTGCTCCCTTTTTCCTCTAAACTCCTTGAATGCCTGGTTTACAACCAACTGAGTGACTACCTCATTAAAAACAACCTTCTTGATCCCCTTCAATCTGGATTTCGCCCTCAACACTCAACAGAAACTGCTCTTTCAAAACTCACAAATGACCTACTAACTGCAAAAAAGAATGGACACTATTCTGCACTCCTACTTCTGGACCTTTCAGTTGCCTTTGACACGGTTGACCACCCTTTCCTCCTCAAAAAACATTACTCTCTTGGTCTCCATGACTGTGCTCTTCAGTGGCTCTCATCTTACCTATCCCAGTGTCACTTACAATTCTACGTCCTCCACTCCTCTTCCCTTCTCTGTCCCCCAAGGTTCTGTTCTTGGACCTCTTTTATTTTCACCTCTTCCCTGGGTCAGCTGATAGCCACTCATGGCTTTCAATATCATTTCTACGCTGAAAACACAAATCTATCTCTTCACCGCTCAACTCACTCCATCAGTCTCCTCACGCATCACCAACTTACTAACAGACATATCTGTATGGATGTCACAACACTTCCTCAAACTCAACTTGTCCAAAACCGAACTTATAATATTTCCTCCCCCACGCACCTCTTCCCCTGACATCTCTGTCAAGAGTAATGGCACAACCATCCACCCATCCCCACATATCAGGGTGCTAGGTGTTATCCTGGACTCTGAACTCTCCTTTCAGCCCCACATCCAATCACTTTCCAAAGCTTGCCGCCTCAACCCCCAAAACATCTCTAAACTACACCCCTTTCTAACCAATGAAACCACAAAGCTTCTGATTCACTCGCTGGTTATCTCTTGCCTTGACTACTGCAACTCCCTCCTCATTGGCTCACCTCTATATAGAAACAGAAGAAAAACAGCACCAACCTAAGTGCAGTATTTTAGATCACAGATATTTATTTGTAAAGTAGTACACTCACTCTCTATCGGAATGGTTCAGGCACATCACGTTTTACGTGTAAGAGAAGGTTCTGGGGGACATCACAGGGCTCCCGGGGAGGAGCGGTCCTCTTTTTGCTGTTATTTTCCGTCCGGTGGCGCCGGTGGTTCCCAGCGTCTCACGGCCCGGTGTCGCAGCGTCAGGGAGGTCTGCTCGTTGGTCGTACGGGGTCGCGCTGTGATGACGTCAATGCACGCGTTCGGAGCATGCATGCTCCTTCCTCAGGCATCTATATAGACTATTTCCCCTTCAGTCCATCATGAATGCTGCCAGACTCATACACCTTACAAACCACACAGTGTCTGCTACCCCTCTCTGCCAATCCCTCCACTGGCTACCACTTGCCAAACGAATTAAATTCAAAATACTAACACTTACTTACAAAGCCATCCCCAACTCTGCCCCCAGCTACATCACTAGCCTAGTCTCAAAATACCAACTTAATCGCCCACTTCGTTCCTCCCAAGACCTCCTGCTCTCTAGCTCCCTCATCACATCCTCCCATATCTGCCTCCAGGACTTCTCCCAAGCCTCGCCCATCCTCTGGAACTCACTACCCCAATCTGTCAGAATGTCTCCAAATGTATCCACTTTTAGGAGATCCCTGAAAAATGTCCTCTTCAGAGAAGCCTATCCTGCCTCCATCTAACAACTGCACTATTTTCTCCATTAGCTCATCCCCCACAGCTATTACCCTTTTGTATAACTTGACCCTCCCTCCTATATTGTAAGCTCTAACGAGCAGGGCCCTCTGATTCCCCCTGTCTTGAATTGTATTGTATTGTAATGTCTACCCTAATGTTGTAAAGCGCTGCGTAAACTGTCGGCACTATATAAATCCTGTATAATAATAATAATAATAATCCCAGCATACAGACTGCAGTGGTAAAGAGCATGAAATGTACAACATAGTGTCTGAATGCAGAGCTCAGGAATTTGTAACAACAGTGCAGGGCTCAGCAGTGTGTAGCAAATAGAGTGCAGAGCTCAGGAGTGCTTAACAAACAAATAAAGTACAGGGGTCAGGAGAGGTTATTGCAGAGAGTGAAGGGGTAAATGATGCACAGAGTGCAGAGGACAGGCGTGAGTAATGCACAGAGTAAAAGGCTCAGGATTGCACATTATACAGTGTAGGAGTTAGGAATATGTAACACAGAGAGTGCAGTGGTCAGTGGTGCTTAATGCACAGCCAGTGTACTGACTAACAATTACTCCCTCCTTCCAGTACAAATCCCTCTTAAGCCTCAAGCCCCATAGTACAGATTTCCCCCAATGGCCTCACACCACACACCAATATCTCAATAAAGAACCTTTTCTTGAGCAGAGAACTCCCTTCAGTGCAGATCTCCCTTCCTCTCTCTTAAACTCAATCACCAAATGCAGCTTCAGTTCAGCATGGGAAGAAAACTGCAGTGCTGTAAAACAGGAAAAAAAGTTGGACAGTAACGGCCTTGGTTGGCTGGCGCTAGTGACGCTTCTTTAGTGTATTTGTGGCTGACACGTATAGGGGCATATATACTGTATAAATTGACATACCGGTACTCCATCTCCAGCAAAAATCTTTAACCACACATAACTCCACATACTCTTTATCTTTCAGTCCCACTTGTATCCCTCATGATTCCAATGTGTGCACTATAACCGCCAACCTGCGACTTACCTTAAAATTTGGAGCAAACCGGGATTATATGGTATTGATGCCTACTACCAACATAGCATTCTAAAGCAAAGAACAGAATTAGAACATGACATTTTTAAGACAAGCAGAAGCAACAAAAATAACAAGCCTGCCATGGAAGAATTCCAAACTGTGTACATACAAGGACTCTACTTTTACCACTGCTTTAATGTTTATGGGCATTTAGCTAATGTCTTTACTTCACTTTGTCTATGTCAATATTTTTCAGTTTTTTTATCTACAGTGAGGGGAAAAAAGTATTTGATCCCATTGCTGATTTTGTACGTTTGCCCACTGACAAAAAAATGATCAGTCTATAATTTTATTGCTAGGTTTATTTTAACAGTAATGCCACGTACACACGAGCGAAATGTCCTTCAGAAAAAGTCAGACGGGAGCTTTTCATCGTATATTCCGACCATGTGTATACCCCATCGGACACTTTAGGTCGAAAATTCTGACCGACCTAGAAAGAGAACATTTTCTAAAATTTTCCGACAGAACCAATTCCTATTGGGAAAACAACTCATCTGCATGCTGTTTCCTGACATACCAAAAACGATGTATGCTCTGAAGCAAGTACGAGATGGAAGCTATTGGCTACTGGCTATTGAACTTCCTTTTTCTAGTTCCATCGTACGTGTTGGACATCACTGTGTTCTTGATGGTCGGAACTTTGGTGTGACCATGTGTATGCAAGACAGCTTGAGCCGAATTCCATCAGAGAAACCTTCAGAGTTTATTCTGACGGCAAAACCACTCATGTGTACGCGGCATTAGAGACAGAATAACATCAAAAATATCCAGAAAAACACATTTTAAAAAAGTTATAAATTCATTTGCATTTTAACGAGTGAAATAAGTCTTCGATCCCCTATCAATCAGCAAGATTTCTGGCTTTCAGATGTCTTCTATACAGGTAACAATATGAGATTAGGATCACACTCTTAAAAGGAGTGTTCTTAATCTTAGCTTGTTACCTGTAAAAAAGACACTTGTCCACAGAAGCAATCAATCAATCAGATTCCATTCTCTCCACCATGTCCAAGACCAAATTGCTGTCCAAGGATGTCAGGACAAGGTTATAGACCTAGACAAGGCTAGAATGGCCTACAAGACCATCGCCAAGAAGCTTAGTGAGAGGGTGACAACAGTTGGTGAGATTATTTTCAAATGGAAGAAACACAAAATAACTGGGGCTCCTTACAAGATCTCACCTCGTGGAGTTTCAATGATCATGGGAACGGTGAGGAATCAGCCCAGAACTACACAGGAGAATCTTGTCAATGATCTCAAGGCAGCTGGGACCATAGTCCCCAAGAAAACAATTGGTAACACACTACACCATGAAGGACTGAAATCCCGCAGCACCTGCAAGGTCCCCCTGCTCAAGAAAGCACATGTACAGGCCCGTCTGAAGTTTGCTAATGAACATCTGAATGATTCACAAGAGAACTGGTTGAAAGTGTTGTGGTCAGATGAGACAAAATCTATCTCTTTGGCATCAACTCAACTCGTTGTGTTTGGAGGAGGAGGAATGCTGCCTATGACCTCAAGAATACCATCCCCACCATCAAACATGGAGGTGGAAACATTATGCTTTGGGGGTGTTTTTCTGCTAAGGGGACAACACAAATTCACTGCATCAAAAGGACTATGGGCGGGCCATGTACCAACAAATATTGGTTGAGAACAGCCCAGCCAAGGCATTGAAAATGGATCATGGATGGGTATTCCAGCATGACAATGACCAAAAACACACAGCCAAGTCAACCAAGGAGTGTCTCAAGAAGAAGCACATTAAGGTCCTGGAGTGGCCTAGCCAGTCTCCAGACCTTAATCCCAGGAGGGCTGGGGGGTCTGGAGGGAACAATACTGGGGGGAAGGATGATACTGGAGGGTCAGGAGGGCAAGACGGTATGAAACTTGGGTGTCTGGAGGCCACAGTACTGGAGGGTCAGGAGGACGCAGTATTGGGGAAGGGTTTTTGAGGGGAATCTAGAGGGTGTGGAACTAGGGGGTCTGGAAGGCACAATCCTGGGGGTCAGGAGGGCACGGTCCTGGGGGCCATGAGGGCACGCTGATGCAGTGCCGTGCAAGGAAGCTGCCATGGCCAATCTACCTGTTCTGGTGTGCTTATCTACACTGGCCCTCCTCTCTCATCACATGATGTCACCCATAAGAGTCTTGAATGGGGACACATGGGCACAAGCGTGCTGTGGGACAGGGAATGCCTCTTCTACCCAGGATTCTCTTTGACTGCTTCCCAGCTTGAGAGCTCAGGAGATAAGATGCATGAGCTCATCGCTTCTCTGCCGACCTTCACCTCAGACGATCTCACACGTCAGATGTACAGCTACCGTATGAGGTTGAAAACAAAGGGAGTGAACTGCTATTTTACAGGAGGAATTAAAATCAAAAAGGTAGATCTTTCAGGGTGTGCTTAGGCATAATTAACATTTCTAGATGTTCTCTATAAGACAGCAAATCTTCACTTTTTGAGGTCCATTTTAACTACATCCTGATATAACACATTTGCCTTTTCCTGCATCGTTGGTGAGGTTAGTGCCTTTGTAACATTCACTTGCAAAGAAATGAATTAGGCCATTGTAGCAAAACAAATGGGAGAAATTAATTGGCACACTGTGACATGCCACGGGTGAAATCAAACAATAAGAAGCAGAACAAAAGCGAATGTTTAAGCCCTACACCCAGCATAATGGGGAGCAATTAGTGGAGTTTGCTATTCAGACACACTAATTATTCTGGAATCAATGACTCAAGACGCAGGATGAAGTCGTTAGATCTGTAAATTACAGTTATCTTTTTTTTTTATTCATTTTTGCCTGATTTCTGCTACAAAGTTACAGAACAGTTTAGGAAACAGGGGTTTGGTTGTTTGGAACCCAACAGTGTTAATTAATCCCTATTGGCAGAATTATGTTTTTTAGCTGAATATTTTAATAAACAAGAAAGGGAAATGACAATGAAATGAGAAGTGACATGTTAATTCTCAAAGACAAAAAGAACGTTGCTTATCTTTCTAACTATAGTGGAAAATATGGAAACATCATGTTTTTATCTGCTGCAGAGATAAATATTACTGAGCCTCATAAAAAGTGCCTTATAAAGGACCTGCCATGGTAAAAAGATGGGACAGATAACTTCTGCCTTGAGTATGAAGATGCATACTCTTGGTCTTCCACCCTTGTCTTTTGTCATGGGGCTGGAGGAAGAAGAGATTAATTTGGTGTTCACTTTTCTTATTCTCAGTCCGGTCCACTTCATTACTTTTTCTCAGTAATATGGTCATCTGAGGAGAGATTTTTCCAAATGCACCCACTACAGCCATCCTGATATCCTTTACATACAGAAAACCAGATATCAGTAAGCATAAGTTAGGTAATACCGTATATACTCGAGTATAGGCCGACCCGAATATAAGCCGAGGCCCCCAATTTACCACAAAAAAAACTGGGAAACTTATTGACTCGTGTATAAGCCGAGGGTGAGACATCCCTGTGTCCCGTCCATCCCTGTGTCCATTCCTGTGTCCCGTCCATCCCTGTGTCCATCCCTGTGTCCTGTCCGTCCCTGTGTCCATCCCTGTGTCCCGTCCGTCCCTGTGTCCCGTCCGTCGCTGTGTCCCGTCCGTCGCTGTGTCCCGTCCATCCCTGCCTACCTGAGCCGATCTGCAGCCTCTGTGTGCCATGCTCTCCTCGTCTGACAGACGGCGGCCATTCCTCTGTTCAAAAGCCGCGCCTCCCTGTCTGTGATAGGCGGAACACTCAATTTCCCAGCAGTCAGTGTTCCGCCTATCACGGACATCCTCTCATCCTCGTCCGTAGTATGAGAATGAGCGGATGTCCGTGATAGGCGGAACACTGACTGCTGGGAAATTGAGTGTTCCGCCTATCACAGACAGGGAGGCACGGCTTTTGAATAGTAGAATGGCCGCCGTCTGTCTGCTCGACACGCTGATTGGGCAGGCAGACGGCGATGACTCGAGTATAAGCCGAGAGGGGCACTTTCAGCCTCAAAAAAGAGGCCGAAAATCTCGGCTTATACTCGAGTATATACGGTATTCTCACAGTCACCTTTTCCTGCATGGAAGATTCTAAGGTTACAATTTAGACTTCCTTCACAGTTTTCACCCACTTTTCATTATCTAATGCTGCGTACACACGACCGGACGGGTGGTCTAGGACTAGGTCCGACGGCTTTCCCGACTGAATTTTCAGCGGAGTTCCGATGGACTTCCGAACGAACGGACTTGGCCACACACGAATGGACTAAGTCCCTTCGAAAGTCCATTCATTTTGAACGTGATGACGTAAGATGGGACTAAAAAAGGAAGTTCAATAGCCAGTAGCCAATAGCTTCCCTTGCATCGTATTTGGTCCATCGGACCAGCATACAGACGAACGGTTTTCCCAATAGGAATTGAATCCGTTGGACAGATTTGAAACAGGTTTTATTTCTAGGTCCGTCAGATTTTTATAACGAAAAACATTCAGATTAGCCCACACATGATCGGATCGTCCGACGGACTGATGCTGTCGGACCTAGTCCGATGGAAAGTCCGTTCGTGTGTACGCAGCATTAATCGTTTCCCCTTTCCTTCAACATTATTGAACATTTTTTTGTTTTAATACTTTTTTCAATTTATAATTCCCTGCATTTTCATTCTTATCTTGGCTGCCCGTAGTCATAGTAATAGCCTGGGATAATAATGTCACACAGACCAGGAGGCTTTGGAGCTATCCACCATGCATCATGAAGGGGCTGGCTACAAAACCTCATAAGAGGCAGCCAGCTCCCAATGACGTATACAAAAGGAGATGGTAGCTCTGGACCCGGGTTGTGATAATCAAGCAGCATATTACAGTGGGACAACATTGCATTTACTGGGCACATGAGTATGCTTATAAAGGATAACCCAGTAAAGAATAACAGAGGGGTAAAGTTCCACTTCAAGGGTTTCTTTGTTTAAAGCTCATCAGCAAGTTTTTATTTTCCTTTGTTGGCAGGGCCTAGGCCTGGGGTATCCAATCAGGAAAAAAAAACACACACACGCAGTTCTTGATGTTGCTATTTATCTTGTATATAGGTTAGGGATAATGAATGAAGGCAGTTTTCATAGACACTGTTATAAGGCAATATAGGAGTTGGTAATAAAACAGTGATACCAGGCTTGGGCCTTCATTACTGGAGGATTGCTTCCACTGGAGGGGTGGCAGTTTGTGGTGTACCATTTTGGCACTATAATACTACTAAGTCAATCCCTACTTAACTGATCCCCATACTGGAATGATTCCTCTAGGTAGGCATTGTCCTAGAGCTGACCCAATTTGTGAGGAACCGATCCCCTGCTATACACTTTCCCTAACAAGTGAGATCTCTGTCCTTGACCTGCCACTCACTCCAGGTGCGTCCAAATGATGCAGGTACCCAATTTTATTAGGTTTCACGCCAAGATCGCTGCCAAAGATCTCCAGAAGTTGTATTGTCCAGTCAGACAGCTGGCTCCTCCGAGACATCAATGGAGTCCATGAGGGGACGATTTCCTTAACAGACTCCATTCAATCTGTTCAATGACACAGTATCCCCAACAGGAAGGAGGAGGATATTGCACCTGCCTGCACCCTCCCACCTCTACCCATTTACTTTTACTATACTTACTTCCTTCGTAATGGAAAAAAATATTTGACATCCAAGTGACGTCACCGCCTAGATCTTTGTCCAGCAGCACAGAGAGGAGAAGCCTGTAGGGATCCCACAGAGCTAGTGGAGGCTGTTGGGAAGACCAGTCACCCAGCAATCAGAGTGCCAGGTCGGATGACCAATCTCTCCAGCGGAAAACACTGTCTTAATCACAGTTAGCAGGCATATAACTTTACAGAGTTGCACTAATAAAAAAGAAAGAAAAAAAATGTCCACAAGTGATGTGGTAATAATTCCTGGTGTATATCTCCACCATCCACCACCTTGAAACGTGATCTGTGCATCTATACCACCACCAAAGGCTGAAAAGCACTCTCACCACTACAGGAGGTCTTATTCACATTGAATGAGAGCACAGGGAGTTGGGAGCTCCGTGTATACTGGGGAGAAAGGAGAGCCGAGTCCGCTCTGATTGCTGGACACGTACATCTCTGGGGAATGACATGCTCTCATGAGAAGCTCCTTCTTTCAATGGTGAAAAGTCTCTGGAATTGTTGAAGGCTCTGGCTAGATATACAGCCACAAGCGTTAGTGACCTCCTGTAGTGGTGAAGTCCATGTGAGCTAGTAAGCAAGCTTTTCAGCCTTTGGTGGTAGTATTGATGCACCAATGACATTTTAAGGTGGTGGATTGTGGAGATATGCATCAGAAATAATTATCACATCACTTGTGAACATTATTTCTTACTCTTGTATTGGCGCAATTCTGTAAAGTTATACAATTTGGACTGTGTTTGTTCATATCTCGCAGGAGAGTTGCTGCTTGTTATTTTTGCTTTTGATGTTATGTATTAGTGCGTTTTTTTTCTCACAATTTTTACAGTTAGCAGGCAACATTTCCAGATAAGTTAGGGCAAAAAAGGATTTGGGGCATGCTAAAGAAGGGGGAATGGTAAAGCTGGGGCACTTGCTCCATTTTATTCTTAAAACAATATTGTGCCTGGAGAACATCTTTAAAGCACTGATGTGGATATACTAAGGCTATGCTGTTGTTTTAAAGATATAAACTTTAGCACAGGAGGAGGATTGGATAAAGTGTTTGGATTAAAATAAAATAAACCCTTGCAAAGAAAAAACATAGGCTGGCCTAGTAGACCTTTACATTTGGACTCCAAGCATCTTTAGTAGCTCAATTTGTTGCAAATATCCTTCCAGTGAAGCTGATGTCATTGCAAATTCACTCGTCACTACAGAATTAGGAATGACTAATTTTCATTTTAGCTTGTTGGCCGGAATTACGTCCTTGTAGTAGAAAAGGTTTACTCTTTTTTTTGTTAAAAAAAGACTTCACCCATAGTAATACTTTTGACTTATACTGCTTTCCTCTTTTCTCCATCCAAATGTTTTTTTTCCCACTGAAATATTACTGCTATACTGCTAGCCAAGTCCAAGACTCACTGACATTTTTCATTACTTTATTATTGCCTTGTAACTGCGAACATGTCATACTAAAGGTAATGAAAAATATCTGGTATATAGGGAAATTATTGAAGGAACATAAAAGGAAAACTGTTATTCACAAGAGCATATTGGAAGTTCTTACATCATATCCTAGGAGCAATAAAAAATATTAAAGTGTGGCGACGAAGGAGGGGACACGTATATGGTTAGTACATCATGCAACACAGGAGTTTAATGCGGCTTATTTACTGTGGCTCATCATTTAGCTAATTAAACGTAAAATCACAGGCTTGTAATGTTCTGTTTGACGTTAGAAAGGGAGGTGACGTCACGTAATATCTCTCAGTAAACCGGTTAGGTTTTGTATTGTTTGTGACCAGACTGAATTGATTTTTCTAACAATGACAGCTTCTGCAGTGCAGTGCAAAGCAATGCATACAGAGGCTAATAGAATCATTTTATGATATATACGCAACATCATGATAGACTAGTAATAAGAACTGTACGTAAAACCAAAACTTATTTTTTTAGTTTTGTGGGACAGAAACTCTGCCAAGCTTTCATTATTTAGAGCATAAACCAACAGAAAAGATCACAATACCACAATTGTAAAGGAGACCCAACAGACTTTACAATTAAAAAAAAAAGCAACCAAGGTGGCAAAACCAGTCTCTATTCCCTATTAAGATAAAACAGAACTTTAAATGGGCTCAGATGCAAGCTTTATCAATTGTATGAACTGAATTTAAGATAATAGTAGCAGAATATGCCAGCATTAGTGGAAAAAGTATTAAAGAGTTGGTAATGCTTGTAGACCGAAAAAGGTGCTGGTACCCCAGTGGCCGCCACTCCATTAGGTGCGCAGGGGCGGACGCATGGATTTCAATGGCCTCCCAAAAAATGGAGCACCAGCCACCACTGTGGTACCCATATGGACGTGTGTCCAAAAAACAAATAGACAGTCCGTATGCAATATTCCCCTTGTGCACGTTCAATAAACTAGCTGTTCAGTAGTGCTGGGTGCTGTAATAAACATAGGCTGGAACCCAAGTGAGGAAATGTCATCAGCAAACCAAGGACTCCTCAAAAGGGTCCAAAGCTTTTTGTGGTCACATGATGAGCATACCGCAATATTTCAGAGTCACGCAAGGCCTCTTCATCAGACAAGGGACACTGTGCCTGACAAAGGGGCCCTGCATGGGTCCAAAATGTATCTGTATCATGTGACCATATAATGAAAGCTTTGGACCCTTTTCGAGGAAGCCTTGGTGTGCTGATGACATTTCTTCAAAAAACAAATACGTCACACTGTATAGCACTCCACCACTCCACACAGAGTGGTGTGACCTGCATAGTTTGATAGATAAAAGGAGCTTCCCTAACCATCAAGAACCATTTAATAAAAATCAAACTCTTAAAAAGCATCAAAATATACTTTAATTTCCCCTTTCACATTGACTCCAATGCATTTGTTAAAAAAAAAAAAACTCTCACCTTCACTCATCTCTAATACTTTTGTAGGGAGATACCAGCACAAAGTTGCCAGTTTTAGTAGTTGCAATTATTAATACAGATCTGCTGTAACGCCATACGTAAAAGTTGATAGTTGTATCAGGATTTGGATCTAGAAGAAGACATGCCCCTTAAAAAGGATATCAGCCACATTTTTGTTTAGTTCTTTAATAAAACCCACAATTTGGGATTTTCTTTTACAGTCACTTTCAATGATAATAGTAAACAGGACAAATTTAGAGGGAGAACTTCTCTGTTGCCTCAATCCCAGTAACAGAATGGGGTCCCGCCATGCACCTAGTGCAGACCTCATGCATGCATTTATTAACTGCTTCCTTCCCATACCTCATGACCAGGCCATAGATCTCTGTAAGACGAGTTTGGATCCGGGTTGCTATTTAATACTTATTTAATACTGACCGCTAGGGAAGGAGCCAGACAACGACTCCCTCGCAACCAGAGGACCTGTCACCTTATCAGATATCCCAATGCTTAGCGACTGGTTGCTTTGTGTCTTAAATTTGTTGTTGGTTACTCTTAGCAAATACCCTCCTCTTCCTTGTCCTGCTGAGTTAACCCTTTATTGTGGTGTTACTTCATAACTGTAGTGCTTTACAGACCCTAGTTCTTTAGATATATGCCAGAATCAATATGCACCCCTTTGAATAATTTCAGACCAGGCCTATAACAGTTAATGTAACTTTACTGAACAGATTGTGGCATAACAGTTCAATATGAGCAAAGTTTTTGTCCCTAAACTAACTATTGTAGCATGGCTGCCCAGGCATACCTCCATGAGGTAAGAGTTCATCTTGGTGTTCTCCATATCTTGAAAGTCTCCAAAAGTCCAAGTGTCCTGGTGGACAGCAAGTCACAGCATTCCCAGTACCTCCAACTGCGAGTGGGAACAGAACCAACCAAATTGCCTACCAAGGGCCCTGAACCTCAGCCTTCCCCCTTTTTATAGCACATCTGGACTGGCTAAGACCAAAAAGCCCAGGAACAGAGCTAACAACTGTTAACCCTTTCCCCTGGCTGGGGCCAGCCGCTAACTCCCTAGAACTACATTTTTCAACCTGCCTACATATCTTTAACCTGAAGGGTCTGGTATGGATTTTGAGGGGGACCCCCACGCCATTTTTTTTAAATCTTGGTGCAGGGTTCCCCTTAATATCCATATGAGACCTGAAGGGCCTGGTATGGAATTTGGGGGGACCCCCACGCAATTTTTTTTATTTTGGTTTGGGGTTCCCCTTAATATTCCTACCAGACACAAAGGGCCTGGTAATGGACTGTGGGGAAATCCCATGCCGTTTTTTTCAATGACTTTTATGTGTTTTTCCCGGGACCAACAATTCTATTACCTTTTTTTCCTTTAGAAATGTTATTTTGCTCGGGAATGTTATAAACATGGGAAACATGTGCCACTTTACAGGCATATTATAGACACCTTTCAGGTACGAAATTTAAGGGAATATTTCACTTTTATTGTTTCACTTTAAGCATAATTAAAATCACTGCTCCTGAAAAAAGGCTGTTTTAAAACTTTTTTTTGCATTGATACATGTCCCCTGGGGCAGGACCCGGGTCCCCAAACACTTTTTATGACAATAACTTGCATACAAGCCTTTAAAATTACCACTTTTGATTGTACATGTTCATGTCCCATAGACTCCCATGGAACCGTGCGCCAGAGGGGGGCGGAGTCCCCGGGTGGCCCCTCCCTCCGTTATATAAGACCTGTCAGAAGAAGAGAAGCATCACACAGCAGGAGCCTCCCATTGCGTGGGGCGGCCCAAGAACGAAGAAGAGACGCCGTGGAGGAAGATGCCGGACGAGAACACCGGAGCAAGAAGAAGCAGATCGGAGGAAGAAGAAGATGGAGGAAGAAGATGAAGAAACCAAAGGATGAAGAAAGGAAGAAGGAAGAAGACCAGAAGAAAGAAGATGAAAGAAGACTTTAATAAAGGACTCGTCAAAGACCGTCTCCTGTCATTTTTAACACTTTTGTCACTTTTTTGGTGAAATGGTAGGGGTACTTTTGTACCCCCTTACCATTTCACACAGGGGGAGGCTGGGATCTGGGGGTCCCCTTGTTAAAGGGGGCTTCCAGATTCCGATAAGCCCCCCGCCCGCAGACCCCAACAACCACCGACCAGGGTTGTGGGGATGAGGCCCTTGTCCTCATCAACATGGGGATAAGGTGCTTTGGGGTGGACCCCAAAGCATCCTCCCAATGTTGAGGGCATGTGGTCTGGTACGGTTCAGGAGGGGGGTCACACAGGTCAGCCAAACCAAATTATCAAACACCAGAAAAAATTTGATCAGTGAATAAACCACCAGAAATACAAGCTTCCGTGTCCACTGTGATGTGCCAAACACTCTCACTCAGTAGAACTACAAGTGAAAATTAAACATTGCTAGTGATAAATAATAAATGATTACTTAAACAAATAATGTCCACATTAACCAACTAGTGAAAAAAATTGAAGAAAAAGTCCATATAATGCACAGATCAAATGGATATTGAACTAGTTTCAGAGATGTAGCAAAATCTGACACATTAGCAACAGTCCATCTTTCTGCCCTCTCTCCATGCAGCGGTAGCGCACATCACTGTGCGGGTAATAGCTTTATAGGAAAGGTGAAATGTGACCGATTGGCCGCTTACCAGATCCCAGGATCAAACGAGCATGTCTCAGACCAGAGCCTCCACACAGAGCAATGTCGACCTCCAACTCCTCAGCCTGGATCCTCCGCTCTCTCGGTATACAGCAATCACCTCCACTCTGTGTCTCAGCTGCAGACCACACACTTCACCTCCTCCACTGGCTATGCGCACGCCACCTCTTCCTTGTAACAAATGTAATGCCATGGATGGTGGGCGGCAACACATTTCAAAACTTCCTGTTTCTTCCTCAGACCTGATTGGATGGGCTACAGAGCAATCTAATATGGGCTATACAGCGGGGGGAGGGGGGTTGGACTGAGAGTAATCAGCAGGCTCCTGCAATCTCTATTGCGGGACATAGACGGAATCGGAAGTACACACATGAAATTATAGAAATTTGATACAAGTGCAATGCTGCCTGAAAGTGGGCAACGTGGGAGCAATATAATACATAAGTGAATAAAATGAAAACATGTATAACATATATCTCTATACAGTGAGGGAAAAAGTATTTGATCCCCTGCTGATTTTGTACGTTTGCCCACGGACAAAGAAATTATCAGTCTATAATTTTAACGGTAGGTTTATTTTAACGGTGAGAGACAGAATAACAACAAACATATTTCAGAAAAGTTATAAATTGATTTGCATTTTATTGAGTGAAATAAGTATTTATTTTCTGGCTCCCGGGTGTCTTCTATACAGGTAATGAGCTGAGGTTAGGAGCACTCTTTTAAAGGGAGTGCTCTTAATTTCAGCTTCTTACCTGTATAAAAGACACATATCTAGGCATGCAATCAGATTACAATCTCTCCACCATGACCAAGGAGCTGTCCAAGGATGTCAGGGACAAGATTGAAGAAATACATACGGCTGGAAATGAGCTACAAGACCATTGCCAAGCAGCTTGGTGAGGGGTGACAGTTGGTGAGATTATTCTCAAATGGAAGAAACACAAAATAACTGCCAATCTCCCCCATTCTAGGGCTCCATGCAAGATCTCACCTTGTGGAGTTTCAATGATCACGAGAACGGTGAGGAATCAGCCAAGAACTACACAGGAGAATTTTGTCAATAATCTCAAGGCAACTGGGACCATAGTCACCAAGAAAACAATTGGTAACACACTGGGCCCTGAAGGACTGAAATCCTGCAGCACCTGCAAGGTCCCCCTGCTCAAGAAAGCACATTTACAGGCCCATCTGAAGTTTGCTAATGAACATCTGAATAATTCAAAGGAGAACTTGGTGAAAGTGTTGCGGTTGGATGAGACCAAAATCAAGCTCTTTGACATCAACTCAACTCGCCGCGTTTGGAGGAGGAGGAATGCTGCCTATGACCCCAAGAACACCATAACCATCGTCAAAAATGGAGGTGGAAACATTATGCTTTGGGGATGGTTTTCTGCCAAGGGCAACTTCACCACATCGAAAGGGACGATGGACGTTGTCAGGTGGTGTCAAATCTTGGGTGAGAACCTCCTTCCCTCAGCCAGGGCAATGAAAATGGGTCGTGGATAGGTATTCCAGCATGACAATGACCCAAAGCAGATTAAGAACCTGGAGTGGCCTAGCCAGTCTCCAGACCTTAATATCATAGAAAATATGTGGAGGGAGCTGAAGGTTTGAGTTACCAAATGTCAGCCTCGAAACCTTAAAGACTTATAGAGGATCTGAAAAGAGGAGTGGGACAAAATTCCTCTTGAGATATGTGCAAACCTGGTTGCCAACTACAAGAAACGTCTGACCTCTGTGATTGCCAACAAGAGTTTTGCCTCCAAGTACTAAGTCATGTTTTTGGGTGAAATACTTATCTCCCTTATTAAAATGCAAATCAATTTATAACTTTTTTGAAATGCGTTTTTCTGGATATTTTTGATGTTATTTTGTCTCTCACTGTTAAAATAAACCTACCATTAAAACTATAGACCAATCATTTCTTTGTGAGTGGGCAAGCATACAAATTCAGCAGGGCATCAAATACTTTTGTCCCACACTGTATGCAATAATTTTAGAAAAGGATAAGTTAGATTCAAATTAGATAAAATAAAATAAAAGAATAACCTAGCAGCAACCAGGGAAAGGTAGCAAGTATGTCTCCATATACCAAATATTAGCATCTCAGGAAATCCCAGCTCCATTAATTGTGTTGTTTCTTTGGATAATTTTTGGCACGGACGCGAAGCAAAGCATTGTGACCACCTCCATCTGCTCCCATGCCCTAAGCCTCCATACACATGGTGGGAAATTCTGACAACAAAATCCGTCTGATTTTTTCTGACGGATTTTGTCCTAAACTTTTGTTGTATACACATGGTCGGACAAAGTTGTCGGAAAATCCAATCATTCAAAACATGATGACATTCGCTCGTTACGATGGGACTACGTTGAGGCTACTAGCCAATAGCTTTGGTCTTGTAATTTGATCTGAGCATGCGTGGCACTTTGTCCGTCGGAATTCTCTACAAACGATCGGAAAAAGTCCGATCATATTTTTTTGTCGGAAAATTTTAGATCCTGCTCTCAAAATTTTTCTATCGGATTTTCTGACTGAAAAAGTCCGATAGAGCCCACACACGATCAGATTTTCCGACAATATAATCCGATCTGACCTTTTCCGTTGGAATTTCCGACCGTGTGTACAGGGCATTCGATTTTTATACTTTTAAAGTGTTAACTTTCCAGACTTGGCTGTCTTCACTCTAAACATTTCATCCACAAATCACTCCGCTACATGCAGTTCCGCTGGATGTCATTATAATAAGCAGACATAAACATAAATATTGATGCGATGGCTCAGTGGTTGTTGTCTGCGTGGTAACGAGCTGATAAGCGCCGTACATCATTGGCTTATCTCTGAAACTATGCAAAATGTGACTTCCATGTGACAATTCCCATCATAACCTCATGTAGACTGTGGCTGGCTACTAATCGTATAATTGTGATATAAAAGGTAAACATGCTGCTAGACTGTTTCTTGATACAAGAAATTTCCGAAAACCAGAGGAACATAAAATAATAATGAATTCTGCTGTTTAGAAACCATTTGAGAAATGATGTCTCCAAACTGTTCAACCAATACATGGTTATTCTTCATATGAAAGTACAGAAAAAAGTGGAAAGGCTTTGAAGGCATTATTTCAGATTTTAGTTGAGGGTATTACACCAAGTGGAAACATAAGGATAGTAAATAGGTACTGAATGTGCATTAGGAGGGGCAAAGCTTTTGTGATCAGGGCCAGGATTCCTGCATTGTAATCGTTAGGATCAGGAGCTCCTGGTTCAGGAATAAGATGAGTTTGCTGAACATGGGGCATTGCTAGGATTGTGAAAGACCCGGGGCAACCCAAGGAGAGTCATAATGCAATGCATTGTGTGAGTGTTGCTAAATTGCATCAACAGTGGGAAAGTTAAAAGGTACATTGTACCTATAAAATATTCTTTAATTTCTGTGTCCCAGCAAGAGTCTCACATAGGTAGTGCTACCCCCCGCAGGAGCCCCTTTGGTAGATTGGGTTCCATGTTCTTTTTGCCCCTGCCTGTGAACAATCTCGGCTCCTCTGAAACAACTGGTTATACAACTGTTGTTGGAAACACTTATGAGAGCGCAAATATCATGCACACAACTATATTTCAGTAAGAGGAAATATGCACCAGACTGGTTAAAGAGGTTGTAACCCTAAAAAAAAAAGGAGATCCTGTTTCTTTAAAGCAGGTTTAACAGCATAGTGCTTTTGCTGTCTAATCTGTCTATGCTGTAAAAAAAAAACCTGGTTTATCCTGCCTGTTCCTGTGCCCCCTTTGTAAACACTGACCATGATAATCATAACTGGTGATCAATGACACCGTGATCAGTTGACGTTCCTCCGTCATCCCGCTACTCTCCTCTCCCCCTTCCTCCCTGCCTGTCAGCTTTCATGTGTGATTTTCTCCCTGCCTCTCCCCTCCTGCCTTTATTAGTAACTGGCAGTAAAGTCAGAGTAGGATTACTGGCTGTCCCTCTGTTATACCAAGGTATACTACACAGTGTAAATGTTTTTTTTCAGATTGTCTCTGCGCGGTCATATGACCTCCTGATGCTCTCCTACCCTGATCTAAGTGCTACAGCAGACAGCACAGTAGTTATGTGACCTTATGCCGCTCTCCTCTCCTGATCTAAGGGCAACAGCAGACAGCACAGCAGTCATGTGACCTCCCACCACTCTCCTCTCCTGATCTAAGGGCTACAGCAGACAGCACAGCAGTCATGTGACCTCCCACCGCTCTCCTCTCCTGATCTAAGGGCTACAGCAGACAGCACAGCAGTCATGTGACCTCCCGACTGACATCAGAGGGGGATCTCAGCCCCTCCTGCTGTAGCTCTTAGATTTGGGGAGGAGAGCAGCTGGAGTTCACGTGACCGCAGAGAGGCGATGGAAAAAAAGTTATTGGCATCATTTAAATTTTTTTTTTATACTGTGTAGTATACCTTGGCATAACAGAAGGGCTGGTAGTAATCCTAATCTCACTTTTTCAACCACTTTAAGGCTAAGTTTACACTATCTTCAAAAGAAGGCATTTCATGAGCATTTTTGAAGCTCCGTAAATGCCTGTGAAAATTGTGTGCATTTCAGTGTCCTATGCTGTTCATATGGTTGCATTAGCGTGTTGTGAAGGTCAGTCAAAATTGACCCAACATATGTTGTTTGCCAGGGTCCCCAAATACTTCCATCGATGTCATTGAAAAACACTCTACAAACACACTGCAAACACACAACCACCCCTGTGGCGTTTACAGTGTGTTTGAGATGTGTTTAGAAAGTGTTACTAACCAAGATGATAATACAAATATCTATACAATAAAAAACCAACACAGAGGGGCGCCTGGCAAGCATTTTTTAACAAGACACAAACACAATAAAAAAATGCATCAGAAATGCACTGTTAATGCATCTTAATGCATTTGGTGTGCGTTAATGGGCACTCAAATTTCTTTGCATGTCCAAATGAGCCCTTATGGTAAATAGAGTAGATATATTGTCACGGCTTAAGGTAAATGGCAACATGTATACAGCACTAACCCCCGAAAGAACTGCTGGTTATTTTTGGGCTTACCGTTACCTTTCGTTCTTCTTGTGACACGTCTAGGGGATGTCCCATGGTAGATGGCTCAGTCCAAAGACATGCAGGTAGGTTAATTGGCCCAAATATATTAATGGGGACCTTGGATTGTGGGCTCCTTGAGGGCAGGGACTGATATGAGTATGCAATGTACAGGGATAGGGACAATTGTAGATACTTACTCAGGTTGAACTGGATGGACTGGTGTCTTTATTCAACCTTACTAACTATGAAACTATGAAACTTGAGACTGACAATAGATCCAGTTGAATGGATTTTTATTTGAAAAAATCAACCATTGAACATTCTTTTAACTTGGGATCAGAGGGTTGGAAAGGAAAGTTCAGGTACTCTCAATGTCAAAGTCTATAACGTTAAGGAACTTGCTCACTTTGACTGCATTCAGAGAATAGGCATTCGCAGCTGGATGAGCACTCAAGTTGGACAGTCCTTCTCTCACAAGGCCTAGCAGCCAACAAGGTGCTTACTCAGTAACAAAGTCTTTATCACCTATGTTGTAGCAGAACACGTAGGGAAACTAAGCTGTAGAATACTTGTAGGATACCTGGATCTTTCGACCCACTTGGCAATATCCCTCAAGACCGGATTCTCTCAGTCACTTCAGCCCTTCCAGGCTCTTGTTAAGAAAAACCAACCTCACGTGTGGTATTCTTCTAAAGGGTCCTCCCCTGGAATGCTCAAAGTACACTGGGTTTCTCCCGGACCGGAGACAGCACCCATCCACCTCAGAATCCTTCCTCAGTTCCCTTGCCTTGGACTAGCCAGCCCCGAGGCATCAAAGTCAGGTGGAACCGCACCCCAGGCCATAGCCTTCCTGGGGGCTGGTCAGAACGACCAGGACTATATGCCCAGCACAGCATACTGGACCGGAACCCAGAACCACGTGACGTCCGTGTCTTAAATACCCTCTCCCAGAGGGCACGGCGGGAGGGCCACTCCAACTGACCTGACTCCGAGAGGGAATAATTCAAGCGCCTAACCAGACCATAATTCCATGCCTGCACCAGAGACAGCGCCCCCTGTGGCCAGGCTGAACATCTCACAGTCCAGTCAGACTGACACCAAAGTCAAATTTAGTCAAATAGGCCCAAACCAAACTGTGGTTTGGGTAAAACCTTAATTTTGAAAACATATCGCGTGCTCTTCAGGAGCCCGCCGCTACACGAACATAGATGAGCATGTAGAAGAATCAATTTTACTCACAGTACATGATTCAATGAAATTTCTAGGTTATAGCAGCTAAGTATAGAACACTGAGCAAAGTCAATAAAGCAATTAACGATGATAGCAATAATGGTTATTCCCACAAAAACTTCTCTGCAACCAGTAGTCTGGAGAGTGCACTGTATATGAATAACCATCAAGGTATATGAAGCTCACTAAAGAGGTACCTCTAATTATGGGCAATTAGGGCAAAGTTCCAATGAAGCAGTTGGATGGTAAGCAGTTCCTAGCTCTAAACCTTCAGCCGGCTAGTGTTGGGGCCCTGTCTTAAAGGTGGTGCAGTAAGTGGTAAGTACAGTCCCTTTAAAATCTGCATGCAATGATTGAAGCCACTAGGTAGATAGTCATTCTCCATATACTCATTCTCTGCTAGTAGCAATAAATCAGTTGCAGTAACAGCTGCTCACCAGTCTCAGCAATACAGTAAACCTCACTCCATGCACTCAGCTGTTGGTTCCCTTTCAGCTCTGCACCCAGGTGATTCCGGTCCACAGCTTATAGGATATCAGCACTCCGGCTCCCTGCCTCAGGCTGCCAGGTTGTAGAAAGTAAGCATTCACACAAGAATAGCGATGTGCACTCCTAAGTCCCCTCACAGCAAGAGGAAGTCGTTCAGTCTACAGCCAGTGAAAATACAGCTCCTCTCTCCACCTCAACAGTTTTCCCTGGAAATTGCAGCCCACCCATTCATTGACTTTAATTACAAGGTTCCTCTTTCAAACTACATTTTCCATGGATCAAGAATATGTGATGCACAAAGTGCAGGGGTCAGGAGTGGTTAACCTACATAGCGCAGGGGTCAGGGGTGTGTAACACACAGACTGTCTCCCTCCCAGTACTAATCTCCCAACTCTACTGAAATCCCCCCCTACCAGCACAAATCTTCACTTCTCCCCTAAATCTCTACTCCCAGTCTTCATTCCTTCCAAATCTCTAATTCCAGTACAAATGTTCGTTCTCACTCCCCCCACCCCAGGTCATCTAGCACAATTATCCCCTCCCTACTTGAACTTACTAGATCTCATATGCAGTGTGGCGAGCAAGTGAATTCATAAGATATTCCCCCTCAACTTGTGTCACATGACAGAGTTGGGAAAGATACTATGAAAGTTTCTGTAAGCTCTAAAGTCTATTAACAGACAGCATGGCAGGATGATATGCTGTCTTCTGCAGTTCTGGGGGGTCATGGCGTTGGAATGGGGAGAACCCGGAAGGAGATGCACAGCATGTGCCCTGGGTGCCAGCAACACCCCTGATACTGAATAATAAGTTACTTAATATTAGGGTCAAAGATTAAGGATTTAAGTCTTATGGCAGAGCATCCCCAATCCTCCTCTTCTCGGGTCCCCTCCCCGCGCTCCTGGCTCCTTCTCTTCTCCAAGTTCCACTAGAGCATGCTGCTTGCTATGGTCACAATCTCCTGAGCCCTGCTCTGTGTCTCCATAAGCCACACAGAATAGGGGTTGGCTCCACTCTCTCCTCACTGGCTTTTATTGACAACAATGAGAGCCAGTGGCAGAGGCAGAGACCCGGGAGAGCAGCTGCTCTCGTGCACATTGCTTGATCGCGATTGGACTCAGGTGAGTATTGAAATGCATGAAGGTAAAAAACCTTCAGCCTTCCACCTTTAAAGTGATTGTAAACCCTTAATAACCACTTTGACCTACAGGTAAGCCTAGATTAAGGCTTACCTGTAGGTCCAAGAAATATCTCCTAAACCTAAACGGGTTAGGAGATATTTACAAAAAGACAGGCGCCGTGCATACTAGCTCATTATGCCTTTGCCTTGCAGGTTGCATTTTTTTTTCTACTCCCTGTCCCAGACAGGGCTAGGAACATCTTTAGTATTTGAAGTCTCTTTGGTAGGGTTTTTTTCCCCTTCCTTTTTAGTATATGGTATCTGTTGATTTTGCCTTTTCTCCTATGTTCTCTTCCCACAGGTTCTCTGGCCTTGTCATAGGGAACATTTTCTAAGTGTTGGATACCTTTCATGCATTCATTTGCTCTACGGCCATTGGGGGAAAGTTTGTTAAGTGTTGTGTTGTTTTCAATGGAATTGTAACATATGAGTAATTTGGATGCTCTAATATTCTGAAATTGGGTCCGTTATCACAGATCTGTTGAAATGTTGGATTTTTGGGTGCTCTTAACTTTGAATTTAGGGATTTATTCATATTGCTACATGTATTTATTTAAGATCAATGTTCAGACCATTGTATAACATCTCTGATACCTACACCTTTAAAGCAGTCTTGAACAAGTGCAACCAGTCATAAAATGCATCAAAGAGGACCTGACTGACAATTTTGATTTGGGTCTTTGGTTTATATAAGATATCATAAATTCATAATGTTCAAATACTAATCTATCTTAAATAGTGAATACCAAAATATTTGTTTTTATGAGCAAGCGTGCCTGTTTTTTAATTTTGGAGTATTAATCAAATTTTGCATTTACAGTGCAAGCCAAATGTTCGATTCTTCAAAAGAGATATCGCTGTACCCTCATGGAGGCCCAAATGGTGATAGATCCACCTTATATTGTTGGCCACTTAATTCAAATCCAAAAGTATAGTATGCAATACTATATAAAACGCAGAGCATATATACTCGTTTGTGATCTGTATTTTGGGCGTCATTAAGTTAACATTGACCTGCTGCAGATCGCAAATGCAGTGCGTTTTAAACATGGTGCAGGAAGGGTGCACAGAACATGGGTTTCCCACTCTGCGTTCTGTTGTGAAATGGTCCTTAATGTTGCACTGCATAGAATAAATATACTGCAACTTTCTAGTCTTTGGTGTGGTGGCTGCATTCACATGCTTTTTTCAAGCTTCTTTGCTTTATTTTTACTTGGCAATCCTTCCTATCCGTGGGTGGCTACATCATTCCTCCACTTTATCTATCATGGTTGTTACCCTAGGCTGCTCTACTGATATGGACTACAGCCATGTCTGTATCTCTTCATCTCTATTACATGGGGGGACAGAGCAATTGGTAGTTTACAGAAGATAGCTAAGAAGAAAGATACAGTGGTGTGAAAAAGTGTTTGCCCCCTTCCTCATTTCCTGTTCCTTTACATGTTTGTCACACTTAAGTGTTTCGGAACATCAAACCAATTTAAACAATAGTCAAGGACAACACAAGTAAACACAAAATGCAATTTGTAAATGAAGGTGTTTATTATTAAAGGTGAAAAAAAATCCAAACCATCATGGCCCTGTGTGAAAAAGTGATTGCCCCCTAAACCTAATAACTGGTTGGGCCACCCTTAGCAGCAACAACTGCAACCAAGCATTTGCGATAACGTGCAATGAGGCTTTTACAGCGTCCTGGAGGAATTTTGGCCCACTCATCTTTGCAGAATTGTCCTAATTCAGTTACATTAGAGGGTTTTCGAGCATGAACGGCCTTTTTAAGGTCATACCACAACATCTCAATAGGATTCAGGTCAGGACTTTGGCTAGGCCACTCCAAAGTCTTCATTTTGTTTTTCTTCAGCCATTCGGTGGTGGACTTGCTGGTGTGTTTAGGATCATTGTCCTGCTGCAGAACCCAAGTTCATTTCAGCTTGAGTACACGAACAAATGGTCGGACATTCTCCTTCAGGATCTCTTGGTAGACAGCAGAATTCATAGTTCCTTTTATCACGGCAAGTCTTCCAGGTCCTGAAGCAGCAAAACAGCCCCAGACCATCACACTACCACCACCATATTTTACTGTTGGTATAATGTTCTTTTTATGAAATGCAGTGTTCCTTCTACGCCAGATATACTTGGACACACACCTTCCAAAGAGTTCCACTTTTGTCTCATCGGTCCACAGAATGTTGTCCCAAAAGTCTTGGGGATCATCAAGATGTGTTGTGGAGAAATTGAGACGAGCTTTGATGTTCTTTTTGCTCAGCAGTGGTTTTCTCCTTGGAACTCTGCCATGCAGGCCATTTTTGCCCAGTCTTTTCCTGATAGTGGAGGCATGAACGCTGACCTTAACTGAGGCAAGTGAGGCCTGCAGTTCCTTGGACGTTGTTGTGGGGTCTTTTGTGACCTCTTGGATGAGTCGTCGCTGCGCTCTTGGGGTAATTTTGGGCGGCCGGCCACTCCTGGGAAGGTTCACCACTGTTCCATGTCTTCGCCATTTGTGGATAATGGCTCTCACTGTGGTTCGCTGGATTCCCAAAGCTTTGGAAATGGCTTTATAACCCTTTCCAGACTGATAGATCTCAATTACTTTCTTTCTCAATTGTTCCTGAATTTCTTTGGGTCTCGACATGATGTGTAGCTTTTAAGGATCTTCTGGTGGACCTTACTGTGTCAAGCAGCTCCTATTTAAGTGATGCCTTGATTGTGAACAGGTGTGGCAATAATCAGGCCTGGGTGTGGCTAGAGAAATTGAACTCAGGTGTGGACAACCACAGTTATAGTATGTTTTAACAAGGGGGGCAATCACTTTTTCACACAGGGCCATGATGGTTTGGATTTTTTTTCACCTTTAATAATAAACACCTTCATTTACAAATTGCATTTTGTGTTTACTTGTGTTGTCCATGACTATTGTTTAAATTGGTTTGATGTTCCGAAACACTTAAGTGTGACAAACATGCAAAGGAACAGGAAATGAGGAAGGGGGCAAACACTTTTTCACACCACTGTATTCTTTGGTGCAGCTCACAGGAAGCGACAGGGCCAGTGCAATTCCAACAATAGAAACAGGTATTTTAGATATTTGCTGAAAATGTTCTGATCTTGAAATAAAATGAAAGCAGCCAACACATCTAAGGAGTATATGCTGCAATATAATTAAAGTGGTTGTAAAGTCACATCTATTATATTATTTTATTCTCTCTGTTTTAGGAACATATTAAATACAGTGTGTGTGTTTTTTTTTTAATTATAAAGCAAAATACTTTCTTTGCCCAACTCTGCTGTGTGGGTCACATGTCCTCCCTCTGCTCTCCTTCCTGATCTAAAGAGCACAGTGGGAGGGGATGAGATTCCCTTCTGACATATGCAAGCTAGCAGAGGGAGGACATGTGACCAACACAGCAGAGCTGGGCAAAGAAGGCATTTAGCTTTATAATAAAAAAAACACACATTTTGTATATAATATGTTCCTAAAACAAAGAAGATAAAAGTTTCTAATAGATGTTAATTTGCAACCACTTTACAGAAGGGGAGGAGCAGCTGCAGCAGAATACTCAAGGGGGAGATGCAGAGATGCTGAGGAGAGAGCTGACAATGATGGAGGCACATAATCTGACCATGGTATCAGGGATCAACAGTCATGATAAACATGGTCAGATTAAAGAGGGGAAGACAGAACAGGCAGGATCAGCCAGGTATTATGCAGCATAGAAAGGGACAATTGACATGGCAAAAGCGCTGTGCTATATCTTGTGCTTTAAAGGGACGGGAGCATGTTGTTCTTGTTTAGGGTTACAACCACTTTAATTTTGTTCTTGGGTTTAGTTATCCTTAAACTGTTACTCTCTGCCTATACCATTGCAAATTACAAACTATAAATAGATATCTTAACATGCACTGAATGTTGGAATACATATTATAAAGGTAGGGACTTTGGTTGTGGCACAAAAGATTATAAACTCAAAAACATTTTATTAATACTTCAGATAAAAACCAGGCATGATTTGCTCAAAACTACTTTGGTATTCACAACACATAGCAAATTAGTATTTGATCAATATGATATTTCATATACATCAAAGGTCCAAATCACTACCGAGAGAACCATGTTGACACATTTTGCTGCTGGCTCCACTTTTTTGAGACCAGGTTTAAAGTTGTATGTATCACAGATGTTAAATAATGATCTGAACTTCCATCTTAATCAAATACAGTATCTCACAAAAGTGAGCACACCCCTCATATTTTTGTAAATATTTTATTATATCTTTTCATGTGACAACACTGAAGAAATTACACTTTGCTACAATGTAAAGTAGTGAGTGTACAGCTTGTATAGCAGTGTAAATTTGCTGTCCCCTCAAAATAACTCAACACACAGCCATTAATGTCTAAACCACTGTCACAATCTAATTTTTTTTTTTAAACCACTGTCATGTGGCTTGTTAGTGTTACAAGGTCTCAAGTGTGAATGGGGAGCAGATATGTTAAATTTGTTTATTTTGTGTTATTGCTCTCACTCTCTCATACTGGTCACTGGAAGTTGAACATGGCACAAAGAACTCTTTGAGGATCATAAAGATGGCCTAGTCTATAAAAAAATAATTAAAAAAAAATCTTTTGAAAAAAAAATCATTTTTGAAAAATTCTTTTAAAAAAATCATTAAAAAAAAATAATTTTAGAAAAAAAAATGTTTTTTTTTTCTAAAATGTAGGTGGAGGCAAGAATACTTCACACAATTTCCCCAGAAATTGTAGCTTTTCTAGTTTGAAATTGGATCTGTTATCACAGATCTGTTGAAATATTGGATTTTTGGGTGCTATTAACTTTGAATTTAGCGATTTATTCATATTGTTGCATATATTTATTTAAGATCAATGTTCCGACCATTGTATAACATCTCCTATAACTACCTTTCATGCATTCATTTGCTCTACGGCCATTGGGGGAAAGTTTGTTAAGTGTTATGTTGTTTTCAATGGAATTGTAACATATGAGTAATTTGGATGCTCTAATATTCTGAAATTGGGTCCGTTATCACAGATCTGTTGAAATGTTGGATTTTTGGGTGCTCTTAACTTTGAATTTAGGGATTTATTCATATTGCTACATGTATTTATTTAAGATCAATGTTCAGACCATTGTATAACATCTCTGATACCTACACCTTTAAAGCAGTCTTGAACAAGTGGAACCAGTCATAAAATGCATCAAAAAGGACCTGACTGACAATATTGATTTAAGTCTTTGGTTTATATCTATCTTGAATAAGGAATACCAAAGTATTTGTTTTTATGAACAAGTGTGTCTGTTTTTTTTTATTCTGGTGTATTAATCAAATTTTGCATTTACAGTGCAAGCCAAATGTTTGATTCTTCAAGAGAGATATCGCTGTACCCTCATGGAAGCCCAAATGGTGATAGATCCACCTTATATTGTTGACCACTTAATTCAAAAAGGGGGTCAAACAAGACAGGTTATATTATACTCCCCCAATTCCACTGGGACTCTAAAGGAAAAAATGGTGACTGGTATTCCCATTGTATACAATAGTCCATCATAGAATTCATAATGGAAGAGGAGGAAACATAAAGACTCATTGTGCAAACTCTTTTCATAAAAATGCCTATTAAAATATAAATAAAATACACATATTCATGTGCTATCGGCTAGCACTAAGGAGTTAATGGTGTATACTCCTATGTGAGGACCGCACCACTTTCTGGTAATATATGTGCATACAGCCTCAGCAATTTTGATGACATCACAGAGCTCTGGCTCCACCCAACATGTTTTGTCCAATCAAATTCATTAGGAGCGGAATCCCAGTGGAATTAGATGAGTATTACAAAATCTGCCTAGTTTGACAATCTTAATTAATGATGTAGTTAATACTATAATGTGAGTCTTTGCCTAATTGGGTGTCGCTGGGAGTAGAGCAATATTCAAAGAATTGAAGTGGGGATTTCCAATATTTGGTATGCACTAAAATAGTGGAATTTGCAATTGACTGTGCAATGTTTGCACTTTATTTATTTACACCGTAGTAGGGCTTAGGACTGATGTATTATATTTGGAAATAATATATATATATATATATATATATATATATATATATATATATATATATATATATATATATATATATATATATATATATATATATATATATTTGGGAATTTTATGTTATTAGTGCATTGTGTTTGGAGCATATTTATATATGTTTTACACTTTACAAGTATTTATATATAATTTAATAATTCAGTAATAGAAATGTTCATTCCTTTTATGTTAATCAAAACATTTAGTGCCCCACTTAAGGTCCCGAGCTTTCTAATATACAGTATATTCTTACAGGGTTGTCGCATTTGAAGTAATATAATCTGCCACTATCTGACTCTCTAAGCTAATCACAATTACAGTGAAACATTTTAGTCATCTGAGAAGTTAAGAGTTTGTACAGGAGTTCAGGCAGAATTCCATGTACAGTACATATATAATTCCCTTTATGTTTCAAAATGTCAGCTGAAATCACTTAACTGCTGGTTAAAACATTTAGATATTCACATGCTTGCTATTATTTTTACAGTGTTGTACATCTTGTACTGTACACACCACATACTAAACAAATTTATCACAGCTTCCCTTTAGACATCCCTTAGATATTTCATTTCCCTATGCTGAAAGTATCTGGTTTTCATAGCCTCGGGTGTCTATGTGCTGAGTTGTGTTTAGACGTCTTGCTTATGCCACGCCTCACAATTTATGTAACAGAACATACTTCATACGTGTGCCAGAGCAATAATAAATTGACTGGTAGGGCACCATTTTCCACAACCTACTGAGACCTGAACATGAAGTAAACCTGAGAGCGCTCAAGGAGAGCACACTGAATATTCATAGGGAAGACACTGAGCATTCAGAGAGAAGACACTGAACAGTCAAAGAGAAGAAGTTGGACTACCAATCTAAATACTCAGTCCAAAGACAGGTCAGTGAACATCTAAAGAAGAGAAGTTAAGTATCCAAAGAGAAGACAGTAAATGTTTAAAAAAGGAGACACTGAACAGTCCAAGAGAAGCCATCCAAAACAAGGATACTGAACAGAGCAAGAGACAGTGGTCAACAGATTGTTGATTATCAACACTCAAATTTAAAAGGTGTGATTCTTCTTTCACAGAGATCATTTCCAATCTTAGTGTCATCATGATTCCTTGTATAGTCCAGTCCATTGGCATGATATTGGGTGGCATAGCCATGATTCTCACAATTGCCATCTGCTGGATTCCCCATTGGAGAGTGTCTATTGTAGTAGAAAGTGATGGCTATGGCAAACGTCTCGATGGACATTGGATAAGTCGTTGGGATGGGCTATGGGTAACCTGCGTGAGGCAAAGCAACTATCCAATGTCTTGTCAATACTATTCTGCATCCATTGGACTGACTCCAGACCTGAAGTTTTCCAGAGTGCTTATGGCCTTTGCAGTGCTGGCAGCAGTTAGTGGGTTTTTGAATGGTCTTATTGGCATGCTGTTGAACAAGTGCTGCAGGAAGAACCTAGACATCCGTCGCTGCTTACTTCTTTTGACTGGTATCAGCTACATCATTGCTGGAATTCTCGTTCTAATACCCGTGACACTCGTAGCCGTCAATGTCATGAAAGCCGTTTGCTTTTCCTATTGTAAAAGTGTCCAGCAGCAAGAAATTGGTGAGGCCGTCATGCTGGGATGGCCAACTGCCCTGCTCTTCTTCATTGGAGGATCCATATTTTGCTGGTACTACCCTTGTCAGTGTAGAGGCGGGAGGTGTATCCAGACGTCAGAGTGCCAGCCACAACCTCGCCTTTGTCCAGAGGAGGAACCTATAGCAACAGAACTCTGTGTCTTTAAAATTCATTCCAGGAACAATGAAGATCTAAGAATATAGATACATTAGAAGAAAAATTATTTAAGCAGCAATGCTCTGTGCAACCGATAACTGGTATGTTAAATGTAACTAAACATTACATGCTTTAAAGTTTCATTGAGGAAAAAAATGAACTACATTTCACATATTTTTAGGAATCATTTTTTTTAATTTTATACTTTCCTCTCTTCTGAAGAAAATGATTTTTTTTTTTTTTTTTACTGTACCCATTTTCAAACTGATTTGTAAATCAGTGGACCTGCCTTCATTTTAGTCACCTGCGCAATCTCAGTGTTGTAATGAGAAAACTGCAGTGTATGGATTCCATTAGAAGTGAATGAACTTTTGAAAGTATCTTCTGGGGAAAGCAACCAATCATAATAGAATATGTAATTACTTAGGACGTTCTGTAAGTCAACATTGTAAAAAAAAAAAAGAAACCTTAGGATGCTATATTGCAAGAAGTGACATTTACAATTTTGGTATACCGTATATACTCGAGTATAGGCCGACCCGAATATAAGCCGAGGCCCCCAATTTACCCCCAAAAAACTGGAAAAAATTATTGACTCGTGTATAAGCCGAGGGTGAGACATGCCTGTCCATCCCTGTGTGTCCGTCCATCCCTGTGTGTGTGTCCATGCATCCGTGTGTGTGTGTGTGTGTGTCCATGCATCCGTGTGTGTGTGTGTGTGTGTGTGTGTCCATGCATCCGTGTGTGTGTGTGTGTGTGTGTGTGTGTGTGTGTGTGTGTGTGTGTGTGTGTGTGTGTGTGTGTGTGTGTGTGTGTGTGTGTGTCCGTGCAGCCTACCTGTGTCCAGCCTGCCTGTGTCCGTCCAGCCTGCGTCCCGTCCAGCCTGCGTCCCGTCCAGCCTGCGTCCCGTCCCGGCCAGGCCCGGCCCGTCCCGGCCCGGCCCGTCCCGTCCCGAGCCGAGCCTCCGTCCTTCAGCTCTTCGTCGGCGGCCATTCTAGGATTCAAAAGCCGCGCCTCCGTCGGTGATAGGCGGAACACTCAATTTCCCACTGACTGCTGTTCCGCCTATCGGATGTCCGTGATAGGCGGAACACTCAATTTCCCAGCAGCCTGTGTTCCGCCTATCACGGGCATCGTCTCATCCTCGTCCGTAGTACGAGGATGAGACGATGCCCGTGATAGGCGGAACACAGGCTGCTGGGAAATTCAGTTTTCCGCCTATCACAGGCGAAGGCGGAGCCGGAGGCGCGGCTTTTGAATTCTAGAATGGCCGCTGTCTGTCTGCTCGACACGCTGATCGAGCGGGCAGACAGCGATGACTCGAGTATAAGCCGAGGGGGGCACTTTCAGCCTCAAAAAAGAGGCTGAAAATCTCGGCTTATACTCGAGTATATACGGTAATAATATATAAATTTACTAAATTGATTAATTATATATATATATATATATATATATATATATATATATATATATATATATATATATATATATGAATATTTTCACAGATTTCAATAATTTTGAACACTTAAGGAAGAAAATACATATATTCTTACTCTCACAGCTATGTATATATGTCAGTGCTGTCAACACACATGAGTGTGAAACTATTCAGTATTATCAGTATTATTTCCATTGAGGAAAGCACTAAATATTATATCTGTAGATCGATAAGGAAATTACAATATGTGAATGAGCATCTCTTGTGCTCAGATATTAACTGACTGCACTGTACACTGACCTCAACTGCCATGTGTACAGATCCCATCATCCAGCCTGTACCAATATTATTCATTTATGATGAATGACAACCTATAACTGTTTAGAGATCTTCAGTATTACATCTGTTAAAACTGTGAATATTTTTATTATGTTATTTCATATAGTACATGGTTATTAGAAAGCATGTATTTATTTAATAGGTTCAGTTACCTCAGTGAGATTAGTTAGTAATTTTTTTAACAAATAATGTTGAAACAGTAAGTGATTCTGTTGAGTCCATTCATAATTATTGCTTGCTTTTCTGTATTTTGCTTGATAATGTTTTATGTAATAAATAATAAACAAGTTTGCAAGGATGTTTACATTTTTTCCATATCTCCTTCTTTTTTTACCTTCCTCACTTAATAAACCTTTTACAACAACACATAGTAAAGTGCTGTATGTCAGCGTTGCAATGCATTGCCAATCATTCTGAATGATATCCTTAACCACTTGCCGCCCGCCCTATTACAAATAGACGGCGGCAAAGTGGTTTCATAATCCTAACCGGACGTCATATGACGTGATCAGGATTATGAGCCGCTGCGCGCCCCCGGGGGCGCGCATCACAGCGATCGTTGTTGCGGGGTGTCAGTCTGACACCCGGCAACTACGATCTCGGTAAAGAGTCTCCGACGGAGACTCTTTAACATGTGATCAGCCGTGTCCAATCACGGCTGATCACAGTGTAAATGGGAAGAGCCGGTGATCGGCTTTTCCTCACTCGCGTCTGTTAGACGCGAGTAGAGGAGAGCCGATCGGCTGCTCCTCTGACAGGGGGGGTCTGTGCTGATCGATTATCAGCACAGCCCCCCCCCCCCGAGGATGCCCACACTGGACCACCAGGGACGCCACCAGACCACCAGGGATGCCCAGCAGAGGTAATCCTCCCTAGACCACCAGGGATGCCAGTCAGGCACAATGGATGCCAATCAGTGCCCATAATAGATGGCAATCAGTGCCCACAATGGGCATCACTGATTGGCATGCATTATTGTTTGGCACTGATTGGCATCCATTAGTACAGTATAACACCTGTGTTGCTAATGAGTGCCCACCTGTGCCGCTAATGAGTGCCCACCTGTGCCGCTAATGAGTGCCCACCTGTGCCGCCTATCAGTGCCCACCTGTGCCGCCTATCAGTGCCCACCCATGCCCATCTGTGCCGCCTACCCATGCCCATCTGTGCCGCCCATCCATGCCAATACGTGCCAGCTATCAGTGCCAATTTGTGCCACCTATCAGTGTCCATCCGTGTCGCCCATCCGTGTCGCCTATCAGTGTCGCCTATCAGTGTCGCCTATCAGTGCCGCCTATCAGTGCCGCCTATCAGTGTCCATCAATGCCACCTCATCAGTGCCACTTCATTGGTGCCCATCAGTGCCGCCTTATCAGTGCCCATCAGTGTAGCCCCATCAGTGCCCATCCGTGAAGGAGAAAACGTACTTATTTACAAAGTTTTGAAACTGAAACAAAAAAAAAACATTTTTTTTTTCAAAATTTTCGGTATTTTTTTATTTGTAGCACAAAAAATAAAAACCGCAGAGGTGATCAAATACCACCAAAAGAAAGCTCTATTTGTGGGAAAGAAATGATAAAAATTTCATTTGGGTAGAGTGTAGCATGACCGCGCAATTGTCATTCAAAGTGCGACAGCGCTGAAAGCTCAAAATTGCTCTGGGCAGGAAGGTGTTTAAGTGCCCTGTATTGAAGTGGTTAAAGCGGGTAGACACTGTTCGTTTTTTTGTTCAACACAGCGAGTTGAACGAAAAAAAAAAAAAAACTGTCAGCTCCGGAGGGAATCTCTTTACTACTAACCATGTGAGCTTAGTTCAGTGATCTCCCCTCCTGAGCTATTATCCCCTGTCCCGTCCCGCAAGAACACTCTAATCAGCGCTCTCTGTTATTGGCTGAGAGTGCTGATCGGGAGTTGTTCGGATGCTGGTTTCCCAGCATGCACGTTTGACAGAAGCCGGCTGGACAGACCGAAATACACACAGGCCAAATGGCGGACGTTTTTTCTTTAATCGGCTGTTGTCTCCCAACATTCTGCGTGTACCCAGCTTGAGGCTCATATTCAGTATCAACCAATACACTTATCCTTCATGTATCACAATATACTTTATAGTCTTTATAAGATTCTACAAAAATAGAGAGTCTAGCTGAAAATCACAATTCATTAAAGCAGTTCAGAACACATTGTGCTTATCCTCATAAACAACAACTCTCTCAGTGAGGTCCAGGTTAGCTCTAGTAACAAAGGCAAACAGCTGAAGGGAGGAACTCAGTGAGTTGTGGAAAAAGGAGCATAGTGAGCATACTGAGTAAATGGGAACAGTATTATTCTCCACCCCACTTGAACTTGCTCTCCCTGGCAAGTTTTCAGACCAGGGACATGCAGTCAGGGGAGGCAGGTGAGGCAGAGCAAAAAACAAACGGACAATCAAGCTTTAAGGGTTGTTACAGAGACCCTACATGTGGGGGGTAGGTAGCCAAAGTGCTAGCCCACCACTGGTCAAAATCTGGGGTTCCTGCCACCCATGGTTCCGGAGATGCGGGGCTCCTTGTCCAGCCTGTCAGAAGCTGCATACAGAGGGGCCAGTTTAAAAAGAAGCTGGCACACCCTGTTTGCAGCAGACTGAGAGGATGAGCTCACAGTGCCTCTCACTTCTTATCAGAGGCACTGAGCTCATTGGACAGCTTGGAGCCTTGGACCAATGGTAAAGTACCATAATAAAAATGCTGCAGTGGAGGCTGTCCTCTCACTGCAGTGTCATAGAAGGGGGCATGTATCTAAAAGACACATGCCCCCTTCCAGCCCAGCCCTCTTACCTAGAAGGAAAAACACATGGGTTTATGGGTATAAGATTTACCCACAATCCCATGTTTTTCTTACACAGTTAAGAGGGAGAATGAGAATCTACTGCTGCTGCTGAAAAGGTACTGTTTTAATAAAGCTAAATCATATCGTATTATGCTATATATTATAACATAATAATTTATTATTTATCTATTTACTGTGAAATGACTGGTTTAAAGTTATAATGGCTGGGTTCACACCTATGCGAATAGGATGCGGCATACACCACATCCTATTCGCAGAAAATTTAAAAATCTATTATTTTCAGTCCATCTGGTTCACATATATGTGTTGCATTCGCACTCTGCATTGCCCAAAAAGCATGTGCATTTCCAGGCAGTGCAGTGCAAATTGCAGGCTCACATTCTTCTATGGGAACACATCGTATTCGCAGATGCATTTAGTCTTGAACAGGCATTCTCTCTCCCTCCTCACTAGACCTGCCTCTCTCCCAGCTCAGCTGATCTGCAGCTACAATGGAGAGGAAGCGCCGAACAGCTGCTTTTTCTCTTCGCACAGAGAAAGGAGCTGGAATTCGCTCCGAACTGGTGTGTAACTCGTGTAAACTTCAGTAATTTGTCCATTAAAGAGGAAGTAAAGGCAGTTAAAAAAAATGCAACCTGCAAGGCAAAGGCATAATGAGCTAGTATGCATAGCATACTAGCTCATTATGAATAACTTACCTGAGAATGAAGCCCCCAAAGCGGTCCTCCGTCTTCATGTTCGCCGCTGCCATGGATCCCGGAGTGACTTCCGGGTCTCGCTGCTCAGGTGCTGTGATTCGCTGGAGCCGTGATGGCGTCACTCCCATCCATGCGCACGGGAGCCGACATGAGCCGACACGAGCGGCATATCGCCACGATCTGCTGTCTGCCCAGTGCGCCTGCATGCGCCGTAGACAGCGGTGGCTGTCTTTTTGTAAATATCTCCTAAACCGTATAGGTTTAGGAGATATTTCTTGGACCTACAGGTAAGCCTTAATCTAGGCTTACCTGTAGGTCAAAGTGGTTTGTAAGGGTTTACAACCACTTTAAGCCACGTGCTTGAGTACAGTGTTTGAAATTATACTAAATTACCTTAAAAACAATATATAAGAATTATTTGTAATTAACCCCTTGCCACCCAGGCAATTCTGACACTTCTCTCCTACATGTAAAAATCATATTTTTTTTGCTAGAAAATTACTCAGAACCCCCGAACATTATATATATATTGTTTTAGCAGATGCCCTAGGGAATAAAATGGTGGTCGTTACAACTTTTTATGTTACATGGTATTTGCGCAGCAATTTTTCAGACATGTTTTTTTTTGTTGAGAGAAACAGTTTCATGAATTTAAATTTAAAAAAGGGCGGAAGATGCTGACAGTACAACCTCTCAGGTCATTGATGAGTCATGAGGGAACATTATTCTTCAGTACAGTATATTATCTCTGAGGACTAGACAGGATAACTTTCGCAACAGTTTGTTGGTTTCTGGTAGAAGTGTTTAATCTTTCTCTAGGACTGGACTTCTATCGGAGGGCAACCACTGGTTCCTCTTTTAGTATATGGATGAGGTTCACCTGAGGCCTTCTCAGGTCAAGTCAGGGATTTCTATCTCTTCAGCTTCTTCATCCACATCTTTGAATCTTGAATGGGGGGGTCATTCTACTTTGCATCCCCCTTCTTGACTCATGGTTGCAGAGGGTTCTAGTTTAAGTTTTACTGTGTAGTGTTGAGGCAGTATCACTGTAGATGTCCCCTTTTTGACAGTCCCATCATGGGGATGGTCACTTTACCTACCTTGGCTGCCTCAGAGGCTGTGTTTGCCTGCTTTAACAGGAGGCATGCCCCACTATTCCCGTGGCTTTGTCAAGCAGGCCTTCGCGAATACACAGGCTCTCCTGACAGAGAGAGAGTGCCTGTCTGCTCTGTGTGGGATATTCCCCCGACTTCTTCTCTTCACGGACTGAATCTAATGTAATGCGAGCGGCAGGCATCCGCCCACTCTCTACATGTAGTTCCCTCACCAAATGTCCCCAAAGCCTTGTATAGAGATAGGAACTACTATAACCAGCATTCTCTGAGAGTAAGAAAGGAGAGGCCCCATTTTGATTTCCTGAGGATATTCTCAGATTCCATGAGGCAGAGGAAGAGATCAAACCTAGGGGAGAGGTGCTGACTCCCAGGTATTCTCACTACTTGTTTTCAGGCATCCACAGCCAGTCAGGTAGACATGTGCACTACCAAAAAATGTGTTTTCATTTTCGTTTCACTCATTTTTTGTTTGTTTTTTTCATTTTTCGGGTCATTCGTTATGATCACAATTCGTAAATTCGTAAATTTGAAAATCCGTAATTTCGTAAATTCAAAAATTTTGTAAATTAGAAAATAAGAAAGAAAATCTGAAAATACATAAGAACTAAAATCCGAAATTTCTAAATAATAACTAACTAACTAATAATAACAACTAACTATTAAATTATAGGTATTGGAATTTCCTTTAAAATTTGGCTGTTAGTGAATGTAATAAATACAAATTTATCCAAAGTTACAAATTATCCAAAATAACGAATGCCACATTTAAACATATGGAACTGAACGAATAATAATAAATAATAATAATAAAAACTTTTTATTATTATTATTTACTATTATTAATTCATTCCATTCCATTAGTTTAGATACGGCATTCGTTATTTCGGATAATTTATAACTTCGGATAAATTTGTATTCGTTACGTTCACTAACAGCCAAATTTGAAAGGAAATTCCAATACCTATAATTTAATAGTTAGTTATTATTTCAGATTTTCAAATTTTCAGATTTTTGAATTTCTAATTTCCAAATATTTTGAAAAATTCATTAAGCGGGTTTTTCGTTAATTCGGATGTTTCCGAATTAACAAATTTGTCAAAATTTGTTAAAAAAATGAATTCAGAACTAAACAAATTGCAGCCTGAGAGAGGGGGGATCCCAGGCGCACATCCAGGCACACCTGTACCGACGGTGAAGTGTTCCAGTGTGAGGTGACCAGTCGGTTCGCCAGGGGAGCCTGCCTGCTTCAGGAAGTTCATTTGGGCCTTGACCGCAGAATTGGGTGAGAGGGCTTTCACCCATTTGCAGGAAGCAAGGACACTGCGCACAGATAGAGTTGTATGGACACTGTATACAGACATCATTTGTAAATAAAGTGATCTTGCGCAAAATAAAATCACTATAAAACACTAAGGATGAAAAGTAATAAAAATATTCAATCTATATCTCCTTCTGGAGTACAATAGTGAATATATACAGTATATGTGTAAATTTCACCAGGAAATACAAAGGAACAAGTGGCAGAGGAATATTCAAATAATTGTAAAAACACGTGAAAAACACACGTCTTTTTACACATGTATAAACAAAATATATCATATATACAAAAATATATGAATGTGAATAAAATAGTCCTCTAAGTATAAAAATGTTTATCAAATAGTCCTATAAATAAACTGTTATATTTTAAAAGTGATAGATCCAATATATGTGGTGTTATACAATCTTAGGCACAAGCTTGTAATAAAATGCCCATAAGTAATCCACAATTTGCCTCTTGATGTTAAATTCTCCCAAAACTCTCACCTTAATTGCAGAGGTAATTCGCATCCAAAGAACCATAAAAGGGTCTCCACTACTTCTATTGGTCCCTCTTTAGCCTTCTATACACAGCTGATGGACTTAAGTATACCTCCAATGGAACACATTATCCACTATGCTGTCTCGGTATATTGCAATAATAAAGTGCCTCAGTGCAGAAGAAAGCCAGCAAAAACAAGGAGCCTCCAATAGTGTAGTATGTTAAAACTCAAAATATCAATTTTTTTTACGTACCCAAGGTGGACTCTTACATTAAAAACATGAAATAGTAAACAGAGAACAAAATCAGCCTTGTTCAGCGCCTCCTTACGTGACTTCCGATGTGCTTCTATGCCGACCAATGCCGAACCATACAGACATCATTGCTGTTAGTCATTTTGCTGACACTTGTAGTGCCACAGGGCTATGGATAGAAGGATAAGGCCATCCATTCACAAAGACATTGTATACAGACACCATTGCCCTTTTCCCTTGCTGAGGAAGATCCTGCATTCTTTACTTGATAATCCAGCGCCAGTTGTGTTGTTTGGCCCTGCTTTTCAGGATTTTAAGTGTGAGAGTGGCTAGCTGAAGATGCAATTGCAAAGCCTCATCTTTCTTCAAAGGAACTGAAGCTACTAGTGCCATTTGGGCCCGAAACACACATATTCAGGCTCTGTATATGAAGTGAGTGTGCTGGGCAGTTTATCTGGGAAGTTAAGCCATTAAATAGTGAATTGAATACAGTGTTTGTTGTTGGGTCTGTGGTGTCAGGAGAAGGAAGAGAGAGGTGTAACATAAAGCGGGTCAGTCTTCTTCTCTCCTTCTGCCTGGACTCATAGAACCAAATTTGAATAGAAGTAACCAAATCCAATGTAAAGTGTCATATTGTGATTTATTTGCCATTTACATGTGCCTCTGCTATTATGGACATTCTCAGGTTTGGAATCCCCTGAAAGCAGCTTGAATTTAGTATTGAGCTGTATTGCTCTCAATCTCAGTTATTGCTCTCCAGTTGATTACTTGAATATATACTGTTACTGTTTGTTACTCTTTTCCACATAAATATAGCAGTAAAGACAATTTATGTGTTTTATCATAACGTGTGTTTCTCATTGCTCATTGCACTTACACTATTCACAGGTATGTCAGAAGGGGCTGAGACTGTTATTGGGGTTAAGAGGCAGAGTGCTCAACAAATACACTTAAGCGGCTCCTGTGGGAGTAGCGCTACAATACATAATGAAAGATGTACACACATGGGCTCTTCACAGAAATGTCTTTGTGGCTCAATCAGTAACCTGTGGCTGCATAGCATTATCTCTATAAAATAGCATTATCTCTATATAGCAATGTACAGAGTGTGGCTGAGAATCAGTACGTTGGAAAATAGTTCAAAACATAAACAGTTAGGCCGCGTACACACGGGCGGACTGTTCGCCCAACCTTGTTCGGCAAACAGTTTCATCAAACAGTCCGCTCAAAATTTGCATGAGCGGACTTGCCCACACACGAGCGGACTGTTTGACGAACAAGGTTGGGCAAACAGTTCGCTCAACTTTTGAAATGAACGGACTCGCCCACGTAAGGCGGAGGCAAGTCCGCCCATTTCGAGCGCGTGTACAGGTAGGCGGGGCCCGCGAAGGAGACGTCGCGGGCTCCGCCGCCTGGAATGGGCTTAAAGGGGAACCCCAACGCCGAAAAAAATCGGCGTGGGGGTTCCCCCCAAGTCCACACCAGACCCTTGTCCGAGCACGCTACCCGGCCGGCCAGGAAAGGGGGGCGAGCGAGCGCGCCCCCCCTCCTGAGCCGTACCAGGCCGCGTGCCCTCAACATGGGGGGGTGCCTTGGGGAAGGGGGGGGCCGCGCGGCCCCCCCACCCCAAAGCACCTTGTCCCCATGTTGATGAGGACAAGGGCCTCTTCCCGACAACCCTGGCCGTTGGTTGTCGGGGTCTGCGGGC
Organism: Lithobates pipiens; assembly: GCF_037356315.1. Taxonomy (NCBI): domain Eukaryota; kingdom Metazoa; phylum Chordata; class Amphibia; order Anura; family Ranidae; genus Lithobates; species Lithobates pipiens. The sequence continues at coordinate 64,966,985 of NW_027507748.1, forward strand.
GGGGGGCTTATCGGAATCCGGGAGCCCCCTTTAAGAAGGGGGCCCCTGGATACCGGCCCCCCACCCTATGTGAATGAGTATAGGGTACAATGTACCCCTACCCATTCACCTGTGAAATAAAGTACAAATAAAAACACAACACAGGGGGAAAAAATATTTTATTGCACAGCCGGGGGTCTTCCGTCTTCGGGGGTCTTCTCGCCGGACTCCTCCGCTATGTGTGTGCGGGGCGTGGCCTAGGACGTGCACCTTACACTGCTATTCAAGCAGTAACGCCAGGCGGAGTATATTTCACAGCGATCTATCTTTTTTGGAATTTGTGAGTAAAACTGTTTTTAATAAACATAGTACGTTTTTACAACAATATTGCACCATGGTTGTACTTCTGTTTCCCTTCATGTACAAACGCTAAACGGACCATTCACGGAAGGAAGAGTGTAAAATATCCCCACAGCACAGCGGTGGCAGAGCCTCGAGAGAGCTGCACAGTGGCTCATACTGTGACTGCTTGGTTAACCCATTGAGGGTTTAATGTCTGGTGAGCGCATATATACATTTTTTCTCTAACACAGAGTGGCGCACCGGAGAGGAATTTAACCCTTGTTTTCACCAGTCACCTTGCTTCACCTTCCTATCTGATAAAAGTCTTATGCGTTTTTTCAGCAACTAGATGATGCGACTTTGAACAAATATTGTTATTTTTTTGGACATTATAACACATTTTGGATTGGACATTATATGATTTTTTTGATTTTTTTGATGTTTTCACTTGGTATTTTCACAATGTCCTTTTGATTGTCACTTTTTAGAATATAAGTATTGGCTCATTTACGTGAGCTAAAGCACTTTTTGTCAAAGCACCTACATTTTTAGTTGTGATAGATTAGTTGTAATTTTTATCATATCATTTACCACACTTGTGCATAGTCATTATTTTTTACCACACTTGTGCATAGTTACTATGTAGGATAACGGATACACATTTCCATTTACATATAGCTTTAATATCACGTATACAGTGTATTGGTGAAATTCCCACATTGGGCTTCATTTTATGTAATTTGCAGAGTATTAGCATTTTTAATACACCATTTAGGTTTTAGCGCCAAAGCTTATTTTACTTTTCACATTTCTAATCTATTCCCATCTAGAGGGATAGGTTTCAAGCACAGGCAGCTTTAACCCTTCACAGTTCACTTTATTATAATCATTTTAACATTCACTTATTTAAACTTGTCTAGCAAACGGGTAAATTTGTCCATAGCGCAATCTTATCTTTTCTTTTTGCCAAGCCTATGATAAGGTTTACCTGTAGGTAAAAAGAATATCTCCTAAACCTGCACAGTTTAGCAGATATTCACCTTGCATGCAGTCGCTGGCGCCAGCGGCACATTCGCTCTGAAGGTCCGGCGGATGCTACCGGAAAATCAGAGCTGCTTGCCGGAAATATGCGCCGGAGTGATGTCATCGTGTCTTGAACCACTCACAGCGTTGGAGCCGCAAACACGGAAGAAATGCTGAGGGAACATGTCAGCTCCCTCAGCGGTGCTTTAAGGTCTCATGCACACTAGAAGTTTTTTGATGTTATTACAGCAGCTGTTTTTGGCTGTAGACATTTTATTCTACAGTCATTCAACTCTCCATCATGTTATCCTATGTGTCCATGCACACATAAGCTGTTATCAGCAGTTTTGGGCAGTGGCGTTTTTGAGCAGTAAAAAACCCCCAAAACTAGTGGGTTCCGAGAGATGTTTTTCAGCTGTAAAAACTCTCTAAACATCACTCAATATTCGTCCAGGCTCAAAACAAGATAAAGCTTGGTTGGACTCAGAGAAAACACTGACTGCTTAGTTCTATATTAGAACCAGTATTGAACTCTCCTTATGGAGTAATAGCTTGACAGCAGTTACTAACAGCAGTGGAATTGCATCCAGTACAACATTTCTAAATGCAAGATAAATATATTGAAGCTTACAGTCCTTAGATGTGGTGACTGCTTTTTTTTTAAGTTAAGTGGAAAAAATACCTGTTGATCCTGCCAGAAATGTATTAAAGGTAGTATGATATTTGCAGAATTACCAGCTGGACATATGAAAGGGAAAAATAACAGCTTAACAACTAATACTCTCGCCACATCAAAGGACTTATAAGCTATAATATATTAAAAAATGTTTTGAGGTTGGATGCACTTAAAAGCTTATTTACATAAAAAATAATTCATTCACAAGTTATTTCATTCCATATGGACAGCCGATTTTATTGCAGGGTTTTTATGTGCATTTGTACTAACATTTCAAGATTTGCAGTGAAGGTGTTAAATTATACAAAAACAGGATCACCATTTATGCTTACAGCTGGTTCACACCATGAATCACACAAGAATCTGCAGTGCGTTCCTATGCAATGCACATGCCATCCGGTATAATGCGATTTCTGCCCCTTCATTTGAATGGGCTGAAATTGCACTGGACCACAGCCAAAAGTATTGTATGCACTACTATATAAAATGCAGAGCAACCGTATTGCATTTGTGACCTGCATTTGGGGTGTCATTAAGTTAACACTGACCCGCTGCACATTGAAAATGCAATATGTTTCAAAAACAATGCTTGAAGTGTGCACAGAACGTAGGTTTCTCACAGTAAACTAGCCCTTAATGTTGTGTTACATAGAATAAATATCCTACAGTGGAGGCGGCTCTCTAATTAGGCAAATGTGGCAGTCATCTAAGGGCTCACGCTCCCAGGGGCCTTGCGACCGCCTATTTTTCCCACACCTAAACGTCCCTGATTCACCTCTCCATCCGGAGTCCCTGGCGAATCAGAGTCCCAGAAAGGCTTGTGCGGGCTGTCTTCGTTCCCGCTAGCTGTGAGCACCACATTGTATTGCAGCCGGCATCTCTCCCCGGCTGCCTCTGAGACACACCGTGCACAGTGGAGCACACTGAACCCAGCCCTCCTCCTCCTGCTTTCCTGTACAGGCGTGGAGCAGGCTTACCATTCTGCTGAAACAGCTCTGGTCTGAGGTCTGTAATGAACTAATCTAAACTAACGTGAGACTTGCAGAGGAGGGGGGCATGAGGAAGAGGGAGGGGGAGAGGATATTGTGCTTGGGGGTACTTTAGGATTGTAGGGGACTTGTGGTACAAGGGGGGGGGTTGGATATGAAATCCATCCCCCTTACCCCTCCCCCAGCAGAAGTCTTCTCCTCTCCCAATGTGCCCCCTAGCACATATTCCCCCCCCCCCCCAAATCAAAGACATGCTGTCTGCCACAGAGGGGATGGCCCTAGGTACCACACTACTGATGTGGACAATTGCTCCAGGTGCCTATACTAGTGCCCCCCTTCCAGGCAAGCTAGTGGAGCAAAGTGTGAGTTCCGGGGCACAGGGTGGGATCACACCATGAATTGCACAGGAACGCACTACATGTGACGCAGATGCAGTGGAATTTCAGACCAATCATGTCCACACAGTCTCTGACCATCTCTTGTATCACATCTGTAGTCTCTGACCATCTCTTGTATCACGTCTGTAGTCTCTGACCATGCCTTGTATCATGTCTGCAGTCTCTGACCATCCCTTGTATCAATCTCAGGCTCTGACCATCTTTTGTATTATGTCTGCAGTCTGTGACCATCCCTTGTATCATTCCGCAGTCTCTGACCATCCCTTGTATCATCTCTGCAGTCTCTGACCATCTCTTGTATCACGTCTGTAGTCTCTGACCATCCCCTGTATAATGTCTGCAGTCTCTGATCAACTCTTGTGTAATGTCGACACAGTCTCTGACCATCTCCTGTATCACGTCTGTGGTCTCTGACCATCCCTTGTATAATGTCTGCAGTCTCTGACCATATCTTGTATCATGTCTGTAGTCTCTGACCATCTCTTCTATCATGTTCGCAGTCTCTGACCATCCCTTGTATCATGTCTGTAGTCTCTGACCATCTCTTCTATCATGTCTAGAGTCTCTGACCATTCCCTGTAGTATGTCTGCAGTCTCTGACCATCTCTTGTATCATGTCTGCACAGTCTCTGACAATCTCTTTTGCCACTAACCAACTCTCTAAACTAATCACTATTACAGTGATAAATTCTAGTCATCTAAGAGACTGAGAGTTTGTACATAGGCAGAAGTCCATGTATGTATATAATTCTCTTCATGTTTCACAATGTCAGCTGAAACCACTTAACTGCTGGTGAAAACAATTAGCTATTCACATGCTTACTATTAGTTTTTCAGTGTTGCACATAATGTACTGTATGTACTATACACACCACATACTAAACACATTTATCACAGCTTTACCTTAGACATCTCATTTCCCAATGCTGAACGTGACGGGTTTTCATAGCCTCAGGTGTCTATGTGATTATTTGGATCACTGAGTTGTGTTTAGACTGGACATCTTGCTTATGCCACACCTGACACGTTATGTAACAGAACATATTTCATACATGTGTCAGAGTAATAATAAATTGACTGGTAGAGCACAGTTTTCCAGAACCTGCTGAAACTGAGACCTGGATGTGAAGTAAACCTGAGAGCACTCAAGGAGAGCACACTGGATAAGAGAAGACACTGAGCATCCAGAGAGAAGACACTGAACAGTCACAGAGAAGAAGCTGGGCTACCAATCTAAATACTCAGTCCAAAGACAGGTCAGTGAAAATCCAAAGAAGATAAGAGAACACACTAAATGTTCAAAAAAGGAGACACTGAACATTCCAAGAGAAGCCATCCAAAACAAGGCTACTGAACAGAGCAATAGACAGTGGTCATCAAATTTTTGACTCTGAACAATCAAATTGAAAAGGTGTGATTCTCCTTTCAGACGGATCATTTCTGATCTTAGAAAAGACCCAAGCCTAGAGTCATCATGATTCCTTGTATAGTCCAGTCCATTGGCATGATATTGGGTGGCATAGCCATGATTCTCACAATTGCCATCTGCTGGATTCCCCATTGGAGAGTGTCTATTTTAGTAGAAAGTGATGGGTTTGGCAAACGTCTCGATGGACATTGGATAAGTCGTTGGGATGGGCTATGGGTAACCTGCGTGAGGCAAAGCAACTATCCAATGTCTTGTCAATACTATTCTGCATCCATTGGACTGACTCCAGACCTGAAGTTTTCCAGAGTGCTTATGGCCTTTGCAGTGCTGGCAGCAGTTAGTGGGTTTTTGAATGGTCTTATTGGCATGCTGTTGAACAAGTGCTGCAGGAAGAACCTAGACATCCGTCGCTGCTTACTTCTTTTGACTGGTATCAGCTACATCATTGCTGGAATTCTCGTTCTAATACCCGTGACACTCGTAGCTGTCAATGTCATGAAAGCCGTTTGCTTTTCCTTTTGTAAAAGTGTCCAGCAGCAAGAAATTGGTGAGGCCGTCATGCTGGGTTGGCCAACTGCCCTGCTTTTCTTCATTGGAGGATCCATATTTTGCTGGTACTACACTTGTCAGTGCAGAAATGGGAGGTGCGTCTGTCCATCAGAGGAGTGTCAGTCACAACCTCACCCTTGTCCAGAGGAAAAGCCTCTATCAACAGAACTACGTATCTTTAAAAATCATTGCAGGAAAAACGAAGAGCTAAGGATATAGATACGTTAGAAGAGAAATTATTAAAGCAGCAACACTCTGTCCAACCGATAACTGTTACGTTAAATGTAACTAAACAGCATGCTTTAAAGTTTTGCTGAGGAAAAAGAAAAACGACATTTCACAGAATTTAAGGAATCATTTTTCAATTTCATACCTTCCTCTTTTCTGAAGAAAATTTTTTTTTTCAAACTGACTTGTAAATCAATAGACCTTCCTTCATTTTAGTCACCTGCGCAATCTCAGTGTTGTAATGAGAAAACTGCAGTGTCTGGATTCCATAAGAAGTGAATGAACTTTTGAAAGTATCTTCTAGGGAAAGCAACCTATCACATTAATAGAAAATCTAAGTTCTTGGGATGTTCTGTAAATCAACATTTAAAAAAAAAAAAAAAGCAGGATACTATATTGCAGTGATGGCGAACCTTAAAACCCCAGATGTTTTGGAATTACATTTTCCATGATGCTCATCTACACTGCAGAGTGCCTGAGCATCATGGGAAATGTAGTTCCAAAACATTGCCATATTGCAAGAAGCGACATTTACAGTTTTAGACAATTACAACACACAGATGGAGATTTAAGGTAAATTTGAATGTTTTTTTATATAAACTGTATATAAGAATATAATTATAATAATGTATAAAATAATGTTAAAATTAGAATGTTTTATTTATTTATCTATAGATATATATATATATATATATATATTTTTTTTTTTAAGACAGCGGAATTGTATTTATTTGAGAATTGCAAAAACAAAGGATTTTGCCAATGTGCGGTTGATTCATTGAAGAAGATAATTTTTAATTTAGCTTAGTGAAGCTATATTCAATTTAGTTATATGGTCATGAGCCATGGAAATTCTTATTTTTTTGACTTCCTCTTCACATACTTGGGTGTTCAATGTGAAGACAGCTTTAGTGGCAAACAAGACGCAATGCCTTACAACTGAAAAACCTTCCTATTTAGCAGTTTTACTTCAGCTACAGGGAAGAAATATGTGAGATTTTGGTTATAGGTGGGCATAATCCAATTATGTATGCAATACAAAATTATTCTATATATGCTACGTAGCATGGGTATGCATTGGAGCATGTTGTAAATGCATATGCATTACCTTAGTGCTAATGGCACTCTAATGCTTCAACATTTCAGTATTACTTCCTGCGTTCCTACAAAGTATAGATATAAATCAGTCCTGGGTTTTAACCTAAGATGAATATTTTCAGTATTATCATTTCAATACTTTTGAAATACTTAAGGAAGGAAATACACATACCCCCACACTTACAGCTATGTATATATGTCAGTGCTGTCAACACACATGAGTATGAAACTATTCAGTATTATTAGTATTATTTCCATTGAGGAAAGCACTAAATATTATATCGGTAAATTGATAAGGAAATTACAATATGCGAATGAGCATCTTTTGTGCTCAGGTATTAACTGACTGCACTGTACACTGACCTCAACTGCCATGTGTACAGATCCCATCATCCAGCCTGTATCAATATTATTCATTTATGATGAATGACAACCTATAACTGTTTAGAGATCTTCAGTATTACATTTGTTAAAACTGTGAATATTTGTATTATTTTACTACATATGGTACACGGCTATTAGAAAACATGTATTTATTTAATAGGTTCAATTACCTAAGTGAGATTAGGTAATTTTAACAAATAATATGTTGAAACAGTATGTTTTTCTGCTTGTAGTGCATTCATAATTATTGCTTGTTTTTCTTTATATTTCTTGATAATGTTTTATGTAATAAATAATAAACTAGTTTGCAAGGACGTTTACATTTTTTCCATATCTCTTTCTTTTATACCTTCTTCACTTAATAAACATTTTACAACAAAGCATATTAAAGTGCTGTATATAAACGTTGTAATGCATTGCCATTCATTCTCAATGGTATCCTAAGGCTCATGTACAATATCAAACAATGCACTTATCCTTCATGCATCACAATATACTATAGATATACAGTATATGTGAATGTTCAAGAGTAGTGATGGACGAACTTCCGACGGGACGTTTCGCGAACGCGAAATGCGAACGGACCCAAACGTTCGCGAAACCGAACGTTCGCCGCGGGCCCCATTGACTTCAATGGGAGGCGAACTTTGCAAACCTTCATGTCGAATTTGCGGCCACGTGGTAATTATTAGGGGGTAAAACGTAGTCCCACCATCTGGACAATGACATAATACATGTATGAGGTGAATTTGGGATCGATAACTACAAGCATTTTTATTTTATTTGGGAAATTGTTCTAACAATTCAGGACTATGGAGCTAATGAAGGCAATGGAGGAGAGGGAAGGTCAGGGACCAGGGTAGGCAAAGAAGAGGGTGCAGGAGATGATCACCAGCAGCGTGACATACCGGAATGACACATGCACCGTGATAGAGGCATCTGACAGCAGCACCGTAATACAGAGCACTGACAGCAGCACCGTGACATACAGCGCTGACAGCAGCACCGTGACATACAGCGCTGACAGCAGCACCGTGACATACAGCGCTGACAGCAGCACCGTGACATACAGCGCTGACAGCAGCACCGTGACATACAGCGCTGACAGCAGCACCGTGACATACAGCGCTGACAGCAGCACCGTGACATACAGCGCTGACAGCAGCACCGTGACATACAGCGCTGACAGCAGCACCGTAAGCAGCCCCAGGAGGAAGTCAGCACAGCACAGGGATGGTGTGATCCCCTCATAATAAGAACCCCCAGGAGGAAGTCAGCACAGCACAGGGATAGTGTGATCCCTTCATAATAAGAACCCCCAGGAGGAAGTCAGCACAGCACAGGGATATCATAAGCAGCCCCAGTAGAAATATGACACCGCTCAACCTCTTCAAAGAGGAGGGTAGGGGCATATAGTACGGTGTGCTTTTTTGGGTCAAGGAAGTGAGCCAAATGAATTAAGAAGGTCTGTGTGCTTGATTAAAAAAATAGTTTATAGACATATACATGGTCTACTGGTCACATGTGTTGAATTCCTCCGAGATCCATGCCTCATTCATTTTTAGAAATGTGAGGTAGTTAACACTGTGGTGAGCTAGGCGAGTACGCTTATCGGTCACAATCCCCCCTGCTGCGCTGAACGTCCTTTCGGACAGGACACTGGATGAGGGGCAAGCCAACAGTTCGATTGCAAATTGGGCAAGCTCTGGCCAGAGGTCAAGCCTGCCCACCCAGTAGTCTAGGGGTTCATCACTCCTCAGAGCGTCCACATCGGCCGTTAACCCAATGTAGTCGGACACCTGACGGTCTAGGCGTTCCCTGATGCTGGATCCGGATGACACCTGTCGATGGGTCGGCTGAAAGAATGACCTCATATCCGAAGTCACCAACACATCTTCAAACCGGCCTCTTCTTGCAGGCGCTGTTGGATTGGTACCCGCAAATCCTTCTCTGGGAGTGGGAATTGCTCCTCTGCCAGCGCACGCAAAAGCAGAATGCAGCATTTCTCGAAGCAAGGCCTGGAAGTGCTGCATTCTGACAGCCCTCTGCGACGGCGGTAACATTTCCGCCATTTTGTGTTTGTACCGGGGGTCTAAGTACGTTGCCACCCAGTACTGGTCCTTGACCCTCATGCTTTTTATACGGGGGTCCCTATTAAAACACTGGAGCATGAAGGCCCCCATTTGCACTAAAGTGGAAGCGGTGTGGTGGCCTGGCTCCTGCTCATCATCCAGGATAATGTCGTCCTCTTCATTCTCCTCTCCCCATCCTCGCACAACAGGGATCCCAGAAAGGTTTAAAGCATGCTCTTCTTGCTCCTGCTCATCCGCCCCGGCACCATCCTCCTCTGACTCCTCATCAGACTCCTGTTGTTGACTTGTCTCAGATAGAGTAGCCCCCCCTGGGAATTCATCCAGCATTGCGACTTCCTCATCTTCCCGCTCCTGCTCCTCCACAGCCTGATCAATGACACGACGCAATGCACGCTCCAGAAAGAAGGCATAAGGTACCATGTCACTGATGGCGCCATGGCTGCGACTGACCAGTTTGGTGATCTCCTCAAATGGCCGCAGAAGTCTGCATGTGTCGCGCATGAGCAGCCACTGGCGCGGTGAAAAAAAACCCAGCTCCCCAGAACCGTTTCTTTCGCAGAGTTCATACAGGTAGACGTTAACTGCACGTTTCTGCTGGAGCAGCCTATCAAGCATATAGAAGGTTGAGTTCCATCGCGTCGGGCAATCGCAAATAAGACGTCTGACCGGCAGATGGTGTCGCCGCTGAATGTCAGCAAGGCGAGCCATGGCCGTGTAAGATCTTCTGAAATGGGCCGAGATTTTCCTTGCCTGCCGCAAGATGTCCTGGACCCCAGGGTATTTGACAAGGAATCGCTGCACGACCAAGTTTAAGACGTGTGCCATGCACGGCACGTGCGTGATTTTGCCCTGTTTCAATGCGCTAAGCAGATTGGCACCGTTGTCACACACCACTTTACCAACTGTCAAATTGAGCGGTGTTAGCCACTCATCTGCCTGTGAACGCAAAGCTGAAAGGAGTGCCGGGCCAGTGTGGCTCTTTGCTTCCAGGCACAACAGACGCAGCACGGCATGGCAACGTCTCACCTGGCATGTGGAATAGGTTCTGGGGAGCTTGGGCGGTGCAGTGGAAGAGACGCTAGCAGCGGAAAAGGAGGAGGCAGCTGAGGAGGAGAGGGAGGAGGATGGAGTAGGAGGAGGAGAAGAAGAGTCAGGCCTGCATGCAATCCGTGGCGGTAAAACCAAATCTACACGGGTGCCACGGGTTACATGCTTGACGGCCGTCAGAAGGTTCACCCAGTGGGCAGTAAAACTGATATACCTTCCCTGCCCGTGTTTGCTAGACCACGTGTCTGTGGTCAGATGTATCTTGGCACCGACACTGTGTGCCAGAGATACATTCACTTGCCGCTGAACATGGCCATATAGCTCTGGGATGCCCTTCTCTGAGAAATACTTCCTTCCTGGGACCTTCCATTGTGGTGTTCCAATGGCCACAAATTTGCGAAAGGCCTCCGAGTCCACCAGTTTATATGGCAGTAGTTGGCGGGCTATGAGTTCTGACAAGCCAGCCGCCAACCGTTGGGCAAGAGGGTTATCCGGCGTCATCATTTTTTTACGCTCAAACATTAGGCCCACGGAAGCCTGCCTTTTTGCAGAAAAATGTGAGCTTGGCGTGATGGAAGGTGGAGTGGAGGACAATTGTGAGGAGAGAGGAGAAGGAGAAGTAGAAGACGAGGCTGGACGGTGAGAGCCTGCAGTGTGGCTTTGTGTGTTCCGTTGCTCCCACTGGGCTCGGTGATGGCTGCTCATGTGCCTTCTTAAGGCGGTCGTCCCTAGGTGAGTATTGGGCTTACCGCGACTAACGCGTTGACTGCAAAGATTGCAGATGGCAACGCTATTGTCAGCAGCGGACACGTTAAAAAAAGCCCACACTGCGGAGCCATGTGCCGGTGTCCTGGGAGCGCCAGATGTGACCGCACATGGTCGATGACTCGCTCCTGATACATTTGCAGTCTGCTTTGTCCCTGCTGTGCAATGTAAGTCATTGCTGCTTCTCCTCCCTATCTGCTGGTCCATATCTCCCTCTGAACTCCCCTCCTCTTCCTCTCTTGTGGGCACCCACGTGACATCACTAGACACGTCATCATCAACGTCACCTTCCCCACCGCTATAAGTAGAGATCTCGGAGTAGGCAGCAACACCGGGGACCAACCTCCTCCTTGGGCTGATCTGGGTACTGGCGTCAGACTGCTGAGTAGCGCTTGTTGCTACCTCCTCTTCCTGATCCAATACCAAGAGTGGCTGCGCATCAGAAATGTCCTCTTGATATGGATCGGAAAATAATTCCAGTGACTCAAGCGGAAGGTATGTGGTGGTGGTGGTGGTGGTCGTGTTGTTGGTGGTAGTGTCTTTGGGGGTGCACATAGCAGAGAGTGAAGAAGAGGGTGCAGATCGAGAGGATGAGGAGGGTGCAGAAGAGTAAGGCTGAGCGAGCCACTCAACCAAGTCTGGTGCATCCTTTAAAGTAATTGAACGCACCTTCTGCAACTTCCCACTTTGGCTCAAGCCTGTTGCTCCTGCCCTACCCCTACCACCCCTGCGGAAGGGCCTGCCTCTTCCTCTGCCTGTCATTTTTTAAATGACCCTGTGACAAAACTCTTAGTCCCTATACCGATGAAGGACTGCTGCAGTATAGGGCAGCGGTCAGCAGTGGTGCACGTCAACCCTATCTATTGTGGACCGATAGTGGTCCTTACAGAACAGCAGACTGTACCGCACTCAAGCCTATGTACCGTAGCACCCTATACCAAGTTACCAGTCCTTATAAGAACTTTTGTGGACCAAGCAGGTTGTGTATTAGTGTTTAGCAGACTGTACGTCAGTCCCTATACCGCTGAAGGACTGCTGCAGTATAGGGCAGCGGTCAGCAGTGGTGCACGTCAACCCTATCTATTGTGGACCGATAGCGGTCCTTACAGAACAGCAGACTGTACCGCACTCAAGCCTATGTACCGTAGCACCCTATACCAAGTTACCAGTCCTTATAAGAACTTTTGTGGAACAAGCAGGTTGTGTGTTAGTGATTAGCAGACTGTACGTCAGTCCCTATACCGCTGAAGGACTGCTGCAGTATAGGGCAGCGGTCAGCAGTGGTGCACGTCAACCCTATCTATTGTGGACCGATAGCGGTCCTTACAGAACAGCAGACTGTACCGCACTCAAGCCTATGTACCGTAGCACCCTATACCAAGTTACCAGTCCTTATAAGAACTTTTGTGGACCAAGCAGGTTGTGTATTAGTGTTTAGCAGACTGTACGTCAGTCCCTATACCGCTGAAGGACTGCTGCAGTATAGGGCAGCGGTCAGCAGTGGTGCACGTCAACCCTATCTATTGTGGACCGATAGCGGTCCTTACAGAACAGCAGACTGTACCGCACTCAAGCCTATGTACCGTAGCACCCTATACCAAGTTACCAGTCCTTATAAGAACTTTTGTGGAACAAGCAGGTTGTGTGTTAGTGATTAGCAGACTGTACGTCAGTCCCTATACCGCTGAAGGACTGCTGCAGTATAGGTGAGCGGTCAGCAGTGGTGCACGTCAACCCTATCTATTGTGGACCGATAGCGGTCCTTACAGAACAGCAGACTGTACCGCACTCAAGCCTATGTACCGTAGCACCCTATACCAAGTTACCAGTCCTTATAAGAACTTTTGTGGACCAAGCAGGTTGTGTATTAGTGTTTAGCAGACTGTACGTCAGTCCCTATACCGCTGAAGGACTGCTGCAGTATAGGGCAGCGGTCAGCAGTGGTGCACGTCAACCCTATCTATTGTGGACCGATAGCGGTCCTTACAGAACAGCAGACTGTACCGCACTCAAGCCTATGTACCGTAGCACCCTATACCAAGTTACCAGTCCTTATAAGAACTTTTGTGGAACAAGCAGGTTGTGTGTTAGTGATTAGCAGACTGTACGTCAGTCCCTATACCGCTGAAGGACTGCTGCAGTATAGGGCAGCGGTCAGCAGTGGTGCACGTCAACCCTATCTATTGTGGACCGATAGCGGTCCTTACAGAACAGCAGACTGTACCGCACTCAAGCCTATGTACCGTAGCACCCTATACCAAGTTACCAGTCCTTATAAGAACTTTTGTGGACCAAGCAGGTTGTGTATTAGTGTTTAGCAGACTGTACGTCAGTCCCTATACCGCTGAAGGACTGCTGCAGTATAGGGCAGCGGTCAGCAGTGGTGCACGTCAACCCTATCTATTGTGGACCGATAGCGGTCCTTACAGAACAGCAGACTGTACCGCACTCAAGCCTATGTACCGTAGCACCCTATACCAAGTTACCAGTCCTTATAAGAACTTTTGTGGAACAAGCAGGTTGTGTGTTAGTGATTAGCAGACTGTACGTCAGTCCCTATACCGCTGAAGGACTGCTGCAGTATAGGGCAGCGGTCAGCAGTGGTGCACGTCAACCCTATCTATTGTGGACCGATAGCGGTCCTTACAGAACAGCAGACTGTACCGCACTCAAGCCTATGTACCGTAGCACCCTATACCAAGTTACCAGTCCTTATAAGAACTTTTGTGGACCAAGCAGGTTGTGTATTAGTGTTTAGCAGACTGTACGTCAGTCCCTATACCGCTGAAGGACTGCTGCAGTATAGGGCAGCGGTCAGCAGTGGTGCACGTCAACCCTATCTATTGTGGACCGATAGCGGTCCTTACAGAACAGCAGACTGTACCGCACTCAAGCCTATGTACCGTAGCACCCTATACCAAGTTACCAGTCCTTATAAGAACTTTTGTGGAACAAGCAGGTTGTGTGTTAGTGATTAGCAGACTGTACGTCAGTCCCTATACCGCTGAAGGACTGCTGCAGTATAGGGCAGCGGTCAGCAGTGGTGCACGTCAACCCTATCTATTGTGGACCGATAGCGGTCCTTACAGAACAGCAGACTGTACCGCACTCAAGCCTATGTACCGTAGCACCCTATACCAAGTTACCAGTCCTTATAAGAACTTTTGTGGACCAAGCAGGTTGTGTATTAGTGTTTAGCAGACTGTACGTCAGTCCCTATACCGCTGAAGGACTGCTGCAGTATAGGGCAGCGGTCAGCAGTGGTGCACGTCAACCCTATCTATTGTGGACCGATAGCGGTCCTTACAGAACAGCAGACTGTACCGCACTCAAGCCTATGTACCGTAGCACCCTATACCAAGTTACCAGTCCTTATAAGAACTTTTGTGGAACAAGCAGGTTGTGTGTTAGTGATTAGCAGACTGTACGTCAGTCCCTATACCGCTGAAGGACTGCTGCAGTATAGGGCAGCGGTCAGCAGTGGTGCACGTCAACCCTATCTATTGTGGACCGATAGCGGTCCTTACAGAACAGCAGACTGTACCGCACTCAAGCCTATGTACCGTAGCACCCTATACCAAGTTACCAGTCCTTATAAGAACTTTTGTGGAACAAGTGAGTTGTGAATGTTTAGCAGACTGCAGCAGAAGGGCAGCAGTCAAGTATAATATCCTTTCTATATTTGGAAGAAAGAATATTATACATGTACAAGCCTATTACTGTACCACTGATACCAGTCCTGAAAAGAACCTTTGTGGAACTAATAATAACAGCAAGTCTTTAAAATTACCCTCACTGCCTGACAACACTGCTTCCTTCCTGTCCCTATACAAATTGGCAAAAAAAGAGAACGATTAGTGGTTACTGGAACAGCTCTTTTGTGGACCTTGATAGTAACAGCTAATGATGATGATGATGATGATGATGATGAAAGACTAATCTGGCTGTCCCTGTAGCATACACCGTCCTTTCCCTTTCTCTAAACTAACAAAAGACACTCAGGCTGCTGCAAGAATCAGCAGCACAGCAAACCTATCAACACCTAACACCTATACCAGTCCTGAAAAGAACTTTTGTGTACCAAATAGCTAGTGGTTTATCTCTCCCTACTCCACACAGGAACCTGTCCCTATCGTAACAGAAGAAAGAATGTAAAATGGCCACCGGATCGGGTGTATTTATAGGTTAGGGGGAATGTACAAGTGTCCATGTGCTGTCATGTCTCAATTGGCTGTCCTGTATCACATGATAAACGTGTCACCAAAGGTTAAAGTTCTTGTATACATTAAACACGTAAGTCCGCCGCGGCGAACGACGGAAAAAGGCGTTCGAACGTGCGGACCGCGAATGTCGGAAATTCGCCGCGAAACGACCGCCGGGCGAACCGTTCGGCCATCACTATTCAAGAGTTGTTGGGTTGTTTAAGTGCAGGTAAGTGCAAGGTGTTTTTATGCATAAAGGGTCTATTCAAAGTAAAAACAATGCACTCATTGTGTAGCTGATATGTTATCTCAACAGTTTGAGTTTTTTTCTTTTTTTTTTCCAAGTTAGAGTGGTTAGGGGATAGAAAATATGTCAGGTTTTTATTTGCGGTCTGTGTCCTTGCTGGGAGGGTTTACTCTTTCCATCTTTTACGGTGATCAAGCATATATACATGTAAGTAAGTAAAATAAAATGGCTTAGCATAAGACACGTGCCTTTAAAGTGAAGTACACTTATCGGTACTATAGTAGGATTGGTAATTGGCCAAATGATCAGACAGGGAGTAACTGTAACTTACAGTTTACTAAATAAGTATAAAGTATAATCAATATCACAAAACAAGGTCAGAATGGCAAAGAGCATGCATACACTGCAGAATTATGCAAAACAGATAGATTTTTTTTGCCTCAGCCACAGTGTCTCTGTGGCTCAATCAGGGTAACATTTGGCTGTATAGTATAGTCTTTGTAAGACTACAATAGAGAATCTAGCTGAGAATCACTACTTGTTTAAAACAGTTTAGAACACAATTACTTGTATCCTCATAAACAACATCTCTCAGTAAAGTCCAGTCGAAGGGAGGAAGCCAAAGAGTATTGGAAAAAAAGAGTTAAAGGGGCATGTGCCTACATCCGAACATGGTGAATAACTGGGCGCTGTCCCTAGCAAGTTTGCAGACCATGCAATTCCATACTGTGCAGATTGTATAGGGGGTTTCCTGAAGTTAGGTTTCTTGAAGCATCTCAGGGATTGATTTACAATGCCATCATCTAGAAAAAGAGGTGATGTTTGTGGGAGCATGGAACCTGAGCTGGATGACTGTAATGTTAATGGTGTACAAACTTGTAAAGGTACTTTGAAAGAACCACTTTCTGGACCACTCCGTGAGTCTATATAGGTTTGGTAAATTTTGGGTGTAAATTTTAGGGTGTCGTAGACTGGCATAGCTGAGATATTGTCTAGGACAACTCTGTGGAATGTCCTTGGTTTGTCCTCAGCTTAAAAGTCAAAGTCAGACTCTTTTAATTCCTTTCTCCACCTATGGATGCTCTTTAGTGAATCTTTGGACTTTAGGCAGATGCTGTTTCCCCTGCCAAGTCAAGGAAGTGGGAGTGAGTGTTCTAGTTCTTCTGTGAGCGCTATGGCCCATAGGTTTGTGCCCCCCTCCCCCCAAGAATATGGCTAACTTTGCTTAGTAGTGAATGTGGGCTGTCAGAGTTTATATTGTATGGTTGCATTTATAGACCTCTTCAGCTAAGTAATGGGTTAATTGCCATCTTCTCTCATTAGCTAAACATCTCAGCAGTTGTATCAAGGTGTGATAAAATCTCTCACATGCCATACTGGCTTGTGGGTGGTACAAGGTTATGTGTGACTTCTTAATGTCTGGTGAATGGCATGCTTTTTGGAAACAGAGTCCATGGCCTGAATGTATCTTCTGCAGACAGCCATGTGAAGGGCAGAAGTGCTTCCCACCATCGATATGGTGGCCTTGGCAGTCTGGTTGAAGGTTAGTACCGTCACTGCAAATTAATAGTTTACAATGACTGCAACATGATGGCATCTTCTTACATGTCGAGTATAAGAAAGTCAATAGTCACCACTTCCAGGGGGGCAGACCTGTGCCAATTTGGATGTGGAAATTAGGCCTTAGCACCATTTCACACCAGAGACCACACACTGTTGGCAGACGTGTCCAACCAAATGAAAGAGATCAGCACACATTGCTTGTCTTTTGAACTAGGTGAATATTTTTGGATACCCCCGTGCCCTACTTCCACTTGTTTTTTTCTGTCATAGGTAGGGCCCAAGACCTTGACAGTGCAACCTTCCAGGTAATTAATGAGTCATGGGGGAACAATATTCTTTAGTACAGTGTATTATACCACAGAACAAGATAGAATCACTCACTCAACAGTTTGTTGGTTTCTGCTGGAAGTTTAAATTTTTCTCTAGGACTGGACTTCTATTGGAAGACAGCCACTGGATCCTGTTTCTGTGTCTCTTCCCAGATATACTCTTTCAGCATGTGGATAGGGTTTACCTTAGGCCTATTCTTAGGCCTTTTCTCCAGACAAGTCAGTAATGTCTATCTCTTCAGTTTCTTCATCCACATCTTTGGTTCTTGGATGGGGGGGTTCATTCAACGTTACCATAACCCTACTACTGATTACTTGACTCACAGCTTCAGACAGTTCTAGTTTAATACATTTTACTGTGTAGTGTTGAGGCAGTCTGTCAGCAGATGTCCTCCTTTGACTGCCCCATCATGGGGATGGTGAATTTACTCACCTTGGCTGCCTCAGAGGCTGTGTTTGCCTTCTTTACCAGGGGGTATGCCTTCCTTGCCCCTCAGAGGAGTATTCCTGTCGGCGCTTCAATGTGGATAACAATCTGGAGCTGAGTCATTCCTTCTAGATTGGCAGCTCCCATGGAGCTTACTGCTTGGTTGCAGATCTATTGGTTTCCCACCTATAATGGCCTTAGGTGCATCCAAGCCTGTATGTCTTTTCTTCTGACATACTATGGCCACTTCTAACAGTTGGTGGTACTTAAAATTGGAGTTGCTTCTATCCTTCTCTTGCAAAGTTTCTCTTACCTTGTCGAACAGTAGCCCATCTACAAATTGTTCCTTCAGCCATGTGGCCTACTCAGCTCCTTTCCATTTGATGTACAGTATCTCTGCTGATATGTCTTATAGTTGCAGTGCATATTGCAAGATATATTATTCTTCTCTCTACTTTGTGCCGATAAAATGGGCCTTAAAGTGGCTCTAAAGCCTAAACATTGTTTACCCTAATGCATTCCTTGGATTAAGGTAAAACATGCCTGAGCCCTCAATTGATCAAGCACTGTACCATTGGCACTCAGTGCTTTCAACCAAAACCATTGACAAGGGAGCTGCCGGGCAGGGCTGAGTCTGTGTCAATGGATTAAGCAGGGCTTGGGAGCATGCATTAGGGCCCCCATGGGAAGCAGCTTCCCGTGGAGGCACACAGGATTGCCAACTTTCAGTAAATTTACAAACGGTTTGCAAAATCTGAATAACTTTTGCATCTCTCCATAAATGTCCATTAAGGAGCAGTCTGCATGTCCATAATGTAAATTCATGAACAGATGCAAACGTTACGGATTTTTTCAACTATTAGTATATTTACTGAAAGTTGGTAACCCTATAGGTAATGTTGGTCATCTTACTTTAAAAAAGTAATTAGTTAAGTTACAAATTACTTCTCCCAAAAAGTAATTGCATTAGTAACTTGGTTACTACATTGGAAAAGTAATTAGCTACTCAGCAAAGTAACTGACTTTTTTTATATTCTATAGATGGGACTAGCGAGGGAAGTGAATGTCACCACCTCCATCGGTGAGATTGAGCCCCGTCGCCTGGTATGGATTTAAAGGGGAACCCCTATGCCTAAAAAACAGTGTGGGGGTCTGATTTATTAATCAGCTCCGGGGGTCTTCTTCCGACTTCTCCGCTCTGTTCGGCCTCTTCTTCGGGTGTCCAACCTCTTCTCCGGTGTCTTCTCCCGCTCTCTCCGGTTCTTCTTCTGGGCTCCTCTGCTATCTTCTTGCAGCTCTTTTACTAGCGGAGGAGCCCGGTCTCCTCCGTCCTTCTTCCTTCTTCTCTCTTCCTTCTTCTTCCGATGTTGACACGACGCTCTCTCCCACTGTAATGCCGTGTGAGCGCTGCGCGATCACTTATATAGAAATGGGGCATGGTCACCGGGTGATGTCACACGGTGGCCCCTCCCCTTATGATGTCAGGTCCCGAGGCATGCTGGGACTGTGATGGAAAAAGACCCCCGGAGCTGATTAATAAATTACTTTAAAAACCTGTGTTGTGTTTTTTTTATTAACACTTTTTTTCCCAGGTGAATGGGTAGGGGTACATCGTACCTCATACTCATTCACATAGGGTAGGGGGCCGGAATCTGGGGGACCCCTTATTAAAGGGGGCTCCCGGATTCTGATAAGCCCCCCACCCGCAGACCCCTATAACCAATGGTCAGGTTGTCGGGAAGAGGCCCTTGTCCTCATCAACATGGGGACAAGGTACTTTGGGCTCCCGGATTCTGATAAGCCCCCCACCCGCAGACCCCTATAACCAATGGTCAGGTTGTCGGGAAGAGGCCCTTGTCCTCAACAACATGGGGACAAGGTACTTTGGGGTGGGGGGCCTGCAGGGCCCCCTTCCCCAAATCACCCCCCCATGTTGAGGGCATGCGGCCTGGTATGGCTCAGGAAGTTGGGGCGCTCGCTTGTCCCCACCCTCTTTCCTGACCGGCTGGGCTGCATGCTTGGATAAGGGTCTGCTATGGACTTTGGGGGGACCCCCACGCCGTTTTTTCGGTGTAGGGATTCCCCTTTAAATCCATAGCAGGCGACGGGGCTAGTGAGGTGCCCATCTCGCCGATGGAGGTGGTGACATTTACTTCCCTCGCTAGTCCCGTCTACCTGGTCACGAGTGATAGATGTAATTGCGGTAACGCCGCCCAAGTAATGGGAACGGCGTTACTATGAGGGGAAGAGTAATCAGTTAGATTAGTCATTACCCTCTAAAGTAACTGTGTTAAGTACATTGCTGCCTATAGGTACTGTAAATATTCCCCAAACGTGCATTGTTTAGGAGATATTTTTTTATACATTCAGCTGGTGATGTCACTGGTGCATGCGCTCTGAAGTAATGGCATACCTGTGACATTCATTCAGAGTCCTGTGCCATAAAAGTTGGCTCCCGCGTGCATGCGTAAGAGTAACATCATTGCGGCTCTAACTTCTCACACAGCTTGAGTCTGTGAACCCAAAAGGAAGACCAAGTGAAGATGGACACACCTTTAGCGGTGACAGCACTTGCTGGAGAGCTTCATTCTAAGGTAAGCTTCACATAATGTGCCGTGCCGTGCCTTGCATGTTAAAAAAAAAACCTGCGGTTTACTACCGATTTAAGGTCTCCTAATGTTGCCGAATCACTATGTACCTCTTCTAAGCTCTCAACTATCTTCTCAAGGAAGTCCTGGTCTTTCACTAGGAGGTGCAGGATTAACCGTCATGCTTCCCCCGTAAGGTGTTGATGGCCAGTTCTGCCTCCTGAGTGGGCATAATCCCATGTGATCAAATCAGGCCTTGTAATTTCTTGGTCCAATCACCCAAGTCCTGACCTGGTGATATAAACTTATATAATTGTTGCAAGAATCCTGCCAGAAATAAGGAGTTCACTTTTGCAAGGGTGTTATGTTGCGTACTTCCTCTGGAGTAGTACTACCCATCACCATTGTCAGACATGCATATATACTATTTTTAAACGTCAAGTGTAACAGGGTTGGTAATAGGCCTAATGGTCCAAGGGAGAGTAAATGCAACTTGCAGTTTACTAAACAGGTGCAAATAAGAAATAATTATGCAAAACTGGGTCAGAATGTCAAGGAGCATGCACAATCTACACAGTAATAAATAACAGATAATGAAAGATGTACAAACATATAACTCTTCACAGCTATGTCTTCGTGGCTCAATCAGATTAACCTGTGGCTGCAAAGCATCGTCTCTATAAAATTATAATAACAGACAGAAAATCAGTACCTTGGTAAAACAGTTCAAAACGTAAACAGTTACTTACGCTTATTATAAACATCTCTCTCAGTGGAGTGAAGAGTAACTCCGGTAACACAGGCAAATAGCTAGAGGGATCCAAGTTACTAAGACAACATGCCACTGGGGCTTCAGTACTTTGGTAGCAATCGAATTGTGGCCTCCCATGGTAGATTGGTCTTTTGGAGAAACTGCATGCTATTAGGCTCTGGCCCGGCTGCCCACATACAAGTTCTGACAGTGGATGGACTCTCTCCCGACTGCAGATCACCTCTGCCAAGTCAGCCTGCTATGACAGATACCTCTGCCATATCAGGTACGGTCTCTCTTAGCTGTTGATAAAAACGTATCTTCCCCAGGGAGTATGGGGAAAATGAATTAAAGGGGCCTACTGTACATCTGAGCAAATGGGTACCCTGTTACAGTAACAAGTACCAAGTATAGCAATTAGGAAATTTGCAAACTGTGTCCAATATTTCATATTTAGTATTTTGTATCACATAATCTGTATACTGCATTTATAATTTTGAATTATGGTACCCTTTAGTGCTAGAAGTGTATATAGTCTTTTTGCGTTAGTGTAGGTACATTTTTGCAAGCTTGGTTGGCAGCCAAGCCTGTCTGTGTTTTTGTCCTGGGTTGGGCATAAATCCAGGGAGAGCTGGATGATTCACAGGCAGCATCACTGACATCTGCCCCCTACTTCTCAAATGTTCTGGAACCTTCTAGAAGAATGGAAAGGGAGGTCAGGTGGAGTTGGCCAGAATATTCTGAGGGCCCTGACTAATCACCAAATACTCTGGGTCAGCCCAGCTGGGGAGGAGTTGTTTGGGTGGAGGAGGCACTGGGAGCAAGGAGGACATCAGGAAAGAACAGCTCCAGCAAGTCTCCAGAAGCAACAGGAACAACCAAGAAGACTGATAAGTGACACACAGTCAGAAGGGCTAGAGTGCAGAGCCAGTCAGGAGGACTGTGGTGGCACAGGTAGTGGAAAGAGGCAGCTACAGCCAGGCTGGCAGGGTCTTCAGTGGTGGTACTAGGAGCAGTAGCCACACATGGTACAGCTATCACTAAGGATTACCTATTTTTGCTACACCATAGGGGCCCACGGTCCCTGCCTGTAAAGGGCATTTGCTTTGGACAGCTTTAGTGTCAGACTCTTAATAACAGTGATAGCTGCTCCTGGGAGTGATAGTCTGCAAGAAAGTGTATGTGCTTGAGGTGAAAGAGAAGAGGTTGTATATACCTGAGTGTATATAGTTCAGTCCCTATTTACATATCTTCAATCAAGTGGCCATCCCATATGCACCCTAGCCCCTTCCAAGTTCTATTCCCCTAATAAAACAAAAACAAAACAAAGTACAAGGACTGTTTCTTGACTTAATGTGTCTGGAAATTTGTGTGCCTGGTTGTGCAGGGTGGCAGACCTGTGTGTGATTTAATCTCAGCATAAATAGAGCTGCTCTGTGAAGCCCTCAGAGGTTTGTTAGAGAACCTTCATGAACAAAGATCATGAAGGCCAAGGAACACACCAGACATGTAAGGCCGCGTACACACGGGCGGATTGTCTGCCCAACTAAGTTCGTCAGACAATCCGACAGACAGTCCGTTCAAAATTTGAATGAACGGACTTGACCACACACGATGAGCAGACAGTCCGCTGAAAGCGTGCGTGATGATGTGTACAGCACGTACGACGGGACTAGAAAAACGACGTCCTATACACTGCAATGCAACCTTCGGCCGTGTAAATCCTTTCTGAGCATGCGCCATACTTAGTCCGTCCAACTTGCATACACACTAAACAACCAAGTTTGGACGGACAAAACCAAGTTTGAACGGACAAAATTACGGAAATTCCGTAAGACTTTGTTCGTCAGACAGTCCGCTGAAAAAGTCCGCTGAAGCCCACACACGAGCGGATTGTCCGCTGAAACACGGTTCAGCGGACTAAGTTGGACAGACAATCCGCCCGTGTGTACGCGGCCTTAGGGATAACATTGTGGAGAAGTTTAAAGCAGGGTTTGGATATAAAAAAAAATATCCCAAGCTTTGAACATCTCATGGAGCACAGTTCAATCCATCATTCAAAAATGGAAAGAGTATGGCACAACTGTAAACCTTCCAAGAGATGGCCGTCCACCTAAACTGACAGTCCGGGCAAGGAGAGCATTCATCAGAGAAGCAGGCAAGAGGCCCATGGTAACTCTGGAGGAGCTGCAGAGATCCAAAGCTCAGGTAGGAGAATCTGTCCACAGGACAACTATTAGTCGTACACTCCACAAATTTGGCCTTTACGGAAGAGTGGCAAGAAAAAAGCCATTGTTGAAAGAAAACCATAAGAAGTCCTGATTGTAGTTTGCGGGAAGCCATGTGGGGGACACAGCAAACATGTGGAACAAGGTGCTCTGGTCTGATGAGATTAAAATTGAACTTTTTGTTCTAAAAGCAAAACACCATGTGTTGCAGAAAACGAACACTGCACATCACCCTGAACACATCATCCCCACCGTGAAACATGGTGGTGGCATCAACATGTGGTGGGGATACTTTTCTTCAGCAGGGACAGGGAAGCTGGTCAGCAGGGGTGAGCTTTATGTTCGAGTCGAACTCATGTTCGACTCGAACATTGGCTGTTCGCCAGTTCGCTGAATAGCGAACAATTTTGGGTGTTCGTGGCAAATTCGAAACCGATGGAACACCCTTTAAAAGGCTATGGGAGAAATCAGAAGTGCTAATTTTAAAGGCTTATATGCATGGTATTGTCATAAAAAGTGTTTGGGGACCTGGGTCCTGCCCCAAGGGACATGTATTAATGCAAAAAAAAGTTTTAAAAATGGCAGTTTTTTCGGGAGCAGTGATTTTAATTATGCTTAAAGTGAAACAATAAAAGTGTAATATCCCTTTAAATTTCTTACCTGGGGGGTGTCTATAGTATACCTGTAAAGGGGCGCAGGTTTCCCGTGTTTAGAACAGTCTGACAGCAAAATGTTTTCTAAAGGAAAAAAGTAATTTAAAACTACTCACGGCTACAATGAATTGTCGGTCCGCAATACACATAAAAGTTCATTGATAAAAACGGCATGGGGATTTCCCCACAGGGGAACCCCGAAACAAGATTAAAAAAAATGTGTGGGGGTTCCCCTAAATTTCATACCAGGCCCTTCAGGTCTGGTATGGATATTAAGGGGAACCCCGCGCCAAAAATTTAAAATAAAAAAACAGGTGGGCGCCCCCCTCAGAATCCATACCAGACCCTTATCCAAGCATGCAACCTGGCAGACCGCAGGAAAAGAGGGGGGACAAGAGAGCGCCCCCCCCTCCTGAACCCTACCAGGCCACATGCCCTCAACATTGGGAGGGTGCTTTGAGGTAGCCCCTCAAAGCACCTTGTTCCCATGTTGATGGGGCGTAGGACCTCATCCCCACAACCCTTGCCTGGTGGTTGTAAGGGTCTGTGGACGGGGGGCTTATGGGAATCTGGAAGCCCCCTTTAACAAGGGGACCCCCAGATCTCGGCCCCCGCCTGTATGAATTGGTAATGGGGTACAAATGTACCCCTCCCATTTCACAAAAAAAGTGACAAAAGGTTAAAAAAGACAAGATAAAGTTTTTGACAAGTCCTTTATTAAATTCCTCTTCTTTCATCTTCTTTCTTCTGGTCTTCCTTCTGTGTTCTTCTTGTTTCTCCAACTTCTTCTCCATCTTCTTCTTCATCTTCTTCTTTCTCCACTCTTCTTGTCCCGCATCTTGCTCCAGCTTCTTCTCCGTGCCGTCCGCACATAAACGGGTGACCCCGCCCCCCTCTGACAACACAGGGAAAGCCATAGGGAAGCCCCATGCATCAGAGGAGAGCGGGGTCACCAGGTTATTTAAGAAGTGTCAGAAGAATCCAATCGTCACACGGCTGAAAACTCCCACAGAGGTGGATCGTGCGGATGGCACAGAGAAGAAGCTGGAGCAAGATGCAGGACGAGAAGAGCGGAGGAAGAAGAAGATGAAGAAGAAGATGAAGAAGAAGATGAAAAAGTGTTTGGCTTTCTTGGATTACAGCCCAGTCCTATTCACTTCTTGGGAGAGTTTGACAGGTGGTGCCACCTGTTAAACTTAGCATTTTGCCTTAACGTTTCCACAAGACAAAACAAAGCAATGTGTATTCACCCAAGTGGCACCATGTGAACTTGTAGGTTGTGGGTTGGAAGCTGTAAAATCTTTGGTCAACTGACATTTTTTACATGCCTCTGGTCGCATACATGTGAAATAAGCCTCAGAATGTATGGCCAGCTTTATAGAATGCTGGATAAAGTCTGCTATCAGAAGTCTGCATAATATTTCAGACCTACTAATTCCAAATTCTAAATACATACCAGTGTATGGGGCAGCAAAGGTTCATAAAATGTACAAAGTGTAATACACGATAAACGAGAATATTTGGGATGCTTCTAGCACGTAGCTGTGCCACGGGCAAGAGAGGGCAGAGACTAGAACAAGATTTGACACAAAGCAGTTGATTCACTGAATATAAATGTAGATGGATCTCCAGAGTAAGATAATAAACAGAATAGCAAATAGACATCTGGTGACGGTACTAAACAAATATATTGACTTATTGCTTTTAAAAGGAAATTATCCTTCTGTTTATTCTTTCATCACAAAGGTATAAAAAGGAAGTATTGGAGGTGTATTACCTCTTTCTTCAGTTGTTGTTGGTCCTTTCCATGTTTGGAGAGATGGTCAGAGGCCTTTTGTGAATTTGTCTTCTATGAAACCTCATGGCTGTATGCCTCAAAGCAAACCTTTACCCTCGCTTTCTTCAATTCCACTACTGCTCCCCTCCTCTTTATTATCAGATTTTCTTTTATTTTTACTATTTTTCAAATAACTTTTTTTGGAGAATCCTGGCCAAATTTCCTGGATTCTTGCTTGGGTGAGGATGACTTATTTGTTGCCCACAGTCTCCTTTGATGTGTGACATGGGTGTCCCAGGAGGTACTCTACAGCACATGCTCCACAGCACCAACAGGGGGGTGGCTGTCTTTTCCAGGTTCTTACAGTCAACCCCTGATGATGCGCTGTTATACATGAGCATCATCAAGGTGCCATCTGCAAGAACCCAGAAGAGATAGCTTGCCCCCTGATGATTTCAGGGTAGAAGATGATGGCGCATGACCTAACCCAGCAAAAAAAGGTAAGGGGATGGGGGCAGGTGAAGTTTCTCTTTAAGCTGAACACAATCCAATTGAGGTCATTGTTAGAAGGTATGACACTAGTTGCTGCACACCTCCAACTTTAATCAGCACTTCCTGAGGAGAGCAGCATTAGACACTTTGCACCAGGAGATTATATGTTTGAGTATGTTTAACTGGGCCTGACCCACATCCATTAGGACCCAGGTTATTGCTAAGACAAGCATTGTTCTAATGTTTAAAAGTTTCATCATGGCGTTAACGAAAGCCAGCAATAGGTGGATCAAATTTTGGCCAGTTCAGCAGGGACTTGATCTAGCTAAGGGAATCTATGAGCAGGCTGGTTGTACTGAAATCGATTGAAGCATGTTGGAATTTTTTTTTCATGCGATCACTACTGGTGGCTATAGCTGCCAGCAGTGATCATTGTGTTGTGCCAGTGGGGTAGGCTCTCTGCCAGGAGAACACAATAGCACTGCAGGAGGGATTCCCCCATCAATACTGACTTTGTTGATGGGGAAATCAAGCAATGGTGGAAGGAAAGAAAATTGCACTATGGGCTGCTTAAGGTGGGCTGAATGAAACATGGGTTGAAGGAAAGAAAATTGCTTGATTCCCTATCAACAAAATCAGCGTTGATGGAACCTCTCCCGCTGCCCTATTGTATCCTGACAACAGAAGATTTCCCAACCACCAGAATAAAATGAGTCATAGCTGTGATCAAACATAAAAAACAAACCAAAAGGCTGGTTATACTGAAATCAATTAATAGACTTCAGTACAACCAGCCTGTGCATAAATAAATCAAAATTCTTGCTGAACTGGCTGAATTTAAATCCGCCTATGGCCAGCTTTAACAACCCAGATGGTCCTGTCTCTGCTAACGGAGATGGAGTTCCGATGGTGTGTGCAGTCTATGTAATCTGATTTTCTGACTTCTCAGGTGTAGCATGAGCTGGAGAAATCTGCTTCTCTTGCTTGGATTACTTCATCTGCTTTTAGTGGTAAATGTGAAACATTGATATGTAACAGTTTATGAAGATCTGAGTAAAGCGATCCCCCACTGCTCTCTAACTAATTACAAAATCAAAAAACTCACAAATAGTACCTTAAATCTGTGTTCACATTTTCTTTTTTTCATGTTTTTGGGAGTGTCCTTCTTCAGGTGCCTACATCCCTGCCTGGGTGTCATGGACATTTCCTATTGACTGTCCAGTGGTAGGATCTTCAGAGGCTCCAGGAGATTACAGCAGCATGTAGGGATGAGCCGAACACCCCCCGGTTCGGTTCGCACTAGAACTTTCGAACGGACCCCAAATTCGTACGAACGTTAGAACCCCATTGAAGTCTATGGGACTCGAACGTTCGAAATTAAAAGTGCTAATTTTAACGGCTAATATGCAAGTTACTGTCCTAAAAAGGGTTTGGGGACCAGGCTCCTGCCCCAGGGGACATGGGTCAATGCCTAAAATGTTTTTAAAAATGGCCGTTTTGGCGGGAGCACTGATTTTAATGACGATTAAAGTGAAAAAAAAAGTGCAATATTCCTTTAAATATGGTGCCTGGGGGGTGTCTGAAGTATGCCTGTGAAGTGCCACGTGTTTCCCGTGTTTAGATCAGTCCCTGCACAAAATGACATTAAACGGAAATATCACCATTTAACCACTTGCCGCCCCCCCCTATAGGGAATTGACGGCGGCAAAGTGGTTTCATAATCCTAACCGGACGTCATATGACGTGATTAGGATTATGAGCCGCTGCGCGCCCCCGGGGGCGCGCATCGCGGCGATCGTTGTTGCGGGGTGTCAGTCTGACACCCGGCAACTACGATCTCGGTAAAGAGTCTCCGACGGAGACTCTTTACCATGTGATCAGCCGTGTCCAATCACGGCTGATCACAGTGTAAATGGGAAGAGCCGGTGATCGGCTTTCCCTCACTCGCGTCTGTCAGACGCGAGTAGAGGAGAGCCGATCGGCTGCTCCTCTGACAGGGGGGGTCTGTGCTGATCGATTATCAGCACAGCCCCCCCGAGGATGCCCACACTGGACCACCAGGGACACCACTAGACCACCAGGGAAAGGGTAATAAAATCCATAATCCTCCCTAGACCACCAGGGATGCCAGTCAGCACAATGGGTGCCAATCAGTGCCCATAATGGATGCCAATCAGTGCCCACAATGGGCATCACTGATTGGCATGCATTATTGTTTGGCACTGATTGGCATCCATTACTATAACACCGATGCCGCCTATGAGTGCCCACCTGTGCCGCCTATGAGTGCCCACCTGTGCCGCCTGAGTGCCCACCTGTGCCGCCTATGAGTGCCCACCTGTGCCGCCTATCCATGCCCACCTGTGCCGCCTATCTATGCCCACCTGTGCCGCCTATCCATGCCCACCTGTGCTGCCTATCCATGCCCACCTGTGCCGCCTATCCATGCCCATCCGTGCCGCCCATCCGTGTCGCCCATCCGTGCCAGCTATCAGTGCCAATTTGTGCCACCTATCAGTGTCCGTCCGTGTTACCCATCCGTGTCGCCCATCCGTGTCGCCCATCCGTGTCGCCCATCCGTGACGCCCATCCGTGTCGCCCATCAGTGCCGCCTATCAGTGCCACATCATTGGTGCCACATTGGTGCCCATCAGTGCCACCTTATCAGTGCCCATCAGTGTAGCCCCATCAGTGCCCATCAGTGAAGGAGAAAACGTACTTATTTACAAAGTTTTGAAACTGAAACAAAAAAAAACATTTTTTTTTTCAAAATTTTCGGTATTTTTTTATTTGTAGCGCAAAAAATAAAAACCGTAGAGGTGATCAAATACCACCAAAAGAAAGCTCTATTTGTGGGAAAAAAATGATAAAAATTCCATTTGGGTACAGTGTAGCATGACCGCGCAATTGTCATTCAAAGTGCGACAGCGCTGAAAGCTCAAAATTGGTCTGGGCAGGAAGGTGTTTAAGTGCCCTGTATTGAAGTGGTTAAAACTGCTTGCGGTTTTAATGTTATATCTGGTTCCTGCAATATGATTGAAAATCATTGAGAAAAATGGCATGGGTAGCCCTCCCTGCCCATTACCAGCCTATTTGGGTCTTGTACGCATATTAAGGGGAACCCTGTACCCATATTTAAAAAAAGGAAATGCGTGTGGCCCCCAGGCCCTATATACTCAGAACAGCAGTATACAGGCGGTGCAAACAAGACAGGGACTGTGTAGGTTTGTTGTGTTAAGTTGAATCTGTTTGTAATTTTCAACTGGTACATTTTTAAAGTGTAGCTCCAGTCAAAAAAACTATTTTTAAGCTTTTTGGAAAACATAGGGAAGGGTTATCACCCCTGTATAATTTGTTTTGTCGTCCATCTTTTTTCATCTCACTTGCTGTTGTCTCCTTCCGTTTGCAAGTAGGAGATGTTTGTAAGTTGGATGTTTGAAAGTAGGGGCCTGCCCTATATGCTCTGCAGAAATGGCGGAACAAGGTGTTGGTTTTGCCACAACATTGTAAGCCCTCAAAGTGACTCTTGGTGGGCGCTGGAGCGCCCTGCTGTGAACGATTATATCAAGAATTGTAATTACATGCCATTGTTGAACAGTGGTAGAAAAATTGACCTTTGGTGGTTGTGGTGCTGGTGCCACAACACTATAAGTCCTCACCGTTACTCTGGGTGGGCACAGGAAGGGGCCCTCCTGTGAAATATTATATCAAGAATTGTAATTACATGTCCCTGTTAAACAGGGGCAGAAAAATTTGGCCTTAGGCACTGGTGCTGGTGCCACCACACTGCAACCTCTTCCATATACTCTAGTTTTATTGCAGGAATTAGCCCTGCTGCAAAGCATTGCATCAACAATTGTAATTAAACGCCCCTGTTAAACAGGGGCAGAAAAATTGGGCCTTAGGCACTGGTGCTGGTGCCACCACACTGCAACCTCTGCCATATACTCTTGTTTTATTGCAGGAATTAGCCCTGCTGCAAAGCATTGCATCAAAAATTGTAATTAAACGCCCCTGTTAAACAGAGGCAGAAAAATTGGGCCTTAGGCACTGGTGCTGGTGCCACCACACTGCAACCTCTGCCATATACTCTTGTTTTATTGCAGGAATTAGCCCTGCTGCAAAGCATTGCATCAAAAATTGTACTTAAATGCCCCTGTTAAACAGGGGCAGAAAAATTGGGCCTTAGGCACTGGTGCTGGTGCCACGACACTGCAACCTCTCCCATATACTCTTGTTTGATTGCAGGAATTAGCCCTGCTGCAAAGCATTGCATCAAAAATTGTACTTAAACGCCCCTGTTAAACAGGGGCAGAAAAATTGGGCCTTAGGCACTGGTGCTGGTGCCACCACACTGCAACCTCTCCCATATACTCTATTTTTATTGCAGGAATTAGCCCTGCTGCAAAGCATTGCATCAAAAATTGTAATTAAACGCCCCTGTTAAACAGGGGCAGAAAAATTGGGCTTTAGGCACTGGTGCTGGTGCCACGACACTGCAACCTGCAACGTACAACACGTACAACGTGACTAGAAAAAGGAAGCTCAATAGCCAGTAGCCAACAGCTTCTGTCTCGTAGTTGAATCTGAGCAAGCGTGATTTTTGGCATGTCGGAATTGCATACACACGATCGGAATAACCGATAGAAAGTTATTACATTGGGAAAATTGAGAACCTGCTATCAATTTTTGGCTGGCGGAAATTCGGACAGCTAAATTTCGACGGAGCAATACACTAGCTATATAGGTGAGTTGAATATAGCAGTGTATACTGCGGTCAGGGCACGCAGACAACAACCACTACACAACAGCAAGATCGAAAATCGTGCAAAAACGATCGGTGTGTACTGTGTTGAAGGTACACAGAACACCCACTAACTCCTGCAGATGCCTTTATTATAGAACACCAGAGATAAAGGGGCATATACAGATGTATACTGTGCTGTGCTGGAGGCACACACAACTTCCAATAACTCAGATGGCAAGTGGGTTCAAATAGAGAACAGCTATGTAGGTGGATATAGCGGTATGTACTGGGTACAGAGCACGCAGACAGCACGCACAAGCTCCTAACACTACTGACTGCAAGCTCTATTATAAACGATAGATCACTAGCTATATAGGTGAGGTGAATATAGCGGTGTATACTGCGGTCAGGGCACGCAGACAACAACCACTACACAACAGCAAGATCGAAAATCGGCCGAAAACGATCGGTGTGTACTGTGTTGAAGGTACACAGAACACCCACTGCTTCAGATGCCAACACACTACACAAGGCCGCCGCGCCGGCGGCCTTATATAGTGTGGGGCGTGCACTACACAGCCTGAGCTATGATTGGCCCCAGGCATCCTGCCTGTGGCCAATCATGGCTCTCCTCGCTGCTGGTGCTGCGATTGGCCAAGCATGCGGGGTCACAGTGCATGCTTGGCCAATCATGAGCCAGCAATGCACTGCACCATCGCAGTGCATTGTGGGCCGTGAGCGCCACATGAATTTGGTGCGAACGGACCAAAATGTTCGGACTTCGCCGAACGGACGAACAGCCGATATTTGATGAAAGCAGAGGCCCTGGAGAATAAAACGATGGCTGTTGCAATTTTCTTATTGTAGCAACCTCTCATGTTCTACTAGTGTTAGTGCAGGCACATTTATGTTATGACTTACAGTTAGTTTGTGAGTCTCAGTTTGGTCAGGGTTTACTGCAGGTCAGGCGAAATCACAGAGGCACATCTCTGCTACCTCCACCTAGATCCGGAAGTTTGGAGAAACTCCCAGAAGTTAGTGGGCGGAGGCCAGGAAGGACCGATCTGCATACTTGAGGGAACTTGACCAATCCCCAGTCAGAATGCTCTGGCATGGTGGCTAAGTCAGCGCTTAAATATGAAGGAGCTTTGTCAGCAGAGGGGTCGGGTGGAATATAGAGTGCTGATGAGACTGTTGGTTACCCAGAGGGAGCTCTGGGTCTTGGGGGGGTGGGGGGCTTTGCCTTCCAGCTGAGCTTGGCTTTTGGCTGAATTGTGGTTTGAAAGGAATCTTACCTGAGGAGCAGCAGGGAACAAGAAGTACAGAGTGAGTACATCAGTACACCCAGGGATTCCCAAGGGGTGAGACCGCCACATGTAGCAAACTTTCAGGAGGGCAGTGCTGTGTTTAACCCTTCCTATCTTTTGCCATGGTAGATCTTCAGAGCAGCCAGGTGGGCTAGTGGACAAGCAGCCAGGAGGGCTGGTACTTCCTGAAGGCAGTTGAGCTGGGAGCAGTTTCTATGGAGGATTTGGAAATACTCCTGAATGCAAATTACATTACAACACACTGCGTTATTTTCTGGAAAGCACTGAGAGTTCCTAATCCTTAAGGGGCTTTTGCTTTTGATAAACAAAGACTGTTTGAGGCCAGGAGGGAAGACCATCCAGGATGTTTGTACATAGGGAGGAAGTTGTCCCCAATCGTTGTTTTCAGTCAAGTTGGGCATCCCATAACCGCTTTACCGCTTCCAAGTTATCACCCTTATTAAAACAAACATAAGCTCAAAAATAGTTTCTTGTGTCTGTATGGGAGTGGAGAATGCTTGTTGCCTGGCTGTGCAGGAGTAGGGGAACTAGTTGCCAGCAGCTCCTGTGGGGGTAGTGCTACATTATTTTATACAAAATCTGCACGGCTGTTTATCACATTTTTTTGGGAAAAAATGCATGAAAATTCATTTTAGTGCACTCAAAACACAATATAATACTCAATTTTTATTAAATATAGAAGATCATGTTGCACTGAGTAAATAGATATCAAGATTTAAAATGTCATATGCCTGCAAAATTGTCTATAGTGGATGCTTTAAAAGCTTTTACAGGTTAGCAGTTCAGTCATGAATTATGCGCCTAGAATTATTGCTCTCACTCTGATGTGTGGTGCAATCAATGTTTGCATATGTGTGCCAGACCTACGCTCATGTTTGCTTTTGTGTGTATGCACTGAGGGACGGGGTGCTTTTAATATTTATAAAATTATTTTTATGTATATATATATATATATATATATATTTTTTTTTTTTACATTTGTATATTTACCTTTTTTGCTACCACACAGGGGCTAACAAGCCCCTCACAGTGCTTTACAGCTGTCTGGATTATTTTTGTGTGTGTTGAGGTGTGCTAAAGCACAATCAATTTCAATGGAGTGCATACAGCAACCCACTTCAACACACACAATTGTACACACTTTC
Source organism: Lithobates pipiens (assembly GCF_037356315.1). Classification (NCBI taxonomy): domain Eukaryota; kingdom Metazoa; phylum Chordata; class Amphibia; order Anura; family Ranidae; genus Lithobates; species Lithobates pipiens. The sequence goes on from NW_027507748.1 coordinate 65,000,462, forward strand.
ACTCTTGATGTGAACAGACCCTAAGGGGACGTTCATACCCACAGCGCCTGAGGCCAAAAAAGGGTTAAAAGCACCGCTGCATCAGCGCTTCGGCAGCGCTGTCCATTGATTTCATGGGCAGGGGCGCTTTGGGAGCACTGTATACACTGCTCCTAAAGCGCCTCAGAGAGGCTTCTAGCAGGACTTTTTTTGATGTCCTGCCAGTGCACCGCTCCAGTGTGAAAGCACTCAGGCTTTCACATTGGAGTGACAAGAGAGGCTATTTACAGTGTGAAAGGGGTCTAATGCTGCGTACACACAACCGGACTTTCCAGCAGAAAAGGTCTGATGGTCTTCCCGACAGACATTCGACGGAGTTACGACGGACTTCCGAATGAACGGACTAGTCCGTTTGAAAGTCCGTTTGTTTTGAATGTGATGACGTACGACAGGACTAGAAAAGGAAGTTCTATAGCCAGTAGCCAATAGCTGCCCTTGCGTCGTATTTGGTCCTTCGAACCAGCATACAGACGAATGGTTTTCCCGATGGGAATTGAGTCCATTGGACAGATTTGAAACATGTTCTATTTCTAGGTCCGTCTGAATTTTTTAAATAAAAACGATCAGATTATCCCACACACGATCGGAATATCCAACGGAATGATTCAGTCGGACCTGTTCTGCCGGAAAGTCCGGTCATGTGTATGTGGCATTAGTGTCTCCCAACAGTAAGAGAATACAGCCATGTGTACAATATTTTCAGTAATTAGCAGCAGCCACCTAGAGAGTTTATTTTTTTATTTTTTTTACTGGCATGATTATACATAAAATATTCAGATAAAACAATTGGAACTGTCTCTGTTCTAGACATTATTCTAGACATTATTAGTATTTTCTTAATTTAATTATTTATTTAATTATTTCTGAAAATGCAGTCATTTTGGGGGGAGGGTTAAAAAAATACTCTGCCCTGGGTGTCAAATACACTAAATACACCATTGCCCTCTTGTGTGAACAACCGGTAAAGGCAATACTTACCCTCTTCCCATTCTAGCAGTACACTCTGGGGTTAATTTACTAAAGGCAAATCTTACTAAATGAGGTAAAGCTTCACTTTGCAAAGAATACTCAATCACGTGTAAGGAAAATAAAAAAACAGCATTTTTGCTTGTACATGATTGGATGATAGAAGTCAGCAGAGCCCCTGCTCGTTCACTAAGCTGTGGAGCAATTGCACTTGCAGGGTGCACAGTCTATTTGCCTTTAGTAAATCAACACCTATATGTCCTCCTCACAAATTGAATGCCACGCCACTTCCTGCCACAACCCCTTCCCGTGAGCCCAGGCCGCCATGGACACACCTTTTGGCACAACCATAGTTTAATGCTGCATATAATATTTATGTTGCTAATTTTTTAGAAAGTTCTATGCAGCATTGAAGGTCAATGCCAAAGGTAAAGAAGGAGGTAAGAACTCGCCATAGGTCTGCATGGAATACATGCATAATTATGATGTGCATGCTTCACATTTCTGAAAGTTGGTTGTAAACCTCAGGTTTTTATAGGTAAGTCTATAATAAGGCTTACATATAGATAATATAAATATCTCCTAAATGTGCACTGTTTAGGAGATATTTACTATATATACAGCTTAAGACATCATCAGTGCATACACTCTAAAGGAATGGCCACCTGGGGCCGTTCCTTCATAATCCTGTGCCATAAATGACAGCTGGCCCTCGCATGCGTGGGAGTGACATCATCGCAGTTCCAGCTAGTCACACAGCTGGAGTTCACGGACCTGGAAGGAAGACAGGTAAAGATGAGATTGCATTGCTGGAATGCTTTGTTTTCAGGTTAGTTTCACATAATATGCTAGTAGAGGAGGGATTAAATACCCTCCTAGCAGCAAGCATCAGATATAGACTGATTACTGAGATCTGCTGGCTGCTGGTTGACACCCTCTGGAGGGCAGTGGAACTACAACCCTCCGCCCAGGGAACCACAGTGCCACCAGCAGGTGATCCAGGCCCTGACATGTAACATGATAGGGACCATGGCAGATGACACAACAAACAAAAGGCTCACCAAACCCCAACCCCTCTTTGCATGCAGCTTTCATCAAGATATTACCTAGTGATTTTACCACAAGGGTCCTCCCTCTCATAGCATGGCAATGTTCTGTCCTTTTCTTCCAATTGTTCTGCAGTGTTGTCCCCCTGTCAAATGCTCTGTTTAACCAGTTCCTGGCCAGCCTATAGTCAAATAACAGCCAGGCGGTAACTCTAGATCTGGGTGGATGTCATATGACGTCCTCCCCAGAACATGAGCTGCGCTGTGGCGCAATCTGTCACCTGCTGACAGCTGTACAAAATGGATGGCTTCTATTTATGCCATTCATTGTGTGCTAATGTGTTGATCTCTGCGATTGGGCACAGTGATCACATGGTACAGATGGGGCCAATCACAGCCCATGTGTACCATGTGATTACCTGTGGCCAACCAAAGCTAATCACAAAAGTATTCAGGGAGCAAATATAGGGAAGGGGCCTATGCATGGAACACTGGAGTGTTCCATGCATAGGCCCCTTCCCTATATTTGCTCCCTGAATAAGATTTATGAGGATGAGGATACCGGCTATATTATCATTATTGTTTTTTAATATTCAGGCACGTTTATCAACTAATCACAAAAGTAAACACTGAATTTTCAATCCGTAAAAAGGGTTGTCTATAACAGTAATAATCACTGTGTGCAAAAGAAAGCCAAAACCCTAATAACCTCCCCAGAGTAGTACAGTGTTACTATGGTGACAATATGCAAAAAAAAAAAAAAATCATAAAAAAAGTAAATAAATTAAATTAAAATATATACATCATATATATATATATATATATATATATATATATATATATATATATATATATATATATATATATATATATATATATAATTTTTTTTTACATACTGTCATAATTCAGTGCCTCTGATCACCACCACACTAGTTATATGTTGATGCTGTACTACATGCTGTACTACACTGAGTATGTAAAAAAAAAAAATTCTTGATTCTTTTTAAAAATTGTGGCAAAAAATTACAACTTCAAAAAAAATCGCCGTGCCTCTTACTAAATACTTTGGACTGTTTCCAAAAAGGGGTAATTTTGAGCATATTTATACTGTCCTGCATTTTCGGGTCTCGATAAATGAGATAGGCCGTAAGTCAGGATTGGTAGATTTTCATGTATACTATAGTTTGTGGACCCTATAACTTTCCTACAGACCAATAAATAAACACTGATTTGGGTTATTTTCACCAAAAAAAGTAGCAGAATATATTTTGACCCAAATTTATGAAGAACGATTATTTATGTGCAAACCTTTATAACAGCAAAAAAGAATAATGTTTTGTTTTTTTTCAAAATTTGCAAAAAATAAAAAAGCCAGTGGTGAATAAATACCACCAAAAGAAAACTCTATTTGTGTGAGAAAAAAAAAATATATTGTATGACTGTGCAATTGTCATTTAAAGTCTGAAAGTTGAAAATTGGCCTGGGCAGGAAGGGGGTGAAAGTGCCTGGTATTGAAGTAGTTAATGGAGACTGTGTTCATTGCACATGTTCCACTGTTATCAACGTGAGTGCAAGTATTTTATTTTAAAAAATTTCTTATAACACACAGCACTCTAGCAAACTAAATATACTTCAATAATGCTTTAAAATTGGAACTCTTAATGGAATTTGATTTTTTTGTCTCCTGTCTCTCCTATATTATGTTTTTTTTTTTCTACAAAAGCTCAATGCATTGAATTAGTATTACAGAAGTGATTTTGTTTCCATACACAGGTAGGTGTTTTGTCAAATTGATTGCTTTTAGTGGATAGCTAAAACCTGTTTTAACAATACAAGCTTTCAGAATTGACAGATCTTGGAAAACATAAAACCTGATTTTGAAAAATACTCATGGAAACATTTGCCAAGGAGGTAATAATAGCAGGTCACATCACGTAATGGAACCACCCTCTGGTGTGGAACATGCAGTCCTGCAGGTAAGAGCGGCTTTCAGGCACGAGGCTGCCTTGTAAATGACAATGTTTGCCCAATGCCCTGTTGAGATGACTTTGATATGACATCACTTTCTTTATTATACGGCTATTGGCTGCCAACCATAGATTTGGAGCTGTGCCGCCTCATACATAAACTTCTAATTTTCTCTGCATGGTTTCACATGCCACGTGCGCTGTGAGTCATACAACTTGAAAAGATGTCAGGTAGAGTTTATATTTACTTTAACAAACAACATTATATATGTCATGTGCAGCTTTGTATTTCTTCAGCCCCCCCAGCATATAGTATATATGTTATTAGACATGTGCACTGCTGAAAAATGTATTCATTTTTGTTTCATTCATCTTTTTTTTTTTTTTTTTTTTGGGTGATTCGTTATTATTCGTAAATTTATAAATGTCAAAATTCATAAATTCTAAAATTCGTAAATTCGTACATTTGAAAATCCCAAAAATTCTAAAATCTAAAAATACTAATATCTGAAAATTAGAAAATTTGTAAATTCGAAAATCCAAAAATTCGAAAATAAGAAATCAAATCTGAAAATTTGAAAGAAAAAAAATCTGAAAATTCAAAATAATAATTCACTAAATAACTAATGAAATAGTAACTAACTATTAAATTATAGGTATTGGATTTTCCAAAGTTACGAATTAATAAAAAATCATAAAAAGTTTTTATTCTTATTATTATTTATTATTATTAATTTGTTACGTTCCTTTCGTTTAGAAATGGCATTTGTTGTTTCCGAATAATTTGTAACTTTGTATAAATTTGTATTTGTTCCGTTCACTAACAGACAAAATTTGGAATACAAAATACCTATAATTGAATAGTTAGTTATAGTTAAGTTATCAGATAACAGTTCATTTTCAGATTTTCTAATTTTGGGATTTTCAAATTTTGATTCTTATTTTCAGATTTTCGAATCTCCAAGTTTCCGAAAATTTCAGATTTTCAAATTTCCGAATTTGAGAATTTACTAATTTTGGAATATTCAAATTTATGAATATTGGGAAAAATGTGTTAAATGTGTTTTCTTTCATTCGGATATTTCTGAATTAATGAATTTGTCAAAATTTGTTAAAAAATTAATTTGGAACGAAACAAATTGCACTTGTCTATAGGTTAAAAAAAGCAGCATAGCCTACAATACAATCCCTATACAGGTAATGTTCTGTTTGTTATGCCGTGTACACACGACCGGACTTTTCGACAGCAAAGGTCCGACGGAACTAATCCATTGGACAATTCGATCGTGTGTGGGCTCCATCGGACCTTTGCTGTCCAAAAATCTGACGAACTATAGAAATAGAACATGTTTCAAATTTTTTTGCCGGAACTCCGCCGGACCCAGTTCCTATCGAGAAATCCGTTCATGTGTATGCTAGTCAGATGGACAAGAACCGATGCTAGCTATTGGCTACTGGCTATGAACTTCCTTATTCTAGTCAGGTCGTACGTCATCACGTTCGATTCCGTCGGACTTTGGTGTGATTGTGTGTGGCCAAGTCCGTTCATTCGGAAAGTCAGTCGGAACTCCGCCGAAAGTCTGTCAAAAAGTCTGGTCGTGTGTACGTGGCATTAGAGTTTGTGGCCAGTAAGGTTTTGCATAATCTATTACTCAAGATTAAATTCTTGTGCTTCTGTTTTTATGTACTCTGGTTAGGTCTATGCACATTTCTGAATGTTCATGAAAACAATGGAAGACAGCTTCTACAGTTCAGCTTGGAGTATTTTTAAATGAGGAAGCACATAACAATTGCAAGGCCTACTGTAGGACCCTGGGACACATGCCGTTAGTCTATCTGCATTTGCCTCCAGCATGTGACCGAATTTCTCTCATTGATGGTACAGTAGTTAAATTTGTCACTTTTGTTCAGGAAGTTTGGCCAAAATGGAAGTTAGGGATAAATTGTTTCACATCAGTCTGCTCTCTGTCATTGTAATTTTGAGGTCTTGTTGTTCTTGTTGACGTAGAAGGTAACTCAAGTTGAACTGGAAGGACTGGTGTCTTTATTCAAGTGATTGAATATATTAAACTGTACTGACCACGGCACTTCTGACAGATTCCCTCTTTATTATAATGGCACAGGGATTTTAAATGACTCCCCAGAATGCATGGAGGGATTCCTGGACTGCAAGATGCAATATCTATCCCATGGAGGGAAAGAAATAAGTATTATACAGCCAAAGTCCCTGGACTGTGGCCCAAGACTAACCAGCCCTTTTAGTTCCCCCACAGACAGGCTAATGTACCGGTACTGCTGCTGATTAAACTTGTAGCAGGTGGTTTTGGCCAACCTCTGCAGGCAGATTCTGAACCTCCCTGAGCTTGCCGGCTCCATGGGACAGTTGGCAACCCAGGCAACCTAGGAGAATCATATGAAATCACATGAAAGTTGGATAGATGTCACTCCATTATGACAGGGCTGCAGCTGGGACTAGAGGAGCAGTTTTGGCAAGAGCTGCTCCATCTGCGACCAGCACCTAACCATCGCTCCAAGTGTCTTTTGATGAAAATGCCTGCCAGAAATCCTTCAAAAGGCCCAGATCTTTATGGACAAAAAAGGCCATAATGGATATTTACAGATAGTTGAAAATATAATTGATTTTTACAAACTCACTGTAAATTTATGAAGAGTTGGCAACCCTCCTAACCTAGAAGAATCATATGGCACATGAAAGTTGGACAGATGCCACACCGGCATAACAGGGCTTCAGCCAGGACTAGAAGAGCAGTATCGGCAAGAGTGTCCGCATGCTCCTTCTACGACCAGCACCTACCCAATGCTCCCAGTGTCTTTTGGCGGAGGTGCCTCCCAGTACTCCTTCAAGTGGCACCTTTTTTCAGACAGAAAATGTCCAAAATGGACATTTCCGGACAGTTGTAAAAATCATTGATTTTTACAAACTGTCTGTACATTTATGGATGGTTGGCAACCCTGCTAACCTAGTAGAATCATATGGTATATGAAAGTTGGACAGATGCCAAACCATGAAATCTTTACCTGATGATGAAATCTCACTATGTTATAACCTGCAGTTTTTTTAAGGCCAATTCACATTTTCACATTGTAATGCTTTGCGTGAACTGGTGATAATTAATAAAGATTTATTAGAATAGGGTGCCAATGGATTGCAACACAATCAAAATTGGACATGCACCATTTATCTGCCGTGGCATACAACAACAATGCCTTATGTCTTTTACAACTAGTGATGGACGAACTTCCGACGGGACGTTTCGCGAAAGCGAAATGCGAACGGACCCAAACGTTCGCGAAACCGAACGTTCGCCGCGGGCCCCATTGACTTCAATGGGAGGCGAACTTTGCAAACCTTCATGTCGAATTTGCGGCCACGTGGTAATTATTAGGGGGTAAAACGTAGTCCCACCATCTGGACAATGACATAATACATGTATGAGGTGAATTTGGGATCGATAACTACAAGCATTTTTATTTTATTTGGGAAATTGTTCTAACAATTCAGGACTATGGAGCTAATGAAGGCAATGGAGGAGAGGGAAGGTCAGGGACCAGGGTAGGCAAAGAAGAGGGTGCAGGAGATGATCACCAGCAGCGTGACATACCGGAATGACACATGCACCGTGATAGAGGCATCTGACAGCAGCACCGTAATACAGAGCACTGACAGCAGCACCGTGACATACAGCGCTGACAGCAGCACCGTGACATACAGCGCTGACAGCAGCACCGTGACATACAGCGCTGACAGCAGCACCGTGACATACAGCGCTGACAGCAGCACCGTGACATACAGCGCTGACAGCAGCACCGTGACATACAGCGCTGACAGCAGCACCGTGACATACAGCGCTGACAGCAGCACCGTGACATACAGCACTGACAGCAGCACCGTAAGCAGCCCCAGGAGGAAGTCAGCACAGCACAGGGATGGTGTGATCCCCTCATAATAAGAACCCCCAGGAGGAAGTCAGCACAGCACAGGGATAGTGTGATCCCTTCATAATAAGAACCCCCAGGAGGAAGTCAGCACAGCACAGGGATATCATAAGCAGCCCCAGTAGAAATATGACACCGCTCAACCTCTTCAAAGAGGAGGGTAGGGGCATATAGTACGGTGTGCTTTTTTGGGTCAAGGAAGTGAGCCAAATGAATTAAGAAGGTCTGTGTGCTTGATTAAAAAAATAGTTTATAGACATATACATGGTCTACTGGTCACATGTGTTGAATTCCTCCGAGATCCATGCCTCATTCATTTTTAGAAATGTGAGGTAGTTAACACTGTGGTGAGCTAGGCGAGTACGCTTATCGGTCACAATCCCCCCTGCTGCGCTGAACGTCCTTTCGGACAGGACACTGGATGAGGGGCAAGCCAACAGTTCGATTGCAAATTGGGCAAGCTCTGGCCAGAGGTCAAGCCTGCCCACCCAGTAGTCTAGGGGTTCATCACTCCTCAGAGCGTCCACATCGGCCGTTAACCCAATGTAGTCGGACACCTGACGGTCTAGGCGTTCCCTGATGCTGGATCCGGATGACACCTGTCGATGGGTCGGCTGAAAGAATGACCTCATATCCGAAGTCACCAACACATCTTCAAACCGGCCTCTTCTTGCAGGCGCTGTTGGATTGGTACCCGCAAATCCTTCTCTGGGAGTGGGAATTGCTCCTCTGCCAGCGCACGCAAAAGCAGAATGCAGCATTTCTCGAAGCAAGGCCTGGAAGTGCTGCATTCTGACAGCCCTCTGCGACGGCGGTAACATTTCCGCCATTTTGTGTTTGTACCGGGGGTCTAAGTACGTTGCCACCCAGTACTGGTCCTTGACCCTCATGCTTTTTATACGGGGGTCCCTATTAAAACACTGGAGCATGAAGGCCCCCATTTGCACTAAAGTGGAAGCGGTGTGGTGGCCTGGCTCCTGCTCATCATCCAGGATAATGTCGTCCTCTTCATTCTCCTCTCCCCATCCTCGCACAACAGGGATCCCAGAAAGGTTTAAAGCATGCTCTTCTTGCTCCTGCTCATCCGCCCCGGCACCATCCTCCTCTGACTCCTCATCAGACTCCTGTTGTTGACTTGTCTCAGATAGAGTAGCCCCCTCTGGGAATTCATCCAGCATTGCGACTTCCTCATCTTCCCGCTCCTGCTCCTCCACAGCCTGATCAATGACACGACGCAATGCACGCTCCAGAAAGAAGGCATAAGGTACCATGTCACTGATGGCGCCATGGCTGCGACTGACCAGTTTGGTGATCTCCTCAAATGGCCGCAGAAGTCTGCATGTGTCGCGCATGAGCAGCCACTGGCGCGGTGAAAAAAAACCCAGCTCCCCAGAACCGTTTCTTTCGCAGAGTTCATACAGGTAGACGTTAACTGCACGTTTCTGCTGGAGCAGCCTATCAAGCATATAGAAGGTTGAGTTCCATCGCGTCGGGCAATCGCAAATAAGACGTCTGACCGGCAGATGGTGTCGCCGCTGAATGTCAGCAAGGCGAGCCATGGCCGTGTAAGATCTTCTGAAATGGGCCGAGATTTTCCTTGCCTGCCGCAAGATGTCCTGGACCCCAGGGTATTTGACAAGGAATCGCTGCACGACCAAGTTTAAGACGTGTGCCATGCACGGCACGTGCGTGATTTTGCCCTGTTTCAATGCGCTAAGCAGATTGGCACCGTTGTCACACACCACTTTACCAACTGTCAAATTGAGCGGTGTTAGCCACTCATCTGCCTGTGAACGCAAAGCTGAAAGGAGTGCCGGGCCAGTGTGGCTCTTTGCTTCCAGGCACAACAGACGCAGCACGGCATGGCAACGTCTCACCTGGCATGTGGAATAGGTTCTGGGGAGCTTGGGCGGTGCAGTGGAAGAGACGCTAGCAGCGGAAAAGGAGGAGGCAGCTGAGGAGGAGAGGGAGGAGGATGGAGTAGGAGGAGGAGAAGAAGAGTCAGGCCTGCATGCAATCCGTGGCGGTAAAACCAAATCTACACGGGTGCCACGGGTTACATGCTTGACGGCCGTCAGAAGGTTCACCCAGTGGGCAGTAAAACTGATATACCTTCCCTGCCCGTGTTTGCTAGACCACGTGTCTGTGGTCAGATGTATCTTGGCACCGACACTGTGTGCCAGAGATACATTCACTTGCCGCTGAACATGGCCATATAGCTCTGGGATGCCCTTCTCTGAGAAATACTTCCTTCCTGGGACCTTCCATTGTGGTGTTCCAATGGCCACAAATTTGCGAAAGGCCTCCGAGTCCACCAGTTTATATGGCAGTAGTTGGCGGGCTATGAGTTCTGACAAGCCAGCCGCCAACCGTTGGGCAAGAGGGTTATCCGGCGTCATCATTTTTTTACGCTCAAACATTAGGCCCACGGAAGCCTGCCTTTTTGCAGAAAAATGTGAGCTTGGCGTGATGGAAGGTGGAGTGGAGGACAATTGTGAGGAGAGAGGAGAAGGAGAAGTAGAAGACGAGGCTGGACGGTGAGAGCCTGCAGTGTGGCTTTGTGTGTTCCGTTGCTCCCACTGGGCTCGGTGATGGCTGCTCATGTGCCTTCTTAAGGCGGTCGTCCCTAGGTGAGTATTGGGCTTACCGCGACTAACGCGTTGACTGCAAAGATTGCAGATGGCAACGCTATTGTCAGCAGCGGACACGTTAAAAAAAGCCCACACTGCGGAGCCATGTGCCGGTGTCCTGGGAGCGCCAGATGTGACCGTACATGGTCGATGACTCGCTCCTGATACATTTGCAGTCTGCTTTGTCCCTGCTGTGCAATGTAAGTCATTGCTGCTTCTCCTCCCTATCTGCTGGTCCATATCTCCCTCTGAACTCCCCTCCTCTTCCTCTCTTGTGGGCACCCACGTGACATCACTAGACACGTCATCATCAACGTCACCTTCCCCACCGCTATAAGTAGAGATCTCGGAGTAGGCAGCAACACCGGGGACCAACCTCCTCCTTGGGCTGATCTGGGTACTGGCGTCAGACTGCTGAGTAGCGCTTGTTGCTACCTCCTCTTCCTGATCCAATACCAAGAGTGGCTGCGCATCAGAAATGTCCTCTTGATATGGATCGGAAAATAATTCCAGTGACTCAAGCGGAAGGTATGTGGTGGTGGTGGTGGTGGTCGTGTTGTTGGTGGTAGTGTCTTTGGGGGTGCACATAGCAGAGAGTGAAGAAGAGGGTGCAGATCGAGAGGATGAGGAGGGTGCAGAAGAGTAAGGCTGAGCGAGCCACTCAACCAAGTCTGGTGCATCCTTTAAAGTAATTGAACGCACCTTCTGCAACTTCCCACTTTGGCTCAAGCCTGTTGCTCCTGCCCTACCCCTACCACCCCTGCGGAAGGGCCTGCCTCTTCCTCTGCCTGTCATTTTTTAAATGACCCTGTGACAAAACTCTTAGTCCCTATACCGATGAAGGACTGCTGCAGTATAGGGCAGCGGTCAGCAGTGGTGCACGTCAACCCTATCTATTGTGGACCGATAGCGGTCCTTACAGAACAGCAGACTGTACCGCACTCAAGCCTATGTACCGTAGCACCCTATACCAAGTTACCAGTCCTTATAAGAACTTTTGTGGACCAAGCAGGTTGTGTATTAGTGTTTAGCAGACTGTACGTCAGTCCCTATACCGCTGAAGGACTGCTGCAGTATAGGGCAGCGGTCAGCAGTGGTGCACGTCAACCCTATCTATTGTGGACCGATAGCGGTCCTTACAGAACAGCAGACTGTACCGCACTCAAGCCTATGTACCGTAGCACCCTATACCAAGTTACCAGTCCTTATAAGAACTTTTGTGGACCAAGCAGGTTGTGTATTAGTGTTTAGCAGACTGTACGTCAGTCCCTATACCGCTGAAGGACTGCTGCAGTATAGGGCAGCGGTCAGCAGTGGTGCACGTCAACCCTATCTATTGTGGACCGATAGCGGTCCTTACAGAACAGCAGACTGTACCGCACTCAAGCCTATGTACCGTAGCACCCTATACCAAGTTACCAGTCCTTATAAGAACTTTTGTGGAACAAGCAGGTTGTGTGTTAGTGATTAGCAGACTGTACGTCAGTCCCTATACCGCTGAAGGACTGCTGCAGTATAGGTGAGCGGTCAGCAGTGGTGCACGTCAACCCTATCTATTGTGGACCTATAGCGGTCCTTACAGAACAGCAGACTGTACCGCACTCAAGCCTATGTACCGTAGCACCCTATACCAAGTTACCAGTCCTTATAAGAACTTTTGTGGACCAAGCAGGTTGTGTATTAGTGTTTAGCAGACTGTACGTCAGTCCCTATACCGCTGAAGGACTGCTGCAGTATAGGGCAGCGGTCAGCAGTGGTGCACGTCAACCCTATCTATTGTGGACCGATAGCGGTCCTTACAGAACAGCAGACTGTACCGCACTCAAGCCTATGTACCGTAGCACCCTATACCAAGTTACCAGTCCTTATAAGAACTTTTGTGGAACAAGCAGGTTGTGTGTTAGTGATTAGCAGACTGTACGTCAGTCCCTATACCGCTGAAGGACTGCTGCAGTATAGGGCAGCGGTCAGCAGTGGTGCACGTCAACCCTATCTATTGTGGACCGATAGCGGTCCTTACAGAACAGCAGACTGTACCGCACTCAAGCCTATGTACCGTAGCACCCTATACCAAGTTACCAGTCCTTATAAGAACTTTTGTGGAACAAGCAGGTTGTGTGTTAGTGATTAGCAGACTGTACGTCAGTCCCTATACCGCTGAAGGACTGCTGCAGTATAGGTGAGCGGTCAGCAGTGGTGCACGTCAACCCTATCTATTGTGGACCGATAGCGGTCCTTACAGAACAGCAGACTGTACCGCACTCAAGCCTATGTACCGTAGCACCCTATACCAAGTTACCAGTCCTTATAAGAACTTTTGTGGACCAAGCAGGTTGTGTATTAGTGTTTAGCAGACTGTACGTCAGTCCCTATACCGCTGAAGGACTGCTGCAGTATAGGGCAGCGGTCAGCAGTGGTGCACGTCAACCCTATCTATTGTGGACCGATAGCGGTCCTTACAGAACAGCAGACTGTACCGCACTCAAGCCTATGTACCGTAGCACCCTATACCAAGTTACCAGTCCTTATAAGAACTTTTGTGGAACAAGCAGGTTGTGTGTTAGTGATTAGCAGACTGTACGTCAGTCCCTATACCGCTGAAGGACTGCTGCAGTATAGGTGAGCGGTCAGCAGTGGTGCACGTCAACCCTATCTATTGTGGACCTATAGCGGTCCTTACAGAACAGCAGACTGTACCGCACTCAAGCCTATGTACCGTAGCACCCTATACCAAGTTACCAGTCCTTATAAGAACTTTTGTGGACCAAGCAGGTTGTGTATTAGTGTTTAGCAGACTGTACGTCAGTCCCTATACCGCTGAAGGACTGCTGCAGTATAGGGCAGCGGTCAGCAGTGGTGCACGTCAACCCTATCTATTGTGGACCGATAGCGGTCCTTACAGAACAGCAGACTGTACCGCACTCAAGCCTATGTACCGTAGCACCCTATACCAAGTTACCAGTCCTTATAAGAACTTTTGTGGAACAAGCAGGTTGTGTGTTAGTGATTAGCAGACTGTACGTCAGTCCCTATACCGCTGAAGGACTGCTGCAGTATAGGTGAGCGGTCAGCAGTGGTGCACGTCAACCCTATCTATTGTGGACCGATAGCGGTCCTTACAGAACAGCAGACTGTACCGCACTCAAGCCTATGTACCGTAGCACCCTATACCAAGTTACCAGTCCTTATAAGAACTTTTGTGGACCAAGCAGGTTGTGTATTAGTGTTTAGCAGACTGTACGTCAGTCCCTATACCGCTGAAGGACTGCTGCAGTATAGGGCAGCGGTCAGCAGTGGTGCACGTCAACCCTATCTATTGTGGACCGATAGCGGTCCTTACAGAACAGCAGACTGTACCGCACTCAAGCCTATGTACCGTAGCACCCTATACCAAGTTACCAGTCCTTATAAGAACTTTTGTGGAACAAGCAGGTTGTGTGTTAGTGATTAGCAGACTGTACGTCAGTCCCTATACCGCTGAAGGACTGCTGCAGTATAGGTGAGCGGTCAGCAGTGGTGCACGTCAACCCTATCTATTGTGGACCGATAGCGGTCCTTACAGAACAGCAGACTGTACCGCACTCAAGCCTATGTACCGTAGCACCCTATACCAAGTTACCAGTCCTTATAAGAACTTTTGTGGACCAAGCAGGTTGTGTATTAGTGTTTAGCAGACTGTACGTCAGTCCCTATACCGCTGAAGGACTGCTGCAGTATAGGGCAGCGGTCAGCAGTGGTGCACGTCAACCCTATCTATTGTGGACCGATAGCGGTCCTTACAGAACAGCAGACTGTACCGCACTCAAGCCTATGTACCGTAGCACCCTATACCAAGTTACCAGTCCTTATAAGAACTTTTGTGGAACAAGCAGGTTGTGTGTTAGTGATTAGCAGACTGTACGTCAGTCCCTATACCGCTGAAGGACTGCTGCAGTATAGGGCAGCGGTCAGCAGTGGTGCACGTCAACCCTATCTATTGTGGACCGATAGCGGTCCTTACAGAACAGCAGACTGTACCGCACTCAAGCCTATGTACCGTAGCACCCTATACCAAGTTACCAGTCCTTATAAGAACTTTTGTGGAACAAGTGAGTTGTGAATGTTTAGCAGACTGCAGCAGAAGGGCAGCAGTCAAGTATAATATCCTTTCTATATTTGGAAGAAAGAATATTATACATGTACAAGCCTATTACTGTACCACTGATACCAGTCCTGAAAAGAACCTTTGTGGAACTAATAATAACAGCAAGTCTTTAAAATTACCCTCACTGCCTGACAACACTGCTTCCTTCCTGTCCCTATACAAATTGGCAAAAAAAGAGAACGATTAGTGGTTACTGGAACAGCTCTTTTGTGGACCTTGATAGTAACAGCTAATGATGATGATGATGATGATGATGATGAAAGA
Source organism: Lithobates pipiens (assembly GCF_037356315.1). NCBI lineage: Eukaryota > Metazoa > Chordata > Amphibia > Anura > Ranidae > Lithobates > Lithobates pipiens. The sequence continues at coordinate 65,015,475 of NW_027507748.1, forward strand.
CTAATCTGGCTGTCCCTGTAGCATACACCGTCCTTTCCCTTTCTCTAAACTAACAAAAGACACTCAGGCTGCTGCAAGAATCAGCAGCACAGCAAACCTATCAACACCTAACACCTATACCAGTCCTGAAAAGAACTTTTGTGTACCAAATAGCTAGTGGTTTATCTCTCCCTACTCCACACAGGAACCTGTCCCTATCGTAACAGAAGAAAGAATGTAAAATGGCCACCGGATCGGGTGTATTTATAGGTTAGGGGGAATGTCCAAGTGTCCATGTGCTGTCATGTCTCAATTGGCTGTCCTGTATCACATGATAAACGTGTCACCAAAGGTTAAAGTTCTTGTATACATTAAACACGTAAGTCCGCCGCGGCGAACGACGGAAAAAGGCGTTCGAACGTGCGGACCGCGAATGTCGGAAATTCGCCGCGAAACGACCGCCGGGCGAAACGTTCGTCCATCACTATTTACAACATTTCTTTTAACCACTTCAGCCCTGGAAGGAATTACCTCCTTAATGACCAGAGCACTTTTTACAAATTGGCACTGCACTTCTTTACCCGGTAATTGCATGGTTATGCTTTTTTCCTACAAATTGAGCTTTATTTTGGTGGTATTTAATCACCTGGGATTTTATTTTTTATTTTTTTGCGATATAAACGAAAAAATACATTTTGAAAGAATTATATTTTCGACTTTTTGTTATAAAAAAAAAAATCCCAAAAACGAAATTTTTGTCATAAATTTAGGCCACATCTTTTGGGTAAAAATGTGTTCAATAAGTGTATAGTTATTGGTTTGCGCAAAAGTTATAGTGTGTACAAAATATGGTACATTTACTGGAATTTAGGCAGCTTTTAGTTTATGACTGCCTATCTCATTTCTTGAGGTGCTAAAATGGCAGGGCAGTACAAAACCCCTCTGAATTAACCCTTTTTTGAAAGTATACATCCCAAGGAATTTGCTGAGGGGCATGTTGAGCCCATTGAATATTATATTTTTTGTGATTGAAAAATAACAAAAAAAAATTAAAACATTTTACATAAAGTTGTCACTGAAATGATATATATATATGCTTCTCATGAGTATGGGGATACCACATGTGGTGACTTTTCTAATGACTTTTTGGGAGCCTAGCAAAACAGGACCCTGAAAAACAATCACTGTCTTCAGGATCTCTAAGGACATACATTTTTTATTTCACTCCTCACTATCTATCACAGTTTCGGAGGCCATGAAATGCCAAGATAGCACAAAAGCCCCCAAATAACCCAATTTTGGAGATCTTGCTTTTTGTCACAAAGTTTTGAAAATGAAAAAAAGGGGAAAGAAAAGAAAAATTTTCCTTTTCTTTTTTAATTTTCCAAAACAAATGAGAACTGCAAAAAACTCACTATGCCTCTTAGAAAATACCTTAGCAAAAAATTTTAATTTTCCCAAAACTTGGATGATGTGTGGCATAAGCTTCTAATGCCCAACATTAGAAGCATATGTCACACATCACCCACTCTTCTAATGCTGCGTACACGTGATCGAAATTTTGGTCGGAAAAAGCTCTGATGGTTTTTCCGACGGAATTCCAACAGGTTTCCGCTCAAGCTGTCTTGCATACACATGGTCACACCAAAGTTCTCTGAACTTTCGAACGGTACGTCATACCAGTGCTTCCGAGCATTCCGAATTTTGAACGTCGGAATTTGTACAGACAATCGGAATTTCCAATCGGAACTTTTTCCAACCGAAAAATTGAGAACATACTCTCAATCAGTCCGATGGAGCATACACACGATCGCATTTTCCGACCAAAAGCTCTCATCGGACTTTTGCTGGCGGAATTTCCGATCGTGTGTACGAGGCATAACCGCTAGAACCACCAAGTCCTTTCTGACACTTTTTGTTTATGAAAAAAATGTATTTATTTTTGCTATAAAATTACTTTGAACTCCAAAACATTATATATTTTTTTTTAAAGCAGAGGCCCTACAGATTGAAATGGTGGGGGTTGCAATTTTTTGTGAAAAAACAACCACTTTTTTGAATTTCAATGCACAAAATTACACTATATTGTCCAAGTTTTTGGTGAATTATAAAAGATGATCCTATGCTGAGTACATAGATACCAAACACGACATGCTGTAAATTTACGCACAACCGTGTAGCGGTCACAAACTATATATTTTTTTAAAAGCCTTTAAAAGCCTTTAGATTTGTAGAGGAGGTCTACTGCTAGGAGTACTGCCCTCGATATCTCACATGCATTGTAGCTCACATGCATGGTGCAATTGCTGTTTACATACGACACAAGACAGATGCTTGCATTCACCTTTGATGCGCTTGCACGGGGGACAGGGGTGCTTTAATTTTTTTTTTTTTTTATTATTCATTTTGCTTTTAATTTTTTTTTTTACACCGTCCTTTTAATTTATTCTGTTTTTTGTTGTTGTTGTTTATCATTTTTATTGTTATCACAGGGAATGTAAATATCCCCTATGCTAGCAATATGTAGTGACAGGTACTCTTTTTTTTTAATAAATTTTGGGTCTATTAGAATCTAGATCTCTCCTCAGCCCTTAAAGCATATGATCACACCAAGATCATTGTGATAAAATGCTTTTCCAATTTCCCAATGGCACTGTTTATATCTGTCGAAACCAAAGTCGTGAAATGCACATAGCTTCTGGTTTCTTAGGCCATAGAAATGATTGGAGCTGTTCTGGTCTCCAATCAGCTCTATGGTCAGCTGGTCAGCTGGTGGAACCACCGACTGGATTTTTGGGTTCTCCTGTTTGACAGAAGAGCCAGAGAAAACCATGGAAGACAACAGCGGGGGGATGACGTTTCCCTCCCATTGCTTGTAAAAGTAGTCTAGCGGCTAATTAGCCACTAGGATTGCTTTTACATAAAAGCCGACTGCCGGCTGAAAAAAACAATACCAAGATGATACCTAAACCTGCAGACATCATTCTGGTACAACCACTCAAAGTCTAGCAACATATCAGTACGTCACTGGTCCTTGTTGGGCATATATTGTAATGTTCTTTTTTTCATGCAGCCCTTGGGTTAAATAAAAAAAAAGAACCTACAGTAACAGATTCCTCCATTCACATAGATCGATTGGTGGTATGTCCACCATTAGAATACTGCCCTGCATCCATGCACCGTCCTTTTTTTCATTCATCCCATGGGGGTTCATTCAGCACATTGGAATGTGAATGAAGAAATCTTTGCCAACAATGGGCATACATACACCGTTCTTTTTTTACGTTCAGCCCATGGGCTGAATGTAAAAAAGCAACCAAACAGATTCCTCCATTCACATTGATCAGAAGAAAAGTAAATAAAAATATATTTACGCCCCTAATGTCTGCCCCTGCCCCTATGCTTCGGCATATAAAGTATCCACTTTTTTTAACTGAGGTGGTGAAATCACCTCCTACAGCACTGGATTTATGTATTTAGGTATCGTGACAGCAAACCATGTTGCTGCCAAAATAAATAAACCTGTGCTGCAGCTGAATGGTGTACCTGCGAAGCAAATAATAGTTAACAATAAAACAAAGTAACATTACAGTATAACAGTAGGACATACCTGCAAAGCAAACATGAGAGAGCCCAGTAACAATAAAACATTACAGTTAAGCATAAAATACAGTTAAACAGAGCAGAACAATAGAGAGTAGACATGTGCATTCGTTTTCGTCCGAATGCATTTTCGTCCGAATTTCAGCTATTTTCGTTTTCGTTTTGACAAACGATAACGAAAGCACAAAATCCGAAAAACGAAAGATCCGACATAAATAAATGCTTTATTTTCGTTTTCATTGTTACAACAGTTCGATATAGAATAGAAGATTCGACATGACTCTGACAACAATCTGTCTATAGAACCTGTGGTCGAATGTGCCTAACCTTACCTCTATTAGTCCAAGATTATATAGAGAAAATATTCGACAGAGAAAAAAGATTTGACAGAGAGAAAAGATTCTGCAAGTTACTGTCCTAAAAAGTGTTTGGGGACCCGGGTCCTGCCCCAGGGGACATGTATCAATGCAAAAAAAAGTTTTAAAAACGGCCATTTTTTCGGGAGCAGTGATTTTAATAATGATTAAAGTGAAACAAAAAAAGTGTAATATTCCTTTAAATTTTCGTAGGGGGGGGTTGTCTAGTATGCCTGTGAAGGGGTGCATGTTTCCCGTGCTTAGAATTGTCCCTGCACAAAGTGTCATTTATGCAGGGAAAAAAAGTCCTTTAAAATCACTCGCAGCTATTATGAATTGTCGGCTCCGTAATACAGAGAACACTCATTGAAAGTCATTGATAAAAAAATAAATAAATAAATAAATAAAAAAGCGTGGGGGTCCCCCAAATTCAATTACCAGGCCCTTCAGGTCTGGTATGGATATTAAGGGGAACCCTGCCTCAAATTTAAGAAAAAATTTGACGTGGGGTTCCCCCTAAATATCCATAACCAGACCCTTCAGGTCTGGTATGGATATTAAGGGGAACCCCGCGTCAAATTTAAAAAAAAATTGACGTGGGGTTCCCCCTAAAAATCCATACCAGACTCTTTATCCGAGCACGCAACCTGGCAGGCCGCAGGAAAAGAGGGGGGGACGAGAGAGCGGCCCCCCCACCTCCTGAACCGTACCAGGCCACATGCCCTCAACATTGGGAGGATGCTTTGGGGGTCCGTGACCCCTCAAAGCACCTTGTCCCCATGTTGATGAGGACAAGGGCCTCATCTCCACAACCCTGGCCGGTGGTTGTGGAGGTCTGCGGGCGGGAGGCTTATCAGAATCTGGAAGCCCCCTTTAACAAGGGGACCCCCAGATCCCGCCCCCCCCCTGTTTGAAATGGTAAGGGGGTACAAAAGTACCCCTACCATTTCACAAAGAAAGTGTAAAAAATGGTTAAATAAAACAAACACACTTTTGAAAAATTCCTTTATTAAAAATAAAAAAATAAAAAAAAGATTCCAGCGGCGGTAATCCACTCTTGCTATCCAGCGACGGACGGTCATCTCTCCAGCGATGTCTCATGTCATCCAGCGCAGCGAATCCTCCGTCCTTCTTCTGTCTCCGTGGACGGAGACACTGCAAGGATTCCGGCGGCTGACGTTTCTTAAATACGGAGGGCGGGGCCACCCGTCACCTGACCCCGCCCCCCTCTGACGCAAGGGGAAACCCGGGGTTCCCTGTGACGTAGGGGTGACCCGCACCCCTCTGATGTAACACAGGCAGGTTTCCGTTACATCAGAGGGGGGCGGGGTCACCCATACGTCACGGGGAACCCCGGGTTTCCCCTTGCGTCAGAGGGGGGCGGGGTCAGGTGACGGGTGGCCCCACCCTCCGTATTTAAGAAACGTCAGCCGCCGGAATCCTTGCAGTGTCTCCGTGGAGGAGACAGAAGAAGGACGAAGGATTCGCTGCGCTGGATGACATGAGACATCGCTGGAGAGATGATCGTCCATCGCTGGATAGCAAGAGTAGATTACCGCCGCTGGAATCTTTTTTTTATTTTTTTATTTTTAATAAAGGAATTTTTCAAAAGTGTGTTTGTTTTATTTAACCATTTTTTACACTTTCTTTGTGAAATGGTAGGGGTACTTTTGTACCCCCTTACCATTTCAAACAGGGGGGGGGGCGGGATCTGGGGGTCCCCTTGTTAAAGGGGGCTTCCAGATTCTGATAAGCCCCCCGCCCGCAGACCTCCACAACCACCGGCCAGGGTTGTGGGGATGAGGCCCTTGTCCTCATCAACATGGGGACAAGGTGCTTTGAGGGGTCCCGGACCCCCAAAGCATCCTCCCAATGTTGAGGGCATGTGGCCTGGTACGGTTCAGGAGGGAGGGGGGGCCGCTCTCTCGTCCCCCCCTCTTTTCCTGCGGCCTGCCAGGTTGCGTGCTCGGATAAAGGGTCTGGTATGGATTTTTAGGGGGAACCCCACGTCAATTTTTTTTTTAAATTTGACGCGGGGTTCCCCTTAATATCCATACCAGACCTGAAGGGTCTGGTTATGGATATTTAGGGGGAACCCCACGTCAAATTTTTTCTTAAATTTGAGGCAGGGTTCCCCTTAATATCCATACCAGACCTGAAGGGCCTGGTAATTGAATTTGGGGGACCCCCACGCTTTTTTATTTATTTATTTATTTATTTTTTTATCAATGACTTTCAATGAGTGTTCTCTGTATTACGGAGCCGACAATTCATAATAGCTGCGATTGATTTTAAAGGACTTTTTTTCCTGCATAAATGACACTTTGTGCTGGGACAGTTCTAAGCACGGGAAACATGAGCTTTATTTTGGTGGTATTTAATCATCTGGGATTTTATTTTTATTTTTTTTGCGATATAAACGAAAAAATAAATTTTGAAAGAATTATATTTTCTACTTTTTGTTATAAAAAAAAAAAATCCCAAAAACGAAATTTTAGTCATAAATTTAGGCCACATCTTTTGGGTAAAAATGTGTTCAATAAGTGTATAGTTATTGGTTTGCGCAAAAGTTATAGTGTGTACAAAATATGGTACATTTACTGGAATTTAGGCAGCTTTTAGTTTATGACTGCCTATCTCATTTCTTGAGGTGCTAAAATGGCAGGGCAGTACAAAACCCCTCTGAATTAACCCTTTTTTGAAAGTATACATCCCAAGGAATTTGCTGAGGGGCATGTTGAGCCCATTGAATATTATATTTTTTGTGATTGAAAAATAACAAAAAAAAATTAAAACATTTTACATAAAGTTGTCACTGAAATGATATATATATATGCTTCTCATGAGTATGGGGATACCACATGTGGTGACTTTTCTAATGACTTTTTGGGAGCCTAGCAAAACAGGACCCTGAAAAACAATCACTGTCTTCAGGATCTCTAAGGACATACATTTTTTATTTCACTCCTCACTATCTATCACAGTTTCGGAGGCCATGAAATGCCAAGATAGCACAAAAGCCCCCAAATAACCCAATTTTGGAGATCTTGCTTTTTGTCACAAAGTTTTGAAAATGAAAAAAAGGGGAAAGAAAAGAAAAATTTTCCTTTTCTTTTTTAATTTTCCAAAACAAATGAGAACTGCAAAAAACTCACTATGCCTCTTAGAAAATACCTTAGCAAAAAATTTTAATTTTCCCAAAACTTGGATGATGTGTGGCATAAGCTTCTAATGCCCAACATTAGAAGCATATGTCACACATCACCCACTCTTCTAATGCTGCGTACACGTGATCGAAATTTTGGTCGGAAAAAGCTCTGATGGTTTTTCCGACGGAATTCCAACAGGTTTCCGCTCAAGCTGTCTTGCATACACATGGTCACACCAAAGTTCTCTGAACTTTCGAACGGTACGTCATACCAGTGCTTCCGAGCATTCCGAATTTTGAACGTCGGAATTTGTACAGACAATCGGAATTTCCAATCGGAACTTTTTCCAACCGAAAAATTGAGAACATACTCTCAATCAGTCCGATGGAGCATACACACGATCGCATTTTCCGACCAAAAGCTCTCATCGGACTTTTGCTGGCGGAATTTCCGATCGTGTGTACGAGGCATAACCGCTAGAACCACCAAGTCCTTTCTGACACTTTTTGTTTATGAAAAAAATGTATTTATTTTTGCTATAAAATTACTTTGAACTCCAAAACATTATATATTTTTTTTTAAAGCAGAGGCCCTACAGATTGAAATGGTGGGGGTTGCAATTTTTTGTGAAAAAACAACCACTTTTTTGAATTTCAATGCACAAAATTACACTATATTGTCCAAGTTTTTGGTGAATTATAAAAGATGATCCTATGCTGAGTACATAGATACCAAACACGACATGCTGTAAATTTACGCACAACCGTGTAGCGGTCACAAACTATATATTTTTTTAAAAGCCTTTAAAAGCCTTTAGATTTGTAGAGGAGGTCTACTGCTAGGAGTACTGCCCTCGATATCTCACATGCATTGTAGCTCACATGCATGGTGCAATTGCTGTTTACATACGACACAAGACAGATGCTTGCATTCACCTTTGATGCGCTTGCACGGGGGACAGGGGTGCTTTAATTTTTTTTTTTTTAATTATTCATTTTGCTTTTAATTTTTTTTTTTACACCGTCCTTTTAATTTATTCTGTTTTTTGTTGTTGTTGTTTATCATTTTTATTGTTATCACAGGGAATGTAAATATCCCCTATGCTAGCAATATGTAGTGACAGGTACTCTTTTTTTTTAATAAATTTTGGGTCTATTAGAATCTAGATCTCTCCTCAGCCCTTAAAGCATATGATCACACCAAGATCATTGTGATAAAATGCTTTTCCAATTTCCCAATGGCACTGTTTATATCTGTCGAAACCAAAGTCGTGAAATGCACATAGCTTCTGGTTTCTTAGGCCATAGAAATGATTGGAGCTGTTCTGGTCTCCAATCAGCTCTATGGTCAGCTGGTCAGCTGGTGGAACCACCGACTGGATTTTTGGGTTCTCCTGTTTGACAGAAGAGCCAGAGAAAACCATGGAAGACAACAGCGGGGGGATGACGTTCCCTCCCATTGCTTGTAAAAGTAGTCTAGAGGCTAATTAGCCACTAGGATTGCTTTTACATAAAAGCCGACTGCCGGCTGAAAAAAACAATACCAAGATGATACCTAAACCTGCAGACATCATTCTGGTACAACCACTCAAAGTCTAGCAACATATCAGTACGTCGCTGGTCCTTGTTGGGCATATATTGTAATGTTCTTTTTTTCATGCAGCCCTTGGGTTAAATGAAAAAAAAGAACCTACAGTAACAGATTCCTCCATTCACATAGATCGATCGGTGGTATGTCCACCATTAGAATACTGCCCTGCATCCATGCACCGTCCTTTTTTTCATTCAGCCCATGGGGGTTCATTCAGCACATTGGAATGTGAATGAAGAAATCTTTGCCAACAACGGGCATACATACACCGTTCTTTTTTTACGTTCAGCCCATGGGCTGAATGTAAAAAAGCAACCAAACAGATTCCTCCATTCACATTGATCAATGCTCTGCTAAGAAAAGTAAATAAAAATATATTTACGCCCCTAATGTCTGCCCCTGCCCCTATGCTTCGGCATATAAAGTATGCACTTTTTTTAACTGAGGTGGTGAAATCACCTCCTACAGCACTGGATTTATGTATTTAGGTATCGTGACAGCAAACCATGTTGCTGCCAAAATAAATAAACCCGTGCTGCAGCTGAATGGTGTACCTGCGAAGCAAATAATAGTTAACAATAAAACAAAGTAACATTACAGTATAACAGTAGGACATACCTGCAAAGCAAACATGAGAGAGCCCAGTAGCAATAAAACATTACAGTTAAGCATAAAATACAGTTAAACAGAGCAGAACAATAGAGAGTAGACATGTGCATTCGTTTTCGTCCGAATGCATTTTCGTCCGAATTTCAGCTATTTTCGTTTTCGTTTTGACAAACGATAACGAAAGCATATCCGAAAAACGAAAGATCCGACATAAATAAATGCTTTATTTTCGTTTTCATTGTTACAACAGTTCGATATAGAATAGGAGATTCGACATGACTCTGACAACAATCTGTCTATAGAACCTGTGGTCGAATGTGCCTAACCTTACCTCTATTAGTCCAAGATTATATAGAGAAAATATTCGACAGAGAAAAAAGATTTGACAGAGAGAAAAGATTCTGCAAGTTACTGTCCTAAAAAGTGTTTGGGGACCCGGGTCCTGCCCCAGGGGACATGTATCAATGCAAAAAAAAGTTTTAAAAACGGCCGTTTTTTCGGGAGCAGTGATTTTAATAATGATTAAAGTGAAACAATAAAAGTGTAATATTCCTTTAAATTTTCGTAGGGGGGGGGTTGTCTAGTATGCCTGTGAAGGGGTGCATGTTTCCCGTGCTTAGAATTGTCCCTGCACAAAGTGTCATTTATGCAGGGAAAAAAAGTCCTTTAAAATCACTCGCAGCTATTATGAATTGTCGGCTCCGTAATACAGAGAACACTCATTGAAAGTCATTGATAAAAAAATAAATAAATAAATAAATAAAAAAGCGTGGGGGTCCCCCAAATTCAATTACCAGGCCCTTCAGGTCTGGTATGGATATTAAGGGGAACCCTGCCTCAAATTTAAGAAAAAATTTGACGTGGGGTTCCCCCTAAATATCCATAACCAGACCCTTCAGGTCTGGTATGGATATTAAGGGGAACCCCGCGTCAAATTTAAAAAAAAATTGACGTGGGGTCCCCCCTAAAAATCCATACCAGACCCTTTATCCGAGCACGCAACCTGGCAGGCCGCAGGAAAAGAGGGGGGGACGAGAGAGCGGCCCCCCCTCCCTCCTGAACCGTACCAGGCCACATGCCCTCAACATTGGGAGGATGCTTTGGGGGTCCGTGACCCCTCAAAGCACCTTGTCCCCATGTTGATGAGGACAAGGGCCTCATCTCCACAACCCTGGCCGGTGGTTGTGGAGGTCTGTGGGCGGGGGGCTTATCAGAATCTGGAAGCCCCCTTTAACAAGGGGACCCCCAGATCCCGCCCCCCCCTGTTTGAAATGGTAAGGGGGTACAAAAGTACCCCTACCATTTCACAAAGAAAGTGTAAAAAATGGTTAAATAAAACAAACACACTTTTGAAAAATTCCTTTATTAAAAATAAAAAAATAAAAAAAAGATTCCAGCGGCGGTAATCCACTCATGCTATCCAGCGACAGACGGTCATCTCTCCAGCGATGTCTCATGTCATCCAGCGCAGCGAATCCTCCGTCCTTCTTCTGTCTCCGTGGACGGAGACACTGCAAGGATTCCGGCGGCTGACGTTTCTTAAATACGGAGGGCGGGGCCACCCGTCACCTGACCCCGCCCCCCTCTGACGCAAGGGGAAACCCGGGGTTCCCTGTGACGTAGGGGTGACCCGCACCCCTCTGATGTAACACAGGCAGGTTTCCGTTACATCAGAGGGGGGCGGGGTCACCCATACGTCACGGGGAACCCCGGGTTTCCCCTTGCGTCAGAGGGGGGCGGGGTCAGGTGACGGGTGGCCCCGCCCTCCGTATTTAAGAAACGTCAGCCGCCGGAATCCTTGCAGTGTCTCCGTGGAGGAGACAGAAGAAGGACGAAGGATTCGCTGCGCTGGATGACATGAGACATCGCTGGAGAGATGATCGTCCGTCGCTGGATAGCAAGAGTGGATTACCGCCGCTGGAATCTTTTTTTTATTTTTTTATTTTTAATAAAGGAATTTTTCAAAAGTGTGTTTGTTTTATTTAACCATTTTTTACACTTTCTTTGTGAAATGGTAGGGGTACCCCCTTACCATTTCAAACAGGGGGGGGGGGGGATCTGGGGGTCCCCTTGTTAAAGGGGGCTTCCAGATTCTGATAAGCCCCCCGCCCGCAGACCTCCACAACCACCGGCCAGGGTTGTGGGGATGAGGCCCTTGTCCTCATCAACATGGGGACAAGGTGCTTTGAGGGGTCACGGACCCCCAAAGCATCCTCCCAATGTTGAGGGCATGTGGCCTGGTACGGTTCAGGAGGGAGGGGGGGCCGCTCTCTCGTCCCCCCCTCTTTTCCTGCGGCCTGCCAGGTTGCGTGCTCGGATAAAGGGTCTGGTATGGATTTTTAGGGGGAACCCCACGTCAATTTTTTTTTAAATTTGACGCGGGGTTCCCCTTAATATCCATACCAGACCTGAAGGGTCTGGTTATGGATATTTAGGGGGAACCCCACGTCAAATTTTTTCTTAAATTTGAGGCAGGGTTCCCCTTAATATCCATACCAGACCTGAAGGGCCTGGTAATTGAATTTGGGGGACCCCCACGCTTTTTTTTTAATTTTTTTATTTTTTTTTTATCAATGACTTTCAATGAGTGTTCTCTGTATTACGGAGCCGACAATTCATAATAGCTGCGAGTGATTTTAAAGGACTTTTTTTCCTGCATAAATGACACTTTGTGCTGGGACAGTTCTAAGCACGGGAAACATGCGCCCCTTCACAGGCACACTATAGACAACCCCCCCTACGAAATTCAAAGGAATATTACACTTTTATTGTTTCACTTTAATCATTATTAAAATAACTGCTCCCGAAAAAATGGCCGTTTTTAAAACTTTTTTTTGCATTGATACATGTCCCCTGGGGCAGGACCCGGGTCCCCAAACACTTTTTAGGACAGTAACTTGCAAATTAGCCTTTAAAATTAGCACTTTAGATTTTAAACGTTGGAGTCCCATAGACTTTAATAGGGTTCTAAAGTATGCTATATAGTTAGCTCCGTCGAATCTTCTTTATACATTCAACAGACACCATAAGCCTTCCAAGACAGATTCGACCGTAATTCATGTGGAATTTCGGACGAATGCAATTTTTGAACGAAAAACGAAATAAAAAAAAACGAATTTCGGGAGTAACTAAATAAATTAAGCTTTCGGACGAAAACGAAATTCCGAAACGAAATATTTTACTCTGCACATGTCTAATAGAGAGAAAACAATAGAGATAGAATAACAATAAAACAACAACTATTTTTGTATTAAATTTTTTTTTACACCTTTATTGTAACTATAAACGTTCCAGATTAGCATCTCTCAAAATGCAATGGCCATCTAAAATCTTTGGAGACCCTGTGTAAGTGTGCCCTAGGACAGTGCCGGGCTGTACCCTATGCTAATACTCAACAAGTATAAGGTAGCAACGTAAACAATCACCGATGCAGAGACCAGGCTGGTCAGGATAGGAGGGACAATAATAGCGGGTGTCACGCCTATATCCGCGTTTTCTACAGGAACGACATCTTCTTTGGGGTGATCTTTTTGTAGGGATACCAGGGAGGACATCTGGAAAATACTTCTCATGCATCCAGCTCACTGCATTTGCATTGGGAAGTGGGGCCACAGCACAGTCTGGAAACAAATAGGTTGTGATGATCTCTTCCTGGAATTGTAGGAAGCATCCAGTCCTGACGCTTTTTAGAGCACATAAGCGTTCAGTAGAGCCAATTGAAATAAGTATACAGACGCTTTTGTATACCAGCATCTGGCCTTACAGGGAATGAAGTACAGCGCCATCATCTGGTCGTTGAAGTTCACCTTTCCCATGTTAAGGTTGTATTCATGGACACAGAGGGGCTTCTCAACAACACCAGTCGCCGTTGGAATTTGGACTGTCATATCTACATGAATGGAGGACAGAACAAAAACATTCCGTGTGTCCCTCTACTTCACTGCAAGCAATTTATTACACTTCAAGCATGCTCTCTCCCCCATCTAAATTGGGAATCTACAAGACATTGGGGGAAGCCCCGGTGATTCGATCTCATGGTGCCACATGCTCCAATTCCTCAAAAAGGTCACTAAAAAGTGGCATGCTTGTGTAATAATTGTTCATGTGCAAGTGGTACCCTTTCCAAATAAGGGTAACACCAAGTCCAAAACAATCTTACTGCTGCTCCCTATGTAGTCTGGGTAGTTGGGGTGCTCCACGTGACTATGTTTCCCCTCGTAAACCAGAAAACTATATGTATAGCCTGTGGCCCTGTCACAGAGCTTATACATCTTGACCCAATATCTGGCACGCTTGCTGGGAAGAAACTGTTTGAAAGCAAGACGGCCAGAAAATGTATTCAGGGACTCATCAACCCAGACAACTTGATCGGGAATAAACAAGGCTGCCAACTGTTGGTTGAAGTGGTTTACGAGGGGCCCAATTTTGTGGAGCCAATCGTATTCAGGGTCATCCTGAGGACAATAGAGTTCATTGTCATTGAAAAGCATGAACCACAAGATTTACTTGTATCTAGATTTGGTCATGGAAGCAGAGAACACATGCATATTATGAATTTGGTTAGTGGAGCAATATGACCACAACTCACTCTTTTTAGTAATGCCCATAAGGAGGGATAGGCCCAGAAAGGTCTTAAATTCGGGAACCGTTATAGGTTTCCAGGCAAATTCTCTGGTAAGGGTCATATTTTGATTTGCGGTGTTAAATTGGTCAGCATATAAATTGCTTTTTTCCACAATAGATCTGTACAGATCTTCTGTGAAAAACAGCTCAGCTAACTGTGGGACACTACTTTTGCTAGCCACCAGCTTGAACTACACTTAGGGGACATCACCATGTTATACTGCAGGGCTGGTTTGCCTACGACCAGGATGTACTAGGCCGCTGGCACTTGCTAGTTCACCAGAAGGTTGAACGGCACTAGTACTGGCTCTCTGCCCCATGCGAGAACCCTGCAGTTGTTGCAGCTTAGCAAAAGAAGAAAGGAGTCGGGTATGCCTCACCTTAGCAGGGACCACTACTCCATTGTCAGAGCTATCTGTCAGGGTGCCGCTGCTCTCTATGGGTTTGTATACTGAGCCTGAATCTGACAGTGAAGCTTCCCCTTCCCCCTTCCCCCATCTGTCATGCTCAGCAACATGTAGGCCTCTGTACCGCTGTTTGGACATTTTGGCCACTAAATTTATAGGTACAGTTAGTGCAACTCACAGGTAAAAGAGCAACTGGTTGTCAGTGAGAGCTTGAATCGCTACAAAAAAATTAACTGTTAGTGCTAGCAGGGATCAGGCATGACTCTGCTAACACTGCTGATTTGTGTGCTATGTTTTGTAAGTGACAGTGATCTATTAATACTGCACTTGGGTGGGCTGGGCTAGGTGGAGGGGCTTAACACAGGTGCTGGCAGGTGTCTGGGCTGATCCTGCTAACGTTGCATTTTTGGGAACACTATACTACCGGGCACCCTAGTGTAGATCTGATCAGGATATTGTAGATATTGATCCGTCCAAACACTATACTAGTAAGGGAGGTGTGTGCCTTAGCGCTACTGGCAATCAAAGGGTTAAAATATGATGCTGTCTGGGATTAAAGCTAACTGACACTGACAACTAACACCGTGACACTAATACAGTGATCAGAAAAAAGATCTGTACATTATACTAATGCCACAGTGACAGTGAGTGAAAGGGTTAACTGGGGGTGATGAAGGGGTTAAACCTTTATTAGGGACTATATGGAAGGGTACCCTAAATCAGGGGTAGGCAATCTTCAAGGGATGGAGATCTACTTAAACAACATTGATGAAGTCAAAGATCACCAGGCATAGTGACCCCCCCCCCCCCCCCCCCAAAAAAAAAGACAGTAAAACCGACCCCTTTTTTTTTTACTGATTTTTTTGGTGACAAAAATAAGTAGTACAAGAGAGTGCAGGATTTAGGAGTGTGTTATGCAGAGAATGCAGGGTTCACCAGTGCATTACGCTCAAAATGCAAGGATTCAGAGTGGGCTGCACTCAGAATGCAGGGTTCAGGAGTTCAGAATGCAGGAATCGGGAGTGTGTTGCGCTCAGAATGCAGGGTTAGGGAGTGCATTGCCCTCAGAATGCAGGGTTTGGGAGTGGTTTACGCTGAGAATTCAGAGATCAGGAGTGTGTTGCGCTCAGAATGTAGGGATCAGGCGTACGTTGCACTCAGAATGCAGGGATCAGGAGTGTGTTGCTCTCAGAATGCAGAGATCAGGAGTGCGTTATGCTCAGAATGCTGGCATTGGGAGTGCATTACGCTCAGAATGCAGGGATCAGAAGTGCATTGCGTTTAGAGTGCAGAGTTCAGGAGTGCGTTGCACTCAGACTGCAGGAATCAGGAGTGCCTTGCGCTCAGAATGCAGGGACCAAGAGTATGTTAGGTTTAGAATGCAGGGATCAGGAGTGTGTTGCGCTCAGAATGCAGGGATCAAAAGTGTGTTAGGCTCAGAATGTAGGAATCAGGTGTGCATTACACTCGGAATGCAGGGATAAGAAGTGCACTGCTCTCAGAATGTAGGGATCAGGAGTGCGTTGCTCTCAGAATGTAGGGTTTAGGAGTGCGTTGTGCTCGGATTGCAGGGATCAGGAGTGCCCTGTGCTCAGAATGCCTGAATCAGGATTGCATTGGGCTCAGAATGCAGGGATCAGGAGTATGTTAGGTTCAGAATGCAGGGATCAGGAGTGCGTTGCACTCAGAATGCAGGGATCAGGAGTATGTGATGCTCAGAATGCAGGGATCAGGAGTGCATTGTGCTCAGAATGCAGGGATCAGGAGTGCGTTAGGCTCAGAATGCAGGATTTGGGGGGGGGGGTGGAGGGTGATGTGAAGGCTGGTAGAGGACACTGCTATGGGGGTGACCCTGCCCATAACAGTGTCCTCTGCCCCAGTCACATCACCCCCCACCCACAAACACACACAGTGGTGTCTTCTGCCCCTCCTCCCTTTCTCCTATAGCAGTAATCTCACATAGCATAGCCTCCTACCTGTTTCCACAGCGAAGACTGGGAGGCAGCACACAGTTCTGGACAGAAGGCTGGAGCTGGAGCTTTCATATTAACAAACTGGTGTTTGATTGCTGAGGACCACCCTTTGTCCTAGCAACCAATCATCTGCGGTTAAACATAAAAAGTTATTTTGGCTGGCTCCTCCCCTGCCCTCTGTCCTTAGCTGTTCTCGGTCTTTGCGATCGATGGGTTGCCGACCCTCACCCTAAACCTATCTGGGACTGCCACTAACTGCCCTAAAGTTTTTTAGAGTCAAAAGTGACACTAATACAGTGATCAGAAAATAAATATGTACACTATACTAGTGACACTGTGACAGGGGGTGAAAGGGTTAACTGGGAGGTGACCATTGGGTTAAAACCTTTATTATGGAATATATGGGGTACCCTAAACATACCTTGGCCTAGCACTAACTGTCCTAATGCTGATTAGTGTCACAAGTACTGTGATCAGTGAAAAATCTGAAAACTGCACTTGGTGACACAGTGACAAGGAGTGAAAGTGTAAACGGGGGGGGGGGGGCTGAAAGGGAAGGGAGATGACATAATTTCCTCTGCCTATGTTTACGTTACACAGGCCGAGGAGGCACTTCATTCGCTATAACCGATCGGCAGGTCAGGGCCAGAAGTAATTGGCCTGGGCCTGTAGATCGATCGGTTTTGTAACAAATCCAATCACCACGGGGACGGCGGGGACGCGTGCATGTGCCCTTTATCTAAAGGCGTGAGCGGTTTGCTCAGCCAAGCCAACCTGCCGCAGTAACTGTGATGACGATCGGAATTATGGTCGGAAAAAGGTCTGATGGTTTTCCCAATGGAATTCCGCTCAAGCTGTCTTGCCTACACATGGTCACACCAAATTCTGACCATCAAGAATGAGGTGATGTACAACACGTACGACGGGACTAGAAAAAGGAAGTTCAATAGTCAGTAGCCAACAGCTTCTGTCTCTTAGTTGAATCTGAGCATGCATGAGTTTTTGCACGTCGGAATTGCATACACATGATCAGAATTTCCGATAGAAAGTTTTGACGTCTGGAAAATGGAGAACATGCTCTTAGATTTTTGCTGGCGGGAATTCGGCCAGCTAAATTCTGATGGAGCCTAAAGACGGTTGCATTTTCTGATGAAAAGCTCTCATTGGTCTTTTGCTGGCCGAAATTCCGATCGTGTGTATGCGGCATTGATGTAAATGTTTTAGGCCTCATACACACTGGACATTATAATAATGTTATAAAAACACCAGTAGCTTTGCAGTGAGTTTTTCAATGTTTTCCAGTGCTTTTGCAATAGCGTTTTTGCAATAGATTTTTTCAGCGCTTTTATTTTGTGTTAGGGATTGGATCCAAAACTTTAAAAACACCGGTGAGCTGCGTTTGTGTGCATTTATCTGTGCTTTTTAAATTTTTTTACAGTTAAAAAAACTCCTCTCAGAACGCACCAATTTTAAGTTTTTTTTACAGCCCAAAAACGCCCCTACCAAAACAATTGATAACAGCCTGTGTGTGCATGGACATATACGATTACATGATAGGGAGTTTATTGACTGTAGAAAAAAAGTCTGACGCCAAAAGCAGCAGCTGTAAAAACATCCAGTGTACACGAGGCCTAAAACGTAGGCTTGGCGATTTTCCCTGCAAACAAAAAAGAATATTATTTTTGTAAGTTGTGTTTATTGGATTACAAAGCCACTTGTAAAGTATTTAATGTTATTCCATATACTGTAGAATATGAACAAGCTGCAAAATAGGTATCATTTTTATCAGTTGTATAACTGTGATACCTTATGATTTCCAGAATGACTCTTCAAAGGAGAAGCTTAAGTATTAGATTTTATTGGAATGTTCAAAATGAAACATACATGGTCATATAATATGATGAAGCTGTAATCAACCAGAGTTTTCATTTTTTTTTTTTGTATTATAAACTAGAAAGTAAAGGCAACTCTGGCTAAACAACCAAATACACACTTTATAATATTTCATAGGGATGGTCACAACAAGAGTTCTCGGACTCCATGTCTTTGCATGCCTCATGCCCTCGGCTCATCGTCTGTCCGCTAATAAACATTTTTCTAGGAGCTTCAAGTCTATTTCTTTTCTGTAAGTTCATTTAAGCAACGCACATAACCCAAGGTGGCTATATCAAACAGATCTTTTATAATTTAGTCAATTCAATATCATGATTTTTATCTTGCATGGGCAATTTAATAACCAATTTCAAATTTATAAGCTTAAATTAAAGGACAGAACAGGTAGGAAAGTTATTGTTAATTCTGTATGAGGTTGAGATGATTGTGAAAGCGAGCTATTCTTTTATTTTAAATTAGCCTTTTAAGACCATACAAAGAAATGTGTGAAAGGAACATTGAACCAGCACCAGGATCAGAGCTACATTACAAGAGACAAAATTAAAGTCACATTACTGGACCCAGAATCAGAGCCATATTACCAGAACCCAAATCAGAGCCATATTACCAAAACCCAAATCAGAGCCATATTACCAGAACCCAAATCAGAGCTATATTACCAGAATCCAAATCAGAGCCATATTACCAGAGACGTAGTCCTTGCAGAATTTATTATAGTTCAATAAGTGGCTAATGCCCTGTACACACGGTCAGACATTCCGACCACAAAATCAGTCAGATTTTTTCCAACGGATTTTGGCCAAAACTAGTCTTGCATACACACGGTCGCACAAAGTTGTCGGAAAACCTGATAGTTCGGTACAAGGTGACGTCCAATGTGTACGACGGGACTTCGTAGAGGCCAGTAGCCAATAGCTTTCATCCCCAAATTTATTCTGAGCATGCGTGGCACTTTGTGCATCGGAATTCTATACACACAATCGGAAAAAGTCCAATCGGATTTTGTTGGTGGAAAATTTTAGGTCCTGCTCTCAAATTTTCAAAAAGCCTGCTAGAGTCCACACACGATCGGATTTTCCGACAACATAATGCGATCTGACTTTTCCCTTCGGAATTTGCGACCATGTGTACGGGATATGAACCATGTTGCTAGAAGAATCTGTCAGAGCTGGATTTTGGCATTTCACTGCAAAATGGTAAAATTAATAAACATTTTGCAGGAAATGGTCTTGTTGGTCTGGTTTGAATCATTTAGCCACTGACTATGCATAGCACACATGTTAAAGTGGTTGTAAACCCTTACAAACCAATTTGACCTACAGATAAGCCTAGATTAAGGCTTACCTGTAGGTCCAAGAAATATCTCCTAAACCGCGTACAGGCACCACTGTCTACGGCGCATGCGCCGTAGACAGCGGTGCGCCGATGTCAACGGCGAAGATGGATGCTCCATACTACAGGGGACAGCGGTAACATCGCTGGCTCCTGTGTCAGGTAAGTGACACATAATGGACTACTATGCGATGCATAGTAGTCCATTATGCTTTACCTTTGCAGGGAATAAAAGAGGAAGTAAACCCATCAGGGTTTACTTCCTCTTTAATGCAAATGGATGAAGCAAATTTGCTAACAGAATACCTAGCAGGCTATTTTATACCAAATCCGTAGTCATTTATAAACTGGTTTTGATAGAAGTAGTTCTAGAACAAGAAGTAGCACCATGTTATGAAAATAAGAATGGAGCTATGCTACCAATTCCAGAATAATACCAAACTTTAAATCCATATAGTGCCATGTTACTTATGTCAGAATGTTGCTTACAGCTGACACAGCAGAACTGTTTACTACTTTTCTTTCTTAATTGGCAAAGTCACATGTAAAGTATGTAATAGTATTCAGTATATTGTAATGCATCAGCAAACTGCAGAGGAATCATTTTGCTAATGAACATTAATGTGGCTGTGATAGTGAACTGTATAATTTGCAGATGAACTCTTCAAAGGAGAAGTATGCGTCTATCTGATTTTATTGGATTATTCAAATATGACACGTGAATGAATGTAGTGTAATGAGCACCTTCCCTGTTATAGGAAAGCTACAGTTTTCATTAAAGAGTAACTCCACTTTTGTTGAGAAAAAAACATTCCCCTCTGGGTGATCTATGTACATTTCAGGGATTATAACAAACTTTGTTGCAGATTCTGACCTTTTGATATTCTGGAGAAATCCTTCTGTTTCTCTGTACCCATGTGGGAAAGTGAATGTAATGGGAGAGGTTTCATAATTATCAATCAGCTGTGCACCTTGCAGAGCACAAATGATGAAATCTGCTGGGCCTACATCCCTTCAGTGCGTTCTGTAAACACTCTGTGTACAGAACACCTCCAGGTAGTCATATTGCATTTTCAGAAAATTACAGCGCATGCAGATTGAGAAGGAAAGGTCACTTTTAATAACATTCAATTACAACATGACTTTTGTCGCAATTGTATACGTTATCATTTTTTTTCTTTATTTGCTATCCCCCCCCCCCCACAAAAGTGGAGTTACCTTTTAATATTCATAGAACCTGGAAAGTAGCAACTACCTCTTGTCCTGCTATTACTACTACCACTAACATTGTATAACTAGTACAGTTACTAGTTCTGGGTAGATTGGAGAAGAATTTTCATTGAGTCCCTCTTGGGACTAAAACAAATCACACTGTCCTGGTGCCTGAAAGTCCAGTTCTCAAAATAAAATCTAAACTACCCAGCTGGTGTAAAAATAGAAAAATAAGCTTTTGCTGCATTGCTGTTTCTCACCAGTTTATCCTTATCTTTTAGGATTCATGATGGCCAGCATCATTCAACCTTCTTTCTATGAAGCCAGGCTGTCATGGTCACACCACTTGGGGATTTGTCATCACATTGGTCGGGGTCCATTGTACTACTGCACTTGTAGACGCTTACTCTTTATTATGTGACCCCTATTTATTGCAGCAGTAAGGCAATAAGGCACCAGCCACTGCTGCCAATGAGGAGAAGAGGGGTTACCTGTGATCTCACAAAACCAGCCAGAGGACTTTGACAAATGTGTTATTTACTGTATACTCACTGAGATGGGAGGGTGGATTTTAAGGCTTAGTTACAGATGGGTGTTGAAAAGGTTCCAATTGTCTCCAGAAGTAGTAGAGAAAGAGACATTTCCTTACTAGGTCATCTGTTCCAGTAGCAACTGTTAAAGGTGACAATTCCCCTCAGTTTATAGAGATTTCCTCTTTCTTCTTGTCAAACAAAATTGGAAATATCAAATCAGCTGGCAGTTTCTGATATCTCTGAGGGTCCCTCTTGGTGAGATCTCCACATTGACTTCCTGACTCTGCACACATCCACTTTTTGGGACCATGTTGGTTTTTATTTTATCTTAGAATCACCCTTAAAGCAGTAGTAAAACAACTTTTGAGCTACCTACCAAAAAATAACAACATTTTTCAAATAATAAATTTGTATTTAATGTTTACAGGCTAAAAAAAAATCTATCCTAAAACTACATCAGCACAAACTATCCATCTGCTGTTATGAAAAGCCTCCATCCATATAATCCCAACCATTACCTACTACTTATTTAGAATGCTAAAAAATGTATAATGGTAAATACACCGGTATCATAAAATGTTATGATCATCCTTGTCACACTTTCGGTTTTTGGCAGTTTTCCGCCATTGTTTATCTGGGGCGGGCACAGAGGTTTCCCAGTTCAATACTCATTTCTTTCCTGTGGGGGCGGCTACGAAGGCAGCCAGATGGAGTTTGGGTCCTGAGGTAATGAGACGTATAGGGAGGTGGGAGTCAGATCATTTCAAGATTTATGTTCGCCCTCATTTGCTCTGAAGTTGTAGCTGTTCTTTACATTGTGTGTTTTCATGTGGCTCTATGTTTTCTTTTGTTTTTCTTTCAGATCTTCCTCCTGGTCTTGTCTGGATCTTGGGGGATTCCTATGTTTTTTGGGGGGCTGTGAGGGCTGACGTTAGGTCTGAGGGGAGGCAACTTGGCATTCCATGGAGTGAAGCTATTCTGAAATGGCTGGGGATTCGGGGGATGATGGGGGGCCGGGTTCTCCCTGAATATCATTACTATTCTAGAGTCAACAACTCCCGGATGTTTTAGTGCATCGTGATTACAAAATTGTGGGACTCATCTAAGGTATAGCGCTTCCACTTGGTTAGCGGTGGTTCTCCCAGGAGCTAGGTCCCCTAGGGGAATCTGGAAGTATGTGTGATGTCAGGACATCGTTTAAGCTGGTTGGGGCACGGATGAGAACAATTCAGTTAAAATTGTGTCTTGAGGACACTCAAAGACCTCTTGTTGTTGGGCATTACATTGTTGAATTTGCACTAATTGGTATGTTTTAATGTGATGTTATTTTATTCTTTGGTTAATAAAATTGGCTGCTCTGAACATATCAAAACCATGTCCCTCATTTAGTATCTTTATTCTATAATTGTAAGGACCTAGGTTGACAAATCCTCTAGTCAAGTGAGACCTGGAGGACAAAATGGACGGCTGCATGACTAAGGAAGAACAGGGAAAGATCGGTAAGGTCAGTGCGGTGGGTAGAGGTGTAGTTCTTACCTGATTGGAGGCAGAGGTTGAACAGGCAGGGTTCAGATGAGAGGATCATTGCAGAAAGGTGGTTTCTTTCTCATTCCAAGGAGTCAGGAGACGAGGCAACTTCCTATCCGCCCGCCCTGGGTTTAGAGGTTTCCGCAGTGTACCGATAGTGGTGGTGTTTTTTGTGTCTCAAGTTTTGATGGCGTTTATAAAAAAAAAAAAATATATATATATATATATATATACATATATATATATATATATATATATATATATATATATATATATATATAGCTACTAAATGGTGTATGTTGCTTATTTTGTCACAGCAGTTGGAGGGTCAAAAGGCCTTTGGGGGTTCAGTGAGTAATTACATGGTTACAAAATTGTGGGGCCCATCTAAGGTATGGCGTTTCCAATTGGTTAGCGGTGGTTCTCCGAGGAGCTAGGTTCCCTGGGGAAGGGGAATCTGGAAGTATGTGTGATGTCGGAACCTCTTCGAGCCACCTGGGGCGCAGTTAAAATTCCAGTTAAAATTGTGCCTTAAGGACACTCAAATACGTCTTGTTGCTGGGAATTACAGAGTTGAATTTGCACTTATTGGTATGTTTTAATGTGCTGTTATTTTATTCTTTGGTTAGTAAAATTGGCTGCTGTGGCCATATAAAACCCATGTCACTCTGTCTGTGTCTTTATTCTATAATTGTAAGGACTCAGGTTGATGAATCATTTATGCCCCGTGTGTATGCTTCATCGGACTTTTGCTGGCAGAATTCCCGCCAGCAAAAGATTGAGAGCAGGTTCTCTATTTTTCAGTTGGAAAAAGTTCAATTTGGAAATTCTGATCATCTGTACCAATTCTTACGCATGCTCGGAAACAATTCGGCGCATTCTCAGAAGCGTTGAACTTAATTTTCTGGGCTTGTCGTGTTGTTCTATGTCACCGTGTTCTTAACGTTCGAAAGTTCAGAGAACTTTTGTATGACCGCGTGTATGCAAGCCAAGCTTGAGCGGAATTACGTCTCAAAAACCATCCAAGATTTTTCTAACGGAAATTCCGCTCATGTGTACGGGGCATAAGTCAAGGTTTATTATGACACGTTTTCACATCCTCCAGCCTCAGCTTCTTTTGCAGCTCTTGCCATTTGGTCATGTGACATCACAGAGCTACAGGAGAAGATGGTGCTAGAAGACTTCCCTCTGCCAAACGCTGTGATCACAGGTCTGAATGGGGAGAAAATCGCTATATAGTACCAATCAGCTGCCACTGATTGTGGGTCTATCTCTGATTGATGTCTGAATAGGGAAGTATCCCTGTTTATTGCCACTAGCCTATCACATCGTATTAGTACTAGCCCAGTTGGCAAATGCTCCCCAAGACTAACCCTGCCCTCGTGCAGGGATCAAAATTTTGTCTTACACAGGTGCCATTTGTCCACCACTATTCAATACTAACATGAATGATATTTGAATTAATTGCATGGTAATTCATTTTTCATACATACAGTTTGCATTATGATGTAAAGTAGAGCTTACAAATAATTCTGCTAAAAATATAACACAAGTCCATAAGCAACTGAATGAAAAGGTGATGACATTGTCTGATAGATGTTTGTGTTACTGTGGAAAGCAGTTACTCCCATTACTACAGGGAAGTTTAGTTGCATGAGAACTATGTCAGTTTTTGCAATATACTGAAAATAACTAAATTCTAATTTTTTAGACTGAAAAAAAATATATAGATGTGTTTGTGTATCCGATATGTGAGGAGATGGACAGACATTAATCTTTGGGCTGGGAAAATAAATACTACATTTTGATTTGATTCACTCAGACATTCCAAGTTAGACAGTATGAAGTCATCAGGACACCACACCTAGCCTGGAGAAGTCATCAGCTAATGACTATTTATATTTATATTTCATGTGTTTCAGTCATGAAAATATGCAAAGATGCTGATTTATCATGTGTTTGCCATACCCAGCATTTTCTTTACTGTATACCTTTAATGTTTTTATACAATTTTAGGAGCCTGTCAAAGTAATATTTTGTAGAGCTGTCAAGTGTGCAGTATTAGTACAGATATTGTATAGTCAGATTGTAACATGTATGGTGAGCCTCATGCCCTGTACACGCGGTCGGACTTTCCGACGGAAAATGTGAGATCTGATCGTGTTGTCAGAAAATCCGATCACGTGTGGGCTCCATCGGACTTTTTCCATCGGAATTTCCGACACAAAGTTTGAGAGCTGGATCTAAAATTTTCCAACAACAAGATCCGATCGTTTAAATTCCGATCATCTGTAAACAATTCCGATGGACAAAGTACCACGCATGCTCAGAAGAAATGACGAGACGAAAGCTATTGGCTGCTAGCCTCTTTATAGTCCAATCGTAAGTGATTTACGTCACCTCGTTCTGAACGATCAAATTTTCTGGCTTTGTGCGACCGTGTGTATGCAACACAAGTTTGGGCCATAATCCGTCGGAAAAATTCTGACGAATTTTGTCATCAGAAAATCCGACCGTGTGTACAGTGCATTAGGGTGATTAAAACCTAACTCCAGGATGAATTTAATCCCCCCCCAATCCTCCCTCTATCTGATCACTGGGTTGAGAAAAAAAAACCTCTAAACCCTGTTTTCACTTACCTGAGCTCACAGTCATGTGATCATCCAGTGCCAGGTCTGGCTCATCACTTCTTGGAAGGGTTCTTCTTTTGGGTATCCACATCACACCCGTTGGCTGGCCAGAGAAGGGGTCCTGTTAGGATCTCAAAGAGAGATGGCGTCAGGCCTATGGGAGTGAGGGGGGGCATCCTGCAAGGCTTGCACACAGAACTGTATTGCCTGCAGGAGGAAATTAACCCAGATGGGGGAGGGGGGGAACTCAGGTTGAGTATAATAGACTTTACCCAGTAAGGAAAAACTTAGGGTAGGGATGGGCAAAAATGTATTTTTGAGTGTAGTGGAGCTTTAAAGTAGAATTACGTAGATCCTTCTACTAAATAATATCGGCAACCAACACATTTTGAGGACCTGGATCCCCTTCCTCAGGGCTAATAAATAAATGTTAGTAGAGAGCAGTGCGTGTGATGCTGAATCTTACATAAGCAGCTGAGCAGCCCCAACACATTAGCATTGTTTATCAAATATTAATTGTTAGAGACATGGTAGGAGAATCTATCAATGCTGCATACCTTGACAGGGAATAATAATGATCCAGCAAAGTTCCCTAACCAGCCCAGCTATTCATACTAGCTCAATATGCTTTGGACTTGCAGTTTGTCTTTTTTTGTGTTTTTTTTTTATACAAGAGTTTACTTCCTCTTTAAGATCATAGATCTGTGTAAGCTACTCAAGGTCCTCCACGTCAAATTCACCAACCATGTCATGTTCCAGTAATGCTGGAACAGAAAAGGGCCTTTACTAAACGTTTGCTTCATGGTGGGAAGTGCACAGTTCTATATATATAATTTTGAGGGGTGTCAACATAATTTGGGGCATATTGGGGTTGATTTACTAAAACTGAAGAGTGAAAAATTTGGTGCAGTTTTGCAAAGAAACCAATCAGCTTCCAGGGTTTATTGTCAAAGCTTAGTTGAACAAGCTGAAGTTAGAAGCTGATTGGCTACCATGCACCAAATTTTGCAGTCTCCAGTCTTAGTAAATATACCCCATCATGTGTCTGCCTAATATTCACTTAAAATCTTATATTCACTTTCATGATTGTCTTTTGACAATGAATTTAAACGGTGTACATGTGGCATTTTTGAAAGTCATATACAACAGATTATTGTGAAAGAAAGATACAAAATGAAGTACAGAGAGTTTATAGAATAATAAATGCACAGGAATAATATATGAAGACTTTTCAGGATGTGAACATCTTGTTATGTTTGGATAATAATATTTGATGGTTGAATACGTTTTGTATGTTTTGGCACAATACTGGGACCACAGAGCAGCTGACAGATCAAATATATTGGTGCTGTTGGAACTGTCATTTCACTCATAACAAATTATATGTAAATCCCAAAGAGATGACTAAAGCCCCTTTTCTTTTCTGGTCAAGATTTTTATGAAAACCTTTTGTTTAACTGCACAAAGAAGCACGAGGCTATCAATGTGTCAGAAAAATCAGGTAAGGTGGTCCCATCCCTAATAAATAGACAAAAAGATTCCCCCTTTTTAATGGGACTTTAAATGGACCACCAATACCACCAAAATTCAATAAAATAAATAATTTTCATTCATGTAACAAGGCTTAAAAAAGAGAAACTTACAGACACATAGTATCTCTAATAAAATATCAAACAGCTATACATAGAAAGAATGTATACTAAATAACTCTAAAAATATCCCAAAGCCGACGCGCTTCCAGTCTCTGCGATTGCAGAACTTTCATCAGGGGTGTGGAGAGAACTATATCAAAACAGTTCTGTAGAGGAAAAAAAAACCTTTTTAAAAAGTGTGATCATACGTTGGGGTAATTATCTGATGCTCCTATCACGCATATCTTTATAAAGGTTGGTATTCGACTCCTTAGCCATTGGATGGGATATGCTTGGGGGTATTAGGATTTTTTTTTTTGGGGGGGTATATTTATACAAATCATTAAACAAAAAATTATTATTTCTTTTTCCCTTCCCCTCCCCCCCTTTTTTTTTCCTCTACAGAACTGTTTTGATATATTTCTCTCCACACCCCTGATGAAAGTTCTGCAATCGCAGAACCTGGAAACACGTCGGGTTTAGGATATTTTGAGAGTTATTTTGTATATGCTTTCTATGTATAGCTGTTTGATATTTTTTAGAGATACTATGTGTCTGTAAGTTTCTCTTTTTTAAGCCTTGTTACATGAATTAAAATTATTTATTTTATTGAATTTTGGTGGTATTGGTGGTCCATTTAAAGTCCCATTAAAAAGGGGGAATCTTTTTGTCCTTTTGTTTAACTTTTCACTCTTTTATACTGTATATGTATGGTCTACGGTCTGTGTTTTAGATATGTCTTATGGTCATCTTAAGGTCTTTTGTTTATAATCAGTTTCAGAGCCTTTCATATTTTTAGGCATTTGAATCCCCAAGCTTAGGTGGTATATTTATGCCATCACAGGATAAGTGACCATGAAGAGCCAGAGATACTATGGTCAAACATTTCATAGACTCTTGACCATCTCACCTACACTTTATGGCCAAAAGCATAGCTTCAAATGAGGGTTTAAGGCATCCCCAAGCATGTTATTTAAGAAATGTGTGAACATTTTTTGTTGCCATTTGCATTTGCACATGTCCCCTATGGCAATGCCCAGTTATCCATACATTCTTTAAAAAAAAAAAGCTTGCAAACTGACCTTGAAAAGGAACAAAATAACAAATTGTAGCTCCCAAAGACTTTAATAGGGTTTGGTGCAATGTTTTAGTTTTGATGTTTTTTTATGGGTTTGCTGGAACTCCAGCGAACCAAATTTTGCAGTGAGTTTTAGTTAATTGTGCATTTCTAATCTTGATGTACCAGTTTGGGGAATTGCATTTTCTTTTCCAGCATGGTTGTGTCCCCATACACAAAGCCAGCACCAAAAAGACATGGTTTGATGAGTTTGATATTAAGAATCTTGAGTGGGCCAAATAGAGCCATGACCTCAACCCAAAATTGGAACACCATTCTTTTTGCTCAGCATGAATGCCTGACCTTAAATATGTTATTTTGGCTAAATAAGCTTACATTCCAACAGACACACATTTTAAAAACTTGTAGAGGCTGTTATAGCCACGAAGAGGGTGGGGGTTTTAGGCATTTTATATTAATACCCATGGTTTTCTGGATGGGATGTAAAACAAGCTTATAAAATGTAATGTATAGTGTGTAATTTCAGGTGACTGGTAAACCTGGTAAAGTTTGGAAAGTGGGTAATACTAAGTGACAGAAAAACTGATATCCAACTTTTTGTGCATAAATGGCATTTGACAAGGAACCACATAACCCATTATAAGTGGCAAGTGATCGTAAGCTGCCCATAAGCCTGCACACATCATCCCTGAATTTATTTTTTTAGACTATCCATGACTATTACATTCATCTAATTTCACAACGCTAACAAACCAGGATAAGTAACTTTATCTTTGAATGAATGTTTTGTGAATCGAGCCTAAAATGCATTACTCTCACTGAAACACACCTTACACATACTGTCCTGGTACAACTTATATGTCATTAAATGTTTACTGGGAGATGTCTGTAGGTAAGGTAAAACAAATGGAGAAAACATGCATTTTTTTTTTTTAAACAAGTTTCGACGCAACTTCCAAGCTCTTTACTTGCATCAATTATAAATGGGATTTCCTAGTGTAGTCACGCCCGTAGTTAGCATGTTATGACGAAGAGTTGCTGTTTCACGTGACTTCAATAATAAAACCAGCCTGCAGAGCTTGCTCCGCACCATTTAAATATTGAACTCCTACAAGTGAAGATCTCCAGAACTTCTTCAAAGAAGCAAAATTCTGATTTTCACAAAGGCTTTCCGAGGCTGGAGAGGAGTTTGCAGGAGTTATTTTGAAACATCAGCATTGCATTTAAAAACCTACCAAGCATCTGCAGAACCATGGCAGTTTTCATTATCCAGCTGATTGCACTCATCCTAGGCCTTATTGGCACGATTCTGACCATCATTGTTACAGCGATGACCCAGTGGAGGGTATCGTACATGGTAGAAGGAAACGCCGCCAACTGTGATAAGCGTATAGATGGACAATGGCTGAGCCGTTGGGATGGTCTGTGGCTAACCTGTACAACCAAGAATCAAAATTCTATGGAGTGCAAGCCGTATGAGTCTTTGGTGATTATCAGCACTGACTTAAAAGCTGGAAGAGTTCTGATGTCCTTTGCTGTTGTGCTTTCTATCATAGCCCTCATTATAGCTATCGTAGCCCTCTTATGTGTGCGATGGTGGAGAAGAGCTCGTGATGGCAGATACTGTCTTCTTCTAACTTCTGGTGTTGGCTTCATTCTAGCTGGCATACTTGTTCTAATTCCAATCATCTGGACCACCAGCAACATCATTCAAGAAATAAACAACCCCCGCTGCAAAACAATGCAAAGAATTGAAATCGGGGAAGCAATTTTCCTGGGGTGGCCCACCATGTTTTTCCTCCTGATTACAGGAGCTATACTCTGCTGGTACCGCCCTTGCGATGAAGAAGATGATGACGACAGGTGCAAAAACACAATCTACGCATCTCAAACATCTCTGCCACGACCAGTTTATGTTCCATGCGAAACACGAGATAAAACCCCTAACCAAGCCCTCTATTCCAGAAGCCAGTACATCTGATGACTGACTGATGACTTTTCTGTAGCTTCATTGAAAATGAACAAGATGATGATCACAGGCTGTAAAAGACAATGTAGTAGCCTGAACCACTAAAATCTTGCTTTTTCCCATCAGACCCTGCACTAATGAGCTTCTTCGGGGTTGAATGGGGCTTGGGTGAGACCTTGCTCTTATATTTCCACTTTGAACGTTAATAATGCATTTTGTGCACATGCTGTAATGATCAAACTACTTTTAAAGTAAATATTTAAACTAACTTAAATTTAAAATGCACTTTTAGACATTGTAAGAGTAGGTATTACCATGGGGATCCACTTTATGAGCTCCAGGCAGCATTACTGCAAGAATGCGATATTATGGGATAAAATTACATTCAAAATGTATGTACATCCCTTTTTGTATTGCAATGACCGGGTTGAAAAAGAATAATGCATTGACACAGTTCATTATCATACATGATTTGGAAAGATTGTATTTAATTTCTGCCTGCCATATGGTTTTTGGGACTTGAAAATGGACACTCAATGCTGTCAGAACTGCTTAGCCAGGTTGGTCACAATCTCTTTAAAGCAGGTTGAAAGGATATCTGACCCTATATCTGTACATTGCTGGTATATTTGGTAAATATAGTGCAAGATAACTGTTTTTTTTTTCTAAGGCCTTCTCCTTGATACCAAGAAAGTGTTAGTGAGTCTGGTATAATGTTGCCTATAGACATAAAATGACATCTCTAGATGCGGTCGTTTTAGGCCGAATTGATCTCGGGTCATGCAGACATGTGCCAGCTGTCTACACTTTGGGGAACAATTGGATGGGTTGGAAATTATTTTCTTATTCCATATTTTCCATCCATTGCTCAGCATGCCTGCCTGTACCACTCTCCTGCTTCTTCCCTCAATAGTGTTAAATGTAAATGCTCAGTCGAGTGTTTATGTTTATGGGGTAGCAGAAGTGCTGAAAGATGATGTGCCCTCTATCTTTGGTTTTGAAGTCACAATTAATTGCATGAAATTGCATTGCTTGTGGGATTAGAACCGGTAGACCTTTTATCTCCACCCACAGCTCAGCTACTTATTGTCATGACATGTGATAAGCCTAACAATAGTGCACCTTGGGTGTATGGCCTAATAGCAATGTATAGGTGTAATATCAATGAAAGAATTAGGATGTAGTGTCAAAAACAGTTATATGCTTCCTGCAGTACAAATACACCTGCTGAAAGCTTTTATAAGGAATGTCAACTGTGACAATGTTCACATTGCTATCATGACAGATTACCTTTATGCAAGCAAAATTGTCGATGTCCTTTAGGCACCCTCAGGTTCACCTCTTGCTGTAAAACTACAAATACCAGCATGCACTCTAGAATTTGCAGTCCTAAATCACATAGAGGGCCACTGTTTGCCTGCTATTGTGTAAGAAACTGAACAACCATTGTGATGGTGTGCAACATGTTAAAGCCCAGTTGAAGGCCCACTCCAAATTTATCTCCTTATAGTCATGTACCCTTGCATGTTATGATATGCCCAACCTGCCATAACACTGCAGTGCTATGTATTGGCAGAGCTGAGTAACAGCCACACCCCTCAGCACATGGGACCTAACACAGACTTGTACTGCAGAGGAATAGAGGGGGTGTGTCTGGCCAGTTCCATGTGAAATATTGAGGGCACTGGTGCCTATTAGAGAACCTGCACAACTGTAACAAGGAAATGCAGGTAAGACTAGGACATTGGTGTTTATTAGCACAATGGCTGTCTGATTCCCCATCTGTGTCCGTGACTTCAGCTGGGCTTTAAAGGGTTAAATAGTGCATGTTTTCCTGAGATCAGCAGAAAAGGTCAGGTGCAGCCTTTAGCACGCTGTGACTTTGTCTCACTGCTAAGCTCTGCACTGTAATTATGTGGATGGGACATAAGCCAGGTATGTGCTAATTACCGATGAACAAGGATCCGGCTTCACCACTATGCAAATCCGTATCTGCTTAGGAAAAGCTGATACAATTTCCTACTGACCTTTTTTTGGTATGTGAGCCTGCTTGTCCAATTAACCTGCATGACACAGCCCTTTAACTAAACGCTCTGCATTCTGCAACATGTGCACACTGTGCAGTAGACATGGCTCATTAACGCTCTGCTAGGTATGAAGCTAATTACATCTTGTCATGCTTACAGTTCTAGACCTTATATAGTTGTACTGGGGGGAAAAACTTTTTATGCCAGGATTTGTCCTAAGAAGTGGCAAATTGGAGATAATAATAAGTAAACTGGCCCTTTTTTTTTTTTAATTTTGGGGATCCTTGTTTCTGGCATCATCAATGAAGGGAAGATGGTTTGGTGTAGGGCTCGCTGACAGGGGTCCCAAGGAGAAGTCACAAAACTTTCTGCTGCTCTGGTAACAAGAACCTATATACAAAATCACAAAAAACAATTATGATGGGGACTGGAAAAAAAAATGTTCTTAGGCAATGACCACCGAGGCCTTGACTATTGTAAACTAGATCTATATGGAAACAGTTGCATTGTCCATTGGACCCAATCATGTCATGAGCTTTTGCACTTGTTTGTATGGAGGAAAACCGTTAAGGAGGGAAATTGGAGTCAAGATAAAATCATTTTTGAAAGGGTTCCTGTTATAAGAAGTCAAGGAGGGGAAAATTAAAGATGTCCCCCATAGCAAGATATCAACATTTATCTTTTGTTTTCTGATCTGCAATGGAAAAATGGAACATAGAATCCATGTGTGTGCAATGAAAATCACCTAACATTTTCTTTGCTTTTTTATCCGCCCGAAAAGAGAACCCGTCTCCTCTTACCCTATTACTGCTCAGTACTGCTCCTTCTAAGGGGATAGTAAACTAATAGAACAGCAGTCAGCAATCACAGTCTGAAAAAAACAGACAGTGCTATCAGAGCCCATCCCAGATAAAGGCAGACACCAATTTTTTTGGCACTTGACACTATTAATATGGAAGTGTTTTATATTGTAGACTACTACATATAGCTACAATAATTTTGCCTTTGACTTCAGCATTTTGTTTTTGTAAAATGTATGACTCCGTTGGTAATAATGCATTTTTTCAGAAGTCATAACACTAGATTGTTTCCTTATGAAGATACCACAGCTAGCTTACACCAGCCCTCAGTTTTCAAAGTGTCTAAACTGACAATTGGGTTGCTCCACTTTTGTGATTCACATTGGCAGAAGTCCTAATTTGACTCAATGCTGGTTGACACTATCTGGGTCCATGTATAAAAAATATGCCATGCAGAGGTCTTAAGCATTCACATTGGCACAATGAATGATTAGCATATTATCTCTTATATTTTATGATCTCTTATGAACTTCAGCTCCACCTAGTGGACATAATGCACTAATTTTTTTGATTGAGGTATTTTAGAAAAATACTATATTATGGCCATTAGATGGAGCTAATGATTATAGGAGAAATTAATATTAGAAAAAATACAGGCATTATTTGTTGTGTCTGTGTGAATCCTTAAGACGTTCACACAGAAAATGTTTATTGCATACAGCTCTAAACGCGGTTTCAGAAACTTTGAAAAAAGGGCAATGTTTATTCTAATGTTTAATGACTAAGAGAGGTAATCCATGCCAGTGACTGGCAATGGATCGTGGGAGCAGAATTAACACATACGTGTTCACAGCATCACATTATGGCCTGCTCTGTATGATGGAAATGTTTGATAGTATTATTGTACATTTTTTTTTTTATTGTCGCGAAGAGGTACATGTACTAATGTGTTTCTTATTTTATGATGCACAAGTGTATTTATTGAATTTGTCCTAATTATTTGTTTAATTTATTGTAATAAAATGCTTTAAATATATTCTTTTTTGTGAAAGTCTCTTTTTTACACTTCATTAGATGATGGCCTTTAGCCAATGATCAAAGTCCAGAGTGCATCAAGCAAAAACAGCCAATCTGAATTCATAATTTTTTTTTTCTGTCTGCCTTAAAAGAGACATTTATACTCGCCTAGGTGGATGCAGCATTAGTTCTCCGCTTAGTTCTCCCTTCTGCTCTGAGCAGAGAGCTGGTGATTGTCAGTCAACGGCTCTCTCCTTGAGTGCTTACTGGAGCGCTGGGCTCTGGAGGGGGAGAGAGGGGACTGGCTCAGGCTCTTGGTGGATCACTGAGAGGCTGAGTCAGGTGCCAATCCAGGCTTCTGTGTGGGTCCCGACCACATGGTCAGGACCTTTCCGGAGCCTTGACCTGCCCTGTGACATCAGCTGATGGCGTGCTTCAGCCCTATGCCAGCTGAAAACAGATCACAGGAGTGTGGGATGAACAGCATTCATGTGATTCCACAGGAGAAGTATAGCCAAAAAAGCTTTGGCAATACTTCTCCTTTAAAGTATATATTATAAATAAATATATATATATATATATATATATATATATATATATATACATAAAAAGGGGGGGGGGGAAACTGCGCTACGGAATAAAAACAACACTGGTCGGAAGCTGCAAGTCTGATGTATACGAAAAATACACAAATAAACAAAAGAAAAAAGAGAAGAACTGCGCTAACCTCAAAAATCCCCAAATTATTGAGATATATATATGTACTAAACAAAGAATAAAAAACTACAAATATAATGCCTCTAGAGGCATCTTTATGTGAGCTACCACTGTGAGCTATTGAGTTCTGTAAACAGGATTTCAGAGAAGCTACAACGAGCTCTGAAAAGGAGCCAAGAGCACCACCTGCTGGCTGCATGTGAAGGTATAAAGTATTGATGTGCCTTATATCATATTACCCGATTAGAGAAGAAAAACACGAAAAATAAAAAAAAATTGGTTTTAAGACCCACCCATAATAAAGAATAACAATATACAACACCAATAAACATTACCGTTAAATATGTATGTTACAATGTGAGGGTCTCCATACTTTCTAAACAAAGGGCCAGTTTACTTTAAAGGGGCTGGAGTGGCCAATGGGAGTAGAAAATGACCCAGTGAGAGCAGGAGTAAAAAAATGACATGTGCCTGTAGTCAGTAGATGGAGGAATAGTGCCTCATCATTAGAGCCCCTTCATTAGTGTCAGTGGAAGAAAAAATGCCCCATTGTTGGTATCAGTAAGAGGAATGGTTCTCCAATGTTGGTGTCCGTGGAAGGAATGGTGCCCCAAGGGATAGATAAAGGCAAGCAAAGGGCAACATTCAGCCCACAGGCCACAGTTTGGAGAGCAATGTTATAATGCATAAAAACAAAAACAAATGGTGATATTAAGGTAATAAACATTTCCGCTGTACCATGTAACAGTTACTAATAGGTAATGCTTTTCCTTGTAGTAATTTTCTGAATTACTATCAATTATTATCTGTGAACATTTCAGCCTATGCCGGTAATCTCTAAATAAAAGCTACACGTCTCTGGAAGAATGGTTGCCATGACCTAGCGGCTGATAACATTATCAAAGTGCTTCACATCCCTTTACAGTATAGATTTAGCTTGGCCTGGTAATGTCAGTTCTCATAGAACATTACTGTCCTAATTTGACCCAGACCATGTTAATGTTAAAAAGTTAAAGTGACACCAAACTCAGATTTAAAAAAAAAATTGTATTCAAGAATGTATTTTTAACCCAGGAAAGTCTCTTCTATTGCTCTCTTTCTTCTGCAAATCAAATACATTTTTTCTTTTGCTGCTGTGATCTGACTTCCTGTTAGAGGGTGGCTACCTTCATTTTCTATGGTCCCACTGTATGTAGGAACATAGCCACCCTGTCTTGCTCTCTCCTGAGATGGACTATGGACATGGGATGTGTAGTGTGTGTAGCGCCACCCCCAGGGCCATCTTTAATATTGATTGGACCCTGGGCAACAAAAATTCTTGGGGCCCCCACCCATGCTATTTTGCTCTCCACCTGCTCTGAGACATACAATAAATAGCAGCTAGACGTAAAATCAACTTACTATATCAGATCAGGCAGCAATTGCAATTGGTTGCCAGTGGTTACAGCACACAATATGGCTGACTAATTAGTTGCTAGAGGTTACATCAAATGATTTTGGCTTATTAATTGGTTGCTAGAGATTACTGTTAAGTAATACTGCTCACTGATTGGTTTCTAGAGGTTACAGCACATCATCCCCCCACTGTAGGGGAACATGATACACATATGAATGCCACCTTTATTTACATATCAATGCTGCCAGCCGCAGATATTTACTTAGTAATGCGGCCAATATTTACATATGAATGCCGGTTATTTACATGTAAACACAGGGTCTGCAGGTGAGTCATCTGTACACAACAATAAGGCAGAGCTGGGCGGCATTAGTACTATCACTTCACACTGAGATATCAGGACACAGTACAAGACTAAAACTTCAAGGGGCAAGGGAATTTACACTGGGATAGTTGGCAAGTATGAGGCAGCTGCTTTGGGCCCCACAACAATGACAGGGCCCAGTGCAACTGCCCCTTTTGCCCTGCCTTAAAGACAGCCCTGGCCACCCCTGTAGGAGCCGCTTGAGTATATTTGGTTCTGTCTTGGCCCCTCTGGCACACCTAGTGATCAAATATTACTGTAGACACAATGGCAGAAGGACACCAAACTGTAGTGAACCAAAAGTATTTTACTAAAAGACAACAGTAATAACTTTAACTAGGTAGGTAAATATGGCAAACTCTGATATTATGGAACATAACACAAAGGCACAAACAACGTATCTAGAGCACAGCTTTAACCAACTCAAAGGGTCTGAATAGGCCCTATGAACTCTGGCATGAAGGGGAATGAAGATGACTTGTAGCTGGTCACTCTATTTCCTTAGAATCCTGAGATCACAGGCCCGTATTACAATATGCATCAATATGCAACATCAACTTTATACTTTAAAGTTAGAGTTCCTCCTTACTATCAATGTTTGTCACTGAGTCTTTGGCGTGGCAGAAGAAGATATGTGGGAGTCCTTATAGTGGAGTTGTCCTATATCTTCAGCTAGTTTAAATGGTACCAAGAGATTTCTTATGAAAGAAACTCAGTAACAGGGGGTAACTAGTGCAAAGTGTCTCCTGAAAGGCTGTGATACAAAAGAAAGTAAAGGTGTCTGAATGCAGCGTCTCTGCACATAAATAGCTGTGTGGTCCTTTTTATTAAGGCAGCTCCGTCATCTCTTCCGATTTCTTCTCCCATCTCTGACTCTTCTGCCTCCTCCGCTGACGTCTTCTGACAGTTTTTCTCCCCTCTCTGGGTCTTCTCCACTCTCTGCTGATGTCTTCTAGCCCTCTCCGGTTCTTCTCCCTCTGTCTGCTGTCTTCTCCACTGTCCAGGTCTTCTCCACCACCTTCTCGCTCTTTTGCTGGGTCTTCTCCGCTGTGTTCTCCCTCTGTTCTTCTTCCAATGTTGACTCAAGAAGATAGCGGAGAAGCCCTGGCAGTGGAAAAGACAGCGGACAGAGAGAGAAGAACCATAGAGGGCTAGTAGACATCAGAGGAGAGTGGAGAAGACCCAAAGAGGGGAGAAGAGTTTGGAAGAGATGACGGAGCTGCCTCAATAAATTACTTTAAAAACCTGTGTACTGTGTTTTATTTTTGACACTTTTTTTCAAGTGAATGGGTAGAGGTTCAATGTACCATTTTTTCCGCGTGGGGGTTCCCCTTAAAATCCATACCAGACCGAAGGGCCTGGTATGTTCTTGGAGGGGGAACCCATTACGTTTTTTTTTAAACATTTGGCATGGTGTTCCCCTTAAAATTCATCAGCACACAAGTCGCAGCAGTCAAGGCGGCGATCCGACTTTTATCCGACTTCAGTGATATTCAATGGACTGAAGTCGGATCAAAGTCGGACCAAAGTAGTGCAGGGAACATTTTCAGTCTTATTTTTCAATGCTAAGGCCGCGTACACACGGGCGGATTGTCTGTCCAACTTAGTCCGCTGAACCGTGTTTCAGCGGACAATCCGCTCGTGTGTGGGCTTCAGCGGACTTTTTCAGCGGACAATCTGACGAACAAAGTCTTACGGAATTTCCGTAAGACAGTCCGTTCAAACTTGGTTTTGTCCGTCCAAACTTGGTTTCAGCGGACAGTCCGCTCGTGTGTAGGCAAGTTGGACGGACTAAGTATGGCGCATGCTCAGAAAGGATTTACACGGCCGAAGGTTGCATTGCAGTGTATTGGACGTCGTCTTTCTAGTCCCGTCGTACGTGCTGTACACGTCATCGCGCACGCTTTCAGCGGACTGTCTGCTCATCGTGTGTGGTCAAGTCCGTTCATGCAAATTTTGAACGGACTGTCTGTCGGATTGTCTGACGAACTTAGTTGGGCAGACAATCCGCCCGTGTGTACGCGGCCTTAGTTTTCAATTTTCTGTGCACATTGAATTCTATGCGATTATATAGTGTTTAGTATGCATTTTTTTAAATTAAATTTTGCACATGGGATGTACGCTTTATTTAGCACTTTATTTATGGTAATGAGCCATCACTCACTAGAGTGTAAAAACACATATTGAATTTTATATACGTAAGGGATAAAGCCTTACACTTGCGCACCCCTCCTTATCCTCAACGCCCTCTGTATTCCTTCCTGCAACCCAAGGGTCCACAGATCAATGCCTACAGCATTAAGGTGCACCCCACTATTCCAAAGATACCGCCAGGTATCCACTTCCAACTCCCTAGCGAGTTACAAATTTACCCACCTCTTTGTTAACTTTTACATGGGCCTTGTCAACCTTTTTAACTGACCAAGCCCAACGCCAAGTCGTCCTACCCACCATATCGGACCACACTATCAGCGTCCCAGGGAATGACGCAGAAAGATACAGGAAGTCAAATTTCACATCTCGTATAAGCTCAATCATGGACCTGGCCCCCAGATCATTTCCATGGTCAAACGCACAAAATGAGATGGCTCTTTAACTCCAGCCATTGATGCCGACAGCAAAAAACCCTGCAAAAAACACTGCCAATCGGCATTATGCGGCAAGCAAAATTTACCCAACAATGACTGTAACTGGCGTAGCTGAATCTTGCGCTTACCAATGATCATGTGAATCTCAGACTTAAGGACCTCGAGTTTATCCACAGGCAATCGACATTCCATAATCTGCTAATCCACAACAATGCCCAGAAAAGTAATGGATGACGTGAGGCCCCCTGTTTTTTCAGCAGCCAACAAGA
The DNA here is from genome assembly GCF_037356315.1 of Lithobates pipiens. Lineage (NCBI taxonomy): Eukaryota > Metazoa > Chordata > Amphibia > Anura > Ranidae > Lithobates > Lithobates pipiens. The sequence goes on from NW_027507748.1 coordinate 65,054,747, forward strand.
CCCCAAAACGATCGGCTATATACTGCAACGTTCTCAACAGAATGGAGCAAATGATGGGTGCCAGTGGACCCACGCAAAAGAAGTCATCCAAGTAATGAACGATGGAGTTGAGCCTGGAGACATCCCGGACCACCCATTCCAAGAAAGAGCTTCAAACAAGGCATAGGAGATCGAGCAGCCCATGGGCAGGCAATGATCAACATAGTATGCCCCATTCCAAGTACAGTCCAGCAATGGAAAGCTGTCCGGATGGACCGGCAGCAGACGGAAAGCAGATTCAATATCTGCCTTTGCCATGAACGTACCGCACCCATAATGGCGCACCCATGATACCGCCGCATCAAAGGAGGTGTAGGTCACAACACACTCCTCAGGTGCGATAGCATCATTACCCAAACCCCCTTTTGGAAAGGAAAGGTGGAAGCGGAACCGTAGTGAAAGAACCACCCATCCGGCCCAATGTAACCTAATTCAGCAGTTTTTCTGTAAGCACTGAAGGTTGTAGCAAGGCGCAACACAAGTTCCTCTATATGGGCAGGACAGAGGGAAGGGAACACGGTATTCGAAATCTGAAACGAAAACCCTTCCTCCAGCAAAGCCACAGCGTGCCGGTCAGTCGGGATACCTACTGAGGAAGCATCCTTTGCACTTGAAACTGCGTCATCCCTCTTACCCGCAGACTATCCGGCATGACCCTTACCTCTTTTGAAGCACTTTGACAGTGCATGGGATCCCCCGCAGCCGAAACATACATGCTTGAAATGACAGGCTTAACTGAACTTACAGACCCCTTCATTGTATTGCCAGCAGAATCCCCATCGTTTTTTGGTCAGTTGTCCTGAGGCAGAGGTACCCCCCCCCCAAAAAACAAACTGGTTGGGAGCCCATGCTGATGTCATAAGTTTCATCCATAAGCTTATGTCCTTATGGGAACCCCGCATCAAATAAAATAAAATAAAATGACGTGGGGTTCCTCCTACATATCCAATGATGTAACGCAGGTTTCCCTTACATCAGATGGGGGCGCGGTCACCCACACCTCATTGGGGAAGTCAGGCTTTCCCCCTGCGTCAGAGGGGGCGTGGTCAGGTGACGGGTGGCCCCACCCTCCTCATATAAGAAATGTCAGGCTGCCGGGATCCCCACAGTGTCTCTGTTAGGTACCTGGTGGTGAGCCTGACTCGACGGAAGAAGACCTCTCTTACAGCTCTGGTTCAGGAGCCAGTGGAATGGAGACAGTGGTCCCGTGAACGTAGCGGGGTAGGAGTGTCTGACTGGATGCAGCAGCTGGGTCCTCCTGGATACTGGAACTGCAGGGCAGATGGTGGATAAGCAGGCAGCAATCAGCAGACACAGGAACAACGGCAGCAGGAACAAGGTGCAGCACACTTGAACGACAGAAGAATAGTCAGGCAGGCCGGGTCACAACAGGTAATGCAGGCAGATATGTTCAGCAGGCAGAAGCAAAGTACAGGCAGGCAGGGGTTCGGCAACAGAGGTTCAATCCAAAGCTCGGTCAGGCAGGCCAGGGTCAGGGCAGGAGAGGTCAGCAAGGTCAGAAAGCCGGATCAGAGGTACAAACAGCAGGCAGATTGCAGGAGGTTCAGATGGAGAGCTGCAGACAAACAGCACTGAGCAAGTGCAGCTGCCTTCCTTAAATAGGGCCACTGGCGCCAATCAGCGCTAACGCGCACACGTGTGCGTGCACTGTGCTCGCACACACGCCTATCGCACACGTGCGTGCGCCTGTGATGCGCTCTGGAGCAAACACACGCGCCGATGCCTGGCTTGCCCAGTGGTGTGCGTGCGTGCGCACACACGCACGCGAATTTGCCCGTTTCGTGCGGGAAAAACCCTGACAGTCTCCTCCGGTGGAGACAGAAGATGTATGGATTCACTGCACTGGAGTGAGAGATCACCCATCGCTGGATCAGATCAGCCATCGCTGGACCCCGGAGAGATGATCATCCATCGCTAGATAGCAAGAGTGCATTACCACCGCTGGAATCTTTTTAAAAATTTTAATAAAGGACTTTTTCAAAAGTATGTTTGTCTTTTTTAATATTTTTACACTTTCTTTGTGAAATGGTAGGGGTACTTTTCTACCCCCTTACCATTTCAAACAGGGGGGGCTGGGATCTGGGGGTCCCCTTGTTAAAAGGGGCTTCCAGATTCTGATAAGCCCACCGCTCGCAGACCCCCACAACCACTGGCCAGGTTTGTGGGGATGAGGCCCTTGTCCCCATCAACATGGGGACATGGTGCTTTGAGGCGTCACAGACCCCCAAAGCATCCTCCCAATGTTGAGGGCATGTGGCCTGGTATGGTTCAGGAGGGGGGACGCTCTCTCGTCCCCCCTCTTTTCCTGTGGTCTGCCAGGTTGCGTTCTCAGATAACGGGTCTGGTATGGATTTTTAGGGGGACCCCACACCATTTTTTTTTTATTTGGCGTGGAGTTCCCCTTAAATTCATACCAGACCTGAAGGGTCTAGTATGGATATTTAGGGGGAAACCCACGTCTTTTAAAAAAAAACATTGACGCGGGGTTCCACTTAATATCCATACCAGACCTGAAGGGCCTGGTAATTGAATTTGGGGGAACCCCACGCTTTTTTATCAATGACTTCTCTGTATTACGGGGAGCCCACAGATCCTGACAACCAATGGCCAGGGTTGTCGGGAAGAGGCCCTTGTCCTCATCAACATGGGGTCAAGGTGCTTTCGGGTGAGGGGGCCACAGGGCACCCCCTTCCCCAAAGCACCCACCCCCCATGTTGAGGGCACACAGCCTGGTATGGCTAAGGAGGGGGGCGCTCGCTCGTCCCCAACCCCCTTTACTGACCAGCCAGGCTGCGTGCTCGGATAAGGGTCTGGTATGGACTTTGGGGGGACCCCCACGCCGTTTTTTCAGCGTAGGGGTTCCCCTTTAAATGCATACCAGGCGACGAGGCTAGCAAGGTGTCAATCTCGCCGATGGAGGTGGCGACATTGACTTCCTTCGCTAGTCCCGTCTACCTGGAGTCACGTTCAAAATGAACGGACTTTGCTCTGTGTGTGGGCAAGTCCATTCATTTGAAAAGTCTGGCAGACTAGCACACAGACGGGCGGATTGTCCGCCGGACTGCCAAGTCCGGTGGACAATTTTGATTCAAGATTTCTTTCTAAGTCCGCCGGACTTTTGGGAAGAAAAAGTACGCCGGAGCCCACACACGGGCGAATTGTCCGCCGGACTAAGTCCACTAGATAGTCCGATCGTGTGCACATGGCATTAGCACCACCTACCTAAAGTACTATGTGCTGAAAATTCAAAGTGCTAATAATTAATTAATTTATGCACAACAAACAGCTGCTATCCACTTCCAATAAATTCACCTTACCAAACAACATAATATTCAATCAAATATAAGTGCAGCGCTATTATGTGAAAAAGACAATATATATCGTGACTCCAATTCAACAGAAATATATACATTTCTAAACCAATCTGTGAATATAAAATGAATTCATAAATAATATCAAAGTTCATAAAACAACTCTTTTGTTGAATTAAAGTGCTTCTCATTTTGTGTAACTTCTCAATTATTATCCATCACTGTGATAAACGTATCTTCTCCAGATATTGATATTATGTGAACACCTCTGCCAGCTGTTATACCTGCTCAACTCATATATACAGTATCTCACAATAGTGAGTACACCCCCTCATATTTTGTAAATATTTTATTATATCTTTTCATGTGACAACACTGAAGAAACAACACTTTGCTACAATGTAAAGTAGTGAGTGTACAGCTTGTCTAACAGTGTAAATTTGCTCTCCCCTCAAAAAAACTCACAGCCATTAGAGCCGGTTCACACAGCGGGCGATGCGAGGCGACACGACTCGCCTCGCCTCGCTCTCGCAAGTCGCCCCCGTTCTGTACAATGGAACCGTTCTGAGAGGAGCGACTCGAGTCGCTCCGACTCAGAAAAAAGGTTCCTGTACTACTTTTGGGCGACCTCGGGGCGACTTGCATTGACTTCTATACAGAAGTCATTTGCAAGTCGCCACTGAGGCCGCGGCAGGTCGCGGCGAGGCAAGTCGGAGTCGCCTCGCCTCGCCTGCTGTGTGAACCGGCCCTTAATGTCTAAACCGTTGGCAACAAAAGCGAGTACACCCCTAAGTGATAATGTCCAAATTGGGCCCAATTAGCCATTGTGTCTCCCCAGCGTCATGTGACTCATTAATGTTACGGTGTAAATTTGATGTCCCCTCAAAATAACTCAACACACAGCCATTCATTTCTAAAATGTTGGCAACAAAAGTGAGTACACCCCTAAGTGAAATGTCCAAATTGGGCCCAAACCGTTAATATTTTGTGTGCCCACCATTATTTTCCAGCACTGCCTCTTGGGCATGGAGTTTAGCAGAGCTTCACAGGTTGCCACTGGAATCCTCCTCCACTCTTTCTTGACGACATCACAAAGTTGGTGGATGTTAGAGACCTTGTGCTCCTCCACTTTCCATTTGAGAATGCCAACCAGATGCTCAATAGGGTTTAGATCTCACCTTCTTTAGCAAAGCAGTGGTCATCTTGGAGGTGTGCTTGGGGTCATTATGTTGGAATATTGTCCTGTGGCCCAGATGATGACCACATCACACAGAATTGGAGTAAATTGGCCATAGCAGTCATTTTATTAACCAAAATATAAATATCCAATAATTAACATATCAATAATATATCAGAACATAACATACAGTTTATTAAAGAAAGGAGCCCAAGGTCCCAATAGGCATAAAACCAAAACTGTACCTACTAGTCACTTCTAAGGCCTCCAGTCGCAAAAAAACATAGACTCAAGACATAGAGTCAACTCACAGGTACCCATACACCAACTGGGAGCCGTACCTCAGACACGTCCCTACACCATACTTTTTTTGGGCCCATATGACGTAAAAGGACCTTGCACCTCGCAAAGTGCCACAACCATCTCCCCAGGACACTCAAGTTCCCAAAACACGAGATACCCACCAAATGTAGGGTGGGAGGATGGGAAGTTGTTCCACACTCTTCTTCCTTCCGACTGGAGACCATCCTCTTTTCTGTCCCCTAATCACTTCCCCCCAAATCTCCACCCAGCCCCCCATATCCAACTTTGAACAGCCCTAAATAATACCCATGAACGCCACTTGCTATTAACTCCCTGTTACCCAAGCCCCTTTAACCCTGTCATGCCGGCCCTCTGTTTATTGCCTTGGGGTTCTGCTCTGGGCCTCTCTTGACTATGGTATTAAATATAGCTTGTTACCTGCTATACCAATAACCCCACCCTTCCATCTAATGACCACACCACACAAAATTGGAGTAAATTGTCCTCCAGTCGCAAAAAAAAAAAAACACTCAGAGACAACTCGCAGGTACTCATACACCAACTGGGAGCCGTACCTCAGACGGGTCCCTACACCATACCTTTTTTGTGCCCATATGACCTAAAAGGACCTTGCACCCTGCCAAATGCCACAACCGGCTCCCCAGGACACTCAAGTCCCCAAAACACGAGATACCCACCAAATGTAGGGTGGGAGGGTGGGAAGTTGTCCAACTTTGAACAGCCCTAAATAATACCCATGAACGCCACTTGCTATTAACTCCCTGTTACCCAAGCCCCTTTAACCCTATCATGCCAGCCCTCTGTTTATTGCCTTGGGGTTCTACTCTGGGCCTCTCTATATCTGGAGAAGATACGTTTTTCACAGTGGTGAATAATAATTGAGAAGTCTCAAAAATTGAGAAGCACTTTAATTCAACAAAAGAGTTGTTTTATTAACTTTGATAATTATTTATGAATTCAGTTTGCATATTTAATATTCACCGATTGGTTTATAAATGTATATATATCTGTTGAATTGGAGCCACACTATATATTGTCTTTTTCACACAATAGCGCTGCACTTATATTTGATTGATTGTTACATTTTTGTTCCTGAATTTAGATACATTGTAGCTGTAATCTGAATGTAGCGGCCATAACCCTTGGTAGGGCGGCCTTAACTTATGGGCTTACTGGTTACCTCCGCTTGGCTTGTTCTTCCATGTTTAGGGGTTCCCAGGGTTAATACCCAACAACTTTAGACGCTGACACCATAAAAGTCCTTTAGAAAGGTTTTTATTTGCAGGGGTAACATCCAACAAACACAGTCTTGTATGGGAACAGAGGGCAAGGGTGAAGAAATTCAGGCACCTTGAACTGCTAATCATCAGAAAGTCTCTAATACCACCCAGAGAGTAGCCACACGCAGCTGGGCGCTTCAGGGCTGAACAAATCTCTAGCTAGAGATTATGGCAGTCAGCACTTTGATCCGGAACTTGTGAAATCTCTGACCTTGAATAATTGGTAACAGAAAGTGAACAGGAACCTTTTCCTCAGTACCTTGAATGTTCTCTGTCTCCTTGGCAGTACTGGAAAAGCGTGGATTCATTAGTGTCCTTCACAACCCAGCAACCAGGCACTTCTTGGGATGCCAGCTTGTTGGCCCTCCTCCGAAGAGTCCTCCCCCGTTCGCTTACACGAGCTGCGGTGCCCCTCCAAGCCGAGACCACACCCAGACACCTTGAATCATCCCTTAGTTACTGTTCCTCGGACCAGCTGGTTCCGAGACTCGGGAACAGATGGATCCTTACCCCAGACCAGGCGAGTCTATTGGGGTTAGTCACCCGAACCATGTTGCGGAGCGACACATGCTCCCGTGACCGGGACCCCTCGCCGAGCTACCCCGGTCCAGAATCAGTAACAGGACCCTATGGCCTCACGAACGAACCCGGAACACGTGACATCAACATCTTAAGTACCCTTCCCCAGACTCTTCAGCGGGGCCAGACGCACCCACTGATTGGATCCGGGGAACGTTGATACCCAAAGCGTCAAACCAGGCCTGGTTCTGAGCCTGTCATGTGCACTTAACTGTACACATGACCAGGCAGAACTCTAACACAGCCCAGCCAAACTGATGTTACTGAAGTTAAAGCTACATAATTAACCCTCAGAACCCCTTTACTGTTCTGAGGCAAAAACTAAATTTGTACCTGACAGACACCTTGTCCAAAGTGTTATCTCTACATGAGTATTATATTTTTATAGAAAATACATAATATATAAAGTGAATTTTTTGCAGTACTGGCCTTTAGTAATGAAGTTATGCAATACTAGTAGTAAGATTTTTTTTACTCTTGTAAATTGCACTCTTTTCATTCAATGTTTCTAAGCAATCTCCAGAGTATATTTATCACGTAGACACGGATTGTCTGTGAAATATACAATAGCAGGCAGTGCCGATCCATCTTTCTCCTGAAATCTGGAAGTAAGGCACGGCGTGTTTATTTGTGCAGGTTATCGGAGTGTAGCTGACTTTATATCTTGCTTGTATTGTATTTCACAGTGCTTAACATTCCTGCACCCTATCGATTAATATGATCCTTTACCAGACAAGTGACCAAACGCCGCTGCTATTTATTGTACATTATAAGCTGTCACCTATCCCCGGTGAAGTCATATAAATCTCAGGGCTGACCTTGTTGTCTCATCTCTTCTTCACCTCCCTTGTCCACCTACACCATCTCACACACCTATCCATGACACAGCCCAGCTCTAGTCATTTTTACTGAAGAAGAGGAGATGGATTTAGTGTTTCTGTAAGGTGGGGAAGCCTTCCTATTAATGACAGGATAAGCCCCAATCCCATTGTGTAAATGATACCTGGTTGCATCTCGCCTGTCAGGCAGAATCAAACATTTTGGGTGCATAGATTTTAATGGGAGTGTATAAAAAACTGCAAAAACATGCGTCACACACAAGTGCGCTCATCACATGGTGCTTACATCAAGATAAAAGTCTGTGGGGCCAATAGCACACATCCTGCCCAAAAGAAGCCGTGTTTGTATGGCACCCCACCGATACTGGTTCCCCCACCAGCAAGATTTCTTACTTGATTGTATAAGGCTATGTGTTAATTAATTTGGAACAATAAAAAAACGAGTGTTAAGAGTTTTATTTTATCATTGGCCAAAAAACAGGAGTGGGGGTAGTGCTTCCAAACATCTCTTCTTTATCTCCATGCAGCTTCACTAATAAGAATGCTAGAGTGGTACCACAGCAGGTGCACCAAACTGTGAACCAACCTGGAAGATGACTCAATTATGCCAGACCTCACCAGGGGCGGATCCAGAGTCTAATCTCGGGAGGGGCACTGCTATAAAATATGTTTTTTGGGGGGCAATTTATATGGGAAATGGCTGGTATTGGCGCTTCAATCATTACGGCACCATGGTTGTTATGGTGTCAGGATGATTGAAGCACATTATTTCTATTAATACATTGTAATATAAAATGAAATGGTTCAACTCACCATATTGCAGAATCAGTGGGAGCCCTGAGGATGTCACTTGCCATGTCGCCTGCCACCAAATGTGGATTGTCACTTGTCACCAAATGCGGATTGTTACTTGCCACGTCACCTGCCACACATTGCGGATTGTCACTTGCCACGTAGCCTGCCACACATTGCAGATTGCCACTTGCCACGTCACCTGCCACACATTGCGGATTGTGACTTGCCACGTCACCTGCCACACATTGCGGATTGTCACTTGCCACGTCGCCTGCCACCAGATGCGGATTGCCACGTAGCCTGCCACACATTGCGGATTGCCACTTGCCACGTCACCTGCCACACATTGCGGATTGTCACTTGCCACGTCGCCTGCCACCAGATGCGGATTGCCACGTAGCCTGCCACACATTGCGGATTGCCACTTGCCACGTCACCTGCCACACATTGCGGATTGTCACTTGCCACGTTGCCTGACCCACATTGCGGATTGCCACTTGCCACGTCACCTGCCACACATTGGGGATTGTCACTTGCCACGTCACCTGCCACACATTGCGGATTGTCACTTGCCACGTTGCCTGCCACACATTGCGGATTGCCACTTGCCACGTCACCTGCCACACATTGCGGATTGTCACTTGCCACGTTGCCTGCCACACATTGCGGATTGCCACTTGCCACGTAGCCTGCCACACATTGCGGATTGTCACTTGCCACGTCACCTGCCACACATTGCGGATTGCCACTTGCCACGTAGTCTGCCACACATTGCGGATTGTCACTTGCCACGTCACCTGCCACACATTGCGGATTGTCACTTGCCACGTTGCCTGCCACACATTGCGGATTGCCACTTGCCACGTAGCCTGCCACACATTGCGGATTGTCACTTGCCACGTCACCTGCCACACATTGCGGATTGCCATTTGCCACGTAGCCTGCCACACATTGCGGATTGTCACTTGCCACATCACCTGCCACACATTGCGGATTGCCACTTGCCACGTAGTCTGCCACACATTGCGGATTGTCACTTGCCACGTCACCTGCCACACATTGCGGATTGTCACTTGCCACGTAGTCTGCCACACATTGTGGATTGCCACTTGCCACGTAGTCTGCCACACATTGCGGATTGCCACTTGCCACGTAGCCTGCCACACACTGCAGATTGTCACCTACTGGTGGTCTTTTGTTGGGTCCCAGAGTGAAGATAGGCAGCAGAGAGATGATGCAATCTCTCTGCTGCACACAGCTTCCTACACAGTGAGGGTGGAACTGGAGGGATGCAGGGCAGTGAGAGATGATGTCATCTCCCTGCTCCCCTGCCTGCTGGCTTCCTGATTGGCCAGCAGCCCTCCTAAGCCGCCCAGCTGCCCCCCCCTCACCCGTCCACTCAGTGCGGGTACCCGCGGAACCGGCCGCGCGGGTACCCGCGGAACCGACCGCGATTGGACCCGCGGAACCGGCCGCGGGTACCCTCGGAACCGGCCGCGATTGGACCCGCGGAACCGGCCGCGATTGGACCCGCGGAACCGGCCGCGGGTACCCGCAAAACCGGCCGCGATTGGACCCGCGGAACCGGCCCGCGGGTACCCGCGGAACCGGCCGCGATTGGACCCGCGGAACCGGCCGTGCTGTCATTAGCTGGCGGTATTCTCGGAGGGGGCAATTGACCCGTTGCCCCCCCCCTGGATCCGCCCCTGGACCTCACGTCATTGTCATGGACGACTCCTGACCATAGACCCCCACTGAATCTTTGCCCCTCTTAGGGCTCATTTACACTTGCTTCAGCTTCAATAAGGCTTTGAACAGACTTTGTTAAAGCTCTCTGAATCAGGGGCGGATCCGGGGGGCAATGGGGCAATTTCCCCCTCCGGGAAAATTTGTGATTGGCAGCGCAGTCAGCTTATGAGTGAGCTGGCAGGAGGACGAGTGTGCGGGTTAATGAGCTGGCGTGCCAGTCGGCGGGGTCAGCAGCTGAGAGAGAACCTGAGCGGGCAGATCAGCGAATGAGTGGGGGGGGGGTCGCCACATGAGTATGCGGAAGTGCAGGGCAAACATTGAGTGAGGGAGCGGGCCGGTCCGCAGGTGAGCGGAGAGACTGGCCAGTCAGTGATTCGGCGGGTGGGGAGTAGAGAGATGACATCATCTCTCACTGCCCACTCTGCATCACTGCAGTTCCGCCCTCAATGTACAGCCGTGGGCAGCAGAGAGATTACAAAATCTCTCTGCTGCCTGCCTTCACTTGACAATCTGCACCTTAGCAGGCCAACAACATTAAGCACCATGTGGCAGGTGATGTGATGATCAGCAACATGTGGCAGGTAGCGTGGCAAGTGTAATCTGCAATGTGTGGCAGGTGACGTGGCAAGTGTAATCCACAATGTGTGGCAGGTGACGTGGCAAATGTAATCCGCAAAGTGTGGCAGGGGAAGTGGCAAATGACAATCAGCAACATGTGGCAGGTGACATGGCAAATGTAATGCACAAGGTGTGGCAGGTGATGTGGCAAGTGTAATCTGCAATGTGTGGCAGATGACGGGGCAAGTGTAATCCGCAAGGTGTGGCAGGTGACGTGGCAGGTGACGTGGCAAGTGTTATCTGCAATGTGTGGCAGGTGACGTGGCAAGTGACAATCAGCAACATGTGGCAGGTGACGTGGCAAGTGTAATTCGCAATGTGTGGCAGGTGATGTGGCAAGTGTAATCCCCAATGTGTGGCAGGTGACGTGGCAAGTGACAATCAGCAACATGTGGCAGGGGACGTGGCAAGTGTAATCCGCAAGGTGTGTCAGGTGACGTGGCAAGTGTAATCTGCAATGTGTGGCAAGTGTAATCTGCAGCTTGTAGCAGGGACCTGGCAAGTGACAAGCTGCATCTGAAGACAGGTCAATGTGTGGCAGGTGACGTGGCAAATGTAATCCGCAAAGTGTGGCAGGGGAAGTGGCAAATGACAATCAGCAACATGTGGCAGGTGACATGGCAAATGTAATGCACAAGGTGTGGCAGGTGATGTGGCAAGTGTAATCTGCAATGTGTGGCAGATGACGGGGCAAGTGTAATCCGCAAGGTGTGGCAGGTGACGTGGCAGGTGACGTGGCAAGTGTTATCTGCAATGTGTGGCAGGTGACGTGGCAAGTGACAATCAGCAACATGTGGCAGGTGACGTGGCAAGTGTAATTCGCAATGTGTGGCAGGTGATGTGGCAAGTGTAATCCCCAATGTGTGGCAGGTGACGTGGCAAGTGACAATCAGCAACATGTGGCAGGGGACGTGGCAAGTGTAATCCGCAAGGTGTGTCAGGTGACGTGGCAAGTGTAATCTGCAATGTGTGGCAAGTGTAATCTGCAGCTTGTAGCAGGGACCTGGCAAGTGACAAGCTGCATCTGAAGACAGGTCAATGTGGAAAGTGACACACTCAGGGCTCCCACTTATTCTGTATTATGGTGAGTTGAACCATTTCATATATTTATATATTTTTATATTACAATGTAATAATAGAAATAATGCGCTTCAACCACCCTGACACCATAACAACCATGGTGCTGTAATGATGAAAGCGCCAACACCAGACATTTCCCTGATAAATTTCCGGCAAAAAAACGTATTTCCTGGCAGTGCCCCCCTCCCGAGATTAGACTCTGGATCCTCCCCTGCTCTGAATGCTAGTCAAAGCTCTTGTCACTAAATAAAATGGTTAGCTTACAGTCCTGTTTATACCTGCTTTTGCTTTGCTTTGCTTCAGCTTTGCTTCAAAAATGATAACCCATGTAGCTTCAGTGGTGCTTCAAAGTGTCTTCAAAGCCTCCATAGAAGTCTATGGCAAAGCTCGCTTGAAGCCCCACTGAAGCCCAACCTAAGCCTCATTGAAGCCCCACTAAGCCTCACAAAGCCCCACCAAAGCCCCATCAAAGCTCCACCAAAGCCTCACTAAAGCCTCATCGAAGCATCAAGCAAAAGCAGGTGTAAACAGGACTGTAAGCTAACCATTTTATTTAGTGACAGGAGCTTTTGTAAACGCTATAACTTTTGCGCAAACCAATCAATAATCGCTTATTGCGATTTTTTTACCAAAAATATGTAGAAGAATACGTATCGGCCTAAACTGAGGGAAAAAAATGTTTTTTTTATATATATTTTGGGGGGATATTTATTATAACAAAAAGTAAAAAATAATGCATTTTTTTTCAAAATTGTCGCTCTATTTTTGTTTATAGCGTAAAAAATAAAAACCGCAGGGGTGATCAAATAACACCAAAAGAAAGCTCTATTTGTGGGAAAAAAAGGACGTCAATTTTGTTTGGGAGCCACGTCGCAGAGCCGAAACGCGAAAAATGGTCTGGTCTTTGGCCAGCAAAATGGTCGGGGCTGAAGTGGTTAAAAACACCTAGACATTTTCAAAAAACATTATCAAAAAATATGGGGATTTGGTCACACCATATTGCTATATGGTGCTTAAGGCCACTTACTGCGACAAAGTACCCCATGATTAGTGGGTCCTACACTATCCATAGATTGGGAGATCCTGCTTCTCTGAACCATGGGAGCTATACTCCTCTATATGGGAGAACATGAGGTCTCCACCATGACACAGGTGGTCACTAATGAGAGGTACTTACTGAGGGAGTGGGGTGCTCCACCCAAAAGGATTTGGTCAGAATCCATACAATAGACAAACAAGATATTTGGGGGGCACACCCTAAAAAATGTATAAAGATGGTGCTGCCATAAGACCATACAACAGAACAAAAATATTACAGCGCACACCTATCTATGGATAGTGTAGGACCCACTAATCATGGGGTACTTTGTCGCAGTAAGTGGGCTTAAGCACCATATAGCAATATAGTGTTACCAACGACTCCCCAAATGCAGATCACAAATGCAGTGTGCTTGCCTGCACCAAATCGCATGCTACAGAATAACTTCAACTATGGCTTATTTTCGGGGTAGGGCTTATGTTGCAGCCCTCCCAAAAACCCACTAGGTCTTATTTTTGGGGTAGGTCTTATTTTTGGGGAAACACAGTAGAAAATATCAATAAAAAAAAATTGACATAAAAGTTTTGAAGCTACAGTACACAAATAATATTCACGTACAGTTCTAACTTTACCCAAACTTTAAAGCCTGATTCAACAGAAACCAGCCAACATTCGGCTGTGTGTACACCTTCTAACGAGCATGCTGGAAAGCCAGCATCCGATCGGCTTTCAAACATTGGCAGCCATTGGCTGCCAGTGCTGACTGGTGTTTTCTGCTAGGGGGGAAGTCCCTCTGTCAGAACATAATAGCTTAGTGGAGAGATTGTTGTTCTAACGTCACATAGTGACATAGTGAGGGCTGAGATGCGTGGGGGCGCCATTCAGAATGAATGGCAGCCCCACATGTCTTGCAAGAGAAGTGCGATGTGGTTGTGGGGGCGGGAAGCGGAACGCATGGCCTGCACTAGTGTGAACGAAGTCTAAGCCCTTGTACACACGGTCGGACATTCCGATGGACACTGTCCGATAGGACCGTGTTGTCGGATAATCCGACAGTGTGTGGGCTCCATCGGACTGTTTCCGTCGGAGTATCCGACGGACCAAGTTTTCCAGCTGGGCTATAAAATTTTCCGACAACATGATCCGATCGGACTTTGTCCGATCATGTGTAGAGAATTCCGATTGGACAAAGTGCCACGCATGCTCAGATCAAATTCCTAGACCAAAGCTATTGGCTACTAGCCTGAACGTAGTCCCGTCCTAATGAAATAACGTCATCACGTTAAGTACGATCGGATTTTCTGACAACTTTGTCCCACTGTGTGTATGCAACAGCTTCGGACAAAATCCGTCGGACAAAATCCGACGGATTTGGTTGTCGGAATGTCCGACCGTGTGTACAAGGGCTTACTCTTTCTAAGTATTACTTATTCTTTTACACACGTGGCTGGGGATTCCTGATCACGTAAGTGAATGGAGCCAGGTGGTGTCACTAGTTGGTGGTGCGTACACCTGCCAGTGTCTTTAACAGCCAGTGGGAAGTTGTCACGTGTAATAGTAATACATATATGACATTCAGCTCCTGCTGAAGGGGTAAATAATCAGGTATCCAAATGCCTGAACAGCCAAGGTTCAATCTGAACTTTAGGCTCATCCCTAGTGATGGCCTTGCAACCAGAGTTTTTAGAAGGTCATCAACAATGGCAATGTAACTAATGTGATTGATCTAAAAAAATCAAGCACTAACAGCGCTTTACTGCATGTTCAAATTAATACTAATTATCTATACTTCTAAAAATGCAGTCCACATATGTTTGGTGTACCACCCTTAGTCTTAGTGATTAACACCAATCAATATCCAAGAGAAGTTTTAAAAGGAAAATGAATCAATGCTTATAAAACAGTCCAACATAAGATGCATCAGAATATTTCCAAAAGTCTATTTTTGAGGGACATGCAGGGCAATAGTAAAGGAGTCCTCCTGTGCAGCTGGCAATAATCAGAGTCCTACACCTTCACCGTTTGCACCGCTGTGTGGATCCCCTTAAATGGCCGCTTACCAGAAGCTTGTAACTTAGAAGCCTGTCTGTTTAAATCACGTTAGGTAGGCACCTCTTGTTTCCTCCTGCTCCCTCCGCTATATTCTGGTGTCCTCGTTGGTATTAAGCGTAAAAGAAATGCAAGGGGTCCAACATAGTGTTATACCCTTTATTGTAAACACCCTCTCCCCCTTACATATTGCGCTTACTTTAGAAACAATGTAATAAAAGCATCTACACAGGTTGTCAGTACTGCAAAAACGAATGTCTCACCACCAGGCCGATATTCTCTCACGTTACTGCCTGTCAGTAGTAGTCAACAATGGCAGCTCCCCTTTTCTCTCAGTAGAGTTTTCCTTTATTTTGTCTTATTAGTATGACCATATTAACATTTTTTTTCAGATGAGCAGTATGTACAGTGCGTACAATAATTTGAAGATACTGTATTTCATCTTTTAATTATGCAGATGTTATACTGATGAACAGTATGAATTAATTGGCACATGTTGTAGCATGCTTACACATTTTATTCAATCATTTACACAAACTCATCTGTGTTACTTTCTTGTTTAGCAACTTCATGTAAACAGTTTGAAAAGTAGAAAAATTAAAGCGTTATGCTATCAGGGGCGGACTGACCATTCGGGCACCCGGGCACTGCCCGGGGGCCCCATGCCACTAAGGGGCCCCATCAGGGTTGCCAGCCTCAATAAAACCAGCGACAGTATGTAAAAATCCCAAGATTATAGCTGCCCAACCTCTCCAGTACCTTTTCAGTGTGCGTATTTGTATTCTTTGTGTGTATACTGTGTCTGTATATTGTGTGTCTGTGTGTGTATACTGTATGTGTGTGTGTGTATACTGTGTGGCCCCATAATCTATTGCCTGGAGGCCCCATCATCTCCTATTGCCCAGGGGCCCAATAAGTTGTCAGTCCGCCCCTGTATGCTATATTGATATTCAGATTCTTGAAACTGTTGTGCTTGGTACAGGAGCACTGGTATAAAGCTTATATCACCTAAGGCATGTAGGCAAGTTGAAATGTGTAGAGCCTAGTAAGCCAGCTCCTGGCCAGGCTGGGGAAAGGGTTCAATATTTCTATTTCAGTTCCCAGGCTTTTGGTTATAGCCAGCTCACTTGCGTTATAAAAAGGAGGACGGCTAGGAGCCGGGTTCTGGTTGGCCCAGTGAGTTTCAGCATTACCTGTGAGCACAATCAAAGAAACCAGGGTTTTTGGAAAACATACAAGTCATGGACAATGCCATTTTGGACTTTCACCTCATGGTTTTATTCCGGGGCCACTATGTTATTCTACTTCTAGACAGGCAACATTGGCAAGTGGCAGACAATGGTGGTAAGTGACACACTGATGCTGCATCTGATGACAGGCAATGGTGGCAAGTGGCAGGCAATGGTGGCAAGTAATATGCTGCATCTTGTGACAGGCTGCATCTGGTGACATGACAGGCAATGGTGGCAAGTGACAGGATGCATCTGGTAACAGGCAATGGTGGCAAGTGGCAGGCAATGGTGGCAAGTGACAGGCTGCATCTGGTGACAGGCAATGGTGGCAAGTGGCAGGCTGCATCTGGTGACAGGCAATGGTGGCAAGTGGCAGGCAATGGTGGCAAGTGACAGGCAATGGTGGCAAGTGGCAAGCAATGGTGGTAAGTGCCATGCTGATGCTGCATCTGATGACAGGCAATGGTGGAAAGTGAGATGCTGCATCCGATGACAGTCAATGGTGGCAAGTGGAAGGCTGCATCTGGTGACAGACAATGGTGGCAAGTGACATGCTGCATCTGGTGGCAGGCGACGGTGGCACGCTGCATTTGATGGCAAGTGACAAGCTCATGGTTCCTACTGATTCTGCATTATGGTGAGTTTAACTATTTCATTATATATTACAATGTAATAATAGAAATAATGTGATTCAATCATCCTGACACCATATCAAGCATGGTGTCGGGATGATTTAAGTGCTAACACATCCTTTGAAAGGATTATTTCATTTTCCTTGATCAGTGTTAGAAATGTTGAAGGGGTCAATGGGAGCTGCAGACTTTTACGGCATTCAGGTTCTTTATTTCTTGTTTCCAAATCCCTACATTGCTAAGTAGAAGATCTGTGATTAGTTAATGTTGGTAAAATTCAGGATGTGGTTGGCATGCTTGCAGTTTATGCTCACTGAAACAACTGTAAACTCAAAAGTTTAGAATTACTGGTGAGTGGTGATAAGCTGTTGAGCATTGTCCTCAGGTGTTGTGCTATTGACTGGTTGCAAAAGAAACATTTGTAAAGGGGAGGAGTTTGTTAAGATGACCACGCCCCTGTGGGGGGCGCCAGAAATATTTGTGCACCCTGTCGTCTCTGACCCTAGGATCGGCCCTGTGTGGCCACGTTGGGGATATTTCCCTAACCTTACTTACTAGGTAGCACAGATGACAAGGCTTCATCTCTGTCTACATCCAGAGGAAAACTTCTAGATGATTTACTCCTTCCTCACACTATGCAAAACAAAACAAATCTCTATTTCCCCAGTTTTTTTTTTGGAACATTTTGAACTTTCATAATTAGAGTATGTATGAAGTAACAAGCCTAAAATCTCTTAAGACAATAGAATGGAAAGTTTTTCAAGACCGTACAAGAAGAAACTAGTGCGCATGGTGAATTCTTTCTAAAGGTTTTGTCCCTATGTGAATTTGGCAAATTAGACTCTTGTCATAGGACAGGCACTTAAATATAAGAGCATCAAAATATGTGATCATTCTAATTATCATGTCAGTAGGATTCATAGGCTCACATTTTATTTGCTGCATTAACTGAATAAACACCTGATCTGAGGACCATAAATATATACATCACGTTTTCATTCCTGAGTCATAGCTTCATACACCGTCACTGCAATACCAAAACTAACTGAGGAGGAGCGTGATTGAAATCAGAGCTAGCCATACACTCTTAAACAGAAACTTCAGTGCTGGGTTAGTTTGTGTCAGAATATTAAAACACTGGTTGCATAAGATTGGATGCAGCTGCTGTGTGGCCAACAATTTTCTGCCTGGCTCCTTCTATTTTCAGATCAAGAGATGTTGAGCAGGAGGGGGTCAACAGGGCCACCAATGGCTTACAATTCTTCCAGTTCATAAGAAACCGGATGATAGTCACTCAGGTTATGGCCAGCTTTAAGAGGAACTTTACTTGCCCCTCCTCGAATCAGATACTCACCTGCCTAGTGGATCTAGCTGGGGGTCCTACTGGGATCCACTGGTCAGCAGCGAGGGTTCCATGCCACCATGTTGATCCTTCTCAGTCATTGGAAGATTGCTCTCTCTTCTGGGTTCAGAAAGCTGGCCTCCAATGACATGTTGCATCTCCACCCACCAACCGGTATGAGTACTTACTCCTGCAGCCTCCTAGGATATGAGACGTGGTATCCCTGGAATCTGAGGGAGCAGGAACACATCATTCTCGCCTAGGCAAGAATGGCAGCGAGAGGAAGGGCTTTCATTTTACTTTTATTTCTAGCTAGCTACGACTTTCAATAGTAAATAAAAGTAAATGCGTTTGACCTCTATTGGGCAACAGTGTCAATGGAGGGTAATGGCCCTGCCAGGCCTATGCCCCAAGCAAGAACTGGCTGTTGATTATAGCGACTGTGTGTGTCAGAGACCCTCTCACTCAATTCTTATGAGGCAGTGCTTAGAAGACAAGAGTTTTCTGTGCGGTGGGGGGGCCTCGTTAAGTGGCAATGCAGCTGTGGCAATCAAGGCAAATGCAACTCAGACAGCAACTCTGGATGATAGAAGATGCCCTTTGGGTTCTCTCATCTCCTCCACTGCTCAGTGCTCAGCACAGCAGTCTGTTTCTCAGTTCTGATGCAGCCCTGTCGAATGCAATCTGGCCCAGTTCAAAACGATGGCATGTCTCCTCCCAACTGCTGTTTTTTCTTTAGAAATGTCAGTTTTGCTGCAGCTTCTTTACAGACACTATTTTTAAATGAATTTAAATGTTTTATTGTCTTACTTAAAGGATCCTTAAAATCACTGCTCCTTTAAAAACGATTTAAAAATAAAAAATAGTATCAAAAAGTAACAAAAATGAAAAAAACAATGGGTCTTACATTTATTTTATTTTTAAATTCCATGAGGTTCCCCCAGAATCTTACAATGGGTCTTACATTTTTTTTTTTTATTGCGTGAGGTTCCCCCAGAATCCATATCAGACCCTTAGGTCTGGTATGGATGTTGAGGGTAACCCCCTCGCCAAAATGTAAAAAGAACAGTGCGGAGCACCCCAAAATCCATACTAGACCTTTATTCGAGCATGCAGCCTGCCAGGTCCTCCTGAACCATACTAGGCCACATGCTCTCAACATGGGGAGGGGGGGGGGGGGAGTGCTCGGGCCTGGAGCTTTTTCTATTTTCTATTTATGTGCGGATATAGCAGCAGAAGGGGTGGTGGCACCTCCAAGACTGAAGAGAAGACAGGTACAGGCAGGCCAGGTTATACACAAGTGGGCACATCAGGAACAGAGGCAAATTCAGGAGCGGAGTCAGGATACAGGCCGGGTCCTCAACGGGCTGGCAGAAGGAACAGGCAGATGCAGAGTGGAGGACAAGCCGAGGTTGGGTGCAGGCAGGAAACAGGAACGCCAGGAAACAATCCGGGTCACAACAGGAACAGAAGTCAGGTAAGTAATGTAAGTCATGCAGGGAACACTGTAGAGCAGACAGCACTGAGTCCAGGTACTGACCCTGTTTAAATAGCCATTTTGGCACCATGACTGTCACGATGAGTGCTCGCAGGCATGCGCACCCTTGGCAATCTCATGTCAGGAACTCAAGTTCTGACGCCACCATTAAGGATGAGCCGAACACCCCCCGGTTCGGTTCGCACCAGAACCTGCAAACAGACCTAAATCGTGTGAACTTTAGAACCCTATTAATGTATATGGGACTCGTACGTTCAAAATCTAAAGTACTAATTTTAAAGGCTAATATGCAAGTTACTGTCCTAAAAAGTGTTTGGGGACCTGGGTCCTGCCCCAGGGGACATGGATCAATGCAAAAAAAAGGTTTAAAAACTGCAGTTTTTTCGAGAGCAGTGATTTTAATAATGATTAAAGTGAAACAATAAAAGTGTAATATTACTTTAAATTTCGTACCTGGGAGGTGTCTATAGTATGCCTGTGAAGGGGCGCATGTTTCCCCTGCTTAGAACTGTCCCTGCACAAAGTGTAATTTCTGCAGGAAAAAAAATCATTTAAAATCACTCGCGGCTATAATGAATTGTCGGCTCCCGTAATACAGAGAACACTCATTGAAAGTCATTGATAAAAAAAAAAAGCGTGGGGTTCCCCCAAATTCAATGACCAGTCTCTTCAGGTCTGGTATGGATATTAAGGGGAACCCCGTGTCAATATTTTTAAATAAATTGATGTGGGGTTCCCCCTAAATATCCATACCAGATCCTTCAGGTCTGGTATGGATATTAAGGGGAACTCCGCGTCAAATTTTAAAAAACCATACCAGACCCTTTATCCGAGCACACAACCTGGCAGGCCGCAGGAAAAGAGGGGGGATGAGAGAGTGCCCCCCCTCCTGAGCTGTACCAGGCCATATGCCCTCAACATTGGTAGGATGCTTTGGGGGTCTGTGGCCCCTCAAAGCACCATGTCCCCATGTTGATGGGGACAAGGGCCTCATCCCCACAACCCTGGTCGGTGGCTGTGGGGGTCTGCGGGCAGGGGGCTTATCAGAATCGGGCCCCCCGCCAGATCCTGGCCCCCCCATTTAAAATGGTAAGGGGGTACAAAAGTACCCATACCATTTCACAAAGAAAGTGTAAAAAATTGTTAAATATGACAAACACACTTTTGAAAAATTCCTTTATTAAAAATAAAAAAAAGATTCCAGCGGTGGTAATCCACTCTTGCTATCCAGCGACGGATGATCATCTCTCCAGGGTCCAGCGATGGCTGATCTGATCGAGCGCAGCGCATCCATCCATCTTCTGTCTCCACGGAGGAGACACTGTGGGGATCCCAGCGGCCTGACGTTTCTTATATGCGGAGGGCGGGGCCACCTGTCACCTGACCCCGCCCCCTGTGACGCTAGTGAGGAAAGCCAGGCTTCCCCAATGACGTATGGGTGACCCCGCATATTAGCCTTTAAAATTAGTACTTTAGATTTCTCCCATAGACTTGTACAGGGTGTTCCGCGGCTTTTCAAAGTTTGCCGCCAACGCTCCAAATTGTTCACTGTTCGCTGAACAGGCAATGTTCGTGTTGAATATGAGTTCGACTCGAACTCGAAGCTCATCCCTAGACACCATTTTGGTTGCTGGCATGGGCTGCCTGTCAGAACCCTTACAGCTACAACATATTATTGAGACTTGGTTTTCCCCCAGATAGCTAAAGTTCTTAAAGAAATATAAGAGAAATCTGATCCATCTCAGTAATAACCATGCAAAGCTGGAATATCAATTTTGGGTAGGGCTTTCTTTTTTCACTTTTTATTTAATACGTTTTGTTGTTGTTTGTTGCTTTAAAATACCTACAATATAGTGGCAATAAAAAGAGCTTAAAAATTCAGATGATATGTAAATTGTTTCTGGTTTATGAATTTAGGCTACAATCAGGGTATTAGAGCAAGCTGAGCTTTGTGAAGGAAACCCTCCTCCCACAAAGTCTATTATACTGTATATAAACTGTACACAGCCTCCTTTTATTATTAGCTCACTTTGTGCTTATAGCCCGCAGTGCAGAGATTGTCAATCAGAGAAGGAGATCCCCCACATATAAAGCTAACAGTTATAAAATCTACAATTCTTTAAACAGAAATTTAGACCCAGGACGACCCAGGAATGTATAGATTTTTTTTTTTTACAGAAGATGAATAACATATAGAAGTGCTTGAACCCTTTAACATTCCACCAGCTTTGTAGAAAATCATAAATGTAATCAGTTTCTGTTTGAATATTGTTATTTGATCAACCTGGAAGGGTTAAAACCTGATTTTTCCATGCAAAAAGGAAGTGATTTGTATGCATTAAAAATAATATATATTCCATATAAAACACATATAGCACCCTGTTTAGACAGGGTTGCTAATACATTTAGTTTGTCAGGTATTAATCATCCTGGCTGATTGTTAAAAGATCCACTGATTCCTGTCTAACTCTGGATTGCTGTATCTTTTCTCTTCTGTCTCTAGGTGGCGCTTGCTGGTGGCATTAGATTGACAAGGGTGTAGCAAGGTCAGGCTGTGGATGGATGGGGTGTCTGAGCCAATTGGCAGGGGTTTCTTTGGTCCCTTTGGCCTGCTGGGAGAGCCTATTTATATGGGTGAAGTCAAGGGATAGGGGTTCTGTGCCACCTGGATGGTTGTTTGTGCTGATGTGTGTTATGTCACCTCAGACTGCTAGGCCGAAGGCCATGAGGCCTCTCCCAGGGGCACCTGGCTGTTAGGCTGCCTGATGCCTATCCAGGGGCAAGAGAAGCAGCGTAGGGTTAGGACTGCAGGATTGGAGTCCAACTGAGTTTTGAAGGTTCAGCCGGACAGGGAACCAGTTGTGGTTGGAGGTAGTGGGGAACCTGTCGCCACTAAGGGACCATCCACCTTGTTACCAGAGACTACAGTGAGTAAGCTGGAGCCATTACCAGAGCAGTCTTCTCACCAGCCAGGTATGGTAAAGAAGTGGGAAAGCTTCAGCAGGTGCCAAGCCAGGGACCCAGCAGGACAGCAGGGGTGACGCTTGAGGAACATCAATTACCAAGCCTGAGACCCAGAAGGATAGCGGGGATGACACTTGAGGCGTATACAGCGTGCTAGCTATGGAAGAGCTCAGGAGATTCAGTGGTGATCGGATCTGGAGGTCTAGTGAGAGACTGGGAGCTCAGTGAGTAAAAATCTACATTGAGAGACTGTAGTGTAAGAGAAGAACTATTCTGTGTTGCCAATAGTTAAATACAACAACCGTTAGTGACTGATACACAATTTGTTACCGTAGGAGACAGTGGTCCTACCTATGCAGAAGGAAGCCTTCCCCTGTATAGCTGTCTACCTATAGAAGTCTCTGAGTCTGCCAATTATCATTACATCTACTTAAGGGTGTCCTGGCCCTAACCCTCTCTCCCACAGTTTTGTTTGCATTCAAAGAGTGTCTGGCACCCATCACTCCATCTTGCATCACACCCACTATGCCTGGTAACCCACTCTACAAAGACGGATGTCAGCTATACCTGACTCTGGAGGTTACCATTAGGCCTTTGGAGGAACAGGACCTTGCTAAACACACCAAACACATTAATGTGAGAGACAGTCATGTTACGTAGGACGCAAAGACTGGTTTAACTGGTTGGATTGGATGCTGTATTAGAGTCAAAGGAAATCACAAATTACCATTAATCCACACTGGCAATTATAGATGCAAACTACTATAAGTGGATATAAATCATACATGCTCATCTTTTACAGTGTATACAAATCCCAGCATGCCCTGCCTGACAACAATATTTAAATTTTGAAAAAAAATATATACATAATATACAGTATATATATATATATATATATATATATATATATATATATATATATATATATATATATATATAGATATATATACATACATACATACACACAGAGAGAGAGTGCTCCCAAAAATGTCAAAAGTGTCCAATCTAGATTGTAGATGCTATAACTTTTGCACAAACCAATCAATATTTGCTTATTGCGATTTTTTTTACCAAAAATATGTAGAATAATACATATCAACCTAAATTAATGAAGAAATTTGTTTTAAAAAAAATTGGGGATATTTATTATAGCAAAAAGTAAAAAATATATATTTTTTTTTTTCAAAATTGTTGCTCTTCTTTAGTTTATAAAGTAAAAAATAAAAAACGCTGAGGTGATCAAATACCACCAAAAGAAAGCTCTATTTGTAGGGAAAAAGGGATGCAAATTTAGTTTGGATACAGCGTCGCATGACCACGCAATTATCAGTTAAAGTAGCGCAGTGGCAAATTGTAAAAAGTGCTCTGGTCAGGAAGGGGTAAAATCTTCCAGGGCTGAAGTGGTTAATATGTGCTTGTTTTTGTTATACCAGCACATTATGTAGCAAACTACAAAAATTATATCAGGCTAAATCAATATTAACAGATATATGGAGCCATTATTGTTGTGTGTATTTTTTGATCATACTTTCACAGGATGAAGTAATCTCTTGTGAGAATGCCGAGTTCCTCTACAGTCACGCCACACTACCCATGTTCAACTCTTCTTACAGACTTGACTTTGAACAAAGCCCATATTATTTTGTCTCTTCTGAAGATTTGTTAGTGGCATCAAGGCTACCCCTTTTAAAAGCACGCTTAAAAGAGAAGTACAGCCAAAGCTCATTTGCTGATGGCTGACATCACAGGCTCAGAAAAGATCGCAACCATAAGGTCGGGATCCACCCACACTGAGAACCTGAGCTGGCGGCTCCCGATCCCTCCACAGCCCAGCGCTTCAGAGAGAGCGGGGGGCAGGGGGCAGAGTAGAGTGCCAGTGACTGGTGCTCAGGGAGCTCTGAGAACCAAGTGATCGGTGGTGTTTGATTGCTCGGTTCTCAGTCTTAGAGCCAGCGGGGGACAGTTGCAGCATCAGAACAATATAGCATCCATCTAGGTAAGTATGATTCTAAAGAAAAATCCTTTCCAATACTTTTTTTTAACCAGTATCTGGAGCAGTTAAACTACTAATGCCTTGGGATCCCTTTCAGTTCAGTGCCTGCGTCCTTCAGCAGTACTAAGCCTTGATGAAAGAGGACCCTTCTGGATGCCCGAAACATTGGATTTTTACAATACAAGCGTCTGAAAAAATGAAGTCTGGCTAGAGATTCAACTTTTGGGTATCACTGCTTGGAGAGCCATCTAAGGGTAATCAAACCACCATGTTGAGGCCTTGGCTGTCCTCTAAACTGTCTATTATTAAAGCGGTAGTAAACCCGCAAATTATTTTTTTTTTAAACCTGCAAAGCAAAAGGCATAATGAGCTAGAAAGCACCGCATACTAGCTCATTATGAAACACTTACCTTAGAACGAGGCCCCGACATCTGGCCCGATCCACGCCGAGGGAGCTGACATGCTCCCTCGGCGTTTCTTCCGGGTATCGCGGCTCTGGCGCTGTGAGTGGCCGGAGCCGCGATATCGTCACTCCCGCGCATGCGCGCGGGAGATTTCATTCCGGCCGGTCGGCCACTGCCGGATTTTCAGGCCGAGAATCCCCTTGTGCGCATGCGCCGCTGCAGTCAGCGGCGCATACCGAGGGGAATATCTCCTAAACCGTACAGGTTTAGGAGATATTTTTTTTACCTACAGGTAAGCCTTACTATAGGCTTTCCTGTAGGTAAAAGTTTAAAAATTGAGTATACAACCACTTTAAGTAACTGAGAATATCTGATTTTGATTATTAGCTTTTTATATTTTCTTTTTAATTACAGAATTATGGGTTTTGTCTGAAGTTTTCTTTTAATTAAACGTATCATGTCAATGTATTCTGGCAAGAACTGGTAATGCATTGCTCACAGCAAGAATAATACAATAAAAAAAACATTGTTTCCATGGCATGTCATATGTGTTTGCTAAATGAATTTTTTAAATACTGTGCTGAAGGATTTTTAACTTGTCTTAAAGAGAAAGCTGGAGAACTATTTACATTAGCCAGTGGTATAAAAAAGCTTTGTGGCACTAAAAGGAACATATTAGGATACAATCATTTGAGTAACTCTGCTAATGCATATTCAAAGTGCAAGCACTGGGCTGATTCTTTCTTCTTTTTTTAAAAATTTTTCCACACACTGATCTGGTACAAATTTGTGTGTAGGGACCCTGCCCTATGCAGGAGTGTCCATATTCTAAATTTAGTGATGCTGGGTCATTTCAGGTCTGATTGATGGTTCTACTTTCTGTAGGTTTTCCCCTGAGTTAAGATTATTGTTAGCTTCTGTCTACTGTATTGTACTGGATTGTACCTGGCAATAGTGTAAGAAGAGTGTAAGAAGATCCAATTACCTGAGCTATGAATATTTACAGTATAACTCCCAGAGTTCCGGCCAACTACTAAGATGGTGCATACTGGGGAAGGGTATCAATAATTAGAGAGCAAAGGGAAGACACATAACAAAAGAGGATTAGAGAGTGCTGCTCACCCCCGAGATACAGAAAACGGTAGGAATTCCCCCACAGTGGAGTTTTTAGGCAGCAAAAATGGAAATAAATGAATAATGTATAAAAATTCAATATTTATTGATATGAAAAACCATAACACTGTAATTAAAAAATGAGCTATAGTAGGAAAATAATTATAAGGAAGACGGATATACACTTGCAGATGACAATTTCATATCAACATTTATACAAAAAATATCAACAATGTGAAAATATAGCACTGACGCGTTTCAACCCACACATAGGGGTCTTCTTCAGAGGGACAATCTGCTAAGAGAAAAATATCATAAATATATATAACAACTATTAGTTACACACAATATAGACTCTTAGCGACATTTGATATAATGGGGTCCCAGAACACTCAGCAACCGCCCCAGCCGAGGAGGGACAGCAATCCAACGGTGTGGCTTACGAGAGGTCAGACTTGTGAAGCCCCCCCAAAAGGAGAGGAGGGGGCGCAACCGCCAGTGTGAAGGAAGGACGAGCATATAGATGGAACATCAATACACAAAATAAGAAAAACTTTGTACCTAAGCAACAATCTAATAATACAAAGAATGTATCTAAATCCAAAAATACACCCAATGCTAATCAAAACCCTAATACCTTACAAAAAGGAGGGGGGTAATTTAAAAGAAGCAGGATAGAAAGAAATGTACTACTGATATTGATGTAGAAGGCAGGCCAAGTGGCCAGAATGCCCCAAACCAATGAGCATTTACTTGCTCCTGGCACTCCAGACGAGACATCAAATATACATACAAGTGAATTGGATTCTCGTATGTCTGAGAATCTAACAAATATGGTATATACAAACCATACAATAGGACGCCCACAATCTATACATCAGAATCCTTTAAACCCAGTACGGGAACTTTCCTCACCTCAAATGAACAGGGGAGTAGGAAACCTGGACGCATACATCACACGGATCCAACTGAATCCTTCAGTGGGATCAACCTTTCGTCCTACTCTCTGTCCCCAACTGAAACTAATGTACTATCCGGTGGACTAACCTTTTGCCCACAGGAAAACTTCAAATTATTCGAAGTAGTCACTGATTTACAGCTTTTTGCATGTGAGCTCCTTCTTAAGAGCCTACATGCAAAGACCGACACACAAGTCAATACTACCGATTGGTCTAGATTCAGCATGAGAGAGTTTAAGGCCCTATGTGACCTGACACTTCTATTCCAGGAAAATAACACCTTGGATTTAATAGATCAAATAGATTTGGAAACTTTACTTGATAATGCCAACAAATCCACGCCAAACTCCAAAACAGGCTTCAAAAAACCCTCTGCTAAAGTTCCTCCCTTGAGTCTTAATTCGAGTATAGAAACATTTGTTAAACAAACATCTAGAGACATTTGTAAACTCCCACGCAAAAGAATCGGCCCTGACAACCTAACCCTCGATGAATTTAAAGCTGTTGACACACTATGTGATAATGTTAGAATCACAATAAAAGCCTCGGATAAGGGAGGTAATGGGGTCCTGCTGGACAACTTGGACTACATACGTATGCATCAAGACATCTTGGACAACAAAGATTGGTATACAACTATCCCTACTAAACGAATACAAATGTATTACACCAAGTTTTATGACATGATTGATTCAGCCCTCGAAAGAGGGGTTATTACTAGAGATCAATACGATTTTATTAGGTGGCTACATTTTATAGCCTACCTAAAATCCACAAATGCCAGTCCTGACTTCCCGGTCGACCTATTGTCTCCGGGAAAAGAGAGCTAGCTGAGAACCTGAGCAAAGTTATTGACTCATTTCGTTGTATGTATGCCTTCTTTTTTGAAGGATACGACACAATCAGTCAAGGATTTAACCCTATCAGCCAATTCACTGTTAGTCGCCATTGATGTTGAGGCACTATATAGCTCGATCCCCCATACCAAGGGGATTGCGACTATACGGGGGCTTCTTCAACAAAGTTGTAAGTATGATCACGCATTGAATGAGTTCATCATTGATGGACTTGATTATATCATAACTTTTTTGCGTTTAACAACTCCCACTACCTCCAGGTGCAAGGAGTGGCCATGGGCACGTGTTGTGCCCCGGCCTACACCAACTTGTACCTGGGGGAGTGGGAGAAATCCCTCCTAGGTGACGAGGTCCTCGTCATGTATACGAGACACATCTCCACGTGGCTACGATAAATTGACAACGTCCTCGTCATCTGGGAGGGATAAGAGGACCTGCTGTTGAAGTTCTATGCTCATATCAATCAGAATTAGCATAATCTTAAATTTACAATGACATATGACCATGATAAAATGAAGTTTTTGAACGTCCTAATTGGGCGTACACCTGAGAACCACATTTCTACTATTTTATCCTGCAAGGGCACTGCAGGGAATATGGTGCTCCATGGGGAAAGCTTTCACCCAATTGCACTCAAACAATCTATCCCTTACAAGCAATACCTGTGTTTACGCAGGAACTGCTCTGATGACTCCCTTTTAAACAAGAAGCCTATAACCTCCAATCAAGACTTTTGGCACGTGGCTACAGCCGATCATGCCTTCGCAAAGCCTACAACAAAGCTTCTGTACAGTCCTGCCATGGCCTACTGTCCAATAAGGTTAGGAATGACCCCGGTTTGTATCCAACCAGGATCATCCTACGCATCTCCAAACAGCACCATGCAATTGGGAACATTATTTAGAGGCATTGGTCAAAACTTACGAATGACCCGAAGGTCAACAGTTTCATCTCAGCCAGCCCTTCAATTACCTAAAAATGGGCCACCTCACTACAGGACAAGTTGATCCAGAGTGAATTTAAAAATGAACTTAAGAGATTGAAACATTGCTCAATCCCTGGTTCATTCCCTTGCGGTCATTGCTCATTTTGCAAATACATTAGACAAGAAAAAATCTTTTGTCTCCCTAATGGGGAAACTTTTCGGCCTTCACACTTTGCAAATTGTTAAGAGATGGAAAATAGATAAAATGAGACAAGAATAGGGGAGAGGGAGGATAAGGGGGAGGGAGAGTAAGGGGGGGAAGGGTAGGGGGGTGGCTTTGCGGGTGAAGTAATCTGTGTGCTATTTTAATAGCAATTCAGGTTCCGAAGAGGGATTACCTTCTTCCGAATATATGAACATGTTCCAGGTAGTCCAAGTCTTTTTATAGGCTTCTTTCCTGTCTTGGGCTGTCAGTATCAAATCTTAGCATTCAATTTTTTAATCTCTTCCAATACCACAGCTCTCCTCCACTTCGATCCCACACTCCTAGTATTAATAGTACATACCATAAGAGCCAGTGGCGTAACTAGAACCTTCAGGGCCCCGGTGCAAAAAATGATGGAGGGCCCCCCTGACCTCCGGGCCAGGGCCCTTCCCACTGATCTCAGGGGCAGCAGGACCTGGATAGAAGGGGGAACAAATCCCCTCCATTTTCCTCATGCAGCCACTGAATGCCTATCAGAGGGAGAGGAGGAGAAGCAGAATTTTAGTGGCTGCAGGAGAAAAATGGAGGGGGATTTGTTCCTCTAAATGCCCCCCCCCCCATCCAGGTGGTCAGGGGCAACATGTGTGCTATTGCAATTGTAACCCCTGTAGTTACGCCCCTGGGATGAGTGGGTGGCAGCAGTGTTGGTGGGGGATGGGATCAGTGTCATCGGTGGTGGGGGGTGGGATGCGTGGCAGCGGCGAGGGGGATGGGATCAGTGGCAGCAGTGGTGGTTGGGTAGGGATGAGATCAGTGACAACGGTGGTGGTGGGGGGATGGGATAAGTGGCAGCGGTGAGGGGGATGGGATCCGTGGCAAGGGTTGTGGTGGGGGGGTGGGATCAGTGGTAGGGGGGATTGAATGGGATGAGTGGCAGAGGTGGTGGGGGAATGGGATCAGTGCCAAGGGTGATGGTTGGGGGAGGGTGGTAGTGGAAGAGGGGGGATTGGATGGGATGAGTGGCAGCGGTGGTGGGAGGATGGAATCCATGGCAAGGATGGTGGTTGGGGGCGGTGGGTGGGATTGAGTGGTGGGGAGGGGAATGGTATCAGTGGCAAGGATGGGGTCAGTGGCAGTAGTGGTCATGGTGGATCAGTGGCAGTAGTGGTGTTGTGGGGGGTATCAGTGGCAGTAGTGGTGGTGGTGTGGAGGATCAGTGGCAGTAGTGGTGGTGGTGGTGGTATCAGGGTATCAGTGGCAGTAGTGGTGGGGGTATCAGTGGCAGTAGTGGTGGTGGTATCAGTGGCAGTAGTAGTGGTGGTGGTATCAGGGTATCAGTTGCAGTAGTGGTGGTGGTATCCGTGGCAGTAGTGGTGGTGGTGGTGTGGGGGGTATCAGTGGCAGTAGTGGTGATGTGGGGGGATCAGTGGCAGTGGTGGTGGTGTGGGGGGATCAGTGGCAGTAGTGGTGGTGTGGGGGGATCAGTACAGTAGTGGTGGTGTGAGGGGATCAGTGGCAGTAGTGGTGGTGTGAGGGGATCAGTGGCAGTAGTGGTGTGGGGCGGGGGGATCAGTACAGTAGTGGTGGTGTGGGGATCAGTGGCAGTAATGGTGTGGGGATCAGTGCAGTAGTGGGGGTGTTGTGGGGGTATCAGTGCAGTAGTGGGGGTGGTGTGGGGGTATCAGTGCAGTAGTGGTGGTGGTATGGGGGTATCAGTGCAGTAGTGGTGGTGGTGTGGGGGTATCAGTGCAGTAGTGGGGGTGGTGTGGGGGTATTAGTGCAGTAGTGGGGGTGGTGTGGGGGTATCAGTGCAGTAGTGGTGGTGGTGTGGGGGTATCAGTGCAGTAATGGTGGTGGTGTGGGGGTATCAGTGCAGTAGTGGTGGTGGTGTGGGGGTATCAGTGCAGTAGTGGTGGTGGTGTGGGGGTATCAGTGCAGTAGTGGTGGTGGTGTGGGGGTATCAGTGCAGTAGTGGGGGTGGTGTGGGGGTATCAGTGCAGTAGTGGGGGTGGTGTGGGGGATCAGTGCAGTAGTGGGTGTGGTGTGAGGGATCAGTGCAGTAGTGGTGGTGGTGTGGGGGATCAGTGCAGTAGTGGTGGTGGTGTGGGGGTATCAGTGCAGTAGTGGGGGTGGTGTGGGGGTATCAGTGCAGTAGTGGTGGTGGTGTGGGGGTATCAGTGCAGTAGTGGGTGTGGTGTGGGGGTATCAATGCAGTAGTGGGGGTGGTGTGGGGGTATCAGTGCAGTAGTGGTGGTGTGGGGGTATCAGTGCAGTAGTGGTGGTGTGGGGGTATCAGTGCAGTAGTGGTGGTGGTGTGGGGGTATCAGTGCAGTAGTGGGGGTGGTGTGGGGGTATCAGTGCAGTAGTGGGGGTGGTGTGGGGGTATCAGTGCAGTAGTGGGTGTGGTGTGGGGGATCAGTGCAGTAGTGGGTGTGGTGTGGGGGATCAGTGCAGTAGTGGTGGTGGTGTGGGGGTATCAGTGCAGTAGTGGGGGTGGTGTGGGGGTATCAGTGCAGTAGTGGTGGTGGTGTGGGGGTATCAGTGCAGTAGTGGGTGTGGTGTGGGGGATCAGTGCAGTAGTGGGTGTGGGGGATCAGTGCAGTAGTGGTGGTGGTGTGGGGGTATCAGTGCAGTAGTGGGGGTGGTGTGGGGGTATCAGTGCAGTAGTGGTGGTGGTGTGGGGGTATCATGGCAGTAGTGGGTGTGGTGTGGGGGATCAGTGCAGTAGTGGGTGTGGGGGATCAGTGCAGTAGTGGTGGTGGTGTGGGGGATCAGTGCAGTAGTGGGTGTGGGGGATCAGTGCAGTAGTGGTGGTGGTGTGGGGGTATCAGTGCAGTAGTGGGGGTATCAGTGCAGTAGTGGTGGTGTGGGGATCAGTGGCAGTGTTGATATTGAGGGATGGGTGCCACTCACTTGCAGATCACTCTGTTCCCCTTCCTTGCTGGGTCTTGCTTGGATGAGCAGTAGCACTGAGCAGAGGGGATGGGCGGGGCCTGTGAGTGCAGGCAGGGCCAAAGAAGATGGGCGGAGTGGGCGGGGACTGTGCCCGTGAGTTCAGGCAGCGAGTATGGGTGGAGAGGATGGGCGAAGTGGGCGGGGACTGTGCCCCTAAGTGTGGGATGAGAGGATAGGTGGAGAGGGTGGGCGGAGCCTTGCAGTGTGGCCGTGAATGCGATCAGTAAGGATGGGCGGATCGGCAGGAGAGGATGGGCGGAGCTCCCCGTGAATGCAGTGTCCCCGTGAATGACTGTACACCGTGAGTGTACTGTACTTTCTCCCAGGCGGCGGTGGGCCCCCCTACAGTGGCGGAACCAGAGGGCCCAGTCGCCAATGCGACTGGTGCGACCCTGGTAATTCCGCCACTGATAAGAGCCATGATTAATGGTACCAAAAAGGAGATTCCAGCCATAATTAAATCTGTGGTTTAAAGATTCTGTCCTTCCCATTCCACACCATCAACCTGACTGCTCAGTTTTCTAATGGACACAGGGGAATCCACCACCCCCTGCCCACTAATACTTGTCTCTCCAGCCCCTGGGTCCACCAACATCCCCCATTCAGGGTTAGCTTCAATACTAGCTTTCTTATTACTACTCTTTGCCTCCTCTTCTCCCGAATGTTTAGTTGCTTTCTGTTCACAGGCCAGCTCATATTCTCCTCTTCTTCCTTCTCCTCCTCCTCCTCATCTATCTCACTAGATGAAACCTCACTTACCTCAGACAAGGACAGCAGGCTAGAGTCCACTCCATCCTGCTGGTGCTCGAACACTTGATGAGCCAGTGCTCCATACTCTCGATCTCAGTGGAGCCAGGCCCCTCTCCTCTTCTACCTATCCATCCAAAACCACAGGCCCTGAAGCTACCCTTAATGCTGAAGCATTGGCTGCACCAACCCCAGCCCCACTCTCAGTATCAGCCTGGCTGCTCTCTGCTGGCTGCATAGAGGTTTCCCTCTCCATCACAATCACCCAGCCTGACGCCTTCTTCCTCCATTTCTCCCTGCTCAATATCTCTGCAAAGGATGCCTCCCTAGCATTCTGATAATTGTCACACTGACGGCATAATGCCCTGCTTGCTTGCAGATATCGCAAATCCTACTCTCCAAACAAACAAAGAACCTAACATGGGCAAAAGTTATACAACAAATAACAAATACCATTGCAGTCTATGGGAACTGACTTGTTAATTTTGCTAGTCCCCACCTGGCTGGCTTATCATCTATTTATTGGCCTTAAAATGGGTATGAGGGCCCAGGTCCCACCCTAAGGGACATATATCAATGTCACTAATTTGGAAAACCCCAAAAACAAAACAAGGAGAAGTGCTTTTAAAAAAGCTAAATTGCTTAAAAGCTAGTAACTTGGGGGGCTTACTCTGCCTGTAAAGTGGTGCATCTGTAGCTGCTTCAAAGATGTATGGCTTTAGAGAAAAAAGTACAAATCTGCAGCTGCAAGATTTTAACACAAAACAAAAAATAGCCTGCCCCCCATCCCAATACATACAAGGCCACTTGGGTCTGTTAAGGCTTAAAATGAGAACCCCACGTGAAAATCTCACCCCAATTTCAAAAATATCATGCCTCTCCCACACACTAATAAACCTCTAGCCAAAAACACAGCAAACCAGCCCATGAAAGGGGGTGGATGCTTGGGGGTAGGAGGGGCTCAGGCACCCCAAAATTCAACCACCTTGTTCCCATATTCAGGGGGACAAGGGCCTCTTCCACACAACTCTAGGCTGGGGTTGTGGGGGGCTGCAGACAGGGGACATTCCAGAATGTGGAAAACCCATTTAAACTAGTGGTTACAAGGTGCTTTGTGTGCTTTGTGGTTGTGCTATGTTGAGTGCATGTGGCCTTGCATGGTTCATGAGGGGGTTGTGGGCGATCGCTCTTCTTGCACCTTTCCTAGCTGGCCCTGTTGTATGCTCTGAAAAAGGTTGTGGTTTGGATTGGTGAAGACATCTCCCAGCCTTTGGAGAATGAAGTAGAGTGTGGAGTTCCCCTTTTAACCACTAGGGATCCACGCTATAGCCAAATGACAGCTACAGTGCGGACCTACTTTGCTGGGACTACATCTATTGACGTCGTCCCGTGCACGAGCGGCCTGCGCGCCCCCTGAGGGGCGCGCGGCTCGCTCTGTGATCAGCGAGTCTATGAGACTCGCCTGATCACAGATCGAAGCAAGGGGTCGATCCCGACCCCTTACCACATGATCAGCTGTCAGCCAATGACAGCTGATCATGTGACACAACGGAGCCATGATCGGGACATTAGTCCCGATCACGGCCAGCTTACCAGTGTCCACCAGCCCCCTGCCAGTGCCAACTCAGTAATAAAAAAGTGCCCCCCATCAGTGCCCACAGTGCCACACATCAGTGCCCACAGTGCCACCCATCAGTGCCCACAATCTGACTCAACAACGGTGCTGCACCCCAGTGCCACATATCCGTGCCCATCAGTGTCATCTACCAGTGCCCATCAGTGCCGCCCATCAGTGCCCAGCAGTGCCACCTATCAGAGCCACCTATCAGTGCCGATCAGTCCCATCTATCAGTGGTACCTATCAGTGCCCCTTAGTGCCACCCATCTGTGCCACCCATCCGTGCCACCCATCCGTGCCATCTTATTTGTGCCCATCTTTGCCCATCAGTGCCGCCTTATCTGTGCCCATCAGTACTGCCTTATCTGTGCCTATCGGTTCCACCTTATCTTTGCCTATTAGTGCCGCCTTAACTATGCCTATCAGTGCCCACCAGTGCAGCCTATAAGTGCCCACCAGTGCAGCCTATCATTGCCCACCAGTGCCACCTCATCAGCGCACTTCAATGAAGGAGAAAAATGACCTGTTTGCAAAATTTTATAACAAACTATTAAACATGATTTTTTTTTTTTGCAAAAAATAAAACTCCCAGCTGTAATTAAATACCACCAAAAGAAAGCTCTATTTGTGGGAAAAAAATGATAAAAATTTCATTTGGGTACAGTGTTGTATGGCCACGCAATTTTCATTCAAATTGCATGAGCGCTGAAAGCTGAAAATTGGTCTGGGCAGGAGGGGGGTTTAAGTGCCCAGTAAGCAAGTGGTTAAAGCAAAAGCTAGCCCATGAAAATCCAAGGGGTTAGAGGGAGAGACAAGAGCATTGTAGAAGGGAGTGTGGAGTTCCCCTTTAAAAGCAAAAATTAGCCGAAAGAAAAAAATAAGCATTAGAAGGGGGAGACAAGAGCATTGTACAATGGAGTGTTGAGTTCCCCTTTAAAAGAAAAAGTAAACCCATAGAAATCCAAGGGGTTAGAGGTGCATGGCACATGTTGGCAATGTAACATGCTAACATGACCTGTGTGAAACTATCCTTAAAAAAATACATAAAGGTGAACCAGCGTAAAAATAAAAATGTCAAGTTTAGAGGTGTGCCCGTTTAACACACGCAATTGCATTTACATTGTTTGACATTTACTAAGATTTTGGCCGCGCAGTGAAAAAACGCATTTGAACGAGCACAAGAGCTGCTTGTGCATGCGCAGTGCTTACATTGCTCTTGCACAGTTCTAAACATACTGGCAGGCACAGCAGGATTGCTCTGAAAAAGTTATGCCGGCCATACACGATGCGAATTCCGAACGAAAATCCGAGCGAAAATAAAATCGACCGATTTTCGTATCGTTAGTGTGGTATGCGCGACATGCGATTTTCGTACGACAGGGCAAATTGACAAATCCAACATGTTGGTTTTTTTTTCAAAAATCGTCCAAAAATCGTATCGTTAATGGCAGAGTTGGACGATTTGACATAAGAAAAAGAACTGCGCATGACCTCTGGAAAGTTCGAACCGGAAGGAAAACATATAGAAAACAACGAACGAATGGTCGAACGCAACTTTAACCACTTGCTTACTGGGCACTTAACCACTTGCCGACCGCCTAACGCCGATGTACGTCGGCAGAATGGCACGGGCAGGCATAAGCACGTACATGTACGTGATTTGCCTCCCGCGGGTCGGGGGCCCTATCGGGCCCCCGCCCGGTGCCTGCGGCGGTCGGTTTTCGTTCGGGAGCGATCCCGGACGAGGGGACGGCCATTCATTCATGGCCACCCCCTCGCGATCGCTCCCGACGAATAGAAATCCCCGGTGACATCACTTCCTCTCCTGTAATGTAAACACAGGAGAGGAAGTGATGTATTCTCTCCTCCGTGTCGGTATTTTTCGTTCCGACACGGAGGAGAGCGGATCAGTGAGTTGCACCAACACATCCCACACACAGTAGAACATGCCAGGCACACTCACACCCCCCCTTTACCCCCCGATCACCCCCCCAATTACCCCTGCCCCCCAGTCACAGTGACACCAATGTCATTTTTTTTTTTTTTTTTTTTTTTTTTGCATTGGTGTCATTTGTGACTGTAATAACTGTTAGGGCAGTTAGAGTTAGCCCCCTTTAGTTCTAATGTACCCCCCTAACCCCCCCAATAAAGGTTTAACCCCGTGATCACCCCCCGTCGCCAGTGTCACTAAGGCTGGGTTCACATTGCAGCGGTTTATGAGAACGAATGTGATTCGCACCGCACTGCAGTGCAAATCACATCCGATCTCTGTGCGATTCGAGTTCAGCCATTCGCCGCACCCGCCGCACCCGCCACACCCGCCGCACCCGCCGCAAATTCGCACGGGACCCTTTTTTTGGCCCGCAGCAGAATCGGATCGCATGGGTGTTCACACCATGCGATCCGAGTTTGCAGATCGCACTGCGATATGCGAACTGATCTGGGGGTGTCAGTAACATTTCACTGACACTCCCAGCAGTTCGCATAGGGCAGTGTGAACTGCCGCCGGGAGGCATGCGATGCGGGAACCCGCCGCGGATTCGCGGCGTTTCCGCATCGCTCCAGTGTGAACCCAGCCTAATAAGCGATCATTTTTCTGATCGCCGTATTAGTGTCCCAGGTGACGCTAGTTAGGCAGGTAGGTATTTAGGTTCGCCGCAGCTTTTTATAGCGCCAGGGACCCCCATATACTACCGCATAAAGCCCCCTGATTGCCCCCTAGTTAACCCTTTCACCAGTGATCACCATATAACTGTTACAGGTGACGCTGGTTGGTTAGTTATTTTTTTATAGTTTCAGGGCACCCGCCATTTATTACCTAATAAAGGTTTAACCCCCTGATCACCCGGCGGGTGTCATTTGTGACTAATAACTGTTAGGGCAGTTAGGGTTAGCCCCCTTTAGTTCTAAGGTACCCCCCTAACCCCCCCAATAAAGGTTTAACCCCGTGATCACCCCCCGTCGCCAGTGTCACTAAGGCTGGGTTCAGATTGCAGCGGTTTGAGAACGGATGTGATTCGCACTGCAGTGCAAATCACATCCGATCTCTGTGCGATTCGAGTTCAGCCATTCGCCGCACCCGCCACACCCGCCGCACCCGCCGCAAATTCGCACGGGACCCTTTTTTTGGCCCGCAGCAGAATCGGATCGCATGGGTGTTCACACCATGCGATCCGAGTTTGCAGATCGCACTGCGATATGCGAACTGATCTGGGGGTGTCAGTAACATTTCACTGACACTCCCAGCAGTTCGCATAGGGCAGTGTGAACTGCCGCCGGGAGGCATGCGATGCGGGAACCCGCCGCGCATTCGTGGCGTTCCCGCATCGCTCCAGTGTGAACCCAGCCTAATAAGCGATCGTTTTTCTGATCGCTGTATTAGTGTCACAGGTGACGCTAGTTAGGCAAGTAGGTATTTAGGTTCGCCGCAGCTTTTTATAGCGCCAGGGACCCCCATATACTACCGCATAAAGCCCCCTGATTGCCCCCTAGTTAACCCTTTCACCAGTGATCACCATATAACTGTTACAGGTGACGCTGGTTGGTTAGTTATTTTTTTATAGTTTCAGGGCACCCGCCATTTATTACCTAGTCTCACTAGTGTACCCCTAAATTTAGGGGTGTCTACTTTCCAAAATGGGGTCATTTGGGGGGGGTTTGTGCCATCTTGGCATTTTATGGCCTTCAAAACTGTAACGCCCTTAGAAAGCCTGAAGGCGGTGCTTGGTTTTCGGGGCCCCGTACGCGGCTAGGCTCCCAAAAAGTCCCACATATGTGGTATCCCCGTACTCAGGAGAAGCAGCAGAATTTATTTTGGGGTGTCATTTCACATATGCCCATGGCATGCGTGAGCAATATATCATTTAGTGACAACTTTGTGAAAAAAAAAAAAAAAAAAAAAAAGTTTGTAATTTTCCCGCAACTTGTGGCAAAATATAAAATATTCCATGGACTCAACATGCCTCTCAGCAAATAGCTTGGGGTGTCTACTTTCTAAAATGGGGTCATTTGTGGGGGTTTTGTGCCATCTTGGCATTTTATGGCCTTCAAAACTGTAATAGGTAGTGAGGAGTGAAGTCAAATATTTACGCCCTTAGAAAGCCTGAAGGCGGTGCTTGGTTTTCGGGGCCCCGTACGCGGCTAGGCTCCCAAAAAGTCCCACATATGTGGTATCCCCGTACTCAGGAGAAGCAGCAGAATTTATTTTGGGGTGTCATTTCACATATGCCCATGGCATGTGTGAGCAATATATCATTTAGTGACAACTTTGTGAAAAAAAAAAAAAAAAAAAAAAAGTTTGTAATTTTCCCGCAACTTGTGGCAAAATATAAAATATTCCATGAACTCAACATGCCTCTCAGCAAATAGCTTGGGGTGTCTACTTTCTAAAATGGGGTCATTTGTGGGGGTTTTGTGCCATCTTGGCATTTTATGGCCTTCAAAACTGTAATAGGTAGTGAGAAGTGAACTCAAAAATTTACGCCCTTAGAAAGCCTGAAGGCGGTGCTTGGTTTTCGGGGCCCCGTACGCGGCTAGGCTCCCAAAAAGTCCCACATATGTGGTATCCCCGTACTCAGGAGAAGCAGCAGAATTTATTTTGGGGTGTCATTTCACATACGCCCATAGCATGTGTGAGCAATATATCATTTAGTGACAACTTTGTGTAAAAAAAAAAAAAAAATTTTTTTTTTGTCATTATTCAATCGCTTGAGGCAAAAAAATAAAATATTCAATGGGCTCAACATGCCTCTTATCAATTTCCTTAGGGGGTCTACTTTCCAAAATGGGGTCATTTGGGGGGGTTTTGTACTGCCCTGCCATTTTAGCACCTCAAGAAATGAGATAGGCAGTCGTAAACTAAAAGCTGCGTAAATTCCAGAAAACGTACCTTAGTTTGTAGATGTGACAACTTTTGCGCAAACCAATAAATATACAATTATTGACTTTTTTTTTACCAAAGACATGTGGCTGAATACATTTTGGCCTAAATGTATGACTAAAATTGAGTTTATTGGATTTTTCTAATAACAAAAAGTAGAAAATATCATTTTTTTTCAAAATTTGCGGTCTTTTTACGTTTATATCGCAAAAAATAAAAATCGCAGAGGCAATCAAATACCATCAAAAGAAAGCTCTATTTGTGGGAAGAAAAGGACGCAAATTTTGTTTGGGTACAACATTGCATGACCGCGCAATTACCAGTTAAAGCAGCGCAGTGCCAAAGTGTAAAAAGACCTCTGGTCATTTACCAGCAAAATGGTCCGGTCTGAAAGTGGTTAAACACCATTCTGCCCAGACCAATTTTCAGCTTTCGGTGCTCTCACAATTTGAATGACAATTACTCAGTCATGCAACACTGTACCCAAATGAATTTTTTGTCCTTTTTTTCCCACAAATAGAGCTTTCTTTTGGTGGTATTTGATCACCTCTGGGGTTTTTATTTTTTGCGCTATAAATGAAAAAAGACCGAAAATTTTGAAAAAAAACGCATATTTCTTTGTTTCTGTGACAGAATTATGCAAATTATTAATTTTTCTTCATAAATTTTGGTCACAATTTATACTGCTACATATCTTTGGTAAAAATAACCCAAATTAGTGGATATTATTTGGTCTTTGTGAAAGTTAGAGCGTCTACAAGCTGTGGTGCGAATCGCACAAAATTGATCACATCTGATGTACTGGTGGCCTATCTCGCTTCTTGTGACCCGAACAAGTCAGAAAAGTACAAATACCCCCCAAATGACCCCTTTTTGGAAAGTAGACATTCCAAGGTATTTAGTAAGAGGCATGGTGAGCTTTTTGATGTTGTCATTTTTTTCCCACAATTCTTTGCAAAATTAAGATTTTTCATTATTTTTTTTTTCTCCACAAAATTGTCATTGTAATAGGTTATTTCTCTCACGTGGCATGTGTATACCACAAATGATACCCCCCAAAAAATTCTGCTACTCCTCCTGAGTATTACAATACCACATGTGTGTGACTTTTTCACAGCCTGGCCACATAGAGAGGCCCAACATGCAGGTAGCGCCATCATGTGTTCTAGGAACATAAATTACACATCTAACTTGTTGACTATTTATTACACTTTTGAAGCACCAGGACAATGACACGTGACACTGATGACAGATGGCACTGATACGTGGCAATGATGACACTTATACGTGGCACTGATGACAGGTGGCACTGATGACAGATGGCACTAATATGTGGCACTGATGACAGATGGCACTAATATGTGGCACTGATGACGCGTGGCACTTATACGTGGCACTGATGACACGTGGCACTAATACGTGGCACTGAAGACACGTGGCACTGAAACGTGGCACTGATGACAGATGGCACTAATACGTGGCACTAATATGTGCCACCGATGACAGATGGCACTAATACATGGCACCGATGACGCGTGACACTGATGACAGATGGCACTGATAAGTGGCATTGATGACACGTGACACTGACAACAGATGGCACGTGACACTGACAGGTGGCACTGATGACAAATGGCACTGATACATGGCACTGATGACAGATGGCACTATGTGGCACTGACGACACGTGGCACTGGGGGCAGGTGGCACTGGGGGCAGGTAGCACTGGGGTGGATGGCACTGGGGGCAGGTAGCACTGGGGTGGATGGCACTGGGGGCAGGTAGCACTGGGGTGGATGGCACTGGGGGCAGGTAGCACTGGGGTGGATGGCACTGGGGGCAGGTAGCACTGGGGTGGATGGCACTGGGGCAGATGGCACTGGGGCAGATGGCACTGGGGCGGATGGCACTGGGGCGGATGGCACTGCTGGGGGTGGATGGCACTGCTGGGGGAGGATGGCACTGCTAGGGGAGGATGGCACTTTATTTTATTTTTTAAATTTTTTTTCTCTCACAGGCAGAACGGCTGCCGCTGCAGCCGTTCATCTCTCCCCTCTCGCACTGTCTGTGCGAGGAAGGAGAGCGGCGCTGAGAGATGATCTCACATGGCAGATTCTCCAGATGCAGGGCCCCAGATACATTTCAAATCATGTATAACATCAAGTGTGGGGAATAGAGGTGACATAATGCACATAATTATTAAAATAAAGACACTCCACACCAAATTCAAACAAGCACAGATTTATTGTGCCAAACCAAAAAAAAGGAATGGTTTCATGCGTGTACCCGT
Source organism: Lithobates pipiens (assembly GCF_037356315.1). NCBI lineage: Eukaryota > Metazoa > Chordata > Amphibia > Anura > Ranidae > Lithobates > Lithobates pipiens. The sequence continues at coordinate 65,096,260 of NW_027507748.1, forward strand.
TTCTTGAAAATATAAAGTTTCAAATACAAAAATATAATATAAACTCTTTTTACAAAATAACTATGTAATTTGTACAGTAGTAGTGCAGCCAAAACATTGCCTACACATGGACAAGAACACTATAGGCGTTATTTATGATAGGCAAATCCACTTTGCACAAGTGCACTGAAAGTGCACTTGGAAGTAGTTGTTCTAGATCTGAAATGAGGGGAAGCTCTGCTGATTTTAACAACCAATCATATGCAAGGTAAAATGCTGTTTTTTTATTGTCCTTGCATGCCCCCCTCAGATCTACAGCAACTGCACTTCCAAGCGCACTTGTGCAAAGTAGATTTTCCTTTAGTAAATAATCCCCTATAGGTATATAAAACAAAAGTTGCATGTGCAAAAAAGAACCAGGGTATGCATGAAAAACAAGCTAAACGTCTAAACCCATTCAAAATGTAGATAATTGCTCAAGGATCTCTGAAATTCTGCGTGGAAAAGAATTCAGGGTAGTGCGAACATTCTCAACGTCAGCATGTAATGACTTTAAATCTGCAATAATTCGGTTTGCTGATGTACTACTGTCAGAAGTTGAGCTGCTTGAAGTAGATGATCGAACAGCTATAAAAAAAACAAAAACTTAAATAAAAATTTTGAAAATAAATTTCAAAAATACAGCTCATTTAAACAAAAATAATAAAAATATAATTTACCTGAAGTGGACACATGGCTGCTCTCATCTTCAACAGGCGTCAGTACGATTACAGTTGTGTCTGTTGCCATGTCAGTCTGTGCACTTGTCTGCTCCACATCCTCATGTACTATTTCCACCTCTCCATGTTTCTTTTTTCGGCTTCCTATTAAATGCAATATATATATATATATATACTTTTAGGTGCAAGTCAAGCATTGCAATACCATTGTTACATTTTCAAACATAAAGTCAAGCAACCTACTGCAATTCCCAAGTAAAATGAGTGAAAGCAGACACGCACATAAAGATTGCATATACAGAACATAACACTCAGAAAATATGAGTGTTATGTTCTGTATATGCAATCTTTATGTGCGTGTCTGCTTTCACTCATTTTACTTGGGAATTGCAGTAGGTTGCTTGACTTTATGCATACAAAAACATAATAAATACATGCACACCAAAAATAAAGTACTTACTTTTGTCGATTATTTTGTTGATCTTTCTAAGCTGACTTTCTTCTCTTAATTTCAGGTCAGACCATCGCTTTCTTAACTGGTCTTTTGTGCGTTCACTGCCATGGCGTTTGCGTAAAACATGTTGCACCTTCTCTAATATTGCATCTTTGCGTATGTTCATGTTGCTGTATACATGCTCACGACAATCATAATCCTTCTTCTGCAGAATATTCACCATGTCCACCATCTCCTCGAAAGTCATATTGCTGGCTTTCGTCCTTCTTCTTCTGGTGACTGCACTTACTGGCCGACTTCCCTCCACAATCTCCTCTCTTTGTACTATCTGGGGCCCTGCATGTGGAGAATCTGCCATGTGCTCTGCCATGAGGTCTGCAACTGTGCACTGTATTAAAGAAGAGGTGTGGCTTGTACAAGATACATCGCATGTGATAATACGAACGTCCGCGGTTTCGTGACGTCACGTATGAAAGAATATTCGAGTAATATTCGTTTGATAGACGATAATACAAACGGAGATACCTGAGGTAAGTTTGATCTGGGGACTATACTTTGATTATTTAATGTGCCCGTGGATGTGTGTGTGATTGATGTAAATACCTTTGATTGTGTTATTGTATTGTATTATTGCTACACTACAATTTTTGTATTATTGTATTGTATTATTGCTACACTTTAATTATTGGAGCTGGATGTTCTAAATGGCCATTTGTCCAATTCTAGACATGTATTATAAAACTTTAAGCATGTAATTTAGATATATATATATATATATATTTAATTCATGTTTTTTTTTATTTAAAGGACAATGGCTTCCAAATTTACATCACCCGATTTCCTACCCCAATTTATCGACAAATACCGTGAATTATCCTGCCTATGGGATGTGAGATCCAGAGATTATTCCAATCGTTATAAGCGTGATGAAGCTTTAAAAGAACTCAAAGAGTTATGCAAAGCAGTGTGTATTGAACCAACTGAAGATTATGTAAAAAACAAAATTGCAAACTTGCGCACTGTGTTTAAAAAGGAATATAAAAAAATACAAGCCTCCAAAAAATCTGGTGCAGGAGCTGAGGATGTATATGTGCCACGTTTGTGGTACTTCAAAGACCTCATGTTCCTAGCTGATTCCGATAATCCCAGAGAGTCCCATTGTACTCTGGAAGCAAGTGGCCCATCAGACTCCGGTGCATTATCTGAAGCGGAGGATATATCCCAAACACAGACACAGGTAACTATATGTTGTATATTCTTTATTTAAACAACTGGCAATAGGGTAGTGAAGAAATTGTGCACTACTGTACTTTTTTGCATGAATATTTTTAAACTGAAAGTCTAACCAAAACTTCTTCCACTGTCTTCCACTGTCCCCAATCCATATTATCTAAAGCTAGATACAATCCTGCCATGCAACTGCCCCCCTGCCTACAAAATAATCAGTATAATTTTGTCGATTCTGACGTGCACTGGCAGTTGGTAAGCTAGGCCTTGCAGGAGCTAAATTTTGCAAACCAGTGCTGTCGTTTCGCCAGTCACCTGGTACAATTGTCCCACTGGTAATGTCTTCCATATCAACTGCAGATGTTGGCATGTATGACACTGTTGTGCTTCGTAAAAAATTGTGTAGCATACAACAGCACTTCACGATGATGTCCACTTTTTCCACTGCTACATTCATAGCAGTGTGGAAGATTCTGAATCTGCTGGCCATAATGCCAAACGCATTTTCAACCACCCGTCTTGCCCTGGACAGACGATAATTGAATATCTTCTGTTGAGCTGTTAAATTACGTAAGGGATACGGTTTCAAAAGATGTTCATGCAAAGCAAATGCGTCATCCCCAATAAAGATGAAATTTAGTCCTTCCACGGTTTCACTTGAAGATGGAAGATGCAAAACACCTCCTTTCAGTCTGTTTAGGAATTCACTCCGCTGTATTACTCCTCCATCTGAGTTTCTACCATTTTTCCCTATGTCCAGGTATATGAATTCATATTTTGCATTGACGATCGCCATTAATATTATGCTAAAGAACCCTTTGTAGTTGTAATAGTAGGATCCTGAATTGGCTGGTGGGATGATCCTTACATGTTTCCCATCTATTGCACCACCACAATTCGGGAAATTCCACATATCCTGGAATTCTTTAGCAAGCTCTTTCCATTCCTGGGAATTTGTGGGAAACTGTTGCCAAAAAAGACATAGGAATATTTAGCATTCATGGTAATTGATTTATTAATTACTTTTTACATTATTTTCTATAGGATACTCCAAGCCCAGTACCAGAGCAGCCAGGGCCATCGGGTCTGAGTGTTCAGAGGGGAAAAAAAAGGAAGACTTCAGATTTTGACACTTCCACTTTATTAAGGAATGCATCATCCATTATGGAACAAAAGGATGATGAGTGTGATGCTGTGGGTTATCTTGTTGCACACAAGTTACGCAGGATGACTATGCAGCAGCGTGACTTATTTGAACCTCTGCTGCATAAAATGATGGCCATTGGACTTAAGGGGCATCTTACCACAAACACCGATGTTATAGGGTATCAAGGTTGTACATACCATCAACCTGTACCATCTGTCCCAAACTGGCAGACATCCCAACAACATGGAACCACGAGCTGGCCAATGAACCAGGAACACCATCAAGGTCCTTCGTTTCGTGATCCCCATTATACGAATTTGTGAATAAAAAAAAATTTCTTTACTGTTCTTGTTAAAATTAAAATGGTTATTGTTGTTAAATAAAAAATAGATTCTGTTTCAAAACGTCTCTTTTTGGAAATGGTGTACTTCTTGTTATGTATTTTCTTAGAAGAAATTGTGTTTTTGGCCATTTTAGACACATTGTTGATTTTACATATTTAAACTTTGTTTCATTTTTAGTCATGTAATAGAACTCTGACAGTTCACCATGTTTTCATACCTTTAAATACTGTGGTTGGAGCACTTTTATTATGGCCTCACACGTCTCCGGTATAATTCGACCTAATGATTGGGCAGAAATTCCAGTTGTAAACTTCATGTCCTCAAAAGACCTGCCTGTAGCCAAGAAACGGAGGGTTGCCATGAGCCTCTCCTCTGCGCTGACAGCCTTTCTCATACAGGAGTCTTGTTTGGTGATATGTGGCCGCACATGCGATAACAGCATCTCAAATGACTCCTGTGTCATCCGTAAATAATTTCGATAATCCTCAGGATTATTTTCCCTCAGGTTTGACAATAGATTTACATGTGAGAATTTCTCACGCTGCAGGAGCCAGTTTTTTGTCCACACTCTGCTCTTCCTTCTTTTTCTTCTTTTTTTCTTCTCTTCCTCCAAGGCTATTATTGCAATTACCATGGCTGCCATTTTCTGCTTTCTATTGTACCTCTTGAATGGCATTTTCTCAGAACGTATGAATGTGCAATGCGCGAAACGACCGCTCGTTTCGTACTCGGCGTGACCCGATTTTGTACAGTAGGGGGTGTGGTTAAAAGGTTAATAAATATTACATCACTTCCTCTATTGTCAAGAAAACATAGTGTTTTAACGTACGATTTTCGTACTTAATTGATGGCACATTCGCATGTTGTTGTGAGTGCCGCTTTCGTTTATCGCTCGACGGGTCGTTCGGAATTCGCATCGTGCATGGCCGGCATTAAACTAAAGACTAAGCCCCTGTACACACGGTCGGAGATTTCCACAACCAAATCCGTCGGAATTTTGCCCGTCGGATTTTGCCCGTCGGATCTTGTCCGAAACTGTTGCATACACACGGTCGGACAAAGTTGGCAAAAAATCTGATCTTTCAGAACGTGATGACGTAATTTCGTTACGATGGGACTATATTCAGGCTAGTAGCCAATAGCTTTGATGTAGGAATTTGATCTGAGCATGCGTGGCACTTGGTCCGATCAAAATTCTCTACACATGATCGGAGTATGTCTGATTGGCCCAGTTGGTCGGGAAATATTTCCAACATGTTGGAAAATTGGGTCCGACGGATATTCCGACGGAATCAGTCTGATGCATACCACACACAGTCGGATTATCTGACGAAACGGTCCGATAGGACACATTCCGACGGATTCTCCGACCGTGTGTACAAGGGCTTAGACTAATGTGCACAACCAAAGTGAACAGCTAAAGCAAATCCATGCAGACCAACAGAAGCTGCCAAACATAAAAAAGTGTTCCCACACAAAAAGCAATCAAATAAAAATAAATATGTGGTGCTAACTGCAGTAAGTAAAAGTGAGTGGTCAAGCTGAATAAAATAAATAAACAAAAAAAATCAGCAGTGTAACATCACCAGACTGACTAAATCCATATGATAAAAGAAACCAATAATAATCAAACATAACCAATATAGCTCTAAAAATGCATAAGAGTGGATAGCAATCACAAAGCAAAATAAATAACCAAAGTCAGGTGATGTTACACTGCTGATTTTTTTTGTTTATTTTATTCAGCTTGACCACTCACTTTTCCTTACTGCAGTTAGCGCCACATATTTATTTTTATTTGATTGCTCTGAAAAAGTTACTTTCTTATTTTATTTTGGGCATATTTGTTTCTTGGGTAGTTGTTAATAAACTTCCTCACATCACTCCACATCACCCCATAATATTGGCACCTCCATTGTCTGTTAATATTGAATTGAAGATGCCATGCTCCTTGTCCATAGTGGTGCACAGATTGCATTCTCTCGTGCGCCAAGATCGCTACAGTAAATGGGGGACTTGCGCTCTGTTCCTGGTGCACCATTTCGTAAATAGGAAAATGTGCATTGCACCTCTCTGTGCACCGCTACTGCTTTCATAAATCAGCCCCAATGTGGCACAAAATTGTGAAGTGGAAAGAAAATAATAAATGGTTTTCAAAAAAGAGTGAAATTCTTGCCCATTCTTCTTTGCAAAATAGCTCAAGCTTGGTCAGATTGGATGGAGAGCGTCTGTGAATAGCAATTTTCAAGTCTTGCCACAGATTTTCAATTGGATTTAGGTCTGGACTTTGACTGGGCCATTCTAACACATGAATATGCTTTGGTCTAAACAATTCCATTGTAGCTCTGGTTGTATGTTTAAGGTCATTGTCCTGCTGAAAGGTGATCTTCTGCCCCAGTCTCAAGTGTTTTGCAGACTAACAGGTTTTCTTCTATGATTACCCTGTATTTGGCTCCATCCATCTTTCCATCAACTCTGACCAGCTTCCCTGTCCCTGCTGAAGAAAAGCATTCCCACAACATAATGCTGCCACCACCATGTTTCACGGTGGGCATGGTGTGTTCAGGGTGATGCGCAGTGTTAGTTTTCTGCCACACATAGCACTTTGCTTTTAGGCCAAAAGGTTCCATTTTGATCTCATATGACCAGATGACCACGTTTGCTGTGTCCCCCACATGGCTACTCGCAAACCGCAAATGGAACTTCTTATAGCTTTCTTATAACAATGGCTTTTTTCTTGCCACTCTTCCATTAAGGCCAGATTCGTGGAGTGCACGACTAATAGTTGCCCTGTGGACAGATTCTCCCACCTAAGCTTTGGATCTCTGCTTAATGCTCTGATTAATGCTCTCATTGCCTGGCCTGTGAGCTTAGGTGGATGGCCATGTCTTGGTAGGTTTGCAGTTGTGCCATACTCTTCCATTTTCGGATGATGGATTGAACAGTGCTCTGTAAGGCTCCCAGTTTGGAGACAACTCCCAGTCTGGAAGACAGACGGTCTCACCCAGAGGTCAGAGTAGCCCCAGCCAAGAGACAGGAGGTCTCACCCAGGGGTCAGAGGTGCCACAGCCAGCAGCTGAAAGACAGGAGGTCTAATTCCAGAAGTCAGGTGTATGTGGCTTTTCAGTCAATGCTGATTGTCATTGTGGGAGCTGTACCAGAATATCAGATTGATATGTCTTATATGCAAATTAGACATGTGCACAACAAAAAAATTAGTTTCTTTTAGTTTCTATACATTTCCATTGATTCATAACAATTCGTAATTTCATCAGACGCAAGTTTTTATATTCGGACTTGTTCGTATTTTCGTAACAGATATATTTTCGTTGATACGAAATGATTCGTAATTGCGTTAGTCTAACGATTTGAAATTTCTTAAGATGCGATGTTTCATATTTGGACTCATTTGTATTTTACTAACAGTTTTATTTTCTTTGATACAAAATGATTCGTAATTTGATAATAATTTTCATTTATTCAGTACATGAGTTACTTTTGTGAGATTGCCTTTTTCGTTGATTCGTACTTTAGTAATAATAATCCTATGCTTGCTTTTCTAAAAAGTCCTGTACTTACTCCAGTCCATTCCCTCAGTCACAAGACCTGAGTCTCCTCCTCAACTGAATTTAAAAAGATTCAGGAGTGCAGTGTGACTCAGACACAAAAGGGATAACCTGATTGGCTAAAGATATTAAGTAAGATACATCACTCACTAACACACTGCCCATTTGAAAGAACGATTAGAGAAAACAAAATTACGAACATACATATTAAGATACACTTATGAGCGGAATGTCCGACAGAAAAAGTCAGACGGGAGCTTTTCATCGTATATTCAGATCATGTGTATGCCTCATCTGACTTTTTACGTCGGAAATTCTGATGGACCTAGAAAGAGAACACATTCTAAATATTTCAGACGGAACCAATTCCTATCGGGAGAAACGCTCGTCTGTATGCTGTTCCGACGTATCAAAAACAACGCATGCTCTGAAGCAAGTACGAGATGGAAGATATTTGCTACTAGCTATTGAACTTCCTTTTTATTTTAGTTTAGTTTATTCCGATGGGAAAACCGATCGTGTGTACAGGGCATTACACTGTCCATTCAAAAGAACGATTCAAAAACACGAACAAACGAAATTACGAACAGGCGAAGAACCAAAATTACAAACACGAATGACAATACGAACATACGAAATTACGAACAAAGGATTAAAAATATGAAATGTAAATCATTTGTTATAGATGTCATTTTCTTTCTTTTACTGTTTCAGAGTTTCGTATTTTCATAAGTTTGTCCGGTCGTAAGTTCATATTTTCACGTGTTTATTTTGCTTATTTGTAATTTCATAATTGTTGTATTTTGGTTCTTACAGCTATTTGGATGTTCGAATTGATCCGAATGTACGAATACTAATACATTTGTATGAAAATCTATTCCTAACAAAACCAAATCGCACATGTCTAATGCAAATAACTTTACCTCCATAGTAACTGAGTGGAACCTAATTAAGCATCAAGCCTACAAGATTAACTTGGCATCGTCATTGCTATTTGACAGTCTCCTCATTGGGAACATTTTTTTTTTGTCTATTTTTTCATTGTCTGATAAACTGGGGAAAAGGGCAGTATATTTAATAGGAATCTTATTTGATGAAATTTTTGGTTACCTAACCACTTTGGCCTTTTTGCTGTATCCCAATTCTTTATTGGGATAATGAATGGTGGAATAGCCTTGGTCTCTTTTGTATTAACTCAAGAGTAGGTAGGAAAATCATACTGGCCGTTATCTGGTTCCTTTACTAATTTTACTTTTGCTGTTGACATAGCGGGTTATGCCTTATTGGCTATTACATTTCAGACTGGAGAATGCATTTGTGGCCAACACTCCAGTTTACTCCCTGAATCTCCAAGATGGTTATGTTCCCATGGTTATACATAAAAAGCAGAAGTACTACGCCAAAAAGCTTGCGGCAATGAGAAAAAAAATTCTACAGAGAAATTCAAGGAATGTAACAGAACTTTAAGAAGTGGTGACTAAGCGCACAGTGTCTTTGATTTGGTGAAATAGGGAATGCTTTGCTGGAGAATGATCCTTCTGATGTATATCTGGTAGGTCTGCAGTCTGGTGTATTATGTCTTGACCTAAAACACTGGGCATCTAAAAGGCAATCTGTTTAAATGTGGCATTGTCTGGCCTTGTGGAAGTTCCAGTATTTCATCTCTGCCTATTTTTTATTGAGAAGTCTTGGTCTGGATGAGGAAAATCTACAGCTGGCTTTCTAATGCTTGCTGGACTTGCCTGTATATTTACGATGTTGTTTCCAGAAAACAACAGTTTGTTTTTTAATCCGGCCATCCTTGCCTTACTTGCAAAGCTTTCGGTCAGTGTTTCCTTTAAAGTTGTTTACATCTACACTTTTGAACTCTCTCCTACAGTAGTAAGAAATGCTGGCTTGGTTGTGTGTGCCATGGCATGCAAATTTGGTGGTATTCTTGCCCCTTTTGTACCATTGTGTCCATGATATGTTCATGCATCTGCTCCTGAGGAAGTGGAGCGAATCCACAAAATGCGTTAAACTTTTTGGATGGAGTCATGTTTCATATCTACATTTTCCACTGTCCATTTTAGATTCCACTATTGTTTCTGCTATATCGACAAATATATGATACGGAGCACAAATTGCACCACATATTGCAGGGTGTTATGATGATATCTTTGTATGTGTATACGTGAAATCTAATATGCCTCTGTTATCAGGTGTACATCTATGAATTTATAATTACCCATGTGTGTATCATATGCATGTGTGATCCTATTTGTTTTTATACTAAAATAAATATGTCATTACATTTAACCACTTATACAGTCATGTTTCATGTGCCTCATATAAAGTCCCAATTCTTTCTTTGTAATTTATATACAGGGATGGTGGTGCATGACTAATCCGTCGTGCATCTCATTTAAAGTCCCAACCCCTTCTTTAGTGCTCTGTGAGATGTTCAAGGCTTGGGATATTTTTTCATATCCTAACCCTGCTTTAAAATTCTCCACAACTTTATCCCTGACCTGTCTGATGGGTTCCTTGGCCTTTATGATCCTATTTGTTCACTACGGTTCTCTAGCAAACCTCTGAGGGGTTCACAGAACAGCTGTATCTTTATTGAGAATAAATTACACACAGATGGACTCTATTTACTAATTAGGTGACTTCTGAAGATCATTGGTTCCCCTAGATTTTAGTTAGGGGTATAGGAGTAAGGCCCCTTTCACATGGATGAACTGTTCAGGTCCACCTGACAGTTTTTTAGGCGGACCTGAAGGGATGCTTCATGCAGGTCTATGGAGCGACAGATGTCAGCAGTGACTATGTCCGTTGACATCCGATCTGATCCACTAAACTCAGACGTATGGTGATACATTCGCATCCGTCCTGGCGGATCAGATTGGATCGGATGAGATTTACTGAAAACGGACATGCTGCCTGTTTTTGTCCGATCCCTCCATAGGAACCAGCGGCACTCTGATAGGCCCCTCCCCGCTCAGTGAGCAGGGACAGACCTGTCATCCACCGGAAATCAACAGAGAGATCTGGCAGACCTGGCAGACTCCGCTGAGCAGATCCGCCTCGTGTGAATGAGGCCTAAAGGGGGCTGAATACAAATGCATGCCACACTTTTCAGATATTTATTTGTAAACCATTTTGAAAACCATTTATAATTTTCCGTTGACATTCGATCTGATCCACTAAACTCAGACGTATGGTGATACATTCTCATCCGTCCTGGCGGATCAGATTGGATCGGATGAGATCTGATGAAAACGGACATGCTGCCCATTTTTGTCCGATCCCTGCATAGAAACCAGCGGCGCTCTGATAGGCCCCTCCCCACTCAGTGATTTATTACACATTTGGAAGAAATGTAGGAGTTCAAGAGCGATCTTAGTCCAAAAAAATAATAATACTCCAGCAGCTTCATATTGCTTGATATATCTTTGGCTAATAATCCTTCAAATAGATTGTTTTGTCATCATTGGTGCGGCAGATTATGCACCATGCATATTTTCAACAGGAGAAGTCCAGCCTGAGCTCATTTGGTTGGGCTTCACAAACATGTCACATGAGTGCAATTCCTTTTACACTGTGACCCGTTTTCAGCAGAGAGTGGTCTGAAGTGCGCTGTGAGCTGACTACACCAAGATCAGTTGAAGCAGCGTATCATCCTGACTTCTGAAGTTCTTGACCCACCAGATGCTTGGACTGATGGCAGTCTCAGCCTCTTAGCGAGCCGCTCCCTGCCCCTCCCCAGCTCAGCGCTCCAATGGAGAAACAGAGCAGGAGAGCTGACAGTCAGCAGCTCTCTGCTTGGGGAGGGGATAAAACTGAGCTATCTGCGATGTTTGGTGGCTTGGTTCTGTCTGAAGAAGCAGCATGGGACAAATGCAGTATCAATCCGATGTTGCATCCACCTAGGTAAGTATGATTCTTCCAAAAAAAAAAAAAACAACCCATACTGTATAACATATATTGCACAACATAGCACACAAACATCAAAAACACCAACATTTTAATATTAGGGTACATCTTGAAAAAGGAAAATTTTGTTAGATTTGTCAAACTGTTACAACTGTTTCATATATTGGTTCATATTCTGAACGGAAGGTTGCAGTGCTAGTGAAAGACCTTGGGGACAGTGTTGCTGGAAAATTATTTGATTGCTGAAAGAATCTTGGGTTTCTTGGTGGGCCGATGGTGGAGGGAATTGGGGACAGAGACGGATATGGGATCGGTGGATGTGCAGAATTCATCACATTGTCATACTGATCGGAGTATGGGCTGAAGTGAGGAGGATAGTAGGGATGGGTTCTGGGTGGTGGAGTGGTTGGACATGAATATGTCAGGGCTGGGCTCAGCACTTCCTTCTCAGTACAGGCCACTCAGCTGTCGGTTAATTGCCAGCTCCAATCTTTTCCACAATGACTCACCTGATGATGATATCCCGTTTGTCAGTCCTGCTGGTTATTTAAGCTGTTCAGTTCAGTTCCTCTCTGCCTTCGCCTTGGTCAATACATCCAGAGACTCTCCTGTGTACCTGTTGAAGACTTGCTTGGCTGATGTCCCTTCTGGTTCCTGACCCTGCTTGCTGTTCCACTATGCTGATTCTCCAGTTTTCAGATTTCCTGGCCTGTCCTGAAGTACGCTGATCTTTGACTCCCTGACGTCCTGGCCTGTCCGACTATCTGTTCCGGTTACCGAACTCTGGCTATAATTTGACTATGTTTCTCTGTTCCCTGGTTTCTGAATAGTAAGGACCAGATGGTGGTGGTGGTGGTCCAAAGATAGGTGAGGAGGCAATTGCTGGCTCGCATCTAGAAGGTCCATCACAGCCTTCTTCACATTGTTCTTCCGCTCTGGGGGAATATTTTTTAAGAATCCCATAACCATTATACTGAATCCATAATCTTCGAACTCTAGATCATCTAACTTTTTGTTCAGGCGTTCAACTAGGTCCAAAAAGAGGTCGATGCTCTGACTGTGCCTTCCTTGTGGTGGGTGGTCTGTTTGTACACTGACTTTCCAAGCTGGCTAGGCCCAGATGGCTCCACCGTGTACGCTGAAGCTTCTGCTTGGTTGCTCTATTATTGTGTTTGTAATTCTTCCACTAAAGAACGCTCCTGCAACTGCGACCCTTGAGAGTTTCTTGCTTCTTGAGATGTCTCCTGCCCTTCTTCTCTCACTTCCCAACTGGATTGTGTCCTGCATTAAAAATATAATACTGTTAAGGCACACCCTTCTTTATATAACTGTATAGTAGCACTTTACAAATACGAAAGATGTTATCTCACTCTCTCATATCCATGAAAGGTCTCAGAAACTCTAATTTATCAGCATGGACTTAAGGTACCACCGTTTTTTGTTCCCGATCCACTCCTGGCCTCTTGGATTTTTCTGAGGTATTGCTTGAAACAATCTCGCAAAGCCCTTCCATTGATTTTGTAAAATATGTACGGCAAAACAAATAGGAACATAACCAATTATGCATTTTGTCTTTCAGGTACCTGGAAACCGGTCATTAACTGGTGAGCCTACATTATGAGTTCATGGTGGGCAGGTCTACAATCAGCTACATCATTTGAGAAACCTGCCAAATCTTATGGAATGTGCTTAACACCATAGTTATGAAGAGGCCTACACAAGAGAATTGGCATGAGATTGCAAGACTCTTTGGGAGGCGGTGCAATTTCCCAAATTGCATTGGAGCTATAGATGGGAAGCACGTGCGTGTCATTAAGCCTGTTGGTAGCGGAAGTATGTTCTTCAATTATAAAAAATATTGCTCCTTTATACTACTAGCCATGGCCGATGCAAACGACTACGATTCACATATTTTTTCAAATTCCTCATTTGGTGAAAGGCTATGAGATAATCGGCTAGATCTTCCTGAGAACTGTCCCCTTTCTGGCACAACTGAACCCCCACTACCCTGTGTGTTTCGTCACAGATGAGGCTTTTACATTGGGGGAACACCTAATTAGGCCTTACTCCAACAGGAATCTGACTACCCCTAAGAAAGCCTTTAACTATCGTCTCACAAGGGCAAGAAGGGTGGTTGAGTGCAGTTTCAGAATTCTTGACAATAAATGGCTTTTGTTATAAATGCCTATTGCGTTAAATATTGAAAACGCAATTACTGCTGTGAAAACAGCATGCTTGCTCCACAATTATGGCCAGCTATGTGATGGGTACTGTTTCGAGGATTCCCTTATGCATGACAAGTGCACACCTCAGTGCTACTTGGGGATCCTGCGATAGTGCCACTGTTCACAAGCAATTTGCTTCATACTTCCTTTCACCGGCTGGTGAACTAGAATGGCAAATGGACGCTATTTCCTAAATGCATTGCTAAGTTATTTAAAGCGGGAGACCCACATTTTTTTTTTTTTAAGTCGCCAGCTATAAATACTGCAGCTGCTGACTTTTAAAATAAGGACACTTACCTGTCCCGGGGCCCAGCGATGTTGGCACCCGAGGCCAAACCGTCCCTCGGTCCTCGGATGCTGCCGCTGCCATCTTAGTTAGGGGACACAGGAAATGAAGTCTTGCGGCTTTACTTCCCAGTTCCCTACTGCGCAGGCAAAAGTTACGTAGCGCAATCCAAATGGTCCCTGCTGTCTCTGGGACCCGTATGTGTCCCAGCAGACAGCGCGGCGGGACATAAAGAGGCATAGACTTCCGTGGGAGTTTATGCCTGAAAGTGGGTGCAAATAACTTTCATAGACAGGTATCTGCACCCCCCCCCCCCCCACTGAAATGTGCCAAATGTGTAAAAGGAGGGGAGGAGGGTTTCGAAAAGTGGAGGTTCAATTTTTCTGTGAACCTCCGCTTCAAATATATATTTTGCTGTTGTTGCTTTTTTTGTTTTGTTGTCTAATGCCTGTACAGTTATTGAGTTTCTAAGTTTTTAATGCTATGCTATACTGTTGTTAAAGTTTTGAATACAATTTTTTGTTATTGTTTAAGTAAAATGTTATACTAAACCTGTTTGCTGTTGTGATATTGATCATTCATTATCTGCATATATTAACAAAGGTAAGTTATTCAACAACATAAAGCTGACATGATTCCTATTCTGCAATAGGACTAGACATCAGTGACAATCTGCACCAGTGTTCTCCATTATCTGGCCCTCCAGTTGTTCATGAACTACAATTCCCATCATGCCTAGTCATGTCTGTGAATGTCAGAGTTTTACAATGCCTCATGGGATGTTTATTTCTGCAACACCTGGAGGACCATAGTTTGCTGATCCCTGGTCTGAACTGATGACTAGCACTGTTGATATGCACTAATGACGTGCACTTATGACTTGCACTGATGACTTGCACTGATGACTAGCACTGATGACTAGCACTGATGACTAGCACTAATGACTAGCACTGATGACTTGCACTAATGACTTGCACTGATGACTTGCACTGATGACTTGCACTGATGACTAGCACTAATGACTAGCACTGATGACTAGCACTGATTACTAGCACTAATGACTAGCACTAATACGTTGCACTGATGATCTGCACTGTGACTTGCACTGATAAGTAGCACTGATGACTTACACTGATGGCTAGCACATTTAAGGATACATAGTGCATATGAATAACAAACAGACATAAATAAAATAAAGGTTAAACTTAAATTTTTCACTACGTTCATTCACCGACAAAATGTCACAATTGTCCATACTTGACCATTCATTAAATGGTCAAGATTTCCGAGCCATGTATGGAATCAGGGATAGTTAAAAAAAAAAAACTGTGTGGGGCCCCCCTCATAATTAATACCAGGCCCTTCACCTCATGCATAAAAAAGTGTTGTCCCTAAATACTATAGCAGGCCCTCTGGGATCCCCACAAAAACATCAAGGGAAAACAATGTGAGCCCCCCCTCCCAAAAAAATAATCCAGCCTTGAATATAATTTGAGTAGACCTCATGCCTTTTCTTTTTCTTTTGCATGGGGCCCCCCTAAAAATTCATACTAAGACATGAAGGACCTTATATGAATTATAAGAGGATCCCCCCACACATTTGTTTTTTTTTACTTTGTGTGGGATCACTCAATTATATAAGGCCCTCGTGTAGAATAAGGTTCTGGTACAGATGAATGGAAAACCCAGCCACATCATATACAAACGAAGCAGCTGGGAGCTGTCATTTTACCAGCAATATAAACACATTTTATCCTTTATCTTTTAAACTGTCAGTTTTGCTGTAGTAGGTTGTATACATTGATACATTGCACACATGTGCCACTTTACAGGCAGGCTCAGAGAATCCCCCAGGCATGCTATATAATGGATTTTTGCATTTTTAATGTTTCACTTTAAGCACTAAAATTTGCTGCTCCCTGCCAAACAGATTTTTTATTTTTTTTCTTTGAATCATGTACCCCAGTGCAGTGCCCAGCCCTCCATACCATTTAAAAAGAAAAAAAGGGTTGCACTGTAAAATTACTCATATCATAAAGTGCATGGAAAAAAATCCTTTTATAACACATAATAAATAAAAAATGAATGTATCAATTCATATGATCCGTGCCATCATGCATAAAAAGGTAAAGTGCAAAAAGAAAAAGAATAGTCCCAATATATGATCCTTAAGTTCAAAGTGTGCACTTCAAACTCCAAACCACCAAGTGCTCCCGTCCAAGATGAGCAAAATCAGCTTCTTACCAGATAACTAGACGTTATCCAGGCCTGTGATGGCTTTAACCCCTTAAGCATTGGATGGATTTACCCCCTTAATACCAGGCCATTTTTTTGCGATACGGCACTGCGTTACTTTAGCTGACAATTGCACGGTAGTGCAACGTTGTACCCAAACAAAATTGGTGTTCTTTTTGCCCACAAATAGAACCTTCTTTTGGGGGTATTTGATCACCTCTGCAATTTTTTTTTTTGCACTATAACCAAAAAAAGAGCAACAATTTTGAAAAAAAAAACATTTTTTACTTTCTGCTATTAAAAATATCCAATAAAAATACGTAAAAAAAATCTAATTTCTTCATCAACTTAGGACAATTTTGTATTCTACTACTTATTTTTGGTTAAAAAAAACCCAATCAGCATGCAGTATATTTGGTTTGCGTAAAAGCTATTGCATCTACAAACTATGGAAAAGATTTAGGGACTTTTTATTTATTTTTATACTAGTAATGGTGGCGATCAGCAATTTTTAGTGGAACTGCAACATTGCAGCTGACAAATTGGACACTAAGTGACACTTTATGGCAGGCATGTCCAAAGTCCGGCCCGAGGGCCAATCGCGGCCCGCGGCCCGGTTTTGAACGGCCCGCCTGGTTATTTAAACATATATATCTTTTGTGGCCCCCGGCGATCTCCCAGCGCCAGGGCCACAAAAGATATATAGTCCGGCTGCCTCGGAGGGAGGAGGCGGGACGAGTGCCGTACACACAGGAGGAGAATTTCCTGTTTACACGGCAGCCTCTGTAATAGGAAGTCCCGTCTCTGCCATTGGACGACTGTGCTGTCCATCAAAGGAGGCGGGACTTTCTCTTAAAGAGGCCGCTGTGTAAACAGGAGATTCTCCTGTAGATTGTCTTTAGCGCTCGTCCTGCCCTCCATGGCTGCACTGATGGTAATGGTGGCTGCATTCCTGGCAATTGCAATTGTGGAGCTGCATTCCTGGCAATGGTGAGTGAATTCCTAGCAATGGTGGCTGCATTCCTGGCAATGGTGGGTGAAATTCCCAGCAATGGTGGCTGCATTCCTGGCAATGGTGCCTGCATTCCTGGCAATGGTGGGTGAAATTCCTGGCAATGGTGGCAGCATTCCTGGCAATGGTGGCTGCATTCCTGGCAATGGTGGCTGCATTCCTGGCAATGGTGGCAGCATTCCTGGCAATGGTGGCAGCATTCCCGGCAATGGTTAATGAATTCCTGGCAATGGTAGGTGAATCCCTGGCAATGGTGGGTGCATTCCTGGCAATGGTTGGTGCATTCCTGGCAATGGTGGCAGCATTCCTGGCAATGGTGGCAGCATTCCGGCAATGGTGGCTGCATTCCCGGCAATGGTGGCTGCATTCCTGGCAATGGTGGCAGCATTCCCGGCAATGGCGAGTGAATTCCTGGCAATGGCGGGTGAATTCCTGGCAATGGTGGCTGCATTCCTGGCAATGGTGGCTGCATTCCTGGCAATGGTGGCTGCATTCCTGGAAATGGTGGCAGCATTCCCGGCAATGGTGGCTGCATTCCTAGCAATGGTGGCTGCATTCCTGGCAATGGTGGGTGAAATTCCTGGCAATGGTGGGTGAAATTCCCAGCAATGGTGCCTGCATTCCTGGCAATGGTGGGTGAAATTCCTGGCAATGGTGGGTGAAATTCCCTGCAATGGTGGGTGAAATTCCCGGCAATGGTGGGTGAAATTCCTGGCAATGGTGGCAGCATTCCTGGCAATGGTGGCTGCATTCCTGGCAATGGTGGCTGCATTCCTGGCAATGGTGGTAGCATTCCTGGCAATGGTGGCAGCATTCCCGGCAATGGCGAGTGAATTCCTGGCAATGGCGGGTGAATTCCTGGCAATGGTGGCTGCATTCCTGGCAATGGTGGCTGCATTCCTGGCAATGGTGGCTGCATTCCTGGAAATGGTGGCTGCATTCCTGGCAATGGTGGCTGCCTCCCCGGCAATGGTGAGTGAATTTCTGGCAATGGCGGGTGAATCCCTGGCAATGGTGGGTGAATCCCTGGCAATGGTGGCAGCATTCCTGGCAATGGTGGCAGCATTCCCAGTAATGGTGGCTGCATTCCCGGCAATGGTGGCAGCATTCCCGGCAATGGTGAATGAATTCCTGGCAATGGCAGGTGAATCCCTGGCAATGGTGGCAGCATTCCTGGCAATGGTGGCAGCATTCCTGGCAATGATGGCAGCATTCCCGGCAATGGTGGCTGCATTCCCGGCAATGGTGGCTGCATTCCTGGCAATGGTGGCAGCATTCCCGGCAATGGCGAGTGAATTCCTGGCAATGGCGGGTGAATTCCTGGCAATGGTGGCTGCATTCCTGGCAATGGTGGCTGCATTCCTGGCAATGGTGGCTGCATTGCTGGAAATGGTGGCAGCATTCCCGGCAATGGTGGCTGCATTCCTGGCAATGGTGGGTGAAATTCCTGGCAATGGTGCCTGCATTCCTGGCAATGGTGGGTGAAATTCCTGGCAATGGTGGGTGAAATTCCCAGCAATGGTGGCTGCATTCCTGGCAATGGTGGGTGAAATTCCTGGTAATGGTGGCAGCATTCCTGGCAATGGTGGCAGCATTCCTGGCAATGGTGGCAGCATTCCCGGCAATGGCGAGTGAATTCCTGGCAATGGCGGGTGAATTCCTGGCAATGGTGGCTGCATTCCTGGCAATGGTGGCTGCATTCCTGGCAATGGTGGCTGCATTCCTGGAAATGGTGGCTGCATTCCTGGCAATGGTGGCTGCCTTCCCGGCAATGGTGAGTGAATCCCTGGCAATGGTGGCAGCATTCCTGGCAATGGTGGCAGCATTCCCGGCAATGGTGGCAGCATTCCCGGCAATGGTGGCTGCATTCCTGGTAATAGTGGCTGCATTCCCAGTAATGGTGGCTGCATTCCCGGCAATGGTGAGTGAATTCCCGGCAATGGTGAGTGAATTCCTGGCAATGGTGAGTGAATTCCTGGCAATGGTGGGTGAATTCCTGGCAATGGTGGGCGCATTCCTGGCAATGGTGGGTGCATTCCCAGAAATGGTGGCTGCATTCCTTGCAATGGTGGCAGCATTCCCGGCAATGGCGAGTGAATTCCTGGCAATGGTGGCTGCATTCCTGGCAATGGTGGGTGCATTTTCCTGAAGCTTCCCTCTTAAAGTGAAGGTGCGTGTTATACACCAATACATACGCTGTATCCAAATAATACACTTGAGTTCAAATATTCACCACACACAGCCACAAAGGCAAGAGAATTCTTGTGGGGAAGTGTATTAGTGCTCGGACGAACACACTTAGACCGAATTTTAATGGTTCAAAGAATGTCAGGCAAAATGGTCGGCCCTCGCACATGTTCACTTCATCAAATCTGGCCCTCTTTGTAAAAAGTTTGGACATCCCTGCTTTATGGGGACCAGTGACACCAATATCAGTGCTAAAAAAAATGCACTGATCACTGTATAATTGACACTGGCAGAAAAGGGGTTAACATCAGGGGCAATCAAACATTAAATGTGTTCCCTATGTGTGCTTTCTTACTTTGTGTAGGATGGTGACACTAGTCAAAGAAAGAGATCGGTGTTCCTCATTAGTAGGAAAATCTCAGATCTCTCTCTTCCTCTGTGACAAAACAACAGTCTGCCTTTTTACATAGGCAGACCACCATTCTGTCATTCCCCCAAACAATCACGCGTGCCCCCGAACAGGAAGTGCCAACAACATACAGGTACGTTGTTTTGCACAGCCCGGATGCCCTACCGCAGTAAATGTGCGGTGGGCGGTCCGGAAATAGTTAATGAGCTTACGCCTCACTCTGGGTATATAGTATCTTTCATTTCCAGCCGGCCATCAGATAATTTTGCTTAGAGGTAATTATTAAAATTCTTCACTATGAACAGGATGGTATGGAGCTCAGCAATAGAATGAAGAACCGCTCATTGCACAATGTCCTCTTAATGTTAAA
The DNA here is from genome assembly GCF_037356315.1 of Lithobates pipiens. NCBI lineage: Eukaryota > Metazoa > Chordata > Amphibia > Anura > Ranidae > Lithobates > Lithobates pipiens. The sequence goes on from NW_027507748.1 coordinate 65,116,338, forward strand.
AGCTTATTTATTAAAAAAAATCTACTCACAAATCCAAAGAAATAAACAGACATTCAATATGTACACTCATCCTGTGCCCTGGTAGGCGTGCTGATGTCACTACTGTTTCCTCTGCCCAACGCACGTTTTGTCGTAACAGACGTCATCAATCTGACAATGCCGTTTGTTTGACAATCTCTTTCCTATTAGCCTAGAAAATGGCCTTTACTCTTTTTAAACATTTGACTCTAGTGGGGTTTGGATTCGGTATCCAAACGTTAGTATTATTCACAGAACCAGCCCTGAAGCGAACCCAGGTACGTTCGACTCATTATTAACCATGACTATTTCCTACAGACATATAAAATGATACAATAGAACCAAAATACATAAATCTCTACCACCCAGTTGGTGTAAGACATAAGATATCATGCAGCCTGTCAAGAAGTCTTGGGGCTTGTAGAGCAGGTAACATCTATCCAGGGAACACTTGACTGAAACACTGAGGAATAACAGATGAGCGCAAACTTTCTAGATGACAAACAGCCAAAAGAGGACAAGTCATCAGAGGATAAAATGTGATGTAGGTCTGGCCTGCCAGTGATACATAGCTGTATCTATTCATTTTCAGCTGCTCTATGCACCCATTATAAATTAGTGACAACCACACCAGTGGTTAAAAAGAAGAATGTAATAACAGTGACACGTGCCATTGCTTTAAATAGTTTGAACTGTCTGTATTTGTCATACTGATGCATTCTTTTAACTTGTTGTAAGAATAACAGCAAAGGAAGGTAGCAATGTAAATAATTCATGAATTTACGGCTGAGGCACCTTTTGCCGGAGGGAGAAACTAAACATTACACAAACTTTTGGAAGGTGATGAAGTGCAGTTGATAGCTAAAGAAGGCTGTAAACTGAATTTACAGCCAAAATATGGATTTATTCCATTTATAACTTAGTAAAAAAAAGAGGGATTGTGCTAACTATTGATTATTTTATTTCTTTACTTTTGTGATTCTCTTTTATATACAGTATAATCCTTACTTTCTATCTGTTACTGCCATTCGTCAAATTTATGTCACCTGTGGATAGCAGTAATTCCATATTTCAGAGACGGCTTTTATAGCCTTTTTAAAGATGATGTTCAATCTGCTCAATTTGCCATCTCTGGTTCTTCCTTCTCCCCTTCATCAACATACTAATAAAACCTTTCCATTTCATTATATTCCTTATTTTAGACATTTATACATAGACTCCTAAGAGATCTGAACTCACTGGGGTTTGTGTGTACATGGGAAATATCAATTTCGGCAGTTTCACCTATGACTAAAGCTGCTAAGAGCAATTCTCTGCTGGTTTTAATCACATTCCTACAACAACAAAGTGTATATAATAGAAAGTTTTTGTCAATTTAAAAATCTTTCCACCGGATATGTTGCTTTAAATTGTAACGAAAAGTTTATGTAAACCCTAACAATTTCTCTATAGGACTAAAAGTATCCTGAGTCTGAATCGGTGATCATCTTTCAATTACTCCCTTTTGGTCTGTTAAAAACATACCATTAAAAAGTTTTGCTGTTTAATGGTTAACCCCTTGCCTACTGGACACTTTCACCCCCTTCCTGCCCAGGCTAATTTTCAGATTTCGGCGCTGTCACACTTTAAATGACAACTGTGCGGTCATGCAACACTGTACGCAAACAACATTTTTATCATTGTTTTGAGACAGATAGAGCTTTCTTTTGGTAGCATTTAATCACCACTGTATTTTTTTTTATTTTGTGCAAATAGAAAATAGATCTGAAAAAAAAAGGTTTTCTGTTATAAGATTTTCTAAAAAGTAATTTTTCTTCTTCATTGCTGTGCACTGATGAGGCTGCATTGATAGGCTACACTGATGAGCACTGAAGTGGCACTGATGTGCACTGATGAAGAGGCAATGATCGGCGGCACTAATAGGCGACACTGATAAGTGGCACTGATAAACATCACTGATGGGCACTGACAGGCAGCACTGATGGGCACTAACAAGCATCACTGATGGGCACTGATTGACAGCAGTTGTGGTTACTGTTGGGCTGCACTGGTAATCAGGAATGATGATCAATGCCCTGATTATCAGTGTAGATGTACCCTGTGTGGATTTGCCAGTTATCAGCTCTCATCACCTCACTCTCCCATGTGAGGATAGGACTGCTGATAACCGGCAAATTATGTCGACACTGTGATCAGTTGTGATTAAACACAGCTGGTCTTTACCCCAATTCGTGATCAGCTGTGTTCGAAGGACACAGCGATCACAGATCCGTAGAAACCAAAATAGATGCTGGATAGCTACACTCCAAATATTCACCTTTATTTTGTAAAAAATAGAAATCAAAGCATCATATGTAGATACAGATGCACAACTAATGCATTTCAAACCATGTACAGTGACTTGCAAAGGTATTCACCCCTTGGCATTTTTCATGTTTTGTTGCCTCACAACCTGAAATTGGCATGGATTGTTTGAAGATTTGCATCATTTAATTTACAGAACATGCCCACAACTTTGAAGAGATTTTATTTTTTTTTTTAAGCAAACAACACATAGGACAAAATAACAGTAAGTAAATGTACATAACTATTCACCCCCCTAAAGTCATTACTTTGTAGAGCCACCTTTTGCAGCTATCACAGCTCCATGTTGCTTTGGATAAGTCTCTGTGAACTTGCCACATCTTACCACTGGGATTTTTTCCAATTCCTCCTTGCAAAACTGCTCCAGCTCCTTCAAGTTGGATGGTTTTGCGCTTGTGAAAAGCAATCTTTAAGTCTGACCACAGATTTTCTATTGGATTGAAGTCCGGGCTTTGACTAGGCCATTCCAACACATTTAATTTCCCCTTAAACCACTCAAGTGTTGCTTTAGCAGTTTGTTTGGGGTCATTGTCCTGCTGAAAGGTGAACCTCCGTCCTAGCCTCAAATCACACACAGAATGGTACAAGTTTTGCTCAAGAATATCCCTGTATTTAGCACCATCCATCTTCCCCTCAACTCTGACCAGTTTCCCAGTCCCAACTGCTGAAAAACATCCCCAGAGCATGATACTACCACCACCATGTTTCACTGTGGGGATGGTGTTCTTTGGGTGATGTGATGTGTTGGGTTTGCGCCAGACATAGCATTTTCTTTGATGGCCAAAAAGTAAAATTTTAGTCTCAACAGACCAGAGCACCTTCCTCCATACATTTTGGGAGTCTTCCACATGCCTTTTTGCAAACTCAAAATGCGCCATTTAGTTTTTTGCTGAAAATAATGGCTTTCATGGCTTGACATTTTTAATGTCGTCCTATGTACAGATGCTCCAGTCTCTGCTGTGGAACTCTGCAGCTCCTCCAGGGTTACCTTAGGTCTCTGTGCTGCCTCGGATTAATGCCTCCTTGCCCGGTCCGTGAGTTTTGGTTGCGGCTGTCTCTTGGCAGGTTTGCTGTTGTGCCATGTTCTTTCCATTTGGTTATGATAGATTTGATGGTGCTCCTACGGATCATCAAAGATTTAGATATTTTTTTATAACCTAACCCTGACTTGTACTTATCAACAACATTGTCCCTTACTTGTTTGGAGAGTTCCTTGGTCTTCATGGTAGTGTTTAGTTAGTAGTGCCTCTTGCTTATGTGTTGCAGCCTCTGGGGCCTTTCAAAAAGGTGTGTATATGTAATGACAGATCATGTGACACTTAGCCCCCTTACACACGGTCGGACATTCTGCCAACCAAATCTGTTGGATTTTGTCCGTCGGATTTTGTCCGACGGATTGTGTCCGAAACTGTTGCATACACACGGTCGGACCAAGTTGTCTGATTTAGCAGTTGCCAAGAACGCAGTGATGTAAGCCGTGTACGGCGGGACTAGAAAAGGGAAGTTTAGCACCATGTCCGGCACCCTTTGGGCTCCTTCTGATGATCTCGTGTGTATCGCGTGTTAGTAGAAGTTTGGTGAGAGACGATTCGCGCTTTTCAGATTTGTGATTCAGATCGCTACCGCTCTTCAGTTTGTGCTTGTCTTTGCGTATCTGATAATCAGTGCGTGCAGTCATTAAGTATTTGCTTCTCATTGTGGACTATATCTTGGTATAGTACGCTTTGAAAGGCATTTTTTATTGTCTGCTTGCTTCTGCTATTCAGGTCATTCTTTCAGGCCTCGCTGTTTATCGGTGCTTTCTGGTGTCCGTTCTGACCAGCCGACCGTTTTCAAACCATGTTTAGTCTAAGTACTCGTCGTACAGTTTGTGCTGTGCAGGGGCTTCGTGTTGGGGTTCTTACTTTGACACAAGCCCGGTCCATGAACAGGGAGGGGAGGCGTTTGTGGACCAAGAATTGGTTGCGCCAGCGTCACCAGTTCTCGCACATGCCTTTGCTCTGTGAGATCCGCGAGAATAATCCTGATCATTTCAGGAATTTTATCAGGATGACGGACCCCGTTTTTCACCGTCTTCTGGCTTTGCTGAACCCTTATATCAGTAGGCAGGATACCTGCATGTGGCAAGCCATCACTCCGGAGCAGAGGCTCATTGCTACGTTGCGCTACTTGGCGACAGGGAGAAGTCTTCAGGACCTCAAGTTCTCTACAGGCTTGGAAGATGCACACAGTGTGTCAACATGTGCTATATGCCATCATGGGGGATCAATGTACATGCTTTGGGGCTGCAACCCCTTCATCTCAGACACTTTACACAAAACATGTACATTGATCCCCCATGATGGGAGATGTTTACACACTCTGTGCATCTTCCAAATTTTTAATTTCGCAAAATACAATTTTTTTTTTTAAATAGCAAAAATAAAACCCTATCTAGTTTTTGTTGTTTCACACTCTCCCCAAAACATCAATGATATTCTTCATTTTATTTTTAACATCATTGATGTTTTGTTGGACAATTTCCAAATCCCGATTGCACCCCATTATCTCCCCGATCAAGATCTGGGCACTTTCACTGGTAAAACAGGAATCTTCTTCCACATCACCTACAAAACAAAGCAAACAAACACACCATGTAATCCAAATATGGTGATATACACTGATGAGCTTACCGGAAGCTGTGTTCTCCGACACTCACCTGTTGTGGTGACAATTTGTCCAACCTCTACGATCTCTCCTTCCTCCTCCTCCTCCTGCTCCTCTGTTTCTGCTTTTGGAAGTTGCCCTTCTTTGGGAGGGGTGTGGTCCCTGGTGTTCTCATACTTGCCGAGTCTTCTCTCCCCTATGAGAATGTAAACAAAGATTAATTAGCACACAGAGGGCCGAAATAGGAATCTGAAACATTGCTTGGAAGTGTTGTACAATTGTGTTTTTGGGCCGAGTTACAAGGTGAGAACATTATTGGGGACACTTTGTTAAGCTGGAATACTTCCCTGCAGAACGATGTTTCATACGAACAAACGAAACCATGACCTTGAAAGTGGCCATTTTAAAATGCACAACATGAAATCAAAGCACATGGAGCAGTATGCAAGCAAGAATAATCATATGAACACACGACAACTACTTACTTTTTTTAAGAACACGCTTGATCCTTAGGTACTGCTCGTGCTCCCTCAGTTTCAGGTCTGCGTTTTCTCAGTTGATCCTTGGATCGTTGTACCCCAAAATTCTTCAGAAGACTCCTCACAACTTTATTCATGATCTTGGCCTTTCTGATATTTGGGTTTGGGTAAGGTCCATACTTCCCATCATAGTCGGTCCTGTTCAATATGTCGACCATCTCAAACATCTCTCCAAAAGACATATTTGAGGCATTACATCTTGTCTTCCTGGATCGGGACGTTTTAGGCTCCGGGCTTTCCTCACCCTCCTCCTCGTTAGTGGAACTATTATCAGTGCGCACCTGCGTTCTCTCCGCCATGTGCTCTCCCCACTGCGCAGGAAGCGAAGGGGCGGGGAATAGTCTGGAAAGAACGTCAGGGGCAGGCGGAGTTTCACGCATTCGCACTGTATATAAAACGCAACACGCGTGTATCGTCCGTACGATCTGGAAAGAGAGTGAGGCGCGGACGCGACGAACGTGGAAACGAAGGTAACATTTTTAACTTGGTGCTTCACTAGACTAGACTGCTTCTATCTAGGCCGATGTTGGGACAAGATTAGGAGGGTTTTTAATGGCATTATTAGTATTTGAGGGTTTGTCTTGTGTTGTGTCTTGCAGACAATATGGATCCTTTCACAAATGAAAACTTTATGGGGCTATTCATAGAACTGTACATGGAGATGCCCTGCCTGTGGCAGTTCCACAACACGTTTTATACTGACAGAACAAAGGGGAATGCAGCACTGGAGAAACTGCTTGCTTTGTTGCGGATCATGGTTCCCACGGCAGACATGGACTATCTGAATCGGAAAATTGTGGCCATGAAGCCAACATATCTCAGGGAGAGAAACAAGCACCTGGAGTCCTTGAGAGCAGGCGATACAGATGCTGTTTATTACCCCAGGATGGTTCACTTTGACAGGCTGCATTTTCTGGTAGACCAAGGGGTACCCAGGCCACCACTCAGGCCACCATTCTCCAGGCTTCCTTCAAGGCATCCTTCACCCCCAGCTGAGGCTTCTGATGTCCAACCTGGGCCTTCCAGGCAGCAACATGTGGTGGGGCCCAGCATGAGACAGGTATTGCATTGTTGAACATATTTCTTGTGTTACATTTAATGATGTTTAATAGATGTTCTTATTGATCAGTAAGTTGTGATTTATCAAAGTGGTTTACATCTCAATAGACAGTAGTGACCAAAAATGATTGGGACGGGAAAGAAAAATGCTGGGCTCAGAAGGATAGTCTGTTCTATTTGGTAACATTCAATTAGCAAAAGCCAGGAGCACAAAATGGTGTTATTGATGATCAAAAAACTAAAACTATGTCCCCTTTTCATACACAGGAAGACCTCAGTCGGGGGGAGGCTGTGGCAAGTGGCAGCCAGGAGGTCGACCAACGCCCTCCTCCTCCTGCCCCAGCTACAGGAGCCCAGCCACAGCCTGGAAGGATGCCTGGTGGGAAGTGGAGAAGGAAGACGAGAGAGTGATGGCCTGGGTTGAGTCTGGTCTGCCAGAAGATGCAGCCTCTTGAAGATCCACATCCTGGGGACAGAAATGGCATCTGAATTTCCTGCTCTCTAGGACTTCGGGACCAAACTTCTCTCCCTGAGATATCTACTCCTCAGGCCACCAATTTTTTCAATTAGAATTTGTTCATGTCTGCCATGAGGGCCAAAGGCTGCACCAAAGTTAAGAAGTTTCTCCAGTGCTGCGTTCCTATTTTTAGTTTCTAGCGACCAAAATAAAGGTTTTTTTTTGTTTTATGAAATACTTGTGTAATGTGTTTTCCTTCCAAAAGCCTAGTTTATTTGTGAGCAGGCAGGTACATTTCCAAAATACAAAGTGAAATAAATATCAAGGGGTACCAACACTAAACAACCTCCTGTAGATTAAAAAAGAAAAACAAAATATCAAAAATAGAATAATGTTGTTGTTGTAAGTTTACACACAAAAAAAACAAAACAAAAAAAGGAGAAATGAGCAAACTGTCTTTATAGGAGATTTTTAGGGAATCCCCCCAAAAAAACATCCAAAAAAGAAAAGAATAAATCAAAAATTGTGTAGATGTGACGCAAACTAAAATTGTATTGCTGAAATGGTTAAAAAAGAGTAATGAAATGCGTTCGGGAGAAGTGTGTGTGACTATAAGCATCAAAAGAAGTTCCTTCTTGCAGCATTGTAAAGAACAAGAGAATGCGCTTGATGAATTAATTTTTAACATTGCAGCGTGACGAATGTGCTATATCGCTTACGAGCAGTAGTTTTACCTGAACGAGCACCTTCATGTCGGAATTTGAATGTGAGCGTGCGTGGCACCTTATCCGTCGGAGTAGGCTACACATGATCGGAGTATGTCCGACCGGCCCAGTTGGTCAGGAAATATTTCCAACATGTTGGAAAATTGGGTCCGACGGATATTCCGATGGAATCAGTCCGATGCATACCACACACAGTCGGATTATCCGACAACACGGTCAGATAGGACACATTCCGACGGATTCTCCGACCGTGTGTACAAGGGCTTAGATTGCACACAGGTGGACATCATTTCACTAATTATGTGACACTAATTATGTGACTATGTGTCCCTGAGAAAACCAGGCAAAACAGAATCCAATGGCTGTAATTGATGATAAACCCATTCACCTAATCGCTCATTAAGAGATCCAATACCCGCTACTATGAGTCTGCCCAGCAGGGGATTACATCCTTTATGCACCTTTGGTAAGTGATGAAAAATGGGCATTATAGGGGCTTCGGGAATAAACATATCTTTCTCACATGCAGAAAAGATCCCTGCTGTCACTGCTCTATCCAAAAGTCCACACAGGTCCTTCCTGAATGTACCTGCCTACTCACAAACAAACAGTCCTTTTGCACGTAGTCAAGTATTTGTGAAAATAAAATAGACATTTATAAGGGGTTATAACAAAATAAAGAGGAAGGCAACGCTGATAAACTGTTGAAAGACTAGACGGAACCAAGGACATCACTCTCAAGACTTCCTTGCACGCTTTCTTACAGGCTGTGGCTGTGGTGTTGAAGTTGTGGCAGGAGGTGGAGGAGGAGTATGGTCCAGCTCACATACGTGACTTTTTTTTGTGAGTTTGCACATCACCCCCTTATTTAGGGCCTGATAGATGATTTCCTCTCAAATGAGGCATCAGCCCACCTCCATTTCCTGCATTTTGCTGGCTGCAATGCTGGCATAGGCCTCTTGAAGATTGGGGGTGGTTCTGCGGGCCACAGTAGCCTGCCGAATCAAAGAAAGCGCTGATTCCTCCACGTTACTCCCCTTCCTGGGCCTTTTGTTGGAAGGCGGTCCGATTCGGTCAGGCTACTTAGCACAGCCACCTCTTGGCCCTTGGCCCCTTAGCCAGGAGGAGGGCTAAGACTTTGCTGTGTATGAAAATGGGACATAGTTTCACACACAATTTAGAGCTCGTGACTGTTGCAAATTGAATGTTAGCAAATAGAAAAGACTATCATTCTGATCCCAGCATTTGTCATTCTTGTCCCAATCATTTTTGGCTACTGCTGTCTATTTATATGTAAACCCCTTTGTTAAATCAGAAATTAGTGATCAATAATAACATCTAGTTAACATCATTCATTTTTGGTCAAGAAATATTTTGAACAATGCTATACCTGGCTCAAGCTGGGCTCCTCCACTTCTTCCTGGGTGGAAGGCCCAGGTTGGACTTCTGAAGCCTCATCTGAGGTGGAAGGAAGACTGGAGACAAGAGTGGAAAGAAGGGTTGAGAGCGATGGCCTGATTTAAGTCTGTTCTGACAAAAAACGCAGTCAGTCGTAGTACCAGCCTGGGGACATATACGTCATCTGCTGCTGCTTCTGATCTCAGGTAATCCTGGACCTTTTTGCGCTCCCTATTACATGTGCTCCTCAGGCCACCAATTTTGCACTTCAAATAGGGGATGGTTACCATGGGAATTACCGGCTTCACCAAGGATCAACTGAGGAAACGATGGTCAGACCTCAAATTGAAGGAGCAGGATCAGTACAGAAGAATCAAGAGAGTGCTGCAAAAAAAGAAAGTATTTTGCCATGTGTTCCTATTATTATTATTACTTTTGTGCTGCTCCATGTTATTTTCTTTACTGTTGTACAATTTAAAATGGCATTTAAAATGGCAAGTTTCAGGTTCGTGGGCACAATAATCGTTCATAAAAAACATTGTTCGCTCATAAATACAATGTTTTTGGCAGATGCAGATTAACTACATTTGTTCAGGCCTATTTGTATTAAAAGAAGTTTGTTGTCTAGATGGGTTTGTAAGAAAAATGAAATGCAAACTTGATTCATTGTAAAGAGAGGACACTTAGCAGCTGTTTACACATCTGGACACAGGAGCACTAGTGTGGGACACCAGAGCACCCTTTTTAGGGTGTCCCACACAGGTGCTCCAGTGGATACTAGGGGTGTCTCCATGTGTGATACTTTACCAGAAAAGTAAGTATTCCAGCTTTAATAAAGGGAAAGATGTCTTCAGCTTGGAACTCTGCCAAAATAGACAATTGTATGACACTTCCAAGTAATGTTTCATATTCATATTTCTTGCCTCAAATATCTGTGTGCTAAGTAGACATGTGCATTTGTTTTCGTCCGAATGCATTTTCGTCCGAATTTCAGGTATTTTCATTTTGACAAACGATAACGAAAGTACAGAATCCGAAAAAAGAAAGATCCAACATAAATAAATGCTTTATTTTAGTTTTCGTTGTTACAACAGTTCGATATAGAATAGGAGATTCGACGTGACTCTGACAATAACAATCTGTTCGACATAGAGAGAAAAGATTGGACAGAGAGAAAAGATTGGACAGAGAGAAAAGATTCTAAAGTGCTAATTTTAAAGGCTAATATGCAAGTTACTGTCCTAAAAAGTGTCTGGGGACCTGGGTCCTGCCCCAGGGGACATGTATCAATGCAAAAAAAAGTTTTAAAAAATGGGCGTAAAACAATAAAGTGTAACAGAAACCTGTGTTACATCAGAGGGGGGCGCGGTCACCCATACGTCATTGGGGAAGCCCGGCTTCCCCATTTGCGTCAGAGGGGGCGGGGTCAGGTAACGTGTGGCCCCGCCCTCCGCATATAAGAAAAGTCAGGCCACCGGGATCCCGCAGTGTCTCCTCCGTGGAGACAGAAGATGGATGGATGCGCTGCGCTGGATCAGATCAGCCATCGCTGGACCCAGAGAGATGATCATCCGTTGCCGGATAGCAAGAGTGGATTACCACCGCTGGAATCTTTTTATTTATTTTTTATTTTTAATAAAGGACTTTTTTAAAAGTGGGTTTGTCTTATTTAACTATTTTTTTCACTTTCTTTGTGAAATGGTAGGGGTACTTTTGTACCCCATTACCATTTCAAACAGGGGGGACCGGGATCTGGGGGTCCCCTTGTTAAAGGGGGCTTCCAGATTCTGATAAGCCCCCTGCCCGCAGACCCCCACAACCACCGGCCAGGGTTGTGGAGATGAGGCCCTTGTTCCCATCAACATAGGGACATGGTGCTTTGGGGGGGGCTCCAAAGCATCCTCCCAATGTTGAGGGCATGTGGCCTGGTACAGTTTAGGAGGGGGGTGCTCTCTCATCCCCCCTCTTTTCCTGTGGCCTGCCAGGTTGCGTGTTCAGATAAAGGGTCTGGTATGGATTTTTAGGGGGACCCCACATCAATTATTTTTTTTAATTTGACGCGGGGTTCCCCTTAATATCCATACCAGACTTGAATGGCCTGGTAATTGAATTTGGCGGAACCCCACGCTTTTTTTTTTATTTATTTTTTTATCAATGACTTTCAATGAGTGTTCTCTGTATTACGGGAGCCGACAATTCATTATAGCCACGAGTGATTTTAAATTACCTTTTTTCCTGCAGAAATGACACTTTGTGCAGGGACAGTTCTAAGCACGGGAAACATGCGCCCCTTCACAGGCATATTATAGACACCCCCCAGCTACAAAATTTAAAGGAATATTACACTTTTATTGTTTCACTTTAATCATTATTAAAATCACTGCTCCCCAAAAAACAGCCGTTTTTAAAACTTTTTTTTGCATTGATACATGTCCCCAGGGGCAGGACCCAGGTCCCCAAACATTTTTTACGGCAGTAACTTGCATATTAGCCTTTAAAATTAGCACTTTAGATTTTGAATGTTGGAGTCCCATAGACTTTAATAGGGTTCTAAAGTTCACACTAAGTATGCTATATAGAGTTTAGCAGCTCCGTCGAATCTTCTTTATACATTCAACAGACACCATAAGCCTTCAAAGACAGATTCAACCGTAATTCATGTGGATTTTAAGATGAATGCAATTTTTAAACAAAAAACAAAATAAATAAAAACGAATTTCGGGAGTAACTAAATACATTTATTTTTCGGACTAAAACGAAATTCCGAAACAAAATATTTCACTCTGCACATGTCTATTGCTAAGTATGCCCAACTGAGGCCACATAGTTTGTAGCATTTTTACATAGGAAATTGTGCAAAATGCAGCAGGCATGAACTATATGGTTGAGTTTATATTCTGCCATGTGTATGGGTGTTAGAAATAGGCAGAACCAGCTGGCCATTACCGAAAGCATTCTCCACCACTCATCTGGCTCTGGCCAGCCGATAATTAAAAACCCTCTGGTCCGGGGTGAGGGTCTTCATCTGGAATGGCATCATCAGATGGTCTCCCAGCCCAAACACAAACAGAATGCCAGCCACATTGTCTTATGCAGGTGGCAAGCCCAAGCCACCATTCTGGAGCCATCTGTAAAACTCAGTCTGGGCTATGACTCCACCAGCCGACATCTGGCCATTCTTACCCACACCAACATACAGTAACTCGTATGTCTCCAACACCACGCCAACATCACTATACTATTAAACCCCTTGTAATAATAATAGTATGACACAGAGTTGGGGGGTGGGATGATGTGGATGTGTTCTCCATCAATTTCCCCTCCGCAGTTGGGAAAGTCCCACCGCTGGGCATAATGGGATGCCACAGTCTGCCATTCCAGTGGGGTTGAAGGAAACTGTGGAGTCAAACAAGAAAAAAAAATTGTACTTTTGCACATAAACATTGCAAGCAGATTAGACACAAACATTCTTGGCCAACATCAGTATAGCATTTATTTTAAGGAGTATGTAAAGACAAATGTATAAGGTCCACTTATCAGATCCCTCACACACTCTAAAAATAGGAGAACAAAACTTTAAACAATACCATTTGAAAGTATTAAGGCAGGTCCTTGCACTACATGCTTTGGTGAATTCATCTATAAATCTGACTACAAAAGAGTTAGGTATAGTGTGTATGGGTTTGGCAAAGTCAGCACATAGAGGATTGGTATCAGTTGACTTAGCGGTTGGGGGGAGGGAGGGAGGGTTCCAAATGAGTTTGCCCCCCCCCCCCAAAAAAAAAGCCTCTTGCACTATGCATGAATTTAAGGACAAAAATAACATTTGTACACATTTTAATGGGTATTTCGGGTAAAGCACTAAAATGGAGCTGACAAAATACATTGGTAAGTGACTAGGCTAGGTGTGTATGGGCCCAGGATAGCATGCTGGGGAAGTTAGTGAAGGCAAATATGCATGAAGGACAAAGAAGGAACTTTAAAAGCTTCCAGCTTGCATGAGGAAAAAGAGGACATTCACAGCATATTACAATCATGGTAATTAGGGAATGATGAAATAAATACAATACATTAGAAAACATTACATACATAGAATGTGATGTTGAAGGATAAAACTTACCTTAATATAGAGCCTGAGGGGAGATGCCTGTTGAGAACTTGTCCTGCAGACTTCTCCCCGTTGGCAAGTACAGCAAGGTGGTGACTAGCCTTTGTTCCGGAGTGATTGCTTGCCGCATGTAGGTGTCCTGCTTCATAATATAGGGGCGCAGGAAAGCCAACAGACGGTGAAAAACGGGGTCCGTGATCCTGAGATAATTCCTGAAATCATCAGGATTATTCTCCTGGATCTCTCACAACAAAGGCATGTGAGAGAATTGGTCATGCTGGAGCAACCAATTCTTTGTCCATGAACTCCTCCTCGCCCTGTTCATGGACTGGACTTGGGTCAAAGTAAGAACCTCAACACCAAGCCCCTGCATAACACGAACTCTATGATAAGTACATAACTGCAACATAGCTTCAAAACGGTCGGCTGGTCAGAACGAACTAAAAGAATGCACTGAAAATCAGAAAGGCCTGAGAAAAGCAAGCTGGAAATCAGAAACAAGCGGACAAGAATGCACTGAAAAACAGATACGAACTGACTACATGCACTGAAAAACAGATACGAACCCACAAGCACAAACTGAAGAGCAGTAATGAACTGAAAAGCAGGAGGCTGAAAAGTGTGAATCGTCTCTTACCAAACTTCTACTAACATGAGATTAGCAGAAGGAGCCCAAAAGGTGGCGCACTGGCTATTGAACTTCCTTTTTACAGTGCCTTCGTACGTGTTGTACATCAGTGCATTCTTGCTGATCGGAATTTCCGACAACATTGTGCAACCGTGTGTACATAAGACAAGTTTCAGCCAACATGCGTCGGAAAGAAAAATTGACGGTTTGATTGTTGGAAATTACGATTGTGTGTACGCGGCATAAGGGTTTCAAATCCTTCTGTATGGTGATAATCTCCTTCTGTAATCTAGCAAGCTCCTCGGTCCTTGAGTCAATGATAATCTGGATAAGTTTAAAAGCGCAAGCAGACAGAGTATCGGACAACTCTTTTTTTTATAATTGTCATTGCACAATTCCAATGTGGGAAATTTCTTAATTCGTAACCCACAGGGAATTTGTTACAACTTGCTATACTCAGTCAGAGTACTGATGACCCAGAAGAATCTAATTTATTTGAAATTCTCCAACCACCGAAAAAGTACTTTTAGTGAAACATCCCCATCATGGGACAATTGTAAACTATGGGACTGTTGTGACGATCTCAATGAGTTATCCACTAGTGCTGTAAGAGTTCTGCTAAAGTTGGTATCTGTAGCTGAAGATGCAAGAATGTTGTCAACCATGAAGATTGATAAAAAGAGGTGAAAAGTAGGTGAATATAGCAGAGAAATTACAGAATCAAAAGCGCTGAGGAGATGGTATGCCTGAGCAGGTTAGAAAGGCAAATTGTCCAGACTGATAGAATATGGGAGTTCACCGATCCAAGGCAATCACCTCTCCTGAAATCAGCTGTCTCCACAATCAATATTCACTTTTATTTTGTAAAAAGTAGAAATCAAAGCATCATATATAGATACAGACCACACTACAATGGCACCAGATCTCAATCCAATAGAGTAAGTTTGCGATGAGGTGGAATGGGAGATTCACATCATGGATGTGCAGCCGAAAAATCTGCAGGAACTGCGTGAGGCTATCATGTCAGTATGTACAGAAATCTCTGAGAAATGTGAATAAAGTGGCTGGTGAGTGTATATTTGCACAGCTAAAATTAGTTACGTAATGTTGAAGTTCTAAATTATACTTCTAGTGAACTTTAATTGCCTTCATATAGCTTAAGGTCTTTAGGTGTGATAATGTTTATTACTTCATTAATATAAACTGTATATATAAGGAGAATAATTTTTAGCTTGTATTACATTTTAAGATCCACAAAATCAACATGTATTATTGCCTAGAAGGCAACAACAGAGCTTTTTTTTCTGCCAGTTTAAAAGCACATTCATTTCCATTGAATGCGGTAATTACCATTCTAGTTTTGATATTATGTCATACTTTACTCATTCATCCTATTGTCTTCTGCACGTGACTGGATTAATAAATTGCTCTGCCTTAGGATGCCCTTCTAACATCGGCACTTTAGCCTGGGACAGACTATCATCTTTGCATCTTGGGTCCCTGTACCTTGAAGACATCATGACTTGGTTCTTAGTTCAGATCTTTGGGATCATCTGTGGAGCCATTGGGATGATTATTACCTTGATCATTACGATAATGCCTCAGTGGAGAATATCTGTTCTGGCAGAGAACAATGGACTTGCCAATGGTCGGATTGACGGACAATGGATCAGCAGGTGGGATGGCTTGTGGACAACCTGTGTCAGCCAGTCCAGAATGCCTTTACAGTGCAGCAGCTATGAATCCCAGGTGTCACTGACAACAGACTTAAAAGCTGGAAGGGTTTTGATGGTCTTTTGTGTTCTGATGACTTTTGTTGCCTGTATATTCTCTCTGGTTGCAATTCTTTTGACCAGATGCAATAAGGAGGGCCTGCAGACAAAGCACTGCATGCGTCTGACAGCAGGAATCCTGTATATCATAAGCGCAGTACTCATCATAATTCCAGTGGCCTGGACATCAAGCAACATTCTACGAAAATACTATGATGCGGCTGTATGCAGAGGTGCAGTGAGGATAGAGATGGGTGAAGCCCTCTTCTTGGCTTGGCCTGCTATTGTCTTTATTCTTATCGGAGGAATAATCATGTGTTGGCGTTATGACTGCAGATGCAGGAATGACAGCTGTGGCTATGTGTCACCTCGTGACAGCTGTGGCTATGTGCCACCTCGGGCATGTGAACTGGAGTGTACGCCAAGTCGTCCAGAAATACGCCGAAACTGCAATAGCCGAAGTGAGTATATATAGAAGGCAAGAGCTTGATAAATTCGAGAAGGACGGAAAAATGATCTGTGTGTTTTTTTTTTTAATTTTTTTTTTTTTATTGTGAACTTTTATTTCTTTGCCCTTGTACAGTTTTTTGACATGGCCAATGCCCACATTGGGGGTGTTAAATGTTGAACATTTCTACAAGGGTCTATGTAGATGTACTTTGAATGGATTCTAAACAATGTTCACTTGGACAAAGCATTCCAAATCGTGGCTGTGATTTCATCAAGATAATCCCATACAAACTAATTTGATTATAGAAGGGGATCCAAAGGGTAAAGTACTATCGTGATAACAAGCACCTTCTTAGGACCAACTGGACAAACATTCTTATTTCTGGTAAAATGTTTAATTGGGACATTCTTTAAAACGGTATTAAACCCAAAAGCAAAAATGTATTATTTTACAGTTTACAAGTTCTTAGGCCGCGTACACACGGGCGGACTGTTCGCCCAACTTTGTTCGTCAAACAATCCGACAAACAGTCCGCTCAAAATTTGCATGAACGGACTTGACCACACACGATGAACGAACAGTCCGCTGAAAGCGTGCGTGATGACGTGAACGGCACGTATGACGGGACTAGAAAAACGACGTCCTATACACTGCAATGCAACCTTCGGCCGTGTAAACCCTTTCTGAGTATGCGCGATACTTAGTCCGTTCAACTTGCCTACACACGAGCGGACTGTCCGCTGAAACCAAGTTTGGACGGACAAAACCAAGTTTCAGCGGACTGTCTTACAGAAATTCCGAAAAACTTTGTTCGTCAGACTGTCCGCTGAAACTGTCCGCTGAAGCCCACACACGAGCGGACTGTCCGCTGAAACACTGTTCAGCGGACAAAGTTGGGCGAACAGTCCGCCCGTGTGTACGCGGCCTTAGATGTGATGGCTGCATTAGTTCTCTTTTTTAGGCTTTCTTTCAAGGTCCTTAGCAAAATGTATCAGTTTACATGGATGAGACCATCCATTTACCACTGGCAGTTTATCCCAAAAGGAAAAAAAAAAGCAAAAACAGCTGTAACTGATTATAAAGTGTGAAATTAAGTTTAGCTTCAATGTATTATTGTATTCAAATCTGCTAATATATTTAACACTCCGCTCCCCCAAACTGACAATGCTGCTGTCTGCTGTGTCCTGTTCTCATTCCTCCAGAGTTGTACCTCACTGATATAGGAGGTATGTTACTGGCCAGATCACCAGGTGAAAATAGAATAAAAAAATTCAAAGAAAAGAAAACTGATGCAGCCACCATATTTAGAGCCCTTTCACACTGCGCCGCCTAGGGTGCCAGCGGTAAAGCGGTGCTATTTTAAAGCCCTTGGGCTTTCACACTGGAATGTATGGAGCAGCTGTTTTAGGGTGTGCTGCAGGCGCTATTTTTAACACTATAGTGCCTGCAAAACACCCTCAGTGTGAAAGGGGTCTTAATGATTAATGATTGATAAGCTGCAATATATTATATTTTTGATTTTGGATTTATTACTGCTTTAACCCTAAAGTGTAATCAAAAACCAAACACTTTAAAGCAGCCTTTCTTAACCTTTTCAACACAGAGGAACCCTTAAAATAGTTCTCCAGTCTCGAGGAACCCCTGCTAAAAATTAGAAATCTGCAACTCATGATACATTAGTGTAATAGTCAGTGGTAAGAATGGTCCTTACACTTGTGGTCATTGGGAATAATTACCTCTGTACAGATAGTTAAAAAGATCAATGATGTCAGTGGGGACTTATCTGAGAGGCAGAAACTGCCCAATGCTGAAGGAACCCCTAGCAACCTCTGGAGGAACCCTGGTTGAGAATCACTGCTTTAAAGTGACCCGAATAGTAAATGTGTGTAAATAGCTGATTTTTTTGCCTTATAAATGTAGTTGTGCATTTTATTTCTATTCTTTTTTGAGTAAATTTGTAATAAATATATGCTGATCTTGCCAGTTTCTGCTTTCTTTGAGCCCTGCTTTTGGCTGGGTTCACATATGAGCTGCATGTGGCTCACAGCAGGGGTCCACTGCATCCTGGTTCACCGTTTCAGGCCCAATTTCAGCCCAAATTTTTGGCTGAATTCAGACCTGAAATGGACCAAAAGACACACAGTTTTTGTGCAAATCACACTGAACCCACTATGGAGATATGTGAACCGGCTCCATAGAGAGCTGGTCAAAATCTCCTGCTATTGTGAATTGGATGCGAGGAACCTGCATCCAATTCGCAAGGGTGTGAACCCAGCCTTAATAGGGTGACCACCAGCTCCCGATGCTTCCGGATAGTTGTCATCCTCTTGTGCAATTTACAGGCAGCTATGTGTTATCCAAACCACAGCAGTCAATACCCTCTACTGGTTGACTGACAGCTGCGCTGACCATTTAGCACCTGAGAATGGGGCCTCCTGTAACTGACACTTCTGCTGGGCAGCTGTTACAGAAAGTTGAAAAATAACAAATCTCCTGGCAGGTGTAACAACATATTTCGCGACCCATCGCAGTTTGCTACGGAAGGGACGTTCCTTTGCCACACCTCACACTCATCCACAGTAAGGCTACACTAAGAAGGGGGAAAGGGAACATGTTACACCCACCGGAGTTTTGCATTTTACACGTATTTATAACAGTGAAGTTAGTTTATATAGTGAATTACAGTACTAATAACTCCGTCTGACTGCTTAGATGTTGAATTTTAAAAGCAGTTAACTTTTGTCAGATTAGCAAACTTGTGAGATGAGCAGGGTTGCCGCTGCTTTTAAAATTCAGGATCTAAGTAGTCATATGGAGTTGTAAGTACTGTATTTCACTATATAAACTAATTTTACTGTTATAAATACGTGTAAAATGCGAAACTCCAGTGGGTGTAACAACATGTCTGCTTTCCCCCATCTTAGTGTATCCTTACTGTGGACGAGTGTGGGGTGTAGCAAGATTGCGGCAAAAGAACATCACTTCCGTAGCAAACTGCGATGGGTTGCAGATTATGTCATTACAGTGGATCAACCGGTAATGAAACTATGTTACAAACATTGCTATGTACATATCAGAGACAGACTGCATCACATATGCCATTTTTGTTTTGCCTATAGTTTCACATTAAAACTACTATGTTCCTGGTAAAAAGTTGAATTATTTTATTTTTATAACTCATGTGTTCAATTAAAGCTGAATGCCACTAAATTGCTGCAGTAGTCAGTGCTACTTACAGTAAGAGCCAGGATCTTCTGAGCTTTGTGCTAGCAGTTTCTCCTCTGTACTCTTAGCACCAAAGACCACTCACTTGGCATACCTGCCATTCATAGAAGACCTTGTATTTTTTTCATTGAATACAAGTAGTGGCATAACAGGAACCTTCAGCCACCACCCTCCTTGCATAAAAACATAAAGGTCCCCCCTGAACCCCGACCAGGGCCCTTCCCTCCGAGCCTGGTGGCAGAACACCAGGGCCCGGTCTCAAGTGCGACCATTTTGACCCTGGTAGTTCCGCCACTGGTGTTAGTAGCTTTTTATTTTTATTATTTTTTCTTATAATTTTTTTATTTATTTTTTTATGCTACACATTATGCTTTAGAGTTTTTATAGGAGCCCAGCTAGGGGTCTTTGGTGAGTTATCAGAGTCTAAACAGACCTTTGATGTTTCACCTTTGAGACAGAGAAAAGAGATTGGGGACAAGGCCCTCAATCTCCTTCTCTTCAGCCTCAGTTGCACTGAATGAATGGACAGAAATAGCTCTCTACAGAGCTCCTCAATCATGCCTTAGCTGAAGCGTAGTAAGTTTACTAGGTTTCAGTTATGAATGGACAGAGGCAGTGATCTGTATAGATCACTGACTCGCCATCCTGACAGATCCTTGCAGCAACCAGCGGGAGAGAGGAGGGGGAACTCAGCAGACCTTTGGGGAATGGGGGGGGGGGGGCAGGAGAAAGCACGGGGGCTGGGAAAGAGCACAGGGGAGGTTGCAGAAACAAGCTGGATAGAAGGAGTGGTGGGAGTGGCTGCATATAGAGGAACCAATCTCTCCATTTTCCTCTTGCAACCATGGCTGCAGGACAAAAATGGAAAGATCAGTTCCTCTATATGCAGCTGCTCCTTTCATCCAGGTGTACAAGGGGGCTACACAGGTTCACTGCAGCATGGGGCCAGGTTGCAATTGTGACCCCTGTATGTATGCCCCTGAATACAAAGCTTATTAATTTCTCAGAATAAATGAGGTAGATATTTTGAGGTTTTACTGCCTCTCTGCTTCTCTTGCCTCGTAAACCAAGCTGGCCCAATGTAGGTATGCTAAGAATATAACTCCTGAAGTTCCACTCTTAAGTATACCAGGCATGTGTATCCAAAGACATATCTTTTCTAAGGTAACAACCCTTACTATGGTGGAGCTGCACCATTGTCACCCTTTTCTAGGGACTGCTTAGTTAGACTACAAGCAGCCATGGGCATCCGCAGGTAGGGGCAAGGGGGGTCAAGTGCCCCCCCGGAATCAGATCTTAAGTTCAACACAGTTCAATTGCTTTCGGGGTGCGGGCAGCCCACACCCATGAGAGAGAGCTACATTGCCCCGCGCCACCCTTACTATGGTGGAGCTGCACCGTTGTCACCCTTTTCTGGGGACTCCTTAGTTAGACTACAAGCAGCCATGGGCATCCGCAGGTAGGGGCAAGGGGGGTCAAGTGCCCCCCCGGAATCAGATCTTAAGTTCAACACAGTTCAATTGCTTTCGGGGTGCGGGCAGCCCACACCCATGAGAGAGAGCTACACTGCCCCGTGCCACCAGAGAGAGCTACACTGCCCAGCACCACCAGAGAGATAAAGACTGAACCACTGCCAGGGTACAGTCATACTACACCACTGACCAGAGTCGACCCCGGGGAACCCAGAGTGAGCGATCGTCCAGCCGGAGGGATCACTGCTGTCGTTTCACTGGGTCTGGTAAGAGGGCCTGTTGTCCATTATCCATTACTTATCCTGGGAACTGTACTACGTCTGCAGTCTCTGACCATGATAATGTCATAATGACATTGTCGAAAAGGGGCGGCGCATGGGTGACCCTAAAATTATGCCCCCCCCCCCTGAAAAAAGTTCTGCGGATGCCCATGCAAGCAGCCATGCTAACGGATAATGTGTTGCCATGTCATGCTACAGTAACCACAGAAAGCCTGTGACATTCAGTTGCTACTGGAGTACTCATGCTTTATAACTACTTTGCACATAATGGGCACAAAGGAGGGAGATTAAACATGACTAAAGAAAGAGGAAAACTATGTTTTTGTAACAGAAAATTGGTTCTGTTTTATTTACAGTCCCCTACAAAGTTAATTATTCTTTTGTAAGAGTTTGGTTCTGCTTCACTGTGATGGCAATTGATAACCATAGCAGCCAATTAGAGGTTATGGTTGTTATGATGAAACAAGAATTGTAATAACTGTTATGTAATTAGTTGGTGGAACGTGAAGCACATTATCATTCTTTGCATATTTCATCAACAATGATAAGAGAGCTTCATTGTGTAATGCAGAACAAGAAAGATGATGTCAGCCTGTTTGTACTTTGATTTTGCTTGCCTAACAGTCTAGTGCAGCCTTTGTCATGCTTCATTGATTCATTCTGTGAGCGGGGCCTACTCACCCTGCACATGGGGTACCTTTCTCCCATGTGCGTGCTCATCAATGCCCAGGACCAGGTGGGGCCATATTCATTTGAAAGCCAACATTATGGCAGTTCCCTGACTTACCGATGAGCCGTACACTGTTCGTAGTAGTTAACTGTTCAAAGTCCCTCTGTAAAACGTATTGTCCCATGTTACTACACACCTTACTCATGTATATTGCATTTAGGAGGGACACTGCTGAGCCCGTATGCTCTCCATCAGTCCAGTGTATCTCTTTTACTTCACTCACCCAGTAACAAAATGGGGTCCCTCCAAGCACTACTGTGGACCTCAGGCGTGCTCTCACTTAAGGTAACTTCTACACTGTCCCATACAATGTGGCTAGGTATATATGGGGTTTCCATAACGCGGGTTCAGTCCTTGTTACTTTGGTGAACTGACCACTAGGTAGAGAGGCAGATCACTGACCCCCCTCATTACCTTCACCGGATACCACGCATTATGACCGGCTGCTGAACACTTTCCACCAGTTAATGATTACTCGTAGCAACTGTTCCCCAACTCTACTCTCCTGACGAGTAAACCTTTTACAGTGGCCTTGCTTCATGCCCTATGTGTGCTTTACAGACTGTTTTCCTCTGATGCACCATATGTTACCATGCACCCTTGAATAGTTTCAGACCAGGCTTAGATCATTTTAAAAACTTTATTGAGAGCTCTCTTGTGGCCATGTCCATACAAGTGTCATACATTTCCAACCCTAAATGACTAAACTGAGAATGCCCAGGCATACTTTAACTCCTTGGCACCGGCCGCATGCAAAAATGTGGCCTCTCAGCGCCTGGACCTTAGCGCTGAAGGGTCACATATTTGTGTTAACTACCCCAAATACACCTGTGTCAAGAGCACACATGCTGCTCGCTCCTGGCACAGTTCATGGCGACCAAGTGATCTTAAACCGCGCCCCGCCTCTGAGAGTCATAAACCTCTTAAATGGCTGGGAGGCACTGGCTCCAAGAGGTTAATAGGTGCAGTCCGTAACTGTTGTCCTCCAAAGCCGGCAGATTCTTCCGAAGGTCAGATATTCTGTGAATTCCCATGTGCAGGCTCTGTACTAGAAAAAAAGGGCAGGGCCCAAAAAATCCAGGAAAAGAGTCCAGACCCAATTAACCCTTTCCCCCTCTGGCCAGACCAACTAACTTGCTTGCACAAAAAAAAAAAAAATCCTCTTTGTAGGCACCTGCTTACAATTTTGTCTATAGAAGGAGCCACAGTTGTTACCCAGGGTAGATTTTAAACATGTCTGCCTTAGTTAATTTCCATTGCATGGAAGTTGATAGTAGTTCACAGACAAAAGTTAAAGCGGGAGTTCGCCGTTTTTTTTTTTTTTTTAAAAGCCAGCAGCTACAAATACTGCAGCTGCTGACTTTTAAAATAATGACACTTACCCGCCCAGCGCGCCCGCGATGTCGGCACCCGAAGCCAATCTCTCGATCGTCTCTCGGGTGCTGCCAACGCCATCTTGGGTATGGGAATCAGGAAGTGGAGCCTTTCGGCTTCATTTCCCGGTTCCCTACTGCGTATGCACGAGTCGCGCTGCGCAATAAGGATGGTCCCCGCTGTCTCTGGGATCCGTGTGTTTCCCAGCAGGCAGTGGGGGACCTTCGGAAAGGGGCGTAGATTCTGCAGAAAGGGGCGTACCTTCTGCAGAATCTACGCCGGAAGTGGGTGCAGATACCTGTACTGTACAGGTACCTGCACCCCCCTCCCCCCTGAAAGGTGCCAATTGTGGCGCCGGAGGGGGGGAGGGTTCCAATGAGCGGAAGGTCCACTTTAGGGTGGACCTCCACTTTAACATTGTTTTTTTGGCTTCTGTTCAGTTCACAGAAGGTGTCAAGGACAATGCATTTATGGCAAGATCAATAGGTATTTTTACTTGCCAAAACTTCTTTTTAACCTGAACTAATGCAGTGACCACATTGAAGGACTGTTAAGCTGGAACATGTTAACTTTTTGTTATTGGGTTTAGTAATCTTTCAGTATGTATTCTTTATATGTATTGTGACAGTGGTGCACCTTGCAATGGTGGGAAAAAGGGGTTTGTGTTACCCAGGGTTCTCATATACGCAGGTTGAGGGGCTCTAGGATGCCTGTTCTGAGTGAGACAATTGGTTTTGCAGTCTTCTCCAGAATTGGTAACTTCTGGTTTGAGTTTTGAAGTCCAGAGGATTGGGAGAAATGAAGCCTCTAACCCTGGGTCCACATTTTATTGGAAAGCAGCATTCTAATGATGCAAATGTGCACAGCCCCTGTACTAAAAGGGCTGTGCACACATTGTTGTGGAATTCAGTCAATACCATTTATCTTACATTGAACAGAAAGATTTTTCATACACATGCATGGATGTTCTCCAAAGTGTAGAAAGCACATACATAATTGGTCAACAGACATTCAGGGAAAACATGGTAGAACAGGTTGGTAAAAGTGGTAGCCACACTATACATAACAATGTTATTTTATAAACAGGGCTATTTTATATACCTTCATTTGATATGCTGGGTAATGTTCTGGTAATTTCTTGATCAGCCTGCACAATTAAAGTGCTGGCTTCAAGTAAATGGTGGTCCCGGAGTAAGACCGGACTTTGACAGCAAAGGTCTGACGGAACTAATCCGTCTGACAATTTAACAGTGTGTGGGCTCCATCGGACCTTTGCTGTCCAAAAATCTGATGGACTTTAGAAATAGAACATGTTTAAAAAAATTCCGCCGGAACTCCACCGGACCCAGCTCCTATCAAGAAATCTGCTCGTGTGTATGCTAGTCCGAAAGACAAAAACCAACGCTAGGGCAGCTATTGACTACTGGCTATGAACTTCCTTATTCTAGTCCGGTCATACGTCATCACATTCAAATCTGTCGGACTTTGGTGTGAATGTGTGTGGCTAAGTCCGTTCATTCAGATAGGCCGTCGGAACTCTGCTGAAAGTACGTCCGACCTAGTCCTTCGAAAAGTCCGGTCGTGTGTACACGGCATTAGAGATTTTATCTTTCCCAAATCTACACATAGTCTCTGGGCTCCAGAGATGAATCCAGGAGTTACCAATTCTGGATAAACTGCAAAACATGTTTTCTCTATTCTGAGCTGGCATCTTGGAGCCACTCAACCTATCTGGAGGAAAATCCTGCATAACACAAAACCCTTTTCACAGCCTGGCAGGACACAGCACCATCACAATCTATACAGTAATTATATTCTATTTCATTATATTCTATTACATTACACCTTCTCCTGTTGGTTTTGAGCACACAGTTTAGCTCCAGGAAGAATTTACACATCTCAGTTAGGCCTCTTTCACAATGATCCACTACAGTTCCCCAACAGCGATGGTGCAGCGCAGGGTACCTGTGGTTTTTGTACGCCTCTGCATGGAGGACTTTTGATACGCTTTCAGAAAATGCACCAAAGCCGCCCAATCTAATAGAAGTCCATGGCAAAGCATGGATAGCCCACACAAAACCTTGGGTACAATGCATCCACACTGTGGAGAAACCATAGCGCATCAGTATGAAATGGGCCTTATGGTCTATTGTCAGCACCACACTTCCATCACACCTTCTATCAAATCTTACATAATCGAAAATTCCCCCCTACTCAGTCCTCTTCAGCTGGGGAACTCAACGTAAGAGGATGAGATAGTGGACATCAGCTGTCTTAGCCCGCAAACTGAATAAGTCTGTGTCTTTTGGGAACAAGAATTTTATTTTATTTTTCACAAAAGGTTTTGCACTGCACTCACTATTCCAAAAAAGGGGACATTAGCTTCACCCAGCACTGTTAGTTTGAGCAACAACCAATATATTTGATCTCCCAATATTGCTCTAATGTCACACTCCAGCCATGGGTGCTTGCAATCCTTTGGGCTCTACCCCCTTCTTTGCATTAGGAACAAACATTTATACAATCTCACATACAAAAGTGTATTGTGCAAATGCCAAAGAGACACCTGACAATTTGGCTGGTGCCTAATGATAGAGCTAGGGGGCTAAATGTGTCAGTAGAAACAAGAGGTGGAGTGCCTCTGCTGCTAGTAAAATAAAGTAGCAGCCAAAGGGGGATAAAGTAGCACTCAATTTGGGGCGTACATAGCAAAATGCTTAGGTATCTTGGGCTTTGGGGTTTATTTACTAAAGGCAAATCCACTTTTCACTACAAGTGCACTTGGAAGTATAGTTGCTGGAGATCCGAGGGGGACATGCAAAGAAAATAAAAAACAGCATCATGATTGGATGATAAAATCACCAGTGCTTCCCCTCAGATTTACAGCAAGTACACTTGTATTGCAGAGTGGATTTGCCTCTTTTATAAACCCCAAAATACTTAATTTGGGTTGTACACAACAAAATGCTAGAGTGCCATTTGCCTAATGGGGACACTAGTTAGATTAGCCTGCATGTCCCCAAGGAAAGACATTGGTAGGGTTTTACCCTCAAGTTCTGTTTCGCTATTTGACAGGAAAGTGAAGCCAATTTTCAGAAAAGGGACACAAAGCTCAACCTAAAAAAGACAAGCAGAGGTTCTAACACTCGGTTGGTTTGCCTCAAATACCCACAATTAGAATAGGATTGTCTTGAGTTCGATTTTAGCTCCGTGGTTCTCAACCCTGTCCTCGAGTACCCCCAACAGGCCATGACTGCAGGTTTTCCTTTATCTTACCCAGGTGCTTTAAATCAGTCAATGGCTTTGGATTTTGGGCAGCTATTTTAGCTAAAATAAATTCCCAAAACATGTCCTGTTGGGGGTACTTGAGGACTGAGGCTGAGAACCACTGCACTAAAATGTAATACTTACTGCTCTAATTTTCCTTTCCTGGTGCCTAGCCATGGCAGCATACACACAATCCATGCATATGTTACCACGAAGGCAACAGGAAAGTAGTTTGTAGACAAATCACACTTTTTTTGTTTTGCCATGCCAAACAGCCTAGTTAAAGCGGAGGTCCACCCTAAAATGGACCTTCCGCTCATCGGATTCCTCCCCCCCTCCGGTGCCACAATTGGCACCTTTCAGGGGGAAGGGGGGTGCAGTTACCTGGATAATCCAGGTAACTGCACCCACTTCCGGGCTAGCTCTCTGCGGAAAGGGGCGTACATTACGCCCCTTTCCGCAAGTGCCGCCCCCTTCCGCAAGTGCCCGCTGCCTGCTGGGAAACACACAGATCCCAGAGGCAGCGGGGACCGCCCTCATTGCGCAGCGCGGCTCGCGCATGCGCAGTAGGGAACCGGGAAATGAAGCCGAAAGGCTCAATTTCCTGATTCCCATACCCAAGATGGCGGCGGCAGCACTCGAGTGTCGATCTAGAGATCGGCTTCGGGTGCCGACATCGCGGGCGCGCTGGACAGGTAAGTGTCACTATTTTAAAAGTCAGCAGCTGCAGTATTTGTAGCTGCTGACTTTAAAAAAAAAAAAAAAAAACGCGGAGTCCCGGCGGACTCCCGCTTTAAGTTGCAGCTGGGAAATCTGTTGCATGAAAGTAACAAAACACATAAAACATAAAAATTTGCTACAAATTTTATTGGTCAACAAAACAGGCCTTGGAAAAGAGCAAGGAAAGCAAAAAACACGTTTGTTAATTTGAGACACTAACAGAATATGATTTTTGAGGTTTGACCATTTTGCACTGGAAATTAACAGGAGTTAAAAGGACTGCACCCACAAATTGATATCTATTTAGGATTTAAACATTAGTCACAACATCTTGAGAAAGATTTTGCTAAATAATGCAGCAGACAATTAAATCAAAGTGAAAAACCTACAAACGACACATTAACACCAAAAATATTTCAGGGGAAAATATCCCCCACCAAAAAAAAAATACAATAAACCAAAGCAAAAAAAAAAAAAAACTTGCTCAAAAACACATCTGTTTTGCAAAGACATAAACAAAATACATACGCTACAAACTCGCTAAGGACACCCAAATGTACTTGCTTAAGCACATCATCCAGCATGTCCTTATTTAAGGTTAAGAAAAAAGAAGGTGTGAAAAGGTACTGGACTGCATCAAAAACGCATCCAAAAGCGCATCTTAAACGCACTAGAATGCATCAAAAATGCACATGCAGAAAAGCATCTGGACTGCGTTTGTGCAGAGTGAACTAGCCCTAAAGCTAGTATTTGGGGGGGGGGGGGTTACTCTGCCTGTAAAGTGGTGCATCTGTAGCATGGATCAATAATGCTGCTTCAAAGATGTACGGCTTTAGAGAAAACATTCGACATTTCAGTTGCAATATTTTAACCCAAAACCAAAAATAGGCTGCCCCCCCTATACACACACAAGGCCATTTGGGTCTGTTAAGGCTTAAAATGAGAACCCCCACATGAAAAATACCACCCCAAACTAAAAATATTGTGCCCTTCCCACACACTAACGAACCCCTGGCCAAACACAAAGCAAGCCAGCTCATGAAAGAGGGGTGGATGCTTGGGGGCAGGAGGGGCTCAGGTACCCCAAAAGTCAACCACCTTGTTTCCATATTCAGGGGGACAAGGACCTCTTCCACACAAACCTAGGCTGGGGTTGTGGTGGGTTGCAGACAGGGCACTTTATGAAATGTGGAAAGCCCCTTTAAACTAGTGGGTATAAGGTGCTTTGTGGTTGATATTGGGCTGAGCCCAACATGCCTCAAAGGCAGCCACCTATGTTAAGTGCATGTGGCCTTGTATGGTTCAGGAGGGGTTTGGGCGATTGCTCTTCTCGCCC
This sequence comes from Lithobates pipiens, assembly GCF_037356315.1. Taxonomy (NCBI): domain Eukaryota; kingdom Metazoa; phylum Chordata; class Amphibia; order Anura; family Ranidae; genus Lithobates; species Lithobates pipiens. The sequence continues at coordinate 65,144,908 of NW_027507748.1, forward strand.
CTTTCCTAGCTGGCCCTGTTGTATGCTCTGAAAAAGGACATGGTTTGGATTGGTGAAGGCAGCTCACAGCCTTTTGAGAATGGAGTGGAGTGTGGAGATTCCATTTAAAAGCAAAAGTTAGCCCATGGAAATCCAAAGGGTTAGAGGGGGAGACAAGAGCATTGTAGAATGGAGTGTGGAGTTCCCCTTTAATAGCAAAAGCTAGTCCCAGGAAATCATATGCATTAGAGGAGGAAGGTTAAATGCCCTTTTAGGCTGGATTCACACCTATGCATTTTTAGTGCTTTTTTGCATTTTGCACTACAGTCCATTTAACATGGTTTCCTATGGAACACGTTCTGTAGTGCAAATCTGCAAAATGCAAAAAGCACTAAAAATGCATAGATGTGAATCCAGCCTAAAAGGGCATTTAACCTTCCTCCTCTAATGCATATGAAATATGAAATTGTACTCTGCGCCTCCGCGTGCACCTCTGCTGATGGCGCAAATGTTTCGTAAATCAGCCCAAATATGTGTCTCTCTTTATGCTATGTATCACAGGGACATAAGTGCCCCTTTGAACAGATATCTATGTATTCAAAAAATGCAAGCACAACATACAGGCCAGGGATTATTATTATTATGGCATACATGGTATTTTGCCTGTAGTTTGATAACTGCCAGTTGCTCTGATTAAACAGAAACGAAATGTAATCCATGCTTTAAAGGCTGTGCACGGTTTTCACAATATGTAACTAATCAACAACTACTGCAATGTAGATGATTGCTAATTACGGAATTAGAGCATTGTGTTCTGATCTAGCAATGCAGATTTTCCCTGGATGATTGGAGATGGAAGGTGTACATGATCTTGTCAGCGGGATACGCACGTATACAAAATCTTGCTTTATTGCTGAAAATGCTTTTGTATTACTTCCCAAAGCCCCCAATGGTTTATGTGATGAAGGCATTAAATTGGTATTAAGCTGTTTTTTATTTTTAATTACATGTGCCTCCAGGTGGTTTATATCATAAAATCTTAGTTTCCAGCTCTGCGCTGTCGCCGATTCTACAGGCCCCAGACACTTCTGTCTTTGCCCAGACTTCAGGTACCATCTGTTTGGTCGCATGAATGGCCGTGCCACAATGATGTCATTCCCTGAGTCACATCACTACAGCACAGATTGAGCACCATAAATGTACGCCGAGCTGTGCGTGCATGGCTCAGGATACGAGACAGCTGACTGGCAGGAGGAAACATTTATGAAAGATGAGAAGAGGGTCTACTCTGTTATAAAAACCCTACCTATCAGCATTAAAAAAAAAGAAAAAAAAAAGACTTTAATATTTAAATCTGGCTTTTATAATAAAATTACAATCTAACATTATATAATCTACTTTACTCAATCAGTTACGTGAATGAATAAAAAAAAAAAAGGAAAAATTATTTGTATTTTAAATGCTGATTTAAAGAAACCTACATACTGTATGGGCAGGGCTGGACTTACCATTGGGCTTGACTGGGCTCAAGCCCATGGGCCCTGCCCAATAGGGGGCCCCACCGAGATACATAACCGAGTGTACTTGGCTCGGCTCCGCTCAGTCATGCCCAGTCCCGCCCTATGATGGACATAACATAGGGACTGGGAGTGACTGTGAGCTGAGCCGAGTACACTCGGCTACTCTTGGCTCCGGTCGGGACTGCGAGAGGACCCGAGAGCCACCAAGAGGACCTGAGAGCCGTCGAGAGGACCTGAGAGCTGCCAAGAGGACCTGAGAGCTGCCCAGATACAGAGTCCTGTGTCTGCCATTTTTAAACTTCAAGACAACAATGACAAGGCTGCAAATGACACTGGGGCAAGGCTGCAAATGACAAGGCTACACTGGCAAGGCTGCAAATGACACTGACAAGGCTGCAATGACACTGGACAAGGCTGCAGATGGAAGGGCAAGGCTGCAGATGGACACTGATAAGGCTGCATTGATGGGCATTTAAATGTAAGCTTTTTCCTTTAACTTTCCTCATAAAAGTTTTTTTCATTAAAATTCCCTCCTAAATTTGGGGTGCGTGTTATACGCCAGTGCGTGTTATACACCGATGAATACGGTAATGTATAGAAGGTATGGCCCGAAAGTGACTCAAGCCCAGGGGCCCCCACCACCCTAAGTCCTGCCCAGTGTATGGAGATATTTCAAGAAGGTTAGTACTGAATACTAATAAAGTATATTCCCTGAAGAAGCTGTGAGACGAAACCTGAGTTTTGATACATATAAGATTTGATATACATCCATACTTGAGTTCCATGTGAATAGAATACATTGAAAAAAAATGTTTTGGTGGGAACAAGCATGCGTTATGTTAATCCATCTGTAGCTTGCTTTTATATTTAGAATATTAGCGAAGGGCAAGCAGAGGAGCCTACAAATGTCTCCATGGTAGAGGAAGCTTGTAGCACATGTTGGGAGAGAGAGAATATGCCTTTCTGACAGCTGTCACTGAAACATACGTGTCCCATTGGAAGATTTACTCTTACTACTTGACAACTACAGAATTTTTGATTTCCATCATTTTATGTTATGATAATAAGGGCCACAGGACAAATAAACATGTAAATTCTATCCAACTGGGACAACATAATATATAAAATATATATCGAAGGCAAGATTTTGATTAAATTGAGAAGGACAGAAAAGTGATGTGTATTTTTTTTTTTATTGTGAAATGTCTTTGCCTTGTATTTGTACAGTTTCTTGACATAGCCAGTATGCCCTCACTTGTTAAATGCTGAACATTTCTACAAGGATCTCCAGTGTATAAAGTGCCCACACCCCTTGAAATGTTCCACATTTTGTCATGTTACAACCAAAAATGTAAATGTATTTTATTGGGATTGTATGTGATAGACCAACACAAAGTAGCACATAATTGTGATGTAGAAGAAAAATGATAAATGGTTTTAAAAATGTTTTACAAATAAATATGTGAAAAGTGTGGGGTGCATTTGTATTCAGCCCCCTTGAGTCAATACTTTGTAGAACCTCCTTTCCTGACAGACTCCATGGCAGCAACGTGTGGGTTAAGTCCCGCCTCCACTACCCTATAGGACACTACTCCCATAAATCTTTGCTCCCTGCCCATGGCCGTGTTCTTTTTTTGTCCTCCTCCGTAGGACCCATTACGGTCTTTCTAGCTGAAGATTTCTCCCACACGGTTCCATTGTTGGTTTGGCCGAATAGCGACTGTGGATGGAATTGTCGCATGACTCCGTTAAGCCCTAGCTACTAGCGGGGTATGGAGTGGGCATTGGATATAAGCGCTGGAGGAAGCCAGGAACCTAGCCACTGGCAGGCAGGCTGCGCATATGGTCGGATAGCCCAGCTAAATAGCAGGTGACCTATTTTGCCCTGAGAAGTCCGGTATGTATTATTCTTACCTTCGGCCTGGAGACGATCGTGTGGGAGCGGTAAGATTGTTCCTCTTTTTCATGGCAGCAGTTTGTGTTTATTCCTTGTTTTTCCTTCATTTCTGTTCGTTTTTTATGTGTCCATGTATGTGGGTATAGGCATGGCGGCTGGATCAGCCTGCGTTCCAGCCGCCGCTTACTTCCTGGTTTTTCGTTAGTACGTTCGTTCAACGCGATGATGACGTCACTAAGGCGCCCTATTTAAACATAGGAAATAGCCTGCAGGTTTTGGGAATGCTTGCAGGCTATTACGTGACTTCCCCTTGTCCAGGATTTCTTCTGTGGAGGTAGGTGGCCTTCTGGGAAGAGGGGGGTGGGCGTGTGTGTGTATGGTGCTCTCAGCCTTACTTATATATCTTTGCAGCAATTATGGAAACCCCTAGAGATATGGACTCACCTCCGCCTGTATGTGGCCAGCCCTCTCATAATAGGTACTGTCTGGGGGGAAGTAGGGGGGGGGGGGTCCGGTATTAGTCAGTCTGTTATCTTTCCTTATCTGTATGTCTCTTCTATCTCTGTCTTAGCCCATCTAGATCAGAACAGCAATGCAGCTCAACGCATAGAGGAAGCGATTCTTCTAATGCCGCGTACACACGGGCGGACTGTATGGCGTTCTTAGTCCGTCGAAACACATTTCAGCGGACAGTCCGCTCGTGTGTGGGCTTCAGCTGACTTTTTCAGCGTGCAGTCTGGCATACTAAGTATTTCGGATTTTTCGAAATTCTGTCCGTCGTACTTTGGTTTCAGCGGACAATCCGCTCGTCAGTAGGCTAGTTCGACGGACTAAGAATGGCGCATGCCCAGAAAGGATTTACACGGCGGAAGGGTGCTTTGCTGTGTATTGGACTTCCTATTTCTAGTCCCGTCGTACGTGCTGTACACGTCATCGCGCAAGCTTTCGACGGACTGTTTGGGTATCCGTGTGTGGTCAAGTCCGTTCAGTCGAAAGTATGACGGACTGTCCGTCGGATTGTACGACGGACTAAGTACGCCATACAGTCTGCCCGTGTGTACGCGGCATAAGTCTTACTACCGGCATTCATATTCTAAGTCTAAACATCACGGCTCACCCTCAAGATCTGGGCGCCATAGCGAGGATCGATCTCGCTCCTCCAGGGCTCATTCCAGCCGTTCAGTTATCAATACTTGCTGGGGATGCAGATCGCAAGTTCCCACTGGGAAATCCCTGTGTGACCTCTGCTTTTCCAAAGCCTCTAGTGAGAGAGGGGGTACGGACCAGCAACTAAGATCCCTTGTAGAAAAAGTGGTGAAAGAATCCCTCAAGGGGATCGGGGCCAGTCAGACCCCTGTGCCTCAGTCAGAGTCACCTCAGTCACCAGTCAGGGAGTCGCATGCTCAAGAGCTCTGGGAGTCCTCTCTAACAAGCCACCCTTCAGCTGCTGTTTCAGACAGTGAATCTGAGGAAGATAGTCCCTGTGTGGGGTTTGACTTTGCCTTACTATCACCCTTGGTAAAGGCTATCAGAGAGGCTTTGAACTGGGAAGATGAGGTGGCTAATCCTTCCAAACAAAGGAAGTATTTTAAGCAACTTAAAAGGGAGTGTCTTAACTTTCCATTCCTGTCTGAACTTGGTGAAGTCATCACGGATGAATGGAGTAAAGTTGAGAAAAAGAATAGTATGCTTTCAAAAGTCCTAAGGTTACATCCCTTTAAGAAAGATGAGGTCAAGTATCTGGAATCAGCTCCACTCGTGGATGCAGCGGTGATGAGACTAGTAAAACATGTGACCCTTCCATTGGAAGATACAGTTTCATTCAAGGATGCCTTAGATAGGTGGATTGATTCCGATTTAAAGAGAGTCTACCTCACTGCTGGTATGGCATGCAAGCCAGCATTGGCTTTAGCGGCAATGTCCAAGGCCATGGAAGTCTGGACGGAAGGTGTGGATGATACTCTCAGAAACATTTCGGATGAAGTCGCAAGAAACTCTCCTATCCAGGAGTTACGGCTTGCATCGGCTTTTCTGGGGGAGGCTTCGATTGACATCATCCGCTTAGTGTCTCGGGTTATGCTTTCAGCTGTAACCGCCAAACGGGCGCTTTGGCTCCGTCCCTGGCTGGCTGATCCAGCGTCTAAACAGGTGTGGTGCCGTATCCCTTTCGAGGGTTCTTCCCTTTTTGGGAATAAATTGGATAATGCCATAACCCGGGCCACTGGTGGGAAGTCAGGGTTTCTTCCTCAGGATAGACGTTTAAAAAGCCAGAGGAGATTTTTTCCTAAAAAGCAATATCAAGAGCAGGCCAGGGAGGCCCGTAGCTATAGACCGGGTCGGGAATATTCCAGGTCATGGAAGTCAAGGCAGTCCTCCTTTAAGAAATCCTCCAAGAGCAGTGTGACAGGAGAGAGGGAACCAACCAAATCTTTTTGAGATTGGGCCCGCTCAGATAGGCCAGGTGGGGGCTCGTCTTCTACATTTTCGGCATGTCTGGGCGGCCTCAATCCAGGACTTCTGGACCATCAGAACGGTCTCTTCAGGCCATTCTTGGACCTTCAGCAGGTCTCCAAGACTAAAGTATGTTCCCACCTCCCTTCCGGCCTCAGAAGAAAAAAGGCAGATGCTGTTGGCCTACGTGAAATCTTTATTGGCTCAAGGCACTGCCGTTCCCGTGCCAGACGATCAATGAGGGAGAGGAATTTATTCTCCTCTTTTTATGGTCCAAAAGAAAAACAGTTCTTGGAGGCCAGTCATAGACCTTACACATCTGAATCGTTTTATCAAAAAGGAAAGGTTCAAGATGGAAACCTTGTCAACAATACAACAGTCAGTCCAGTCAGGCGATTGGATGATTTCAATAGACCTAAAGGACGCTTACTTTCATGTCCCTGTGGCAGAAGATTTTCAGCAGTTTCTGCGGTTTTCAGTAGGAAAACTACATCTTCAGTTCGTATGTCTCCCGTTCGGGCTTTCAACGTCCCCCCGAGTTTTTTCAAAGGTATTGTTAGCCGTAGTGGCTCTATTGAGAACCAAGGGAATTCGTCTTCACCACTATTTGGACGATCTTCTGCTGCTAGCCCAGGACAGAGACCGTCTGTTATTGCACAAGGATCAGGTTATCTGCATTCTTCAAGAATTTGGTTGGATCCTGAATCTAGAAAAGAGTCAGTTAATCCCTTCTCAGTCTCTTGTATTCCTAGGCGCACTCTTCAACACAGTGAAGGGTACCATCTCATTATCCGAAGAGAAAGTAACGGTAATTCAGGACAGAATTCGTCCGGCCCTCTCAGCCTCCCATCTCCCGGCTCTTCAGTGCCTGAGTATTATTGGCACTATGGTGGCCACGATTCCAATGGTGAAGTGGGCCCAATGGAAGATGAGACCGTTCCAAAAAGGGTTTCTTCACCAATGGCTAGGAGACAAAACTCAACTTATCTGGATCACATCTTCAATGAGAATCTCTCTGCCCTGGTGGCTTCAGAAGGAGAATCTATTCAATTGTCATTCCATTCTCCCCATCTCATGGATAACAATAACTTCGGATGCCAGCAACAGGGGCTGGGGCGCCCACTGTTTGACGGAAGTAGCACAAGGCATCTGGGACTTCCCTTCCAGGAGGATGGTGTCGAATATTCTAGAATTAAGGGCAGCCTTCCGGGCGCTCCTAGCTTTTCGTCATCTGATCTCAGGAACCCCGGTTCTACTCAGACTAGACAACTCAACAGCAGTGGCATATATAAGGAGACAAGGAGGTACTAGGAGTCTGTCCCTTCTTCAGGGGGTAGAGCCAATCATGTCTTGGGCTCAGAAGAACCTGGTCAACATTACAGCAACTTATGTTCCAGGAACGCAGAACGTCCAAGCGGACTTCCTGTCTCGAGTCAGTCTGGACAACAACGAATGGTCCCTTCACGAAGAAGTTTTCAGTTGGATTATAACGTTGTGGTTCTCCCCAGAGGTCGACCTATTTGCCTCCCCTTGCAACAAGAAACTGGCAAGGTATTATTCCAGGTTTTGGGATCCTCAGGCTTACGGAGTGGATGCACTGACGGATCGATGGTGGTTCAACAAAGCTTACGCCTTTCCTCCGACTCCTATTATTCTACAGTTCCTGCGGAGACTCAAATCAGAAGCAGTAGAGGTGATAGCTGTAATACCTTATTGGCCCAACAGGCCATGGTTTCCACTACTAATGCTCCTCAGTGTCAGAGACCCGATTCCCTTACCTCTCAGACCCGATCTTCTAGCCCAGGGCTCGAAGCTCCATCCCTGTCCGGCCCATCTATGTCTGAGGGTCTGGTTTTTGAGAGGGGAAGGTTAGAGGCTCTGGGTTGTCCCAAGGAGGCCATTCCTACTCTCATGAGTGCAAGGAGGAAAAGTACCAACCTGGTGTATGAGAGGATTTGGTCTAGATTCACAAGTCACTTGTCTTCTAGGTCTTGCTCTGATGGTAATCTGACGGTTCAGGATGTTTTGGGTTTCTTACAGTCCGGACTAGACATTCCCCTATCTGTCAGCGCTCTTCGTGTACAAGTCTCGTCAATTTTGGCCTTTTCTGGAGTATCCTGGGCTAAACATCCCTTGGTTCAGCAATTCTTTAAAGGAGCAATTAGACTTAGACCACAGAGGATACCTAGATTCCCCAAGTGGGATTTACCGCTGGTTCTCGACTTCTTCTCACAACTGGACAGACCACTTTCAGTCAAAGAATTGTCCCTGATGACATCTTTTTTGGTAGCCATATCTTCAGCAAATAGAGTCTCTGAGATACAGTCTTTAGGATCAAAGGAACCTTTCCTCACATTTTTCCCTGACAGAGTGGTCCTAGTGCCAATGCTGGGGTCGAATCCAAAGGTTACCTCAGTCTTCCACGAAAATCAGGATATTACTCTTCCTACCTTTAATTCTGCTGGGAGTCAGGATCTTCATCCTCTCCACATGGGAGTTATTCTGAAACGATACCTGGAGGCGACAGCTTCTTTCCGGCAATCGGATTATCTTTTTGTTCTTTTTCACGGTAAAAGAAAAGGCCTTAGGGCTTCGGTCAGATCCATCTCCACGTGGGTGGTTCAGGCGATCCAGTAAAGAGATATAAAGAGAAGGGCTTGGCTCCTCCTGAGGCGGTTTCGGCACATTCCACGAGAAGTCTCTCTACTTCTTGGGCAGCTTCACATCATGTGGCTCCTGAGGTTATCTGCAAAGCTGCCTCTTGGTCATCCATTCATACATTTATGGCTCACTATTGTGTCGAACCTGCCAGTTTATCTTCCGTTGATTTTGGTTTAAAGGTGCTGTCGGTTGACAGTGTTAAATAAATTTTTGTTCAGCATTTTTGCCCACCCAAGTGTGTTTGGCGAGTTATTTCCCACACGTTGCTGCCATGGAGTCTGTCAGGAAAACGGAAAATTCCTATCAAAATACTTACCGTAATTTTCCTTTCCTGATGGACTCCATGGCAGCAGGAGTTCCCTCCCAAAATGGCTGGAGTAGGCTAGTTACCGAACATGGGCAGGGAGCAAAGATTTGTGGGAGTAGTGTCCTATAGGGTAGTGGAGGCGGGACTTAACCCACACGTTGCTGCCATGGAGTCCATCAGGAAAGGAAAATTACGGTAAGTATTTTGATAGGAATTTTCAGTTTTCACTGCAATTACAGCTGTAAGTCTTTTTGGGGATGTCTCTGTGTTTTGCACATCTAGAGAGTGACATTTTTGCCCATTCTTCTTTACAAAATATCTCAAGCTCTGTTAGATTGGATGGAGAGATTCTGCGAGCAGCAATTTTCACATCTTGCCACAGATTCTCAATTGGATTTAGGTCTGGACTTTGGCTGGGCCATTCTAACACATGAATATACTTTGATCTAAACCATTCAATTTTAGCTCTGGCTGTATGTGTTGGGTTGTTGTCCTGCTGGAAGGTGAACCGCCACCCCAGTCTCAAGTCTTTTGCAAACTCTAAAGCTCCATACACACAATCAGAATTTCTGCCAGCAAAAGTCGAACATGAGTCAGAAATTCCCACCGTGTGTATGCTCCATCGGACTGTTGCTGGCAGAATTCCAGCCAGCAAAAGATTGAGAGCAGGTTCTCTATTTTTCGTTCGGAAATTCCGATCGTCTGTATCAATTCCGACGAGCAAAATTCCTATGCATGCTCGGAAACAATTCGATGCATGCTCGGAAGCATTGAACTTAATTTTCTCGGCTCGTGATAGTGTTGTACATCACCTGGTTCTTGACGGTCGAAAGTTCAGAGACTGTGTGTATGCAAGGCAAGCTTGAGCGGAATTCCGTTGGAAAAACCATCCAAGTTTTTCCAGACGGAAAATCCGCTCGTGTGTATGGGGCATAACAGGTTTTCTTCTAAGATTGCCTTGTATTTGGCGCCATCCATCTTCCCATCAACTCTGACCAGCTTCCCTGTCCCTGCTGAAGAAAAGCATCTCCACAACATGATGCTGCCACCACCATGTTTCACGGTGGGGGTGGTGTGTTCAGGGACATGTGCATTGTTAGTTTTCCACCATAAATAGTGTTTTGCTTTTAGGCCTGTGAGCCCTCCCTTCTTAGAGCAGGCTGCTCAGCTGATGGTTAATTGCCAGCTCCAATCTTTTCCACAGTGATTCACCCGATGATGATATCCTGTTCATCAGTCCTGGTTACTTAAAGGGGTTGTAAGGTTTTGTGTTTTTTCACCTTAATGCATCCTATGCATTAAGGTGAAAAACACCTGGCAATGACGGCCCCCCAGCCCCCCTGTTTACTTACCTGAGCTCATTCTGGCTGTTGATTGGATAGATAGGATAGATTGATAGCAGCGCAGCCATTGGCTCGCGCTGCTGTCAATCACATCCAATGACGCGGCCGCGGGGGGGCGGGACCGAGACACATACTCTGCGTCTATGGATGCAGCGTGTATGACAGGGAGCGTGCCCACGAGCTAACCCCCTCGGGATAGAGCTTCCCAGAGGGGGGTTAGCTAATGTGGGGAGGAGCCGAGACAGCTGCAGAGGGACCCCAGAACAGGAGGATCAGGGCGACTCTGTGCAAAACAGACTGCACAATGGAGGCAAGTATAACATGTTTGCTATTTAAAAAAAAAAAAAAACATACAACCCCTTTAAGCTGTTAAGTTCAGTTCCGCTCTGTCTTTGCCTTGGCCAACACATCCAGACTCTCTCCTATGTACCTGTTGAATATTTACTTGACTGATGTCCATTCTGGTTCCTGATCCTGCTTGCTCTTCTACTATGTTGATTCTCCAGTTTCCTGATTTCCTGGCCTGTCCTGAAGTATTATTATTAAACAAATGTGATTTTAACTGCACTTCTGTCTCAGTCTGATTCATGGTTTCTGACAGTAGGCAAAGGCCATGAATTCAGAAGATGCAGTCAATCCACTTGTTGGTAATATTTTTTCCAGGTTGGATGAGCAGGATCACCATATGGATTTGTTTGCCTTAGCATTACAGATGCTCCTGAATCGCACGGCTCACCTGGAATCTCCTACTGTGGCTGCTCTGGTACAACCTGTGTTGCAGGCCGTCTCTGCTGCTGCTGCTCCAGTCTCTGTGCAGACACCTGCCTTGAGTATTATAAGAGGATGTCTGGTTCTACTCCACCTCCCCAGTGATTTGGGGGCAATCCAGTTCAATGCAGAGGGTTTCTCAATCAGGATGCTGACTCAGGCATTTCCCACGGTCAGAAACCATGAATCAGACTGAGACAGAAGTACAGTTAAATCACACTTGTTTCATAATAATAATAAAAAGGTAAACAGAGTAAACTTAGTCAAAACATAGCCAGAGTTCAATAATCGGAACGGATAGTCAGACAAGCCAAAATGTCGGGGAGCCAGAGATGAGCGCAGTAGAACGGCAAGCAGGATCTGGAGCCAGAAGGAATGTCATCCAAGCAAGTCTTTAACAGGAACACAGCAGAGTGTCTCAAGAGATGTGACCAAGGCGAAGACAGAGATCATCTGAGCTGGACGGCTTAAGTAGGCAGGACTGACGAGCAGGATATGATCAACAGGTGAATCTCTGTGGAGAGAAAAGAGCTGGCAATTAGCCGACAGCTGAGCGGCCAGCTTTGAGAAGGAAGGGCTGAGCCCAGCCCTGACACAAAGTAGGTTTCGTGATATCTTTGCTTTCTGAGAGAGCCTTGGCCTAAGCAAACCCTCTATGGGAAACGCAAAAGCCTGTTGTCCTGAGTTACCCAGAGTTTGTGGCTTCCTTTAAAAGGGTATTTGATGCATGCTCCACTTCTGCTGCCAAGTGCCTCATGTCCATCAGAGTATGAGAACTGTTGAATTACGTACTCTAGCAGTAGAGGTTGCGTGGATCAATGCTTTTTCTCATGGCCTCTCGGATACCATCAAAAAAGAGATAGCAGCCCGAGATATATCCATTGAGCTGGAGAAGTTGATCACGTTTTCCATCTTCAAAGAAAGACTGTCTTTTAAGGAGCATTTACTGAAGCCTCCTGTATATTTGTCTCTGAGCTTTGCAGTCCCACCCTTGCCTCCCTCACCTACCATTCATCCCGGTACAGACTCGGTTAGTGAAGGTGAACCCATGCACTTGGGCTTCACACTTCTATCTGCGGATGAAAGAACCTTAAGGAGGAGGGAGAGATTGTGCCTTTATTATATAAGTATTGCCCTACCCCATCCAGGGAACGCCCGAACCATGAGGTCCTGTAGCGGACAGACCATAGGTGGCTTTTTTTCATCCCCAGTTATTCAGAAGGATAAGCCTCTGGTCCCGGTTATCCTTTCTTGGTCTTAGTTGTCCATCGAGATTGCCAAAATGCAGCAAGACATGTTTCCAGAATGTGGCTAAGGTCCTATGCACCTCTTTACTCTCCTCCCAGCTGGAGGACTACTGCCATTTTAGCGATGTCTTTGACAAAGGTCAAGCCAGTAGTTTGCCTCCATACCAGTCATATGACTGTGCAATTGAGCTTCAACCTGGTGCCATACCCCCTCGTGGCCCGAGTTTACCCTTTGTTGGTCTCAGTGGATAAGTATGTTGCAGATGCACTTTCTTGAGGATTCATCCACAAGTCCTCATCTCCTGCTGGTGCTGGTGGTTTCTTCTTTGTGAAGAAGAATGTTGAACTAAGACCTTGTATTGATTATAGGGGTCTCAATCATTTCATGATCAAGAATGCTTATCCAATTCTGTTGATTACAGAGTTATTTGACCGCCTCAAAGGAGCAATGGTTTTCATGAAGTTGGATTTGAAAGGAGCGTACAATCGCATGAGGATCAAGAAGGGCGACGATTGGAAAACTGCGTTTAATACCAGAACAGGCCATTATGAGTACCTTGTAATGCCATTTGGCCTTTGCAACGCTCCGGTAGTTTTCCAGGAATTTATCAACAGTGTCCTTCAAGATTTGTTGCAGCTATGTGTGGTGGTTTATCTTGACAATATCCAAATTTTTTCCAAGTCCCTAGAGAGCCACCACACATATGTCTGTCGTGTGCTTCAGAAGCTGAGAGAGAACAATCTGTATTGTAAATTGGAGAAGTACGAGTTCCATCATGAACAGGTTAAATCCCTGGGTTATGTCATTTCCACTGACGGTTATTCGATGGAACCAGAGAAATTTTCAGTAGTCCTACAGTGACCCTGACCAGGGGGTATACGTCCTCTGCAATGTTTTCTTGGCTTTGCCAATTATTATCGAAAGTTTATTGGTAACTTCTCGTCTCTAGTCAAGCCCCTGACTGATATGACTAAAAAGGACGGTAACCCACAGAGTTGGTCTCTGGAGTCCATTAAGGCCACAGAGTTGGTCTCCGGAGTCCATTTGAGAGTCTCAAGGCTGCCTTGGCTCCTGTGTTGGCACATCTTGATCCTATGTTACCCTTTATCCTTGAGGTTGATGCTTCTGAGACTGGAGTTGGCGCCCTTCTGTCTCAACGTCCTACCTCTAAGAGCGCTATGCATCATTGTGGCTACTTTTCCAGGAAATTGTCATAAGCTGAATGCAATTATGAGACAGGGAGTTGTTAGCAATCATTTTAGCCCTTAAAGAATGGAGGCATCTCCTCAAAGGTACCACTGTGGAAGTTCTCATTCTTACTATTCATCAGTCCTGCTGGTTACTTAACCACTTCAGCCCCGGACCATTTTGCTGGCCAAAGACCAGACCACTTTTTCGCAATTCGGCACTGCGTCGCTTTAATTGACAATTGCGCGGTCATGCGACGTGGCTCCCAAACAAAATTGACGTCCTTTTTTTCCCACAAATAGAGCTTTCTTTTGATGGTATTTGATCACCCCTGCAGCTTTTATTTTTTGCGCTATAAACAAAAATAAATCAATTTTGAAAAAAAACACATTATTTTTAACTTTTTGTTCCCCCAAAAATATATATATATATATATAAAAAAAATTCCCTCAGTTTAGGCCGATACGTATTCTTCTACATATTTTTGGTTAAAAAAAAATCGCAATAAGCGATTATTGATAGGTTTGCGCAAAAGTTATAGTTTTATGGCATTTTTATTAATAATTATTTTTTTACTAGTAATGGCGGCGATCAGCGATTTTTATTGTGACTGCGACATTACGGCGGACCAGCAGACATTTTTGACACATTTTTGAGACCATTGTCATTTATACAGCAATCACTGCCATATAAATGCAGTGATTCCTGTGTAAATGACACTGGCAGTGAAGGGGTTAACCAGTGGGTGGCAGTGTAGGGGTTAAGTGTTCCTAGGGGTGTGTTACTAACTGTTGGCGGCTGGGCTTTCATTTAGTGAACACTGATCTCTGCTCCAATCACATGGAACAGAGATCAGCGTCACTAGTTGCTAGGCAGAACGGGGAGATGCTGTTAACAACGGCATCTCTCCATTCAGCCGCCCCGTGAGACAATCACGGGTATGCCCGCGGCGATCGAGTCTGAGGGACCCACGACCAAACTCAAGGGAGTCCCGACCAGCACGCGAGCGTGCTGCCGCCGGCGCGCTCTTGATGGCAGGGTGGCATTAAAGATTGGACATACCTGTACGCCAATATGCCTGCCCGTGCTATTCTGCCGACGTACATCGCCGTGCGCTGGTCGGGAACTGGTTAAGCTGTTCAGTTCACTTCAGCTCTGCCTTCATCTTGGTCAACACAACCAGAGACTCTCTCCTGTGTACCTGTTGAAGACTCGCTTGGCTGACGTCCCTTCTGGTTCCTGATTCTGCTTGCTGTTCCACTATGCTGATTCTCCAGTTTCCTGATTTCCTGGCCTATGCTGATCTTTGGCTCCCTGATGTCCTAGCTTGTTTGACTATCCGTTCCGGTTACCGAACTCTGGCTATGATTTGACTATGTTGCTCTGTTTGACTTTTACTATTATTATATTAAACAAGTGTGATTTTAATTGCACTTCTTCTCGGTCTGATACATGGTTTCTGACAAGGCCAAAAAATGTAATTTGTTGTCTCATCTGACCAGAACATCTTCTTTCACATGTTTGCTGTATCCCCCACATGGTTTCTCGTAAACTGCAAACGGGATGTATGACTTTCTTTCAACAATGGCTTTCTTCTTGCCACTCTTTATAAAGGCCAGATTTGTGGTGTACACAACTAATAGTTGTCCTGTGGACAGATTACCCCCCCCCCCCCCTCCCTGAGCTGTGGATCTCGGTAGCTCCTCCAGCGTTACAATGGCCCTTTGCTTCTCTGATTAATGTTCTCCTTGCCCAGCCTGTCAGTTTAAGTGGATGGCCATGTCTTGGTAGGTTTGCAGTTGTGCTATACTCTTTCCATTTTCGGATGATGGATTGAACAGTGCTCTATGCACCTAAACCTGCTTTAAATGTCTCCACAACTTTATCAATGACTTGTCTGGTGTGTTCCTTGGCCTTCATGATGCTGTTTGTTCACTAAGGTTCTCTAACAAAGCTTTGAAGGTTTCACAGGACAGCTGTATTTATACGGAGATTACCTTACACACAGGTGGACTCTATTTACTAATTAGGTGACTTCTGAAGGCAATTGATTCCACTAGAGTTTAGTTACGGGTATCAGAGTAAAGGTGACTGAATGAAAATGCACATCACACTTTTTAAATATCTATTTGTAAAAAAACTGGGAAACCATTTATCATTTTCCTTCCACTTCACAATTATGTGCCACTATGTGTTGGTCTATCACATAAAATCCCAATAAATTGTACCAGTATTTACGTTTTTGGTTGTAACATGACACAATGTGGAAAATTTCAAGGGGTGTGAATACTTTTTCAAGGCACTGTATGTAGAGGTACTTTGAATGGTCTACACACTGTTCCTTTAAACAAAGTGTTCCAGGTGGTTGTGATTTCCTTAAGAAGATAATCCCATGAAAGCTCATTCGATTATGCAAGGAGATCCAAAGGGTAAAGGACTACTGTGATACCAAACACCTTCTGAGGACAAGCTGGACAAAAAGTGTCCACTGAAACATATTCTGTTAACAACTGTAACGTTTTATGTCAAGATTCTGCTCTCATAGAAAAAAAAGTTGAAATCACATTTCCTCTGTCATGAATTTGAAAGTTAATTTCTCAACAATGCCTATAGCTACAGAGGTGAATTAGGGCCTGTTTTAAAGTGACTATACTGCATGTTCGGAATATGTATATAGTCTGGGAACTGGCTCACTTTAGGTACCTACCTAGTGTTCCTCCAGAGTTTGCTAGAGGTTCCTTGATCAATTAACAATTTCTGCCTCTCAGATAAGTTTCCTCTGACACCATTGATCTTTTTAGCTGTCTGTAATAAGGCAATTCTTCCCAATGATCTCAAGTGTAAAGAATGTTCCTCCCACTGACCATCACACTAGTGTATCATAAGTTATAGATAAAGTCATTTTTAGCAGTGATTTGCTGAGATCAAAAAGTTATAGGGTTCCCCTGTGTTGAAAAGGTTGAGAACGGCTGGTGTAGGGTAGGGTTTTGGTTACGGGTTGAATGTGGGGCCGCAGGACCAGTGGACCCGATCGCCTCTGGTGTCAGAGCTGAAGAATGAGGAGAGGTCTGTGTAAACAAATCTCTCCCCGTGCTTCCTAATGTGGCTGTCACCGATCGTCTCTTCCCTTTTATAGTGAAAGACGATCAGTGATGTCACATGCCAGGCCACACCCCCCTACAATAAAAAAAAACACATAACGTCATACACCACTGCCCCCTAGTGGTTAACTCCTTCACTGCCAGTGTCATTTACACAGGAATCAGTGCATTTAAATAGCACTGATTGCTGTATAAATGACAATGGTCCCAAAAATGTGTCAAAAATGTCCGATGTGCCCGCCGTAATGTCGCAGTCAATAAAAATCACAGATCGCAGCTATTACTAGTAAAAAAAATGCTATAAAACTATCCCCTATTTTGTAAACGCTATAACTTTTGCGCAAACCAATCAATAATCGCTAATTGCGATTTTTTATTTTTTTTTACCAAAAATATGTAGAAGAATATGTATCGGCCTAAACTGAGGAAAAAAACATATTTTTATATATTTTTGGGGGATATTTATTATAGCAAAAAGTAAAAAATATTGAATTTTTTTTCAAAATTGTCGCTCTATTTTTGTTTATAGCACAAAAAATAAAAACTGCAGAGGGGATCAAATACCACCAAAAGAAAGCTCTATTTGTGGAAAAAAAAGGACGCCAATTTTGTTTGGGAGCCACGTCGCACGCACGACCGCGCAATTGTCAGTTAAAGTGACGCAGTGCCGAATCGCAAAAAAGGGGCTTGGTCCTTTGGCTGCAAATTGGTCCAGGGCTTAAGTGGTTAATGCCAAAATCTTAAGTGGCAAATTTTTTGCACACTAAACATACAAATTTTCAGAAGTGTAAACAAAAAGCACCATAGAGAGAGGAGGGTAATACGATGAAGCCAGGAACATTTGATGGAAAATTAATTATCCTTTAAATTCTCATCTAACTTCTGAACCTGTATAAAAGTTAAACATAAAAAATTTGTTTTTTTTATGTTCATCATTAAAAAATGTAGTGAATATAAAATAACTTTTTTTTTTACCTCCACTAATTGAACGTAACATTTGGTATCTCTTTGAAAAACTTTAATTCTGCTCTGCTGGATGTGTCTCTCTTTCAAAAGACTGTACTGGTAATCGGTTAAGAGATATTAAAATGTTAATTCCCTCCGCAGCTTCACAACAAGGCCGGTCTGACTCCCTGAGGAAAAACATGAAAAGATCTCTCTCAACTAACAGTTCAAAGCAGAGGGCAAAATAAAAGGTAGAGCTGAATTCCAGACTGTATTCATTTATTTCTCCCTGGCTATCAAAACTGACTGAAGAATCAGGGGCTCAAAGGGTCCTGTGTTTGGACCTGTCAGCAAATAGAAAGAGCGGTCACTGCCCTTTCGCTTCAGGACATCTCTCGAAGGATTCAGCTCTTGTAAAGGGAAGCATAAAGAAGTTAAATTGCACGCAAAACTTTGTGTGCATCTGGGTGCTCGTCTAGAGATATCAGTAACAAGTACACCACGCAGAAACAGGACAAAGACATATAAAGCCCACTATATGCCTATATGTGTGCACTATATTCATTTCTCCTTCTGTTTCTGCGTGGTATACTTTGTTACTGATATCTCTAGACAGACACCCAGATGAGGATAAAGCATGTACTGCATTATCTCTATCTTGTCTTGTCCTCTTATTAAGTCCTGTTCCTGTGATATACCACATATGCATTGCACCCCTTAAAGTGGTTGTTAAGCCACTATATCATTTGTATACCATCCCATCTGTTATATGTGTCCCAGTCAGGGCCGGATTAACATAGGGGCTATTGGAGCTGCAGCTCCAGGCCCCTTTCTCAAGATAGGCCCATTTGGCCAAAAAAAAAAAAAAAAAAAAAGAACGACTTCGAGAATTGTAGCTCGGTGATCAGGAGTCACAGAGACCCCATCTTTGGAGGATAGGTAGCTAAAGATCCACTCCAGCACTGGTTCAAATATGGGGCTGCCATCATCTATGGTTCCGGAGATACGGGGCTCCTTGCACAGCCTGTCAGAAGCTACATACAGAGCGGCCAGTATAAATACAAGCTGGAACACTCTGCAGCAGACGGAGAGGATGAACTCACAGTGCTTATAATAATTATTTGTAGATTACTTATGATAATTAACCCCTTGCCACCTGGGCCCCATTCTGAGACTTCTCTCCTACATGTAAAAATCATCATTTTTTTTATGCTAGAAAATTACTTAGAACCCTAAAACATTATATATTGTTTTAGCAGACACTCTATGGAATAAA
The DNA here is from genome assembly GCF_037356315.1 of Lithobates pipiens. Taxonomy (NCBI): domain Eukaryota; kingdom Metazoa; phylum Chordata; class Amphibia; order Anura; family Ranidae; genus Lithobates; species Lithobates pipiens. The sequence goes on from NW_027507748.1 coordinate 65,163,592, forward strand.
ATGGTGGTCTTTGCAACTTTTTATGTTACACTATATTTGCGCAGCAATTTTTCAAACTTTTTTTTGGAAAGAAACTGTTTCATTCATAAAAAAAAACACTAAAGTTAGCACGATTTTGCTTTACATTTTTTTACAGATTACGTTTAGAGTTACAGAGGAGGTCTAGTGCTAGAATTATTGTTCTCGCTCTAACAATCGTGGCTTATGTAACCTGTGTGTATCTGACTCTGATACTAACCAGAGCCTACCCAGGGATTGACTAGTATCTCTCCCCAGCCTGTCCCCACACACCCTCTCACATGCTGACCTGTGAATGGGGCAATCACTCCCGCAGTGTTATTGTGTTCTGCCAGTAAATACAATGATTAGTGTTGCCAACTATAGCTAGCAGCACTGATTGTTTTGGGGAAAAACTGACAGGCTGGTTGTACTCAAGTTGGTTAATAGGTTGGCTTGTGTAAAACCTTTAAATTTTTCCTTCCCAGATTACTTCATCCTCCTCTCCTATACATAGTGCCCACTGTCATACTCTCCACACTTCTCTCCTATACATAGTGCCCACTGTCATACTCTCCACACTTCTCTCCTATACATAGTGCCCGCTGTCATACTCTCCACACTTCTCTCCTGTACATACTGCTCACTGTCATACCTTCCACACTTCTCTCCTATACATAACGCCCGCTGTCATATCCTACACACTCCTCCTCTCTTGTAAATAGTGCCCACTGTCATACACTTCTCTCCTGTACAAATTGCCCACTGCCATACCCTCCATACTCCTCTCCTATACATAGTGCCCACTGTCATACCGCCAACACTCCTCTCCTATACATAGTGCCCACCGTCATACCCTCCACACTCCTCTCCTGTACATACTACTCACTGTCATACCCTCCATACTCCTCTCCTATACATAGTGCCCACTGTCATACCTGCAACACTTCTCTCCTATGCATAGCACCCACTGTCATACCCTCCGCACTCCTCTCCTGTACATACTACCCACTGTCATACCCTCCGCACTCCTCTCCTGTACATACTACTCACTGTCATACCCTCCATACTTCTCTCCTATACATAGTGCCCACTGTCATATCTCCAACACTTCTCTCCTATACATAGTGCCCACTGTCATACTCTCCACACTCCTCTCCTGTACATACTACTCACTGTCATACCCTTCATACTCCTCTCCTATACATAGTGCCCACGTCATACCCTACCTCCACACTCTTCTCCTGTAATTACTGCTTACTGTCCTACTCTCCACACTTCTCTCCTATACATAGTGCCCACTGTCATACCCTCCATACTCCTCTCCTATACATAGTGCCCACTGTCATACCTCCAACACTTCTCTCCTATACATAGCGCCCACTGTCATACCCTGCACACTCCTCTCCTGTACATACTACTCACTGCCATACCCTCCATACTCCTCTCCTATACATAGTGCCCACGTCATACCCTCCCTCCACACTCTTCTCCTGTAATTACTGCTTACTGTCCTACTCTCCACACTTCTCTCCTGTACATAGTGCCCACTGTCATGCCCTCCACACTCCTGCACATATTGTTCACTGTCATACCCTCCACACTCTTCTCTTATACATAGTGCCCAATGTCATACCCTCTACACTCCTCTGCTGTGCATACTGCCCACTGTCATACCCTTCACACTCCTCTCCTGTACATAGTGCCTTCTGCCATACCCTCTGCACTCCTCTCGTGTACATAGTGCCCACTGTTAGACCCTCCACATTCCTCTCCCTCACCTGCACATACTTCCCACTTTTATACCATCCATACTCCTCCCCTATGCCTCTCACCCACAAAAACTGTTCTTTAAAATTATACTGAATATCCTCAATGTTACCAGCTCTAGAATGGGCACTTTTGTCAGTCCACCTAAAGGAAATCTCACAGTCCTCATATTTGTTCTGCCCCATTATTAGTACTTATTTAATTTTGTAATTACTATTGAGATGTATAGAGGAACATGGGGGGTGTCAGCTACTCTAAATATAGCACTTGTAAAAAAAAGCGTACCTGAAAATATTTTTGAAATGTTGACAACTATGCACTTAGGCACTGCCCAAGGGCCACAGGGTCAGTAGGGGGCCCCATGAGAGGCTCGTGATATTAAAGCGGTAGTAAACTTTTCTAACATTACTACTTTTTAGAGGCCCTGGGGTAGGTTATGCCATAATGTACAAGTATGCACAGCATATTAGCACATTAGGGTACACTTAAATTGTCAGACTGAGCCCTCCAGTGCTGTGCTGTGATCAATCCGGCGGGGCCCGGGCACTTCCATCTTCACCCGCTCTTCCTTCTGGTTTCTGTGCCTTCGGTCACTTGCCTTGGCCAGGCTGCATTGATGTCATTCCCACACATGCTCATGTGCATCCTCTCTCTCTCACCCCCCCCCCCCTTTCTCTCACATCCTCCCTCCCTCACCCCTCACACCTCTTTCACCCCCTTTCTCTCTCTCTCTCTCTCTCTCTCTCTCTCTCATCCTTCCTCTCTCTCTTTAATTTAATTTGTTATCACAAAAAATAGTTTGCATTTTTATTTATTTATTGTTTATAAAAGGCCCCACCAAAATCCTCAGCACCAGGCCCGTGATGTTCTTAATCTGGCCCTGGTCCCAGTGCCTGTGCAGTAAAAAAAAAAATGCTAATTTCTATCTTATCTTAGAGCAGTGATGGCGAACCTTGGCACCCCAGATGTTTTGGAACTACATTTCCCATGATGCTCATGCACTCTACAGTATAGCTGAGCATCATGGGAAATGTAGTTCCAAAACATCTGAGGTGCCAAGGTTCGCCATCACTGTCTTAGAGCATGTCTTGGAGCTCACATGACTCCTCTGCTCTCTCCTCTCCCTGGCTGAAGGCTATAGCAGATGGGGTCGAGATTCCCCCGCTGATGTCAGCCGGGAGGAGGGGGTAGAGGAGCAGAAAGGAGAGAAATCACGTGAGTGCAAAGTGACACTCTAAGATAAGGTAGAAATAGTTTTTTTGCTTTTTTTTCCAGCACAGGCACTGGAACACATGGCATTATATAACAGATGGGGTGGTATACAGATGATATTGTTTTTATAGCAGCAGGAGGGGGTCAGGCAGTGTATGGAGCTGACAGGCAGGCAGGGAAGGGGGGTGAGGGCAGAGAGGAGAGACAGCGGATGATGGAAAACTGACCACAGTGTCAAGGTTCAGCAGCTATGATATACCATTGTCAGATTACAGGGTGGAGGGCATAGCCAGGTATTTTAGGTTATACAGGGGGCCAACTTACACAGCACAGGCACTGTGCTGTATAGCATGCTTTAACCACTTGCTGACCGCCTCGCACTGATATACTGTGGGAGAATGGCACGGGCAGGCAGAGTAACGTATGGGTACGTTACTTGCCTCCCACCCCCCCCCCCCCCCCGGTGCCCGAGGCCCTCCAGGAGCAAAACGTACTGAGGGGGAGGCCACTGATTCACAGCCACCCCCTCACAATCGCTCCTGGCAAATGAAATTGCTTCCTCTGCTTCTGTAATGTAAACAGAAGCAGAGGAAGTGATGTCATCGCTCCTCGTGAAGCCTTTTCCTTCCGGCTTCCATGGAGAGAAGACATCAAGTAAGTTTGCACCAACACTACTCTAACAGTAGAACACGCAGGCACACTAATCATCCCCGCCCCCCCTCGATCACCCCCTACACCCCCTGTCAGTGACACCAATAGCAGTTTTTTTTTACTGATTACTGCATTGGTGTCATTTGTGACTGTTATAAGTGGTAGGGCAGTTAGTAGTAGGACCCTTTAGGTCTAGGATACCCCCCAATAAAGGTTTAACCCCTTGATCACCGCCCGTCACCAGTGTCACTAAGCGATCTTTTTTCTGATTGCTATATTAGTGTCACAGGTGATGCTAGTTAGCCAGGTAAGTATTTGGTTCACCGTCAGCATTTTATAGCATCAGGTAACCCCATATACTACCTTATAAAGGTTTTAACCCCCTGATTGCCCCCTAGTTAACCGTTTTACCAGTGATCATAGTATAACTGTTATGGGTGACGCTGGTTAGTTAGTTTTTTTTTATAGTGTCAGGGCACCAGCCGTTTATTACCTAATAAAGGTTTAACCCCCTGATCACCCGGCAGATGATATAATTTAGGTTTTAGGGTCAGATAGGGTCTGCATCACCGCAGGCAGCGTCAGGTTAGTGCCAGTACCGCTAACACCCATGGACATAGCATACACCTCCCTTAGTGGTATAGTATCTGAACGGATCGATATCTGATCTGATCAGATCTATACTAGCATCCCCAGCAGATCTGGGGTGCCAAGGTTCGCCATCACTGTCTTAGAGCATGTCTTGGAGCTCACATGACTCCTCTGCTCTCTCCTCTCCCTGGCTGAAGGCTATAGCAGATGGGGCCGAGATTCCCCCGCTGATGTCAGCCGGAGGAGGGGGTAGAGGAGCAGAAAGGAGAGAAATCACGTGAGGGCAAAGTGACACTCTAAGATAAGGTAGAAATAGTTTTTTTGTTTTTTTTTCCAGCACAGGCACTGGAACACATGGCATTATATAACAGATGGGGTGGTATATAGATGATATTGTTTTTATAGCAGCAGGAGGGGGTCGGGCAGTGTATGGAGCTGACAGGCAGGCAGGGAAGGGGGGTGAGGGCAGAGAGGAGAGACAGCGGATGATGGAAAACTGACCACAGTGTCAAGGTTCAGCAGCTATGATATACCATTGTCAGATTACAGGGTGGAGGGCATAGCCAGGTATTTTAGGTTATACAGGGGGCCAACTTACACAGCACAGGCACTGTGCTGTATAGCATGCTTTAACCACTTGCTGACCGCCTCGCGCTGATATACTGTGGGAGAATGGCACGGGCAGGCAGAGTAACGTATGGGTACGTTACTTGCCTCCCACCCCCCCGGTGCCCGAGGCCCTCCAGGAGCAAAACGTACTGAGGGGGAGGCCACTGATTCACAGCCACCCCCTCACAATCGCTCCTGGCAAATGAAATTGCTTCCTCTGCTTCTGTAATGTAAACAGAAACAGAGGAAGTGATGTCATCGCTCCTCGTGAAGCCTTTTCCTTCCGGCTTCCGTGGAGAGAAGACATCAAGTAAGTTTGCACCAACACTACTCTAACAGTAGAACACGCAGGCACACTAATCATCCCCGCCCCCCCCCTCGATCACCCCCTACACCCCCTGACAGTGACACCAATAGCAGTTTTTTTTTACTGATTACTGCATTGGTGTCATTTGTGACTGTTATAAGTGGTAGGGCAGTTAGTAGTAGGACCCTTTAGGTCTAGGATACCCCCCAATAAAGGTTTAACCCCTTGATCACCGCCCGTCACCAGTGTCACTAAGCGATCTTTTTTCTGATTGCTATATTAGTGTCACAGGTGATGCTAGTTAGCCAGGTAAGTATTTGGTTCACCGTCAGCATTTTATAGCATCAGGTAACCCCATATACTACCTTATAAAGGTTTTAACCCCCTGATTGCCCCCTAGTTAACCGTTTTACCAGTGATCATAGTATAACTGTTATGGGTGACGCTGGTTAGTTAGTTTTTTTTATAGTGTCAGGGCACCAGCCGTTTATTACCTAATAAAGGTTTAACCCCCTGATCACCCGGCAGATGATATAAGTTAGGTTTTAGGGTCAGATAGGGTCTGCATCACCGCAGGCAGCGTCAGGTTAGTGCCAGTACCGCTAACACCCATGGACATAGCATACACCTCCCTTAGTGGTATAGTATCTGAACGGATCGATATCTGATCTGATCAGATCTATACTAGCATCCCCAGCAGATCTGGGGTGCCAAGGTTCGCCATCACTGTCTTAGAGCATGTCTTGGAGCTCACATGACTCCTCTGCTCTCTCCTCTCCCTGGCTGAAGGCTATAGCAGATGGGGCCGAGATTCCCCCGCTGATGTCAGCCGGGAGGAGGGGGTAGAGGAGCAGAAAGGAGAGAAATCACGTGAGGGCAAAGTGACACTCTAAGATAAGGTAGAAATAGTTTTTTTGTTTTTTTTTCCAGCACAGGCACTGGAACACATGGCATTATATAACAGATGGGGTGGTATATAGATGATATTGTTTTTATAGCAGCAGGAGGGGGTCGGGCAGTGTATGGAGCTGACAGGCAGGCAGGGAAGGGGGGTGAGGGCAGAGAGGAGAGACAGCGGATGATGGAAAACTGACCACAGTGTCAAGGTTCAGCAGCTATGATATACCATTGTCAGATTACAGGGTGGAGGGCATAGCCAGGTATTTTAGGTTATACAGGGGGCCAACTTACACAGCACAGGCACTGTGCTGTATAGCATGCTTTAACCACTTGCTGACCGCCTCGCGCTGATATACTGTGGGAGAATGGCACGGGCAGGCAGAGTAACGTATGGGTACGTTACTTGCCTCCCACCCCCCCGGTGCCCGAGGCCCTCCAGGAGCAAAACGTACTGAGGGGGAGGCCACTGATTCACAGCCACCCCCTCACAATCGCTCCTGGCAAATGAAATTGCTTCCTCTGCTTCTGTAATGTAAACAGAAGCAGAGGAAGTGATGTCATCGCTCCTCGTGAAGCCTTTTCCTTCCGGCTTCTGTGGAGAGAAGACATCAAGTAAGTTTGCACCAACACTACTCTAACAGTAGAACACGCAGGCACACTAATCATCCCCGCCCCCCCTCGATCACCCCCTACACCCCCTGTCAGTGACACCAATAGCAGTTTTTTTTTACTGATTACTGCATTGGTGTCATTTGTGACTGTTATAAGTGGTAGGGCAGTTAGTAGTAGGACCCTTTAGGTCTAGGATACCCCCCAATAAAAGTTTAACCCCTTGATCACCGCCCGTCACCAGTGTCACTAAGTGATCTTTTTTCTGATTGCTATATTAGTGTCACAGGTGATGCTAGTTAGCCAGGTAAGTATTTGGTTCACCGTCAGCATTTTATAGCATCAGGTAACCCCATATACTACCTTATAAAGGTTTTAACCCCCTGATTGCCCCCTAGTTAACCGTTTTACCAGTGATCACAGTATAACTGTTATGGGTGACGCTGGTTAGTTAGTTTTTTTTTTATAGTGTCAGGGCACCAGCCGTTTATTACCTAATAAAGGTTTAACCCCCTGATCACCCGGCAGATGATATAAGTTAGGTTTTAGGGTCAGATAGGGTCTGCATCACCGCAGGCAGCGTCAGGTTAGTGCCAGTACCGCTAACACCCATGGACATAGCATACACCTCCCTTAGTGGTATAGTATCTGAACGGATCGATATCTGATCTGATCAGATCTATACTAGCATCCCCAGCAGTTTAGGGTTCTCAAAAACGCAGTGTTAGCGGGATTAGCACAGATACCTGCTAGCACCTGCATCCAGACTCTGCCCAGCCCACCCAAGTGCAGTATCGATCGATCACTGTCACTTACAAAACACTAAACACACATAACTGCAGCGTTCGCAGAGTCAGGCCTGATCCCTGTGATCGCTAACAGTTTTTTTGGTAGCGTTTGACTCAGTAGGTAACAGGAGCTTTTTTAAATGTGAATCTCACTAGTGTACCACTAAATTTAGAGCCCAAAATGGCAAATCAAAGGTACACTAGTGAAGAGGCCTACATGTTTCTGAGCATGACAGATAGTGAAGAGGAAGTCACTCATCTGTCAGATTCATGACAGATAACTCAGATGACGGTGTTGTGGTCCCTGCCAAGGTCAGGTGTACCAGACCCCGATCTTCTTCTGCTGTTGAAGTGCAAGAATCGCAGGGCTCTCGTATGGAGCAGAGAAGTACTAGCGCTGCTATTCCTCCTGGTGAACTGGCAAGCACCCTGGTCGAACATCCAGCACTGCAGTAACACTTGGTGACATGGCGAGTCCCATAAGTGCAGTTCAAGCTGGTGAGGTGGCAATCACAAGTACGCTGCCACCAAGAAGATAAAGACAGGCCCATTGAGCCCATAGCGCCCTTCCTGCTGCATTTGCGAATCCTAATTGGGAACCCGCCACTTCTGCAGCACCTGTACTTCCCCCATTCACTGGCCAAGCCAGCATTCAGGTGGAAACAGTTTTATGTCACTTGATTTTTATTCACGGTTTTTCACCGAAGATCTCTATAGATCTATTGTGAACCAAAGCAATTTGTATGCTGGTCAATACATCGCCACTATTCCCCAGTCCTCCCTTGCCAGAGATTGGAGACCAATTACAGTATCCGAATTTAGCATCTTTCTGGGCCTTTCCCTCGACATGGGCATAGTTAAAATGAGTATGTTGCGGTCATATTGGCCCACTGACCCAATTTACCATATGCCCGTGTTCTCTGTCTCCATGACCAGGAAACGATAGGAGCAGATCTTGCGGTTCATGCATTTCAACAACAATGAACTCTGTTGTCCTCGTGGAGACCCTGGATACGATCGGCTCTACAAAATTCGGCCCCTCGTAAACCACTTCAACCAACGTTTTGCAGACTTGTTTACTCCCTATAAAGTTGTCTGCATTGATGAGTCCCTGCTTAAGTTTTCTGGCTGCTTGTCATTCAAATAGTATCTTCCCAGCAAGCGTGCCAGATAAAGGGTCAAGATGTATAAGCTCTGTGACAGTGCCACTGGCTATACTTGCAGTTTTATGGTTTAAAAGGGAAAAGATAGCCACGTAGAGCCACCAAACTGCCCAGATTACATAGGGAGCACTGGCAAGATTGTGTGGGACTTGGTGTCACCCTTATTCGGAAAGGTTTACCACTTGTACTTGGACAATTATTACATGAGCGTTACAATTTTTAGTCACTTGTTTGATCATCAGATTGGAGCATGTGGCATTGTGCGACCTAATCACAGGGCTTTCCCCAGCAGCTTGTAGATTCCCATTTTAGGCTGGGGGAGAGAGCCTGCTTCAAGTGTAATAATTTGCTTGCTGTGAAGTGGAGAGATAAGAAGAATGTTTTTGTTCTTACCTCCCTTCCTGCAGACATGACGGTCCAAATTCCTACGGCGACTGGTGTTGTGGAGAAACCCCTCTGTGTCCACGAATATAACCAAAATATGGGGGGGGGTGGAGCTCAACAACCAGTTGTTGGCGCCGTACCTAGTTGCCCGTAAGGCCAGACGCTGGTACAAAGAAGTGTCTGTATACCTTTTTCAATTGGCTTTGCTGAACGCGCATGTGCTATACAGAGCTTCAGGATGGACTGGATCCTTCCTTAAATTCCAGGAAGAGATCGTCAGAGCCCTTCTGTTTCCAGACGGTGCTCCACCTCACCTTCCCAATCCAAATGCAGTAAGCCAGCTTCATGAGAGGCATTTTCCTTATGTCCTCCCAATTATCTCTACCCAACAAGGCCCCCAAACAAGATGTTGTGTCTGCAGCAAGCGCGGATATAGGTGTGACACCCGTTATTAATGTCCCTCCTGTCCTGACAATCCTGGTCTTTGCATTGGTGAATGTTTTGAACGCTTACGCGAACGCTAGTCGAGTATTAGCGTAGGGTACAGCACTGCACAGACTAGGCACACTTTCACAGGGTCTCCCAAGATACCATCGCATTTTGAGAGACCCGAACCTGGAACCGTTACAGTTACAACAGTTACAGTTACAATAAAAAAGTTTAAAAAAAAAGAATAAAAAATACAAAAATACTAAAAAAATATAAAATAAAAAAAACAAAAATAGTTGACGTTTTATTGTTTCCTCTCTCTCTATTCTCTCTCTGTTATTCTGCTCTTTTTTACTGTATTCTATTCTGCAATGTTTCATCATGTTTGCTTTTCAGGTATGTCATTTTTTTTTATACTTTACTGTTTACTGTGTTTTATTTTTAACCATTTTTGTTCTCAGGTACGCCATTCAGCTGCAGTGCAGATTTATTTATCTTGACAGCAACAGCATTTGTTCCCACGATACATAAAGCCGTGAATCCAGCGCTCTAGGAGGTGATTTCACCACCACAGTTAAAAAAAGAGCATATATGCCGAAGCATGGGGGCAGCAGGGGTGGAGGAGCGATTTGTTCCTAACTTTTGCGGGTGGATGCCCCCATGCTTTGGCATATATATATATATATATATGTTAGGCACAGATTGCGTTAAATAAAGTTTTATTTTTTACTTTTTTTTTGTATTTGCAGGTATGGTATGTCTTACTGTTATACTGTAATGTTCCTTTGTTTTATTGTTAACCATCATTTGCTTAGCAGGTACACCATTCAGTTACAGCGTTTGCTCCCACGATACATAAAGCCATGACTCCAGCGCTGTAGGAGGTGATTTCACTACCACAGTGAAAAAAAAAGAGCATATATGCCAAAGCATGAGGGCAGCAAGGGTGGAGGAGTGATTTGCTCCTAACTTTTGCGGGCAGAGGTGATTTCACCACCACAGTTAAAAACAAAATGGTGCATATATGCCCATCATTAGAAGTGGGTGGATGAAGGGAGCTATTCTAATGGTGGGCATACCCACTGATCAATCTTTTTTTTCATTCAGCCCATAGGCAGCATGAAAAAAAAAATTACAATATATGCCCAACAAGGATCAGCAATGTACTGGCATGTTGCTGGACTTTGAGTGGTTATACCAGAATGATGCCTGCAGGTTCAGGTATCATCTTGGTATCATTCTTTTCAGCCAGCGGTTGGCTTTCATGTAAAAGCAATCCGAGCGGCTAATTAGCCTCTAGACTGCCTTTATAAGCAGTGAGAGGGAATGTCTCTCCCCTCCCATTGTCTTCCATAGTTTTCACTGGCTCTTCTGTCCCAACAGGGAACCTGAGAATGCAGCTGGTGGTTCCGTCAGCTGACCATAGAGCTGATCAGAGATCAGAATGGCTCCAACCATCTCTATTGCCTAAGAAACTAAAATATATAAACGATAAAAGCTAAAAAAGCAAAGGTAAGCGCAAGCGTCGGTCGGGCATCAAATGTAAACAGAAATTGCAGCATGCATGTGAGGTATCACCACGAAGGTCAGATCGAGGGCAGTCATTTTAAAAATGTTTGTAGTTTGTCGCCACCGCACGTGCGCAATTTTAAAGCATGTCATGTTTTGTATACATGTACTCGGCATAAGATCATCTTTTTTATTCCATCAAACATTTGGCCAATATAATGTGTTTTAGTGCATTCAAATTTTAAAAAAGTGTGTTTTTTGCAAAAAAATGTGTTTTAAAAATCACTGCACAAATACTGTGTGAAAAAAAAAATAAACACCCATCATTTTAATCTGTTGGGCCTTTGCTTTAAAAAAAAATATATAATGTTTGAGGGTTTTTTTTTTTCATGTAAACAAAAAGTGTCAGAAAGGGCTTTGTGTTCAAGTGATTAGAAGAGTGGGTGATGTGTGACATAAGCTTCTAAATGTTGTGCATAAAATGCCAGGACAGTTCAAACCCCCCCCCCCCCCCCAAATGACCCATTTTGGAAAGTAGACACCCCAACCTATTTACTGAGAGCCATGTCGAGTCCATGGAATATTTTATATTTTGACACAAGTTGCGGGAAAAAGAAAAAATTTTTTTTTTCTGCACAAAGTTGTCACTAAATGATATATTGCTCAAACATGCCACGGGCATATGTGGAATTACACCCCAAACTACATTCTGTTGCTTCTCCTGAGTATGGGGATATCACATGTGTGAGACTTTTTGGGAGTCCAAAAACCAAGCACCGCCTTCAGGCTTTCTAAGGGTGTAAATTTTTGATTTCACTCCTCACTACCTATCACAGTTTGATATGGAATGGAATGCCCAGATGGCACAACCCCCCCCCCCCCCAAATGACCCCATTTTGGAAAGTAGACACCCCAAGCTATTTTCTGAGAGGTATGGTGAGTATTTTGCAGATCTTGCTTTTTGTCACAATGTTTTGTGAATTGAAAAAAAAAAAAAATGTTCCTTTCTTTCTTCATTTTCAAAAACAAATGAAAGGTGCAAAATACTCACCATGCTTCTCAGCAAATAGCTTGATTTTATCCCCTTCCTGACCAGAGCAATTCGGCAAAACTGACAACTGTGCGGTTGTGTGATGTTCCACCCAAACAAAATTGATGTCCTTTTTTTCCACAAATAGAGCTTTCTTTTGGTGGTATTTGATCACCCTTTTATTTTTTGCAAACACATTATTTTTTTACTTTTTGCCATAATAAATATCCCCCAAAAATATATAAAAAAACGATTTTTTTCCTCAGTTTAGGCTGATATGTATTCTTCTACATATTTTTGGTAAAAAAAAATGCAATAAGCGTATATTGATTGGTTTGCGCAAAAGTTATATCGTTTACAAAATAGGGGGAAATTTTATGGCATTTTTATTATTATTTTTTTATTAGTTATAGCAACGATCTACGATTTTTATCAGGACTGCGACATTATGGTAGACACATCAGACATTTTTGACACTATTTTGGGACCACTGTCATTTATACAGCGATCAGTGCTATAAAAATGCATTAATTACTATGTAAGTGACACTGGCAGTGAGGGGGTTAACCACTAGGGGGCGATGCAGGGGTTAAGTGTGTCCTAGGGAGTGATTCTAACTGTGGGGGGCATGGGCTACTAGTCACATGACAGCGATCACTGCTCTCGATGATGGAGAGCAGTGATCTCTGTCATGACACAAGCCAGAATGGGGAAGTGCCTTGTTTACATAGGCACTTCCCTGTTCTGAGGCTCGGTGACATGATCGCTGGGAGACCAGCGGACATAGAGTCTGCCGGTCCCGCGGGCACTGTCACGCTGTATGCGCATGCCTGCTATCCCCAGTTTTTAAAGGGGATGTACAGGTACGAGCATTTAGATAAAATGTCAAGGGGGCTCAGAATGTCAGGACCAGGCACTGGCAGATAGTGTCTTTATTGGACGGATGAAGTGGTCTTCAAACACTTAGGGCTGCACTCAAAGAGGGGAGCAATCTCTAATAGAAAACAGATGAAAGAAAAAAGGCGGCTCTAAGTGCAGAATTAATTCTGCACTTACAGGTACGCCCATTTGCCTACCGCTGCCACTGTGCCAACGTATATCGGCGTGCGGTGGTCGGCAACTGGTTAAGCGGGGAGGTCTTCCTACTAAGGGTCGCCCCCGAGAGGCAGTTCCCTCCCTTTTGATGTGTTTGCCCCAGCAGAGAGGGGTACTTCCCCAAAAAGCCCAGGAAAACCTGACCAGCAGAGTTAACCCTTACCTCTCAGGGAGTACCACCTCAGCAGGGCAAGCTCAACTCAACAGTGCACTTAACTCACATTGGGATATTCCGTTTTTTTTTCAATTGTATTTTTTTTATTGAAAATAGAAAGATAACAAGAATACAGTATCTTACGCTTGTACAAGTGTTCATAGAAACAGTAAGTTTGACATATGAGACAAATCAAAAACAAGGGAAGGGGGGGAGAAGGGTGGAAGGGAGAAGAGAGGAAAAAAAAAAGAGAAGGAAAGGGGGGGGGGGGGAAAGAAGGAGGGTGGGGCATAATAGTTCAGCATATTTATTATGTCTTCAAAAGATTATCAGTTATTTGCAGTACAGATCCGTAAATGCCACTTTCAAATAACCAAGTCCCAGTGAGCCGGGGGCGTGGGAATTTCTCCCTTTCAGAATTATATGACATGGTTTGGTCGATTAATTTGAGCATTTAAATTAATCGTAAGAGGGAGTGGAGTAGTAATCTGAATTACGCAGCAGTATTCAGTTTGGAGCGGTTCCACAGATCCCAAATCTTAGAGAACTGGGGCATAGTATCGTGGACTATGGCTGTAAGCTTTTCCATACGGCTGATATGTTCTAAGTTCTGCAAAACCTGGGTGAGATCGGGCGGAATATGAGATAACCACCGTGTAGGGATGGCTCTTTTAGCCGCTAGTAAAATGAAGGTGGCGAGCTTCTGAGCATGTTTAGAAAGTCCAGGAATCAGTAACCCTAACAGGAAGTACAGAGGATCTAGTGGGAGGGAAATCTCAAACAAGTGTTGGATGAAAGACTGTATTGTCAGCCAGAATGGGCTAATCAGTGGGCATTCCCAGAAAATATGAAAATGAGAACCTGTATCTCCTCGGCATCTCCAACAGACCGCAGGGGCCGTGGGGTCATATTTATGTAGAATTTCAGGCGTTCTATACCAGAAAAGCAATATCTTATAAGCTGTTTCCTTCTGTTCTACACAATGCGACGTCTGAGAGACAGCTGCCCATATTCTCTGCCACTGTGGGAGCAATATGGGATGTTTTAGCATTTGCGACCACTTCCGCATATAGGAATGGGAAGATTCTGTAATGGGTACCGATTCCTGGAGTATTCGGTATATGTCAGAGATTAAATGGGCCTGGTACGGGCCTTGTGCGCATAAAAGTTCAAATGGGGTTGGCTTGTCGAGACTTAGGGTGGGGGATTTAGAAGCGAAATAATGTCTGATTTGGAGATAGGAGTGGGATATTCCGTTTTAAAAAGAAATGCAAAAAAAAAAAAGTAAGAACCTCAATAGTCAAAAGCCTAAAAAGAACACACAAAGGAGCACCAGCTTGTACGTCTTTTAGTAATCTGGGTGATGTGAGTTTCTGTCAGGTAAAAGAAAAAAAAAGGCACAGGTCCCTTTAACTCCTTTTCCTATATTTGGGTTCCTCTGCTTCCTTTCCTCGATATCTAAGAGAAACCACACCTGATGAAGCAGAGGTAGCTGGGCAAGTGACCTGCAGTAGGGTGGGAGGCCTGGGATCCCCATTACTGACCCAGCTTGTGTCTGGAGTGGACCTCCCTGCTGCCTGACTCCTTTTCCTGACCTTGGCTCACTTAAAGCACTCTGCCTATGCTGACCATCCATTTATGACTCTAGCTTGCCCTTTTCGACCACTCTTCTACCTGCTCCTCTTGATGCCAGTGCATGATCTTGACTCCTTTCATGACCACGCTTCGGCCTAGACTCTTGCTGGATCCTCTGTTTATAACCCTGGTTTCAACCCTGACTATGTCCTCCTAGTCTTGCTCTACCAGTCTGACCATTCTCTTGTCTTGGGTGCTACCACAATACTGCATTCAGTGGATCTACCTAAATGGCAACCATGTTTCTTTGAGCCTGTTCTTACCTCCAGGGGTGCTTGGAGCTTAGCTGCAGGGAAAGCCCTCTCGTCACTTTGATCTCCTACCAGGTACATGACACCATGTTTTCACAGCTTTCATAATTTGTTTTGTATTATTCTGCAGTGGTATGCATGCTGTTTGCTATCCTGAACCTGTTCTGCATTATTGCTTTTAAATTACACCTGTTTAGTAAACTGAAAGTCCCGTTTACTCTCTATCTGATAATTCTTCCAATTACTAATACTGTTAAACTTCTAAATCTTGTAGTTTTCTGGTTGGCTGTATGTAGGTGGGGTCTCAGACAGGGTAACCACTCTCAGTATTTTTGGCACACTATGTTATCTTGTATTAATCAGAATAGGTTAGCTGAATCAAGCATAAACAGTTTGGTGGACGCCAGCATAGGGCAATGTAAGAGTTTTTTTCACACAGTGTTATCAGTCTTATGGCATGTAGTACTGGAGGATGGCTTCCGCTGCATGGATAGAGATAAATGATGTACAACATACCAAGGCGGCACAGAGTTTTCTGAATGAGGAAACTTTACACTTCTACGCCGGACACTGGGCAGTACCGTAGACAAGTTCTCCCTATTCTCATCCTTCTCGTCAGAAGCCTTTCCCTGCGTTATTCTCTTTCCCTTAACAGTGGATACTTGTTTCTGACCTACCACTCATTCCAGGCATGCCTAAAAGACGCAAGTCACCCTATTTAAAAGGTCCCTCGTCAAGATGGCTGCCTCAGATCTCGGGGGATTTCAACATCCAAACAGTCAACTCTTCTCCCTTCTCCCAATGGCACAGTGCCATCTACAGACCGGGGGATGGCCTGCTCCTGCCTACATGTATATATTCTTAAAATTAGCATGGTGGGACTGAAGAATGGGAGAAAAGACTATATCAATTATTGTCGAACATAGGGAACATTATGTAAGGCCGCGTACACACGGGCGGACTGTTCACTCAACTTTGTCCGCTGAACAGTGTTTCAGCGGACAGTCCGCTCGTGTGTGGGGCTTCAGCGGACAGTTTCAGCGGACAGTTTGACGAACAAAGTTTTTCGGAAATTCCGAAAAACTGTCCGCTGAAACTCGGTTTGAGCGGACAGTCCGCCCGTGTGTAGGCCACTTTCGAAATGAGCAAACTGTTCCCGCTCGGAGGAAAGTCTGCTCATTTCGAGCGCGTCTCCAGGTAGGCGGGGCCCGCGAAGGAGACGCCGCCGGCCCCGCCGCCTGGTATGGACTTAAAGGGGAACCCCAACGCCGAAAAAAAATCGGCGTGGGGGTCCCCCCAAAGTCCACAACAGACCCTTGTCCGAGCACGCTACCCGGCCGGCCAGGAAAGGGGGGCGAGCGAGCGCGCCCCCCCTCCCGAGCCGTACCAGGCCGCGTGCCCTCAACATGGGGGGTGCCTTGGGGAAGGGGGGGGCCGCGCGGCCCCCCCCCACCCCAAAGCACCTTGTCCCCATGTTGATGAGGACAAGGGCCTCTTCCCGACAACCCTGGCCGTTGGTTGTCGGGGTCTGCGGGCGGGGGGCTTATCGGAATCCGGGAGCCCCCTTTAATAAGGGGGCCCCCGGATACCGGCCCCCCACCCTATGTGAATGAGTATGGGGTACAATGTACCCCATACCCATTCACCTGTAAAATAAAAGTACCCCAAAAAAAACACAACACACGAGATAAAATATTTTATTGCACAGCTCCGGGGGTCTTCCGTCTTCGGGGGTCTTCTCGCCGGACTCCTCCGCTATCTTCTTGTAGCTCTTTTGCTAGCGGAGGAGTCCGGCTTTCTTCCTCCCCGCCGCCGGCCTCTTCTCCCGACTTCGGGGGTCTTGTCCCCCTCTTCGGTTCTTCTGCCGGGCCCCCGTGCCTTCTTCTAGCTCTTTTACAGGCGGTGGCCCGGTCCTCTGTCGCCGCTGTCGCCTTCCGGTCGCCTTCCGTTCTTCTTCTTGTTCTTCTTCTTCTTCTTCTCCAGGAGATGTTGACACGTCGCTCTCTCCGGCCGGAATGCCAGAGCCGCGCTGTGCGGCCACTTATATAGTGACAATGGGGTGGTGTCACATGGTATATGTCACATGGGTTGGTCACATGGGTTGATGTCACATGGGGACTATGACATCGTAAGGGGGCGGGGTCACCATGTGACCAACCCATGTGACATATACCATGTGACACCGCCCCATTGTCACTATATAAGTGGCCGCACAGCGCGGCTCTGGCATTCCGGCCGGAGAGAGCGACGTGTCAACAACTCCTGGAGAAGAAGAAGAAGAAGAACAAGAAGAAGAACGGAAGGCGACCGGAAGGCGACAGCGGCGACAGAAGACCGGGCCACCGCCTGTAAAAGAGCTAGAAGAAGGCGCGGTGGCCCGGCAGAAGAACCGAAGAGGGGGACAAGACCCCCGAAGTCGGGAGAAGAGGCCGGCGGCGGGGAGGAAGAAAGCCGGACTCCTCCGCTAGCAAAAGAGCTACAAGAAGATAGCGGAGGAGTCCGGCGAGAAGACCCCCGAAGACGGAAGACCCCCGGAGCTGTGCAATAAAATATTTTATCTCGTGTGTTGTGTTTTTTTTTGGGGTACTTTTATTTTACAGGTGAATGGGTAGGGGTACATTGTACCCCATACTCATTCACATAGGGTGGGGGGCCGGTATCCGGTGGCCCCCTTATTAAAGGGGGCTCCCGGATTCCGATAAGCCCCCCGCCCGCAGACCCCGACAACCAACGGCCAGGGTTGTCGGGAAGAGGCCCTTGTCCTCATCAACATGGGGACAAGGTGCTTTGGGGTGGGGGGGCCGCGCGGCCCCCCCTTCCCCAAGGCACCCCCCATGTTGAGGGCACGCGGCCTGGTACGGCTCGGGAGGGGGGGCGCGCTCGCTCGCCCCCCTTTCCTGGCCGGCCGGGTAGCGTGCTCGGACAAGGGTCTGTTGTGGACTTTGGGGGGACCCCACGCCGATTTTTTTCGGCGTTGGGGTTCCCCTTTAAGTCCATACCAGGCGGCGGAGCCCGCGACGTCTCCGTTGCGGGCCCCACCTACCTGCACACGCGCTCGAAATGAGCGGACTGTTGCCTCGTGTGTGGGCGAGTCCGTTCATTTCAAAAGTTGCGCGGACTTAGTACGACGAACAAAGTTTGCCGTATTTGTCCGCTCAAAAAGTGCCGTGTGTGGGCGTGTTCATTCATTCAAAAGTTTGAGCGGACTGTTTGACGAACTTAGTTTCGGCAGACAGTCCCCGCGTGTGTACGCGGCCTAACAGTATTGAGACTGTGACAACACACCCAATGGCCTACCAATGTATTTTTCTATTGTAGGAGAATGTAAGTGTGCACAAACCCAGAAGGACATACAACATGCATTTGCAGAAACTGAACCCAGGACACAAGCATTACAAGGTAATAGTGCTGACTAGGGGCGAAATCCGAACACTTGGTCCGTTCGCGTCAAAATTCGCGTGGCGCTCATGGCCCACAATGCACTGCGATGGCGCAGTGCATTGCTGGCTCATGATTGGCCAAGCATGCACTGTGACCCCGCATGCTTGGCCAATCGCAGCGCCAGCAGCAAGGAGAGCCATGATTGGCCACAGGCAGGATGCCTGTGGCCAATCATAGCTCAGGCTGTGTAGTGCACGCCCCACACTATATAAGGCCGCCATTGAGGCGGCCTCGTGTAGTGTGTTGGCATCTGAAGCAGTGGGTGTTCTGTGTACCTTCAACACAGTACACACCGATCGTTTTTGGCTGATTTCCTATCTTGCTGTTGTGTAGTGGTTATTGTCTGTGCCCTGACCGCAGTATACACCACTATATTCACCTCACTTATATAGCTAGTGATCTATCTTTAATAATAGAGCTTGCAGTCAGTAGTGTTAGGAGATAGTGCGTGCTGTCTGCGTGCTCTGTACCCAGTACATACCACTATAATCCACCTACATAGCTGTTCTCTATTTGAGCCCAATTGCCATCTGCAGGAGTTATTGGAAGTTGTGTATGCCTCCAGCACAGCACAGTATACATCTGTATATACCCCTTTATCTCTGCTGTTTTCTGGTTATTGTCTGCGTGCCCTGACCGCAGTATACACCGCGATATTCACCTCACCTATATAGCTAGTGATCTATCTTTAATAATAGAGCTTGCAGTCAGTAGTGTTAGGAGATGCGTGCATCTGTATATACCCCTTTATCTCTGGTGTTCTATAAAAAAGGCATCTGCAGGAGTTAGTGGGTGTTGTGTGCCTCCAGCACAATATAAACTACCCAACTGCTGTTTTACCCAACTCCCTTCAGGCCATTACCATGTCTGGAAGGCCAGCAAGGAGAGGCAGACAGGCGCGAGCCGATAAAAGAGGGCAAGCAGGCTCTGTGTCTAGAGACAACAGTGCTGGTCGTGGACGCGGTGCATTGTCATCAGCACGTGGCCATGGGACATGCTTGTCCTTCTTTTCGGCAGCTGGACATGTTGAACCGCAACATGCCAACGACTTGGTAGAGTGGATGACCAAGCCCTCTTCATCCTCCTCATCCTCTCTCACCCAGTCTCAGGGTAGTAGCAAAGCAGCTGCCAACGCATCGTCTTCCCTCCTCTCAATGTCATCATCAGTGACTCCTTCCCTAGACCCACCACGTCCTCCTGAGGAGTCTCCTGAACTCTTTGAGCACAGTGTTGGGTACATGCTCCAGGAGGATGCCCAGTGTTTGGTGGGCTCTGATGATGACACTCAGCTAGAGGAAGGCAGTAGCGTGAGCGCAGAGAGAGGGGATGCTCAAGAAGGACAGCAATCTGGCAGTCATGTTCCACAAGCTGCAGCATACTGCCAGGTTTGCTACAGCGATGAAGAGGGAGGGGATGATGAGGGCACTGACTCCACGTGGGTGCCTGGAAGGAGGGAGGAGGAGGAGGAGGAGGAGGAGGAGGCACATGTCCAACGAGGCAGGATGCCCTCCGGGGGCCAGCTTAGGGGCAGCACACCGACTGAATCACACCGCAGAGCTCCGCCTGTGCAGAGCGCTGCCTCTGCGCGTTATTCTAAAAGTTCTTTGGTGTGGGCCTTTTTTGAGACGAGTGCATCAGATCGCACCGCTGCTATTTGCAACATATGTCTCAAGCGTATCTCACGTGGCCAAAACATCAGCCGCTTGGGCACCACATGCTTGACCAGACATATGTTGACCTGCCATGCAGCTCGTTGGCAAGCGTACCTCAAAGACCCACACCAAAGAACAAAGCGAACCTCTCCTTGCTCCTCATCAGCTGGCATCTCCAACCCCACTAGACCTTCAGTCCTCTCTGAAACCTGCTCTGAGAGGAATGAAGGTGTAGAATTAGGTGTGTCACAGCCAAGTGCTTCCGGGAACTCTGCTAGTGGTACACCCACGTCCGATTATAGCAGGCAAATGTCCCTGCCCCAGCTGCTGGACCGGCGGAAGAAGTTTACTCCCAGCCATCCACATGCCCAGCAGTTGAATGCTAGCTTGGCTAAATTGCTAGCACTTCAACTGCTGCCTTTTCAGTTGGTAGACTCGGCCCCCTTCCGTGATTTTGTACAATGTGCGGTTCCTCAGTGGCAGGTCCCCAAACGCCACTTTTTCTCAAGGAAGGCGATTCCGGCTCTCTACCGGCATGTGGAAGGCAATGTCCTTGCCTCGCTGGACAGGGCGGTCAGCGGTAAGGTGCATATTACCGCTGACTCATGGTCCAGCAGGCATGGACAGGGACGTTACCTGTCTTTCACGGCCCATTGGGTCACTCTTCTGGCTGCTGGGAAGGATGCAGGACAAGGTGCAGTAGTGTTGGAGGTTGTTCCGCCACCACGCCTCCAAAATGCTACTATTGGTTGTGACACACCTCTCTCCTCCACCCCCTCCTCTTCTTCTTCCTCCATGGCCTCTTCCAGTGCTCTGTCCTCAGAACCAGCAGTGCTCCGTAGGCGTTCCAGGGGCTACGCAAGTACGCAGGCAAAACGATGCCATGCCGTGCTTGCGCTGGTTTGTTTGGGGGACAGGAGCCACACTGGGGTGGATGTTTTGTCAGCTCTGCAGGGGCAGGCCGAGAGGTGGTTGACGCCACGCCAGCTTAAGCCAGGAATGGTGGTTTGCGACAATGGCACCAACCTCCTCTCTGCCCTCCGACAGGGACAACTGACCCATGTGCCCTGTGTAGCTCACGTCCTTAACCTGGTGGTGCAGTGGTTCTTGGGCAGGTACCCCGGCTTACAGGATGTCCTGAAGCAGGCCAGGAAAGTCTGTGTGCATTTCCGCCGATCATTTAATGCCTGTGCTCGGCTGGCTGAGCTCCAAAAGGAGTTGAACCTGCCCAAGAACCGCCTTATATGTGACATGCCCACCAGATGGAACTCAACATTGGCCATGCTGCAGTGGCTGCACACGCAGCAGAGGGCCATCAATGAGTACCTGTGCGACTACGGCACCAGGACAGGGTCAGGGGAGCTTGGTTTTTTCTCACCACACCAGTGTGGCATGATCAGGGATACATGCACTGTCCTGTCACCGTTTGAGGAGGCCACAAGGATGGTGAGCAGTGACAGTGCATGCATCAGTGACACTGTACCTCTTGTCCACCTCTTGGAGCATACGCTGTGTGGAATAATGGACAGGGCACTTGAGGCAGAACAGAGGCAGGAAGAGGAGGACTTCCTTGCCTCTCAAGGCCCCCTTTATCCAGACAGTGTTCCTGCTGTGCCACCCATCATACAGGAAGAGGGTGAGGAGGAGGAAGAGGAGGAGGAGGATGATTGTGTCAGCATGGAGGTGGAGGCTGGCACTCAGCATCATCAGCAGCAGCAGCAGCAGTCTTATAGGGATGATTTACAGTCCCAAGAAACAGGTGGACTTGTACGTGGCTGGGAGGAGGTAGCTGCGGATCATGTTGTCCTTAGTGACCCAGAGGACTCCGGACCGAATGCCTCAGCTAACCTACGCTGCATGGCCTCCCTGATCCTGCAAAGCCTGCGGAAGGATCCTCGTATTCTTCGGATCAAGGAGAGGGACCATTACTGGCTGGCCACTCTCCTTGATCCACGGTACAAGGGTAAGGTTGCCGACCTTATCTTGCCATCGCAGAGGGAGCAGAGGATGAGACATCTCTGGGAGGCCTTGCAGAAAGGTCTGTGCAATGCGTTCCCAGAGACTGGGAGGTTACAAACTCCTGGTCCTGGACAACGTGTTGCTGAGGCATCGGTCAGAAGGAGCGGTGGAGAAGGTGGCCGTCTGACTGATGCTTTCAGACAATTTTTTAGTCCGCAGCCCCAAGGTATGATTGGTTCCAGCACCCATCGCCAGCGTCTGATTTACATGGTGCAGGAATACCTAGGGGCAAGGTCAGACTTGGACACCTTTCCCACCGAAAATCCTCTGGCTTACTGGGTCTTGAGGATGGATCACTGGCCAGAGCTTGCACAGTATGCAATTGAGCTACTGGCCTGTCCTGCATCCAGCGTTCTTTCGGAACGCACCTTCAGTGCTGCTGGTGGCTTTGTTACCGATCACAGGGTGCGCCTGTCCACCGAATCAGTTGATCGACTGACCTTCATCAAGATGAATCAGTCTTGGATCACCCACAGCTACCAAGCACCTGAAGCTGATGTAACCGAATAATTTTTTTGGAAATACCACATCCCTTCAAGACTGCCTATGCTGATGCTGAGTGACTGTCCTGTTATGTTGATTGTCTATCCTCTTCCTCCTCCGCTGATATGTTGGAAGAACATTTTTGGTTCTGGGTGATGCCAGCAGCCCAATTTTTCTGCCCCTGTTTAACAGGGGCGTTTAATTACAATTTTTGATGCAATGCTTTGCAGCAGGGCTAATTCCTGCAATAAAACTAGAGTATATGGCAGAGGTTGCAGTGTGGTGGCACCAGCACCAGTGCCTAAGGCCCAATTTTTCTGCCCCTGTTTAACAGGGGCGTTTAAGTACAATTTTTGATGCAATGCTTTGCAGCAGGGCTAATTCCTGCAATAAAACTAGAGTATATGGCAGAGGTTGCAGTGTGGTGGCATCAACACCAGTGCCTAAGGCCCAATTTTTCTGCCCCTGTTTAACAGGGGCGTTTAAGTACAATTTTTGATGCAATGCTTTGCAGCAGGGCTAATTCCTGCAATAAAACTAGAGTATATGGCAGAGGTTGCAGTGTGGTGGCACCAGCACCAGTGCCTAAGGCCCAATTTTTCTGCCCCTGTTTAACAGGGGCGTTTAAGTACAATTTTTGATGCAATGCTTTGCAGCAGGGCTAATTCCAGCAAAAAAACTAGAGTATATGGAAGAGGTTGCAGTGTGGTGGCACCAGCAGCAGTGCCTAAGGCCAAATTTTTCTGCCCCTGTTTAACAGGGACATGTAATTACAATTCTTGATATAATATTTCACAGGAGGGCCCCTTCCTGTGCCCACCCAGAGTAACGGTGAGGACTTATAGTGTTGTGGCACCAGCACCACAACCACCAAAGGTCAATTTTTCTACCACTGTTCAACAATGGCATGTAATTACAATTCTTGATATAATCGTTCACAGCAGGGCGCTCCAGCGCCCACCAAGAGTCACTTTGAGGGCTTACAATGTTGTGGCAAAACCAACACCTTGTTCCGCCATTTCTGCAGAACATATAGGGCAGGCCCCTACTTTCAAACATCCAACTTACAAACATCTCCTACTTGCAAACGCAAGGAGACAGCAGCAAGTGAGATGAAAAAAGATGGACGACAAAACAAATTATACAGGGGTGATAACCCTTCCCTATGTTTTCCAAAAAGCTTAAAAATAGTTTTTTTGACTGGAGCTACACTTTAAAAATGTACCAGTTGAAAATTACAAACAGATTCAACTTAACACAACAAACCTATACAGTCCCTGTCTTGTTTGCACCGCCTGTATACTGCTGTTCTGAGTATATAGGGCCTGGGGGCCACACGCATTTCATTTTTTTAATATGGGTACAGGGTTCCCCTTAATATGCGTACAAGACCCAAATAGGCTGGTAATGGGCAGGGAGGGCTACCCATGCCATTTTTCTGAATGATTTTCAACCATATTGCAGGAACCAGATATAACATTAAAACCGCAAGCAGTTTTAAATGGTGTTATTTTCGTTTAATGTCATTTTGTGCAGGGACTGTTCTAAACACGGGAAACACGTGGCACTTCACAGGCATACTACAGACACCCCCCAAGCACCATATTTAAAGGAATATTTCACTTTTTTTTTTCACTTTAATCGTCAGTAAAATCAGTGCTCCCGCCAAAACGGCCATTTTTAAAAACATTTTAGGCATTGACCCATGTACCCTGGGGCAGGAGCCAGGTCCCCAAACCCTTTTTAGGACAGTATCTTGCATATTAGCCGTTAAAATTAGCACTTTCCATTTTGAACGTTCGAGTCCCATAGACTTCAATGGGGTTCTAACGTTCGTAACGAACGTGGGGTCCGTTCGAAAGTTCTGGTGCGAACCGAACCGGGGGGTGTTCGGCTCATCCCTAGTGCTGACCAATGATTTGTTGCCAAATGGATGACCTCATTCTCCACCTCAAACTACATTCATAATGTCCTTTTTATGTAGTTCACAAATCCATTCCAACCTTGAGCCTTTTTCAAACATTTTTGCAACATAGGAAGCTTAAACCTAACATCTTTAATTCTTCCCTTATTTCAGAAAATTTAGCAGTAGAGAAACCTCACTGATCATAATGCTATATTTCACACCCCATAAATAAATCAGTATTTCTGCACTTACGGTTTTGTTAACAAATTGCAATGGATACATTTATGCATTGCTGATGCACTACAAATGGCCTCTTATGTGTCCTTAGTTTCAAAGATATGTATTGTTGGAAAACAACCTTATAGTCTTGGAGCCCCTTTTAAAAGTATTGCAATCAAACTGATTAGATAACACCTGTGTGTGTTCATAATGTTTCCAAAGCAACGTATCCCAATTAATCACATATGATTTAATTATGGTCCTCTAATTGTCAATATACTCTTCATTAATTCCTTTGTTCTTGGTAATGGTCCCGCTTCTGCAGCTTACTCTGTCTGACCACACACTCACCTGAATCTCACATTGCAATTATCTGTTATTATATTTTACAGTTCCACATCCCATTCGAAAGCCAGTATGAATGCTAATTTAGATCAATAACACAGGGTCGCTACACTTTTGGAGACGTGGATTTTTAATGAGTGAAAAGCAATTTTAGACACAGCTGGAAAAAAGTGATCTAATTCATTGTTTAAAAAGAAGCTCCCTGCAATGTTTAAATATAAGTTACTCAATAATAAAAAGTATTGTAGAATTAAAATGTTGTTTCTGATTCATATCTGTTGTTGGGTGCTAAAAGCCCAGGATATATGTATGTCTTAGCCCCTGTACACACGGTCGGAGATTTCCACAACCAAATCCGTCGGATTTTGTCCATCGGATCTTGTCCAAAACTGTTGCATACACACAGTCGGACTAAGTTGTCGAAAAATCCGATCATTCAGAACGTGATGACGTAATTTCGTCACGATGGGACTACGTTCAGGCTAGTAGCCAATAGCTTTGATGTAGGAATTTGATATGAGCATGCGTGGCACTTAGTCCGATCAAAATTCTATACACATGATCGGAGTATGTCCGATCGAACCAGTTGGTCGGGAAATATTTCCAACATGTTGGAAAATTGGGTACGACGGATATTCCGATGGAATCAGTCCGATGCATACCACACACAGTCGGATTATCCGACAACACGGTCCAATAGGACACATTCCGACGGATTCTCCGACCGTGTGTACAAGGGCTTAGGAGATTGCGCCTCCCACTCACTATTTCACCCACCCCCTTCTAAATAAATTATACTAAATAATATGTATATTCACTAAATGATGTAAGCGCCGAACTTATATGTATATTAATCTAAAAGTGAAAAAAAGGGGAACAATAAACACCAATAAGTGCACACACCTATAGCAGATGAACACAACGTAACCCCCAAATATGGGGATAATTATGACATATGATTAGAAAACTGGATAGTGAATGTAGTGATAATCAAAACTTATGTGTCAATCCAACTGGACATATACGTATATATCTCCGTGGAAAAATAACCCAAAAGATCACACTGTATCCTAATGCGACCCAAAGACTAAAAAGTGACAGCAAAATATATAATAAGAAACATCAATGTGAACACATAAAAATGTAAATAATGCGGGTGATAAAGTCCATTAAATAAAAAAAGTGCATATATAAATCCCAATAAACGTCAGTGTCCACAGAGGTCCCACGTTACTATGACCAAATGTTGTTCCACCCTGTGAAGCTCCCACCACCTTAAGAAGCGCAGGCTTACCAGATGGACATGACCCAAGTAGGCATATGTCTCAAGGGTCAATAAAAGCTTGTGGTCTCGGTCAATGCGATCCTGGATTCAACATTCAAGTCCTACCACACATGGTTCATTCGGTATGGACGACTGCGTGTAATCACTGTTTTCGTATATATGGACAGCTCCGACAACAGTTCAGGCATAAAAGATAGGGAAATGGAGCCAACATAGTATAATAACGTTTTTTAAAAAAGATTTTTTATTAAAAAGTATTAAAACTCACATTTCCATAGTAGTCAATAAAGCGTATCAGAGGAAAATAGGCAGTGGCGGAGTCCTCCCGACGCATTTCGACCTACAGGTCATCATCTACAGTGTGATCTTTTGGGTTATTTTTCCATGTAGATATATACGTATATGTCCAGTTGGATTGACACATAAGTTTTGATTATCACTACATTCACTATCCAGTTTACTAATCATATGTCATAATTATCCCCATATTTGGGGGTTACGTTGTGTTCATCTGCTATAGGTGTGTGCACTTATTGGTGTTTATTGTTCCCCTTTTTTTCACTTTTAGATTAATATACATATAAGTTCGGCGCTTACACTTTAGACTCTTGATACTCTCCCAGCTAAAAAGATCCCAGTTTTAGCGTGTTAGCAGCCTTCGTTTTAGTTCTATTTTTTTCATTGCTGACTACTGCGCAGTATTGTTGTATATATTTGGTATTCACTAAATGATCACTGTGCCCCCATAATATCCAAAATTTATACACAAAACATTAATTTATATTTGCAAAAATAGCGTCCTTCTGCTTGGTGACGGTGGCACAGATCTGGTTATTTTAGTTGACACAAGTGGACTTTTGATTAAAAGATGAAAGGTGATTAAGACGGCACAGTTGGAGTGGTC
This sequence comes from Lithobates pipiens, assembly GCF_037356315.1. Lineage (NCBI taxonomy): Eukaryota > Metazoa > Chordata > Amphibia > Anura > Ranidae > Lithobates > Lithobates pipiens. The sequence goes on from NW_027507748.1 coordinate 65,190,930, forward strand.
GAATTAAACATTGCACAAGAAGGACGCTATTTTTGCAAATATAAATTAATGCTTTTGTGTATAAATTTTGGATATTATGGGGGCACAGTGATCATTTAGTGAATATACGTATTATTTAGTATAATTTATTTAGAAGGGGGTGGGTGAAATAGTGAGTGGGAGGCGCAATCCCTTAAGACATACATACATCATTTACTTACCCTGATCCTTTGGGTGGGGTACTAGGATTGGGTTTGCAGCGGACCCTTAAGCATAGAAGGGGGTAGGTTGAGCGCCGGTACAATTTGATTTTTGAAAAGCCCAGGATAGCCTCACATTGTTGTTGTAAAGAAGGTCCTAAAAACTTTGGATTGGAGGAGGTTAAAAAAAAAAACTGTCAATGAATCGAATGGCAGAGGCGCTCATTGGGGTGTGTAATTCAGTACTAGTGTGTCTAAAGATAGATCAAAGTCATCATGTTTGATGGACTAGTTTCAGGCTTCCCCTAAGAGTATTTACCCCAGAAGATATAGGACAAGGACCCATGAGGCATTGAGAGTGACCGATCTCACCCTGACAGGGGATTTCTTTACTGGCTCCCATGGAAGGTTGTGTGCCTTACCATATAGAGCAGCCTTTCTCAACCTTTTCAACACAGAGGAACCCTTGAAATAGTTCTCCGGTCTCGGGAACCCCTGCTAAAAATTTGAAATCTACAACTCATGATACAATAGTGTGATGGTCAGTGGGAAGAATGGTCCTTACACTTGTGGTTATTGGGAAGAATTACCTCCTTAGGATAGCTAAAAAGATCAATGGTGTCAGTGGGAACTTTTCTGAGAGGCAGAAATTGCCCAATGCTGAAGGTACCCCTAGCAACCTTTGTAGGAACCCTAGGGTTCCACAGAACCCTGGTTGAGAGTCACTTATATAGAGAATATCACAGCGTTATTCTGCTTTTTTTCTTTCTACGTAAACTGTAGTCTTTTTTTGAGGTAACAACTAAATTACAGTACACATATTACACCATAAGGGCTCTCCCGCTTCTTCTCTAATTTTTCTGGCTGGCACTCTCAGCCATTTTTGGGGTATCGTTTGATCCACTCGATGTCAGGTCCAGGCTTGTCGATGTTCAGAATAGTGGATTCTGCTTTATTGATTATGCCTTTTATCAATACTCATTTTTTGAGTATATATTTTGCTGTGTTTTATTGACTAAAGCTCTATTAGTGGTAATGCACTAGGTCGGTGCACCCTCCTTTCCTTTTCTCCTTTTTTGTTTCAATCAATGGGGTATGGCATCTTTGAGGAGCCATCATGAGGGTAACACTACATGTGCTTAACAACTCGCCAACCGCTGCACGCCAGTATACTGTATGTCAGCACAATGGCAACGGTGGGCAAATGGGCGTACTTGTATGTCCCCTTTATTTGCGGGGCTAGTGGGCATGCGCGCCCACAGCGTACAGCGTGACTGTGCCCGTGGGTTCCACGGACGCAATGTTCGCTGGTGTCCCGCAATCGTGTCAAGGAGCTGCAGAACGGAGACAGAGAGATGTAACAAGGCATTTTTCCTGTTCTGCCTAGTCACATGACAGGGATCTACTGCTCCCTGTCATGGTAGCCCATCCCCCTCCCAGTTATAATCACTCCCTAGTACACACTTAACCTCTTGATTGCCCCCCTAGTGTTTAATGCCTTCCCTGCCAGTGTCATTTACACAGTAAGCAGTGCATTTTTATAGCACTGACCTCTGTATAAATGACAATGGTCCCAAAATAGTGTAAAAAATGTCTGATGTGTCCGCCATAATGTCGCAGTCACAAAAAAAAAAAATCACAAATTGCTGTCATTACTAATAAAAATAATTATAATAATAAAAATGCCATAAATCTATCCCCTATTTTGTAGATGCTATAACTTTTGTGCAAATCAATCAATATTGCTTATTGCGTTTTTTTTTTACCAAAAATATGTAGAAGAATACATATCGGCCTAATCTGAGGAAAAAAATAGTTTTTTTTAATACATTTTTTGGGGATATCTATTATAGCAAAAAGTAAAAAATATAGCTTTTTTTCAAAATTGTTAGTGATCAAATACCACCAAAACAAAGCTCTATTTGTGGGGAAAAAAAAAGGACGTCAAATTTGTTTTGGTGTAATGTCGCACGGCTGCGCAATTGTTAAAGCAACGCAGGGCCGAATCGCAAAAAGTGCTCTGGTCAGAAAGGGGATAAACCTTCTGAGGCTGAAGTGATTAAAGGATAGCTCACCTTCTGAAAATGTTACTTATTACACCGGTATAAGGGGCACCCACTGTGACATTTTAAAAATGGCATGACTGTGAGGGGCTCTCGTATGTGATCTGTGAATGAATGAACTACAAGTCCCATTTTCCACTGTAGAGGATGGCTTGTCATTCTCAATGAACTACGAGAGCACTTATCAGTACGCTCGTTGTCTATTGACACTTCCTGCAGCTGAGTAACTATCTGCCTGTACAGAGGTATGAGTAGAGATCTGTCAGCAATGTCTGCAGGAGCCTTACACTGCACCCATGATGCAATGCAATGCAATTTCAAGTGTTAAAAAATAATAAATGCACATTTTTTTACCTGCAAAATCATGTGCATTTTTTTTTTAAAATAAAGGTGAACTCAGTCTTTAAGAGGCATTTCTTACTTAAGAAGAGAATTTATGCTGGGGGTGGAATGTTTGCTTTTGGGAGGGGTGAATCTGTGTTACATACTCTTCACCCCTGAAGTATGTGCATTACGTGCTCCTGACCCTTGCATGGCAATGTCCATTGGGACACCATATTCTAGGGAATAAATAGGTGTCATAGACACCTTTTAGAATTCTGATGGGACCCAGGACCGAAAGTGACATGGCTTGCTTCAGAGACAGGTACAAGAATCTATTGGTGCCTGGTATTGAGGTCAGAATGTCTTTACTTCCTCCCTCTCTGACCAGTGCGCCCTTCAAACTGAAAAGTGCATGGCCAAGGAGTTTTGCAGTAGGGATGGGTGTAACCTGTTAAGGAACTGAGACACTAGTTCCCCATCAGGTCCACTTTAGTTTATAAATGACAGCTTCCAAGCACAATCGAGCCCCACTCTAAATACCACTTAACCTTCTTTAAAGCAGAACTTCAGTCATATTTTCATCTTTCCATCTACTAAATCCTCTGCCCTTGTTGTTTTAACTTTGGATAGTAAAACATTTTTTTTTTCTGCCAGTAAATACCTTATACAGCTCACTTTCTGTTTTATTGTCTGGTAAAAAGCCTAGGCTTATGACATCTCTCGTGAGAGTTTGCCAGGAAGGGAGGGGGGATTAGTCATAAGAGGGCCAATGAGAGCTGCAGGTCTGGAGGTGTGCCTCTGTGTGTCTGTGTAAATCCAGGAAGTAAACAGGTAGCAGCTTCAGCTGCCCTCAGTTTAAATGGATGCAGCCAGACTCAGTAGAGGGAGATTTCTGAAGCATATTTGGCAAGTACAGAATCACAGTATATATAAAATAATATGCAAAATGGTTGGAGGGAAGCTTCAGAATGGCAAAGATGTTTTTATTACAAATTATGTGAGAAGACTGTAGTTCCTCTTTAAGAATCTATTGCTGCCATATTGACGGGTTCCCCAAGTGGCAGTAATAAGAAGTACTCAAATTTGCTGTTACCTACACTGGTGCAAATACTTGCCTGAATTAGCCATTAGTCTTTAAGGGAACTACCACCAGAAAATTGTTGTTTGGTCAATTAAAATTCCAGTGATTATGTGTGAAATTCCAATTCCCCCTTCCCTTCTTCCTTTAAATACTTTTTGTAGCTGCTTATTATTGAACATTAACATCATCTTAATGTAGACCCTACTCTAAAAAAAATGTAATTTAGATTTTGACTGTGCTGTACTCAGCTGAACAGCAATTTTTTTCAGGTCTGGTCTACCCCTAAGCCTGGTGGTTGATTTCTCCTGCCTCTGAAAGAAGCTTCCAGAAATAGAGTAGGGGGATCAACCATTGGATTATGAATATTTATTTGACCTCAGTCAATCACTGGGAGGGGGCACCCAGAAGGTGGCTGGGGAGTTGATAATTGTTTGGGAAGGCTTGTTCAGAGCTCTCACTCCTGGGGCCTCTGACCTGGGAGGCAGCCTGTGATACTGGATAGCTATTGTTGTCAGGCCTCAGCATGTTGATGGCTGAGGGCAAGGAGGAACCTGGATTTATAGGCATTTACTGGATGACAGTACCTCAGGGAGCTGGGCTGGAGAAGGACCCATTTTCACTGATGAGAGGTTCATGGAAGCTGCTTGGAGACAGTGGTCCTTGGAAATTGTGAGCAGGACCTGTGCTTTGAGGGTTAGATGCCAGAAGTTGTTACAAGGACTGTGACTGATTTCACAGAGTCTCAGGTTGTCCCCTCAACCTCCAGCAATACTTAAGGCTACTGCCAAAGGCTTTTTGCTTAAGGTGCTCTCCTCCTGTGTTTTTAGAGTATCCCGCAACCTCATTCTTTCCTGTTCAATTACAGCAATAAATCTACAAAAAGACAGCTCTAGCCTGTGTTTATTTGTGTGCTCCGGAACTGCTACTTGGGCCTGAACAGGTAAGGTAGACCTGGGTCATTCACAGTGGCACCTTCAGACCTCAGTAAGCAGTACACTAACCTGAATATTCCCACTAGTCTTTATAGTGCAGTTTACAAAGATTCCAAAAAAGGAGCAGAACAACCCATAAAATGCAGGCACATTTTAAACTTGGTCTTGTCATTATAACAGCAGAGCAGAACAACAGAATCAAAGAATGTTGTAGGAATAGAATAATATATGTAATTAAGTTATAAAAGTCTACATTTTAAAAACTGTATAAACACTTGGGAAATAATTCATGAGGTGCAAAGGTAAGGTTTCACTTTAAAGCAATTATCAGCCAGGGTGACTAGATCTATTTTGGTTGCCTTGTTATTGGCCCAACCCCGTCGCGTGTAGTAAGGCGGACATCCTTGGTCACAGGGTTGGGATCTGCTTGTCATCGGCCAAGCGCATTCCTGGAATTCTTACCTCGAGTGGAACACAGAACAGAATGTAAATTAGGAAACACACGTGCTTGCAAGAATTATACATAACACATGTATTTATGTTTCTCTGACGTGTAAAATTAATATGCCTGCAGCAGAAAGGGGACGTGTAGAAAAGAACTTGTGCATACACTTAGTAGAGCCTTCCTAAAAGTTATTTAGGCGTCATAACTTCCAGCACATTTCCAAAGACCAAGACGTTTATTCTCCGTTTAGGATAGTGGGTGGAGCTATGATAATGCAGTGCCAATTGTGCATCCAGACTTGTTGATTTATACATATGTAGTACATATATTACTACATATACTCTAACATATCCAGCTAATTTGGACTTGTTAGCTCTCATCACTGCAAGTAATGAACGCCATCACTTTTATGTGACTGGCTTGGGGAGCAAGAGGTATTTCAGAGACTACAACAAAATGTTGCCCTCCTGCACACTGTCCAGGCACACTACTGATTATAACTGTATTAGAGAGGGCTTCAGCTTGGTCTCCAAGAATTGGAGAACCCCTCTCCAACATATTTCATCAAATTAAGGGCATTATCGTAGGCCTCTATTAGAGGGGGGGCTCCCTTGGGTGGAGACTAAGTTGAAGCCACTATAATACAGTTACAATCAGTAGTGTGGACTGGACAGTGTGCTGGGGGACACCATTTTGTTGTAGTCTTATGATTGGGCTTGACAAACCTGTACTCAGCCAAGGCAGCAGCTAGAAGCAGTATGAGCTGACTGGAGTAACATACCATGGCATCTTGATCAGTATTGTTTAGCTTTTATTGTGTAAAGAGAAAGAGGAGGAAAGAGATTATCGTGGAGCCAAAAAACTACAGGGACACTATATATGTATGTGTAAACAAAAGTTGATACAATGGGTACTAAGCAATTGATTATTCAGCTATTAAGCAACCAAAAAGAATCCCACAGGCATAGATCTTGTGCTAGCCTGTGATTTGAAATATCAGCTCCTACATGTTTCGCCAAACCATTGGCATCCTCAGGGAAATGATATCTGCTTGTACTAAAGTAAACAAAAAAGGACAAAGTAACAATAAATAACAGAACAATTTACTTCAAAACATAATAGTCTCAATTCAGAATGCATGGCACAGTCACACTCCGCCCATAGAAGCCACTAAATCAGAAGAAGCACCAGCAGCACATACCCCCAAAACGCAGAGGCCACATGTTTGCCCAGTCAAGGGGCTGATATAGAATTTACATAACCGAAGAGACAATTGAGCTAACAGTCAGCAAAAAAAATAAAAAATAAAAAAACTCTTTAGTAACTTTTTAAAGGAGAAAAAGAGCACATTAGAACTGCAAAAGAGCCCCATAGACAGGAAAAACATACCTGGCCTCCTGTAGCTACACATGTCAGTGCCCCTGAGTCCACCAAAAATGAAGTGAACAGACAGGTATATATAGGCCCCCCACACCTAATCAGCATCAAGCTGATCGGTGAGCGGACACTCAAAGCTCTTGTGCATGCGCCAAAGCAATTTAGATGGTGCGCCTACAATACCCATAGTGCAGAGCGTCATCATCTAAGTACTGCATGGCGCAAAGCCCTGAGCACAAAGAGAAGACTCAGGTGCATGCGCATGTGAGCGCACACAATCCCCACACTGCAGAGCATTCCAGCATCACATGACAGTAGCCAAAGAGCCAAAACATGCCCCACAGTACATCGGCCATTACGCACACGGCAAGTGTGTCAACCAGCGCATGCACACTGCCATTAGATATGGGCTTGCGCATAGATGTAATAATAGGGGATTGGGCTGCAGCAAAGAGCTATAAATGGACTGATGCTGTATAATACTGCTACAGCCCTTGGGTGTCCATGCAGCAAACAGCGGCGCAATGGGCGGTGGCCCAGTTGGGGGGCCCCCCCGAACAACACACAGGCACGCGGCGTAGGGGCCAACAGTGGATGCACTCCCAAAGTGTGGACAAGAAGGGGCCGTCGAGTGTGACAGGCATGCTGAAGCAAACACATGCTCAAAAAATTATTATTATGTAATAAAAGTACACGATCACTTAATAGCAGTGCAAAAACACATGGAAAATGAATACTAAAAAAAAATATTTTAAATGATAATTATCCTAATATGAAAGCTTAAATCATAATCATGTATTAAAAATCAACATGCCACATATAATAATACTTCATACAAAAAAAAGAAAACACTATACAAATACAGTGCCAGAAAAAAGGCAGTCCAGACTGTCTGACTGTGGCTGAGGGAAAAAAAAAGAAGAAAATCACATATCAAAACATATCCAGACGTGTAGGGAGGAACGGAAGGAGAAGGGCGGGACTGTTACGGTGCTAGTAATAGTTAGAAAAAAGTATATAGATGTTTAGATAAAAAAGAATATTTTATTAAATGTAGTAAAAGCGATCAAGAAAATACAAAAAGATCAAATTTAACAGTATACATATATTGGCTGGCATACAGAGCAATATATAAAATCCAACAATTAGTTTGAATAACCATAATCTTGGCAGTTCAGATGGAAAATTCCCGACATGTTTCGCCTATTGTTAGGCTTCTTCAGGGGAGCCAATAATTGGTGGAAGAGAAATTGTTTTGTTTAAAATACAAAAAAGGTTCACTACGAATAGAGAAAAAAACAAAACAGCATTAATGGAGACGGTCATATACAAAAGCACACTCTTAGTCCTCAGCATTGCCCAGGTGTCTCAAGGGACCAATCAATACAGAGTAAAACAAATAGTATGTGTGTGTCATTGGAAAGTGTAAATTAATAATACCTACCAAACTAAAACAGATGCGTCTAATCCCTAAGAAGAAGACCCCACCCGGGATTGGGAAGCGAACCGATCAGAGATAACCGCCAATGCGGTGACTGCAGGAGACAAAATAAGATTAGACGCATCTGTTTTAGTTTGGTAGGTATTATTAATTTACACTTTCCAATGACACACACATACTATTTGTTTTACTCTGTATTGATTGGTCCCTTGAGACACCTGGGCAATGCTGAGGACTAAGAGTGTGCTTTTGTATATGACCGTCTCCATTAATGCTGTTTTGTTTTTTTCTCTATTCGTAGTGAACCTTTTTTGTATTTTAAACAAAACAATTTCTCTTCCACCAATTATTGGCTCCCCTGAAGAAGCCTAACAATAGGCGAAACATGTCGGGAATTTTCTATCTGAACTGCCAAGATTATGGTTATTCAAACTAATTGTTGGATTTTATATATTGCTCTGTATGCCAGCCAATATATGTATAGTGTTAAATTTGATCTTTTTGTATTTTCTTGATCGCTTTTACTACATTTAATAAAATATTCTTTTTTATCTAAACATCTATATACTTTTTTCTAACTATTACTAGCACCGTAACAGTCCCGCCCTTCTCCTTCCGTTCCTCCCTATCTGTTACAATTGGGATGAGGTGCGTTGTTAATCCCTTGCCTTACTTAGCTCTCTCTTTTCCATATCCAGACGTGTGTGCCACTGATGCAGTCAGTCCAAATGATTATCTCAATTGATGTTAAGTAATTTTAAAAAGGATTTAAAGCTTATATATTCATTTAAGCCTGGAAAATTAATCGCATCCAAATTATGAATCCATTTAGTTTCAAGTTGAAGTAGTTTGTTGTCAATTCCGCCCCCTCTCGCATGCATAGGTACATGTTCAAGGGCTGCGAAACTGACCATATGCAAGTCAAAATTGTGTTGAGTGCCCACATGTCTGTTAATGGCAGTAGTGGTACTGGGTTTATACATAGGTTTAATATGATCCCTAATGTGTACGTGAAAGGGTAGTTTCGTCTTGCGGACATAGAAAGAACCACATCGACAAGACACCAAATATACCACACCTATTGTCTTACAGTTCACTCGATGTCTAATAGTGTGGATACTTCCATTAGGAAGCACAATTTTCCTAAAATTAGAGATATACGGACACATATCACAGTTACCACATGGAAAGAGACCAACGTTTTTCTTGGACTGTAGGTTTTCAACAGAATGATGACTGGTAATCAAGCGATCCCTCAATGAGAGGGACTGTCGATATGTCAGGTCAGGATGCGACCTGACATATTTACTGATAGTCGCATCAGCAGTCAGTAAGGGCCAAACTTGTTTCAGTATAGCCCGCACTTGGGCATGTTGGTTAGAGAATGAAGTAATCAAACTCACAGGCTTTGCAGCATCCGAAGAGTTATCTGAAAAGATTAACTTTTTTCTGTCCATTTTTTTTACTTTGTTATATGCACATTTTAACAAGGAGCGACTATATCCGCGATCCTTGAGTCTCACATATAAACCACATGATGCTTCAATAAAATCAGTTTCAGAAGTACAATTTTGTTTAATTCTTAGATACTGAATAAAGGAGATACTATTAAGGAGGGGCTTAGGATAAGCGTTTTGAGCATGAACGATAATATTACCCGAGGATGGTTTTCTATACAGATCTGAGTGACTATTGCCATCAGAATCTAAATGTATCTGAAGATCTAAGAAGTTTATTTTCAACTGACTGCATTCCATAGTGAATTTTAAATTGTAATTGTTGACTGCTAAAGAGTCAACAAACATGCTGAGTTTATCTCGAGTACCAGACCAAAAGAAAAGTACATCATCAATGTATCGAGGCCAAGAAATTACCTTAGACAATAGATACGATGGCTCAAAATTTGCAAAAAGTTCCCTTTCCCACCCCCCAGGTACAAGTTGGAATGTGAGGGTGCACATTTGGTCCCCATAGCCACACCTTTCGCCTGGAGGAAGTGGGATAGGCCAAACATAAAATAATTGCGTGTGAGTATGAATTCTAATAGCCGCAGGACAAAGCGACTGTATGCATCAAATTTGGAACCTCTTTCATGAAGTTGCTTTCCAATTACCTCAATGCCTTTATGGTGTGGAATCGCGTTGTATAAACTTTAAGCATCCAAGGCTACCAGCCATGAATTTTGAGGTAATTGTTTGTCTTCTAGGATATGTAACAAGTATATGGTGTCGTTGACATAAGAAAACAAAGAGGTAACATGGAGTGCCAGGTATTTGTATACCAAAGCACTCGCATTTTCTGTGAGACATCGACATCCCGATACAATCGGTTGGCCAGGAGGGTTATGTAGTGATTTATGACGTTTTGGCCAAGCATAAAATGTAGGGGGTTTGGTTCTATAACATTTAGAAATTTCCAGGTATTAATTATCCATAGTCCCCTGTTGATAGGCTGAGAAGATTATTTTGTAATATTCTGAAACAAAATTGTTTATTAAGGATTGTGCTATGGGCCTATACCAGTCCTTATTGTTAAGGATGTCGCGGCACATACATTCATATGCCACAATCGGCACCTTTCAGGGGGGAGGGGGGTGCAGTTACCTGGATGATCCAGGTATCTGCACCCACTTCCGGGAAGACCGCCGCAGACCCCCGCAGACGCCCCACATGGGAAACACACAGTTCCCAGGACACAGGGACCAGAAGAGACGCACAGCGCAACTCGCGCATGCGCAGTAGGGAACCGGGCAGTGAAGCCGCAATGCTTTACTTCCCGATTCCCTGAGAGAGGATGGCGGCGGGGGCAGCAGCGAGACGAGCGATCGCTTGTCATCTGCCACCGACATCGCTGGACCAGGGGCGGACTGACAACTCATGGGGCCCCCGGGCAACAGAAGATCATGGGGCCCCCTTGGTCTCCACACTCAAGCCAAACCTGCACAGGGAGACACTGGAGAGAGAACATACACACAGGGGGACACCAGAGGGAGAACGCACACACACAGGGGGGGACACTGGAGGGAGAATGCACACAGGACACTTACACAGCACACAGGGGGACATGCACACAGGACATGCACACAGCACACAGGGGGACATGCACACAGGGGGACATGCACACAGCACAGGGGGACATGCACACAGGGGGACATGCACACAGCACAGGGGGACATGCACACAGCACAGGGGGACATGCACACAGCACAGGGGGACATGCACACAGGACATGCACACAGCACAGGGGGGCATGCATACAGCACAGGGGGACATGCACACAGCACAGGGGGACATGCACACAGCACAGGGGGACATGCACACAGGGGGACACACACAGCACAGGAGGACATACACACAGGACACTTACACAGCACAGGGGGACATGTACACAGGAGGACGTGCACACAGCACAGGGGGACATGCACACAGGAGGGACATGCACACAGGGGGACACATGCACACAGCACAGGGGGACATGCACACAGCACAGGGGGACATGCACACAGCACAGGGGGACATGCACACAGGACATGCACACAGCACAGGGGGACATGCACACAGGACATGCACACAGCACAGGGGGACATGCACACAGCACAGGGGGGCATGCACACAGGGGGACACACACAGCACAGGAGGACATGCACACAGGACACTTACACAGCACAGGGGGACATGCACACAGGGGGACACGCACACAGGACACTTACACAGCACAGAGGGACATGTACACAGGAGGACGTGCACACAGCACAGGGGGATATGCACACAGGAGGGACATGCACACAGGGGGACACATGCACACAGCACAGGGGGACACGCACACAGCACAGGGGGACATGCACACAGGGGGACACTCACACAGCACAGACGGACACGCACACAGGAGGGACACGCATACAGGAGGACATGCACACAGCACAGGAGGACATGCACACAGGACACGCACACAGGGAGACATGCACACAGGACACACACTTACACAGCACAGGACATGCACACAGGACACTTACACAGCACACAGGGGGACATGCACACAGCACAGGGGGACACGCACACAGGAGGACACACACACAGGACACACACTTACACAGCACAGGACATGCACACAGGACACTTACACAGCACACAGGGGGAATCGCACACAGGGGGACATGCACACAGGGGGACATGCACACGGGAGGACACGCACACAGGGGGACATGCACACAGCACAGGGGGACATGCACACAGGAGGGGCATGCACACAGGGGGACACATGCACACAGCACAGGGGGACATGCACACGGGGACATGCACACGGGGACACGCACACAGGGACACTCACACAGCACAGGCGGACACGCACACAGGAGGACACGCACACAGGAGGACACGCACACAGGAGGACATGCACACAGGAGGACATGCAGACAGGAGGACATGCACACAGGGGGACAAGCACACAGGGGGACACGCACACAGGACACACACTTACACAGCACAGGAGGACATGCACACAGAGGGACATGCACACAGGACATGCACACAGCACACAGGGGGACATGCACACAGGGGGACATGCACACAGCACAGGGGGACATGCACATAGGGGGACATGCACACAGCACAGGGGGACATGCACACAGCACAGGAGGACATGCACACAGCACAGGAGGACATGCACACAGCACAGGGGGACATGCACACAGCACAGGGGGATATTCACACAGCACAGGAGGACATGCACACAGGACACTTACACAGCACAGGGGGACATGCACACAGGACACTTACACAGCACAGGGGGACATGCACACAGGACACTTACACAGCACAGGGGGACATGCACACAGGACACTTACACAGCACAGGGGGACATGTACACAGGAGGACGTGCACACAGCACAGGGGGACATGCACACAGGAGGGACATGCACACAGGGGGACACATGCACACAGCACAGGGGGACATGCACACGGGGACACGCACACAGCACAGGGGGACATGCACACAGGGGGACACTCACACAGCACAGACGGACATGCACACAGGAGGGACACGCACACAGGAGGACACACACACAGCACAGGAGGACATGCACACAGGAGGACATGCACACAGGAGGACACGCACACAGGAGGACACGCACACAGGGGGACACGCACACAGGGGGACATGCACACAGGACACACACTTACACAGCACAGAACATGCACACAGGACACTTACACAGCACACAGGGGGACATGCACACAGCACAGGAGGACACGCACACAGGAGGACATGCACACAGCACAGGGGGACATGCACACAGCACAGGACATGCACACAGGACACTTACACAGCACACAGGGGGAATCGCACACAGCACAGGACATGCACACGGGAGGACACGCACACGGGAGGACATGCACACAGCACAGGAGGTCATGCACACAGGACACTTACACAGCACAGGGGGACATGCACACAGGACACTTACACAGCACAGGGGGACATGTACACAGGAGGACGTGCACACAGCACAGGGGGACATGCACACAGGGGGACACATGCACACAGCACAGGGGGACATGCACACAGGGGGACACTCACACAGCACAGACGGACACGCACACAGGAGGGACACGCACACAGGAGGGACACGCACACAGGAGGGACACGCACACAGGGGGACATGCACACAGGACACACACTTACACAGCACAGGACATGCACACAGGACACTTACACAGCACACAGGGGGACATGCACACAGCACAGGAGGACACGCACACAGGAGGACTTGCACACAGCACAGGGGGACATGCATACAGCACAGGGGGACATGCACACAGGACACACACTTACACAGCACAGGACATGCACACAGGACACTTACACAGCACACAGGGGGAATCGCACACAGCACAGGACATGCACACAGGAGGACATGCACACAGGGGGACATGCACACAGGAGGACACGCACACGGGAGGACATGCACACAGGGGGACATGCACACAGGACACACACTTACACAGCACACAGGGGGACATGCACACAGGGGGACATGCACACAGCACAGGTGGACATGCACATAGGGGGACATGCACACAGGACATGCACACAGCACAGGGGGACATGCACACAGCACAGGGGGACATGCACACAGCACAGGGGGACATGCGCAGGGGGACATGCACACAGCACAGGGGGACATGCACACAGCACAGGGGGACATGCACACAGCACAGGGGGACATGCACACAGGACAGGGGGACATGCACACAGGACATGCACACAGGACATGCACACAGCCAGGAGGACACTGTGGGATGGAGGGACCCGGGGCCCATGCATCTGTCTGTACCCCCCCCCCCCCCCCATCACGTGTGGCGGCCCCCTGGTGTCTTGGCTTCACTCACCGAGTCACTGGATGCTGAGCCTGAGAAACTTCTAACAGCGCGCTGCTCCCCGCCGGCCCCTCCACTCTTTTCGTCGGTCCCAGGTCAGGTGATGTCACGATGCATACAGTACAAGCACCTGGCCTGGGATGGACGGGGGAAGGAGGGGCCGGCGGGGATCAGCGCACAGTTAGCATCTACATCGCGGCATGTAATTCAGCCGCTGCAAGTGGCCTCTCATATGGCCGAGTCCGGGTCCCTAATGTCTGCGGGCTGGTCAGTCCGCCCCTGCGCTGGACCCTGGGACAGGTTTGTGTGATTTTATTAAAAGTCAGCAGCTGCAATATTAGTAGCTGCTGGCTTTTAATATTTTTTTTTTTAGGTGCAGAACCACTTTAAAGTCCATAGATGGGCAAAAAGTTAATCCAAGTTGTAGTACCTCAATTTGATAATTTGTTAGATATACTGATGACAGATTAACAACATCGAGACCTACATTTCTTGATTGTCCGACATGATTGGAGGATTCGCAAGAGAAGTCTGAAGAGTATGGCGCAATTTTCGGATCGATTGACTGGGTGCTATTGGAGAACATAGACATGGTGGATGTGGAGCAATGACATTGGGTGCAGAAGGTAGTGTAGACTGTGCACAAGAGAAAGAGGTGGATGTTTTAATATATATATATATATATATATATATATATATATATATATATATATATATATATATATACTCTGCATTATATTTAGTGTAGATTAGATATTCAGTGTAGAATCTATATTCAGACAGTGTAGTATATATAGTATAGTGTATTGAAGTGGTTAAGGAGAACCCTGCGCCAAAAAAAAAAAGGCATGGGGCCCCCAAAATCCATACCAGGCTCTTCAGGTCCCCTCCAAAGCACCTTGTCCCCATGTGGATGGGGACAAGAGTCTCATCCCCACAACCCCTGCCCAGGGGTTGTGGGGGTCTGCAGGTGGGGGGCTTATCGGAATCTGGAAGCCCCCTTTGACAAGGGGCCCCCCAGATCCCGCCTCCCCTCCCCATGGTAATGCTTATGGGTTACCCCTACTCATTCACCAAAAAATGTCAAAAAAGTAAAAATGACAGGAGACAGTTTTGGTCAATTCCTTTATTAAACAAAAGTGTCCCGCAATGTCCATTCATCTTCAATCACGGCGCAGACGGTCCCAAAAAAAAAAAAAAAAAAACCGGAAAAACTCCGTCCCCACGACTGCCATCTTTTTGCTTTGACAGCTGTTATATAGTCAAGGGTGAGGCCACCCGGTGACAGCACTGAAGACAGCTTGAGCACCTTTTATTTTTATTTTATACAGGAAGAGGAGAGTAACCCAAATATAAACAACATAGATACACTTTAAAGAGGAAGTAAAGGCAAAAAATGTTTTTAAAAAAAAACACACCCTGCAAGGCAAAAGGCATAATGAGCTAGTATGCATAGCTTACTAGCTCATTATGAATAACTTACCTGAGAACGAAGCCCCCAAAGCGGTCCTCCGTCTTCCTCTTCGCCGCTGCCATGTATCCCAGAGCGACTTCCGGGTCTCGCGGCTCCAGCGCTGTGATTCGCCGGAGCCGCAATGACGTCACTCCCACGCATGCGCGCGGGAGCCGACACTCGCGGCACATCGCCGCGATCTGCGGCCTCCCCAATGCGCCTGCGTGCCGCTGTCTATGGCGCATGCGCCGTATACAGCGGTGGCTGTCTTCGGGTAAATATCTCCTAAACTGTATAGGTTTAGGAGATATTTCTTAGACCTACAGGTAAGCCTTAATCTAGGCTTACCTGTAGGTCAAAGTTGGTTGTAAGGGTTTACAACCACTTTAAGGAAAACTTGGTACATATTTTGATTTTAGCATTGTTGCCTGAATAGTATTAGCTCACTGATTTCTTTCACCCGCTGACTTCAATATATATATTTTTTTTAATCATAATTTTCTGCACATTTTACCCTGTTTTTGTATTAAATAATTGATGAGGGAACCTGCAATGGAGAAATCCAAATCCACAGCAAACAGCTGCTTCATCTTTGAAGACCATACCGAAAAGTCAACACAGGAGGTCTATTTTTCTTATAAATTCAGCACACTTGTCATACCTCACCAGATCACGCTGTATCACTTGTTAAAACTTTAATATGACACTGGAATTGGAATCAAATTCCCCAGCATGACTATAGACAGTAAATTGCAGCAGGAGTTTTAAATTCTTCCGTCAAGTTATCTGTAACAGCGAGTTCAGTACGAAGAGCGGGAAAGTTCAGAGTCACGTCTGATGACTGTGTGGAGCAGACAAACAGAATGCTGAAAATACGGACCCAAAAGAGTAAAGAGCAATTCTCTGATTGAACTAATCGAAAAGGGAACCTGGGAACATTTATTTTGTTATTCAGGGTTTTGCCTGCACCGTTGATCCTTTAGCAGTGTGCAGTTGTAGTTTGAGGCACTTAAAGTTAAACTAAACTGTATGTGCTTACAACAAACTAAAAACGATATTTAATGCATTTTAATATTCAAAGCTAACCCCCCCCCCCCCATCCATCCATGTCTCCATGCTTTATTTTGTTAAGACGTCACTTTGAAAAACACTCCCCCTAGCATTTCTAGCCATGGCCATCTTGAGTAAGGGCTTATGATTCATTTAGCATTTTCTTCCAGGAATCCACCTGCCCTTATCTCAGGCATTCAGGCAGGAGAGTGTGCTTAGCTAAAAAAAAAAACCTCCTCCCCTCTTCCAGATGAAAGAAAAAAATGCGCGTGAAGACTCCTAGGATGTATGACATCATTTTGTCCTATGTCAGAAACCAGGAAGCAGCAGATGTAATGTCAAATAAAATTTGTACCAAATAAATATGATATACCTTCATATCTTTTTTTTCTACTGCTAGCAGCTCAGGGATTAAAAATAGATAAAGAGTAACCACACTTTCGTGAGGGGAAAAAAATAGCAAATAAAGAAAAATTAATATAGCACATATGAAAAAATTACCTTTCATTTTCAATCTGCAGCCACTGTCATTTTCTGAGAATACATTGTAATATGGCTACCTGGAGGTGTTCTGTACACAGAGTGTGTACTGATCACTCCCCAGAAACATAATTTCCTGCTTGTGTGATTGGCTCACCGATTTTCCCAGAAGTCTACCTAAGATACAAGTCAGATTTCAGGCATCCCCTGCAGCAAAAATGTCATTTATGGAGAGATATTTTCAATAGGAACACGTCTAAAGGGATGCAGGCCCAGCAGATTTCCTCCTTAGTGTCCTGCAGCTGCACACCTGACAGTTAATTATGAAACCACTCCCATTAGACCCACTCAGTACAGAGACACAGACAAACACACAGGGATTTCTTCAGAACAAAAAGGTAGGAATCTGCAACAAAGTTTGTTATAATCCTTGCAATGTACAGAGATCACCCAGAGGAGAATGTTTTTTTCTCAACAAAAGTGGAGTTAGGCTTTAATGTTGATTGAGGGCTGGTCCACATCAGTCGCTGTACTGCAGCACAGTGGCTGATGTTCGGTGTTATCTGGCTGAGATTAGTGCGGTGATGATGTGCTGAGCTCGGTGGATCGAATGGTTTCTTTTTTTTTTTAGCAAAAAAAAAAAGTGTCAGAGACATCTCATGAAGTTCAATTGCCAGCTGCGTGGTCTTATAGTAGAAAAGATATTTTGCCTTGCACATGCAGTGACACTGCGCTGGAATAACCACCAAATGCAGTCCCACCGCATCTGGTGTGAACCAGAACTGAGAGAGTTTAGTTCTGCTTAATAGGAAGCTATAGTGTGTTTTAAGCATTTTGAGATATAGTGTAGAACTAAGGGTAAACCCTTTCTATTTTCATTTTGAATAGAGAAAGGAAGGGTTATAACCCCTGGTTAGTTTGCTTGCCATATGTGTCCCATTGAGGAGATTTACCTTCACTTCCTGCCCCATAGCTCAAACTGGAAGTGAAAAGAAATTCCCAGGGAATCCCAGGTTGTCACCAAACACAGTGTCCTCATCAGGGCTGCTGTTAAAATCACGGTGCCCCATACAGCATACCTCAGCTACAGAAAAGAACCCTTGCTCTCTGTGTTGAAGCAGTGATCTCTCTGCAGAGGTAAATCTCCTCAATGAGTAAGATCCAGAACTCACCAATCAGCAAGAAGCTTGACCTTTTCTCATTGCAGAGCTATAGGTCTGACTCAGTAGGGTGTGTTGGGTCCCTGCAATGAGACCACTGCCTTCCTTGACAGGGCAAAGGTCCACTTTATCCATAACTTAAAAAGTTTCACCTTTAGTTATACTTAGTTTTTAACATGAATTTAATCAGTTTTACTTGACTGCTGCTTCCTTTTTACCGTAATTATTGTATTTAACCTACCACTTCCGGACTGGCTCATGCCGATATACGTCAGCACTTTGATATTGTTGTTATGGCAGCAGCTAGTTACCATAAGCCCGGTATCCTCTTCTTCAGTGAGAGGTCTAGTTATAGATAAAAATGGTCTCTGCAGCGGATTCACCGCAAGACCACTTTTATCGGCAGCAGGAGAAGGCCCCCCCTCCCACCGATCTCTGGTGCCCTCCGCTGCTTACTGGAGCCGTCGGTAGCAGCGTAGGCGATTGGGTCCTCTCCCTGGCTTGGTATGGAGATGAGTGAGGGGAAGATGGCCCCCACCATCTGACACAGCCAGCTCTTCTCTATCGGGTGGTTGGATGCAAAAGAACTGGCTGTCCATTTCCATCCGACTGTAATCCGATCCTATTTGCCAGGCAGATAGGGAATGGATCCCCATCTGTCTGTTTTTAGTGTCCTATCTATTAAAAAAAAAATCTAAATTCTTCATCAATTTAGGCCAATATGTATTCTGCTACATATGTTTGGTAAAAAAAAATCCCAATAAGTGTATATTGATTGGTGTGCACAAAAGTTATAGCTTCTACAAACGATGGGCAATTTGTATTTATTTTTTTTTTTGCTAGTAATGCCAGCGATCAGCGACTTATAGCAGAACTGCGATATTGCAGCGGACAGTCGGGACACTAACAGACACTTTTGACATTTTTTGGGGACACTAATACAGTCATCAATGCTAAACATACAGTGGTGTGAAAAAGTGTTTGCCCCCTTCCTCATTTCCTGTTCCTTTGCATGTTTGTCACACTTAAGTGTTTCGGAACATCAAACCAATTTAAACAATAGTCAAGGACAACACAAGTAAACACAAAATGCAATTTGTAAATGAAGGTGTTTATTATTAAAGGTGAAAAAAAATCCAAACCATCATGGCCCTGTGTGAAAAAGTGATTGCCCCCTAAACCTAATAACTGGTTGGGCCACCCTTAGCAGCAACAACTGCAACCAAGCATTTGCGATAACGTGCAATGAGGCTTTTACAGCGTCCTGGAGGAATTTTGGCCCACTCATCTTTGCAGAATTGTCCTAATTCAGTTACATTAGAGGGTTTTCGAGCATGAACGGCCTTTTTAAGGTCATACCACAACATCTCAATAGGATTCAGGTCAGGACTTTGGCTAGGCCACTCCAAAGTCTTCATTTTGTTTTTCTTCAGCCATTCGGTGGTGGACTTGCTGGTGTGTTTAGGATCATTGTCCTGTTGCAGAACCCAAGTTCGTTTCAGCTTGAGTACACGAACAGATGGTCGGACATTCTCCTTCAGGATCTCTTGGTAGACAGCAGAATTCATAGGTCCTTTTATCACGGCAAGTCTTCCAGGTCCTGAAGCAGCAAAACAGCCCCAGACCATCACACTACCACCATCATATTTTACTGTTGGTATAATGTTCTTTTTATGAAATGCAGTGTTCCTTCTACGCCAGATATACTTGGACACACACCTTCCAAAGAGTTCCACTTTTGTCTCATCGGTCCACAGAATGTTGTCCCAAAAGTCTTGGGGATCATCAAGATGTGTTGTGGAGAAATTGAGACAAGCTTTGATGTTCTTTTTGCTCAGCAGTGGTTTTCTCCTTGGAACTCTGCCATGCAGGCCATTTTTGCCCAGTCTTTTCCTGATGGTGGAGGCATGAACGCTGACCTTAACTGAGGCAAGTGAGGCCTGCAGTTCCTTGGACGTTGTTGTGGGGTCTTTTGTGACCTCTTGGATGAGTCGTCGCTGCGCTCTTGGGGTAATTTTGGGCGGCCGGACACTCCTGGGAAGGTTCACCACTGTTCCATGTCTTCGCCATTTGTGGATAATGGCTCTCACTGTGGTTCGCTGGATTCCCAAAGCTTTGGAAATGGCTTTATAACCCTTTCCAGACTGATAGATCTCAATTACTTTCTTTCTCAATTGTTCCTGAATTTCTTTGGGTCTCGGCATGATGTGTAGCTTTTAAGGATCTTCTGGTGGACCTTACTGTGTCAAGCAGCTCCTATTTAAGTGATGCCTTGATTGTGAACAGGTGTGGCAATAATCAGGCCTGGGTGTGGCTATAGAAATTTAACTCAGGTGTGGACAACCACAGTTATAGTATGTTTTAACAAGGGGGGCAATCACTTTTTCACACAGGGCCATGATGGTTTGGATTTTTTTTCACCTTTAATAATAAACACCTTCATTTACAAATTGCATTTTGTGTTTACTTGTGTTGTCCTTGACTATTGTTTAAATTGGTTTGATGTTCCGAAACACTTAAGTGTGACAAACATGCAAAGGAACAGGAAATGAGGAAGGGGGCAAACACTTTTTCACACCACTGTATGCACTGTTATTGTACTAATGACTCTTGCTGAGAAGGGGTTAACATCAGGGGTGATCAAAGGGTTAAATGTGTGCCTAGCCTGTGTTTTACTAAAGTGTGGGAGGTGCTTTTATTAAGGGAAGGCCTAGATCCATGTCCTTGCTTTACAGGAAAACAAGATCAATGTCTTCTCTACCAACAGAACGTCAATCTGCCTTGTTTACATAGGCAGACTGCCATTCTGCCTCTGAACGGAAGGATCGGAGGGTGCTGCCGGACTTCGAGTCTGCGGTACCCACTTATCGGCTCCCGCTGGGAATAATCACAGCGGGAGCGGGCTGCTGGCGGTGCAATAAAATACACCTATCTGCCTGCTCACTGTCTTCTCTGGCATGTAAACTGAGCTGTGCAGCTAAGCTCCCAGCAGGCACAACTCCGCTTACATCACCACCACACTCCCTGTGTGCCAGGATGACTGACTCCTGCACATGTACAGGAGTGACGTCACCTCATGCCGGCCAATAACGATGGCCAGAGTCTGGCACCTAGTAGAAGATGCTGGTGCCATCAAAGGACAGGGACCATTGTAGAAAAGGTAAGTTTAGCTCTGTTTTAGACAGTAGTATGGCCTTACTGCAGCCATACGACTACTGAAAATAACTAAAAAGAAAAAAGAAAAAAAAACAGCACATTTATAAATACTTTATAATTGCTTATATAGCGATACCCTCACTTAAGAGGGCCGCAAGTTTGGTTTGGGCCCTGAGCACAGCTCCGCCAACCCCCCCGGCAATCTGCTCTACCCATTCTGGCACAGTTAGTATCTAGCAATACACATTAAATTGCTTATACTCTAAATATGTGTATGTGCGTGGGTGGATAACTCAGGCTCATAGACAATCTTTGAAAGTATATAACTGACTTTACTTGTTGTTTTTATAAAAGGAATAACATGAATCGAACATTTGGTTTGCAACACATAAGCAGATCCCTGCAGTAACCAGTAATAAAGATAAACAGAGTAATAAGCATAATAAAGTATTGCTATGCAACTCTAGCGCTGCCCTTTTTCAGCTACTTCCCCGCATGGGTAAACTAACACCCAGCACTATCTACCTATGCAGTCAGGCCTGACTGATCTAGATGGAAGTCCAGTGAAACAATATTCGCTAGCAATCTTTCGGTGGTGCACTTGAAGAACAACTTTGTAATCCAAACGAATAATAAAGATAAAGTATCTGTCTTTAAACAGCTCTCACCACCCGGACAAGTCCAAGTCCGTTTCCTCCGCCGATTAGTCTAGGAACAGGAATCCACCGAACTCCGAGTCTTCAATCCTTCTGGTGTACTGCAGCAAGGATGAGAAAATGTCTCTCAGGTGCAGCTAGGCTGGCAGAGGGCTCTTTGGAAAAGAGCACAAGGCCCAGGCTTCAGGCCTTGTGCCTCCAGCAGTTCAGCACAGACCTCCTCTTGCTAGGAGAGGGGGGGTTTCCAAAGAGAGCGAACTGGGCCTCTCCCCCTCCTTATATGCCCTCCCCAATGAGTCTCTGGGGCATAACTCCAAACATCCTGGGAACCAGCGGGGTTCTGGGAACAGTAGTTTTATAGTCCTTAAAGAGACCCCGCTACACACTCCCCCCACTTAAACTCTTTGGTCCCCAAAGATAAACTTTTAACACATATCCTG
Source organism: Lithobates pipiens (assembly GCF_037356315.1). Taxonomy (NCBI): domain Eukaryota; kingdom Metazoa; phylum Chordata; class Amphibia; order Anura; family Ranidae; genus Lithobates; species Lithobates pipiens. Next base: position 65,213,544 of record NW_027507748.1, read on the forward strand.
TACCAATTTTGAAAGTGCAGGGTATGATGTTGGTACAGGGAATTTCCACCAGAACTCAGAGGTGGGATTCCCTGTCCCACAGGTCACATTGGCATGAGTGGCCTGCCTAACTGTGCCAGAGAGTGAGCTGGGGTTGCCCTCCACAAAATGGTCAGTGGAGGGATTAGAGCGTTCAGCACTTCTTCTAGCAGTCACAACAGAGTCCTCAGAGCTCTCCCCCATTTGAGAGTAGGTTAGCTTCTTGGGGGGTCTCACAACTCGGCGAGCTCTCTGTTCTCTTGGGACTTCAGGCTCTACTTCAGGAACACACTCTGACAGCATCACTGGTTCTGGAACATCGGTCCTTTCCTCTTCTGAGTAAATGCTAGGGATATCTTCCCAGCCTTCAGGCACACCACTAGATGGAATGAACTCTGTAGCTTCTGGGTTCAGTGTCCCACCCTGTGTATCCTCAGTAGGTGGGAGATCTATGGCAGAATTTCCTGGAGTTGATGAAGGCCACAGCCACTCAAGCTCTCCTCTTCCACCTTCACCTCGTTGGGAATCTTGTCCATCTCTAACCCGGGAGGTCTGAGACCGAGTGCTGGGTCCCGGGGTATCCAGAATGGAAACAGATTCAGGTGGATTTCTCACTGGAGGTATTCTGACTGCTTCAGTAAGCGGGAGCAAATGATTCCTGTGCCAAGTCTTCAAGGGCCCCACTTTCCCCTCTGGTTTTAACTTATACACAGGCAATCCAGGTAGCTTTCTGCAAATGACATAGGGTTCCGATCTCCATCTATCAGCAAGCTTGTGCTTCCCAGGGATCCCCAGATTGCGTAGCAGTACACGGTCCCCAGGCTGCAGGTCTTGCACTCGAACCTTCAGATCGAAATTCCTCTTGTTGCGGGCTCCCCTTTGGTCCGAGGCCGCCTGAGCTCGTTCATGGGCCAGTTTCAAATTGTGTCTAAGTCGGTCCACATATCCCTTGTGGGAGGTAGCAGAGGCATGGTTTAGGGAAATGCCAAAGGCCAGATCCACCGGCAATCTTGCTTCTCTCCCAAACATGAGCCGGTAGGGGGAGTAACCCGTCACATCACTTGTGGTGCAGTTGTAAGCATGCACCAAAGCTGATATGTGTTGGCTCCAGTGTTGCTTCTTCTCTGTCTCTAGAGTTCCAAGCATGTTTAGTAAGGTCCGATTAAACCTCTCAGGTTGGGCATCTCCTTGTGGATGATAAGGTGTAGTCCTGGTCTTCTCTACTCCCAATGAGTCCAGTAGGTTCCGGATCAGATGACTCTCAAAGTCCCTTCCTTGGTCTGAGTGAATTCTCTGTGGTAATCCATAGTGGACAAAGTATTTTTCCATGAGCACCTTGGCCACAGTGGAGGCCTTTTGGTCTTTGGTGGGGAAAGCCTGGGCATAACGGGTGAAATGATCGGTTACCACCAGAACATTTCCCAATCCACTCAAATCGGGTTCGAGGCAGAGAAAGTCAATGCACACCAGATCCATTGGACCCTGACTCTGTAGGTGGCCCATTGGGGCAGCTTGATGGGGTAGAGAATCTTCCTCTGGATGCATCGTGCACAAGAATGGCAATATTCCTCCACTACTGCCCTCATACAGGGCCAATAGAACCGGCTTCTGACAAGCTGGAAAGTTCTCTCCGCCCCTAGATTGCCATGCTGGTCATGTAAGGCAATTAGTACCGTCTCTCGGTGCTTCTCTGGGAGAAACAACTGCCACTTATCTTCTGAGTTATCAGAGGGGCCCCTTCGGTAGACCACTCCCTGATGTACTTGTAGCTTATCCAACTCTTTCCTCAGCAGGTGAGCCTCCTTGGAAGGGTGATGTCGAAGTCCCTCTGGATTCTCGTTCTCCAAAGCTTCAAGGACCAATCTCCCCATGGGGTCTTCCAATTGGTCATAGCTCAGCTCCTTTCTGGACAGCTTTGGCAGGAGTTCCTCTGCTAGTTGAATTACCCCACAGTAGGGTTGAGGGACTCCCACTGCGGTGACTCCTATCTCCTCTGCTCTGGAGCCCCCTCTTGCTTGGAACTCAGCACCCTGACAGAGTGCTCGCACTCCTTCCGGTGCTACCTGGGTCCAGTCTCCCCAGTCATTGACCATGACATGAGATCTTCGGGACAGGGCATCTGCATCCCTATTTCCAGCCCCTGGTCTGTACTTTAGACTGAAGTTGAATCCGGATAATGCAGCCAACCATCTGTGTCCGGTTGCATCTAACTTTGCAGTAGTGAAGAGGTAGGTCAGAGGATTGTTATCTGTCTTTACGGTAAACTCCGCCCCATAGAGATAGTCCTTCAGTTTGTCTACTACTGCCCATTTGAGGGCCAAGAACTCCAAATTATGAGTGGGGTAGTTCTTCTCCGAGGGAGTCAGGCTCCGGCTCACATAGGCCACTGGTCGCAGCTGCTCTTCATACTCTTGATAGAGCACTCCGCCTAGGCCCTCATGACTGGCATCGACATGTAGCTCATATGGTCTGGTGGGGTCGGCATAGGCCAGGACTGGGGCCGTGGTAAGGCTCCTCTTCAAGGTTCGGAAAGCCTCTTCACACCTTGGGTTCCACTGATCTTGAACCGACTCACCGGCCCTCCTAGGTCCCAAGCCATCCTCTTCTCCTTCAGTCTTGAGCAATTCGTTTAGTGGCTTGGCAATCCGGGCAAACCCATCCACAAATCTTCTATAATAGGAGCAGAACCCCAGGAAAGATCTGAGCTCTGTGACTGTTGTCGGTCTTGGCCAAGAGGTAACTGCCTCCAACTTCTCAGGGTCGGTAGCCACTCCCTTTTCAGACACTATGTGTCCCAGATAGTTCACAGAGGATTGGTAAAACCGGCACTTCTCGGGAGAAAGCTTGAGTCCCTCTTCGCTGAGTCTTCTCAACACCTTCTCCAACCTGGCCTCATGTTCTTCCAAAGTCTTCCCGAAGACAATGACATCGTCCAAGTACACAAGGACTTCTACAAGGTTCATGTCTCCAACGGTCTTCTCCATGAGGCGTTGAAAGGTAGCAGGGGCTCCAGACAGGCCCTAAGGCATTCTGTTGAATTCAAAGAACCCCACTGGGGTTATGAAAGCTGTCTTCTCTCGGTCTTCCTGGTGCATGGGGATTTGGTAGTACCCACTCTTGAGGTCCATTACACTGAACCACTTGGCACCAGACAAACTCTGTAGGGCATCCTCTATTCTCGGTGTGGTATACTGGTCAGGGATGGTCCTCCTGTTGAGAGTCCTGTAGTCGATACAAAGCCTCAACGACCAATTATTTTTCCTGACCACCACTATGGGGGAGGCATAGGGACTTCTAGACTCCCGAATCACACCAGTCTTCTTCAACTCCGCAAGCTGCTCCCTCAGATCCTCCAGATCAGCTAGAGGGACCCGCCTAACCCTTTCCCTGAAGGGTTTGTCTTCTTGGAGGCGGATTCGGTGGGTGGCACTCCTGGCACATCCCACATCAAACTCATCCTTTGAGAAAATCCTCTCCCATCTAGTCAGCTGGGCCTTGGCTCTCTCCTTCCAGGCTCCAGGTAGGTCCGGGTTCTCCATGGAAAGTTTTTCCCAAACATCTCCTCCTTCACCCGTTCCTTTTACTTCTGACCAGCTGACTGGGGCCGCAGTACTCACCTGCCCCAACAGCATCCTGGCAGGGATCTCTATGGGTCTCTCCGTAGGGTTTCTCACACTCACTGGGACTCTTCCTCGAGCCTTCTTCAGGGCCTTGATTGGAATCACTTCCGGTATCACTTCCAGGCCTGAGTGGTCCTCCCGTGGATTGGATTCCAGCATGACAAAGGGGCCAGGCTGCTCCCAGGTAAGCTTCACCGTGGCCCTGAGGCAGGCTACCTCTCCGGGCTGCAGCACCACTCCTTCTCTCCCAAGTCTCCACACCTTCCCTATCCCCTCTCCTGGGGTCTTCTGCTCTAGGACCAACCGTTGGTAGGCTGTCTTCAGCATGGGATGGATATTGGGATCTTGATGGTTTCTCGTCTTCACTAGGGGGGTCAGAAGTCTTCGCACCAGATACGTATTGGTCCCTATGATGAGGGACATCTTGCTGGCCCCGGGCGGTCTAGGACACACAACTGCCAGGGTGTCAAACACTTCTGTTTTCCCCGCCACAGATGGATCGAAGGTCAGCTTTATGGGCAGGTAACCATCGTAGGGGAAACTCTGAGCTCCCAGGCCCCATATCTCCAGCTCTTCTATCTTCTGTATAGGCAAATGGCTCAAGTGCCTATCATAGAAGTCTCTGTACAACAAAGTCACTTGAGCTCCAGTGTCCAGGAGGGCCTTCGTGTAGACTCCTTCCACCTGAATGGAGACAGTGGGGGACGGGCCGACCAATTCTTCTGGGTAGGGCCGGGTTGAGGCCACCCTCTTCTGGGGACCCGCCTTCATCCAGTTGGTTTTTGACTTTATTCTTTTTCGAGCCTGGTATGCATTGACCCTCCCCACAGTAATGGGAGTACAAACCCGCTGAGGGATGTTATTGTTTCTTATTTGTAGACATTCCTTCTGAGGGGTCTGGTTTTCTCTCTTTCTCTTCCTTCTATTCAGTTTGGAGTTCACTGAAAGACATGGGCACCCGGTTGACTCCTTCACCGGGGCCCTCTGGAGTTTCCCGCCGGCTGGCGGTTATCTATCTTCTTCTTCTTGGGACTGGAACATCTACTGGCGAAGTGGCCACTGCCCCCGCAGTTGTAGCATAGCGTCTCTTCTCGGTCTCGAGTGGGGCTTGGTGTTGGTGTATCTGGAAACAACTCCTTCCTAGGACTTGGTTTCTCGGCTCCCCCTTGACCTTTCGCCATCATAGCAGTCAACATCTCCATCACCTGGAACATCTGTAACTTCAAAGTGTCCACCTCCTTATCTCTAGCGGGAGTCATGGCCGGTGTAACTATTGCTACCGGTTGTTTGACGGGCTCGGTGAGATGTTCCCTTTTCTCTTCCAGTAGGGCCTCTTCCTCTCTGATCATTCGGATGAGGTCAGTGTACTCCAAATTCTTCCCATCCTGTCAGGCACGCAGTGTCCATGCAATAGGATCCATGGATTGAGCTCCCCTCAGTACCTGTTGAGCACGGGCCTCATCTACTTTCCCTGGGCTGATCCCCTTCCTTAGGATCATCCTATGCAGGATTTTATCTAAACGTCCCATGTAGTCTGATAGTTTTTCACCTTTCTTCTGGTAGCAATGCTCTAACTGATAAGCAAGCTCAGAGATTTTCTCTGTCCCACCAAACACATTCTGTAATACATCTAGGTACTCCTGCACATTACAGTCTGTCTTGCTCATCTTCAGGTTGCGTACGGCCTCTAGAGCAGGCCCCTTTAGACTTTCCACAATCCTCTGCTTCTTTCTGCGCTCTGGAACTTCCCATTCCTCTAGTGCCTGAGTTGCGCTATCTAACCACTCTTCAAATCCCTCTTCTTCCGAAGGTACAGGTTTCCTCCCTGAAAACATCCGGAGTTTTCTGTACCCCAACATCGGGTAATCTGTGGGATCCTTCTTGTACTGGGCCACAATCTCCCCCAGGACAGCACACAGTTCTGCGCTAAGGGTGGCCGGTGCTGATCTGAGACTCTCGGGTGAGGTACGGGCCGCAGCCTGCGGTGACCCCGTTGGCGATGGCTCCTCCTTTGTTGCGTGCGCCAACCTATAGGATCTGTTGTCTTGTGTCCGTACACAGTTGCGCTTGCAAGCCTCCGGCATCCCATCCCAGTATTCCACTAGCGCGTACTGATATGAGATGTCTGGGTCTGATTTTATCTCCATCACCCATGGTTCATGGTCTGGGGACACTGACTTCATTAACTCCTCTACGGTCTCAGTCGACCATTTCTCCCCTGGGAGGCTAATGACCACTGACTGACTTGGGTCAGCCTTAGCCGCTTCACACCACGCTCTGACTCCCTGTGGGTCCATGCCGGTACCTCGGACGTGTTTACCGCTGTCTCAGAAATCCCGGATTTACGAGCCCCCACGTATAGCGATACCCTCACTTAAGAGGGCCGCAAGTTTGGTTTGGGCCCTGAGCACAGCTCCGCCAACCCCCCCGACAATCTGCTCTACCCACTCTGGCACAGTTAGTATCTAGCAATACACATTAAATCGCTTATACTCTAAATATGTGTATGTGCGTGGGTGGATAACTCAGGCTCATAGACAATCTTTGAAAGTATATAACTGACTTTACTTGTTGTTTTTATAAAAGGAATAACATGAATCGAACATTTGGTTTGCAACACATTAGCAGATCCCTGCAGTAACCAGTAATAAAGATAAACAGAGTAATCAGCATAATAAAGTATTGCTATGCAACTCTAGCGCTGCCCTTTTTCAGCTACTTCCCCGCATGGGTAAACTAACACCCAGCACTATCTACCTATGCAGTCAGGCCTGACTGATCTAGATGGAAGTCCAGTGAAACAATATTCGCTAGCAATCTTTCGGTGGTGCACTTGAAGAACAACTTTGTAATCCAAACGAATAATAAAGATAAAGTATCTGTCTTTAAACAGCTCTCACCACCCGGACAAGTCCAAGTCCGTTTCCTCCGCCGATTCGTCTAGGAACAGGAATCCACCGAACTCCGAGTCTTCAATCCTTCTGGTGTACTGCAGCAAGGATGAGAAAATGTCTCTCAGGTGCAGCTAGGCTGGCAGAGGGCTCTTTGGAAAAGAGCACAAGGCCCAGGCTTCAGGCCTTGTGCCTCCAGCAGTTCAGCACAGACCTCCTCTTGCTAGGAGAGGGGGGGGTGTCCAAAGAGAGCGAACTAGGCCTCTCCCCCTCCTTATATGCCCTCCCCCATGAGTCTCTGGGGCATAACTCCAAACATCCTGGGAACCAGCGGGGTTCTGGGAACAGTAGTTTTATAGTCCTTAAAGAGACCCCGCTACACTTACATTGCACTTGTGCCCAAATTATGGACATCAAACAATTTATATATTAACAGGAGCTTTTAAAAAAAAAAAATTATCTCTGACCTAATAACTAGCTGCTTTCATTGTGAAGCGGTTCATTCTCAAAGACTCACACAGGTGGTCCGTTTTTTTTTTTTTTGACCCATGAGTACACGGATTAAAGTTGACAGCAATACACAGTGTAAGCAGACTTGTGTTCGCCTATTTCCACCCACCTCTGTGTCCAATCAAGGATGTCAGACTAAACTGAAAAAGTTTGTAGTCAGGTCCACTTTTACTGACCAAATCAGAGGCAGGTAGATATAGACTGTCGCAAGTCCACATACATCCACCCCACCCATGGAGGAAAAATCTAAACGCAAATAGATGTTACCTATGTACTGTTCTGATTCAATTTAGCAGGGGTTGGGTTTAGGACAAACAAATTGCAATACACTGTTTCCGTTATCAATGGGACCACAGAACTCAGTAAGTGTCAGTCCACCCAGAAGTGAAATTTATGTTTTCAGGAGGACAGTATTTCTATATCACCACCACTTTTCTCACATTGCTTGAGAATGCCAATAAAGGAACGTTCTCAATGTTTACCAGCCTAAATGTGTACAATCTACAAATCACTGCAGACTAAGTGAGGCCCACAAGTAAATCTCCAATATAACTTTAGAAGAGATTAGTAATTGAGATATAAATTACAAAAAAGAGATGAGATAGAATGGGTTGTATGTCCTTCACTAGACTACTGTGTACAATATCCACTGGCAGTAACTGCACAGCTTATGAGCCCCCGGGTGCAGCAGGCAACAAAATGTTTCTGTTCAATGGTCTCTTCTGTGACCACTTACTTTGCAGTCATTTACAAGAACATGCTTTTACAATCCAGATTATTATTACTGAAAATTGAATCTTTACAGAAGTTGAGGCAATGCAACCAATGCAGTGGCAGCCACAAATCTCTGTCCCTGAGCATTATAGCCCATTATAGAATATTATAGATAAATATACACTCTAATGTCCCTGGTACTTTGAGTTACACTAATGTGTATAGTGCGACTTTTAAAGTTCATATTACCATTTTTAAAGCTGAACTCTGGGCAAACAACTAAATAAACAGATTTAAAACATCTATGTGAGCTGTTTTACCTGGCAAAGGATTTGTATTTCTGTCCATCTATTCCTGAGATTTATGCAGCTCCGCCAAGCAGCACAGTCCTGTCTGACAGGGTAAGAGACCTAATTTGTCTCTGCTGCAGTTCTGTAACAGTTACAGTTCTCTTCTCTTCCCTCACCCTGTAACTGCGCATTGAAAGGAGAAGCAGTAGACTAATGATCTCATCTCTCTGTTACTTTGTTCTCTCCTCCTATCAGTATACCCATTTAACTGCAGCATAACGGTGCCAGGAACCATGAATCAGACTGAAATAGAAAATGTAGTAAAAATCACATCTGTAATGTAATAGTAAAAATATGGTAGTACAGATCAGGAATGTAGTCCAAACATAAGCTAGGGTTTGGAAGCCAAAATGAGTAATCAAACGAGCCAGTATTCAGGAAGCCAGGAAGCCAGAAATTAGCGTAGTCAGAAGCCAAAGATCGGGATCAGTTGGAACTAGACCCCAAGGGACGATTTGTTATACTCCACACCATGATAGACAGATTGGAGCTAGTGGTGGTGGGGCTGTATTTGCCCCCCCCCCTCCACCCCCTCCACTAGCTTACTTAATCAGCTTATTTTTAAAATTTCTGTTTATGCTACAGATAATGTGGTGATGCTGGGAGATTTTAACCTGATCCTGGGTTGGACAGACTCTCATCCAGAGCAGGCTCATCCTTAATCCTTGGTGCTGCTTGTCTGGGCGGAAGCCTCTAATCTTACTGATGTCTGGAGGTGGCATAACCCCTCTCGGAGGGCCTATATGTGCTTTGAAGCTGAACGTGTCCAGTACACTGGAGGAGAGTTTGTGGAGACTGTCCAGGTTCTGGTTGGCTGATTCCAGAATAGCCGAGCCATATAGGTCTGAAGCGAGACAGTATTGGCAGGAATTGGACCATTCGATGTCCCTGATCACATCTTGGGATGCATTTATGGGCTTTACTAGGGGTAGCTTGCAGTCGCATATACATCAGATCCGTAAGGATCTGAGGGAAGAGACCTGAAAGACTGAGGAAAGAGTGACAGCATCAGAGGAGGACTACTCTGAGTCAGGGACTCCAAGGGCATACTCCAACTTCCAGGCAGCGTTGAGGGACGTTCTCCTGTTGTGGACATCAGCCACCAAAACTAAATTTCTACAGCAATCCCAAAGAATCTTTGAACACGGGGAAAAGACTGGTAGTATGATGGCATGGCTGGCGAGGGAAAGCTCCTAACCGGTGACAACCTCGTGCATTTGCGATTGGGATGGTACGACTCTAACAGATCCATCATCCATTAATGACAGATTTGCTTCGACCTGTATGGCTCTCGAATGCGGTGCTCAGACAAAGAACTGATGACATACCTTGACGGGGTGGAGCTCCCCTGCCTGACATCCACATTTAGAGTTGCTTTATCAGCTGGGACCAAATGCTATACCACAACCCTACGGCCCGTATTCAAAATAAATAACACACTGTCCATGCCATTTCCCCTGTCTAGGGGCACCAGACAGGGCTGCCCACTATCCCTTGGATTATTTGCACTAGCCATGGAACCCATGGCAGCTCGCATCAGATCTCCCCCTTTAGTCAAGGAAATCCAAGTCGGTATAATAATAGATAAAATATCCTTATATGCCGATGATACCCTCCTCTTCCTCCAAGACATCTCCTCCCTCCCGCCAGCACTCTAAATAATTGACGAGTTTGGCTCATTCTCGGATATTAAAGTTAATTGGGGGAAATCAATTCTTTTTTCGCTAAACGCGTCGGGCCACCACCCACCAACGAGCACCCCTCTAAACTGGGCATCTGAATTTAAATACCTAGGAGTAAGGATTGGGACTCTGTTATCCTCATACTACAGGTTGAATCTTCAACCATTACTAAAAAACTTCTCACAGAAATGTACAACCTGGAGGACCCTTCCCCTATCACCAGTAGGTAGGATAAATCTAATTAAGATGGTCTATCTCCTCAAATTCCTATACCTGTTTCAAAACGCCCCTCTGATTCCCCCAACCTCGTTCTTCACCAAAATAAAAAGTATAATATCCTCCTTTGTTTGGAACGATAGACCGCCACGGCTGGCCATTGCCACTCTTCAGTTGCCCATCGCCCAGGGAGGCCTATCCCTGCCAGACTTTCAGATCTACTTCTGGGCGGCCGTCCTGGTGACAGTCAGATGGTGGTTCTCCCAACCATGGGACAACCTGGCAGCCATAATGGGTTCCTATTCCTCCCTTAGTAACGTGGTATTCAGGGGGTCGAGATCTTATCCTGGCATTACGGAGCTGATGTGCACAACTATTAATATATGGAATAGGACCAGGACACGTTTCAGCACCCCTGAGATGTTCTCTCCCCATATCCCTCTTTGGGGTAATCCCAACCTGCCACACATGAATACCGTTCCGGACCCCCAAGTCTGGGCAAAGAAGGGTATAATCAAGTTGAAACATATAGTTACAGGGGGTAAACTGAGAACCTTCTCTGATCTTAAAAATACCTACTACCTGCCGGGATGGATGCTGTTTCGATAATACCAGCTTCGCCATGCGTATAGGAAACAGTTCCCAATGCAGCTCATACTGAAATCAGACTCTGTGGTGGGACTACTTACTGCCAAGACCATAGATAAACCCTTCTCCTCTCTTTACTTCCACTTATCTATAGCCCCACTGAAGAAACTTGAAAAAACCTTGGCAAAGTGGAAATTAGATGTCCCAGACCTGTCAGAGGAGGAATGGGAAGCATGTGTATCCCCCTTTGTCACTAACATGATCTCGGCAAGAGACAGATTTATGTAGGTCAAGTTCCTCCACAGAGCCTTCTATACTCCTAGACACCTGACAATTTTGAATCCTAATAATCCGGTGGCCTGCCCTAGATGTGATCAGTGCTCCACCTCATTCTTTCATATGACATGGTCATGTCTTCACCTGGGAGACTATTGGTCGGAGGTAGCTGGTACCCTTAGTCGGGTGACCTCCCTGGAGCTGGGCACAGACCCCACAATGATGCTGTTAAATGTTTTGATTCCAGAATAAGGGGCAAATTTACTAGACTGATTCTGTGCTACGCTACTTTTTATGCCCGCAGAGAGACCTCCCTATATTGGAAGGATGCTGCACCTCCTGGGGTGTCCTCGTGGCACCTGACACTGAACTCGGTGTTGCCATTGTATAAGCTTACTTATGCCAATCGCAACTGCCCTGGCAAATTCTACAAAATATGGTCGGGTTGGATAGATGCCTGGGGCACAGAACTGGCGGACAATCACTAACATCTCACTGCTGGACCTGCCCCCAAATAGTACTCCACTGCTATGCCCTATTGATTGTCTAATCACTGTTTGATCTGTGTGAACTTAGTACAGCATATGAGGTCCCTCCTTTGTTCCCATCCCTCCTCCTACCTCCCCGCCTCCCCCCTCCTTTTCCCCTTATGCCCTCCCCCTACTCTTTTTCTCCTCCCTTGACCTGTCGTCCCCCCTTTTTTTTTCCCCTAGGACCTGTTTTGTTTTAGTCCTGCTGAAGTCTACCACTTCCGTACCCATATCCTCATGTATTGCAACTTAACAGCCCGGCGCATTTTCTGTCTGTCTTAACCACTTCCCACCTGGCCAATGCATATATACGGCCGGGTGGGAGCCGTCTACTTCTGATAGGACGTTCAGGAATGTCCTTCAGAAGTAGCGGGATCGCGCGCGCGCGTGCCCGCGCAGCGGCGCGATCCCGATGTGCTCGTGTCACCCGGACACGGCACATCTCAGATCGGCAGGAGGGCTCTGTGATTGGCCCTCCTGATCACATGATGGCCGTGTCCAATCACGGCCGTCATGTGATGTAAACAAACAGCCGGTTGCTAGGCAATCGGCTCTCTTCTCCTCACACGGAAGTCATCGCTGAGGAGAGGAGAGCAGAACGCTGCAGCTGGCTGATGATCAGTGAGTATGAGCTGTTTTTTACAGCTTTTTACTCACTGATCATCAGTCTAGTGTCAACACACAACACACAACACAGTGTAAACACAGTCCCCACATATGTCCCCAAAACACACATGTCCCCAAAACATACATGTCCCCAAATAATAAAAACACATGTCCCTAATAATAAAAACATGTCCCCCACATATGTCCCACTAAAATCACATGTCCCAATGATTATCTGCACACATATGTACATGATCACCTGCACACATATGTACATGATCATTTGCGTACATATGTCCGTGATCACACAAACCAATTATTATACACTTAACGGAATTTTTTTTTACCAAAAACATGTAGCAGAATACATTTTGGCTTAAATTTATGACAAAATTAGATTTTATTGGATTTCTTTTAAAATAGAAAAAAGAAAATATTGCTTTTTTTCCAAATTTCCGCTTTTTTTGCGCTTATATCGCAAAAAATTAAAAACGGAGTCGTGAATAAATAACACCAAAATAAAGCTCTATTTGTGCGAACAAAATGATAACAATTTCATTTGGGTACAGTGTAGCATGACCGCGCAATTGTCACTGAAAGCTGAAAATTGGGCTGGGAAGGAAGGGGGCGAAAGTGCCCTGTATTGTAGTGGTTAATGTATAGCTCATTTGACCTGTGACGATTTACGTTACATACTCCTGTGAACAAATGTGTATATGCATCGCTTGTACTGTAAAGACTGAATAAACATTTTTCTCTGATTGAAAAAAAAAAAAAAGGATCGGGACCAGAAGGGACGTCAGCCAGGCAAAGTCTTTAAATTGGAGTTCCACCCCCCTGGCAAAAAATTTAAAGTCAGCAGCTACACATACTGTAGCTACTGACTTCTAATATTAGGACACTTGCCTGTCCTGCCCTGTAATCCAGCGATGTCAGCACCTCAGCCGATGCTCTCAGGTGCTGCCGCCACCATTGCCTGTAAGGGAAACTGGCAGTAAAGCCTTGCGGCTTCACAGTCGGCTTGCTACTGTGCATGCACGAATTGCGCTACACTTTCTGAATGGCCCGGTGGTGGGGGAAGGAGGAGAAGGGCCGAACAAACAGGTACCTGCTTCCCCCTCCCCCAATAAAAGGTGCCAAATATTGCACCGGAAGGGGGGAGGAGGAAGATAAGCAGAGCTTCCACTTTTTTTTTTTAACTTACCAGAAATGCTTGTTGCTAGGCACATCGTCCTAATCTGCCTCTTCCTCCTCTGTGGCGATCTTTGGTCTTCTCTCCTCCGTGCGGCGTCTTCTGAGTAATGGGGCGCTGTGTGTTCTGGGAACCGTATGTCCCAGAACACAGCGCGCCCCATTCACAAAGCGCTGCGCGACTCACGCATGTGCAGTAGGAAACGGGCGGCGCCGGGACCCGACAGCCGAGGGACTGGTCAGCCTTGGGCAGCCGACATCGCGGGTGCCCTGGACAGGTAAGTCTGCTTATTAAAAGTCAGCAGCTACAGTGTTTGCAGCTGCTGACTTTTAAATTTTTTTTTTTTAAACTGGCCCTCCTCTTTAACAGGAACTCAGCAGAGACACCCAGGATATGTTGAACAGGGTGAAGGCATGAAAGGAATGAACAAGGCAGTTTGAATAGCCAGAAGAGGCTGGCTGTTGGCTGGACTGATGAGCAGATAATGATAATCAGGTGAGCCACTCTTGAAACAATTATTGCTGACAATTATCTGACAGCTGAGCAGCCTATGCAATGAGAAGGGAGCTGCTAAGAGCCCAGCCCTGACAAACGGCATTTACCTGAAGCTTGTGAAACACTGTATCTACCAACCCTCAATTTTTCCACTCCCCTGCTTGAATTTTGTGAGTGGGAAATGAGGGCTAACGAGTGCAGGCTGCCTCAGAGCGCGGGGGACGGATAAGCACCGCCGGCATGTGCAGGGTTAAATTGGAGCTGTTCTCTCAGTGATCACCCCGGAGAAGAGAGAGGAGAGCAGTCGGCCAGATCATAAGAGCGCCAAGGAACAGGAATCATTGTACCAGGGCTTTGGATATCTTTTTATATCCTTTTGCATCTTTGTAAAGTTTCATTACCTTGTTCCGCAGTTCTTTTGACAGTTCTTTTCTACCTCTTTATGGCTTAGTGTCTAGCCTGCTTAGTGCTCCATGTGAGAGCTAACAATACTCATTGACTATTTATAGGCAGACCTAATCGTGATTTAAAAAGCCACAAATGTGGCAAATTAACCTTTAATTGCCATTTTAAAATGTGTCTGCCACCTTCTGTGTTTGTACCAAGGCCAAACATTCCAAGGTATGAAAACTTTTTACCAGAGCCATTTGGGTGATTTCTGTTATAATTATGATTTAAAAAGGATCCAAAAAACTATTTGATAATAAATGGCTTCATGTGATTGCTATCCTTAAATAAAAGACAGTTTTTTTGGCATGATCAGTCATATTATTGCCAAAATTTCACAATTTCTGTCAGGGTATGCAAACTTTTGAGCACTATATATATATATATATATATATATATATATTTATATATATATATATATATATATATATATATATTAGAGCTGCATGATTCTGAAAATACTGTAATGAGAATCATCATTTTTTTGCTTAGACCATTCTCCTCAAGTTCAAGTTTACTACCGACCCTAAACTGTCCCTCCACATGGTCTCTGCTTGTTAACTTCTGAAATTTACCAGTTCTCCTTGTGTCTGAATTCAAAATCTTACATGGTTTGGTCTAACTCTCATATCATAGTCATACATCTTATTGTAACTTCAATGATGTTTTCTGTTTAGCCATCATTATATGACTGTCATGACCTAAGTTTCAATAAACTTTCTTTAAAAAAAAAAAAAAAAAAGAATAAAGATTACAATTCTCGCAGCATAAAATCTTCTTTCACAGTATACAAAAAAATGGGGCTAACTTTACTGTTTAGTTTTTTTTTTATTCATTGAAGTGTATTCTTTCCCAAAAAATTGCATTTGAAAGACCGCTGTGCAAATACGGTGTGACATAAAATATTGCAATGACTGCCATTTTATTCTCTAGGGTCTGTGCTAAAAACACACACACACGCACACACGCACACACATATATATAATGCTTGGGGGTTCTAAGTAATTTTCTAGCAAAAATTACAGATTGTAATTTGTAAGCAAACTGCTTGCATTTTTAATGTAATATCTGGTTCCGGCAATATGGATGAAAATCATTGAGAAAAATGGCATGGGTAGCCCCTCCTGCCCATTACTAGCCCCTTTGGGTCTTGTACAGATATTAAGGGGAACCATGTACCCAAATTTAAAAAAGGAAAGGCGTAGGGCCCCCAGGCCCTATATACTCAGAACAGCAGTATACAGGCAGTGCAAACAAGACAGGGACTGTGTAGGTTTGTTGTGTTAAGTAGAATCTGTTTGTAATTTTGAACTGGTACATTTTTAAAGTGTAGCTCCAGTCAAAAAATCTATTTTTAAGCTTTTTGGAAAACATAGGGAAGGGTTATCACCCCTGTATGTTTTTTTTTGGCCGTCCGTCTTTTTTCATCTCACTTCCTGTTGTCTCCTTCCGTTTGCAAGTAGGAGACATTTGTAAGTTATAAGTTTGAAAGTAGGGGCCTGCCCTATATGCTCTGCAGAAATGAGGGCCTAAGGTGTTGCTTTGGTGTTGCCACAACACTGTAAGCCTTCAAAGTGACTCTTGGTGGGCGCTGGAGCGCCCTGCTGTGAACGATTATATCACGAATTGTAATTACATGCCATTGTTGAACAGTGGTAGAAAAATTGGGCCTTTGGTGGTTGTGGTGGTGGTGCTGGTGCCACAACACTGGTCCTCACAGTTTCGCAGAAATGGGCCCTGCTGTGAAATATTATATCAAGAATTATAATTACATGCCCCCGTTAAACAGGGGCTGAAAAATTGGGCCTTAGGCACTGGTGCTGGTGCCACGACACTGCAAACTCTCCCATATACTCTAGTTGGAGTGCAGGAATGAGCCCTGCTGCAAAGCATTGCATCAAAAATTGTATTACATGCCCCAGTTAAACAGGGGCTGAAAAATTGGACCTTAGGCACTGGTGCCACGACACTGCAACCTCTCCCATATACTCTAGTTGGTGTGCAGGAATGAGCCTTGCTGCAAAGCATTGCATCAACAATTGTAATTACATGCCCTTGTTAAACAGGGGTTGAAAATTGGGCTGGTGGCATCACCCAGAATGAAAAACGTTCTTCCAAGATATCAGCAGGATCATTGAGGAGGATAGTCAGTCAACATAACAGGCCAGTCACTCAACATCAGCATAGGCAGTCTTGAAGGGATGTGACATTTAAAAAAAAAATATTCGGTTACATCAGCTTCAGGTGCTTGGTAGCTGGTGGTGATCCAAGACTGATTAATCTTTATGAAGGTCAGTCGATCAACCGTGTCGGTGGACAGGCGCACCCTTTGATCGGTTACAAAGCCACCAGCAGCACTGAAGGTGCGTTCCGAAAGAACGATGGATGCGGGACAGGCCAGTAGCTCAATTGCATACTGTGCAAGCTCTGGCCAGTGATCCATCCTCAAGACCTTCTGACGTTGCCCCTAGGTATTCCTGCACCATGTAAATCAGACGCTGGCGATGGTTGCTGGAACCGATGATACCTTGGGGCTGCGGACTAAAAATTTGTCTGAACGCATCGGTCAGACGGCCACCTTCTCCACCACTCCTTCTGTGACTGACTGAAGCCTCAGCAACACGTTTCCAGGACCAGGAGTTTGTAACCTCCCAGTCTCTGGGAACGCTTTGCACAGACCTTTGTGCAAGGTCTCTCGGAGATGTCTCATCATCTGCTCCCTCTGCGATGGCAAGATAAGGTCGGCAACCTTACCCTTGTACCGTGGATCAAGGAGAGTGGCCAGCCAGTAATGGTCCCTCTCTTTGATCCGAAGAATACGAGGATCCTTCCGCAGGCTTTGCAGGATCAGGGAGGCCACGCAGCATAGGTTAGCTGAGGCATTCCGTCCGGAGTCCTCTGGGTCACTAAGGACAACATGATCCACAGCCACCTCCTCTCAGCCACGTAGAAGTCCACAAGTTTCTTGGGACTGTAAATCATCCCCAAAAAGACTGCTGCTGCTGATGCTGAGTGCCAGGCTCCACCTCCATGCTGAAACAATCCTCCTCCTCTTCCTGTGTGATGGGTGGGACAGCAGGAAGACTGTCTGAATAAAGGGGGCCTTGAGAGGCAAGGAAGTCCTCCTCTTCCTGCCTCTGTTCTGCCTCAAGTGCCCTGTCCATTATTACACGCAGCCTATGCTCCAATAGGTGGACAAGAGGTACAGTGTCACTGATGCATGCACTGTCACTGCTCACCATCCTTGTGGCCTCCTCAAACAGTGACAGGGCAGTCCATGCATCCCCGATCATGCCCCACTGGTGTGGAGAAAAAACTGAGCTCCCTTGACCTTGTCCTGGTGCCAAAGTCACACAGGTACTCATTGATGGTGCTCTGCTGCATGTGCAGCTGCTGCAGCATGGCCAACATTGAGTTCCACCTGATGGGCATGTCACATATAAGGCGGTTCTTGGGCAGGTTCAACTGCTTTTGGAGCTCAGCCAGCCGAGCACTGGCATTAAATGATCGATGGAAATGCACACAGACTTTCCTGGCCTGCCTCAGGACATACTGTAAGCCCGGGTACCTGCCCAAGAACCGCTGCACCACCAGGTTAAGGACGTGAGCCACACAGGGCACATGGGTCAGGTGTCCCTGTCGGAGGGCGGAGAGGAGGTTGGTGCCATTGTCACAAACCACCATTCCTGGCTTAAGCTGGCGTGGCGTCAACCACCTCTCGGCCTGCCCCTGCAGAGCTGACAAAATATCTTCCCCAGTGTGGCTCCTGTCCCCCAAACAAACCAGTGCAAGCACGGCATGGCATCTTTTTGCTTGCGTACTTGCGTAGCCCCTTGAACGCCTACGGAGCACCGCTGGTTCCGAGGACAGAGCACTGGAAAAGGCCATGGAGGAAGAAGAAGAGGAGGGGTTTGTTGGAGAGAGGTGTGTCACAACCAGTAGTAGCATTTTGGAGCCGTGGTGGCGGAACAACCTCCAACACTACTGCACCTTGTCCTGCATCCTTCCCAGTTGCCAGAAGAGTGACCCAATGGGCGTGAAAGATAGGCAACATCCCTGTCCATGCCTGCTGGACCATGAGTCAGCAGTAATATGCACCTTACTGCCTCCAGCGAGGCAAGGACATTGCCTTCCACATGCCGGTAGAGAGACAGAATCGCCTTCCTTGAGAAAAAGTGGCGTTTGGGGACCTGCCACTGAGGAACCGCACATTGCACAAACTCACGGAAGGGGACCGAGTCAACCAACTGAAAAGGCAGCAGTTGAAGTGCTAGCAATTTAGCCAAGCTAGCATTCAACTGCTGGGCACGTGGTTGGCTGGGAGTGAACTTCTTTCGACGGTCCAGCAGCTGGGGCAGGGAAATTTGCCTGCTACGATCGGACATGGGTGTACTGCTAGCAGAGTGCCTGCAAGTACTTGGCTGTGACACACCTAATTCTACACCTTCATTCCTCTCAGTGTAGGTTTCAAAGAGGACTGATGGTCTAGTGGGGTTGGAGATCCCAGCTGATGAGGAGCAAGGAGAGCTCCACTTTGTTCTTTGGTGTGGGTCTTTAAGGTACGCTTGCCAACGAGCTGCATGGCAGGTCAAAATATGTCTGGTCAAGCATGTGGTGCCCAAGCGGCTGATGTTTTTGCCACGCGAGATACGCTTGAGACATATGTTGCAAATAGCAGCGGTGCGATCTGATGCACTTGTCTCAAAAAAGGACTTTTGGAATAACACGCAGAGGCTGTGCCCTGCACAGGTGGAGCGGTGTGATTCAGTCGGTGTGCCCCTAAGCTGGCCCCCGGAGGGCATCCTGCCTCGTTGGAGATGTGCCTCCTCCTCCTCCTCTCTCCTATCAGGCACTCACGTGGAGTCAGTGACCTCACCATCCCCTCCCTCTTCATCACTGGAGCAAACCTGGCAGTATGCTGCAGCTGGTGGAAAATGACTGCCAGATTGCTGTCCTTCTTGAGCATCCCCTCTCTCTACACTTACGCTACTGCCTTCCTCTAGCTGGGTATCATCATCAGAGCCTTCAAAACACTGGACATCCTCCTGGAGCATGTACCCAACACTGTGCTCAAACAGTTCGGAGGACTCCTCAGGAGGACATGGTGGGTCTAGGGAAGGAGTGACTGATGATGACATTGAGGCGAGGGAAGAGGATGCGTTGGCAGTTGCTTTGCTAGTACCCTGAGCCTGGGTGAGAGAGGATGAGGACGATGAAGAGGATGAAGAGGGCTTGGTCATCCACTTTACCAAGTCTTCGGCATGATGCGGCTAAACACGTCCAGCTGCCGAAAATAAGGACAAGCGTGTCCCATGGCCACGTGCTGATGATGATGCACCGCGTCCACAACCAGCACTGTTGTCTCTAGACACAGAGCGTGCTTGCCCTCTTTTATTGGCTCGTGACTGTCTGCCTCTGCTTGTTGGCCTTCCAAACATAGTAATGGCCTGCAAGGAGATGGGAAAACCAGCAATTGGGTAGTGTATATTGTGCTGGAGGCACACAACACCCACTAATTCCTGCAGATGGCTGTATTAAAGAACACCAGAAATAAAGGGTAGATACAGGTGTATATTGTGCTGTGCTGGAGACACACAACACCCACTAACTACTGCAGATGCCTGTATTAGAGAACACCAGCAAAAAAGGGTAGATACGGGTGCATACTGTGCTGGAGGCACACAACACCCACTAACTCCTGCATATGGTTGTATTAGAGAAAACCAGCAATAAAGGGTAGATACAGGTATATATTGTGCTGTGCTGGATGCACACAACATCCACTAACTCCTGCAGATGGCTGTATTAGAGAACACCAGCAATAAAGGGTAGATACAGGTGTATATTGTGCTGTGCTGGAGGCACACAACACCCACTAACTCCTGCAGATGGTTGTATTAGAGAACACCAGCAATAAAGGGTAGATACAGGTATATATTGTGCTGTGCTGGATGCACACAACATCCACTAACTCCTGCAGATGGCTGTATTAGAGAACAATAGCAATAAAGGGTAGATACAGGTGTATATTGTGTTGTGCTGGAGGCACACAACACCCACTAACTCCTGCAGATGGTTGTATTAGAGAACACCAGCAATAAAGGGTAGATACAGGTATATATTGTGCTGTGCTGGATGCACACAACATCCACTAACTCCTGCAGATGGCTGTATTAGAGAACAATAGCAATAAAGGGTAGATACAGGTGTATATTGTGCTGTGCTGGAGGCACACAACACCCACTAACTCCTGCAGATGGCTGTATTAGAGAACACCAGCAATAAAGGGTAGATACAGGTGTATATTGTGCTGTGCTGGATGCACACAACATCCACTAACTCCTGCAGATGGCTGTATTAGAGAACAATAGCAATAAAGGGTAGATACAGGTGTATATTGTACTGTGCTGGAGGCACACAACACCCACTAACTCCTGCAGATGGTTGTATTAGAGAACACCAGCAATAAAGGGTAGATACAGGTATATATTGTGCTGTGCTGGATGCATACAACATCCACCAACTCCTGCAGATGGCTGTATTAGAGAACAATAGCAATAAAGGGTAGATACAGGTGTATATTGTGCTGTGCTGGAGGCACACAACACCCACTAACTCCTGCAGATGGCTATATTAGAGAACACCAGCAATAAAGGGTAGATACAGGTGTATACTGCGCTGGAGGCACACAACACCCACTAACTCCTGCAGATGGCTGTATTAGAGAACACCAGTAATAAAGGGTAGATACAGGTGCATACTGTGCTGTGCTGGAGGCACACAACACCCACCAACTCATGCAGATGGCTGTATTAGAGAACACCAGCAACAAATGGTAGATGCAGATGTATACTGTGCTGTGCTGGAGGCACATTACACCCACTAACTCCTGCAGATGCCTGTATTAGAGAACACCAGTAATAAAGGGTAGATACAGGTGTATTCTGTGCTGTGCTGGAGGCGCACAATACCCACCAACTACTGCAGATGCCTGTATTAGAGAACACCAGTAATAAAGGGTAGATACAGGTGTATACTGTGCTGTGCTGGAGGCACACAACACCCACCAACTCCTGCAGATGCCTGTATTAAAGAACACCAGAAATAAAGGGTAGATACAGGTGTATACTGTGCTGTGCTGGAGGCACACAACACCCACCAACTCCTGCAGATGCCTGTATTTGAGAATACAAGCAATAAAGGGTAGATACAGGTGTATACTGTGTTAGAGGCACACAACACCCACTTTAACTCCTGCAGATGCCTGAGAAAAGAACACACTATCTCTGCCTATCCTGCTCTCTCCCTGCACGCCGGAACACACTACACAAGGCCGCCACGCTGGTGGCCTTATATAGTGTGGGGCATGTACTAAACCCCCTGAGCTATAATTGGCCACAGGCATCCTGCCTGTGGCCAATTATGGCTCTCTTCGCTGCCGGCGCTATGATTGGCCAAGCATGCGTGGTCACGGTGCATGCTTGGCCAATCATGAGCCAGCAAGGCACTGCAATGGCGTAGTGCATTGTGGGGCGTGAGCTCCACACGAATTTGGCGTGAACGGCCCATAACGTTCAGTATTCGCCAAACGTGCGAACAGCCAATGTTCGTGTCGAACATACTTTCGACTCGAACACCAAGCTCATCCCTAATCCCAGATATAAATTTTCACTAATGTTACAGATTGTTACAAGTACTATTACACAAAAGTGCTGATTTACGTATATCAATTGCCAATGATATCATACAGTAATACTGGTGTCACTGGAATCCTGTAACTACCAGACCTGAAGGGCCTTCTATCCCCATCCCTTTGCTTACATGGCTGATTTCCAGTCATGTAAGTGAATGAGGTCGGTAATGTCGCTGTTAGTTAAGGACTTTTTGGTCCCTGCACCTGCAGGCATCTCTAACAACCAGAGATTCCAGAGAGGCGATTCAGTTCGCATTGTGCGCTATACAAGTATTTCATTCGTTCATTCATTAAAAGCAGGAACCGGTCATGTTTCGGTAGTAATATCACTATTATGCATAAACAAATGGGTTTTTGAAGTGAACATTAGGTGTATCCCTACTGCTATGGCTGATCTGTCCTGAAAATGGTTTGTTAGTTGCCTGGCTGTCATGATAAACTTTGTGCATGGGTACTTTTTGTGATTTGGAAAAAGTATGCAGATAAGGACTTATGGCTATATTTGTAGTGGGCAAGGCCATCTTGGCCTCTGTTTAATCTTCAACTGCCATGATGCTGCACAGACGTGACTCTCCGTCTAGGACCCACCAGCAGAGGAGATGTTCCCATTCCTCCTCCAAACAGAACCCACCGCCGTGACAGCCGCTCTGAGTCACGAGTCCCGGAGGGCAAGTCACTGTGTGATTCATGTTATGCCCAGGCAATCGGGGGAAAAAGAGATGGAAAACCAACAAATGGAGTCTCTTGTTAAGTGTGTGGTGCAGCAATTCCTAAAGGAGTGGGATACTGGGAGAGAGATGGAAAGAACCATCTCTCTCCCAGTGGAGAAGATCCCAGTCATCCAAGGGAGAATCTCACAGGCTCTGAGCTCCTCATGCCTAAAGGCCTCATAGTGCCTAAAAATTATTTGCACGATGGACTCTACAACCCCCATGGTCAAATGGTCCCTGTGGAGGTTACGCCTTTTCCAGACAGGGTTTCTCTTCCAGTGGAGCTCAGGGGACGACAATCAGTCCATTCACATAACCTCAATGATGAGGTTCTGGTGGCTTCAGTGAAGAAATCTGATCACCTGCCACTCCACTGCCCCTTCTCATGGGTCACAGTCACGACCGATGCAAGCAGTGCTGGTTTGGGAGCCCTTTGCGGGTCAGAACTTGCTCAAGGCAAGTGGAATGCATGTCTTCACAACCTGGGCTCAAACAACTGGAACTATGGGCAGCCTGGTGTGCCCTTCAATTTTTCACTCATCTCCTGAAAGGGGGGTCAGATTTACTGAAAATGGACAACACCACAGCGGTGTCTTATGTGAAGAGGCAAGGGGGTACTTGGAGCTCCACACTTCTCCAAGAAGTCGAGCCCATTATGTCCTGGGCTCAGAAAAACCTGACCAATATTTCAGTATTCTTTGTTCCCAGAGTCCAGAACGTCCAAGTGGACTTCCTGTCTCGCACACAGTTAGACAACAACCAATGGTTGTCTTCATGTGCAGACATTCCAATGGATCCTGTCTTTGGGAGTCAATCCTGAAGTAGACCTATTTGCATCCCCCTGCAACTTCAAAATCAAGAAGTATTACATTCGGGGCTGTTGCAGCCAGGCCTTCGGAGTAGACATACTGACAGATCAGTGGAGCTTCAACAGGGCATACGCCTTTCCCCTGCTTCCGATCATCCTCAGGTTCTTATGGAGACTCCAAGCGGAAGCAGTCGAGGTGGTAGTGATTGCACCTTACTGGCCGAACAGGCCATGGTCTCCCCTCCTGACCCAGCTCAGCTTCCGGGACCTGGTGCCTCTTCCTGCCAGGCTGGACCTTCTTTCTCAGAGGGCAGTCCTGCACTCGTGTCCGGCGTCACCAAGACAGATGGTCTGGTTCTAGAGAAGGAAAGGCTGGAATCTTTCAGGTGCTCTTCAAGAGTGATTTCCACCTCCATGAGCTCAAGAAAAGCTAGCACGAATAAAGTCTATGAGAGGATATGGGTCAAGTTCATTGAATCCTCACCCTCTATGGACAGATTGTTAAGGGATCCAGGAGTCCGGGATATCCTCGGCTTCCTCCAATCCGGCCTAGATCTTTCTCTATCCATCAGCTCTCTAAGAGTTTTTTCTTCAATATTGTCTGTCTTGTTTTGTTTATAGCGCAAAAAATATAAAATGGCAGAGGTGATCAAATACCATCAAAAGAAAACTCTATTTGTGGGGACAAAAAGGACATACATTTTATTTGAGTACAGTGGCGCACAATTGCAGAATTGTTAGTTAATTTAACGCAGTGCCGTATCGCAAAAATGGCCTGGTCATGAAGGTGGAAAAACAGGGGTAGGGAACCTATAGCTCTCGAGCGAGATGTGGCTCTTTTGATGGCTGCATCTGGCTCTCACCTCTCAATCCGCGGATTGCATGGTGTGCCCATCCCTGGATTGAGCCCATAGGAAAGGCCGCAGCTTCGGCCTAGCTCCGGAGCTGTGGCCATCTTGGTACACCCAGCGGCGGCCTAGGTGATCGGCGTGCTGACTTCATCATCACCTGCCTCAACTTCTTGTGGATCTGCCTGCCTGTGTAGTGGTAAGCAAGCAGACAATCGTAGGGGAGATGACGTGGATATTATAGTTATAATTGAAATTAGTTGATTAATCGATTAAAAGAAAAAAAAAATAGTTTTAAACATATTGTATGGCTCTCGTGGAATTACATTTTAAAATATGCAGCGTTCATGGCTCTCAGCCAAAAAGGTTCCCTACCCCTGTGGTAAAACCTTCCAGGGCTGAAGCGGTTAAACTGTTTAATTGATGGGTTTACTTTAATATGGCAGGTAGTGTGGAGGGGTGATAAACTCCTGGACCTGTATTTACACAGGTTTTATACTTTTGATGTTTTAACAATATTGTAGTAATACAATTTTGGAATATTTTTTAGATCAAATACCCCCAACAGGCCTTTGAAGTAATTGCAGTCAGCATCAAGATAGTTGCAATGAGTTTATTTGAAATTTATGTAAAATTACTATGTATCTGTTTTTGACACATTATGGAGATGTGGACTGTGCTCCAAGAAACATGTTGATCTGTACAGATATTATATTATTGATATCATGTGATCTCAAAAATCCTACCTAGATCAAGTTTCCTTTTTCATCTATTTTTCATCTATTTTTCCTTTTATATCAAACAGTCATGTAAATTTATATAGTGGGTGCCTTAAAAATGTTTGCCCAAAAAATCTTAACACTTTATTCTGTTGTTTGGGGTTCAGCTATTTTGCCTATTACCAGCTTTCTTTCAAGTTTTTTAAACTGAAATAAAATGATCAATATTAGTTTATTGTTAATATATTTTTATTTATTCCAGAGTTCCTCCTTAAACTCAAGAAGACCCATAACAATGATTATTTGCATAATAATAAATGCGGTGCAAGCAAGAGTAAATCAGATTACAATATTCACAGAAGCCTCCAAACTTTCTGCCGCAATCATTTGTTTGTACTCTGGTCTCCTCCTAATTCTGGCATTAGGGAGATACAAAGGGAACATTTCAGAATAGAAACCCAGGCTTAGTTACATTTAGCTGTGAAATATAATATATATTCAGTTTTCCTAGCTGGCTTCTAAATTAATGATATGGCAAGATAACCTGAGAATAATGTAGTAATATAATTATTATGTTTATTCTTCAAGATGATAATTTTATAAGCGATGTGAATTCATCATTGAAACACTCCGTATTCTACTTTGTTATGTTCCACCAATTATTTCTCAATGTTTAGATTAATATTGCAAGCTATACAAGAAAGGAAGAAGTGGCGGAAACAATTAATATTACTTTAGACAAAATAAAGGAGAAAAATGCATGTGCAGAACTTTCTCAATGTTGAATGAAAATCCAATTCCAAACGGCAAGTAAGAGATTTTGATAATTTTATAGAGCCCAAGTATAAGTCTATAAAATACTTTACCAAAAGTTTATATGGATGTAGTGCTCACCCCCTAAAGGGCCTGCTGAGGGGTCCCAAGAATATTTCTCAAACTAGTGTCTTAGCAGCCAAGCACATAGTCCCACTCACTCTGTCTCAATAATTAGTATAGGGGTATGCTTTTTATGATGCTTTATTAACCACTTGCCTGCTGGGAACTTTCATCCCCTTCCTGCCCAGGCCAATTTTCAGCTTTCAGTGCTGTCATTCTTTGAATGACAATTGCGTGGTCATCCTGAAATTTTTATAATTTTCTTCACACAAATATGGACTTTTTTTTTGGTGGTATTTAATCACCACGGGGTTTTTATTTTTTGCTAAACAAATGAAAAAAGACCAAAGATTTTGAAAAAAAGAAAACATTTTTCTTAGTTTCTGTTCTAAAATTTTGCAAACAGGTAATTTTTCTCCTTCACTGATGTGCGCTGATGAGGCTGCACTGATGGGCACTGATGGGCACTGATATGCTGCGTACACACGATCGGAATTTCGGCCCGGAAAAGACTGATGAGAGTTTTTCGTCGGAAAATGTGACCGTGTGTATGCTCCATCTGTCTTTTGCTGGCGGAATTCAAGCCAGCAAAAGATTGAGAGCATGCTCTAAATTTTTCGGTCAGGAAAAGTTCCTATCCGAAAATGCAATCGTCTGTGGCAATTCCGACGTGCAAAATTCCTACACATGCTCGGGAACAATTCGACGCATGCTCGGAAGCATTCAACTTAATTTTCTTGGCTTGTTGTAGCGTTGTACGTCACCACATTCTTAATTTCAACGAACATTAGCATGACCGTGTGTATGCAAGGCAAACTTGAGCAGAATCTCGTTGGAAAAGCCATCATATCTTTTTCCGACGAGCAATCCAATCATGTGTACGCCGCAATAGGCAGCACTGGCTGGGCACTTATAGGCTGCACTCATGAGGTGGCACTGAGGAGGCGGCACTGATGGGAACTGATGAGGAAGCACTGGTGGGAACTGATGAAGAGGCACTGATTGGTGCTGATGGGCACTGATAGGTAGCACTAAATGGCACTGGATCTAAATGATGTCTCCCGTGGGACCAGATTCCCAAGTAAATCCCTTGATCAGCTCCAGCAAAGTTCAGTAGAATAAGCCCCTTCAGCTGACGCAGCTGGGACTTCAATGGACAAATGAAGACGCACAGCTGGACTGCCCAGAAGGGCAGAAGCCCTTCAAGCCAGAATCTTCTTCTCCTGGAAATGAACCCCTCTGCTTCATTTGTCAGTCTATTTATGCTCCCTCCCAGTCACCTACTGTGTACATTCCCCAAGGGATTGACTGGGACCACAAATATTTAACTGTAGATTTGACTCTCTGAGTCCACTACATTTCAGAACCATCCAAAAGGCAGGGGGAAGTGGTTAAACACACAACCAGTGAAACTCAGAGCAGACCAGAGCAATCACAAGCAGCCCCACTGATTACAGAGAGGGCTAAAGAACTAAATGTACCTAACCTAACCAGCACCTAACTAGGAGGGTGCTATATCAATATCAAAGTAGTAAAGTAGTAGTAAAGTACCTGTCCCTTGATTGGTAACAATGCACCTGTGTATATAGATGTATAGTTATCTATAATCTATCATTTGAATTATTAACTTTAAATTTACCAATATATGTATACATAATCTAAAGTTCTTTCCTACATTAAGGAATATTACAGTGGAAAGAACTTTTATAGTTTATGAACTCTTTAAATCTCAATATAAGTATTCTACAGGAAATCTCTGACTCCACAATTTGGGATGAGAGGGTTGTGCTAACCTATGTCTAATGAATACAATTAGTTAAGCTTACTTGACGCTTTTAGATAGAAAGTACCGTATTTATCGGCGTATAACACACACTTTTTTCCCCTTAAAAGCAGGGCAAAATCGTGGGTGCGTGTTATACGCCGATCCCCTGTCATTCTGAGCCTCTGGGCGGCTTTCAGCCACCTTTGGCTCTTCAAGGCGACTTTCGGCCGCCTTCGGCCGTTCTCGGAAGCGTTCGGCCGTTCTCGGAAGCTTTCGGCCGAGAACGGCCGAAGGCGGCTGAAAGCTGCCGAGAAGAGCCGAAGGCGGCCGGAGGCCCGCCGAGAACTACCGCACGCCGCCGAGATACACATCCGGCTCTGTATCTCGGCCGCAGCATTTTTTTTTAAATAAAATAGACACGGCTGCAATGGGGGACAAGACTGCATAAGGCTGCAATGGTGGACAAGGCTGCAGATGACACTGATGGGCATATAAATGTAAGTTTTTCTTTTTCCCTTAAACTTCCCTCCTAAAAGTTTTTTTCCTTAAAATTCCTTCCTAAACTTGGGGTGCGTGTTATACGCCGGCGCGTGTTATACGCCGATAAATACGGTATATATACATATATATATAAACTTCTATAAAGTCTGCATGTTTTACATTTCCTAATTTTAAATAAATAAAAATATCATAATTCAATTTATCCTAAGGTCCACATGTTCATACATTGTATTGTGAATAAGCTGATAGTAAATATAAGATTAAAGAAGGCTTTCTAAGAAGCATCCTTCCCTTCTTTTTATAGGATATATATGAAAGACACATAAAACATTTGATGATATAATGATTGTGTATTAAAGAAAATAAATGGGTCTGAGTAAGGAAAAATCTGGATGGATGAAATGTGCACACAATATTATGTATTGCTCTCAATTTTATAGTAGAGCTATTGGTTTTATAAATTATTTATTTATTTTCATATAGCATAAATAACAATACAGAAAAGCACATACGTAAAAAAAAAAAAAAAGAAGGCAAAAATCTCCCAGGTCAATTGTCAAACTACGTAGCCTTTAATTACTGATTTTAATGCGACAAAATAATTTCTTTCCTACAGTAATTTTTGTTTGAAATTAAGCATAAGCCCCTTCCTGATTTATATATATATATATATATATATATATATATATATATATATATATATATATACTTAGGGAAGTTAGAGCCAAGATGAATATATGCTTAAATATACTAATATTTTCTGTTTAATTTCTAATAATTTTTATAGTGTACAGAACCATCCTGTTGTACCATTTTGCGAGTAGGGGGTGAAAAAAATTGTTTTTATTTCTACAAAATTACAGCAGAAAGGTAGATTTGGGCAGAATTTCACAATTTTATTGAAATGCACTGAAGTCAGTTGGGGAGACAGAATAAAGTGGTTGGTGTGGCTTTTACGGGTACTATGGTTTTTAAATGATGCCTTTTGGTTATGAAAGCTTCTTTCAAGTTTTCCTGGTCTTGGTCTTGTACCAAAAATTTGCCTTATTACTATAATGAAATGCATAATATTAAAAAAAACAAATGCAAGGAACACAAAATCAAATAAGCAAAAAATATATACTCTTTAAAGAAAGGGAAAAATAATAGTTTTCTTGCTAATTTTCCCATTTTGCCTAAACAGCTGAGAAATAGTTTTGGTGAATGTAGTATTTCATTGCAAAAATAAATCTCGTGAAATTCATGCCATTCGTCTGTAATTAAAAGGAAGTGCCAATTGTATTTTTTTGCCAATTGTCAGCTTTAGAAAATCATAGCAGCTATAGACTGAATTTCAAATAAAATATTTAAAGAAACCAACAAAAAGAAAAGAAATCCAGGAAAAAGCACAGAAACATCAAGTAACATAAATGCTTATCTGCAACAATTTTTCATTTATTTGCAACTTGCCTTTACTCTTGATGGAATGCTTGATGACTTCTGAAGAGTCAATTCCCTAGCACAGCAGTCTCCCTCATTGTACATCACAGCCCTTTCCTCTTCTGAGAGTGTTAATTTTCCAGGGACATGCAGTCAGAGGAGACATGAACATAAAAAAAAGAATACAAAAAATAAAAAAAAAGAATGCAATCAACTTGGAGGGGCGTAGCTCAGCCTGGGGTCACAGAAAATGTGGGGGGTAGGTAGCTGAAGTCTTAATTTGGGTGTCCTATCATGTATGGTTGCAGAGATACGGGGTTCCTTGCACTGCCTGTCAGAAGCTACATACAGAGCGGCCAGTTTAAATACAAGCTGGCACATGCTTCTTGCAGCAGACTGAGAGGATGAACTCACAGTGCCTATCCTCACTTCTTGTCAGCGGCACTGAGCTTAATGGATAGCTTGGAGTCTTGGACCAATGGTAAAGTACCATTGGCCCAAGCTTTTCAATAAAAATGCTGCAGTGGAGGCACGCCTCTCACTGCAGTGTCATAGAAGGGCCCAGCCCTCTTAACTACAAGGAAAAAACATGGGTTTATATGTATAAGATTTACCCACAAGCCCATGTTTTTCTCACACAGTTAAAAGGGAGAATGAGAATCTGCTGCTGAAAAGGTGCAAACTAAATCATATATTTTTTTTTTTTTTGTTTCAAATATTTTATTGTTTTAAACAAAATGTGAACAGAGAAGAAAAACAGATAATAAATGACATGTAGTATCAGCATGATACATAGCTCCGCGTCACATTACATTTCCACAAACATAATACTAGTAGATAACCATAACCCCGAAGGGGAGTAGACTTTTGTGAGAAACCGGTTGCTGATCTCAAATCTTATCCGTAAGGAAGTTGATTATACTGTAGCAAACGTTAGTGGCAAAAGTTGAAGTTTGATCAACCTCAGAGAACCTCAGAGAACCTGGTCTTCAGAGCATAGTGGTTGGCTTGTGGAAAGGCTGAACATACAAGTCATAGTAAGGAAGTTGCATAGAAATGATACTAAAGTTATCATTAAAGGTTGGGGGGGTGAGAGGGGGGGACGGTTAAGGGGGCAGGGAAAAGGGTGAGGGGGGGGGGGAGGGGGGGGAGGGAGGGAGGGTAAGGTGGGAAAAGACAGGAATGGAAAGGAACGATGTGGGTATAGAATAAGGATAAGAATAAGAAAAAAAGTGGAAAAAGAAGAGCAGAGGGAGGAGGGAAGAATAAGGAGAGGAGATGGGCAGAGTGAGGGGGGGATCTCTGGCCTGTCCCCGCTGTTAGGTAAGGGAGCGATAAAACATAATCAAGGAATTCGGATAGAAGATTTCCATTAGGATGCCATAAGGGATATATATTCTTGTGTAGTCTGGAAATGTAACCAGCAGGCCCATTTCATACTGAACTTAGAAGGGGTATCATGAGAAACGTCAATGAGTTTCTCCATGTCAGCTACTTTTTGGATTCTGGAAAACCAGTCTTTGATGGTAGGAACTCGGGAGGACTGCCAGTGAATAGATATGCATTGTTTTGCCGCATTAATCAAATGCATTCCAAGAGATTTATGATAGGTAGAATGTGGCAAACTGGAATGGTGTAAGAGGAACAAAGCAGTTGGTAAGACGGTGTACTTCCTTCCAAAAGGTTTGAATCAAAGGGCAGGACCACCAAATGTGTAAAAGGGTTCCCTTATCCTGGGAACATCTCCAACAGGACTCGGGGATAGTGGGTTTGTATTTATGTATAACCTCCGGAGTGTGGTACCACCTAGATTGAATCTTGAAACCATTTTCTTGGGTGTTCACATTAGAGGACCCCTTGTGGATGTTAGTAAATATTCGTTCCCACTGATCTTCCGATAGTGAGATAGACAGGTCCCTTTCCCATTTTGCACAAGCGGGAGTATCATTTGCTCTAAACTTCGCAAAGAGTAGAGTATGTATGTATGAGATAAGGCGCGATTGGGGGGAAGTTTGGACACATAATTGTTCAAAAGGGGAAAGTGGACGGGAACAACAGTGGTCTCTATCTATGCTCTGCAGGTATGAGGCAGCCATGAGATACTGCCATGGGGGGATGGGAACCTCTCCGTTCCCAGTCACAAGCTGAGCTCTAGTTTGGAGTTTGCCCTTGTGAAAGAATTGGTGTGCTCTGATTTGGTTCGTGGGCCAGCAGTCTACTAGAAAATCAGTTCTCCTTCCCGGTGGGAAATCAGGGTTAGATTTCAGGGGGGTTAGGGGGCCTGGAGAAGAGGAGATATTCAATGTTTTGCAAGCTTGGTGAAAGCATCTCAGGGTCGGGCCTATAAGAGGGTGTTGCATCAGGCTGGAGGGGACACGGCTTAGGGAAATCCACGGTATAGAGGCAAGAGGCACATCTGAGAAAGAAGCTTCCAGTGAAACCCAAACCTTATTGGCTATGTGTACATTCCAATCCACTATCCTCGTCAAGTGAGTTGCGAAATAGTATCTGTGTAGGTTCGGAAGGCCTATACCCCCTAAATTTTTTGGGCGCGAAAGTAGTTCAAAACTGAGTCTGTGCTTACGCTTGCTCCATAAAAATTGAGAGCAGAGTCGCCTGTATTTGTCGAAAAAGGACACTGGAATGTGGATGGGAATTGTCTGCAATAGGTAGAGCATACGTGGAAGAGCGTTCATTTTCAAGATAGCTGCTCTGCCAAACCAAGTAAACGTAGGTTTATCCCAAGCCTTGAGATCTTTAGTCAATTGATTTAGAAGGGGAAGAAAATTATTAGCGAATAGATCAGACAAGACAGGAGGGATCTGAATGCCCAAGTATGTAATCGAGTCATTTTTCCAGATAAAGGGGAAGTTCTCTTTACATTGGTCTACCACCGATTGGGACAATGAGATGAAATCATATATTTTTATGCTATAAGATAATAAAATATTATTTATCTAATTATGTAAAATTACTAGTTTGAAGTTATAACTTCAATCTTTGGTAATTTGTCCATTAAGCCACCTGCTTGAGTACAGTTTTTGAAAATATAGTAAATTACCTTAAAAATGATTTATCATAATTATTTTATATTACTTATGGTAATTAACCCCTTGTCACCCAGACCAATTCTGACACTTTTCTCCTACATGTAAAAATCATAATTTTGGTGCTAGTAAATTACTCAGAACTCCCAAACTATAATATATATAAAAATATATATTATATATATATATATATATATATATATATATATATATATATATCTCTATATATATATATATATATATATATATATATAATGCTTGGGAGTTCTGATATATATATATATATATATATATATATATATATATATATAATGTTTTAGTAGACACCCTAGGGAATAAAATGATGGTCATTGCAACTTTTTATGTTACGCTGTATTTGCGCAGCAATTTTTCAGATGCATTTTTTTGGGAAGAAAACTGTTTCATGAATAATAAAACGAAACAAACACTAAACAGTCCGATTTTTTTTTTTATATACTATGAAAGATGATATTACGCGGAGTAAATAGATACCTAACATGTCATGCTTTAAAATTGCACACACTTGTGGAATGGCGCCAAACTTCAGTACTTGTGTAAATCTCCATAGGCGATGCTTTACATTTTTTTACTGGTTACATGTTTAGAGTTACAGAGAAGGTCCAGTGCTAGAATTATTGCTCTTGCTCTAACGTTCGTGGTGTATGTAACCTGTGTGTATCTGACTCTGATAGTAGCAAGTGCCTCACCAGCCACTGACCTCACCACACGTCCCTGTAATTTACTGTCTGTGCTGGCTCAGCTCTTCTGCCACTCCTCCGCCCTCCATAAATAAACTTTTTGTAGCTATGAGGGAGAAGAGAAGGGGAATGTGTCACTTGAGTGACAGCTCTAAAGCCTCATACACACGGTCGGACTTTGTACAAACTTTTCCGTGGACTTTTGTACAAAGGGCGTGGTCCACAAGTTTGTATTGCATACACATGGTCGGACTTTTTGACAACAAACACGAACGTAATGACGTCACAACGTACTGACGCCGCTTCAAAAGAGGACGTTCAATGACTCCAGCGCCACCTTTGGTGAACTTCTGTATTGTAGTCTGATCTTTTGCATTGGTTCTGAGCATGCGTGTTTGTACCTTGTACAAAAGTCCGATGCTTTTGCGTACACACGGTCGGACTTTGCTCCATCGGACTTTTGTTGCCAGAAAGTTTGTCCGTTCGCACAGCCAACAAAAGTCCGATGAAAACAGAAAAAGTTTGTCTGATGGAACGTACACACAGTCGGATGTTGCTCCAAAACAGCTAATTTGCATGTTTGTTGTCAAAAAGTCCGACCGTGTGTATGGGCCTTAAGACTGCTGGGGCTGCTGACGTCATATCTAAGATGGTAAGTGCAAAATCTGATGCAGCTGCGCATGGTAGCCAATCAGCTTCTAACTTCAGATTGCTCAATTAAGCTTTGACAATTAAACCTGCAAGTTGATTGGTTTCTGTGCAGAGCTGCACCAGATTTTGCACTCTTTAGTTTTAGTAAATCAACCCAATGGAATCTTGTAGTAAAATTGTTGTTGAATGCTCTGGTGAGAGGTCTGACAACAATAAATTGTGTAACTACTGTAAGTGATAATTTTGGGGAAAAATGAAGTTCATATTCAAAGAGAATATACAGTAGTTTTGTACATTCTCTTTATTTATTATAGTCAGGACTAAAAAAAAAATACAGCACGGATCAATCTAAGTATGTATGTGCCAAACCTTGCCAACCCCCGTGGAAGCTGGAAATCACTGTAAGGCTGGGTTCACACTGCTGCGGGGGGAGATCCGGATGTGATTCGCACCGCAAATCACATCCGATCTCCGTAGCGATGCGAGTACAGCCATACAGATAGTATGGCTGGATTCGCATCGCTCCCGCAGCAAACTCGCACGGGACCCTTTTTTTGGTCCGCAACAGAATCGGATCGCATGGGGGTTCACACCATGCGATCCGATTCCTGTGCGAGTCGGCAGATCGCACTGCGATATGCGGACGGATCTGGGGGTGTCATTAACATATCATTGACACTCCCAGCCGTCCGCATAGGGCAGTGTGAACTGCCGGCGGGAGTAATGCGATGCGGGAAAACGCCGCGGATTCGCGGCGTTCCCGCATCGCAGCGGTGTGAACCCGGCCTAATAGGCATTGCTACTGTAATGATTGCTACTGGCTTGGGCTTTCTTTCCAGCTCACAGGAACTGACAAGAAAACAGCATTTCTGTCAAGATCACCAGGTATCTTCTGTAAATGCTGCAAATATTCTCAGCTTGCAAAATTAAAAGAATGCACCCACCACATATAAGGATTGCTAAACTGCAACATGTTCAATTTTTGTTCTTTGAATTCAATCTCGTTTAGGGCTCACCAGGAGGTGTGTCTGAGCTTGCATGCTTTTTTGAGCGTTTCTACACAACAAAGTGTGCAGGCCAAGTTTTTTAAATCATGATAATGTGCTGCTATGTGTTTTTCTAGTAGTGTGTGTCTGCAAAAGGTACTGTGTTTTTGTGTTGTGTGGAAAAGGGAAGATGGCAGGGAGACCAGCAAACATCCATTCATTGATCTCTCCCAGCTAGAATATGCACAGAAGAGATGTGCCATACATCAGTGGTCATCAATCCTGTCCTCAGGGCACACTAACAGGCCAGATTTTATGTATTACCTTGGGGAGATGAAGACTAGAATACTACAATCACTGAGCAGCAAATGATATCACCTGTGATGTACTTCAGTTATCCTGCAAACCTGGCCTGCTAGTGGGTCCTGAGGACAGGGTTAATGACCACTGCCATACATCACTTCCGAAATCAGCTATCACGTTCCCCATCTTTTATGGACAGGGAAGAAGCTAATGGAATGCGATATGTGCTTTAGTGGAAGGTAGGTGAGGCACAGGGGTTGGATAGTCCCCTGGGGTCTCATTAAAGAGAACCTGTCTAAACAAAATGCAACCACATAGGGGATGTTTGGTCCTGTATGTGACAAAAAATAAAGTTATTTGAAAAAAAGTGTAAAAATTAACATTACACCCAAGCACATAATTCCCCCCAAAATTTGAGCCTGTCCCTCCACTACATATATATGTTAATGTAAACACACTTGTCAGGGGCACCTACATATGAAAACATCAATTGCACCACACATGTTACATATCACAGCACATGCTAGAGTGAAAGCAATAATTCTAGGGCCACTTTTCATGGTTATAAAAAAAGGGGTTAGTGGAAAGATAAAAGATCTGAACATAAGAAAATGTTTTTTTTTTAATGGTTATCCCTAAACTGATGTCCTGTTGAGGCTTTTAATGCAAAATGTAAAATGCTAGGTAGGAAAGTTTCTTGTTGTTTCAAAAGTTATGCAGTTTAATTTGTTTTTGATATCTACTGTATTTACTTTGCAAAACCTCATCTTTTATATTTTATTAAAAAATTGGATAATATTTAGTCCGAAGTGTATTTTTTACTCTAAATTTGGGCTTGATAAACTTTACATTAATATTGTGCAACATAAAAAAATAGCACTACCGCCATTTTATTCTCCAAGGTCTCTAATTTTAGAAAATAAACAATGTTTGGAAGTTTTAAATAATCTTCAGACCCAAAATATATTTTTTACCTGTGCAAAAATAGCTCTGGCAGCAAAAGGGTTCAATCAAAACTGGCCCAAAATATTAAAGTTTCCCTTTAAGAGCCTACCTGTAAAACCGATGAATCCCACAGACCATAAATCTTTAGGAACAACTTTTAGATATCCTTTTTATTTCCCTTCAAAAAAAAATTTGGGGATATCACCGAATATTTCTAGTTTTGTCAGCAAACACATTTGAATTTAAATAGAAAATTAAACTTTGTAGCGTCTGTAGAGACAAAGTGACTTAACTTTCATTTTACAGCAAAAAGCGCCAATGGAACTAATAGCTCATAACTGACTCTTCTGTATCTAGCTGACATGGAAGCATTGCTCATTATAGCGGAGGGGCACTGCTCCTGACTCCAATGACTAATGGTTACATTAATGAACAATAGTTAAACAGATGTCTTGGCGTGGAATACAATGAAAGCAGATGAAGATTAATTATGTAGATTTGTTGAAAAATAAAATTGATCACTAAATAAAACTCCTTCGAATATTAAGTCTCAGTAATAGGTGCTTCCCATTAATAATGTACCGTTAGATCGAATAAATCCGTAAAAAGATTGCTTAAGAAATTGACAGATTGTGTCAGAAAACAGTACTTGGGAGTTTGGCTGACATGCACTGGCATATATATTCAAAGATGGCCACATAAAGCCAAGGTTCCATGCATGCCCTGAAGGTTTCCCCATCCACAGGGTGCTCCATACTGGCTTACCCACACCACTGGAGTTCCAAAGCCCTCCTTAGTCTGCAGCCATGACTTAGCCGCAGGCACCGCGCCAAGATGGCGGCGGGAGATATCTTGGGCGGGCTGATGCCACCTCCTACACATCTCCTCCTACAGTTGAAGGTTACATAGGGCACTTGACAGAGGATATCAGCTCCCCTTCTCCCTTGCCCAGTACAAGGAGTTCTGGTAAGTTGAGACTGAGGAGGGACTCAGACATTGATAGCAGTGTGCCTTGGACGGCGGAGCAAATGCAGAATTAAATCAGCCAGATCCATTTGTGGCATTCATCGCAACAGGCCAGCTTGTCTCTGATGTTGTCCTGAAAGACATGTTATGGTCCCTATGCTCATCACTCTAATCCAATATGTAAGTGTGCCTCCAAAGATTCTCGGCTGAGATTCAAAATTTGGGAGATAGAGTTACCCATTTGGAGGATGGCATGAGTGCATGCATTACTTCATTTAATACTATGGTTGATGCTCATGACTGACATAGTGAGGATATTGATTGGCTAAAATCTAAGGTGTCTGACTCGGAAGACCGTTCAAGATGAAACAATCTGAAATTCATGGGCATGCCTGTATCTGTTTTGCTGTCCCATTTACCTCACTACGGGATTTGTTCAAAGCAGTTGACCTATCTCTCTCATCCAAAGACCTTACTATCGATAGGATCCACAGGGTCCCCAAGCCACCCTTCCTACCGCAGGAAATTCCCAGGGATGTCCTGGTGTGGATCAACTACTACCAAGTGAAAGAACGTATTATTGCTGCATTCTGTTAAAAAGATCACCTTCCTGAGCAAGCCACCCCACTTTAGGTTCTCCCTGATCTCCCTGTTCATACCTTACAATGTTGCAAAATCCTGCCTATTACAAAAGCTCTGCGCAATTATGATATTTCCTATCAGTGAAAATATCCTGCAACATTAAAGATCACTCATGAGGGGAGCACCTTGCTCCTAGGCTCCATGGAGGAGGGTATCAACCTGCTCAAAACATGGAATATCTTTTTGTACCAACCCACTAGTCAAAGAACTGGTGAGAGCTTCTTCCAACAACCACCAAGAGTGGCAGAAAGTCTCCCACAATAAAACTGCTCATTCCCAAGCAGTATCATGCCATACTGAATGATTTGCACAATAGCGATACCACCTTCCCCCAGTGGCGATAATAGCCTGCTTTCATGATTTCTCACCTCACTACCCCATTGAATAAGCAGCTCCTCTGCTCCTGGTTCTTGATCAAACCTTCATTTTTTATGTTCTATTGTTTTTCCTTTGCAGAGGAGTGTCTTGCTTACGCTTTTCCGATGGTTTTTCTGTTTCGTGTTTTTGTTCTCCTTTAGCTCATAGAAGGACTCTTACTAGTTGTCTCACCTGAACAACGTGTACAATGGCTCATTGCTTCATTTCTTGGAACCTTACTGGCAAGATCTCCCCTTACACCTATGCTGACCATCCATGATGACAGTCACAGTTAGTTTGTACAGAGCGTTATGTTCATAAGGTCTCTTCATTGAACTGACCCTTAAATTCTTGTCACTTAACACCTGAAGCCTAAACCATCCGCCTAAAAGATTTTCATGAAAGAAAGAGGCTATAGCATCTAAAGCTGACATATGGGTTGTGCAGGAAACACATTTCCAAGCTTGATTGGTTCCTAAGTGCTACTATACAAAGACTTATCCCACCTGTTCCTGGCTAGCTATTCTTCAAAGATATGAGGTGTGCTTATTGCCATTAGGAACCATTAGGGACTCGGTTGCATTTAACTTACACTCTTCATTTATTGATGAGGGGGGACATTATATAATTTTGGTATGGGACATTAATGATGCCTGTTACACTATTGCTGGAGCGTATGCTGTTAACTCTCATCCAGGTTGGTTTCTCCGTAAACTGTTTGCAATATTGCATAAAGTCAAAAGTGGTAACCTCATAGTACAGGCGGTCCCCGGGTTACAAGCAAGAGAGGGTTTGTAGCTTTGTTCTTAAGTTTAATCTGTTTGAAAGTTGGAACAGGTACATTTTTTAAGTGTAGCTCCAGCCCAAAAAAACTATTTCTAAGCTTTTTGGGTAACATAGGGAAAGGTTAACACCCCTGTAACATTTGTTTTGCTGTCTATGCGCACCTGTTCAGAAGATTTCACTTTACTTTCTGTCTCAATGACAATTGGATTTTGAAAATGTTGGGTTGTTCTGGAAACAAGGATTGGTGATAAAGCTTCAGTGGAGGTACCCTTTTCCCATAATAACTAGACATGTGCATTCGTTTTCGTCCAAATGCATTTTCGTCTGAATTTCAGGTATTTTCGTTATTGTTTTAACAAACGATAAAGAAAGTGCAGAATCCGAAAAACGAAAGATCCGACATAAATAAATGCTTTGTTTTTGTTTTCGTTGTGACAACAGTTCGATATAGATAGGAGATTCAACATGATACTAACAATAACAATCTGTGTCTATCTAACCTGTGGTCGAATGTGCCTAACTTTAACTCTATTAGTCCAGGATTATTCTACATAGAGAGAAAAGATTCGACAGAGAGAAAAGATTCGACATCGAGAGAAAATATTTGACAGAGAGAGAAAAGATTTCACAGAGAGAAAATATTACTGCTGGAATTTGGTGGGGGAAGTAAAATATAAATAACGATGATGATGAATGTTATTGGCTGATTGTAATCAAAGAGGAGGAGCAGTAAAATAGCTAGAACTAAGTACACACGTACAGCCAACTTACTTTCACTTACGATTGTTAGCAGAGAGAGACACACACACTGAATCATTTCAGAAGACAGTCAATCTTAGCTGGTCCGTTTGTCAGAGAACCTGAATTATTTAGAAATTAATCATAAGCACAGAAGCAGAACAATAGTGAAGCAAGCCGTGTCCAATCACGATGTAAACAGGAAAAGCCGTTGATCGGCTTTTCCTCACTTGCGTCTGACAGACGTGAATAGAGGATAGCCGATCTGCGGCTCTCCTGACAGGGGGGATCTGCGCTGATCGCTTACACTAGACCACCAGGGAAGCCCCTAGGACCACCAGGAAAGGGGGCAACATGTGAATGGCCAGGAATGTATACCATGGCCATCCACATGTACAAATGGCAGCCAAATCTGTGTCAATCAGTGCCCACAAATGGGCACTAACTGGCACCATCATATAACAAATGAACTCAGTGATGCCCATCAATGCCACCCATCAGTGACATCAGTGCCACCCATCAGTGTCCAGCAGTGTCACCTATCAGTGCCCACCTATCAGTGCCACCCATAAGTACCCAGCAGTGCCACCCATTAGTGCCCATCAGTGCCACCTAGGAGTGCCCATCAGTGCCGCATACCAGTGCCACCTATCAGTGCCCATCAGTGCCACCCATCAGTGACGCCTATCAGTGCCCATCATCAGTGCCTGTCAGTGCCACCTCATCAGTACCACCTCATTGGTGCCACCTCATCGGTCCTCATCAGTACCACTTTATCAGTGCCTGTCAGTGCAGCTATATCAGTGCCCCTCATTGAAGAAGAAAACGTACTTATTTACAAAAAATTAAGAAACAAAGAAAAACTTGTTTTTTTTTAACATTTTTGTTTTTTTATTTGTTGCGCAAAAAATAAAAATCGCAGAGGTGATCAAATACCGCCAAAAGAAAGCTCTATTTATGGCAACAAAATGATAAAAAATGTGTTTGGGTACAGTGTTGTATGACTGCGCACTTGTCATTCAAATTGCGACAGCTCTGAAAGCTGAAAATTAGCTTAGGCAGGAAGGTGTCTAAGTGCCTGGTATAGAAGTGGTTAAGCACAGCTCTGTTGTTGGCATGGGGTTGGTGGATATTCATGATAATCACAATGCACTGCAACAAATGAAACATTGGTTCTCCACTGGGAAGACCCACTTATGGGTGGATAATGAATGCTTCCTCACCAAATCTGAGAGGCTCAGCATTCTGCTTTTTGCAGACCGGTGTAGGGCACTACCAATGTCTTTCCTAGCCATTACCATCAAAGCATCTATAGTGGCATGGAGAGAGTTATGCTTTGCCACTTCAACCCCTGAACATTCTGATTGGTTGCATTCTCTTATCGCAGATCTCCCTGCCCCAGATTGGGCACACTATAGTATTCACTGGGTTGATGAGCTCATGCTGGATGGTAAACCCACTGACCCCGATTCGCTCCTACAGCAGTAGGGATGAGCCGAACACCCCCCGGTTCGGTTCGCACCAGAACTTTCGAACGGACCGAAAATTCGTACGAACTTTAGAACCCCATTAAAGTCTATGGGACTCGAACGTTCAAAATCAAAAGTGCTAATTTTAAAGGCTAATATGCAAGATACTGTCCTAAAAAGGGTTTGGAGACCTGGCTCCTGCCCCAGGGGACATGGGTCAATGCCAATTTTTTTTTTTAAACTGCAGTTTTTTTGGGAGCACTGATTTTAATGATGATTAAAGTGAAAATCATCACTTATTAAAGGGGGCTCCCGAATTCCGATAAGCCCCCCACCCGCAGACCCCGACAACCAATGGCCAAGGTTGTCGGGAAGAGGCCCTTGTCCTCATCAACATGGGGACAAGGTGCTTTGGGGTGGGGGGCGCTCGTTCGTCCCCACCCCCTTTCCTGGCCGACCGGGTAGCGTGCTCGGACAAGGTTCTAATGTGGACCTAGGGGGACCCCCACGCCGATTTTTTGGCGTAGGGGTTCCCCTTTAAGTTCATACCAGGTGACGGGGCCAGCGACGTAAGTTCATACCTGGAGACGCGCTCAAAATGAGCGGACTTTCCTCCGCGTGTGTGGGCGAGTCCGTTCATTTCAAAAGTACGGCGGATAATCCGGCGGACTTAGTACGCTGTATTAGTCTGCTGAAAAAGTGCCGTGTGTGGGCAAGTAGCTCATTCGGAAAGTCCGGCGGACAGTCCGGCGGGAAGTCCGTCAGACTAAGTCTGCCGGATAGTTGGCTACGTGTGTACGCGGCATTACCTGACATAGGAGCCATGCTGCTAATGGCAATAGTGCACCTGTGCACCGCTGTTTACGGCGCATGTGCCATAGACAGCAGTGCCTGTCTTTTAGTAAATGTCTCCT
Source organism: Lithobates pipiens (assembly GCF_037356315.1). Lineage (NCBI taxonomy): Eukaryota > Metazoa > Chordata > Amphibia > Anura > Ranidae > Lithobates > Lithobates pipiens. The sequence goes on from NW_027507748.1 coordinate 65,255,541, forward strand.
AAACTGTGTAGGTTTAGGAGATATTTTTTGGACCTACAGGTAAGCCTTAATCTAGGCTTACCTGTGGGTCAAAGTGGTTTGTAAGGATTTACAACCACTTTAAGTGTATGTTATACTTCTACTTGCTTTCATAGTTCTGATTGCGTCTTCATGTTGCACAATCAGACTGCTGTCCATTATCTTGCAATTTGGCGGCTGCGGCCGCAACCATTTATTGTCATCATGTATTATTTTGAAAAATCAATAAAAACCTATTGAAACATAAACAAACAGAAACATAAGCTGCCATGGCTGAACATTGTAGTTGATTTGATTTCTCTGGTTTCAATGCCTTCTGAGTCATTGGTCCCCACTACAGCTCCCACATCCCCGGTATAGATCCCCCCTCCAGTAAAACTCCCCCTTAGCAGCGATCTCCTCTTCAGTACAGCTCTGTCCAGTGCTGATTTCCCCCCACTGAGTTCAGAACTCCCCCTGACCCATCCCCACCAGTACAGATCTCCCGACCAGACAAGGCATCTCAGAGAGAGAGAAAGTCATCCCTCGGCTGTGTTATGTGACCAGAGTTTGAGGAGGAACTAAAGAGAACCTACCTCACATTCAACTGCCTTTCCCTGTTTCTGTAGTCTGACAGGTGGCGGACTACAGGTATATGTATTAATCTGATTTAGAACTATCACAGATGTAGAAATGGTTTAAATATACAGATTATTGTATTTAGAAATACAGTATCTCACTAAAGTGAGTATTCCCCTCACATATTTGTAACATATAACTTAGCACACAGCCAATAATGTCTAAATCGCTGGCAACAAAAGTGAGTATACTCCTAAGTAAAAATGTCCAAATTGGGCCCAATTAGCCTTTTTCCCTCCCCGGTGTCATGTGACTCATTAGTGTTATGCCGCGTACACACAACCGGACTTTCTGGCAGAAAAGGTCCAACGGTCTTCCCGACGGAGTTCCAGCAGAGTTAGCCCCTGTACACATGGTCGGAGATTCTGCCAACCAAATCCGTCGGATTTTGTCCTTCGGATTTAGTCAGACGGATTGTGTCCGAAACTGTTGCATACACACGGTCGGACTAAGTTGTCGAAAAATCCGATCTTTCAGAACGTGATGACGTAGTTTCGTTACGATGGGACTACATTCAGGCTAGTAGCCAATAGCTTTGATGTAGGAATTTGATCTGAGCATGCGTGGCACTTGGTCCGATCAAAATTCGCTACACATGATCGGAGTATGTCCGATCAAACCAGTTGGTCGGGAAATATTTCCAACATGTTGGAAAATTGGGTCCGACGGATATTCGGACGGAATCAGTCCGATGCATACCACACACAGTCGGATTATCTGACGACACGGTCCGATAGGACACATTCCGACAGATTCTCCGACCGTGTGTACAAGGGCTTACGATGGACTTCTGACCGATCGGACTTGCCCACACATGAACGGACCAAAGTCCGTTCGTTTTGAACGTGATGACGTACAACGGGACTAGAAAAGGAAGTTCAATAGCCAGTAGCTGCCCTTGCGTCGTATTTGGTCCATCAGACCAGCATACAGACGAACAATTTTCCCAATAGAAATTGATTCCGTCAGACAGATTTGAAACATGTTCTATTTGTAGGTCCGTCATAATTTTTGAAGAAAAAAGTCAGATGAAGCCCACACACGATCGTAATATCCGATGAAATGATTCCGTCAGACATTTTCTGATGGAAAGTTCGGTCGTGTGTATGCAGCATTACAAGGTCCCAGGTGTGAATGGGGAGCAGGTGTGTTAAATTTGATTTTATTGCTCTCTCTCATACTGTGCACCGGAAGTTCAACATGGCACCTCATGGCAAAGAACTCGCTGATGATCTGAAAAAAAGAACTGTTGCTCTCCATAAAGATGGTCTAGGCTATAAGAAGATTGCCAAGACCCTGAAACTGAGCTGCAGCGGCCAAGACCATACAGCAGTTTAAAAGGACAGGATCCACTCAAAACAGGCCTCGCCATGGTTGACCAAAGAAGTTGAGTGCACGTGCTCAGCTTCATATCCAGAGGTTGGGAAATAGACCTATGAGTGCTGCCAGCATTGCTGCAGAGGTTGAAGGGGTGGGGGGTCAGCCTGTCAGTGCTCAAACTATATGCCGCACGCTGCATCAAATTGGTCTGGTCCCAGAAGGAAGCCTCTTCTAAAGATTATGCACAAGAAAGCCTGCAAACAGTTTGCTGAAGACAAGCCGACTAAGGACATAGATTACTGGAACCATGTCCTGTGGTCTGATGAGACTAAGATAAACTTATTTGGTTCAGATGGTGCCAAGCATGTGTGGCGGCAACCAGGTGAGGAGTATAAAAACAAGTTTGTCTTGCCTACAGTCAAGCATGGTGGTGGGAGTGTCATGGTCTGGGGCTGCATGAGTGCTGCCGGCACTGGGGAGGAACAGTTCATTGAGGGAACCATGAATGCCAACATGTACTGTGATATACTAAAGCAGAGCATGATCCCCTCCCTTCGGAGACTGGGCCGCAGGGCAGTATTCCAACATGATAACGACCTCAAACACTTCTCCAAGATGACTACTGCCTTGCTAAAGAAACTGAGGGTAAATGTGATGGACTGGCCAAGCATGTCTCCAGACCTAAACCCTATTGAGCACCTGTGGGGCATCCTCAAATGGAAGGTGGAGGAGCACAAGGTCTCTAACATCCACCAGCTCCATGATGTCATCATGGAGAAGTGGAAGAGGACTCCAGTGGCAACCTGTGAAGCTCTGGTGAACTCCATGCCCAAGAGGGTTAAGGCAGTGCTGGAAAATAATGGTGGAGACAAAATGTTGGCATTTTGGGTCCAGTTTGAACATTTTCACTTAGAGGTGTATTCACTTTTGTTGCCAGCATTTTAGACATCAATGGCTGTGTGTTGAGTTATTTTGAGGGGACAGCAAATTTACACTGTTATACAAGCTGTAAACTCACTACTTTACATTGTAGAAAAGTGTAATTTCTTCAGTGTTGTCACATGAAAAGTTATAATAAAATATTTACAAAAATTTGAGGGATGTACTCACTTTTGTGAGATACTGTATCAGTGGCGGCTGGTGAAGTTTTTGGATGGGCGGCGCCAGACTCTGCCCATTTTTGACCCATCCCACTTCTCATAAACCACACCCCCTTATATAATCCACCCAATCCGTCCCCTGTATTCCACTTCCTTCCACCCATAGTGTCAGGAGTATACAGTTCAGATCACAGGACAGAGTATACAGTCCCAGCATCACAAAACAGGTTTTTTGCTAGAAAATTACTTAGAAACCCCCAACCCAAACATTATATAGAGAATAAAATGGCGGCCATTGCAATACTTATTTTCATACCGTATTTGCGCAGTGGTCTTACAAGCACACTTTTTTTAAAAAAAAATCACTTTTTTTAATAAAAAGACATAAAGTTACCCCAATTTTTTTCTATTTTGTGAAAGATAATGTTACGCCAAGTAAATTGATACCCAACGTGTCACGCTCCTGGAATGGCGTCAAACTTTTACCCTCAAAAATCTCCATAGGCGATGTTTAAAAAATTCTACATGTTGCATCTTTTGCATTACAGAGAAGGTCCAGGGCTAGTATTATTGATCTCACTCTAACGATCGTGGCGATACCTCACATGTGTGGTTTGACCACCGCTTTCATATGCGGGCACAGTACTCACGTATGCGTTCGCTTCTGCACGCGAGCTCGTCGGGACTGGGTGCTTTAAAAAAAATAAATTCTTATTTATTATATTTATTTTTTCACAGTTTAAAAAAATAAATAAAAAAATGGCGTCACTTTTATTCCGATTACAAGAAATGTAAACATCCCTTGTAATAGAAAATAGCATGGCAGGTCCTCTTAAATTTGAGATCTGGGGTCAAAAAGTCCTCAGATCTCATACAGTATATATATATATATATATATACACACACACACACACACACACATAAACACATACATACACACACATATATTCCTAAACCATACATACATACATACATACATACACACACATATCCCTAAACCACACACACATCTATTCCTAAACCACAGACACACACACATCTATTCCTAAACCACACACACACACATCTATTCCTAAACCACACACATCTATTCCTAAACCACACACACACACATCTATTCCTAAACCACACACACACACACACACACACATCTATTCCTAAACCACACACACATCTATTCCTAAACCACACATACACACACACACATCTATTCCTAAACCACACACACATCTATTCCTAAACCACACACACACACACACACATCTATTCCTAAACCACACACACACACACATCTATTCCTAAACCGCACACACACACACACACACACACACACCTATTCCTAAACCACACACACACACACACATCTATTCCTAAACCACACACACACACACACATCTATTACTAAACAACACACACACACACACACACACACACACACACACACACACACACACACATCTATTCCTAAACAGTATAATTCCCTGCATTAGGAATACAAAAGCATTTATATGGGGTTACCTGACCTCATAAACCTTATAGATATATATTAAAACTATCAGATGGCGATGCCTGTAACATGAGAAAAGGGACATTCTTATAACAGATACACATTATGAAAATTGAATATATTACTTAGAAAATATGTCAGAACAAATATTTCTGCCCTTAGACATGCCTAGTGGTTGAAAGAGATATTTCCTGAATCCATAATAAGATACTCAATAGATCTTTCAACCAATGGAAAAGAAGTTATACCTTCTGGGCTAGGCTCATTATACATTTTATGAGCCTATTGTCTGAAATGCTATTTAGGATCAGGATAGATGCCATGAGGGGGGGGGGGGGGGGCACTCAATTAGACACGCAGACATGCACACTCCATTCATCAACTCTACATTATTGAAGATTCCTTGACACCTTAAGCTTTGAAACTCTGATGTAATTCCTGTTTAAGCAGAAGCCATTTTGAAAGCCACGGCAGCCATTCTAAAAACTGGTAACCAGCAATTCAGACAATTTTGGAAGAGGTAATTATGTTGTGTTGATTTTTACCTTATATTCATTTGTGTTATCTTAAATACTTACTTATTGATTATTATACAGTTGGATAACTATTTCCCTCGAACCAGTAACCACCTTGTAGATTTTACTTTAAGCTTCAATTTTTCATTATAATTTTTTAAAGTTCCCATTCCACTGACATAGCAAATGTCTAATTGTATTTCACGTTATTAAAGTGGTTGTAAACCCTCCCCCACAACTTTGTCCCATGTGAATTAGCATAAAAAGCCCTAATGAACACTGCTTGTAGATATCTCCTTACTTGCTTAGTATTGTTGTAATCCTTTTTGTTCTTTAGAATGACGTCACTGAGCATGCCCAGATCTCCCCTGATTTACAGCACACTCTGTGCACTTGTCTGTCTATTATCAGGACTTCCTAAGACACAACACTGAAATCCCATGAGAATACATAATCACTCAGGGCTTCCTCCTACAACCCATGTGACCATGTGACGTCACATGGAGTGAAAAAAAAGGCATCGGACAGCATTACTGCAGTCTTACCAGCTGAAGCTGATAAGACTGGCATAGGCAAACACTAGATAATCGGCACAAGTAAATACTATGAAATAAAACAAGTCAGCTATTGTTAAGGAATCTAATGTACATAATGATAATCAGAAAATGTCTATTTGCTTATGTGTATACATGTTCCTTACTTATTATGTAGTATACAGATTGACTTCTCTGTTCGGACTTAAAAGATGGCGTCTACCCCCTACATCCCCCGCTTTAGAAGAATGCATTTGAGATAAGGGAACCAGCTTCAACCAAACTTCAAGCATCAAGTTTCTCCATTTCTCTTGTATTGTAACCAATAAGATGTACCAATTAGACTGACATAGCAATGACGTATCTTTCTGTATAAAATATTGACACCGCCCCCCAATAAATCAGAATTTAGAAGTAGCCTGAGCTGAATGTGTCTCAGAGAGTGTTTACTTCTAATGTGCATGCACATTTATACTTTTTAATTAGAAATAGCAGCTGATAACCTAGAACTAATTTATAGTTCTTATCCATTTCAACTGGCACCCGAGTGTGGGGGCTTCAGGCCACAATCGAAGGGAGACCGCATTCCAGGACTGAACAGCTGACCAGATCAGAGAAGGGGGTTAAGCGCACAGCCCTAACAGTACGGTAAGCATATTTATTCTTACCATTTGTACGACTTCTCTGGTTGGGCCGGTTGATTTTGTCTTGTTGGCTCCTTTCGATTGTTCAAAGAGGCAGGTAACTTATTTCTCGCCTGGAGCTGTTTTAACAAACCTGCTAATGGTTTTCTGCTGACTATTATCTGTTCAGTGTCTGTCATTCTGAAGGACTGCAAATTTAGCAGACTGAAAGTGCAGCTGCAGGCGTGTGTCCATCCTCACCCCTAGATTCTGCCTCTAGTGGTGGGGTGGAATTCTGCAGGTGGTTATAGACGGGGTTAATCGAGGTTGGCTGTGTAGGACCTCTGAGGGTTAATCTCAAGCTGTGAATTAGGGCAGTTTGAAAGAAGGCTTGCGGAAGTGGCAGTCTTGCAAACGTCTATAAACGTTCTTCTCGGGTGAGCTTTCCTTGAGGGTTAATCTCAGCTGCAGATTGGGCAGACTGAACGAAGGCTAGCTGGAATTTGGCAGTCTTGTAACTCAGGTGAACTTCTCCCGAGAGCTATCTTTGCAGTTCAAAGAGTGTCAGGTGTAATGTCCTGAGTGTATTTGTGGATTACTGTTTGCCATACACAAGGAGGGTTGGGGAGAAAGTGGCTACCTGAAGGATCAGTTGGGCCATAAGCCACTGCTCCACACCACCTCTGACGTGCTAGTTTTGACCCCTCGAAGAGCCAGGAGCCTGCGAGGAGACAGGGAGACAGGATGGCTTGCAGGGATGTGAGCCCCCACCCTAGGAATTCTTTGATAAGACAGCAGTCAGAGGAGTATTAACCAGTTAGTTGCTTGTATTCTCCTGTGAAGCCATCCGCTGAAAGAGAGAGAAAGAGAGAGAGAGAGAGAGAGAGAAGGGAATGCTAGCATGTGATATTGTGAAGAGGAGAGAAGATGTTGCAAGAAGCAGAGGAATGGTGTGTGCTGATAAGAGAACAAAGGGGCGCTCTGTGATAACGGCTTATTATCTGTGATAACGGCTTATTGGATGGGGCAGAAGCATGGTACAGGACGGCAAGAGCATTGCACAAAGAGGGTTGGATAGAAGAGGAAATCAAGAAAGATGCCAATTGTACTATGTATGTGTATCACAGAGTTGATAATGTGGCTGTACCGCCCCCATATACAAAAAACTGGAACGAAGGAGGAGAGGGACAACCCTGCCATCCGCCCACTCCCTTCTCACCAACCCGAGCACAACCCACTGTGACCACTCCCAGTGGTGGCCATCTTGGTACACCCAAGCCTTCACTTTCTGCCCAGCCCAGTGCACTTCCTGCCGGCGGCCATCTTGGTACACCCAGTAGGCCCAACCATGGCCTATACCAAGTTCTTCCTGTTTTAAACCAGGATGGTTCCTACCACACACCTGTCTTCCCTAATATGGAAGCACTACCTTCACAGGCTGGGTATGTTAATGATGAAGAAGAGTCCGAGTGGGAAGACCAACAACAGGCAGCAAGGTCACCTGCTGATTTAACCCCCAATCCGGCTCCGGACTCACAGTTCCGAGAGGATCTCAAACATATGCTGACAACCATAAGAAACAGTGCCCATTCTCAGCCCCCCGCCCCAACACCAGTCTCGGTTACCAGAAGGGGCACTGGTGATGTATGTTGCTTTTACCCTATCACAAGCAGCAACCTTAGTGACAAGTCTGCTTGACCCAGAGAAACAGCCATTGCCCTTCTACCGCAGGATAGTGCAGATACAAGAAACTTACTAAGCTGCCTGGAGAGACTTGATCAGCCTATGCCAAATTAAAGCAGGACATGTCTTTTGGCCGGTTATGCAGGCGGCCCTACTATGATGTCTGCCTGACAAGTGCCACTTCCTACACCTCAAGCGTGGAGTTCTGTGCACAATTCCGCGACTGGGCAAAGGAGAAATTGGCAGATCAGACCACCACAATCCAAGATATTGCCCAAGATAAAGGGGAGTCTGTGGAGAAGTATCAAGCTAGACTCATACAGGCCTTTGATGATCTGGGCTTCTCCCTCTATGAAAAGACACACACACACATGTTATCATCTGCTTTTGTCTCAGGACTCAGAGAGGATATCAGAAAAAGCCTGATGGTGGCCCGCCCTGAATATCGCTCAATGAAAATGTCTGATTTACTGTTGGCCAGAGAGATAGAAAACCAAAAAGGAAAAAAAACAACGCCCCCTCATGGTAACACAAGACGAAGATCCCGCCTACACTCGTCCACCACCACTGCCCAATACCTGGGAAAAGATCATCTGTTACAACTGTGGGAAGAGGGGTCACATCAGAAGAGTATGCAGAGCCCCAAGATATCCGAGACAAGACAGGGATCCCCGCGAAGGGCAACGTGGAAATGAACCTCCACCACCACGCTCCAACTCATGCTAGGAAATGGGCAAACCCGTGTCACCCCTTATGACAGTGTCTTCAAATGAATCTGGGGGACTCCTAGCAAAGGTCACGTTACCTATACAAGGAAAGCCTACCACTTTTCTCATTGACATGAGTGCAGCCAGGAGTGTGTTGAGGGCTGAGGACCTGCCTGATAATTCTTTCCTTTCCACTATTGATGTTTACTGCGTGGGAGTGGATGGGGTGCCCCGCTCCAGTCCACTCACTGAGCCTCTCCAAGTGGGGACATTTCCTGATTTGCTTACCAGATTTGTGGTGTCCTCTACATGTCCCTTGAATCTACTAGGAGCTGATGTGCTGTCCAGACTACAGGCGTCAATCATTTTCACACCTGAAGGGGGGGGGGGGGGGTGAAGTTACATACTCCCCTATCCTTGGAAGACTCATCTGCTTTGTATTCTCTGCCTCTTTTGATGACACTTCATGAAGCAATAACTCCAAGTTCAATACCACAGGAAGTACTTGACAGAATCCCTGCGTGCCTATGATCCACAGGACCGGAAGACAACTGTCACTTAAATGTGCCACCAGTTTCAGTCAAGTTCAAAGAGGACGCATCATTGCCCCGGAAACCACAATACCTCCCCCTAAAGTTAGCTCAATCTGCAGCTATTTTGAAGCATGTCAAGGCCCTCGTGTCAAATGGAGCCCTGATACCCTGTGCACCTCCATGCAACACACCTCTGTTCTCTAGGAAGAAGAGAACCCCTAAAAGAGAACCAGCTACTTGCGGGGGTGTCCCGGACTGCAAAGTACCTCACAGTGGTGGACCATGCAAACGCTCTCTTCAGTGTCCACCCTCACCCCTCCTGCTGGTACCTTTTGCATTCACCCACGAAAAGACAGCAACATACCTAGACAGTTATGCCAAAAGGGGCACAGAACTCTCCAAGCTAGTTTGCAAACGCTATGGCTATCATCCTTGACACATAAGAGGATCACCTGGAAGTGACTCTCCTCCAATATGTTGATGACCTTCTCCACTGTGCAGCTGACTTACCCACTGTTGAAGTCACCTCAGAAAGCCAGTTAGGCTATCTTGCCACACAGGGTTGCAAAGCCTCAAAGCCCAAATTGCAGTGGTGCTCAACATCTGTAATTGTTCTTGGACACTGTCTTGTCCCATGGGACAAGACACCTCACTGAAGACAGGGTGAAAGCAATCTCCGACATCCCACTGCCACAAGGCCAGAAGCCCCTTCATTCCTTCCTTGGACTAATTTCCTATTGCAGAGCATGGATTCCAGAAGGCTCCCTACTGATGCAAGCTTTGTATGATGCAATGTCCAAGTTTGAGGCCTTCAAGCACACCATCTCTGGCGCTAGGGCTCCCAGACTACGAGAAAACGTTCAAGCCCTTTCTATCCGAACATCTGGGACATGCTACAGGTGTACTCATCCAATCACACGGCATCTGCCTACACCCTATAGGATATTATTCCTGTCAGCTGGATGCGATAGTAAGAGGAGGCCCATCGTGTCTGTGAGCTGTCTTTGCTGCACAAGCCTTGTTTGACAAAACTTTGGACTTGGCTCTCGGACTCTGCCTCGTTCTGCTTCCTCCCCATGACATTGCTCCCATACTCCACCAAGATCCAGCCGAAACATCTGTCCATTGCCAGACACTTGAGACTCCTGTGTTCCTACCTTCTAGACAGCATTACTCTATTACGTTGTCAAACACTGAAACCTACCACCCTTCTTCCACTTCTCGAGGGGGGAAAAGAGGAGGAGTCGAGTCTTGACTTGTCACCCCATGACTGCATCAAACTAATGCGGCTGGAAACCACGCATCTCCCCACCGTGAGTGAAATACCCCTGCAGGATCCAGGTCACCACTGAAAACTCAGTTCTCCAAACTGAAACCTTACCACCGGTGATGTCTGCACAGGTGGCAGAGCTGCAAGCACTTACTACAGCATGTAAATTGGCAGAGGGAAAAAGAGCCAACATTCATACGGACTCAAGATATGCTTTCAGCGTTGCCCATGATTTTGGTGTTATCTGGAAGGACAGAGGGTTCCTGACGGCTGCAGGAACACCTGTGAAACATAGCTCAGCTATCAAGGACTTGATGGACGCCCTGCTTCTCCCAACCCAAGTGACTAGTCTAAAAGTTAAAGCACACGACAAACTCAACTCGAAGGAAGCTCGAGGCAATCTAGCCGATTCAGCTGCCAAACAGACAGCCAGTGGTCCACGGGAAGTGGACAGTAGGGTGGTAGAAGAAGACCACTCCATTCTTATCCTACGGACTTTCCCAGTGGACAGAGTTTATCTGAAAGAATTACAGGAAGCAGCAAGTCCGGATGAGAAGGAAATCTGGAAACGGAGAGGAGGAACTCTCAGAGATAGACTATTCAAGTGCAACAAGAAGCTTTGTCTACCCAGGAGTCTGTACCCAGCCATGGTGCAATGGGCAAATGGAGCTGCCCACTTGACAAAGACTCTTATGAACTTATGCGTTACTCCATTGACCAACAACTTCTGCAGATCATGCACTATCGGCAACAAATGTAACCCAGAATGTACAGAAAAGGCACAGAAGAAGCACCTGGCAAAAGCTTTATACCCTTTCCAGAGGATACAAATTGATCACTCCCAAATGCCAAAGGAGTGACAGATTCGTATACACCCTAGTGGAGGTGGACATGACTGACAGGACCACAGCTAAGAAACTACTGAGTGAGATAGTATGTAGATTTGAGGTCCCAGAGGTGATAGAGAGCGATCAGACCCAGCCTTCACAGTAACCCTTACAAAAGATTAGGGCAGCACTGGGGGTTTAGTTGGCTCTACACACCCCTTACCACCCTCAAAGTAGCGGGAAGGTAGAAAGGATGAAAGAGACACTAGAAAAACAGGATGTTAAAGATGGCCCAAAAGACTAACATGAGTCGGTCAGACAGTTTGCCCATTGCCCTGTTCAGAGAATTGAACAAGATGCCCCAGACAGCAAGTCTAAAAAAGCCTACCAAAACCCCATCCTAATAAGCAAGACAATTTGAAAAAACATATACTCCTCTAGGGAGAGGACTTTAACATGGGCAGGTGGTCATAAAGGTATACAAAATTATATCAAAAATACAAAACATAGTTTAATAATAATAATAATTAAAACAGTGTAAGATACCATATACATTGGAAATGTTTACAGACATAAAGTAACAAGTACATGAAAAATATACATATCCTGTTGTATCGTCTATTTCCTTGATCCAACTGTAAGAAAACACCCCACAGTGGACGAAGGGCAAAAAACCCAACGCGTTTCGAGAATGTAAATATATACTCTCTTCATTAGGGGTATAGACAAATTGCATTAAATAGAAAACAGGAAATCTGCAAACAAAATGACACAAAATTAGGTATCTAAGTCAGAACAAACATACCCAGACAAATAAGAGTAGAAAATTAGGAACAAACAATAAAAAAAAAAAATTTATAGGGGAGGAAAAAGAAAAGGGGAAAGTGGAGGAGCATAACTCACCACTACAATAGCCAGAACCAAAGTACTGGATGATATAGGGGATGTGAGATGATAAATACAGAAGCCCTCTGTCCAAAAACTGGGGAATGGATGATGTACCAAAAGGACCAGCAACCATCACTCAAATGACCCACAGGACACTGTGCCCACAGAGGACATCTCTAGGTTTGACCCTATAGGATGAATAAAGCACTATAGTAAAAAAACAGTATATTTAGTGCATTGTAAGAAAAAAAGAGAAAATTATAGTATATTTATTGTGTATGACCATATAATATATCTAGCGCGTGTTCAAATAGAAAGAGATGAACAAAGTCATACACATAAGGAGAATAGCAACTCATCCAAGAAGAGATTGGCAAGTGCCAAATCCACCCAAAGAAAGTACCGTATATGTATAGATAGTATACGTAGTCCTAAACAGAAACAGCGTAGTGTCATTGAGAGACAGTGAAATGTATGTAAGAAATCTATGAAGTACAAGCATAAATAAATACCTGGTCTTAATCAGATAAATGAGGAAATCTCTGACCAACAATTTATCCATTACTATTAAACCATCGGATAAAGGGGGTAATATAGTAATTATGGATAATACTTTCTATATAGAAATGTGTAACAAAATTCTATACAATAAGAATTGGTATAAGAAAATTTCAGGGGAATTGGTCACTAAATTTTATCAAGAGATCTACAATCTGGTGGACGGTGCACGGTCTTTAAATGTGGTTACTAAGAACGAATGGGAATTTATACGGACCAAAAATCCTCGTATCCCAACTTTCTATTGGCTACCGAAATTACATAAGAGTTTATGTCATCCATCAGGTCGTCCCATAATTTCGGGGAATGGTTCTATTACGGCCAAACTAAGTGAATGGGTTGATGGTCATCTCCGTCGATATGTAGTTAAATTACCTAGCTATATCCAGGATACCCTTCAATTGCTACAAAGCATCGATGGGATATGTATTCCACCTACTGCCACTTTGGTGGCAGTGGATGTGGAAGCTCTCTACAGCTCCATTCCCCATGATAAAGGCTTGGCCTGCATTAGAAATGTGCTTTCTAGAGACCCTGGTCTAGATCCCTCCATTAGAGATATTGTCTTGGAGGCTCTCGATTTCATCCTCCACCACAATCATTTTGTTTTTAATGGCTCCCACTTCCTCCAGGTGCAGGGCGTTGCCATGGGGACTTCCTGTGCCCCGTCGTACGCCAATCTGTACCTGGGGGAGTGGGAACAGGCCATTAATAATGATGTGGAACTCAGCTCACTTATGATGAATGTGTCCATGTGGGCACGTTACATCGACGATATTTTATTGGTGTGGAACGGTCCGATTGAATCACTACAGTCATTTCTCACTAAACTGAATCAGAATCAATTCAATCTTAATTTGACCATGACTTTCAATCGGCACAGTATTACATTCCTAGATGTAACCATCCATAAAGACGAAAAGGGACTCCTTAGCAGTAGCCTGTATAGAAAACCTACGGCAGGCAATTCCATTTTGCATGTATCTAGCTTTCACCCATCCACACTTATTAACTCTATTCCATATGGCCAATACCTCAGGATTAGGAAAAACTGTTCTGACGATCATGTCTTCAAGAAGGAGGCAGACTCTCTGAAAGCTCGTCTTCTTGAACGGGGTTACTCTAACACCTGTCTCAAGAAAGCTTTCAGATGGGCCTGTGGGAGAACCAGAAAGGATCTACTTTATAATACTTCTTCAAAAAATAAAAAAAACAATCCAATTTCTATTATTACAACCTATTCTAATCAATCCCACAATGTTCAGGCCATAATACGTAAGTTCTGGCATGTCCTCACCATGGACCCGACTATTGGTCATTTTGTCTCAAAGACTCCATCTTTCACTTTCAGGAAAGCAAGATCTTTGCGCGACCAACTAGTATCAAGTGAATTCAGGGGTGAGAATCGCAGGGATCAGTGCAAACGCTTTGGCACTTTTACATGTGGCGGTTGTAATTACTGTCGATTTATGAACACTACCTCGAATTTAACTTTACCGAATGGCGAGCGGTACAGACCTCGCCACTATGCTAATTGTAAAACACCTGGTGTTGTTTACCTACTTTTGTGAAGCTGTAACTGCTTTTACGTGGGGAAAACAATCCAGGAATTCTGGAAGAGGGCTTATCGGCACTTGATTTCCCTGCAATCCTGCACCCCCACTCTCCCCTTGGGGAGACATGTCACTGCTGTTCACGCTGGAATATGTCCCAAAGTCTCTTTTGTCATTTTAGACCGTGTCCATTTTGAAATTCGGGGAGGCGATCCCAATCGGACGCTACTCCAGCGTGAACAGTGCTGGATTTTTCGCCTAAAGGCCACCATCCCTCCTGGTTTAAATGGCACTTTGTCCTTTAGACCATTCCTGGAGGGTTTCACCTCTGGGGGTAGTGAATGGGAACCCACGAATGAGTAGTGAAGGTTTGGAGTGAAAGAGGCAGAGAAGGTTAAGAAAAGAATTAATAATTCTATTTTTTATATAATTTTTTTTTTCTTCCCCCTCCCCTTTCCCTCCATATTATTTCCACCCTAGATATGTCCTTGGGTCTTGGATGATGCCTGAGGGATCTGCCTCGCTGTTGTGACCCCTGACACTGTCCTCACTCGGCGCATGGGAGGCAGCCCAGCCTTCTGGTGCGGCTGCCTCTTAATACAATTCGGTCATGCGATCTAGATGCCTTGGACCTGCATGCTCGGATGTAGTTGCGCCGCGGGCCTGTGATCACCTAAATATGTGCCGCTGTTGCCCTTCCACCGCTAGATTTAGCGGTGCTTGGGCTCACCGGCACGGCCGCTTACTTATGTTTCAGTGGGCGTGTCACTGGATATCACCGCCCCGGGGGACAACTCACTCACTGATGCGTCGTACTGACGTAGCCATGGCGATGGCGGGCTTGCGTGCCACGCTGTGCGCTTCATGACGATATCATCTGATGTCCGGATTCGATTTATGGACGCTGTATCCGTTGCCCTGACGACGGTGGGCGTGGTTTTCACCTCCTCCGCGCCAGTATGTATGCAATCACTCTGTTGCTGATTTGATTGGCTGTCCCTATGTCATGGGACTTTTTTCCGATCCCACCCACTCTCCAATTATGGGCTGTATTTAGTCAGCGCTCAGTCCTTGAAGTGTCAGGACGTGAGCCCGGCGGGTTGAAAGGCTGTATTTGTTGTAAGTAACAATTAGATTATGCATGAGTTATCCTTATAGCAGCCTGTGTATAGCCACTGTGGCTACTTATCTACATATGTATCTTTGACTGCTTAGGATATGAGTACTTATACATGTCCTCTGTTACCCAGGGTTACTTACACCATATATCAATCTGCTGATTTATGACCTATGTCCACTCTGGACGGTGGTTTGTCTGGTGCAAAGGAACACAACTCAGGCTTTCCTCATTTATCTGATTAAGACCAGGTATTTATTTATGCTTGTACTTCATAGATTTCTTACATACATTTCACTGTCTCTCAATGACACTACGCTGTTTCTGTTTAGGACTACGTATACTATCTATACATATACGGTACTTTCTTTGGGTGGATTTGGCACTTGCCAATCTCTTCTTGGATGAGTTGCTATTCTCCTTATGTGTATGACTTTGTTCATCTCTTTCTATTTGAACACGCGCTAGATATATTATATGGTCATACACAATAAATATACTATAATTTTCTCTTTTTTTCTTACAATGCACTAAATATACTGTTTTTTTACTATAGTGCTTTATTCATCCTATAGGGTCAAACCTAGAGATGTCCTCTGTGGGCACAGTGTCCTGTGGGTCATTTGAGTGATGGTTGCTGGTCCTTTTGGTACATCATCCATTCCCCAGTTTTTGGACAGAGGGCTTCTGTATTTATCATCTCACATCCCCTATATCATCCAGTACTTTGGTTCTGGCTATTGTAGTGGTGAGTTATGCTCCTCCACTTTCCCCTTTTCTTTTTCCTCCCCTATAAATTTTTTTTTTTTATTGTTTGTTCCTAATTTTCTACTCTTATTTGTCTGGGTATGTTTGTTCTGACTTAGATACCTAATTTTGTGTCATTTTGTTTGCAGATTTCCTGTTTTCTATTTAATGCAATTTGTCTATACCCCTAATGAAGAGAGTATATATTTACATTCTCGAAACGCGTTGGGTTTTTTGCCCTTCGTCCACTGTGGGGTGTTTTCTTACAGTTGGATCAAGGAAATAGACGATACAACAGGATATGTATATTTTTCATGTACTTGTTACTTTATGTCTGTAAACATTTCCAATGTATATGGTATCTTACACTGTTTTAATTATTATTATTATTAAACTATGTTTTGTATTTTTGATATAATTTTGTATACCTTTATGACCACCTGCCCATGTTAAAGTCCTCTCCCTAGAGGAGTATATGTTTTTTCAAATTGTCTTGCTTATTAGGATGGGGTTTTGGTAGGCTTTTTTAGACTTGCTGTCTGGGGCATCTTGTTCAATTCTCTGAACAGGGCAATGGGCAAACTGTCTGACCGACTCATGTTAGTCTTTTGGGCCATCTTTAACATCCTGTTTTTCTAGTGTCTCTTTCATCCTTTCTACCTTCCCGCTACTTTGAGGGTGGTAAGGGGTGTGTAGAGCCAACTAAACCCCCAGTGCTGCCCTAATCTTTTGTAAGGGTTACTGTGAAGGCTGGGCCTGATCGCTCTCTATCACCTCTGGGACCTCAAATCTACATACTATCTCACTCAGTAGTTTCTTAGCTGTGGTCCTGGCAGTCATGTCCACCTCCACTAGGGTGTATACGAATCTGTCACTCCTTTGACATTTGGGAGTGATCAATTTGTATCCTCTGGAAAGGGTATAAAGCTTTTGCCAGGTGCTTCTTCTGTGCCTTTTCTGTACATTCTGGGTTACATTTGTTGCCGATAGTGCATGATCTGCAGAAGTTGTTGGTCAATGGAGTAACGCATAAGTTCATAAGAGTCTTTGTCAAGTGGGCAGCTCCATTTGCCCATTGCACCATGGCTGGGTACAGACTCCTGGGTAGACAAAGCTTCTTGTTGCACTTGAATAGTCTATCTCTGAGAGTTCCTCCTCTCCGTTTCCAGATTTCCTTCTCATCCGGACTTGCTGCTTCCTGTAATTCTAAGTCCTCTCCCTAGAGGAGTATATGTTTTTTCAAATTGTATTGCCCTGTTCAGTGTCAGACACACACCCCGGGGGGGGGGGGGGGAACATGCCCTATCCCCTTATGAAATTGGTTCAGCCCCCAGACTTTACTGTTATTTTCCCCAACAGTTACAGTTACAATCTGATGTGTTGACTAATTATGTAACCGCATTATCACGAGAATTAACCCAAATGCATGTCCAGGTGTTTTCTTCCATTCCAGATCCTGAATTGGATACAGGAACACACCAACTACTGCCTGGAGATTGGGGGCTGGTAAAGAAATTTGTGAGAAAACATTCTCTTGAACCCAGATATGATGGTCCATTCCAAGTTTTGCGGACCACAGCCACCTCAGTTGAATTGGCCGGGAAGAACACCTAAATACATGCCTCCCACTGCAACCCCTGAGGACAAGATCCCGCCCACTTCATGACGACCATGCTGCATATCCTTTTTCTGTTTGGTCTAGGGGGGAGGCTCAGTAGGTGGCCATCACAAAAAAAAATAACATAATTACATTTTGGTATAACTCTTCAGGTACACATGTGACCACCTTTACCTTTGATTACTGTGACATAGTACCTTGTCCGTTTGACTCTTTCATGGCAATGCCATTGGTACAGTGACATCCCTGATGGTAAGGATATATATGTGTGTTTTACAGACAGTTACTGGGGCCAGAATTGTGGTTCCTGGGAGGGACAGTGGGTTGGAACATAGGACCAGATAAGAGGGAATCTGGACCGGTGAATGTGCCCTTGAAAAGGTCATTATGCCCCTCCATATCCTAGCAGAAGATACTCCTGATACATACACTGACCCAGCACACAGTCAGAGGAGGAAGCGAGGAGCTCTCTCCGGAAGCTTTGACCCTCATGTGTACATAGATGTTATAGGAGTTCCAAGGGGGGTCCCTGATGAATTCAAATCCAGGGATCAGGTAAAAAGTTGGTTTTGAGTCTTTGATCCCCATAATAACTGTGAACAAGAATGTAGATTAGATCAATTACATAAACTATAACCAACAAAGATTCGTGAAATTACACTAAAGATGCCCTCCAGGGAATAGCTGACCAGTTAGTCCCCCACTTCCTACATGACATTCCAGAACTGGGTGGCCTTAGACATGGTGTTACCTGAGAAAGGAGGTGTCTGTAAAAATGATAGAAAAAACGGGAATCTGTTGCACCTACATTCCTGATAATACCGGCCCAAATGGTAAAGTAACTTTAGCTATAAAGAAATTAGAAGATTTGACATTGGAGTTGAAGAAGAACTCAGGTATTACAGACCCATGGGATCAATATTTTAGCTGGATGAGTGGGTGGCAGAAGGTGGTCGCCCAGATAGGGGTAACGGTACTAATAATCTTGGTTCTTTTAGCCCCGATTGTATGCTGTATTCTACCTTTCGTAAAGAAGTTAATGAGCAAGGCTGTAGACAACAGCACACCTACATTTCTCCACCAAGAAGAAGAGGACCCTCTTATGATGGAGGATGACAAACCCTTCACTCCTCTACAGTCACTCCCTGTCCAAAATCTCACAATCCTCTAGGGTTATAGGGATAGATAGCACCTGATTGCCCTTCTCCAGCTGTATCGAGGGGGGTAGTGAACTAGTTGCTGCCTAACTCTATATACAGCTTAAAAAGAGTTGCTGAGGAGAATGGGCCAGGTGAGGAGGACCTTTAGATGAGGGACAGAAGAAAATAGCCATTTTAGGGGGGACTGTTAAGGAATCTAATGTACATAATGATAATCAGAAAATGTCTATTTGCTTATGTGTATACATGTTCCTTACTTATTATGTAGTATACAGATTAACTTCTCTGTTCGGACTTAAAAGATGGCGTCTACCCCCTACATCCCCCGCGTTAGAAGAATGCATTTGAGATAAGGGAACCAGCTTCAACCAAACTTCAAGCATCAAGTTTCTCCATTTCTCTTGTATTGTAACCAATAAGATGTACCAATTAGACTGACATAGCAATGACGTATCTTTTTGTATAAAATATTGACACCGCCCACCAATAAATCAGAATTTAGAAGTAGCCTGAGCTGAACGTGTCTCAGAGAGTGTTTACTTCTAATGTGCATGCACATTTATACTTTTTAATTAGAAATAGCAGCAGATAACCTAGAACTAATTTATAGTTCTTATCCATTTCACTATGAGCAGGGAAGCAGAGTTGCCATAGAAACGTTGGATTGAGAAGGAGGCTTGGTTAACAGTACAGGAAGTGCTCAATGTAAGGGCGGAAATACACTCTACTGTGGACTCAGAAGACAATATTTAAGATGGTGCTGCCTAACCCCTGGAAACAAGTTTTTTAAAGTTTCTTTAAACAGTAAGTAATATGCGATTTGGGCTGGATTACAGTGGCTATAGTTTGATAATTACTTATTATAATGGACTAAATGAAAAGAAGCATCAGAGTAGGAGAGTTTACTTCCTCTTTAATCACTTACTTACCTGCAGTATGGTAACGTTGAATTCGTGAAATACAGACGTTCTGTCTATTTGTCATTTTTACATGGTTACTGATTCTACAGGGAAGTTTATCATTTTGTGTCATTTAAAAAAGTACAACACTCCCATTAGCAGGTGTTTCAATCGATAGTCTAAATTTTATGTAGCACAATCTGTATTTTTAATTTTATGTAACGTGTGTTTTTGTCATATATATATATATATATATATATTTTTTTTTTTTTGTAGGAATACATGTCTGGTGACTAAATCTCCTATTTTTAGTCTGTGTTCATATTGATTGATCCTGTATCTTAAAAATATTATTGTTTAAAAATGACTCATACATCGTGCAGAAAAATGATCATCATAAGCATGACAACATATATAGCAATGCATATGCTAAGCAAAAGCTATATATATATGTGCGTGTATCTCTCTCTCTCATATATACACTATATTACCAAAGGTATTGGGACACCTGCCTTTAGACGCACATGAACTTTAATTGCATCCCAGTCTTCGTCCGTAGGGTTCAATATTGAGTTGGCCCACTCTTTGCAGCTATAACAGCTTCAACTCTTCTGGGAAGGCTGTCCACAAGGTTTAGGAGTGTGTCTATGCGAATGTTTGACCATTCTTCCAGAAGCGCATTTGTGAGATCAGGCACTGATGTGGATGAGAAGGCCTGGCTCGCAGTCTCTGCTCTAATTCATCCCAAAGGTGTTCTATCGGGTTGAGGTCAGTCAAGTTCCTCCACCCCAAACTCGCTCATCCATGTCTTTATGGACCTTGATTGTGCACTGGTGTGCAGTCATGTTAGAAAAGGAAGGGGCCATCCCCAAACTGTTTACACAAAGTTGGGTACATAAAATTGTCCAAAATGTCTTGGCATGCTGATGCCTTAAGACCCCATTCAAACCTGAGCATTTTGTAGCTTGACGCCTGAAGCTACAAAACGCTGGAGGGGAAAAAATCCATTATTCTCAATGGAGATGGTTCACATCTCCACTCCAAGTCGCCTGAAGCCCTACGCCTGAAGCTCAAACAAGTTCCGGACCCTTTTTTGTCGCGCGAATCCGGCTGATTTGGGCGTTTTTCTTCTTTTAACATTGGTGACCTTTTGCCCTGCACAAATTCGCGGCAAATCGCGGTACAAAACGTGGTAAAAAACGCCGCAAATCGCGGGAAAAAACGCTGCAAATCGCGGGAAAAAACGCAGCAAATCGCGGTAAAAAATGCCGCAAAAAACGCTTGAAAACGCTACGCTCAGGTGTGAATGCAGCCTAAGAGTTCCCTTCACTGGAACTAAGGGGCCCAGCCCAACCCCTAAAAAACAACTCCACACTAAAATCCCCCTCCACCAAATGATTTGTATCAGTGCACAAAGCAAGGTCCATAAAGACATGGATGAGCGAGTTTGGGGTGGAGGAACTTGATTGGCCTGCACAGAGTCCTGACCTTAACCCGATAGAACACTTTGGGGATGAATTAGATTGGAGACTGCAAGCCAGTCTCTAGTCCACATCAGACATAAATATAGAAAAAGTGCAGCTCTAACTAGGTATTCAACATCAAACGTGCAATTGGGATGTGAAAAAATGATTAACAAAAGTGGAAATACATATCTGCCCTTGTACAATTAACCTGCTGTATTAAACATTTTGAAAACGATCATTTGGAGATCCTATCCATTCAGCAAGTCTGAGTCTTTTGGTCATCCCTAAAAGCCTGTTTGACTGATCAGGTGTATACCTGCATGAGTCTACGCTTTCCGGTAAGCGACTGGTGCTTCTGGTGGTGGATTTCTTAGGTCTCTTATCACACTTGGATGTGCACTCAAGATTTTTGTGACTGTGATTCACATTTTAGAATTCGCTAGGATCCATTTTTGGGGTCCCTTACATTTTGGACATTATACTATATTGTTTATTGATTACATATCATTATGTATTTTCACTTTTGTTAATAATTTTTTCATATGTCAATTTTCACTTTTGATGTTGAATACCTAGTTAGTGCTGCACTTTTTCTATATTTATGTCTGCTTATTTACACATTTTTGTGCTGGCTGCTAACGCTTATACAGCGCGGTATATTTTTTTACTCTCGTCCACATCAGTGCCTGATCTCAAAATGCACTTCTGGAAGAATGGTCAAACGTTCCCATAGACACACTCCTCAACATGGTGGAGGGCCTTCCTAGAAGAGTTGAAGCGGTTATAGTGTGATGGATTAGGTAAAATGCATATTTTACTATGTATATAAAATGTCTATTTTTCTATCTGCATGTGTACCTGTAAAAACCTGGCTGCTCTCAATTTCTCTCACTGTCCGTGTGAGGTATCATGTTTCAATACAATAGCAGACTTTTATTATTAACCCTTTGCATCAATGGTTTAGCTTGCATACCAGTCAGCTTTCTTCTTTTCACATCAACAAAGTGCTTCTTTAATTCCTTACTCAAAATGGCTGACAGCAGCACCCCTTCCCATAGAATGAAAGAATGCATAACTAAGATGGTGCCTACAGAGAGGCTACACCCAAGATGATGACATCCAAGAAGCTCACCATATATGGACATGACCAATCAAGCTACCAGTTTCTAGATGACGCTATGCTAGTGCTTTACTCCCTCGCTCACTCAGATATAAAAACCCTGTGTAAGCAGTGTAACGGGGATATAATGGTGTATTAATGCAATAAATGTAGAGTACAATGTAAATCTATGGACAATGTATTCACTAGTATTGGATGCCATCTAGGGACCAAAAACTGGAACTGGACCTTAGCTATTTTTATTTTCTATGGTGCTGAAAGATAACAGGAAGTGACTGTGTTTACTTTGGTCATTTTGACCTTATTTACCCAGGAGTCTGTGTGACTTACCCATGAACACTTTGATATGCAGTGCATGCTGGGTAGGGTGTAAAAGGGACTGCAGTAGCCATATTTGGTCTCTTGGAACCATGTTGCCTGCCTGTGTGTTAACTGTGTGTGAGGTTCTCGGACGCATCGGTAGATAGTCACCGCGGAGTGCAAACTGGACAGTTCGCTGGGTGACTGGACGGAGCCAAGAGCTGGTGATCAGACCGATGGGGATCGGAGACGCTTTTTGTAGCAGCGGAGAGCCGGATCCAGTCGGTGGAGTGACACGGAGCATCTGGCCTAGTCAACGGAAGCAAGCTGCGGTTGCAGGACTCAAGCCATCACTCAGAACTCTGATCCGATTGGTGAGTGGGTTGCAGCCCACCGTTTAATCTATTACACGTACTTAGACTTGCTAATAAGCCTTGCTGGAACCTGTTGTTCCACGGAAGCGTAATTGAGCAACTGACACTTAGTAGGCTCAAAGCGTAAAGTGTGATTACAAGTTTCTGGAGTTACACCTGGAGCATTCTAAGTTAACTTTCTCTACTTACCCCTTTGGATTACAATTATTTGAGAAACTATTTAAGCTAGCAAAGAAAGAAGATAAAGAAGGAAATACATTAAGTGAGGCCTCACGTTAGACTTTAAATAAGGGGAGCTCCCAGGTCTAGATAGTAACATACTTGCATGTTGTTTACTGTATTTGCCTTATAACTTGTGTTGTGCTGACGTTCTATGTTGGAACGACAGTGCAAACTCTGTAACCACCTATTTGCTATATTTTCAGTAAAAGTATTCCTGTTTAAGAGTACAAGTGTGTGGTTTACTGTGTTTCCTCACCAGGTGGAGCCAGAGAATCCTGAGGGATAGACACAGGTACATTATAGTTTTTACACTGTATTGTATTATTATTGCACCACAGCTGTGCCAAGGGGACAGAGTCATTCAGAAGGGGGTATCTCAGTAGAGTGCAGGCCCAACTTAAATCAGCAGCTCCTTCGGGGGTCAGTGCTACAGCAGGAAGAATAAAATAATTTTCACGCATCTGAACACTGGCTCAGTGTGGTATTTCACCTCCTGCACCTGATTAGCCCTAATTAGAAACGGGAACAGATACCCAGCAGATGATTGGTCTGATCTATTTCAGCTGGTGCCCAACGTGGGGTGCCAACTAGTAGCGTGATTGCTCATGTCCATATAAGGTGAGATTCTTCTAACCCCTTGGATGTCATCATCTTGGGTGTAGCCTCTATGTAGGCGCCATCTTAGTTATGCATTCTTTCATTCAATGGGAGGGGATGCTGCTGGGGGCCAATTTGAATAAGGAATTAAAGAAGTACTTTGTTGATGTGAAAAGAAGAAAGCTGACTGGTGTACAAGCTAAACTAGGGATGCAAAGGGTTAATAATAAAAGTCTGCACAGCTTTTGGATTTTATTATTTATGTGCTTAGGCATTTACTTATGATTGATATTAACATTTTTTTATTTATTTAGCCTATTACGCACTTTATTAGTTTAAAGGCACTGTTTACATTGAGTCACTATCCATATTTCTATTTTCTTTCTAGTATTCTTCCATCTGCAACCCCCTTGTCCCCTTGCCTATTCGCCCCTCCATCCCTTACTTCCTCTTCACCCTTCTCTCTATTCCTTCCCCTCTTCCCCCCCCCCCCCCCCTTTTTTTTTTCTCTCTTTCTCTCCCCTCCCCCCCCCCTCCCCCCTCCTACTCTTATGTACATTGCGCAACACTAAAATCTTTAAATCATAATTCTTAGGGAGTAGGTCAAGCTCCTCTCTAGTGTTTGCAGCAGTTTTTCATTTTCCCTGTTTGGTTGGTTGGCGCAGAGGTATTTTATATATCAATAATAAAAGTCTACTGTTGTACTGAAACATGATACTTTACACATACAAAAGCAAATAGAAAAATAGACGTTTTATATACATAGTAAAATATGCATTTTACCTAATCCATCACAACAGCAGCAAAGGGTGGGCCAACTCAATATTGAACCCTATGGACTAAGACTGGGATGCCATTAAAGTTCATGTGCGTTTAACCACTAGAGATCCATGCTATAGCCAAATGACGGCTACAGCGCGGACCTGCATTGCCCCCTGTGATCAGCGAGTCTATGAGACTCGCTGGATCACAGATCGGAGTAAGGGATTGATCCCGACCCCTTACTACGTGATCAGCTGTCAGCCAATGACAGCTGATCATGTGATGTCAACACAGCCGGTAATCAGTGCGAGGAGAAAAAAAAAAGCCGCTCACCAGCGGCAGTGAGAGGGACATCAGTCCCAATCACTGCAATGTGCCGCCAGCTCTTCAGTGCCCACCTGTGCCCCCTACAAGTGCCACCTAGGAGTAGGCAACAGTGCTGCCTACATGTGCCCACCAGCGCCAGCTGTCAGTGCCCACAGTGCCACCTGTCTGTGCCCACAGTGCCATCTTTCATTGCCCACAATCAGTGCCTGAAAAGTGCTGCACATCAGTGTCACCTACCAATGCCCATCAGTGCCACCTATCAGTGCCACCTATCAGTGCCATCTATCAGTGCCATCGGTGGTACTTATCAGTGCCCATCTGTGCCACCCATCCATGCCACCCATCAGGGCCCATCAGTGCCATCTTATCAGTGGCCATCAGTGCCGCCTTATCTGTCCCCATCAGTGCCACCTTATCTATGCCTATCTGTGCTACCTTAACTGTTCCTATTAGTGCCTATCAGTGCCCACCAGTGCAGCCTATCAGTGCCCACCAGTGCCGCCTCATCAGCGCATATCAATGAAGCAGAAAATTTACCTGTTTGCTAAATTTTATAACAAACTATTAAATGGTTTTTTTTCTCTAAATTTTCCATCTTTTTGTGTTTGTTTAGCAAAAAATAAAAACCCCAGCTGTGATTAAATACCACCAAAAGAAAGCTCTATTTGTGGGAAAAAATTATAAAAATTTCATTTGGATACAGTGTTGTATGACCGCGCAATTGTCATTCAAAGTGCGTCAGCACCGAAAGCTGAAACTTGGTCTGGGCAGGAGGGGGGTTTAAGTGCCCAGTAAGCAAGTGGTTAAAGGCAGTTGTCCCAATACTTTTAGTAATATAGTGTGTATATATATATATATATATATACCGTATATATATATATATATATATATATATATATATATATATATATATATATATATATATATATATATCCCCATACAATGCTCTGTTTTATTGAATTTTTTTCCTTGTGTTTTCGGTTGAGCAGAGTCCATTCACACAGGGGCAACACGACTTCCAGCGCGACTTTTGGAGGCAACTTGGACACGACTTGAGTATGAATGACAGCACAACTTCAACACGACTTGGGGCGACTTACAACACGACTTTAAGTCACCCCAGGCCAGGCGACTTTGGCCATGGCCAATCAGAGAATTATCAGCTCTCGAGGGGGAACTCCATGCCAAATTTTTAATAAAAAACCGGCACGGGTTCCCCCTCCAGGAGAATAACAGGCCCTTAGGTCTGGTATGGATTTTAAGAGGACACCCCCTATGCCGAAAAAACGGCGTGGGGTTTCCCCCAAAATTCATACCAGACCCTTATCCAAGCACACAGCCCAGCTGGTCAGGAAAGGGGGTGGGGACGAGCGAGCGCCCCCCCTCCTGAACCATACTAGGCCGCATGCCCTCAACATGGGGGGTGGGTGCTTTGGCAAAGGGGGCGCCCTACGGCCCCCCACCCCAAAGCACCTTGTCCCCATGTTAATGAGGACAAGGGCCTCTTCCTCACAACCGTGGCCATTGGTTGTCGGGGCCTCCAGATCCCGGCCCCTCACCCAATGTGAATGAGTAAGGGGTACCCCTACCCATTCACCTGGGGAAAAAAGTGTCAATAAAAAAAACACAGCACAGGTTTTTAAATTAATTTATTAATCAGCTCCAGGGGTCTTCTTCAGACTTCGGTGGTCTTCTTTCGACTTCTCCGCTCTGTTCGGCCTATTCTCCCGGTGTCCGGCCTCTTCTCCCGTGGTGACCCCGCCCCTTATGACATCACAGTCCCAGCATGCCCTGGGACTTGACGTCATAAGGGGCGAGATCACCGTGTGACATCACCCGGTAACTACGCCCCATACCTATATAAGTCACCACGCACGTCGCACAAGCCATTACAGAGGAAGAGAGCGTTGTGTCAACATCGGAAGAAGAAAGAAGAGAGAAGAGGGAAGGATGCCGTGGAGTTCCGCCTTGGGAGCTGATTATTCTGTGAGAGAGGCGACATTGTCGCTTCAATATAAATGGAGATCTGACTTGGAGGCTACTTCCATTGAAATCCATGGGTACAAGTCACCTAGACGTCGGATTGAAGTAGTACAGGAACCTTTTCTGAAGTCGGAGCGACTGCTGTAGTGTGCATTAGTGCGCATCTCATTCATTTACATTGATTTTTACATGTAGCGCAACTTGAGTCGACTAGGGTCGACTTGAAGTTGGATCCAAAGCTGCCCTTATGTGAATGGAGTCTAAAGAATCACAGTTAAAATTAGTCAAAATATTTTTCCAGAGTCAACTGTTTGCATCAATAAAAGAATTGAAGAAAAATAGGCACATGTGTGGCTAACATAGAGCTGTGCATTGTGTTATATTTCAAGAAAACATGGTACTGAATTTTCTCTTTTATGCTACATTTATATTCTACTAGAAATGACAAAAAAAAAGTTTGATCAAAATTAATATTAGTTGTCTGATGTGAACAGTCTATGCGCTCTGCATAGCGCCACGGAAAAAAAGTGTGAGCAATACAAACACAAAAATAATGACATTTTTAAGGTAAACTGAATTGGGTTTGTGTTTACTAATTTATTAGGCATGTGGTCATTTCAGATGCAGACGTTGTATTTTTTTATTTCCACCGGTAATTGGCAATGAGTTTGTAGGGTGCTCTGTATTACAGCTTGTACTTTCCTGTCCTTTAAATTAGGAATTACGATGCATCCTCTATCAAACAGCAAAATACAAGAAGACATTAACAATTCATCATATCTCGCATTAGAGGCGAGTACTGAGCCAGCCAGACAAAAAGCTATTACAATGCAAATTTAGCACATTTTACATGGCTTGCTTAATTTTCTTGGTGTACAGTACAGGTGAATTGTGGAGTTGTAAATGAGGATTTTTTGCAATTTATGAGGTCAAAATGAATTTTGGATGAAAATCAGCAATAGCGGAATTGTGTTTAACAACCATAGATTAAAACACAGAGATGTAATGTCTACAAATCATCCCATATACAAATAAATCAGGCTCGCCTAGGAGCAATATACCCTTTCATTGTGGGTGTATACTTCTGTTAAAGTAGAACAACAGCCCAAACTTTTTCCAAGCATTAGATAGAATGTGTCGGTTTTTTTGAGATTCGCTCTCACTTTCTGACTGCTGTCACTGGTACAGACAGCGAGGCAAATTCAAAAATTTTACAGGTGTCCCTGGAACAGGAGGTAAGAGGAATCTTCAGATAGGTAACACCCGTTCTAGTGAAATATGTCCAAATTAGAACTTTCATCTTTTTTGGGTTGGTTTCATTGTATTCCCTGAAATAGGAAGTGACAAGAAATCTCACAAAGAAAAAATGGATATCAGTAAAATCTGAGATTTTAAAGCAAATCAAAACCCCAAAATCAATATTTAATATATTGCATCATATCAGTAAATATATGTGATGGCTACATTATTATTTTAAGCTTGTTTGGTTATATATCTCCTGTGGATCCCAGGCATGCAGTTCGTTCTGTACTCCTGTGACCTGTTTTCAGCAGATAGCAGGCTGAAGCACGCTGTTGGCTGATGTTGTAGAGCTGATCCAGGCTTGGGAACGATCACGATCAAAAAAAAACATCACTTGCAGCCACTATGCCATCAACTGCTGCCACTGTGCCCATCAAACGCTGCCACTGTGCCCATCAAATGCCGCCACTGTGCCCATCAAAATGCTGACAGTGTGTCCATCAAATGCTGGCAGTGTGCCCTTGAATGCCACCAGTGTGTTCCATGCCCGCTCGCTGTCTGCCCGGCACTTACCCTGTCTTGGTGTGGCAGCAGGTGACGGCGACAATCAGGGTCCTTCATGCGTCTCCTGCCATTCTCATCTCCCCTCTTCTCCTCCTGATAGGTGTCCAATAGCGGCGCCTGTCGTTTCAGCCAATCAGGTGACAGGTAACAGACCAGAGCACCTGATTGGCAGAGAGGTGGTTCAGTGTTAGATATTCATTCGCTTTTCTAACACAGCTGGGTGAACTGTGAGCGCCAAGCATGGCACTTGTTGTTTACCTTTTTTGACGCCTATTAGAGGCTAAGGCTCTAATCAGGTGCCTCAAAAAATACTCCGCCGCTGTAATTTAGGCATCCGAAAAGGGGCCAGGTGCCTGAAGCCATAGATAGATTCATGCAATGCATGAATCTATTGGTGATAGAGGGGTGGCTGTAGAGAAGGGGCGGCACCCATGCGCCCTTATGAACGCACCACCACTGATATGGATCTGCCCACAGCCCTAGATCAACACCTTGCTTAGCCACTTAGCAGGCCGCTAAGAGCCTATCCCAGCTGCTCCCGCCCCCTCCACAGCTCAGCACGGAGGGGCAGAACAAACAGTGGTGACTGACAGTCACCAGCACTCTGCTCATGGAGCTCTGAGAATTGAGTGATCAGCTCTGTTTTATCACTCAGTTCTCTGTCTTAGAGCTGACAGGGGACAAATGCAGAATCAGACCGATGCTGCATCCACCTAGATAAGTATGATTCTTGAAAAAAAAAACCTGACCTTCCATTTTTATCTGGGTGCCCCTGATTGTAAAAGGGGGCTTCCAGATATGGTTAAGCCTCCCACCCATAGATAAACAACAAAAAGACTAAATCATGGAGCGCCTTTGTTGTGTATTAAAAACCAGTGGGAAGCATGAATTAAACCAAATTGGTAAGGCGTAAATCCATAATTTATTCATAAGATCAGTCAAACATTAACTTGAAAAAATTATGGATTTACACCTTGCCAATTTGGTTTAAAAATCATGCTTCCCACTGGATTTTAATACATAACAAAGGCACTCCATGATTTAGTATTTTAGTTGTTTTCTCTTCTGGTCCTTGAGCATGTGAGTAGCCAAATTTGCGGACCCCATAAGTCATCAGTAATCCACTACCCTTTGCAAACCTTGCAGTTTTTGTTCTCCCACCCATAAATCCCCACAACCACTGGGACAGGGTTGTGGGGAAGAGGCTCTTGTCCTCATCAACATGGGGACAAGGTGTTTTGGCGCAAAGTAACCTCCCATGTTGAGGGCATGTGGCCTGGTATGGTCCAGGAAAGGGCAAGCTGAATGTTTAGAAAAAGATCTTAAGATCTTGTATGTAATTTTAGGACATCTCACTTTTTTTATTGTGATTCCCCACAGTGGCGGCTGTTTTTTTGGGGGGGGGGGAGTGGCATTGACACCACCTCCTATGTGGCACTGCACTACCACCCCCTAGATTCACCATTTGCCTGGACTGTGTTGGGCCCATCTGATCCTTGCAGGGGCTCTGAAGCACGTCTCCCAGCTTCAGCTGCCTGAGGCCTGTGTGTCTCTTGTGGAGCAGGGCCACTGCTGTTGCCACCATTGTGTTGGAGCCTGCTCCCGGCCAGAGGGCAGAAATCAGTTTGTTTTGCGCAATGGAGTGGAAGCTCTGCTGCTTACACATAGCAGGGAGAGGGTAAGGCATACTGCTGCCATACAGACCCATAGCTGGCCACGCCCCCGGAGGAGCAGTGTTAGGTAGCGAATATTCATTCACTATTCTAACACAACTGGGTGGGCTCCGGACACAGTGCTCTGCGCCCCAAGCCCACCCTATTTTGAAGCCTATTAGAACCTTTGGCTCTAATCAGGTACTTCAAAAAACACACCCCCCGGCTATCCCCACAATTGTAATGCGCTGAAAGGGGCTGGGCACATGGATAGGGAGGGCAGCAGCAGAGATAGGGGGAGCTGCGCCTGTGCACCCACAATGCAAGGGCTGCCACTAATTCCCCATTAAAGTTAAAGTTAATGCCTGATCCTAATGCCTGGAATAGAATTTGGGGTAACCAAACAGACAATAAAATAACTGTTAGGGGCTCTAGCATTCCTCTACACGAAAAAAGCTTTTTTTCTTTTGTCTGTGTTAGTGATAGGCCTAATTCTTACAGGCCCCCTGAGTAGAGATGGACGAACCTCCAACGGGACATTTCGCGAACGCGAACCGCGGACGCGGCCGAAACTTCGCGAACCGCAAAGTTTGCGGCGGGCCCCATTGACTTCAATGGCAGGCGAACTTTAAAATCCTACAGGTCATATTTCCAGTCACAAAATAATTACTAGCTGTGCACACATAGTCCCACCACATGGCCACTGACATAACACATGTATGAAGTGAATCTGGGATCGACAACTACAAGCATTCTTTTTTTATATGTGAAATTTTGACAATTCAGGACTCAGGAGCGCATGAAGGCAATGGAGAAGAGGGAAGGTCAGGGTAGGCTATGAAGAAGGTGCAGGAGATGATCACCAGCACCATGATATTGAGCACTGACACCAGCACCGTGATATAAAGCACTGACACCAGCACCGTGATAGAGTGCACTGACACCAGCACGGTGATATAGAGCATGGACACCAGCACCGTGATATAGAGCACGGACACCAGCACCGTGATAGAGTACACTGACACCAGCACCGTGATATAGAGCACTGACACCAGCACCGTGCACCACAACCCTATATATTGTACACCTATACCAGTCCTACAAGGACCTTTGTGGACCTAGTAGCTAGTGATTTGCAGACTGTACCTCAGTCCATACACTGATAAAGGACTGCTGCAGAATAGGGCAGCAGTCAGCAGCAGTGCACCACAACCCTATATATTGTACACCTATACCAGTCCTTAAAAGGACCTTTGTGGACCTAGTAGCTAGTGATTTGCAGACTGTACCTCAGTCCCTACACTGATAAAGGACTGCAGCAGAATAGGGCAGCAGTCAAGTACAATATTCTTTCTATATTTGGAAGAAAGTATATTATACGTGTACAACCCTATATACTGTACACCTATACCAGTCCTTAAAAGGACCTTTGTGGACCTAATAGTAATAGCTAGTGATTAAACTGACTGTCCCTGCTGCACACGGCACCCTGTCCCTCCCTGCACTGACAAAAGACAGGCACAGCAGTGCTGCAATCACCAGCACAGCAGTGCATGAACCCTATATACTGTACTACACCTATACCATATCAGTCCTTAAAAGGACTTTTGTAGACCTAATAGCTAGCGATTTGTGTCACTACAGTCTCTCCCTGCTCCATACAGCAACCTCTCCCTATAATGACATAAGACAGAATGTAAAATGGCCACCAGATCAGGTCTATTTATAAGGTAGGGGGAATGTCCAATTGTCCATGTGCTGAAATGTCTCAATTGGCTGTCCTGTACCCCATGATGGATGTGTCATCATGGGTCAAAGTTCTTTCACACTGTAAACACATATGTCCGCCAGGCGAACAGCGGCAATAGTCCGCCGATCGGGTGAATCGTGAACACGCAAAATTCGCCGCAAAAAAAACGCTGGGTGAACAGTTCGGCAATCCCTACCACCGAGTTTGTTTTATTAAAATGCTCAGAGGACGATGTGACATCCCTGTCTTTAATTATATATATTTACCTATATTGAGCCTGTTTAACTGTCTTTGTTTAAGGGACATCTGGTATAGCAATCGCTCTGGTCAACTCCACCTCGTCTTTGTACTTTATTTTTACAATTGGATTATAACTTCTGCTATACTTTGGGGCTTCTGGCAAATTTTGGGTGGTAAAGTATTTTCGTAATATCTAATATTTGTAAAACCAATACAAAATTTAACCACTTAAGGACCAAGCCTCTTTTTGAGATTAGTTTACAATTTAAAAACAGGTTTATTTGCTAGAAAATTACTTAAAACCCTCAACATTCTATATATTTTTTTATAACACCCTAGAGAATAAAACGGTTGTTGCAATACTTTCTGTCACACCGTATTTGCGCACCATGTTTTTTTATGTTGTGAAAGATAATGTTACGCCGAGTAAATTGATACCAACATGTAATGCTTTAAAATTGCGCCCCCGCTCATGGAATGGTGACAAACATTTACCCTTAAAAATCTCCATAGGCAAAGTTTAAAAAAATCTATAGGTTGCATGTTTTGAGTTACTAGGGCTAGAATTATTTCTCTCGCTCTACCGATCGCGGCGATACCTCACATATGTGGTTTGAACACCGTTTTCATATGAGGGCGCAACTCACGTATGAGTTCAATTCTGTGCACCAGCTCAGCGGGACAGGGTGCATTTTAAAAAAAAAAAATATTTTTTTCTTATTTATTTTACCTTTTATTTTTTTTTTTACACTTTTCTTTTAAAAAAATGGGTCACTTTTGTTCTTATTATTCCGATTGTAAACATCTCTTGTAATAGATTGTAAACATCTCTTGTAATTTCCGATTGTAAACAATCAAGAAATGTAAACAATTTCTTGTAATAGAAAAAAAAAGCATGACAGGACCTCTTAAATATGAGATCTGGGGCCAAAAAGACAGATCTCATATTTACACTAAAATAAAAAAAATAAAAAATGGCCCTTTAAGAGCTATGGGCGGAAATTAAGTTTTGACATAGTTTCCGCCCTGCAATGCTATGGAGACGGGTGGAGGCCACCTTCCCCTCACTCGTCTCCATGTCACAGACCAGAAAGGATCTGATCGCCTTCGCCGCTACCGATGGCTCCGGTAAGCGTCAGAGGGCACTGGAGCGCAGCGGGGCTCCTGCCACCGATAATTAAAGGGGTTCTGCACTCAAAATACAACATTTGCCCATTCTGTTGCCTATAGTTAATATATCTCATAATGCCACCTGTTTTTTTTTTTTGATTCACCTACCTTTTGTAATCTTCAGTACTTTATTTTAAACCCCTGCGGCGATGGGCGGTCTCTTGCGGGGATCAGCGTAATTTCCTGTTGAAGCCCGCACTGTCTCCTGGGATCTCGTTCGTGTAATCCCAGGAGACATTGCGGCTAATGCACCCGACATCTCGCGAGATTTCGGGTGCTACAGCCGACATCTCGCGAGATTTCGGGTGCTACAGCCGACATCTCGCGTGATTTCGGTAATTACAGCCGAGATCTCGCGAGATCTCGGCTGTAATTACCAAAATCACGCGAGATGTTGGCTGTAGCACCCGAAATCTCGCGAGATGTCGGGTGCATTAGCCGCAATGTCTCCTGGGATTACACGAACGAGATCACAGGAGACAGTGCGGGCTTCAACAGGAAATTACGCTGATCCCCGCAAGAGACCGCCCATCGCCGCAAGAGACCGCCCATCGCCGCAGGGGTTTAAAATAAAGTACTGAAGATTACAAAAGGTAGGTGAATCAAAAAAAAAAAACAGGTGGCATTATGAGATATATTAACTATAGGCAACAGAATGGGCAAATGTTGTATTTTGAGTGCAGAACCCCTTTAAGGATGTATATCAACGGGCGGGGATACGGATGTGGTTAAAGAAAAAACAAGAGTATTGGATCTAGGACGAATAATGTTTGTTTGTGTTTGTTTGTGTTTATATAAACACATTACAATATCTAATATGCCTGTGAACACACAATTTCAATTTTTTAAAATGCAATTAACAACTTAAAGCATTTGCTACAGCAGCATTTCAAATTCCTGATATGTATCTGCTGTACCATGTGCTTGTACGAGGAAGTATTCTGTTCTCGTTGTATTGCTTCCTTTGTAGTCCCTCTGCTTTCGTGTTAAAAACTGACCATACTAGGCAGGAGAGCTCATCATGGTCAATTCTCTAGCTGTGCTGGAAACTTAAGCCCCATACACACTATCAGATTTTCTGCTGATTTGTTTTCCTTCAGATTTACCAAAACCATATAATATGAGGTCAAACCTTAGGAATTTCAAATTGTACGCAATCAGGCAGGCCCTTGCACTACGTGGTTTTGGTAAATCTGATAGTGTGTATGGGGCTTGAGGCTGTTCTCCTCCAATGATCAGACACCCCCCCCACACCCGCACAGCCTTTTACTGGGAAGATCAGTTGCTCATCCAGCTGAGAACAGATGGAATGTGATTACTTATAAAAAAGGGGAAAAAAAAGTGTTTATAATGTGTTTTTAATATCTTGCCCTAATGTGTACCTTTAAATTTCAATTTTAACCACTTAAAGAATGCCTCACGCCGATATACGTCGGCACAATGGCACGGCTGGGCACAGGCACGTACAGGTAAGTTGCCCTTTAAGAGCCCTGCCGTGGGTTGCCCATACACTTAACCCCTAGACTGCCCCCTAGTGGTTAACCCCTTCGCTGCCAGTGACATTTTTACAGTAATCAGTGCATTTTTAATCACACTGATCGCTGTATTAATGCCAGTGGTCCCAAAAATGTGTCCAAATTGTCCGACATGTCCACCATAATGTCGCAGTCACAATAAAAATCACTGATTGCCGCCATTACTAGTAAAAAAAAAATATTACTAAAAATGCCATAAAATGCCATAAAATGATCCCCTATTTTGTAGACGCTATAACTTAAGAAATATTGCAATTTTTTCAAAATTGTCGCTCTATTTTTGTCTATAGCGCAAAAATAAAAACTGCAGAGGTGATCAAATACCACCAAAAGTAAGCTCTATTTGTGGGAAAAAAAGGACGCCAATTTTGTTTGGGAGCCACGTCTCACGACCGCGCAATTGTCAGTTAAAGCGACGCAGTGACGAATCCCAAAAAGGGGCCAAGTCCTTTAGCTGGAAAATGGGCTTAAATGGGCTTAAGTGGTTAAACGAAATGGGTAATTTACAATCACTTTAACACCAAATCACGTACCTGTATGTCATTTGACTTCAAGTTGTTGACCGGGATAATGCCTGCAGCTTTTTTAAAGCCAGCAGCTGGCTTTTTTTGTAAAGGCCATCCAGTGGCTAGTTATGGGTTAAGGCTAAGATGGGTCCACTCCCCCTCCCACCGCACCTTATGAACAATAGTGTACTAAAGACCATGTACATGGCTTGTGCATCACTACTGGCCTCACCACTAAAATACCCATACATGTTGGCTTGGGAGAGAGACCTCGATAGAGTCTGAGTCCTGGTATTCCAGGCTTCAAGTCCCTTATAAGGGTATGTTGAAGGTCTCTTTGATAGAGGCCAGTATTAAAGTTTTGTCAAGGTGGTATCTGGTTTCCACTTGCTTGGCCAAGATGTACCCATCATCAACAGCAGACTGCTTTAGAGCGTGTTCTCTACAAGTTACTATGCTCAATATATAGTGGGAATGCTCCAGGATTAGGAGTTACTTGAACAGGGTCTTTTCTATGATACATAAAATAATAGGCCTTGAACTAGAACAACCCTCTATTGCCCTGCTGAATGATGCTCCAGAGAATATGCCGCGTCCCACCAAGACGTGTGGTTTATTTTATGCTGCTGGTGGCATTGCTGGAGTTTGGAAATCTCCCTCTGTGTCTTTCAGCTGCATGAAGCACAAGATATCCTGGATAATGTTACATGAGAAAGTGGCTAGTATTATTAATGATAAACAGGATATCTTTGTGTGAACACGGGAGCCCTGGGAAAATTATGTCAAGATTAGGGATGAGCTGAACACCCCCCCGGTTCGGTTCGCATCAGAACTTTCGAACGGACCGCAAATTCGTACAAACTTTAGAACCCCATTGAAGTCTATGGGACTCGAACATTCAAAATAAAAAGTGCTAATTTTAATGGCTAATATGCAAGATACTGTCCTAAAAAGGGTTTGGGGACCTGGCTCCTGCCCCAGGGGACATGCGTCAATGCCTAAAATGTTTTTAAAAATGGCGGTTTTGGCGGGAGCACTGATTTTAATGATGATTAAAGTGAAAAAAAAGTGAAATATTCCTTTAAATATCGTGCCTGGGGGGTGTCTATAGTGTGCCTGTGAAGTGCCACGTGTTTCCCGTGTTTAGAACAGTCCCTGCACAAAATGACATTTAATGGAAAAAAAGTCATTTAAAACTGCTTGCGTTTTTAATGTAATATCTGGTTCCGATAATATGGATGAAAATCATTGAGAAAAATGGCATGGGTAGCCCCCCCCTGCCCATTACCAGCCCCTTTGGGTCTTGTACGGATATTAAGGGGAACCCCGTACCCATATTAAAAAAAGGAAAGACGTGGGGCCCCCAGGCCCTATATACTCAGAACAGCAGTATACAGGCGGTGCAAACAAGACAGGGACTGTGTAGGTTTGTTGTGTTAAGTAGAATCTGTTTGTAATTTTGAACTGGTACATTTTTAAAGTGTAGCTCCAGTCAAAAAATCTATTTTTAAGCTTTTTGGAAAACATAGGGAATTCTTATCACCCCTGTATAATTTGTTTTGCCGTCCGTCTTTTTTCATCTCACTTCCTGTTAGGGATGAGCTTCGTGTTCGAGTCGAACGCATGTTCGACTCGAACATCGGTCGTTCGTGCGTTCGCCGAATTCCGAACGTTTGGGCCGTTCGCGGCAAAATTCGTGTGGCCCACAATGCACTGCGATGGCGCAATGCATTGCTGTCTCACGATTGGCCAAGCATGCACTGTGACCCCGCATGCTTGGCCAATCGCAGCGCCAGTAGCGGGAAGAGCAATGGTTGGTCACAGGCATCCTGCCTGTGGCCAATCATAGCTCAGACAGTGTAGTGCACGCCCCACACTATATAAAGCTGCCTTTCAGGCGGCCTCGTGTAGTGTTTGTTAGCATCTGAAGCAGTGGGTGTTCTGTGTACCTTCAACACAGTTACACACCAATCGTTTTTGGCTGATTTACTATTTTGCTCTTGTGTAGTGGTTACTGTCTGTGCCCTGACCGCAGTATACACCACTATATTCACCTCACCTATATAGCTAGTGATCTAGCTTTAATAATAGAGCTTGCAGTCAGTAGTGTTAGTGCGTGCTGTCTGCGTGCTCTGTACCCAGTACATACCACTATATACACCTACATAGCTGTTCTCTATTTGAACCCGATTGTCATTTGCTGGAGTTATTGGAAGTTGTGTGTGCCTCCAGCACAGCACAGTATACAGCTGTATATGCCCCTTTAACTCTGCTGTTTTCTTGTTATTGTCTGCGTGCCCTGACCGCAGTATACACCGTGATATTCACCTCACCTATATAGCTAGTGGTCCATCTTTAACAATAGAGCTTGCAGTCAGCAGTGTCACTCAGGAGATAGTGCGTGCTGTGTGCCTGCTCTGTACCCAGTACATACCGCTATTATCCACCTACATAGCTGTTCTCTATTTGGGCCCGATTGACATCTGCTGGAGTTATTGGAAGTTGTGTGTGCCTCCAGCACAGCACAGTATACAGCTGTATATACCCCTTTAACTCTGCTGTTTTCTTGTTATTGTCTGCGTGCCCTGACCGCAGTATACACCGTGATATTCACCTCACCTATATAGCTAGTGGTCCATCTTTAACAATAGAGCTTGCAGTCAGCAGTGTCACTCAGGAGATAGTGCGTGCTGTGTGCCTGCTCTGTACCCAGTACATACCGCTATTATCCACCTACATAGCTGTTCTGTATTTGGGCCCGATTGGCATCTGCTGGAGTTATTGGAAGTTGTGTGTGCTTCCAGCACAGCACAGTATACATCTGTATATACCCCTTTAACTCTGCTGTTCTATAAAAAAGGCATCTGCAGGAGTTAGTGGGTGTTGTGTGCCTCCAGCACAATATAAACTACCCAACTACTGTTTTACCCAACTCCCTTCAGGCCATTACCATGTCTGGAAGGCCAGCAAGGAGAGGCAGACAGGCGCGAGCCGATAAAAGAGGGCAAGCAGGCTCTGTGTCTAGAGACAACAGTGCTGGTCGGGGACGCGGTGCATTGTCATCAGCACGTGGCCATGGGACATGCTTGTCCTTCTTTTCTGCAGCTGGACATGTTGAACCGCAACATGCCAACGACTTGGTAGAGTGGATGACCAAGCCCTCTTCATCCTCCTCATCCTCTCTCACCCAGTCTCAGGGTAGTAGAAAAGCAGCTGCCAACACATCGTCGTCCCTCCTCTCAATGTCATCATCAGTGACTCCTTCCCTAGACCCACCACGTCCTCCTGAGGAGTCTCCTGAACTCTTTGAGCACAGTGTTGGGTACATGCTCCAGGAGGATGCCCAGTGTTTGGTGGGCTCTGATGATGACACTCAGCTAGAGGAAGGCAGTAGCGTGAGCACAGAGAGAGGGGATGCTCAAGAAGGACAGCAATCTGGCAGTAATGTTCCACAAGCTGCAGCATACTGCCAGGTTTGCTACAGCGATGAAGAGGGAGGGGATGATGAGGGCACTGACTCCACGTGGGTGCCTGGAAGGAGGGAGGAGGAGGAGGAGGAGGAGGAGGAGGAGGCACATGTCCAACGAGGCAGGATGCCCTCCGGGGGCCAGCTTAGGGGCAGCACACCGACTGAATCACACCGCAGAGCTCCGCCTGCGCAGATCGCTTCCTCTGCGCAGAGCGCTTCCTCTGCGCGTTATTCTAAAAGTTCTTTGGTGTGGGCCTTTTTTGAGACGAGTGCATCAGATCGCACCGCTGCTATTTGCAACATATGTCTCAAGCGTATCTCACGTGGCCAAAACATCAGCCGCTTGGGCACCACATGCTTGACCAGACATATGTTGACCTGCCATGCAGCTCGTTGGCAAGCATACCTCAAAGACCCACACCAAAGAACAAAGCGGACCTCTCCTTGCTCCTCATCAGCTGGCATCTCCAACCCCACTAGACCTTCAGTCCTCTCTGAAACCTGCTCTGAGAGGAATGAAGGTGTAGAATTAGGTGTGTCACAGCCAAGTGCTTCCGGGAACTCTGCTAGTGGTACATCCACGTCCGATTATAGCAGACAAATGTCCCTGCCCCAGCTGCTGGACCGGCGGAAGAAATTTACTCCCAGCCATCCACATGCCCAGCGGTTGAATGCTAGCTTGGCTAAATTGCTAGCACTTCAACTGCTGCCTTTTCAGTTGGTAGATTCGGCCCCCTTCCGTGAGTTTGTACAATGTGCGGTTCCTCAGTGGCAGGTCCCCAAACGCCACTTTTTCTCACGGAAGGCAATTCCGGCTCTCTACCGGCATGTGGAAGGCAATGTCCTTGCCTCGCTGGACAGGGCGGTCAGCGGTAAGGTGCATATTACCGCTGACTCATGGTCCAGCAGGCATGGACAGGGACGTTACCTGTCTTTCACGGCCCATTGGGTCACTCTTCTGGCTGCTGGGAAGGATGCAGGACAAGGTGCAGTAGTATTGGAGGTTGTTCCGCCACCACGCCTCCAAAATGCTACTATTGGTTGTGACACACCTCTCTCCTCCACCCCCTCCTCTTCTTCTTCCTCCACGGCCTCTTCCAGTGCTCTGTCCTCAGAACCAGCGGTGCTCCGTAGGCGTTGCAGGGGCTACGCAAGTACGCAGGCAAAACGATGCCATGCCGTGCTTGCGCTGGTTTGTTTGGGGGACAGGAGCCACACTGGGGCGGATGTTTTGTCAGCTCTGCAGGGGCAGGCCGAGAGGTGGTTGACGCCACGCCAGCTTAAGCCAGGAATGGTGGTTTGCGACAATGGCACCAACCTCCTCTCCGCCCTCCGACAGGGACAACTGACCCATGTGCCCTGTGTAGCTCACGTCCTTAACCTGGTGGTGCAGCGGTTCTTGGGCAGGTACCCCGGCTTACAGGATGTCCTGAAACAGGCCAGGAGAGTCTGTGTGCATTTCCGCCGATCATTTAATGCCTGTGCTCGGCTGGCTGAGCTCCAAAAGGAGTTGAACCTGCCCAAGAACTGCCTTATATGTGACATGCCCACCAGATGGAACTCAACATTGGCCATGCTGCAGCGGCTGCACACGCAGCAGAGGGCCATCAATGAGTACCTGTGCGACTACGGCACCAGGACAGGGTCAGGAGAGCTTGGTTTTTTCTCACCACGCCAGTGGGGCATGACCAGGGATGCATGCACTGTCCTGTCACCGTTTGAGGAGGCCACAAGGATGGTGAGCAGTGACAGTGCATGCATCAGTGACACTATACCTCTTGTCCACCTCTTGGAGCATACGCTGCGTGGAATAATGGACAGGGCACTTGAGGCAGAACAGAGGCAGGAAGAGGAGGACTTCCTTGCCTCTCAAGGCCCCCTTTATCCAGACAGTGTTCCTGCTGTGCCACCCATCACACAGGAAGAGGGTGAGGAGGAGGAAGAGGAGGAGGAGGATGATTGTGTCAGCATGGAGGTGGAGGCTGGCACTCAGCATCAGCAGCAGCAGTCTTATAGGGATGATTTACAGTCCCAAGAAACACGTGGACTTGTACGTGGCTGGGAGGAGGTAGCTGCGGATCATGTTGTCCTTAGTGACCCAGAGGACTCCGGACCGAATGCCTCAGCTAACCTACGCTGCATGGCCTCCCTGATCCTGCAAAGCCTGCGGAAGGATCCTCGTATTCTTCGGATCAAGGAGAGGGACCATTACTGGCTGGCCACTCTCCTTGATCCACGGTACAAGGGTAAGGTTGCCGACCTTATCTTGCCATCGCAGAGGGAGCAGAGGATGAGACATCTCCGGGAGGCCTTGCAGAAAGCTCTGTGCAACGCGTTCCCAGAGACTGGGAGGTCACAAACTCCTGGTCCTGGACAACGTGTTGCTGAGGCATCAGTCAGAAGGAGCGGTGGAGAAGGTGGCCGTCTGACTGATGCGTTCAGACAATTTTTTAGTCCGCAGCCCCAAGGTATGATTGGTTCCAGCACCCATCGCCAGCGTCTAATTTACATGGTGCAGGAATACCTAGGGGCAAGGTCAGACTTGGACACCTTTCCCACTGAAAATCCTCTGGCTTACTGGGTCTTGAGGATGGATCACTGGCCAGAGCTTGCACAGTATGCAATTGAGCTCCTGGCCTGTCCTGCATCCAGCGTTCTTTCGGAACGCACCTTCAGTGCTGCTGGTGGCTTCGTTACCGATCACAGGGTGCGCCTGTCCACCGAATCAGTTGATCGACTGACCTTCATCAAGATGAATCAGTCTTGGATCACCCACAGCTACCAAGCACCTGAAGCTGATGTAACCGAATAATTTTTTTTGAAATACCACATCCCTTCAAGACTGCCTATGCTGATGCTGAGTGACTGTCCTGTTATGTTGATTGTCTATCCTCTTCCTCCTCCGCTGATATGTTGGAAGAACATTTTTGGTTCTGGGTGATGCCAGCAGCCCAATTTTTCTGCCCCTGTTTAACAGGGGTGTTTAAGTACAATTTTTGATGCAATGCTTTGCAGCAGGGCTAATTCCTGCAATAAAACTAGAGTGTATGGCAGAGGTTGCAGTGTGATGGCACCAGTGCCTAAGGCCCAATTTTTCTGCCCCTGTTTAACAGGGACATGTAATTACAATTCTTGATATAATATTTCACAGGAGGGCCCCTTCCTGTGCCCACCCAGAGTAACTGTGAGGACTTATAGTGTTGTGGCACCAGCACCACAACCACCAAAGGTCAATTTTTCTACCACTGTTCAACAATGGCATGTAATTACAATTCTTGATATAATCGTTCACAGCAGGGCGCTCCAGCGGCCACCAAGAGTCACTTTGAGGGCTTACAATGTTGTTGCAAAACCAACACCTTGTTCCGCCATTTCTGCAGAGCATATAGGGCAGGCCCCTACTTTCAAACATCCAATTTACAAACATCTCCTACTTGCAAACGGAAGGAGACAACAGCAAGTGAGATGAAAAAAGATGGACGACAAAACAAATTATACAGGGGTGATAACCCTTCCCTATGTTTTCCAAAAAGCTTAAAGATATTTTTTTTGACTGGAGCTACACTTTAAAAATGTACCGCTTGAAAATGACAAACAGATTCAACTTAACACAACAAACCTACACAGTCCCTGTCTTGTTTGCACCGCCTGTATACTGCTGTTCTGAGTATATAGGGCCTGGGGGCCACACGCATTTCCTTTTTTTAATATGGGTACGGGGTTCCCCTTAATATGCGTACAAGACCCAAATAGGCTGGTAATGGGCAGGGAGGGCTACCCATGCCATTTTTCTGAATGATTTTCAACCATATTACAGGAACCAGATATAACATTAAAACCGCAAGCAGTTTTAAATGGTGTTATTTCCGTTTAATGTCATTTTGTGCAGGGACTGTTCTAAACACGGGAAACACGTGGCACTTCACAGGCATACTATAGACACCCCCCAGGCACCATATTTAAAGGAATATTTCACTTTTTTTTTTTCACTTTAATCGTCATTAAAATCAGTGCTCCCGCCAAAACGGTAGTTTTTAAAACTTTTTTTTGCAGTGACCCATGTCCCCTGAGGCAGGAGGCAGATCGCCAAACCCTTTTTAGCACACTATCTTGCATATTAGCCGTTAAAATTAGCACTTTCCAATTCGAACGTTCGAGTCCCATAGACTTCAATGGGGTTCTAACGTTCGTGCCGAACGCGGGGGTCGTTCGCAAGTTCTGGTGCGAACCGAACCGGGGGGTGTTCGGCTCATCCCTACTTCCTGTTGTCTCCTTCCGTTTGCAAGTAGGAGACGTTTGTAAGTTGAATGTTTGAAAGTAGGGGCCTGCCCTATATGCTCTGCAGAAATGGCGGAACAAGGTGTTGGTGTTGCCACAACATTGTAAGCCCTCAAAGTGACTCTTGGTGGGCGCTGGAGTGCCCTGATATGAACGATTATATCAAGAATTGTAATTACATGCCATTGTTGAACAGTGGTAGAAAAATTGACCTTTGGTGGTTGTGGTGCTGGTGCCACAACACTATAAGTCCTCACAGTTACTCTCGGTGGGCACAGGAACGGGCCCTGCTGTGAAATATTATATCAAGAATTGTAATTACATGCCCCTGTTAAA
Source organism: Lithobates pipiens (assembly GCF_037356315.1). Classification (NCBI taxonomy): domain Eukaryota; kingdom Metazoa; phylum Chordata; class Amphibia; order Anura; family Ranidae; genus Lithobates; species Lithobates pipiens. The sequence continues at coordinate 65,299,228 of NW_027507748.1, forward strand.
CAGGGGCTGAAAATTGGGCCTTAGGCACTGGTGCTGGTGCCACGACACTGGAACCTCTCCAATATACTCTAGCTGTAGTGCAGGAATGAGCCCTGCTGCAAAGCATTGCATCAAAAATTGTAATTAAACGCCCCTGTTAAACAGGGGCTGAAAAATTGGGCCTTAGGCACTGGTGCCACGACACTGCAACCTCTCCCATATACTCTAGTTGTGGTGCAGGAATGAGCCCTGCTGCAAAGCATTGCAACAAAAATTGTAATTAAACGCCCCTGTTAAACAGGGGCTGAAAAATTGGGCTGGTGGCATCACCCAGAACCAAAAATGTTCTTCCAACATATCAGCGGAGGAGGAAGAGGATAGACAATCAACATAACAGGACAGTCACTCAGCATCAGCATAGGCAGTCTTGAAGGGATGTGATATTTAAAAAAAAAAATATTCAGTTACATCAGCTTCAGGTGCTTGGTAGCTGTGGGTGATCCAAGACTGATTCATCTTTATGAAGGTCAGTCGATCAACCGAGTCGGTGGACAGGCGCACCCTGTGATTGGTAACAAAGCCACCAGCAGCACTGAAGGTGCGTTCCAAAAGAACACTGGATGCAGGACAGGCCAGTAGCTCAATTGCATACTTTGCAAGCTCTGGCCAGTGATCCATCCTCAAGACCCAGTAAGCCAGAGGATTTTCGGTGGGAAAGGTGTCCATGTCTGACCTTGCCCCTAGGTATTCCTGTACCATGTAAATTAGGCGCTGGCGATGGTTGCTGGAACCGATCATACCTTGGGGCTGCGGACTAAAAAATTGTCTGATCGCATCGGTCAGACGGCCACCTTCTCCACCGCTCCTTCTGACCGATGCCTCAGCAACACGTTGTCCAGGACCAGGAGTTTGTAACCTCCCAGTCTCTGTGAACGCGTTGCGCAGACCTTTCTGCAAGGCCTCCCGAAGATGTCTCATCCTCTGCTCCCTCTGCAATGGCAAGATAAGGTCGGCAACCTTACCCTTGTACCATGGATCAAGGAGAGTGGCCAGCCAGTAATGGTCCCTCTCCTTGATCCAAAGAATACGAGGATCCTTCTGCAGGCTTTGCAGGATCAGGGAGGCCATGCAGCGTAGGTTAGCTGAGGCATTCGACCCGGAGTCCTCTGGGTCACTAAGGACAACATGATCCGCAGCTACCTCCTCCCAGCCACGTACAAGTCCACCGGTTTCTTGGGACTGTAAATCATCCCTACAAGACTGCTGCTGCCAGCCTCCACCTCCATGCTGACACAATCGTCCTCCTCCTCCTCCTCCTCTTCCTGTGTGATGGGTGGGACAGCAGGAACACTGTCTGGATAAAGGGGGCCTTGAGAGGCAAGGAAGTCCTCCTCTTCCTGCCTCTATTCTGCCTCAAGTTCCCTGTCCATTATTCCACGCAGCGTATACTCCAACAGGTGGACAAGAGGTACAGTGTCACTGATGCATGCAATGTCACTGCTCACCATCCTTGTGGCCTCCTCAAAGGTGGATATAATGGTGTATAGTGCGGTCAGGGCACGCAGACAACACGCACAATCTCCTACAACTAACTGCAAGCTCTATTACAGAAGAGCAATATAGCTAGCTATATAGGTGGATATAATGGTGTATAGTGCGGTCAGGGCACGCCGACAACAAACACAAACTCTTGCAGATTGCTAAAAGCTCAATTACAGAAGAGCAAGAATGCTAAATCGGCCGATAAGGAACGGTGTATACTGTGTTGAAGGTACACAGAGAACACCCACTAACTCCTACAGACGCCAACACACTACACAAGGCCGCCGCGCTGGTGGCCATATATAGTGTGGGGCATGTACTACGCAGACTGAGCTATGATTGGCCACAGGCATCCTGTCTGCAGCCAATCATGGCTCTCCTCGCTGCCGGCGCTGTGATTGGCCAAGCATGCGGGGTCACAGTGCATGCTTGGCCAATCATGAGCCAGCAATGCACTGCGATGGCACAGTGAATTTGGCGCAAATGGCCCATAACGTTCGGTATTTGCTGAACGTGCGAACAGCTGATGTTCGAGTCGAACGTAAGTTCGACTCGAACATCAAGCTCATCCCTAGTCAAGATAACGTTATCTCCTGTACTTTGTTAACTGTATGGCACTACTGTCCACCATGAGCTTTAGGTCTTTCTTTTGCTTTTTCTCCCCCCCCCTTTTTTTTTCTTTTTTTCCCTTTACCTCTTTTTTTTTTCCATGCTATGGAGTTGGTTTATTCTGTTCCCCTATGGGGCAATTCTGTTAAGAACGCCACTTCAATATGTACACATCAGATCTCCCCTGATAGCATCAGATGTATTTATGACCTCCTCTGACCCCTTGGAGTTGTGATCCTTTTTGACCTGTTAATTCTGGCAATATTTGTATGCTATTACACTGGTTTGCTAGTTTTGTATTGCTTTTTGCTTCTTCAAGTAATAATAATAATAATAAAATATTTTTGAATACATATAAAAATGAATAAATAATAATAATAATAATAAAATGTTTTAATGTAAAAAATGTTTTTGCATGCATAGTTAAACAGCGATCTCACTACACATGTGAAGTACTGCTACAAACGTCAAAGTGAGAGCAATAATTGTAGCACCAGACCTCCTCTGTAACTCTAAACAGGTAACCTGTAAAGGCTTTTAAACCATCTATGGCAATGTAGTTTGTCACCATTTCATGAGCATGCTCAATTTTAAAGCATGATATGTTGGGTATCTATTTACTTGGCGTAACACAATATTTTATATATTCCTGAAAATAGTTTTTTTATATAGTACAGGCATACCCCGCTTTTAAGTACTAAAGCTGGAAAGTGCAAAATCAGGCTCACTTTTGCATAGAAACCAATGAGCTTCAAGGTTTTATTACCAAAGCCTAATTGGACAAGCTGGGGTTAGAAGCTCATTGCTTTCTTTGCAGAAGTGAGCCTGATTTTGCACTTTCCAGCTTTAGTAAATAAACCCCATTGTGTACTGTAAAGTGGGCTATGCCTGTATATGGCCTGGAGCTTTGTGAAACTAGGAGGAGGGCCAGTATGACTGGGGCCTGCAGAAGAGGTGGAGTATTAGGGGGTGACTTAGAATAATGCAGTCTGCTTAAGAGTTAAAGGCAGAGGGTGTGTCCTGTAGTGGGTAAAGAGGGGGGATCATGTCAAAGCTCAATCAGAACATCAGTTTTCTTCCATTCTCCCTCCCTTGCTTGTTTTGGTTTGGGGGAGCCACCAACTTTCTTGAGGTGCTGGGGCATTTGTAGTGGGTTTTCTGGACTTATGTTGTTAGCTTACCATTCAATTTTTTGGTCCTTTTATTTTCTTGTCATAGCAGCAGGAGGGGAGTCTATTGGGTCTTTTAAGGTGGTGCTGGGTAAATAATTGTGGAAAATCGTGGATTGGGCCCATCTGAGGTATGGGTGTCCCTTCCTAGCAATACGGTGGTAACATCGGGTATTAATTAGGTTGTATCTGGTAATACACAAGTGGCTAATTGTCCTTGAGCCAGTGTAGTTGTGGCTGGGGGTTCTTTGGGTGGCAGACACAACCGGTTAATCATGAGTATATAGGCAGGGGGTATATTTTTTTAGGCAGTACTGGTTAAATAACTGTGGTAAATTGTGTGTTGGGCCCATCTGAGGCATGGGTGTCCCTTCCTAACAATACAGTGGTAACATTGGGGTATTAATTAGGTTGTATCTGGTAGTACGTCAGTGGTTAATTGTCCCAGAGCCAGTGTAGTTGAGGCTGGGGGCCTTTGATTGGATGACAGATACAACTGGTTAATCGTGAGTATATAGGCCTTCAAATACCTTAGTCTGGGCATAAGCTGAGGTTGGTTTATTTGTTATGTATTGACTGTATTATATGGATTGTACTTGTTTTCTTGTGAATGTTGTATACAATGGTTTGTAATAAAAGGCTGCTATGGCCCTTCGACTCCATATAAATAAATGTGTCATCTGGTCATTTTGGAAGGGGGGTTGGTAAAGTGTTTAATGTTTTATTGATAATTGGATTGCATTCTGCAGGTCCCTCAGTCATGTGTTTGTGTGCATTAAAATTCATTAAAATGTATTTTTCCCAAAAAAATATGATTTGAAATACAGCTGTGCAATACTATGTGAAAAACAAAATTGCAAAACTCACCATTTTATTCACTAGATCCTTTGCTAAAAAAATATACATATGATGTTTGGTTGTTCTAAGTAATTTTCTAGCAAAAAAAAATAGAGATTTTTACTTCTAAACAAAGGGCTCCATTTACTAAAGGCAAATAGAGTGTGGGTTATTGATTATCAATTACATAATTATTTATTTTTAACACAGGTATTTTTAGTATAACAAATTTATTTACATACATATATTTCACTGCACTATTTAAGATATATTATTAATATATTATTAATTTAATATCAAACTATTTATCACACATTTAGTTTATCACTTTGGGGATATTAATTAGGGCGTTGATAATTATTTAAATATTTATTCATTTTACATGAATTTCAGTATAATGAATTTAATTATCACATATATATTCTAATACACAATTTAATACATATTAATTGAATTATTAATATTATGCATAATTTAATATTATTTAATTATTATTATTACTAGCACCACAGACACCTTATTTAATTCAATTTGATCTGATCTTCGAGGTATAAGGTATATTTACATAGTAATTCATATTCTATATTTTTTTTATTTATGGATGTTTTACTTTTTATTTTATTTCTATTTTTAGTGGTTAATGAAGATGATCTAATGGGGAAAACGAATTAACATTCCCGATCTCCACTGCTATCGTTATTTGATATTTTACATATTTTTTTATTTTTCTTATACTGCTGCTAGGGTCTGCTTAGGATAGTTGGAGGTGATATTGGGAAATATTATACAGGAATTAAGTGATTGTTGTATAATAATAATTTTATTTTTTATTGTTTAATAGAGAGGGTATGCCCATAATCAATATGGCGCTACTAGCTGGATCCTAGCATCTCAGAACGAGGTCTGGTCTTTAAATGGTGGTGTGTCACTGCGCTGCCCTTTTCCCATTGACAACTTCATCTATGACAAAATGCGTCTGGGAAGGCAAGCAGTGACACCACCACGCCATACGCGGGGAGGACGGGTTCCCGAAAAAATGCCGGCTGGCTTTTTTGTCTGTTCTTATCCGAAGCGATTGATACAACTCGTTTTTGTAAGTGCAATAATCAAACATATTTAACCTCCCTGGCGGTATGATTATTTCGGATTTTAGGTGCTGAAATCGGTACAATTGTTTTGCATGAAAATTTGGTGTTTTATATTGTAGTCCTGTAATTCTTAGGAATAACTCACTTAAATCTGTCCAAACCAGAGTCTAGCAGACATCCCAGCTATGATAAGGTTTAAAAAAAGAAATCATAAATTATAATATAATAAATAACTTTAAATAATTATACCAAATAATAATAACAATATAATAAAAATTATTCAATAATGTAATCAAATCAAAAACACAGAAATGTGCTCATTTGCAGAATTGTCACTGTCATTACTTTTCAGTATTTGATGATGGATCTCCCCACAAATCGCTATCCCTCAATTCTGCGAGTGATTCCAATTTATTATCACTGTTTTCTAGCTGGTCTAAAATCATTTTTGATGTAAAGGGACAGTTTTGGTAGCTATGGACAATCTCCAGTTTCCAGGCATAAAGAACAGTTTTTATAATATAAAACTACATGCAGCACACTGAGCAGACCACTAGGGACAAAGGGGATGTGAAATTATTACATACAGCAATGTAATCTGTAAGATTACATTATACTGTATGTATACTGTGTGTTTCACTTTTTGAATTTGGCGCCGATCTCCATCCCTGTGCGTCGCAACGCTCGCAGGGAACGGAGATCGGCTCCATGATGAATCAAGCGAAAGACGAGCCGCTTGTACAGTGGGGGGACATCGCTGGATCCGAGGGAGAAGGTAAGTAAACATCCTCCTGGATTCAGCGATGCAGTCCCGAGTCAGGCTCGGGGTTACCGCTTTTGGTATAAAACTTCCACCCCGAGCCAGACTCGGGAATACCGCCAGGGGGGGTTAATAAAATGTTTTAATGGTTTTACACTATGGGAGGCTTCCCTTCTTTTTGAGTCACCATAGTGGTATACCCAATTGATGGTAGAAGTGTGGAGTCTGGGAGATCTCAGTGACGGTTTAGAGGGTCCGTTCCAAGGTGATCTATAGTTTCTGGTCTAATCCTAAGGATGCGGAAGAATTACATTTAAATGCTCCTTACTGTTTGCCGTCTGGTAAGCATATTTGCATCTTGGTGGTCGGGCATCCTTTTCTCACCTGTTTATATGTGAATCACCGTGGTGTTATAATAAAGATTACCAGAGAGGATTATGTTCTTGCAATAACCCCTTCTTTTGTGAATGAACTGTTGCTATATGGAAGTCATCTCCTGCAAATTTTATTAACTGATGAGGACACTGATATTGTAAATTATCGGTTACAATTTTTTTTGATCATATGTAATTATTGTTCATAAGGGTTTAATTTTAGTATTTTTTTTATTTTTTGGCGTAGCTGGTTTCCTTTTTTCTTAAATAGAGTGTGCACTTTGCAAAGTGCAGTTGCTCCAGAGCTTAGTAAATGAGCAGAAGTTCTGCTCACTTCCATAAGCCAAACATGTGCAAGCAAAAATTGTTTTTTTTTGTTATTTTCCTTGCATGTGATTGGGTATTCTTGGCAAAGTGAACGTTTACCTCATTTACTAAGCTCTGGAGCAACTGCACTTTCCAAAGTGCACAATCTATTTGCCTTTAGTAAATCAACCCCACAGTGTCTTAAGAGTGGTCTGCTACTCAGTCTCCACAGGGAGATCTCTAATGAGGAAGATAACAAAATCCTTCTCCAGACTAGGACTCTGAAGCAATGTCCTTCAGTAGGTATGCCTCCTCGGCAGTTTTTCTAAGGTCCACAGCTTAGCAACTTAGCGATCTTAGTAATTCTTCTCCTAGGGGCAACCCCAGGAGTACTGGACACCTCCCTGATGATGAAAGAACAATCTGCTCAGGCCTCCGATTTATCGCCTTCCCAGCCACCTTCTGGATGCCCCTTTCCAGGGATTCGCCAGGGTATGATAGTCAACTAATCATTTGAATCACCCTCCCAATGCCCTGGAAGCTTCTTCTGGAGGAAGGGGGGAGGGGGTGGGAATCAAACTCTATGCTTACATCAAACTCTCACTCTCACCACAACCTCTCCACTTATTATAGTGGAGTCAAAGACCGAATTTACCTAACAGCTATGATTTAATGAAATAAGAAACTATAGAAGAACAAGTTTGCGAAAATATGGAAGCAATGTAAAAAAAAAAACTTCTATACAAAGGCAGATTGTTCTTGGGGAATAGTTAAAACCCCTTTCAGATTTTTTTTTTTCTGTCCCATTGTGGAGATTCCTTTTACTGCCTGTCCTGGAAACACCACAGGAAGGTGACTTCACCTCCTAGACAGCTGTCACCAGAAGAGGTGTACCCAGTGGAAGATTTAACCTGTTCTGGTAACAACTGCAAATCTTCATCACTTTCTTTCTTGATGATCAAAAAAATGGAGAGGGTGACCCCAGCACAGACAGTAAAATAAACCTGACAGAGGTTTAAACCTTTCCAAACACTTCCAAACCCGCCATCTCCGAGCATCAGCATGAACAACGGAGCTGCCGATAAAGGAAGCAGAGCTGATGCTTCCTGTATAGCGTTGGCTACTTCACAGGCGGAGTGATACCAAATGTACTCCGCCTGTGACAGGAAGCATCTTCTTTGCTCCCAGCAATGCCAGTACCAGGCACCAGTACCAGTACCCATCAGCAGTACCAGTACCAGCTAGCAGTACCAATACCCACCAGCAGTACCAGTACCAGCCATCAGTACCAGTACCAGTCAGCAGTACCAGCCACCAGTAGCCGCCAGCAGTACCCACCAGCAGTACCAGTACCCACCAGCAGTACCCGCCAGCAGTACACTTAAAACCGGAGGTGAAAAAAAAAGATCTGGAAGGGGGAATACGTTGAAATTTTCGCGTTGTTACCTCTAGAGAAGTTTAATCTGGACAGGGTCAGGCCTGAAGACCACAAGAAGGAGGATGGAGAAAAGGAAATACAGGCTCATTCCTAGGACCTTACCAAATTGGCTGCAGGCGTTTGCAATAATGGTGAGCGTGATAGGGGAAAAGAATCTGGAGCACTGCTTGGCCCTGTTCTGTTACTTGGACGCCGTGGGAGAGGCATACAAAGTCTATGGGGGCACAGCTTGGCTGCGTTACGACGAGCAGTTCAGGCAGCGGAGGGCGATTCGCCCGTCCTTGAGGTGGGACCATAAGGCCATTAGCTTATGGATGCACCTGATGACTTCTACTAGGCCGACAGGTCCATTTTTTCAAGGGGGGGGGGGGGGGTGGTGGATCAACCAACCCCGGATAATCGGCCACAAGAAAGAAGTGTTGGCAATATAATGAGGGGTCCTGCAACACCTGGTTTTATGCTGTTTACAGTTGAACGTTTTTATCTATGCTGTTCACCTCACAGGTGTAAAGAATGTCATCGCTGACGCCTTGTCTCGCTTCCAGTGGGACAAGTTCCGGGACTTGGCACCAGGGGCGGAGCAATGCGGGGTCCCTTGTCCCGAGTGGCTGTGGAAGATAGCCTTGGAAGAGTAGCCCAATGGATCAGACAGTCGGTGAGCGACTTGACGTGGTCAGCATACAGTAGGGTTTGGGGGGAATGGATTGCATTGGTACAACAGGTAGAGGAGGGGCACGAAGAACAGGACCTCCGTTTGTTAGTTTTATATTTTGTTTCTAGGAATTTGGAGGCAGGGGTGTGAGTGTCTGGTCAAAAAACTGGCAGGGTTAGCGTTCTGATTTAGGTTAAAAGGTTTTCCGGACATGACCAAGTATTTTTGGGTGAGACAGGCGGTGAAGGGTTATAGTCATTCTAAGCTGGCCGGGATATGAGGCGTCTGGTTTCTTTTGATTTATTGGGCAGGTTATTGGCCCTATTAGTGGTTACATGCTCATCGGAGTATGAGGTAGTGTTATTCAAGGCAGCGTTCATGTTGTGTTCTTTGGGGCCTTTCGGATTGGCGAGCTGGTGTGTCCCTCCACGAAAGTACAGGGGGGGTTAGGGGTGTCAGAGTTATTTTGTGAAGGGGATAGGCTTTCCTTACTGGTGCGCAAGTCAAAAACGGATCAGCGGGGCAAGGGACAGAAGGTGCAAGTATATTCACTGCCTGGTTTGCCCTTGTGCCCGGTAGATTTGGTGCAGGGTTTCCTGACTCTGCGCCCAGAGGTAGGAGGGTCGCTCTTAGTGCACCAGGATAGGTGGTCCTTATCTAGATTTCAGTTCATTGCGGTATTTAAAAAATGTTTAGAGGCTTTGGGTTTGGGGGGGATCAAAAGTTATCGTCCCATTCATTCCGCATAGGGATAGCTACGGAGGCGGTCAGATGGGGGCTGGATGAGGCTGCTGTAAAGCGGATTGGGAGATGGGAGTCTAGGAGGTTTAAATAATATGTTTGCCCTCATCTGTTGACAGTGTAATGTAAGATGGGAGGGTAAGGGTTTTTTACGCTGTGGTGTCTTGTATACGGTCAATATTCATTGTTTTTAGGGGTTGTTTTTTCTTCTTTTATTTCAGGAAGAACACAGGGATTGGTCTGGATTGTGGGCCACTCATATGTGTGTTGGGGGGCTAGTAGAGGTGATGCTTGTCCGGAGGGAAGACAGCTAGGTTTTTCAAGACAGGAGGCATGTATCAAGGGGTTTTGGGTGCCGGGTATACTTTGGGGCAGGACGGTCTCCCAGGTGACTAGGTTTGCGCATATGGACCGGCCTCCTGACATGTTATTTCTACATGTGAGGGGCAACGATCTAGGCAGTGGGTCTATGTTGGGCTTGGTATGTGATATCAAGTTTGATTTTAGGGGGTTTTTCCTGCAAAGACCAACAGGTGGAATTTAATGGAGTAGGTGGTTTAGTACAGGTTTATACAGTTATGTTAATTTATGTTAATTTTATTTGAATGTTTAATAATAAAGATAATTGGCTGCTACGTCCAAGTTTTTACTCCAGATTGGTGTGATCTCATTTTCTGGGGTTGAAGGGTGGGGTACGTAGCAGTGGGAAGTATGTGGGATGGTAATAGTGAGTTAGCATGACACATCTGTTATACAATGGTCAAGAAAGCCCGGAGCAAAAGAAATAAAATGACATCAGTGCAGGGCGGGCATGACAGGGTTAACAGGGTGGTGTGCAGTGCTGGGGAAAGATGAGAGGATGGTGCTGACTGGAAGGGAAGAGCAGGAGGGGTGGAGCAGAGTTCACTGAGCAGGGGAAGTGGTTCCTCCCTAGCTCAGTCTGCGTGGAGGAAGAGAGCTTCCCACCCTCCCTCCCTTATTTTGAGGGGGGGTTGTGTTTATTAATCTTGTGTGATTTTCATTACAGAGCAGTGGATGTCGGGGCAGTGGCATGGTGTTGGTCTTTGCTGGTGAAGGATTAACTCCAGGTTTGGAAGATTTCGGGACTCATTGGTGGTATGGTACCGAAGGGTGGTATTTAGGTGCACTGCAGTCAGTGTTTGTTGTCTCTGAGCTAGCATGTCAGCTGGAGACCTATTTGAGTTTTAAGGTACCACAGTGTCGGAATGGATCTGGTGTTAAGATTGGGGGGGGGGGGTTCCTGCAAAGACCAACAGGTGGAATTTAATGGAGGAGGTGGTTTAGTACAGGTTCATACAGTTATGTTAATTTATGTTAATTTTATTTGAATGTTTAATAATAAAAATAATTGGCTGCTACTGCCAAGTTTTTACTCCAGATTGGTGTGGTCTCATTTTCTGGGGTTGAAGGGTGGGGTACGTAGCAGTGGGAAGTATGTGGGATGGTAATAGTGAGTTAGCATGAGACATCTGTTATACAATGGTCATGTACAATTATGTCTTCCTTGTTCACTTATTTATAGATGTGCTATTACGATAGCATTCAAAGCTATTTGTGTTTGCTCTAGGAAATGCCTTCGTATTACATCACCAAGCGAGTGAGGTGCCATCCTGTCTAATCTACTGAGTATGTATATGAATGTAATTGCTCTAGGTGTTCCTGTAATTCTTATCACATCTGTCTGAACTGAAACCAAATTACTTTCTTACATGAATATACAGGAGGAAACACAAACATGACAGGGAGCTTCTTTATTATGAGTCTGATATGTCACCAATGACTACATTAGGAGGTCTGTATTATTTAATTAAAGTAGCCTACATTTCCTTATAACAAGATTTAGGGAGTATTGCATTATTGTTATGCAATCCACGAAAAAAAAAAAAATCTTGTTATTGTTCGTTAAGTTCGGCTGACACAAAATGACCCGAAAAACTGATCGTTCTATGCTAAAAGGCCTTATACCACCGACGGGATTGCTTAACCACTTCAGTCCCAGGGGCATTTTTTACAATTTTTGCACACATGTTAAAATGTACTGTTTAGGCCAGATGATTGGTTAAAACCCTCAAATATTATATATTTCTGAAAGCAAAGGACACTGGGAAATAAAATGGAAGTAGTTTCAATTATGTCATTTGACATTAACATACAATATGAAACACATATTTTTGGTTACAAAATGCACTTAAAATAGAACAATAGTTACATAGTTACACAGTAGGTAAGGCTGAAAAAAGACAATACTGTAGTCCACCCAGTTCAACCTATGTAGGTGTACGTGTGTCAGTGTCTATAATAATTTCCCATATCTCTATATGTGGTGTTTTTTTAAGATATACATCAGTCTTTTAAAAATAAAAATAATCACAACCACCACCAATTGTGGGAGAGAGTTCCACATCCTTATTGCCCTGACAGTGAAGAACCACCTGCACAGTTTAAGGTTAAACCGCTTCTCCTCCAATCTCATTGTGTGGCCCCATGTCCTCATAAACTCTCTGGGACTGGATTGTTTTTTTTCCTATGCTGGGTTCTCCATTGAGGTATTTGTAGATCGCTATCATGTTCCCCCTCAAGCGTCCTTTCTCCAGCAAGAATAAATGTAATGTTTGCAGCTGATCCTCGTAATTGAGGTCCTCCAGTCCACTTGTTAATTTCACTGCACTTCTTTGGACTCTCTCCAGCTCCAGCACATCCCTTTTGAGGCCCGGTGACCAGAACTGGACAGAATGATCCAGATGTGGCCTAACTAGGGTTTTAGAAAGTGTAAGAATTATAGTTAAGGAGTATTAAAGAGTATATCCCTTTTTTATGCATACTAATATTCTGCCTGCTTTGGTAGCTGCAGCTTGACATTGCGTGCTATTACTCAATCTGTCATCTATAAGGACCCCCCAGATCTTTCTCCAGCCTTCATACTTCTAGTGAATAATTTGCATTTATGTTTTTTTGCCCCCAAGTGCATTACTTTACATTTCTCCACATTAAACCTCATTTGCCATTTGTCTGCCCACTCCTTTATTTAATTCAGGTTATTCTGCAAAATCTCTATGTCCTGATGTGAGTTTATTGCTCTACTTATATTTGTGTGATTTGCAAAAACTGAGACTGAGCTATTTATCCTGTTCCCTATATCATTTATAAATACATTTAATAGAATTGGTCCCAACACAGAACCTTTGGGTACTCCACTCACCACTCCAGACCATTCTGAATACATGTTATTTACCACCACCCTTTGGACATGTCCCTGTAACCATATTTTTACCCAAGCACAAACCTTATGGTCTATGCCTGAGGATCTCAGCTTGTATATTAAGGGTTTATGGGGGACTGAATCAAATGTGTAGCACGGCCTCCTAGAGGACTACTGAGAATTACCTGCTCATCTGCACAACCATGACCAAGTGAACCTTCCAACCCACCTAACACTCTGGGTTCAGACATCCTTGCAGCACAATGTGGCAATAATCAAAAAACTCAATGTAATTAGGTTCTAGAGATATTTTGCTTGAACCAAATAAAAGGAGTTGTTACAAAGAAAGTAATAAATCTGCTAAGATAAATCTGCTGAGATTTAAGAATCAGGGCTAACTGAGCAGAAGAATTCCTCCCAAAGGCACTAGACAGAGTTTAACCATGACAATACTATGAACATATATGTACAATTCCTTTAGATATAATGTCACCCCCTAGTGGCTGTTTCAGTTAACTGCTTATACTGTCACACTATAAAAGATGGAACCTGGCCAGCCTACACGCTATCCTAGGAATATCCTTGAGGTGATTCAGTTTGCGTTGTGCGATATACAAATATCTCATTCATTCATTCATTCAAGGGAAAGAGGGTCTAGAGAGGCGTAATATGGGGGTCTTTCTATGAGTGATGGGAATAAAGTTCACGTTGCAGATCTGATGTTCTTCACTTGGCTAGGTGGAGCTCATTAACTGTAATCTGTTAGGGTATCTTGAAATGCTGGATTGCTCGCACTAAAGAAAGCTAAAGGTGTCTGAGCACAGTGTTCAAGTAATGCAGTAAAGTGTTCTTGGAGTAAAGATATCTGTGCAAAGTGTCTCAATATGATGGTGGCAAAAAATGGAGAAAGGTCAAGCAATTTATCCTCTCACCAATGACCGGACCGTTATAATGTCCTCCGAACAGGAACTCGTGTAGCTACACTTGTGCATTAGATCCACTGTATCAATCGAATGATGGGCAGGTGACTGGAGTGGTGCTGGAAAGGATGTCCAACAGCGAACAACAGAGCTAGGCCACAGGTTGGAACTATAACTCCACATGGTAGGCCTCTCTCTCTCTCTGTTGCACAGAGAGGGCCGTCTTGCATCGGGCCCAGGAGGAAGACAGCAACTGCGCTGGCTTTGGTTGGCTTTGGTTGCTTTTATAACTACTCCCAGCAATCTTCAGATGGCAGCAAGGAGCCCTAGGATATGTAGTCCTGGCACACAATCGTGCAAAGCGGGGAAACTATTAATCTCACATTCCTTTTATTGGACACACAAATATGATGTCACTGGATACATTGATCACTAGAGGGACAGGTGATACCCAGCACTGCTAGAAGGTACGGTGCTTTATGTTTGTAGTCCATACTGCTACATCCTCTCCCCACTTGAAAGTCTTTGGTCCCTAAACACAGAGCACATCCTGGAATCTCTTTACTGCATTGTAAAAGCTAAACAATTAACCATCAAATAAACTAGAAGTTGCAACAGTTTATAACTGACACATACACATATTATATATATATATATATATATATATATATATATATATATATATATATATATATACACATACATATATGTATGTGTGTGTGTATATGTATATATATATATATATATATATATATATATATATATATATACACATATACATACACACACACATACACACACAAATCAACAGGAGAAGAGGTCATAGTAAGTTTTACTTTACTAAAGACTCGGTAAAGGAGGCAAGTGCTTGACTGGGATGTTGAGTAGTAGGTATGAGTTTATCTGAATATTCTCCAAGAGTGTCATAAGTCAATCTCTTTGGGTGACATATCATTTGTTTCAAACCAGAATGTATGTCTTCTTGCAGTGACTCGGGTCCCTGTTCTGCTTCCCGAAAATTGCATCCAGTTTCCGGTTCAGGTTCCATTACAGTCTCTGGTTCTACTTCAGTCTCTGGGACTGTCTCTTTCTCTGTGTTGTATTAATAGGAGACATGAGATTATCAGCCATATCAGATACTTCATGAGGTTCCAGCTTGACCTCCTTGTTCCCTCAAGTGAGTAGGGAGTTACCACCTCAGTGTCAGGCAAGTGGGAGTCTGTCCCTGGACAGTAGTGATGGACGAACGTTTCGCCCGGCGGTCGTTTCGCGGCGAATTTCCGACTTTCGCCGTCCGCGGGTTCGAACGCCTTTTTCCGTCGTTCGCCCCGGCGGACTTACGTGTTTAATGTATACAAGAACTTTAACCTTTCGTGACACGTTTATCATGTGTTACAGGACAACCAATTGAGACATGACAGCTCATGGACACTTGGACATTCCCCCTAACCTATAAATACACCCGATCCGGTGGCCATTTTACATTCTTTCTTCTGTCACTGTAGGGAAAGGATCCTGTGTGGAGTAGGGACAGAGAAAACGCTAGCTATTTGGTACACAAAAGTTCTTTTCAGGACTGGTATAGGTGTTAGGTCAGCAGCCTGAGTTTCTTTTGTCAGTTTAGATAAAGGGACAGAGCGCTGTATGCTGCTATTTTAGGGACAGCTCAGCCAGATTAGTCTTTCTTCATCATCATCATCATCATCATCATTAGCTGTTACTATCAGGTCCACAAAAGAGCTATTCCAGCTAATCGTTCCAGCCTACTCTTTTTTGCCAATTTGTATAGGGACAGGCAGGAAGCAGTGTGTCAGGCAGTGAGGATAATTTTAAAGACTTGCTGTTACTATTAGTTCCACAAAGGTTCTTTTCAGGACTGGTATCAGTGGTACGGTAATAGGCTTGTACACGTATAATATTCTTTCTTCCAAATATAGAAAGAATATTATACTTGACTGCTGCCCTTCTGCTGCAGTCTGCTAATCATTCACAACTCACTTGTTCCACAAAGCTCTTTATCAGGACTGGTAACTTGGTCTGTCTAGGGTGCTACGGTACATAGGCTTGGGTGCGGTACAGTCTGCTGTTCTGTAAGGACCGCTATCGGTCCACAATACATAGGGTTGCCGTGCACTACTGCTGACCGCTGCCCTATACTGCAGCAGTCCTTCAGCGGTATAGGGACTGACGCACAGTCTGCTAAACACTAATACACAACCTGCTTGGTCCACAAAAGTTCTTATAAGGACTGGTAACTTGGTATAGGGTGCTACGGTACATAGGCCTGAGTGCGTTACAGTCTGCTGTTCTGTAAGGACCGCTATCGGTCCACAATACATAGGGTTGACGTGCACTACTGCTGACCGCTGCCCTATACTGCAGCAGTCCTTCAGCGGTATAGGGACTGACGCACAGTCTGCTAAACACTAACACACAACCTGCTTGGTCCACAAAAGTTTTTATAAGGACTGGTAACTTGGTATAGGGTGCTACGGTACATAGGCCTGAGTGCAGTACAGTCTGCTGTTCTGTAAGGACTGCTATCGGTCCACAATACATAGGGTTGCCGTGCACTACTGCTGACCGCTGCCCTATACTGCAGCAGTCCTTCAGCGGTATAGGGACTGACGCACAGTCTGCTAAACACTAATACACAACCTGCTTGGTCCACAAAAGTTCTTATAAGGACTGGTAACTTGGTATAGGGTGCTACGGTACATAGGCCTGAGTGCAGTACAGTCTGCTGTTCTGTAAGGACCGCTATCGGTCCACAATACATAGGGTTGCCGTGCACTACTGCTGACCGCTGCCCTATACTGCAGCAGTCCTTCATTGGTATAGGGACTGACGTACAGTCTGCTAATCACTAACACACAACCTGCTTGGTCCACAAAAGTTCTTATAAGGACTGGTAACTTGGTATAGGGTGCTACGGTACATAGGCCTGAGTGCGTTACAGTCTGCTGTTCTGTAAGGACCGCTATCGGTCCACAATACATAGGGTTGCCGTGCACTACTGCTGACCGCTGCCCTATACTGCAGCAGTCCTTCAGCGGTATAGGGACTGACGCACAGTCTGCTAAACACTAACACACAACCTGCTTGGTCCACAAAAGTTTTTATAAGGACTGGTAACTTGGTATAGGGTGCTACGGTACATAGGCCTGAGTGCAGTACAGTCTGCTGTTCTGTAAGGACCGCTATCGGTCCACAATACATAGGGTTGCCGTGCACTACTGCTGACCGCTGCCCTATACTGCAGCAGTCCTTCATTGGTATAGGGACTGACGTACAGTCTGCTAATCACTAACACACAACCTGCTTGGTCCACAAAAGTTCTTATAAGGACTGGTAACTTGGTATAGGGTGCTACGGTACATAGGCCTGAGTGCGTTACAGTCTGCTGTTCTGTAAGGACCGCTATCGGTCCACAATACATAGGGTTGCCGTGCACTACTGCTGACCGCTGCCCTATACTGCAGCAGTCCTTCAGCGGTATAGGGACTGACGCACAGTCTGCTAAACACTAACACACAACCTGCTTGGTCCACAAAAGTTTTTATAAGGACTGGTAACTTGGTATAGGGTGCTACGGTACATAGGCCTGAGTGCAGTACAGTCTGCTGTTCTGTAAGGACCGCTATCGGTCCACAATACATAGGGTTGACGTGCACTACTGCTGACCGCTGCCCTATACTGCAGCAGTCCTTCAGCGGTATAGGGACTAAGAGTTTTGTCACAGGGTGATTTAAAAAATGACAGGCAGAGGAAGAGGCAGGCCCTTCCGCAGGGGTGGTAGGGGTAGGGCAGGAGCAACAGCCTTGAGCCAAAGTGGGAAGTTGCAGAAGGTGCGTTCAATTACTTTAAAGGACGCACCAGACTTGGTTGAGTGGCTCACTCAGCCTTATTCTTCTGCACCCTCCTCATCCTCTCGATCTGCACCCTCTTCTTCACTCTCTGCTATGTGCACCCCCAAAGACACTACCACCAACAACACCACCACCACCACATACCTTCCGCTTGAGTGCAAATGGGGGCCTTCATGCTCCAGTGTTTTAATAGGGACCCCCGTATAAAAAGCATGAGGGTCAAGGACCAGTACTGGGTGGCAACGTACTTAGATCCCCGGTACAAACACAAAATGGCGGAAATGTTACCGCCGTCGCAGAGGGCTGTCAGAATGCAGCACTTCCAGGCCTTGCTTCGAGAAATGCTGCATTCTGCTTTTGCGTGCGCTGGCAGAGGAGCAATTCCCACTCCCAGAGAAGGATTTGCGGGTACCAATCCAACAGCGCCTGCAAGAAGAGGCCGGTTTGAAGATGTGTTGGTGACTTCGGATATGAGGTCATTCTTTCAGCCGACCCATCGACAGGTGTCATCCGGATCCAGCATCAGGGAACGCCTAGACCGTCAGGTGTCCGACTACATTGGGTTAACGGCCGATGTGGACGCTCTGAGGAGTGATGAACCCCTAGACTACTGGGTGGGCAGGCTTGACCTCTGGCCAGAGCTTGCCCAATTTGCAATCGAACTGTTGGCTTGCCCCTCATCCAGTGTCCTGTCCGAAAGGACGTTCAGCGCAGCAGGGGGGATTGTGACCGATAAGCGTACTCGCCTAGCTCACGACAGTGTTAACTACCTCACATTTCTAAAAATGAATGAGGCATGGATCTCGGAGGAATTCAACACATGTGATCAGTAGACCATGTATATGTCTATAAACAATTTTTGGAATCAAGCACACAGACCTTCTTAATTCATTTGGCTCACTTCCCTGACCCAAAAAAGCACACCGTACTATATGCCCCTACCCTCCTCTTTGAAGAGGTTGAGCGGTGTCATATTTCTACTGGGGCTGCTTATTATGAGGGGTTCCCACCATCCCTGTGCTGTGCTGACTTCCTCCTGGGGGTTCTTATTATGAGGGGCTCCCACCATCCCTGTGCTGTGCTGACTTCCTCCTGGGGGTTCTTATTATGAGGGGATCACACCATCCCTGTGCTGTGCTGACTTCCTCCTGGGGCTGCTTACGGTGCTGCTGTCAGCGCTGTATGTCACGGAGCTGCTGTCAGCGCTGTATGTCACGGAGCTGCTGTCAGCGCTGTATGTCACGGAGCTGCTGTCAGCGCTGTATGTCACGGAGCTGCTGTCAGCGCTGTATGTCACGGAGCTGCTGTCAGCGCTGTATGTCACGGAGCTGCTGTCAGCGCTGTATGTCACGGTGCTGCTGTCAGCGCTGTATGTCACGGAGCTGCTGTCAGCGCTGTATGTCACGGAGCTGCTGTCAGTGCTGTATGTCACGGAGCTGCTGTCAGCGCTGTATGTCACGGAGCTGCTGTCAGCGCTGTATGTCACGGAGCTGCTGTCAGCGCTGTATGTCACGGTGCTGCTGTCAGCGCTGTATGTCACGGAGCTGCTGTCAGCGCTGTATGTCACGGAGCTGCTGTCAGCGCTGTATGTCACGGAGCTGCTGTCAGCGCTGTATGTCACGGAGCTGCTGTCAGCGCTGTATGTCACGGAGCTGCTGTCAGCGCTGTATGTCACGGTGCTGATGTCAGTGCTCTGTATTACGGTGCTGCTGTCAGTGCTCTGTATCTCCTGCACCCTCTTGTTTGCCTACCCTGGTCCCTGACCTTCCCTCTCCTCCATTGCCTTCATTAGCTCCATAGTCCTGAATTGTCAGAACAATTTCCCAAATAAAAAAAAAATGCTTGTAGTTATCGATCCCAAATTCACCTCATACATGTATTATGCTATTGTCCAGGTGGTGGGACTACGTGCTACCCCCTAATAATTACCCCGTGGCCGCAAATTCGACCTAAAGGTTTGCGAAATTCGCCTCCCATTGAAGTCAATGGAGCCCGCGGCGAACGGTCGTTTTCGCGAACGTTTGTGTCCGTTCGCGTTTCGCGTTCGCGAAACGTCCCGTCGGAAGTTCGTCCATCACTACTGGACAGCCTTCTTTTTCACCATCAGCAACAATGGAATCATCTTCCAAGGAATTAACTCACAGCCAATCCAAAAGGTAATTCCTCATCACTTTCATCAAGTACAGGTCGTCAGGTCTCCCTGACCCTAGGCTTCAACATTGGGGCCTGATATGTCTCTGAGCAAAGGGCTGAGGGTACTGGAACAGCCTCTGAAATAGGCAGCAAATGGTTTCCATGCCAAGTCTTGAGGGGGTCAGTCTTCCCTTCCAGCCAAAGCTGATACACAGGCAGTCCAGGTAGTCATTTGCAAATGATATAGGGTTAGGAGCTCCACCTATCAGCCACCTTAGGTTTCCCTGGCACCCCTAGATTACCTTAGATTACACAACAACACTCAATCCCCAGGATTCAGATCCTGCACCCCCACTTTCAGATCAAAGTCCTTTTTATTCCTTTGTTCTCTGATGGTGGAGGCTTCCTTGACTTTCTCATAAGCCACCTTTAAGTTCTTCCAGGGCCTATCAACATATCCCCTATAGGAGGCTTGAGAGGTGTGATCTATTGATGTTTTCCGAATGCTAAGTTTACAGGTAAGTAAACCTCTCTACCGAACATAAATCTAAAGGGGGAATACCTGGCAGAATCATTTGAGGTACTATTGTAGGCATGAACTATTGCAGCGATATGGTCTCCCCAATGCTCTTTCTTCTCTAAGGCCGCGTACACACGCGCGGACTGTTTGCCCAACCTTGTTCGTCAAACAGTTTGGGCAAACAGTCCGCTCAAAATTTGCATGAGCGGACTTGCCCACACACGAGCGGACTGTTTGACGAACAAGGTTGGGCAAACAGTTCGCTCAACTTTTGAAATGAACGGACTCGCCCACGTAAGGAGGAGGCAAATCCGCCCATTTCGAGCGCGTGTACAGGTAGGCGGGGCCCGCGAGGGAGACGTCGCGGGCTCCGCCGCCTGGAATGGGCTTAAAGGGGAACCCCAACGCCGAAAAAAATCGGCGTGGGGGTTCCCCCCAAGTCCACACCAGACCCTTGTCCGAGCACGCTACCCGGCCGGCCAGGAAAGGGGGGCGAGCGAGCGCGCCCCCCCCTCCTGAGCCGTACCAGGCCGCGTGCCCTCAACATGGGGGGGTGCCTTGGGGAAGGGGGGGCCGCGCGGCCCCCCCACCCCAAAGCACCTTGTCCCCATGTTGATGAGGACAAGGGCCTCTTCCCGACAACCCTGGCCGTTGGTTGTCGGGGTCTGCGGGCGGGGGGCTTATCGGAATCCGGGAGCCCCCTTTAAGAAGGGGGCCCCCGGATACCGGCCCCCCACCCTATGTGAATGAGTATGGGGTACAATGTACCCCTACCCATTCACCTGTGAAATAAAGTACAAAAAAAAACACAACACATGGAAAAAGTATTTTATTGCACAGCTCCGGGGGTCTTCCGTCTTCGGGGGTCTTCTCGCCGGACTCCTCCGCTATGTGTGTGTAGCTCTTTTACTAGCGGAGGAGTCCGGCTTTCTTCCTCCCCGCCGCCGGCCTCTTCTCCCGACTTCGGGGGTCTTGTCCCCCTCTTCGGTTCTTCTGCCGGGCCACCGCGCCTGGTCCGGTGGCCCGGTCTTCTGTCGCCGTCTTCCGTTCTTCTGTCGCCGCCTTCGGTTCTTCTGCCGGGCCACCGCGCCTTCTTGTAGCTCTTTTACAGGCGGTGGCCCGGTCTTCTGTCGCCGCTGTCGTCGCCGCCGCCGCCGCCTTCCGTTCTTGTTCTTCTTCTTGTTCTTCTCCTGGAGATGTTGACTCGACGATCTCTCCGGCCGGAATGCCAGAGCCGCGCTGTGCGGTCACTTATATAGTGACAATGGGGCGGTGTCACATGGTATATGTCACATGGGTTGGTCACATGGTGACCCCACCCCCTTACGATGTCATAGTCCCCATGTGACATCAACCCATGTGACCAACCCATGTGACATATACCATGTGACACCGCCCCATTGTCACTATATAAGTGGCAGCGGAGCGTGTCCCTGGCATTCCGGCCGGAGAGATCGTCGAGTCAACATCTCCAGGAGAAGAAGAAGAAGAACAAGAACGGAAGGCGGCGGCGACGACAGCGGCGACAGAAGACCGGGCCACCGCCTGTAAAAGAGCTACAAGAAGGCGCGGTGGCCCGGCAGAAGAACCGAAGGCGGCGACAGAAGAACGGAAGACGGCGACAGAAGACCGGGCCACCGGACCAGGCGCGGTGGCCCGGCAGAAGAACCGAAGAGGGGGACAAGACCCCCGAAGTCGGGAGAAGAGGCCGGCGGCGGGGAGGAAGAAAGCCGGACTCCTCCGCTAGTAAAAGAGCTACACACACATAGCGGAGGAGTCCGGCGAGAAGACCCCCGAAGACGGAAGACCCCCGGAGCTGTGCAATAAAATACTTTTTCCATGTGTTGTGTTTTTTTTTGTACTTTATTTCACAGGTGAATGGGTAGGGGTACATTGTACCCCATACTCATTCACATAGGGTGGGGGGCCGGTATCCGGGGGCCCCCTTCTTAAAGGGGGCTCCCGGATTCCGATAAGCCCCCCGCCCGCAGACCCCGACAACCAACGGCCAGGGTTGTCGGGAAGAGGCCCTTGTCCTCATCAACATGGGGACAAGGTGCTTTGGGGTGGGGGGGCCGCGCGGCCCCCCCTTCCCCAAGGCACCCCCCCATGTTGAGGGCACGCGGCCTGGTACGGCTCAGGAGGGGGGGGCGCGCTCGCTCGCCCCCCTTTCCTGGCCGGCCGGGTAGCGTGCTCGGACAAGGGTCTGGTGTGGACTTGGGGGGAACCCCCACGCCGATTTTTTTCGGCGTTGGGGTTCCCCTTTAAGCCCATTCCAGGCGGCGGAGCCCGCGACGTCTCCCTCGCGGGCCCCGCCTACCTGTACACGCGCTCGAAATGGGCGGACTTTCCGAGCGGGAACAGTCCGCTCATTTCGAAAGTACAGCGGACAGGCCCACACACGGGCGGACTGTTCGCTCAAACACAGTTTCAGCGGACAGTTTTTCGGAATTTCCGAAAGACTTTGTCCGTCCAACTGTCCGCTGAAACTGTCCGCTGAAAGCCCACACACGAGCGGACTGTCCGCCCAAACACTGTTCAGCGGACAAGGTTGGGCGAACAGTCCGCCCGTGTGTACGCGGCCTAAGGGGATGGTTCTCAGCATGTTCAACAGAGTGCAGTTGAAACTCTCAGGTTGTGGATCCCCTTGGGGATGGTAAGGAGTCTTTTTGGATTTCTTTATGTTTAAAATTTCACACAGTCTGCAGACCAATTCGCTCTCAAAGTCCCGACCTTGATCTGATTGTAGGCTCTGAGGCAATCCGTAATGGACGAAGAACTTCTCCACTAGTGGCTACTGTACTAGCTTGTTGATCCCTAGTCGAGAAAGCCTGGGCATATCGGGGGAAATGATCTGCCACAACCAGGATATTACTTCTTTCGCTCTGATAAGGTTCCAGGCAAAATAAATCAATGCACACTAACTCCATTGGTCCTTGGCTTTGTAGATGGCCCATTGAGGAGTCCCTGCTGGGAAGAGTTTTTCTCTGGATATATCGGACACAAGAGCAGCAGTAGCTTTCGACTTCCATTCTAAAAAAATTGATCCCTGACCAGTTTGAAAGTTCTATCTGGGCCTAAGTGACCATGATCATCATGGGGATCAGTTAGCACAGTTAAACAATGTTTCTCTGGAAGGAACAGCTGACTCACATCTTCTGCCTCTTGAGAGGGACCTCTCCGATATATGGTCCCCTCTTCCAGCTTCATTTGTTCCCATTCTCTATGAATCACCTTGGCTCCCTCAATGGCGCTATTCATCAATACTTGAGGGTCTTTAGTTGACAGTGACTTCCTTATTAGATCCCCTAGTGGATCTTCCCACTGATCCCTCATCATGTCCTCCTTGGTCAACTGAGGCAGTTCTTGGTTGAGTATGTGGATCAAATTGCAGTAGTGCTTTGGTACTCCCGCAGGGGCGACTCCCGCTTTTTTAGCACCTATGGCTCCCCTGTGCTTATATTACACTTCCTGACACACAGTCTGTACTCCTTTGGGAGGTAAATTAATCCAACTCTTCTGACCATTCTGGGTGAAGTGAGGTCTTCAGGAAAGAACGTCAGCATCTCTATTTCCCACTCCCGGTTGATATTTCAAACTGATTTGCAACTCAGACAGAGCAGCTAACCACCGATGCCCAGTGGTGTCCAGTTTAGCAAATAAGTCAGGGGGTTGTTATCAGTCTTCACCACAAAGGTGGCTTCGTACAGATAGTCCCATAGTTTATCCACTACTGCCCACTTTAGGGCCAAGAACTCACAAAGGGGCACAGGGTTCTTCTGGGGGGGGGGGCTGTGACTCACGTAGGTCACTCCTGGTACAACACTCCCCCAATACCACCTCTACTGGCACCCACATGCAATTTATATGGCTTTGAGGGATCAGCATAGGCCAGCACTGGGGCTTCCACCAGGCCCCTCTTCAACCACTCAAATGATCTCTCACACTTCATGTGTCCATTGTTCCTGGATAGATTCCCGAGGCCTCCTTGTTCCCCCTTTCTGGGATTTCTTCTGTTCTCCTTCACAAATCATCTGTAGTAGGAGCAAAAGCCCAAGAATGACCTCAATTCGGTGACAGTAGTTGGACGGGGCCAAGAAGTGACCGCTTTCAGCTTTTGAGGGTCGGTGGCCATCTCTTCAGCAGATACCATGTGCCCCAAGTATGTGACTGAAGTCTGACAGAATTGGCACTTCTCTAACAACAGCTTCAATCCCTCATCATGTAATTGCTGGAAAAATTTTTCCTATCAGGCCTCATGCTCTTCCAATGTTCGGCAAAACACGATGATGTCATCTAGGTAGACAAACACCTCTACCAAGTTCATATCACTCACTGTGTTCTCCATCAGTCCCTGGAAAGTGAGGGCCTCCGGTTAATCCCCGTGGCATTCGATCAAACTAAAAGAACATTGTAAAGCTTCTTCTATGTGAGGAGTCATGTACTGATCGGGGATTGTCCTTCTATTTAAAGTTCGATAATCAATACACATCCGGTAGGACCCATTCTTCTTCCTCACCACCACAATCGGGGAAGCATAAGGGCTTCTAGACTCCTTAATGACTCCTGACTTCTTTAGTTCAGCCAGTTGCTCTCAAAGGTCATCCAAGTCGCACAAGGGGACTCGTCTTGCCCTCTCTCGAAATGGCTCTATCTTGAATTATCTTCAGCCAGTCGAATTCGATTTTGAGCGTTTTTGGCACAGCCCACATCAAAGTCATTCTTGGAGAATATTTCCTCTCATCGAGCTATCTGGGTTTTAATAATTTCCTCCCAAGCAGGAGGAAGACTTGCGCAGCAGACAGTGGTGTTTCCTCCATCCCCCTTCTGGGCTACCTCATTCCTTGCTACCGGAGTGGCAGCACTCACTTTCCCGATCACTATTTGAGGCTTTACGATGATCCAGAGGCTAGTGACATTCCGCACACTGACAGGAATTCACTCTTCACTTCTTAGCAAGGCCCGAGTGGATACAGTCTCCGGAACCAGTTCTATCCCAACCTCTTCTTCTGTGGAATCAGCTTCCACCACCACATACATACCCAGCTGGTCCCAAGACAATTTGACTGTGGCTTTAAGACAGGCCCTCCCTCCCAGTTGCAGTACTCTCTGTTGGGTGTCCAGTCGCCACAATCTTCCCACTCCTTCCACATGTGCCTTCTTTTCTTGCAATACCTTCTGGAATGCTTGTTTCAACTGAGAGTAAATTTTCCCAACAGGAGCACCCTCCTAGCTAAGGGAGTGAGTAGCCTTCTCACTAGGTTGGTGTAAGTGCCTATCAATAGGAAATTTCGGCCAGCTCCAGGTGGTCGGGGGCATACGACAGCCAATGTGTCAAAGGTTTCTGGATTTTCTGCTAGAGCAGAGTCAAAGGTTATTTTGGTGAGTATGTAACCATCATAAGGGCACTTCTGGGTCCCAATACTCCAAATTTCTAGCTCGTCAAGTTTGCACAAAGGAATGTGTTTCAAGAACTTGTGGTAAAAATCTTGATATAGCAGCATCACTTGGGCTCCAGTATCCAGCAGTGCTTGTGTGTAGATGCCCTCTACCTGCACTGATACTATTGGTTTAACTGCTTGTTTAGCAATGGGTGCATTGATTTCTCGTTGGCTTTGAAAAGTGCAATTTCTGTAAAGCCCTTAGGACTTTGTTGAGGAGTTTGTCAGGCTAGGCGAAGATAACAGGTAACAGTTCAGGTGTGTAAAAACAATTGAAAATCAATTGCGTGAACTCCGCGCCAAGAAACCAATAAATAAATGTGAAACAAAAAGCTGCACCCTTGATAGGGAGTGTATAACTCCTCAATGATGTGATAATGGTGATTTATGGGGCGCTCTAATTAATTAATTTAAATAAACTAATTCAAATCCTACTTAGTGAGCCATAGTGATAGCAAAAATAAATAAATAACAAATGTAATATAAATATAGCATAAATTAATGCTTGCAGTGTATCTGTCAAATTAATACCATTTGTGATCATGTGGCTACAAAACAATGAATTCCAAACTAATTAAATTGTTTGTAATCTTATATTCAAAAAGTCCCATCCATGTAACACAAAAATGTATAAGATAAGTGATTCCAAATCCACCAGCATCTTGCTATCACTATGGCTCACTAAGTAGGATTTGAATTAGTTTATTTAAATTAATTAATTAGAGCGCCCCATAAATCGCCATTATCACAACAGTTCAGGTGTGCTGATTATGCGAAAGAGTTCAAAGAACAAGAGCACATACCATGAGCAGGTCTAAGCAGAGCAGGTCAGCTGGGACTTGTAGTTTACAGCTGCAGATGAGGATAGATGTTAGCTGGTGCTTGTAGTTCACCACTGCAGATAAAGGTGTATGTTAGCTGGTGCTTGTAGTTCACCACTGCAGATAAAGGTGTATGTTAGCTGGTGCTTGTAGTTCACCGCTGCAGATGAAGGTACTACAGTAGAATCAGGCAAAGCGTAGTCTAGGCAAGCTGGGTCATACACAGGTAGATCAGAGTCCAAACAGTACCGAATCAGAAGCGAGCAAGCAGGGTCAAACAAGCCGGGTCATACACAAAATACACAGAGCAGATATCAGCTGGATCAAGCAGTGGCACACAAAGGTAACAACTCTATCACCAGCACTGATTGAATGCTGATACAGGTGATTTAAAGGCGAACTGGCCAAATACTGTTGTTTCCCAGGCAAAGGCTGTGTCAGGGGAGTTGTGCTGGGTCCTAAAGGGATCCTAGTACTGACAATACCCCACCCTTTCTTGAGCGGTTGCTCCTGCATCCCCAGGCTTACTTGGATAATGAAGATGGAACTTCTTCTTAAGTCGGTCAGCATGAAGATCACAAGCTGGGACCCAAGATCGATCCTCTGGGCTGAAAATTTTCCAATGAACGAGATATTGTAAGGAACCATGTACTTGTCTGGAATCAAGAATAAATGCCACTTCATATTCCTGACTGTCCAACACATCCACAGGTTCTGGTTCATTTACTTGAAGGCTGGAATGAACAGGTTTCAACAATGAAACATGGAAGAAAGGCCCAGAGTAATGCCAAAAGGTATTCGGCGGAGGGCTGGCATTAATGGGGCGGAGCCATAGGAGTGGAGACAGGGGCTGGCTAACTTGCGGGGATGGGGCAGCTCTGCTTAGTTAGGCAGGAAGAGGAAGGGGAGGGGCCAGTCGACACAAGGAGCCATGAGGGTAAGGAGCTTCTTTGGTAGCTCGCTTCCACCCCCCTCCCTGTTCTGCTGTGAGGAGTTGAGCGGGTGGGGAGCTCCTTACTTCCTTCCCGGCAGGCTGATTCAAGAAAAAAAAAAGTCACTAGCTGCCATTCCGATCATCCGGCTGGGCATGTAGGAGAGGGCGAGGGAACAGATGGATGATGGCAGCGGTGCAGCTGGGGGCGGCCGGGGTTTTCCTGCAAGAAGCATTGGGAGAGCAGCACCATCAAGTGCCCATCGTGTCAGTGATGCGGAACAGCTTGGGCTCTCCTGGAGACTGTCAGGGAGTGATAGCACAGACGGCCGCAGCGGCGTCCAGCAGCCTTCGGCTGTTATGGGCCAGGGCAGTGTTGGAGATTGTCCAAAGGGGAGCTGGAAGATGGGACCGAGGATGAGTCTGTTGCAGTGCTGGCAGGTGATGGGGAACGTGGTGATGGCTCGTGGAGGTCCAATCCCACGGCAGCCTGGTAAGCGCCCATATGGCCAACCCTCTTTGTCTTCTATGTGTGCGCTTGTGGTTGGGGGAACAAGTACTGGGGGTGGGAAGCATGGTGTGTCTGTGTCAGGGATGGGGGATGTTGGATTCTGGAGGGTCAGGGTCTGGTGCACAGGATCTGGCGTAGTTACTGGCGGGTTTGAGGGACATCTTGGGGCGGCTGGCTCCGATACAGGGTGCTGGTTTGCCCATGGCGGCTTGGGTCTCCCATTCGGATTCGGCACTAGTGGAACGGGGCGGTAGGTACTGTGTCCGTTCTGCCATCAGTGGCTGCAAGGGCACCTCCTGCCCCGGGAACGGGGAGGCACAGGTGGCAGCAGCTGGGGTAGTGAATGGGGCAGACAGCGATCAAGGTAAGTCGATGGAGAAGGAAGTGGAACGAGTGCATTTGGCTGACTCTGTCAAATGCGAGGTGTATGTTTGTTTAGAGAGGCCACTGGGAGCACACCCCAAGGAGGAGGTTCGAGAGAAAATATGGCAGGGTGAGTATGTCGAGATTGTTTCCCTTCTTCTGCTGGAGAAATTTAATCTGAACAGAGTTAAGTTGGATGACAGCAAGAAGGAGGAGGAGGAGGAGGAGAAGAGGAGATACAGCCTCATCCCCCGGTCGTTTGCAAATTGGCTTCATGCATTTGCCATTCTAGCTAGTGTGGTGGGCGAAAGATTGGAAAACTGCTCCGCTCTCTTTTGTTATCTCGATGCGATGGGTGAAGCTCACCGAGTTTACGGGGGTCTGGCCTGGCTCCAATGTGATGAGTTCCGGCAGCGAAAGGCTGTACGTACATTATTGCGCTGGGACCACAAAGACATTAGTCTTTGGATGCGACTCATGACTTCGTGTGCAGGCTGGGAATTCGTTTTTTCAGGTGGGGCCCGGCGGATCTTCTTCCTCGGGACAGTGGACAATAAACATAAGGGATGTTGTTGGGCTTTCAGCAAGGGGACTTGCGAGTTCGGTGCAACATGTAAGTTTAAACACAAGTGCTCCGGCTGCCGGGGCTCCCATTCCTTTAATAGATGTACACAACAAGGCAAGGGTGGAAAGGGGGAGCTTACAGGAAAAAGGGATGACGCTGGTGAGCATAGCAAGGATGCATCAGTTTCTAGGTAGGTATCCGCAGAAGGAGGCGGTGGAACTACTTGTTTCAGGATTCGCCGAGGGCTTTCGGATTCCGTGTAGACTGGCACACCCAACCCGCCTGTGGATAATTTTAATTCAGCGTTGGCCCATCCAGAGGTGGTGTCTACAAATTTAGCAAAGGAGGTAGATTTGGGCCATATGGCGGGTCCGTTTTCCTCTCCACCGCTGGATAAGCTAGTGGTTTCTCCTCTGAGGGTGGTTCCCAAGAAGGAACCCAACAAGTTTAGGTCGATTCATCATCTGTCCTATCCCAAAGGGGGTTCAGTCAACGAGTTCATATATACAGATCTATGTTCAGTTTCATACACTTCCTTCGATGCGGTGCGTTGTGTTCGAGCTTATGGATGGGGGGCTTTATTGGCAAAAACTTATATTGAATCCGCTTTTAGGTTGTTGCTGGTACATCCTGACAGTTTTCATTTGTTGGGTTGCAAGTGGCAAGGGTCCTACTTTGTTGATCATTGTTTGCCCATGGGGTGTTCCATTTCGTGTTCCTTGATTGAAACTTTTAGTTCATTCTTCAAGTGGGTGGTCCGGGAGGGGGCTGGGCTTCCGTCGGTCATCCACTACTGAGATGATTTTTTGTGTATAGGGCCGGCCGAGTCTAATCAGTGTAGGATTTTGTTGGCTGCTGTTCAACACATGGCGGAACGCTTTGGCGTTCCACTAGCAGCAGAAAAAATGGAAGGCCCGGTTACGGCCTTGTGTTTCCTCTGGATTTTGATTGATATTGTGGCCATGGAATGTCGCCTCCCGGAAGACAAGTTGACTGACTTGCAGGCGGCAGGTGTTGCGGGGGGCTAGCAAGACACTGTGCCGGCTTCAGTCGCTTCTGGGGAAGCTCAACTTTGCTTGTCGAATCATGCCGATGGGTAGGGTTTTTAACTGCTGGCTGGCGGCAGCTACAGTGGGGGTTATGGCCCTGGGGCATCACATTCGCTTGACACGGGAACATAAAGCTGATCTGGGGGTTTGGGAATCCTTTTTGCATTCTTATAATGGCAGGTCGGTGTGGATGTCGGAAGCCATGTCCAGTTTTGACTTAGAGTTGTTCACGCATGCAGCAGGATTGGCAGGTCATGGGGCGTATTTTGGGGGCCAGTGGAGTGCGGGTCCATGGCTGTTGGAATGGCGTGAGGCGGGGTTTACTCAGAATTTGGCTCTCTTGGAACTAGTTCCGATTGTGCTGGCGGTGGAGCTCTGGGGGTCTCAGTTTTGTAACAAGAAGATCCACTTTAATTGTGATAACATGGCTGTTGTGCAGACGATTAATAACATGTCAGTGTCCTCGCCACCGGTGGCCGTATGTTGAGGCATCTGGTGTTGGCATGTTTGCGATGCAATGCTTTTATATATGCTGTTCATGTGTCAGGGTGCACTAATTCATTGGCCGATGCTCTTTCTCGGTTTTAGTGGGACAAGTTTCGCTTGTTGGCGCCGGGAGAGCGGCGCAATCAGGAGTTTCTTGTCTGGCATGGCTGTGGCAGATTGCCTTGGAGTGACTGCGGCGCTGATTCGACAGTTGGTGAGTGAGACGACCTTGTCCGCATATTCCAAAGCTTGGGAAGAGTGGTTTGGTATGGTTCGGAATTTGGGAGAGGCGGTTGCTGTCGGGGAAGAAGTATTCCTGGTGTTGTATTTTATAGGACGGAATATGGAAATGGGAGGTTCAGTGTTGCCGCTGAACAGTAAGTTAGCAGGGTTGGCATTTTTGTTTAAGTTGATGGGTCGCAAGGATTGTACTAAAGACTTTTTGGTGTGACAAGCGGTTAAGGGATACCACCAGGTCCGTTGGACAGCGGATTGTCGCTGCCCGGTGTCCTTTGAGTTGTTGGGACCGTTGTTTCGGGTATTGCCGGGAGTTCGTTCATCTGACTATGAGGCCCTTTTGCTTAAGACGGCATTTTCCTTGGCATTTTTTGGGGCGCTGCATATCGAGGAATTGGTTTCTACATCAAAAAAGGGGTTTGATGGGTTGCAGTTGGCCAAAGTGCAATGCAGCGGTGTTTCTGTGTTTTTTTGGATCAGAAGATCCAAGACTGATCAGGTTGGGCAAGGGGGTTCAGGTGGAGTTGTTTGGTGTGGACGGGTCTCCGGTTTGCCCTGGTGCAGGTGGTTTCTTGTTTCCTGGAGTCTCGCCCAGCTGGGCCAGGACCCCTTCTATTGCATGCGGATGGTTTGGTCGTGTCTAGGTTTCAATTTACGGCAGTGTTCAGAAAATGTCTGGGGGTATTGGGGTTTTGCCCATCAGACTTTGCATCTCACTCTTTTCGTATCGGGGCTGCTATGGAGGCAGCCTGATGGGGGGTTGAGTGATGGGGTCTTATGGCGCATTGGCAGGTGGGAATCGCAGCATTTCCGCCTGTATGTTCGTCCTCAGTTACTTTGAGTGAGTTATTTATGTGGGGTAAAGGGGGTATGTATGCTGTCCTGTTTGTCCCCTCTGTTATGGTAAAGGGGAGGATGGTTTGGCATCTTAATGCTAGGAATGTGTTTTGTTGTCTTTTCTGTTCAGAAAGGGGCTCCTGCCTGATTTGGATAATGGAACCCTCTTATGTCCACTGGGGAGCGAGAAGAGCAGACGTTCGGCCTGACGGACGTCAATTGGGCATTCCCAGGGAGGAGGCCGTTGTCCGGTGGATCGGGAGGCCCGGCCTTTTGTGGAGCCGATTTGTTTTCCGGATTTTGAGCACTATGCTAGGCTGGACAGGCCCCCCAATGTTTTGGTGGTTCATGCTGGGGGGAATGATTTGGGACTACGGTCCATGAGGGAGCTCATTCGAGGCATAAAATTCGTTTTTTTGCGGCTGCACATGGATTACCCGGACTTGCTCATAGTCTGGTCTGACATGGTAGCCTGCATGCAATGGAGGTGGGCCAGGTCCGTGGTAGGCATCAACAGGTTAAGGGTCAAAATTAATCCGGAGGTGGCCAGATTTTTGAGGAGGAATGGGGGTTTAGCGGTGCAACACCATGAGCTAGAGGAGGAGCCCTGGAGATATTTGCGAGGGGATGGTGTGCATTTGAACAATGTCGGAAACGACATGTGGTCCCTGGGTTTGGAGGAGGCTGTGCAGAGGGCCCTTAGGGTGTGGAGATCCTCTCAAACCTAAAGTGTCAGGTTTGAGTGGTGGTGGCAGGGTGCAAGGTCCTTGTTAAGGTCATATGGACACCTAAAAGGCATGGCTTAGGGACCCGTCTGAGGGTGGCTCCCAGTTGCTATATGGGTACCTGCTAGTTGTCTCTGAGTAGGAGGCTTTAGCGACTTGAGGCCTGAGAAGTGACTAGCAGGTACACTTATGGGTCATGCCTATTGGACCTTGTGCCCCATGGTGGTGATAAAACTGGAAGTATATATATATATATATATATATATATATATATATATATATATATATATAAAGGTTATTACGTTATTTTATGTTAATTATGGAAATTTATATATTGGTTAATAAAATGGCTGCTGTGGCTAATTCATGTGTTGTGTGGTCATTAGAGGGAGGGATGGGGTTATTGGTAACAGGATAAGCCGCAGTTAATACCATAGTCAAGACATTTGGAATGTGCATGGATGGGGGAAGTTTTCATCTATAGAACACATGATTAACAATCCCTGAAATTTCATAGGGCCCGATGAATTTTGGGCCAAGTTCTTTAGATGGAACATGCAGGGACTGATTTCTAGATGATAGCCACACTTTGTCACCAACTTTATATCCTAGTGCCTTTGAGCATCTCTTGTCAGCCATTTTCTTAAAAGCTTGCACCGAGCGAGAAATAACATGATTAACATCAGGCCACCTTTGATAACATCTATGATGAAACACGTAAGGTGGAGCTACGCACTTACGTCACTTCCGGTACGTGAGGAGGGAGCCTGGAACACAGGTGGAGAGCAAGCCGTGAACTGGCCCCTCGTTACGCTGTTTTGTGCTATAGTGTAGAACTTTACCCACTTGGTGGGAAGGGTATATTTGCTTGTTTTTATGCTGAGTATATTTACTTTAAATAAAACTTTTTTATGATAATACTACACTATGGGAGACATATCTTTTTCTATGAGGACCCATCTGTGGGACTAATCTGATCCTCTCCCTGGATACTGGGCTATTGGAAATCGGTGTGGATCCCCTGGGTTGCTGCAGTAGCTGGAGAAGCCAGTGAGAGGGGCTATTGGTAAGCTGCGGAACAAGCCATCAGGAGAAATCACCTATGGTTACTCTATACGCCTACCACCCCTGTAGGGGTAATAGGAGCTGGTGAGTGGGGACCCTTGAGGGGAAGCACAAGAGTCACCTGATTTGCTGCGCACAAGAGTTACTTTAATTTATTGATTGCACAAGTAATTTTTGCACAAGTTTTCTTGGAATATTTGGAACACTTAGACATTCTGTATCTTCACGTTTTCTTTGGAACATTTGGAACATTTGGTTAATCTGGAGTTTCACTTTTTATATATATATTTTTTATATATTTTTTACTTAATTTTTACAAACACTTATATTGGACTTATACATGCTTTGGTGGATTTTTTGTGGACTTTTTCTAAGTGTCATATATAATAGTATCACTATTACCTGTTTTTCTGGATGATATATAATTATATTACTGTGTGGTGGGAGGTTCACTTATGCACACACTTTCTTAACTTTGGTGGAAAGTCAAGTGTTATCACATGTTGTTCTTTAGATGTTTATGGTATATTCTAGGAGCACACACCTGTATGGTCACGTATGGTGGTGCACTAAGCACATATTGCTTATACATACAGGGTCATATTGGTCTGATTCTGGGAGCACCATTTACCCCACTTAATCTACTTTTTATTCTCTTAGCCCCCCCCCCCCCCCCGGGGGTCTAATAGGGGAGGCTGCACACCTATCTGTCCCAAGAGCGGAGTCCATTTTAATTTTTGCATGATTAACATCGGACCAGATTTTGAAGAAATTTTCAATCCTGGTGTTGGCATCTGGAATATCAGAGGGTGGAAGATCAAAGGAGCACACACGAGGATGCAATCTGTAAACACAGAAGAAAGGAGAGGACCCTGTAGATGTGCTGGCATAATTATTAAAGGCAAACTCTGCCCATGGAAGGATGTTGACCCACACCACCTCATCATTGGCCATTACACAATGTACGCCCTTCTCTAGAGTCCTTTCTGTTTGGGCATTTGTCTCAGGATGATATGCTGAAGAATACGATAGCTTAATCCCCAGATGAGAGCAAAGGGCCTTCCAAAACTTGGCAATAAACTGAGAGCCACGGTGTGAGACAATGTTAATTGGTGCCCCATGGAGCCTGAAAATGTGTTTAATGAATATAGATGCCAGTTCTTTAGCAGCTGGAAGTTTCGAAAGTGGAACAAAGTGGGCCATTTTACGGAACAAAGTGGGCCATTTTACGGAACCGGTCTACCACCACCTAGATCATGAAACATCCCTGGGACTGACGCAAGTCAGTGATAAAGTCCATAGATAAATGGGTCCAGGCACAGGTAGGTATTGGTAGAGCATGTAGGAGACCAGGGGGCTTAGAGGTACTTGCTCTTGCTTCTGGCACAAACTTCACAGGCCTGGGCAAAGGCTAACACATCCTGCGTAATCGATGACCACCAGAGGTTGCAAGAGATAATCTCAAAAGTTTGTGGTCAGTCAGAACTATGAAGGGATAGCGAGCTCCCTCCAGTCAATGGCTCCATTCTTCCAAAGCTAGCTTTATGGCTAAAAGTTCTTTGTTGCTTATATCATAACTGCGCTCTACTCGAGAATATTTACGGGACAGGAAGGCACAGGGGTGGGTGGCAATATTTACAGGATCTTTTTGTGACAGAAGCGCCCCCACCCCTACTTCAGATGCATCTACCTCCACAACAAAAGGCAGCTCAGGAACAGGATGGCGTAGAATTGGTGCAGAGGTAAAGGCTTTCTTCAACTCAGTGAAGGCCGCCCGGGCTTCAGTAGTCCATTTTAGTCTGAGTCTTCCTGGTAAGAGAGGTGATGGGATGTGCAATGGTGGCAAAGTTCTTAATGAATTTCCGATAGAAATTTGCAAATCCCAGGAAGCGCTGAATTGCTTTCAGGTCAGAAGTTGGTGCTCAGTCTAAAAAGCCTTGAATCTTGACTGGATCCATGGTTAGGCCTGTGTCAGAGATTAGGTAGCCCAGGAAGGGTATTTGTTTAACATGGAATAAGCATTTTTCAGGCTTAACAAAAAGGGAATGAGCCTTTAATTGGGCCAATACTGAGCAGACGTGTCTCTGATGTGTTTCAATATTGGGAGAGTATATCAAAATATCATCTAAGTGTACAAGCATTAAGTGCCCAACAGGTCACGGAAAATGTCATTTATAAAGCTAGTGCATTCCTGAGACCGAAAGGCATGACAAGAGATTCGGAATGGCCATCCTTGGTGTTAAAGGCCATTTTCCATTCATCTCCTGCATGGATACGCACTAGATTATAGGCTCCCCTTAAGTCTAGTTTGGAGAAGATTTTTGCTCCCTGGATTTGAACAACTCTGTGATGAGAGAAAGAGGATACCTATTGGGAACAGTTATTTTATTTAGACCTCTGTACTCAACACAAAGCCTTAGTTCCCCATCCTTCTTCTTGACAAAGAAGCATTCTGCTCCTGCGGGAGAAGTGGAGGGACAGATGAAACCCTTAGCTAGGTTTTCCTGGATGTATTCTTGCAAAGCAAGATTCTCTGGCTCAGACAGTGGAAAGACTCTCCCTCGAGGAGGTGTAGTGTCAGGCAAGAGGTCAATGGGACAATCATAACTGTGATGAGCATCAGCAATCTCTTTAGAAAACACATCCCAAAAGTCCTTATAACAAAGCGGAATCTGTTCCATTCCCACTTGACAGGTAGCAAGTCGAACAGGGTGCTGGATGCAGTTTTTTTTTTTACACTGATTGGACCAAGCCAGAATATTTCCTGTTCGCCAGTCAATTACGGGATTGTGCTTCTGAAGCCAAGGAAGGTCTAGGATCAAAGGAGTGGACGGAGAGTCAATGACAAGACATGAAATCTTCTCCCAATGCAAGGCCCCCATTGTAACTGGAAAGGGTTGGTGGATTGGGGCACTAGATCTTGTGAGAGAGGCCAATTATCCAAGGAAATCAGGTGAACTGGGCAATCTAGAGCATGAGTTTCCACAGACAAAGAGGTAATCAGAGTCTTATCAATAAGGCCCCTTTCACACATACGGACAGTATGTCCGTATTTCATCCATCCGTTTGCGGATGAAATACGGACATACATGCATCCCTATGGGATAGCGAGTGTCTGCGGATAAACATCCGCAGACACCCTAAAATTCTCAGCTGCTCCAGAATCTACAAAGGGCAGCAGTTCATGAGCCCCTGTCCAAAAGTGAATGACAGCGGATAAAAGTATACGATTTTCCCCCTGGTGAAATGAAAGCAGACCTAAGGTGACCCCCCTCAATCACCTAGGTCCTGGTGTTAACCAGACGTGTAGGGCACGAACGGAGCATATGACCATTGAGGCCACAATATAAGCAGAGTCCCATGTTACGCCGGCATGTGTGTTCCTGGGTGGAGCCTAACTGCATAGGTTCTTCCTCAGATCTGGCACTGGAGGTGGAATAGTCAGGTGGCAAGGGAGGTATATAGTTTGCCACAGCCATAGTTTGTTCTCACCTCCTCTCTCGCTGGCGGCGGTCAATTCTACTAGACTAGACTAGACACATAGCCTCCTCCAGTGTGGCTGGGTAGGAGAAGTTGACCAGAGCAT
Organism: Lithobates pipiens; assembly: GCF_037356315.1. Lineage (NCBI taxonomy): Eukaryota > Metazoa > Chordata > Amphibia > Anura > Ranidae > Lithobates > Lithobates pipiens. The sequence continues at coordinate 65,336,002 of NW_027507748.1, forward strand.
CCTTAAGGGAGAAGGGAAGGGAGAGTGGGTCTAGAGAGGAGTAATATGGGAGCCTTTCTATGAGTGATGGCAATAAAGTCCATGTTGCAAATCTGATGTTCTTCACCGGCTAGTTGGCGCTCGCGAACTGTAATCCGTTAGGGTATGGTGAAATAGTGGATTCCTCGCAATAAAGAAAGTTAAAGGTGTCTGAGTACAGTATTCAAGTAATGCAGTAAAGAGTTATTGGAGTAAATATGTCTGTGCAAAGTGTCTCAATATGATGGTGGCAAAGAATAGATAAGGGTCTAGCAATTTGCCCTCTTACCAAGGACCATACTGTTCTCGTGCAGTGGATCCGCTGTCTCGATCTCCTAACATGAAGCTGCCACACACAAATGGGCAGGCGACTGGAGTGGTGCTGGAAAGGATGTCCGACAGCGAACAAAAAAGCTAGGCCCATCAGGCCACAGGTTGGAAGTATGACTCAGCGTTGTAGGCCAAGTCTCTCTGTTGCACAGACATGTCTGTCTTGCGTCAGGCCCAGGAGGAAGAGAGCATCCACGATGGCTTTTGTTGCTTTTATAGCTACTCCGAGCAATCTTCAGATGGCAGCAAGGAACCCTGGGATATGTAGCCCAGCACAATCGTGCAAAGCAATTATCTAACAGGGGAACTATTCATCCCACAGTCCTTTAATTGGGCACACAAATATGATTTCACTGGATACATTGATCACTAGGGGGACAGGCGATACCCAGCAATGCAGGAAGGTACGGTGTTTTATGTTTGTAGTCCATACTGCTACACCTGCTTTTGCAAAATCCAGATACACCACATCCACAAGCCCCCCCCCCCATCTATACGCAAAACTTTTTTTTTCACTTTGGGATAGAGTAAGGCTGGCCATACATTATACAATTTTCTTGTACAATTTTCCTTTAGATTTGCCAAACCCATATAATATGATATCACATCTAAACAGTTTCACTTTGTATGCAATCAGGCAGGCCCTTGCACTATGGGCAGCTTAAGGGAGAGTTATAACCCGTCAGATTTTTTTTCACTATCTTGAGGAGATTTCCCTTCACTTGTGTCCCATAGCCATACAGATAGTGAGGAGAAATTCCTGTAAATCAAGGGAATTCCTTAGGGACCCCCAGGTCACCAGGACTGGTGTCCCAATTGGAAGATTTCCCCTCTATTCATTTTCTGGGGACAACCCAATATTTGGGTAATTTATTTTACTTTCACTTTGAATGATAATGGTAAACAGGACAAATAGAGAGGGTAAATCTTACTATGGGCGGCATGGACTGCAATAAAAACTGACAGGGATTCTAATCCATCTCCACTCTACCCAAAACTAAAAATACGTTTTGCCTTTAGTTATACTATTTAAGTTAATTGTAGTGCATGCAAACACAATATTACACAATGTTTGTCAAAATACAAAAGATAAAGTTGTGCCAAATAAATATGTACCCAATATGTCAAGCCTCAGGGGGGTTCTGGTGGCTAAAGTCAGCAGTCGGCTGACACTTTAAAGTGGTTCTAAAGGCAGAAGATTTTTTTTATCTTAATGCATTCTATGCATTAAGATAAAATAAATCTTCTGTGTACAGCTGTCCTCCCCAATATTTACTTGAGCCCCATCGCAATCCAGCACAAGAGGCTCGGCTGTCTGAGACTCTCCTTCCTCTTTGGCTGAGACAGCAGTGTGGTGCCATTGGCTCCTGCTGCTGTCAATCAAAGTCAGTGAGCCAATGATGAGAGAGAGGTGGCATGGCCTGGCCACGGCTCCATGTCTGAATGGACACACAGAGCAGCGGCTCGGCTCGGGTGCCCCAATAGCAAGCTGCAGGGGGGAAGGGGCCAGAAGCACTTACGAGGGACCTAAGAAGAGCAAGGTCTGGGCTTTTCTGTGCAAAACCATTACACAGAGCAGGTAAGTATTGTTGGAAAAGAAACAGAAAGTAACGTTATTTGTCTATACCAGCAGGTGGCCCTGTAGTATTATAGTGTTATAGTATGTATTCTATGATAAGAGGTAATCAGATGATTATTTTCTTATATGCACTTGTTTGTAATGTATTTCTGCATAAAGTAAAGTATTCTCTGCATCCAAGAAGCTTCCAGCGCATTATATTAACACTCAGCTAACAGATTATGCATCCAGCAGGCACCCAACGTACCCAACAGGCCCCAGCAGCAGTGATTACCGTATACAAGCTACTGAAAGATGGCAAGCGGTTCAGATGTGAAGTTTGCAATTGCAAAGCTGAACAATGCCAATTACCACCTGTGGAAGTTTAAACTAGAAATGTTTCTCAGCAAGGATGACTTGTGGCAAGTGCTGAATACAGACAGACCCACAAACGGAGGGATGGAGGAAAGGGACAGGAAAGACAGACAGGCAAAAGCAACTATAAGCTTTCTAATGGAAAATGACCAGCTTATCCACATAAGAACAGAGAAAACATCCAAAGGTTTGTGGACTTCATTACAAAAACTGCATGATCATTCAAGCCTCAACAGCAAGCTCTTTCTGCTAAGGAAGCTATATTAAATGAGACTAGAAGGTCAGAAAATGTGTAACCACATGAAAGCTATGCTAGAGATTAGTGATGGACGAACTTCCGACGGGACGTTTCGCGAACGCGAAATGCGAACGGACCCAAACGTTCGCGAAACAGAACGTTCGCCGCGGGCCCCATTGACTTCAATGGGAGGCGAACTTTGCAAACCTTCATGTCGAATTTGCGGCCACGTGGTAATTATTAGGGGGTAAAACGTAGTCCCACCATCTGGACAATGACATAATACATGTATGAGGTGAATTTGGGATCGATAACTACAAGCATTTTTATTTTATTTGGGAAATTGTTCTAACAATTCAGGACTATGGAGCTAATGAAGGCAATGGAGGAGAGGGAAGGTCAGGGACCAGGGTAGGCAAAGAAGAGGGTGCAGGAGATGATCACCAGCAGCGTGACATACCGGAATGACACATGCACCGTGATAGAGGCATCTGACAGCAGCACCGTAATACAGAGCACTGACAGCAGCACCGTGACATACAGCGCTGACAGCAGCACCGTGACATACAGCGCTGACAGCAGCACCGTGACATACAGCGCTGACAGCAGCACCGTGACATACAGCGCTGACAGCAGCACCGTGACATACAGCGCTGACAGCAGCACCGTGACATACAGCGCTGACAGCAGCACCGTGACATACAGCGCTGACAGCAGCACCGTGACATACAGCGCTGACAGCAGCACCGTGACATACAGCGCTGACAGCAGCACCGTAAGCAGCCCCAGGAGGAAGTCAGCACAGCACAGGGATGGTGTGATCCCCTCATAATAAGAACCCCCAGGAGGAAGTCAGCACAGCACAGGGATAGTGTGATCCCTTCATAATAAGAACCCCCAGGAGGAAGTCAGCACAGCACAGGGATATCATAAGCAGCCCCAGTAGAAATATGACACCGCTCAACCTCTTCAAAGAGGAGGGTAGGGGCATATAGTACGGTGTGCTTTTTTGGGTCAAGGAAGTGAGCCAAATGAATTAAGAAGGTCTGTGTGCTTGATTAAAAAAATAGTTTATAGACATATACATGGTCTACTGGTCACATGTGTTGAATTCCTCCGAGATCCATGCCTCATTCATTTTTAGAAATGTGAGGTAGTTAACACTGTGGTGAGCTAGGCGAGTACGCTTATCGGTCACAATCCCCCCTGCTGCGCTGAACGTCCTTTCGGACAGGACACTGGATGAGGGGCAAGCCAACAGTTCGATTGCAAATTGGGCAAGCTCTGGCCAGAGGTCAAGCCTGCCCACCCAGTAGTCTAGGGGTTCATCACTCCTCAGAGCGTCCACATCGGCCGTTAACCCAATGTAGTCGGACACCTGACGGTCTAGGCGTTCCCTGATGCTGGATCCGGATGACACCTGTCGATGGGTCGGCTGAAAGAATGACCTCATATCCGAAGTCACCAACACATCTTCAAACCGGCCTCTTCTTGCAGGCGCTGTTGGATTGGTACCCGCAAATCCTTCTCTGGGAGTGGGAATTGCTCCTCTGCCAGCGCACGCAAAAGCAGAATGCAGCATTTCTCGAAGCAAGGCCTGGAAGTGCTGCATTCTGACAGCCCTCTGCGACGGCGGTAACATTTCCGCCATTTTGTGTTTGTACCGGGGGTCTAAGTACGTTGCCACCCAGTACTGGTCCTTGACCCTCATGCTTTTTATACGGGGGTCCCTATTAAAACACTGGAGCATGAAGGCCCCCATTTGCACTAAAGTGGAAGCGGTGTGGTGGCCTGGCTCCTGCTCATCATCCAGGATAATGTCGTCCTCTTCATTCTCCTCTCCCCATCCACGCACAACAGGGATCCCAGAAAGGTTTAAAGCATGCTCTTCTTGCTCCTGCTCATCCGCCCCGGCACCATCCTCCTCTGACTCCTCATCAGACTCCTGTTGTTGACTTGTCTCAGATAGAGTAGCCCCCCCTGGGAATTCATCCAGCATTGCGACTTCCTCATCTTCCCGCTCCTGCTCCTCCACAGCCTGATCAATGACACGACGCAATGCACGCTCCAGAAAGAAGGCATAAGGTACCATGTCACTGATGGCGCCATGGCTGCGACTGACCAGTTTGGTGATCTCCTCAAATGGCCGCAGAAGTCTGCATGTGTCGCGCATGAGCAGCCACTGGCGCGGTGAAAAAAAACCCAGCTCCCCAGAACCGTTTCTTTCGCAGAGTTCATACAGGTAGACGTTAACTGCACGTTTCTGCTGGAGCAGCCTATCAAGCATATAGAAGGTTGAGTTCCATCGCGTCGGGCAATCGCAAATAAGACGTCTGACCGGCAGATGGTGTCGCCGCTGAATGTCAGCAAGGCGAGCCATGGCCGTGTAAGATCTTCTGAAATGGGCCGAGATTTTCCTTGCCTGCCGCAAGATGTCCTGGACCCCAGGGTATTTGACAAGGAATCGCTGCACGACCAAGTTTAAGACGTGTGCCATGCACGGCACGTGCGTGATTTTGCCCTGTTTCAATGCGCTAAGCAGATTGGCACCGTTGTCACACACCACTTTACCAACTGTCAAATTGAGCGGTGTTAGCCACTCATCTGCCTGTGAACGCAAAGCTGAAAGGAGTGCCGGGCCAGTGTGGCTCTTTGCTTCCAGGCACAACAGACGCAGCACGGCATGGCAACGTCTCACCTGGCATGTGGAATAGGTTCTGGGGAGCTTGGGCGGTGCAGTGGAAGAGACGCTAGCAGCGGAAAAGGAGGAGGCAGCTGAGGAGGAGAGGGAGGAGGATGGAGTAGGAGGAGGAGAAGAAGAGTCAGGCCTGCATGCAATCCGTGGCGGTAAAACCAAATCTACACGGGTGCCACGGGTTACATGCTTGACGGCCGTCAGAAGGTTCACCCAGTGGGCAGTAAAACTGATATACCTTCCCTGCCCGTGTTTGCTAGACCACGTGTCTGTGGTCAGATGTATCTTGGCACCGACACTGTGTGCCAGAGATACATTCACTTGCCGCTGAACATGGCCATATAGCTCTGGGATGCCCTTCTCTGAGAAATACTTCCTTCCTGGGACCTTCCATTGTGGTGTTCCAATGGCCACAAATTTGCGAAAGGCCTCCGAGTCCACCAGTTTATATGGCAGTAGTTGGCGGGCTATGAGTTCTGACAAGCCAGCCGCCAACCGTTGGGCAAGAGGGTTATCCGGCATCATCATTTTTTTACGCTCAAACATTAGGCCCACGGAAGCCTGCCTTTTTGCAGAAAAATGTGAGCTTGGCGTGATGGAAGGTGGAGTGGAGGACAATTGTGAGGAGAGAGGAGAAGGAGAAGTAGAAGACGAGGCTGGACGGTGAGAGCCTGCAGTGTGGCTTTGTGTGTTCCGTTGCTCCCACTGGGCTCGGTGATGGCTGCTCATGTGCCTTCTTAAGGCGGTCGTCCCTAGGTGAGTATTGGGCTTACCGCGACTAACGCGTTGACTGCAAAGATTGCAGATGGCAACGCTATTGTCAGCAGCGGACACGTTAAAAAAAGCCCACACTGCGGAGCCATGTGCCGGTGTCCTGGGAGCACCAGATGTGACCGTACATGGTCGATGACTCGCTCCTGATACATTTGCAGTCTGCTTTGTCCCTGCTGTGCAATGTAAGTCATTGCTGCTTCTCCTCCCTATCTGCTGGTCCATATCTCCCTCTGAACTCCCCTCCTCTTCCTCTCTTGTGGGCACCCACGTGACATCACTAGACACGTCATCATCAACGTCACCTTCCCCACCGCTATAAGTAGAGATCTCGGAGTAGGCAGCAACACCGGGGACCAACCTCCTCCTTGGGCTGATCTGGGTACTGGCGTCAGACTGCTGAGTAGCGCTTGTTGCTACCTCCTCTTCCTGATCCAATACCAAGAGTGGCTGCGCATCAGAAATGTCCTCTTGATATGGATCGGAAAATAATTCCAGTGACTCAAGCGGAAGGTATGTGGTGGTGGTGGTGGTGGTCGTGTTGTTGGTGGTAGTGTCTTTGGGGGTGCACATAGCAGAGAGTGAAGAAGAGGGTGCAGATCGAGAGGATGAGGAGGGTGCAGAAGAGTAAGGCTGAGCGAGCCACTCAACCAAGTCTGGTGCATCCTTTAAAGTAATTGAACGCACCTTCTGCAACTTCCCACTTTGGCTCAAGCCTGTTGCTCCTGCCCTACCCCTACCACCCCTGCGGAAGGGCCTGCCTCTTCCTCTGCATGTCATTTTTTAAATGACCCTGTGACAAAACTCTTAGTCCCTATACCGCTGAAGGACTGCTGCAGTATAGGTGAGCGGTCAGCAGTGGTGCACGTCAACCCTATCTATTGTGGACCTATAGCGGTCCTTACAGAACAGCAGACTGTACCGCACTCAAGCCTATGTACCGTAGCACCCTATACCAAGTTACCAGTCCTTATAAGAACTTTTGTGGAACAAGCAGGTTGTGTGTTAGTGATTAGCAGACTGTACGTCAGTCCCTATACCGCTGAAGGACTGCTGCAGTATAGGGCAGCGGTCAGCAGTGGTGCACGTCAACCCTATCTATTGTGGACCGATAGCGGTCCTTACAGAACAGCAGACTGTACCGCACTCAAGCCTATGTACCGTAGCACCCTATACCAAGTTACCAGTCCTTATAAGAACTTTTGTGGACCAAGCAGGTTGTGTATTAGTGTTTAGCAGACTGTACGTCAGTCCCTATACCGCTGAAGGACTGCTGCAGTATAGGGCAGCGGTCAGCAGTGGTGCACGTCAACCCTATCTATTGTGGACCGATAGCGGTCCTTACAGAACAGCAGACTGTACCGCACTCAAGCCTATGTACCGTAGCACCCTATACCAAGTTACCAGTCCTTATAAGAACTTTTGTGGAACAAGCAGGTTGTGTGTTAGTGATTAGCAGACTGTACGTCAGTCCCTATACCGCTGAAGGACTGCTGCAGTATAGGGCAGCGGTCAGCAGTGGTGCACGTCAACCCTATCTATTGTGGACCGATAGCGGTCCTTACAGAACAGCAGACTGTACCGCACTCAAGCCTATGTACCGTAGCACCCTATACCAAGTTACCAGTCCTTATAAGAACTTTTGTGGAACAAGCAGGTTGTGTGTTAGTGATTAGCAGACTGTACGTCAGTCCCTATACCGCTGAAGGACTGCTGCAGTATAGGTGAGCGGTCAGCAGTGGTGCACGTCAACCCTATCTATTGTGGACCGATAGCGGTCCTTACAGAACAGCAGACTGTACCGCACTCAAGCCTATGTACCGTAGCACCCTATACCAAGTTACCAGTCCTTATAAGAACTTTTGTGGACCAAGCAGGTTGTGTATTAGTGTTTAGCAGACTGTACGTCAGTCCCTATACCGCTGAAGGACTGCTGCAGTATAGGGCAGCGGTCAGCAGTGGTGCACGTCAACCCTATCTATTGTGGACCGATAGCGGTCCTTACAGAACAGCAGACTGTACCGCACTCAAGCCTATGTACCGTAGCACCCTATACCAAGTTACCAGTCCTTATAAGAACTTTTGTGGACCAAGCAGGTTGTGTATTAGTGTTTAGCAGACTGTACGTCAGTCCCTATACCGCTGAAGGACTGCTGCAGTATAGGGCAGCGGTCAGCAGTGGTGCACGTCAACCCTATCTATTGTGGACCGATAGCGGTCCTTACAGAACAGCAGACTGTACCGCACTCAAGCCTATGTACCGTAGCACCCTATACCAAGTTACCAGTCCTTATAAGAACTTTTGTGGAACAAGCAGGTTGTGTGTTAGTGATTAGCAGACTGTACGTCAGTCCCTATACCGCTGAAGGACTGCTGCAGTATAGGGCAGCGGTCAGCAGTGGTGCACGTCAACCCTATCTATTGTGGACCGATAGCGGTCCTTACAGAACAGCAGACTGTACCGCACTCAAGCCTATGTACCGTAGCACCCTATACCAAGTTACCAGTCCTTATAAGAACTTTTGTGGAACAAGCAGGTTGTGTGTTAGTGATTAGCAGACTGTACGTCAGTCCCTATACCGCTGAAGGACTGCTGCAGTATAGGTGAGCGGTCAGCAGTGGTGCACGTCAACCCTATCTATTGTGGACCGATAGCGGTCCTTACAGAACAGCAGACTGTACCGCACTCAAGCCTATGTACCGTAGCACCCTATACCAAGTTACCAGTCCTTATAAGAACTTTTGTGGACCAAGCAGGTTGTGTATTAGTGTTTAGCAGACTGTACGTCAGTCCCTATACCGCTGAAGGACTGCTGCAGTATAGGGCAGCGGTCAGCAGTGGTGCACGTCAACCCTATCTATTGTGGACCGATAGCGGTCCTTACAGAACAGCAGACTGTACCGCACTCAAGCCTATGTACCGTAGCACCCTATACCAAGTTACCAGTCCTTATAAGAACTTTTGTGGACCAAGCAGGTTGTGTATTAGTGATTAGCAGACTGTACGTCAGTCCCTATACCGCTGAAGGACTGCTGCAGTATAGGGCAGCGGTCAGCAGTGGTGCACGTCAACCCTATCTATTGTGGACCGATAGCGGTCCTTACAGAACAGCAGACTGTACCGCACTCAAGCCTATGTACCGTAGCACCCTATACCAAGTTACCAGTCCTTATAAGAACTTTTGTGGAACAAGCAGGTTGTGTGTTAGTGATTAGCAGACTGTACGTCAGTCCCTATACCGCTGAAGGACTGCTGCAGTATAGGGCAGCGGTCAGCAGTGGTGCACGTCAACCCTATCTATTGTGGACCGATAGCGGTCCTTACAGAACAGCAGACTGTACCGCACTCAAGCCTATGTACCGTAGCACCCTATACCAAGTTACCAGTCCTTATAAGAACTTTTGTGGAACAAGCAGGTTGTGTGTTAGTGATTAGCAGACTGTACGTCAGTCCCTATACCGCTGAAGGACTGCTGCAGTATAGGTGAGCGGTCAGCAGTGGTGCACGTCAACCCTATCTATTGTGGACCGATAGCGGTCCTTACAGAACAGCAGACTGTACCGCACTCAAGCCTATGTACCGTAGCACCCTATACCAAGTTACCAGTCCTTATAAGAACTTTTGTGGACCAAGCAGGTTGTGTATTAGTGTTTAGCAGACTGTACGTCAGTCCCTATACCGCTGAAGGACTGCTGCAGTATAGGGCAGCGGTCAGCAGTGGTGCACGTCAACCCTATCTATTGTGGACCGATAGCGGTCCTTACAGAACAGCAGACTGTACCGCACTCAAGCCTATGTACCGTAGCACCCTATACCAAGTTACCAGTCCTTATAAGAACTTTTGTGGACCAAGCAGGTTGTGTATTAGTGTTTAGCAGACTGTACGTCAGTCCCTATACCGCTGAAGGACTGCTGCAGTATAGGGCAGCGGTCAGCAGTGGTGCACGTCAACCCTATCTATTGTGGACCGATAGCGGTCCTTACAGAACAGCAGACTGTACCGCACTCAAGCCTATGTACCGTAGCACCCTATACCAAGTTACCAGTCCTTATAAGAACTTTTGTGGAACAAGCAGGTTGTGTGTTAGTGATTAGCAGACTGTACGTCAGTCCCTATACCGCTGAAGGACTGCTGCAGTATAGGGCAGCGGTCAGCAGTGGTGCACGTCAACCCTATCTATTGTGGACCGATAGCGGTCCTTACAGAACAGCAGACTGTACCGCACTCAAGCCTATGTACCGTAGCACCCTATACCAAGTTACCAGTCCTTATAAGAACTTTTGTGGAACAAGCAGGTTGTGTGTTAGTGATTAGCAGACTGTACGTCAGTCCCTATACCGCTGAAGGACTGCTGCAGTATAGGTGAGCGGTCAGCAGTGGTGCACGTCAACCCTATCTATTGTGGACCGATAGCGGTCCTTACAGAACAGCAGACTGTACCGCACTCAAGCCTATGTACCGTAGCACCCTATACCAAGTTACCAGTCCTTATAAGAACTTTTGTGGACCAAGCAGGTTGTGTATTAGTGTTTAGCAGACTGTACGTCAGTCCCTATACCGCTGAAGGACTGCTGCAGTATAGGGCAGCGGTCAGCAGTGGTGCACGTCAACCCTATCTATTGTGGACCGATAGCGGTCCTTACAGAACAGCAGACTGTACCGCACTCAAGCCTATGTACCGTAGCACCCTATACCAAGTTACCAGTCCTTATAAGAACTTTTGTGGACCAAGCAGGTTGTGTATTAGTGATTAGCAGACTGTACGTCAGTCCCTATACCGCTGAAGGACTGCTGCAGTATAGGGCAGCGGTCAGCAGTGGTGCACGTCAACCCTATCTATTGTGGACCGATAGCGGTCCTTACAGAACAGCAGACTGTACCGCACTCAAGCCTATGTACCGTAGCACCCTATACCAAGTTACCAGTCCTTATAAGAACTTTTGTGGAACAAGCAGGTTGTGTGTTAGTGATTAGCAGACTGTACGTCAGTCCCTATACCGCTGAAGGACTGCTGCAGTATAGGGCAGCGGTCAGCAGTGGTGCACGTCAACCCTATCTATTGTGGACCGATAGCGGTCCTTACAGAACAGCAGACTGTACCGCACTCAAGCCTATGTACCGTAGCACCCTATACCAAGTTACCAGTCCTTATAAGAACTTTTGTGGAACAAGCAGGTTGTGTGTTAGTGATTAGCAGACTGTACGTCAGTCCCTATACCGCTGAAGGACTGCTGCAGTATAGGTGAGCGGTCAGCAGTGGTGCACGTCAACCCTATCTATTGTGGACCGATAGCGGTCCTTACAGAACAGCAGACTGTACCGCACTCAAGCCTATGTACCGTAGCACCCTATACCAAGTTACCAGTCCTTATAAGAACTTTTGTGGACCAAGCAGGTTGTGTATTAGTGTTTAGCAGACTGTACGTCAGTCCCTATACCGCTGAAGGACTGCTGCAGTATAGGGCAGCGGTCAGCAGTGGTGCACGTCAACCCTATCTATTGTGGACCGATAGCGGTCCTTACAGAACAGCAGACTGTACCGCACTCAAGCCTATGTACCGTAGCACCCTATACCAAGTTACCAGTCCTTATAAGAACTTTTGTGGACCAAGCAGGTTGTGTATTAGTGTTTAGCAGACTGTACGTCAGTCCCTATACCGCTGAAGGACTGCTGCAGTATAGGGCAGCGGTCAGCAGTGGTGCACGTCAACCCTATCTATTGTGGACCGATAGCGGTCCTTACAGAACAGCAGACTGTACCGCACTCAAGCCTATGTACCGTAGCACCCTATACCAAGTTACCAGTCCTTATAAGAACTTTTGTGGAACAAGCAGGTTGTGTGTTAGTGATTAGCAGACTGTACGTCAGTCCCTATACCGCTGAAGGACTGCTGCAGTATAGGGCAGCGGTCAGCAGTGGTGCACGTCAACCCTATCTATTGTGGACCGATAGCGGTCCTTACAGAACAGCAGACTGTACCGCACTCAAGCCTATGTACCGTAGCACCCTATACCAAGTTACCAGTCCTTATAAGAACTTTTGTGGAACAAGTGAGTTGTGAATGTTTAGCAGACTGCAGCAGAAGGGCAGCAGTCAAGTATAATATCCTTTCTATATTTGGAAGAAAGAATATTATACATGTACAAGCCTATTACTGTACCACTGATACCAGTCCTGAAAAGAACCTTTGTGGAACTAATAATAACAGCAAGTCTTTAAAATTACCCTCACTGCCTGACAACACTGCTTCCTTCCTGTCCCTATACAAATTGGCAAAAAAAGAGAACGATTAGTGGTTACTGGAACAGCTCTTTTGTGGACCTTGATAGTAACAGCTAATGATGATGATGATGATGATGATGATGAAAGACTAATCTGGCTGTCCCTGTAGCATACACCGTCCTTTCCCTTTCTCTAAACTAACAAAAGACACTCAGGCTGCTGCAAGAATCAGCAGCACAGCAAACCTATCAACACCTAACACCTATACCAGTCCTGAAAAGAACTTTTGTGTACCAAATAGCTAGTGGTTTATCTCTCCCTACTCCACACAGGAACCTGTCCCTATCGTAACAGAAGAAAGAATGTAAAATGGCCACCGGATCGGGTGTATTTATAGGTTAGGGGGAATGTACAAGTGTCCATGTGCTGTCATGTCTCAATTGGCTGTCCTGTATCACATGATAAACGTGTCACCAAAGGTTAAAGTTCTTGTATACATTAAACACGTAAGTCCGCCGCGGCGAACGACGGAAAAAGGCGTTCGAACGTGCGGACCGCGAATGTCGGAAATTCGCCGCGAAACGACCGCCGGGCGAACCGTTCGGCCATCACTACTAGAGATCTTAGAGCAGCTACGTGTCATCAGAGAGAACATAGAAGATAACCATACTGTTGCCTTGCTCCTCTGCAGCCTTCCAGAGACATACGGTATGCTGCTCTTATTAACACTTTAGAAACCAGACCCGAGGAACTAACACTAGAAGTTGTCAAAGGCAAAATAATTGATGATTATGACAGAAGGAAAGAAAATACATACCATGATGACAAAGCTCTTAAGATGTACAAAGACACAAAGCACAGCAAAGAAAGCAGAGCCTGTTGTCGCTGTAAAAGGACCGGTCCCCAAAAAAAGGACTGTTCTTTTTGGAAAGCCAAGCAGCAAAAGCTAAAGCTATCCACAAAAGAGAGTCAAAGCAGTCACAAATGAAACTGCAGACACATCATGGAGTGGTATCTTTAAAGTAACACAGAGCGGCAAGCCAAGTGGCTGGTGCATAGACTCAGGTGTGACAAGCCACATGACTAGCAATGAGACCTTCTTCACTAACATTAATTACAGTACAAAAGGCAAAGTTTTCCTAGAAAATGGGAAGAGCATCACCTCAGAAAGTAAAGACCAGGGCTTCCTGAACTTCATTACACCACAAGCTGAGCACAGTATCCTTGTATAGAAAGTGCTGTATGTTCCAGAACTAGAAGGCAGCCTTCTATTAGAGAAAATGGTCTCACAGTTAAGTTCCAGGTTGATGAATGCACAATTCACAATAATAAGCAATTCTTCACAAAAGGAAAACTGGATGATCACATATATAGGCTCATCACCACAGACCAGCAAGCCAATATAGTTTCTAATGACCTACACAGCAAATGTATTCACTTATGGCACATGTGGCTGGGGCACAGAAGTCCAGAAGCGTTACAGAACATTATAAAGAGAGGCTTATCAGAAGATTTGATAATAGCACCTTGCATAGTGCTCATGAAATGCAAGTGCTTTATTGAAGCAAAAGCCACACGTGCTCCCCTTCCACACGCATCTCAAAGAAAAACTACCCACCCCCTGAAGCTCATACACAGTGACGTATGTGTTCCAATGAAAACTCCCAAGTCCGGCAGGAACAGATATCTACTGACTTTTAACTGAAGGGCCTGGTATGGAATTTGGGGGGGACCCCCACGCAATTTTTTTTAAAATTTTGGTTCGGGGGTTCTCCTTAATATTCATACCAGACCCAAAGGACCTGGTATTGGACTGGGGGGTCCCATGCCGTTTTTTTCAATTACTTTTTTCTGTATTGCCAGGACCCGGCAATTTTATTATAGCCGCTAGTAGTTTTAAATTACTTTTTTTCTTTTAGAAATGTCATTTTGTGCAGGGACTGTTCTAAACATGGGAAAAATGCGTCACTTTACAGGCATACTATAGACACCCCACAGGTACGAAATTTAAAGGAATATTTCACTTTTATTGTTTCACTTTAAGCATTGTTAAAATCACTGCTCCCATTGATACATGTCCCCTGGGGCATGACCCGGGTCCCCAAACACTTTTTTTGACAATATCATGCATATTAACCCTTGAAATTATCACTTTTGATTTTTCAAGTTTGTATCCCATAGACTTTAACGGTGTTCGCGTGTTCGAACAAATTTTTCGCATGTTCTGCTGCGAACTGAACCGGGGGGGGGGGTTCGGCTCATCCCTAGTCTTGACCTCAACCTGATAGAACACCTTTGGGAGGAATTTGAGCAGAGACTGCGAGCCAGGCCTTCTCGTCCAAGTTTAGTGCCTGACCTTACAAATACGCTTTTGGAAGAATGGTCAAACATTCCCATAGACTCACTCCCAAACCTTGTGCACAGGCTTCCCAGAAGAGTGGAAGCTGTTATAGCTGCAAAGGGTGGGCCAACTCAATATAGAACCCTACGGACTAAGACTGGGTTGCCATCAGGCTTCTCCTGGCCATCAGGACTACCTGGAGTTTCTTGGTGGGCCGATGGCTCAGTGGGCTGGTTTTAGTGACAGCTCCTGTCTGTGCTGACTCTGACGGTCCGTGTCCAGAGTTGCACTCACTGTGTGCTGCCTCCCTCTGCATAATTTCTGCTGTGCAGTGCAGTGCAGTGTGCAGGGCATAGTCCGTCTGGGCAGCGCTGTGTGTGCATGATTCGGATTGGTGGCTGCAGGGAGGGAGAGACAGACACACGTCGCAGCTAGGGTTGCCACATTTTCCAGCCTGGACTGAGGAGTTCTGGGGGTCTCTGTAGTGGAAATTCCCAGGTGTCCCACTATCCTGCACTAAACAGTACTTCCCTCCCTGGTGTTCATCCCCGGTAACCTGCCCTCCCCCCTCTCCACCTCCTGGTCAGCAGCTGGCTGGGAACTTTGATGGCCATGTCTCACTCCCAGAGGGCATGTTTCTGCTCTTCACAGGGACATCACTGACATGTGCTGAGGAAGACCTGGTCCAGGGGGCTCTTCAGTGCCAAAGCCTGGGATGTGGTGAGTGGAGGCAGAAGGCCAGCTGAAAAGTGAACTGTCACCTGCCAGCTGTTGTGGAACCAGAACTCCCAGCATGCCCTGACAGCTTCTGCTGGACTTCTAGCCTGCCCCTATACTGTCTATATACTACCCTAGCCTGTTCGTATACCACCCTTGACTGTCCGCATACCACCCTGGCCTGTCCGTATACCACCCTGGCCTGTCTGTAAACCACCCTAGCCTGTGCGTATACCACCCTAGCTTGTCCGTGTACCCTCTGGCCTGTCCATATACTACCCTAGCCTGTTTGTATACCACCCTGGTCTGTCAAAATATCACCCTAGCCTGTCCGTATACAACCCTGGCCTGTCCGTATACATCTGTCAGGAACCATGAAACAGACAGAGACAAAAGTACAATAAAATCACACTTGTTTATTAATAAAAAATAAAAAGGTAAATAGGAAAAAGCGTAGTCATGCATAGCCAGAGTCCAGTAGCCAGATCGGGTAGTCAGCCAGTCCAAAGTTCATAAACCAGATTGGGTAGTCAGCCGGTCCAGACGTCAGGGATCCAAGGAGAGCAACTGCAAGCAGGACAGAAGCCAGGAGGGATGTCAGCAAGCCAGTCTTCAAACAAACAGCAGGAGATGGTTCCTAGTGATGTGACCAACGTGAAGGCAAAGGAGAAATGAGCTGGAAGGCTTTAAATAGGCAGATCAGATGAGCATCATCGGAAACAGCTGGTAACTGTGGAGAGAAGAGAGCTGGCAATTGGCCGACAGCTGAGCGGCCAGCCCAGAGGAGGAAGGGCTAAGCCAGCCCTGACAACATCCTAGCCTATCCGTATACCACCCTGGCCTGTCCAAATACCACTCTAGCATGTCCGTATATCACCCTGGCCTGTTCGTATACCATCCTAGCCTGTCCGTATACCACCCTGGCCTGTCCGTATACCACCCTGGCCTGTCCAATTATCACCCTAGCCTGTCTGTATACCACCCTGGCCTGTCCAAATAGCACTCTAGCCTGTCCATATATCACCCTGGCCTGTCCGTAAACCACCCTAGCCTGTCCGTATACCACCATACTCTTTCCATATAGCATCCTAGCCTGTCCGTATATCATCCTGGCCTGTTTGTATACCATCCTAGCCTGTCCGTATACTACCCTAGCCTGTCCATATACTACCCTAGCCTGTCCATATACTACCCTAGCCTGTCCATATACTACCCCAGCCTGCCCATATACTACCCTAGCCTGTCTATATACTAGATAATTTTCTACTGTTTTTGAAACTTTTGAAATTTTCTTTTTTTTTTGGCCAGGTGGGGGGGGGGGGGTGCAAGTAACTGGTCTTGCCTAGGGTGCAGAATGGTCTAGCACAAGCCATGCTCCTGTACTGCCTATAAGATAAATAAAGTAGAACAGGTGAAGGGGGGGCTTGGGTGGCCATCGGGGTTGGCTGACCACCTGGGAAGGTATGGGAGGGACCTGTCATCTGCACTGTCCATGACCTCACTTCATAGAGTACAACCTGGCTCAGCCTCAGCGCTGCTGCATTGTTGAAAGGCAGCCAATGGCTGTGCAGAAATGACGGTTCCTGAAATTCCAGCCAATGATAGCAATGTTCCTGCATGACGTCAGCCCTCCCACTTCACTTGTTTACTTGTAGGCCGGTCTGGATGAAGTCCAGGACCAAATTTTTTTTGTCCCAGTCCAGTCCTGGATCATCAGGCTGGATGTCATTAAAGTTCATGTGCATGTAAAGGCAGATGTCCCAATACTTTTGGTAATATAGTATATATATGAATGTGCAAAAAGTCTCCCACAAGTGGTGACAACCGCAATAAAATTATTAATTCTTACCCTCCGGATGTAAAGAGTTTTATTAAAATAAAACAAGACTGCGGCTTTGGTGACAAAACTACCACTTTGGATTTCCAGTCATGTCATCTGACGCCTTTCAGCTTTTATTATATGTTTGTACTGAAGACTGACTGGGAAAGTGTAATTAGTAAGAGCAGCCTGGGTTCTGTGTACTGTATTGAAGCACACAGCTGTAAGCACCTTGAATAGTTATTATGACCTGACCTTTAAAAAAGGCACTAGATTAGCTGAGGATGCTGGTAATTAGTCATTACTGACAAAAATGCTGTCAGTGCTTAATGCTTATATATAAAAAAGAACATAGAATCTGAAAGAGAGGGAAGAGGTGATGAAAGAGAGAGCGAGAGAGGGGGGGATAGGATTGAAGGAAGGGATGAAGGAATAGTGAAAGAAAGAGGATGAAGGAATAAATAATGGAAAAGAAGGAAGGAAGAAAGAAAGAGGAGGAAGGAATAAATAATGGGAGAGGAAGAAGGAAGGAAGAAAGAAAGAGGAGGAAGGAATACATAATGGAAGAGGAGAAGGAAGGGAGGGAGAGCAAAAAGGAAGGAGAGAAGAAAAAGAGGGCAAAGAAAGGGAAGGAAGAAAAAGAGGAGGAGAGAGCAGGAAGGAAGTAAGGAAGATAAAAAAGGAAGAAAAGAAGATAAGGGAGGAAGGAAGGAAGAAAGAAAGAAAGAAAGAAAGAAAGAAAGAAAGAAAGAAAGAAAGAAAGAAAGAAAGAAAGAAAGAAAGAAAGAAAGAAAGAAAGAAAGAAAGAAAGAAAGAAAGAAAGAAAGGGGAGGAAGGAAGGAATTAAAGGAAGTAAGGAAGAGGAGGAAGAAAGAAAGACAGAGGAGGAAGGAATAAATAATGGGAGAGGAGGAAGGAAGGAAGGAAGGAAGGAAGGAAGGAAGGAAGGAAGGAAAGAAGAATGAGGAGGAGGGAATACATAATGGAAGAGGAGGAAGGGAGGGAGGGAGAGAAAAAAGGGAGAAGAGAAGAAAAAGTGGAAGGGAGGACAAAAAAAGCAAAGGAAGAAAAAGAGGAGGAGGAGAGAGCAGGAAAAAAAGAAGGAAGAAAGGGGATGAAAGAATAAATAATGGAAAAGGAGGAAGAAAGGAAGGAAGGGAGGTAGAAGAGAGGGAGAGGGGGAGCAAAGAAGAACGAGAAAGGAAAAAGAGGAAGGAAGGACAAAGAAGAGGGAAGGGAGAAAAATATGAGAAGAGAAAGAGGGAGGGTCAAATGGAAACAAGGAAGTGAGAAGAGGAGGAAGGAATACATGATGGAAAAGAAGGAAGGAAAAAAGGAAGGAAGAAAGAGGGAGAAGAAATAAATAATGGAAGAGGAGGAAGGATGGAAGGGAGAGAAAAGAGGAAGGTGAGAAGAAAAATAGGAAGGAAGAACAAAAAAAGGGAAGTAAGAAAAAGAGAGGAGGAAGGAAGAAAGGGGAGGAAGACATAAATAATGGAAGAGAAGGGAGGTAGAGGGGGAGCAAAGACAAAGAAGAGAAGAGAAAGAGGAAGAGAGGACAAAGAGGAGGAGGAGAGAAAGAGGAAGGGTCCAAGGGAAGAAAGAATGTGAGAAGAGAAGGAAAGAAGAGGAGGAGAGACTAAGAGGGAGATTTATTAAAACTGGTGCACATAGAATCCGGTGCAGCTGTGCATAGTAACCAATCAACTTCCAGGTTTTATCATCAAAGCTTAATTGAATAAGCTGAAGTTAGAAGCTGATTGATTACTTCGCACAGCTGCGCCAGATTCTGTGTGTACCAGTGTTAATAAATCCCCCCCTAATGGGAATGAAAGGAGGAAGGAAGAAAGAAAGGAAGGAGAGAAGAAATGAAAGGAAGAAATAAAGAGGAGAAGGGAAGTGTGGCAAATGGAAGGTCAGATCTCACTGTGCTGCAAACAATAAGTGACAAATGCGTGTCAGATCCCAGCCATACTGCCACCAAGACCTGGCACAGCTTGCAGGATCACAATTTAAGTTCCAGCAGGCTCAGAGTGATCAACATTGGGGTGAGTTATCTATGTAGTTAACCCGTTATGCACCAAAACAGCTACCACCACGTATTTTACTGGAAACATGAACCTTTCACACTAATGCCCCGTACGCACGTTCCAATTATCAGACTACAAAAGTCGCTTTCGGACAGATCGTTCAATAATCTGATCGTTAGTTCGCAGCTTTCGACAGCCGATCACGACAGTCCGTCCAACCAAATCCGAAGGGACAAACAGGAAAACTTTGGTTGGATGACAGCCAGTCGTACGACAATCGTGTAATCAGTACAGTATGTGTCCGATTAAAAGTCGTTCAACAAAAACTCCACGCATGATCGGAAACATGAAATTAAACCAGAAGGACACGGGTCACACGTATTTAACATCATTTAAAATATGTAGCTACGCACAGCGGAAGATTTTTCCAGAATCGTACACACATTTTGCATTGTACTCGATCTTAGTTGTATGCAACAAAATGTGAATGATCTGTCTTACGATAATCGGAACGTGTGTACGGGGCATTAGGGTGCTTTCAGATTGGGGCAGCGGGTCCGTTAGCAGTAAAGCGGCGCTTTACAGTCATTTTAGAGGCGCTTTTTCAACCGCTAATGGGGCGCTGTTAACCCCTGCTAGAAGCCGAAGAAGAGGTTAATAGCTCCTGTGTTGTGGCGCTTCCGGAGCACTTTTCAGGTGCTTCGAAAGCGCTGCTCATTCATTCCAATTGGCAGGGGCAGTTTAGGAGTTCTGTATAGAATCCTCCCAAACCGCCCAAAGATGCTGCTTGCAGGACTTTTTTCCCATCCTGTAAGCGCACCGCCCCAATGTGAAAGCACTCAGGCTTTCACACTGGGGAGGCATTAGAGGCAGTTTTCAAGTGCTTTACAGGCACTCATTTTAGTGCTAAATGCCTGAAAACTGCTTCAGTGTGAAAGTAGCTTCATCACTGTAACAAGTCTGAACATTTAATAATTCCCACTGTCACGCAGACAGAAATATTTCAGAGATTTACACTACAGTAGTTCTTCAACCGCTTAAGGACCAGCCACCATCATTATACTGGGGAAGGTTGGCTCTCCTGGGCGAATTGCCGTAGGTGTACATCGGCTGCTTTAAGTGCGATAGAGGGCACACGAGCGCCCATGGTGCGAGCGATGCTGGAGCTGGTGTGCATGGCTGGGGGCCGCGATGTCCACTGGCCACCCACGATCACTCCACAAAAAGCCAGAAGGGGGACCTGTCAATGCAAACAGACAGATCTGCTGTTCCTAGTGATCAGGAACAGCGATCTCTCTCCTCCTCCAGTCAGTGCATTCCCCGGACAGTTAGAAACACTTCCCAGGGAACACATTGATCACCCCCTAGTGTTTAACCCCTACCCTTCCAGTGACATTTACACAGTAGTCAGTGCATTTTTATAGCACTGATCTCTGTATAAATGTCAATGGTCTCAAAAATATGTCAATGTTGCAATCCCACTAAAAATTGCAGATCGCTGCCATTACTAGTAAAAAATAATAATAATAATAAAAATGCCATATATCTATCACCTATTTTGTAGACAGTATAACCTTTTTTACCAAAAATATGTAGTCGTGCAACGTTGTATCCAAACAAAAGTTATGTCCTTCCAGTCTTTAAGTGGTTAAGCACTGGCTTAGCACATTAGAGATACTGTGACAACTTTCAAATATTGTTTCATAAGAAAAGGAAAGTGTTGCAGAAAGAATATTTACATAAATAAAAGAGAGAAGAGAGAAAAGAGACAATAAGACAATAAGACAATATCAAAACAAAAAGCAATTAAGAACTAATGTGCTTAAGGGTTAGTTACAAAAGTGGAACTTCCGCTTTAAGCACTCCTCGCCCACTTACATGCCACATTTGGCGCGTCATTTTTTTGGAGGGGAGTGGGTACCTGGTTTTGACAGGTATTTCCTGTCCCACTTCCTGCTTCCATCCGCTAGCTGCCTATGTGACTCCTCCTCTCTCCCTAGATGGCCCCTCCCTCTCTGCAATCGTCTGGGACATGTCACAGGTCCCAGAAGATTGCCTGGCCAATAAGAGAGTGCAGCGCGACTTGCACACCTGGTAGTGAAGCCGCAAGCTGTTACAGCTGGGTGCTCACACTTGCAATGACGGCGCCACTTAGAGGGGGGGAGGGAGAGGAGAGAGGCTTCAGGTGGCCGCATCACTGGACAGTTGAGTGTCTGTTTATTAAATGTCAGCAGCTACACTTTATGTAGCTGCTGACTTTAAAATAACCTGAAAAACGAGTGGAACTCCGCTTTAAAGTAAAATTCCAGTTTAGACTTAACTAGCCTTAAAACTGCTCCCTTCATCCTCCTAACACTTATGCTAACTAGTGGGCCCCCTTCTTATATCAGTGCCCCCCCCCCCTTGTTATATCAGTGCCCCTCTTTGTTATATCAGTGTAGCACCCTGCTCCTGATGAGCAGATGCTATTGTTTTTTTTTCTCAATTTAATTGTCTGAGGCTGTAGTTTGGCTCAGAATAATTTCTCTAAAGGTTCTGGTTTCTGTGCCGGTCCAGTTGGGTTGCACTGATTCCCACCTGACCATAGGTGTCGCTGTCACCATCAGTGGGTGTGGAACAGCAGCAGGCTGGAATACTGCCTCTTGCTCGGAAATGGTTCAGTGGGTGTGGTTTCCCTGCTGTGCATTCTGGGAGAGGGTATTTAAGGTATCAACGCCATTTTTCTGGGTTAGTTTTCCGGGGTCTGTGATCCCAACCCCAGGGCCCTCCTGGCCTGGGGTCTGTGTCGCATAGTCTTGCGCCTCGGGGCTGGTTGGCCCGAGGCTTCGCAGCTGAAAGTATAGGCCCAGGAATGTCTTGGGGCCTACTGATCCAGCGGTGGTCCTGTGCTGTCTTGCCTGCTGGGAGAAGCCAAGGAAAGCTGAAGGATCCAGGGGAAGACTTTTCCAGTGGAGGACCGAGAGCAAGGCTGGTCTCTCTGGAGGAGCCTGGAAACTCAGTTTGAGGACGCATCCCGGATCAATATCCTTACAGTATCACCGGGTTGGCTGAAAGAAACCGGTACTCTATGGTAGTTCTTCCTAAAAACTCTCAAGAATCTCTAAGTTTAACAAGTCTGTGGCAGAGACTTTGTTTGGCATATCATTGGCTGCTAGGTCAAGTGAGAGGGGCCTATCCGGTGACTGCTGGATCCAGTCTGTGGAGCTGTTTGTCCTATGGATCTGAATGATACCTCTAACCCGCAATTACTAGGTGCCTGAACTTCCCCTTATCCTCTAACCCTCTATTGAAGGACTGTGTTTTGTGTCTTTCTTTGGTATTACCCCTAAATAAATCTTCAAAAAGGACCACGTGTCTGATATATCTTCATTTGGGCTACTTTCCATGGGACCCGCCTAAGATGAAGAGGCGAGCAGAAGAGGTAACGGTAAGCCCGAATAAAACCAGCAGCTCCTTCGGGGGTTAGTGCTACATCAGTGTGCCCCCTTCTTATATCATTGTAACCCCCTCCTTCTTATATCAGTACCCCTCCTTCTTATATCAGTGCCCCTCCTTCTTATATCAGTGCAAAAGGCTGGTGAAAACCAGTGTGATACTATATGAATGTAAAAGAGAAGTACCTAGTATTAAACCAATTAAATAGATACAAAAAAATGTATATAAATGCAAAAATCACTGAGTGTCTATATAAATAGGTTAATGAAACCCAATTGTGTGATAATAAAAAGTAATAGCGGATAATAATCATAAACATATGTGACAATAATAAGATAATCAATCATTTTTATTTTCATTTCTATTTTTAAACTGCAATGTTTGGAAATAGCTTAATTTATGGTTTTAATAATTCTTTTTGATACTTCTATTTAATAGTGTGTGAATTTGATCTGAGTCCCGGATAGCCGAGGGTGACCTCTCTGGCTGACGAATTTTCCTTTAGGGTTTACATGTTGCTTAATTATGTATTCCCTTTTTTTTTTTTTTTTAACAATACAAGTTTTATTGAACAGATGTAGCATCACAATCACAAAATCTGAGTATAATTGTATAATTAACCATCACATTTCGTATATCAAACAATGGTATCACTCTTAAGCTTAAGCAAAAGGCATTTTAGTTTGTGTAGGCAGCTCAAACCGAAGACTGCCATATGTTGATTAACAAGCCTTAGTTAGGCAACATTTGGACCAACCTATAAATGATACAAACATTATACATTATGTATTCCCTTTTAGCAAGTGTCAGTTTTGCACATAGGTGTTTCCATGTTCTATTTGTTTGTAAGTTGCAGGCTAAGTTACAATAATATATTTTTTCCATAGGGCCGTTACGTTTTGTTCAGGAGGTGTTCATTATTGAGCAGTTTTGCGTGTTTTTCCGCCTCTGACTATTGGTTACATCCATCCATGTTTTTATACAATTTTACTATTATTGTTTTTCTTGGATGTATGCTTCAATAAAATTGTGATTGCTTGCATCTGGATCTTTATGTTCCCATTAAGTGAATGCTCAGTTTTTCCCTTGCTCTGTAGGCATTCATATATGTATATTTAGTGTCTTTCCCAAAACCAAGATGGGGCTGTCTGACGGTGTTGCGGGACTCAGACCAAAGTTTGGCTGTGGGTGTTTGTTATTTAAGCGGTACGTCAGGACGCCGCCCATACCCCGTGACGACGTCCATTATAATGACGAAACCCGTAGCCAAGGTTCAGTCAATGAGCATGGAGCTGATCCAAAGTTGGCTTCCAAAAATAAGTCTTTTGGCAGTTGTTCTTTATTTGATGCTTAAAGAGAGCTCCAGAATGTTGATGCAGCCCCTCTTTTCTGGTCCCAGAGGAAGGTGTGGACAGAAACCTGACCAATAAAGAGGTCTAAAGAGTGGCAGAGGCAGTGGGGGTGCATCCATAAGGGCCACTGCCACCCCCCCCCCCCCTTTCGGGAGCAGGGCGCATGAATTACACCAGCGGGGGTGTTTTTGAAGCACCTGAGTAGAGCCATAGGCTCTAATAGGAGTCAAAAAAGGTGACTTGCAAGCGCCATGCTGGGCGCTTTCAGGTCACTTTCAGGTCACTTTCCTAACACTAAACCGCCTCTCCTCCAATCAGATACTCGGATCTGTTACCCGTCACCTGATTGGCTGAAACGACAAGCACTGTGATTGGACGCCAGGTGTCCAATCATAACAGAGGACGGGAAGAGAGGATGAGAGAAGACATCGAGGAGCTGTACCCCCGAGACAGGTTAGTGCAGACAGCAGGCCTGCAGGGGGCACACTGGCAGCATTTGATATGGCACAGTGGCTGCGTTTGATGGGGCACAATGGCTGCGATTGATGGTACAGTGGCTGCGATTGATTGTACAGTGCGGCTGCAATTGATGGGGGTTTTTTCAGAATTTTTTTACTGCCAGCCCATTTTTTTGCAGTTTGTTTGCCCCCCTCCCTCCCACCAAAAGTTTTGAGCACCAGCTGCCACTGGGCAGAGGAGATGTCAGAATTTTTATGATCTTGTAGCTGCCTATCGCTTAGATAGAGTTTTTTAATGCATTATTTTAATGTGCCCATCAGTCTTATACTAATAAATATACATTATTGTTGTGCCGAACAGAATTAACTTTTGAATGAATTTAAATATGTGTATCAGATGCCTATATCACCTAGGAGATGGAATAAGCCTATTCTACCTCCTGCCCCTCATAAAACAGGGTGTTTTGTCTTACAATTATGCTAATTAGTTAATATGTGTGGATATGTGTTGCTTCTTGAATCTTGATGTAATGTTATCAGCTCAGGCGTTATGAAACACGTTTTTAAATTTTACTGCATATTCAGCCACAAATGTTGGTTCCACATTCCAGTGCTTGTTAATTTACAATGGGTCATAACTCAGATTCTGCAATGAGTGTTTCTGACTCCGTTTTGGGGTGCCCACACCTTATTACTGTCACAGGAAGGAAGAAGTAAAAGAAGAGGAGGAAAGAAGGAATTAAGGAAAAAAGCGAAGGAGGAAGGAAGGAAGAGGGGGAGCAGGGAAAGGAGTAAAAAGGGACATGGGGGAGGGAATAAATGTATAAAAAATAGCACCTGTAAAGCGCTTGAAAAAAGCCTCAGCTGCAAATCCAGTGTGAAAGCCCAAGTGCTTTCACACTGGGGTGCTAGGTTGGCAGGGCGTCACAAACACTCCTGCCAGCAGCTTCTCTGCAGCGGTGTAGGAGCGGTGAATACACCACTCCTCCACCGCTCCTGCCCATTGAAAACCACAGGGCAGGGACATGATACTGCCGGCAAATTGCCGCTGCAGCCACGTTTTGCGGGCGGATTTAACCCCTTTCAGTCGCTGGCGGGGGGGGTTAAAACCGCCCCCGCTAGTGGCCAAATAGCGCCACTAAAATGCCGGTAAACCGCTGACGCCCGAGGTGGCTCAGTGTGAAAGGGGTCTAAAGGAAAGAAAAAAATTGAGGAAATTAATTAAGGACAGGAGAGTAGTGAAAAATTTAGAAAAATAAAAAGAGAACATTACACAAGAATGTAGCAAACCTTAGAGGTGAAAGAAAAATCAAGTAAGAAATATAAAACTGGAGGAGAAATAAATAGGTAATAAGGGAGAGAGAGCATCAAAGCACAAACAAACCAGCCCATTTCACTGAAGTTGCAAGCCCCACTTAACCCATTTTCCCCCAAAGTGTATATTTCAGGTCATAATGACTTAAAAGAAGGCTCTCAGTGCACATTTCTGACTCCCGCCAAGCAACCCTCCCTTCCCATGACTGGGTACTTAAAGCAGAGTTCCACCCAAAAGTAGAAATGCCACTAATATGCTCCCTCCTCCGCTCTGGTGCCACATTTTGCACTTTTCGGGGGGGGGGGGGGGGGGCAGGACCTGTTTTTTACTTCCCCACTACTGAGGACGGGGCCGTGGCACCATCTCCCGGAAGTTTGGCCCCCCTCCTCCTTCCCCCGCTGCTGGGCCAATTATAAAGTGCAGTGTGCTTTGCCCATGCGCAGTAAGGAACCAGCTGTGAAGCCGAAAAGCTTCACTGCTGGGTTCTCTTACCAGGAATGGTAGCAGCAGTGCTAGAGTGTTGACATTGCAGGCTCCCTGGACAGGTAAGTCCCCTAATATTAAAATTCAGCAGCAATGGTATTTGTAGCTTCTGAGTTTTGATTTTTTTTTTCACCCAGGCTGGACCTCCCCTTTAAGAGTCGGCTCCATCTAAGATCTGTCGGAAGTGACCCAAATGATTAAACATGAAAAAACATTTTCATGTTTAATTCGATTTTTGATTACATGGCTAATATTATAACCAGACATACACAAAAAGGCTTCATTTGTTAGAAAAACAAACTGACCTTTTCCATTGTCTATTGCAGAACACTTTCATTTGGTATTTCTTTAATACCAGTTGTGTAATATTCTGTATAATAATATCATCCTGATACATTGTATTATACTTTTAACTATTCATTATAAAAAATAATATTGTTATATATTTTTTGTCTGATTATGCAGAGGGGAAAATAATTATTTGATACCTTGCAGATTTTGTATGTTTGCCCACTTACAAAGAAGTGAAGGGTCTATAATTTTTATCATAGGTGGATTGTAAATTATTGAGACTATCAACCAAAAATCCAGAAAAAAACACATGATACAAATGTTATAAATTGATTTGCAGTTCAGTGAGTAAAATAAGTATTTGATCCCCTATCAACCAACAATAATTCTGGCTCCCACAGACTGGCTACAGTATGTTCTCATGTGGTACACAGAGTCCTGTCAATTTAAGAAGGTGTGCCTAACGACAACTTGTGTGTATAAAAGATACCTGTCTACAGAATCTCTTTCTTCCATTCAAACCGCCAACATGGGCAAGACCAAAGAGCTGCTAAAGGACGTCAGGGACAAGATTGTAGATCTGCACAAGGCTGTGATAGGCTACAAGACCATCGGCCATAAGCTTGGTGAGAAGGACACAGCTATTGGAGCGATTATTCGCAAATGGAAGAAATACAAAAAAAAACATCAATTGCCCTCAGTCTGGAGCTCCATGCAAGATTTCACCTCTTGCTCTTCTGCATTAACCCGACTCACCATGTTTGGAGGAAGAAAAATGCTGACTATGACCCTAAGGACACCGTCCCTGCAGTCAAGCACAGTTGGAAGCATAAGGTGGAAACATTATGCTTTGAGGCTGTTTCTCTGCTAAAGGTATAGACCAACTTTGCCGCATTGCGCGGTCAATGAACCTTCTTTCCTCAGCCAGAACACTGAAGATGGGTCGTGGATGGGTCTTCCAGCATGACAATGACCCAAAACATACTGCCAAGGCAACAAAGGAGTGGCTCAAGAAGAAGCACATTAAAGCAGAGTTCCACCCAAATGTGCCACATTTGTCACCTTTCAGGGGGGAGGGGGGGAACGGGTACCTGTCCCCGGTTCCGGGAGACTGCCACGGAGACGTCCCTCAGAAGTTCGCCCCCCCCCTTCCTTCCTCCGCTGCTGGGCCAGTTAGAAAGCACAGCATGCTTTTCGAATGCGCAGCAGGGAACCAGCTGTGAAGCCAAAAGGCTTCACTGCCAGTTTCTGTTACCACAAATGGTGGCAGTAGCACCTGAGAGCCAATCCAAAAATCAGCTGGGATGCCGACATCATTGGATACCTGGACAGTTAAATGTCCTAATATTAACCACTTGCCGACCAGCGCACGACGATGTACGTCGACAGAATGGCACGGGCAGGCAAATGGGCGTACATGTACGTCCCTTTAAATTTGACGCCCTGCCATCGGGAGCGCGCCGCCGGCGGCGCGCTCCCGCGCTGGTCAGGATCTCCGTGAGTCCGGTCACGGGACCCGCGGACTCGATCGCCGCGGGCATCCCCGCGATCGTCTCACGGAGCGGCCGAATGAAGAAATGCCGTTGTAAACAACATTTCTCCATTCTGCCTAGCAACTAGTGACGCTGATCTCTGCTCCATGTGATTGGAGCAGAGATCAGTGTTCACTAAATGAAAGCCCAACCCCCCCCCCACAGTTAGTAACACACCCCTAGGAACACTTAACCCCTACACTGCCACCTACTGGTTAACCCCTTCACTGCCAGTGTCATTTACACAGGAATCACTGCATTTATATAGCAGTGATTATTGTATAAATGACAATGGTCCCAAAAATGTGTCAAAAATGTCCGATGGGTCCCCCACAATGTCGCAGTCACAATAAAAACCGCTGATCGCCGCCATTACTAGTAAAAAAAAAAATAATAAAAAATTAATAAAAATGCTATAAAACTATCCCTATTTTGTAAACGATATAACTTTTGCGCAAACCAATCAAAAATCGCTTATTGCGATTTTTTTTTACCAAAAATATGTAGAAGAATACGTATCGGCCTAAACTGAGGGAAAAAAAACGTTTTTTTATATATTTTTGGGGGATATTTATTATAACAAAAGTAAAAAATAATGCGTTTTTTTCAAAATTGTCGCTCTATTTTTTTTTTATAGCGCAAAAAATAAAAACCGCTAGGGTGATCAAATGCCACCAAAAGAAAGCTCTATTTGTGGGAAAAAAAGGACGTCAATTTTGTTTGGGAGCCACGTCGCACGATCGCGCAATTGTCAGTTAAAGCGACGCAGTGCCGAATCGCAAAAAGTGGTCTGGTCTTTGACCAGCAAATTGGTCCGGTCTGAAAGTGGTTAAGAGTCAGCAGGAACAATATTTGTAGCTGCTGACTTTAAATTTTTCTTGTTTGGGGGGGGGGGGGAGCTTTAAGGTCAGGGCAGCAGATGGAGACTCACTCAGAAGCCTATTGCATTGTCATTACAGGCTGGGCTTTCCCAGGTAGGCTGTGTCACGTTAATGATGGCAATAACAATAATAGTACATACACTTAGCTGCTTGTATCGCTGAATCATCTTTATGTTATGTTTTCACAAAAGACGGCCTTGGCTTCTGTTTTATTTTATTTTATTATATGCTCAGTGTGATATGGCAAGGTTTGTGATGCATTTACTTGAAGTATTTTTCACATATAAAAAACTAAGACAGCATTTGTAAATTTCAAACTGGTTTAAAATGGACCTTTCACTCCATCACTAAAAATACACCTCTGCATGCTGCTTTGCAATTATTTTATTAGTTAAAAAAACATTTTTTACTTACAAGTACTGTTTTTCTGCTTCCTGACTGAGTGAAGCACTGGTGGTGCTAGGGTCTCGCAGATGCATCCTGGGAAGGCTACATCACTAGTGCCTTCCCCCCAGATGTGTACTGTCACATGTTTCGGGAGGCAGACCCAGCATTCCAGTCAAAGTTTCAGGAAGTAAAAGGTGATTGGTACATCTGCCCTGAAAATGGCAACCACAAAAAGAATGGAAAGGAAAAGAGAAATAAGGAATAAAACAACTGCAATTATCTATAAGTATTTGTTTGTAGATTGCCATTACTAAATATTTCTAAAGGTGCCTTTGTAGTCATTTTTAAGATAAGGGTGAAGTACCTGTTTAAGATGTATAAATGGCCTTCTGAATAATGATAATTGTTACAATAATCAAGTCTAACAACCCAAAACTGTGTGCAGAGAATGGGGAAGTCACATTGCACACATTGCCACTCTCATTTTATTCAAAGTGTGCAAGTTTGTTACAGAACAGTCAGATTTAAGGCTGGGTTCACATATAATAACGCAGTGGCTTACAGCAGGAGTCCAGTGCGTCCTCGTTCAATGTTTTAGGTCTGATTGCAGCCCGAATCTTTGGACCTGAAACAGACCAAAAGATGCACAGGACTCCTGTGCAAACCACACTGAAGCCACTGTGGAGATATGTGAACTGGCTCCATAGAGAGTCGGTCACAATCTCCTGCTGTGCTAATTGGATGCAGGGGAAACCTGCATCCAATTCACACTAGTGTGAACCCAGCCTAAAACTTATATCTGTGCTAGCCAGCCAGAAAGGTAGACATTGAGAAATGCAAATGTCCAACCTATACTGACATAATAAACTGTTCAAAGTTAACAAAGATGCCTATAATACAAGATGTAGAAAACTGATATGACACATTCCACCTACTAAGAGAAACCTACAGTATTCATATCGCATTTGATGTCTAGCAAAACATAATTTAATTTTGCTCAGAAATATACAGTTAGTAAGGTTGAATAAAGACACCATTCCATCCTGAGTGAGTGAAGGTACGCGTCTACTATTGTCCCTATCCCAGTAAATTGTGTCTCATTAAGATACTCCTCTATTATATATTCAAGGTATGCATATAGCGCCATCAATTTTTGTAGCTCTCCACACATACATCACACACATTGGTCCCTACACTCAAGGAGCCCACAATCCAAGGTCCCCAACTCACATTCATATACTAGGGCCAATTTTTTTTCTTTTTTGGACAGAAGCCAATTAACCTACCAGCATGTCTTTGGAGTGTGGGAGGAAACCCGCACAGGCACAGGGAGAACATGCAAACTCCAGGCAGGTAGTGTCATGGTTGGGATTTGAACCAGTGACCCTTTTTACTTCTAGGTGAGAGTGCTACCCACTACACCACTGTGCTGCCCATAAATGTTGGTTGACAAATTTTTGAAACCCACGGGAGTCTATGCCTCTTCCTGTCCCTGCGCGCTGTCTGCTGGGACACACACGGGTCCCAGAGACAGCGTGGACAATTCCTATTGCGCTGCGTGACTCGCACATGCGCAGTAGGGAACCGGGAAGTGAAGCCGCAGCGCTTCACTTCCTGATTCCCTCACCTAGAATGGTGGCGGCAGCAGCCGAGAGCCCAGTGATCGATCGGCCTCGGCTGCCGGCATCGCTGGACCTCGGGACAGGTGAGTGTCCATTTATTAAAAGTCAGCAGCTGCAGTATTTGTAGCTGCTGGCTTTTAATTTTTTTTCCACAGTGAAATCCCGCTTTAAACACCCTTTCAGCACACCCCTTGACTTATTTATTGATTGTGTGAATTTTGCAATCAGGCTCTTTACCAATCAGAAAAAAATGGCTGCAATTGGCACCCAGAGCTCTTGTTTGACCAAATGACTAAGGCTCCATTCACACTTGTATGACTCCAAAGTTGATCTGACTTTGGAGTACAACTTTGATGCAACTTTGATTCAACTTTGGATGGATGCAACTTGGATACGACTTTGGCTTTGACCAGTGACAATGGCACACAAGTTGCATTGTATAACATCCAGGTATGACTTTCATGCAACTTCTGAGGATTAACCTTGAAGTCTATAGCCCTCAAGGTCCATGAAAGTCAGGCCAAAGTAGTGCATGAACTACTTTGAATGGTTATCATTGGAAAACATGGGGAATGACTTGTCATGCAACTTTGATGTCCAAAGTTGCATAACAAGTCGCACAAGTGTAAATGGAGGCTAAGGGTACTGAGAGATTCATATTTCTGAACAAACAAACAAATCTGAAGGAACCAACGACCAGGTGAACCTTTCCTAAGTATTATTCGCATAGAATTATCCTTATTGTCTGTTTGGCAACATTGTTTTTCTACAAATATTTTCTTATCTTTCATCAAAACGATATTTAAAAAGTGTTACGTGTTACGAATCTCTGAATGCTCTAAACAGAAATGAAAGAACTTATTGCCTCTTTGAAGAAAGTCACTGCATTGAAAAATCTGTTACATTCCTATCTGGATATAGCAACAGATGATACAGACATTTCTTTTAAATTTCAGAATTGCAGCTGCAAATGCTTCAAACCATGCATTTTCCATTAAAATATGTGATGGCGACTACTGTGTGTGTAGCCTGTCGATCTTTCTCAGTCTGCTGGCACTTAGATTGTTGTCTTGATAGCTGGAAAATCTCTACACAAGGTGAGAATGAGAGCGCAAACATCACAGTAATAGTTCCAACATTGTGTAAACCAGGACTGTCCAACCTGCTGCCCAAGGCAGCTATGAAAATGCATTTACACTTTGCAAACACATGTGGGCAAATAAAAATTTGGCAGTGTCAATGTATGCACACTTGCACAGTGATCAATCAAACATATTAAATCATCAAACTGCAAATATATAACATAAAAATTGTGACTAATTGAAAAGTCCTCCACTGGTGCAAAATAGATAATTAAATAAAGTCCACATTAAGATATCCAACCTAACCAGTGAAGAAAAATGTTTCCAAGGTGTATCCAGTGATTAAAAGGTGTATTGCATCCACCGCCACCAATAGATGAAATGGGCGCTCACCTTAAGGGCTGACTGTAAAAGTCAAACATATCTTTAATTCTCCAAAGGAATGACTGCTGGATATCACACTAATAGCTGCACGATATCGGGTATAACACTCCTAATTCACGATTAACAGATCACAGGTACTCAGAGAGAGCATAAAAGAGACACCATAGCCTAATATAGCTAATAACAAGTAGTAACTTTAAAAACATCCGCCTACATTACAGTAAAACTCCTTCTGCTGTAATTATTAAATCTACTACCTGGTGTTAGCTATATTACGCTGTGGTGTCTTTTTTATGCTCTCTCTGAATACCTGCAATCAAATCCTATGAGGCTGCTATCAATCTATTCAATCATTAGTGTCCACTTGTGTCATGGGTGTAGAGCTCTAGTTCTCCCATATAGAGGAGTGTAGTGCTCCCATAGTATAGAGAAGCAGGATCTTGCAGTCTATGGATAGTGTAGGACCCACTAATCATGGGATACTTTGTCGCAGTAAGTGGGCTTAAGCACCATATAGCAATATGGTGTGACCAAATCCTCATATGTTTTTATAAAGTTTTAGAAAATGTCTAGGTGTTTTAAATAAGCCTTGCAGGAGGTAAATGTATTTTTTTGCGTGTGTGAACTGTAATATTTTGTTCTGTTGTGTGTTCTTATGGCTGCACCATCTTTAACCAGTTCCCGACCGGCGCACGCCGATGTATGTCGGCAGAATGGCATGGGCAGGCATATTGGCATACAGGTACGTCCATTTTTATATGCTGCCCTGCCATCACGTGCGTGCCGCCGGTGGCGAGCTCGCGTGCTGGTCGGGACCCCTGTGAGTCCGGTCGTAGGTCCTGCGGACTCGATCGCCGCGGGGATACCCACGTTCACCTCACGGGGAGGCTGAACGGGGAGATGCCGTTGTAAACAGCACCTCCCCGTTCTGCCTAGCAACAAGTGACGCTGATCTCTGCTCCCTGTGATTTAAGCAGAGATCAGCGTTCACTAACACAAAGCCCAGTCCCCCACAGTTAGTAAAACGCCCCTAGGAACACTTAACCCCTACACTGCCACCCCCTGGTTAACCCCTTCACTGCCAGTGTCATTTACACAGGAGTCAATGCATTTGTATAGCACTGATTGCTGTATAAATGACAATGGCCTCAAAAATGTGTCAAAAATGTCCGATGTGTCCTCCATAATGTCACAGTCACAATAAAAATTGCTTGTCAGTTAAAGCGACGCAGTGCCAAATCGCAAAAAGTGGTCTGGTCTTAAGCCAGCAAAATGGTTTGGTCTGAAAGTGGTTAATGCATCTTTTAGGGTGTGCCCCCCAAATATTTTGTTAATCTATCCAATCAGGACCAGAGACACCTGCTGGAGCGGGTGTGCTCATCCCCGGTGCAGGAACAATCAGGCTCAGGTAAATAAAAGGGGGGTTTGGGGGGCTGGTGAGCTACAAGAGGTTTTTCACCTCAATGTATAGAATGCATTAAGGTGAAAAACTACGAGGGTTTACAACCTCTTTAAGATAAAAGAGACATGTCCTTTGTTTTTTCCAGCATCATAGGATGGATGGAACCTACTGTATATTTATTAATTTATTACAGGTTCTTAGCGCCACCAAGTTACGCATACATATATGTAGCACTGACCTCCGAAGGAGCGGCTGATTATTTTTGGGCTTACCGTTATCTTCTTCACCTCGTATATGTCTAAGCCCTTGTACACACAGTCGAAGATTCCGACAACCAAATCCGTCGGAGTAATTCCAACGGATTAATTCTGACGGATTAATTCCGGAAGAGGTCTGGAAGTGATGTTGCATACACACGGTCGGACTAAGTTGTCGGAAAATCCGATTGTACATAACGTCATGGTGTTATTTCGTTACGACGGGACTACGTTCAGGCTAGTAGCCAATAGCTTTGGTCTAAGAATTTGATCTGATCATGCGTGGCACTTTGTCCGTCGGAGTAGGCTACACATGATCGGAGTATGTCCGATAGGAGCATTTTGTTGGAAAATTTTACCGGCAAGTTGGAAAACTTGGTCCGTCGGATATTCCGATGGAAACAGTCCGATGCAGACCACACATAGTCGGAATATCCGACAAAACGGTCCGATAGGACACATTCCGTCTGAATCTCCGACCGTGTGTACAAGGGCTTACGGTTTCCCAAGGTAGATGGCCCAATGAACTGCAGAGACTGACACTTGATCCACATTTTTATTTGCAAAAAAAAAACGTTGAACAAGACATTCTCTCAGTAGGGAATAGAGGGTATAGGTAGAAAAGCTCAGTTACTCTTGGACCTGCTGACACTTGATTGTCTCTCTCTATGCAATCCAGGGAATAGCCATTCACAACTGGATATTACAACTATCGGATAAATCCCCTTTTGGTGAATTTAGCAACCAACAGGTGATTCAGAAAAAAAGCACAAAGTCTCTGCCACAGACTTGGTTTTAGAACTTAGAATGAAAAGTCTCTATCACAGACTTGGTTGTAACTAGAGGATGAAATTAGAGAACTCTCATACGGTACCAGTATCTTGCAGGCGGTCCGGCGATACCGTACAAGTGTGGATTCACCTGGTATCCTTTCCAGCTTTGCTTCCAGGCTCTTGATGAGCAGCCAGCCTTGTGTGTGGCCCTCTTCTGAAGAATCCTCCCCTGATTGCGTTTTCAATTGCTGGGCCTCTCCAAAACCGAGACGGCACCGGACCACCTTGGAACTCATCTTCCACTTACTGCGCCTTGGGTTAGCCAGCCCTGAGACTCAGAAATGGATGGATCCGCACCCCAGGCCATGAGGGCCTCTGGGGCTGGTCAGGAGGACCAGTACCATGGAGTCAGAACATACTTCTGGACCGGAACCCCGAACTACACCACATCTGCATCTCAAGTACCCTCTCCCAGAAGACACAGCAAGAGTGACACTCCCACTGGGCTGCTCCCAGAGAAAGTAACCTCAAAGCACCCAACCAGACTGTGTTTTCATGCCTACCAAAGGAGACCACGCCCCCTATGGCCAGGCCGAACACTCCATAGTCCAGTCAGACTGATGCTGAGGTAAAAATTTGGAATAATACCAAAACCAAACTGCAGTTTAGGTGTAACTTTAAATTTCAAAAACACATAGCGTGGGCTCCTCAGGAGCCGGCGCTACATATATATTGTACTGTATATCAATATACTGTAAATCTACCAAATACCTTGAGGAATTATGGTCTGAGAACTGGGAGTCTGGAGAGAGACCTGGGGAAATGCTAAAGAGAATCACGCAAGACTGGGTCTAAAAGCCTCTTGTTTGTTATTATCTCAGGCTAGTATTACTTTCATAATCTGATTAAATAACATACCAATTCTGTAGCATATGGCACTATGGACGATCACCAATGGTATGGTATTACTGCATAGACTGCTGCAAGAAAGATTGCAGTCAAGGTTTATTTTCTGAAAGCAGTCCAGCCCTTTGCTACATAGGGCATAATAGTTCACTATCTACACACATTTTGGCAAATTGAGAGAACATTGTTCAGAAAGGCTTTTATGATTTTTCATTACCATCAGATGTAACAAACTGTGCTTCTACCCTAACTAGGGATGAGCCGAACACCCCCCGGTTCGGTTCGCACCAGAACTTGCGAACGACCCCCGCGTTCGTTACGAACGTTCGAACCCCATTGAAGTCTATGGGACTCGAACGTTCGAAATGGAAAGTGCTAATTTTAACGGCTAATATGCAAGATAGTGTCCTAAAAAGGGTTTGGGGACCTGCCTCCTGCCTCAGGGGACATGGGTCACTGCAAAAAAAAGTTTTAAAAACTGCCGTTTTGGCGGGAGCACTGATTTTAATGACGATTAAAGTGAAAAAAAAGGTGAAATATTCCTTTAAATATGGTGCCTGGGGGTTGTCTGTAGTATGCCTGTGAAGTGCCACGTGTTTCCCGTGTTTAGAACAGTCCCTGCACAAAATGACATTAAACGGAAATAACACCATTTAAAACTGCTTGCGGTTTTAATGTTATATCTGGTTCCTGCAATATGGTTGAAAATCATTGAGAAAAATGGCATGGGTAGCCCTCCCTGCCCATTACCAGCCTATTTGGGTCTTGTACGCATATTAAGGGGAACCCCGTACCCATATTAAAAAAAGGAAATGCGTGTGGCCCCCAGGCCCTATATACTCAGAACAGCAGTATACAGGCGGTGCAAACAAGACAGGGACTGTGTAGGTTTGTTGTGTTAAGTTGAATCTGTTTGTAATTTTCAACCGGTACATTTTTAAAGTGTAGCTCCAGTCAAAAAAACTATTTTTAAGCTTTTTGGAAAACATAGGGAAGGGTTATCACCCCTGTATAATTTGTTTTGTCGTCCATCTTTTTTCATCTCACTTGCTGCTGTCTCCTTGCGTTTGCAAGTAGGAGATGTTTGTAAGTTGGATGTTTGAAAGTAGGGGCCTGCCCTATATTATAGCGGTATGTACTGGGTACAGAGCACGCAGACAGCACGCACTATCTCCTAACACTACTGACTGCAAGCTCTATTATTAACCACTTGACCACTGGGCACTTAAACACCCTTAATAACCAGACCAATTTTCAGCTTTCGGTGCCCTCACATTTTGAATGACAATTACTCAGTCATGCAACACTGGACCTATAGGAAATGTTTGTCCTTTTTTCACACAAATAGAGCTTTCTTTTGGTGGTATTTAATCACCTCTCAGTTTTTTATTTTTTGTGCTATAAAAGAAAAAAGACCGAAAATTCTGCGAAAAATGAATTTTTCTTCGTTTCTGTTATAAGATTTAGCAGATTAGTAATTTTTTCTTCATAAATTTTGGCCAAAATTCATACTACTACATATCTTTGGTAAAAATAAGTACACATTGGTGGATATTATTTGGTCTTTGTGAAAGTTATAGAGTCCACAAGCTATGGTGCCAATATCTGAAAATTGATCACACCTGAAGTACTGACGGCCTATTTCCTTTTATTTTTTATTTTTTCCACAAAATTGTCATATTATCAGGTTATTTCACACACACAGCATATGCATACCAAAAGACCCTGGAGAATACAATGGTGGTCGTTGCAAATTTTTATCTCACACGGTATTTGCACAGCAATTTTTCAAACGCGTTTTTTGGGGGGAAAAAACAGTTTTGTGCTTAAAAAACAAACAAAAAAAACAGTAAAGTTAGCCCAATGTTTGCATAAAGTGAAAGATGAAGTTATGCTGAGTAAATAGATATCAAACATGTCACTCTTCAAAATTGCACATGCCCGTGGAATGGCGCCAAACGTCGCTACTTAAAAAATCCCCATAGGCAACGCTTAAACATTTTTTTACTGGTTACATGTTTTGAGTTGCAGAGGAGGTCTAGGACTAGAATTATTGCTCTCGCTCTAACGTTCTCGGCGATACCTCACATGTGTGGTTTGAACACCGTTTTCATATGTGGGCGGGGCTTACGCATGCGTTCGCTTCTGCATGCGAGCACATGGGGACATGGGCGCTTTAAAAAAAAATTTTTTACTTTATTTATTTTAGTTTGACATTTTTTTTCCCCAAAAATATATTTTTGATCACTTTTATTCCTATTACAAGGAATGTAAACATCCCTTGCAATAGGAATATGGGGTGACAGGTCCTCTTTACAGTGAAATCTGGGGGTCAATATGACCCCACATCTCACCTCTAGGCTGGGAAGCCTGAAATAAAAAATAAAAAAAAGATTCTGGCTTTGATCGTACTGGCGAGTTGGTAGAAGCACCGGAGGGCGGTGAGGGGTGGGGGGTGTCTATGGCTGGGTATTTCAGGGTATCACCGAGTATGGCTGGGTATCTCCGAGTATGGCTGGGTATGGCAATTTATGGCAGGGTATTGCAGAGTATTGGCGGGGTATTGGCGGGGTACTACAGAGTAATAGCAGGGTACTGCAGAGTATTGGGGGGTACTCCAGAGTAATGGCAGGGTACTGCGGAGTAATGGGGGTTACTGCGGAGTAATGGGGGTTACTGCGGAGTAATGGGGGTTACTGCAGAGTAATGGGGGGTACTGCAGAGTAATGGCAGGGTACTGCACTGCAGAGTAATGGCGGGGTACTGCAGAGTAATGGCGGGGTACTGCAGAGTAATGGCGGGGTACTGCAGAGTAATGGCGGGGTACTGCAGAGTAATGGCAGGGTACTGCACTGCAGAGTAATGGCAGGGTACTGCACTGCAGAGTAATGGCGGGGTACTGCAGAGTAATGGCGGGGTACTGCAGAGTAATGGCGGGGTACTGCAGAGTAATGGCGGGGTACTGCAGAGTAATGGCGGGGTACTGCAGAGTAATGGCAGGGTACTGCAGAGTATGCACTGGTATTGCAGAGTATTGGCAGGGAATTGAGGGGTTAAATTCGGTGAGCAGCGATGTGGGCACTGCAGATGCAGCCCACATCGCTGCTGACACCGATCTCTTTCCCCTCCGCTGTACCGATCGGTACAGAGAGGGGAGGGAGGAACCGGCGTCATAACATGACGCCGGTTTGTTTACAAGTGATCACTCCGTCATTTGACGGAGCGATCATGTGGTAAACGGCCGCGACGAGCGGCCGTTTACCGTGATCCGTGATGCGCCGGGTCCTGTGGACCCGACGGTCACGGATGCTCTCGAGTGCGCGCCCCAGGGGGCGCGCGAGAGCAGAATTCTGGGAGGCCGTTAATTAACGGCCTCTCAGAGTTAAACAACCGCCCTGAAGCCGTTAATCGGCAATGGGCAGTTGTTAAGTGGTTAAAGCTAGATCACTAGCTATATAGGTGAGGTGAATATAGTGGTGTATACTGCGGTCAGGGCACAGACAACAACCACTACACAGCAGCAAGATAGGAAATCAGCCAAAAACGATCGGTGTGTACTGTGTTGAAGGTACACAGAACACCCACTGCTTCAGATGCTAACACACTACACGAGGCCGCCTCAAAGGCGGCCTTATATAGTGTGGGGCGTGCACTACACAGCCTGAGCTATAATTGGCCACAGGCAGGATGCCTGTGGCCAATCATGGCTCTCCTTGCTGCTGGCGCTACGATTGGCCAAGCATGCGGGGTCACAGTGCATGCTTGGCCAATCATGAGCCAGCAATGCACTGCGCCACCGCAGTGCATTGTGGTCCGCGCGCGCCACTCGAATTTTGACGCGAACGGCCCAAACGTTCGGAATTCGCCGAACGGCCGAACAGCCGAACAGCCAATGTTCGAGTCGAACGTACGTTCGACTCGAACACGAAGCTCATCCCTAACCCTAACTGTACACCGAATCCTCTTTTAATAAATTGTATTTTAATTTAATTTAAAATAACTCAAAATATTAGATTTTGAAAAGTGTTTTGAAATAGTATATGTAATGATAAAATTCTCTTTTTTTAAATCTCCTTTGCCTTTATTTACACTAATAAATGTGTGCCCATACATAAGGAAATTGTGGGAGTGGGCTCAGGATTCTTTGTAACGCCATCATGACTCCTAAAGCATATCTAAACCTAAAATGAAAAATGTAATATACTGCAAATTACCAGTCCTTACAGTATACGTGATGAGTGTATAAATTTTTTTTTCTTTTTTTTTCATCTGGAGATATTGCAAAAAACACATCTACTGGTCCTGGGTGGCTATGCTCTCTCCTCCACTGTATGGCGATGTTTGTTACCCTTGCCCTTGTACACACGGTTGGACATTCTGATGGACAATGTCCGATAGGACCGTGTTGTCGGATAATCCGACAGTGTGTGGGCTCCATCGGACTGTTTCCGTCGGAGTATCCGACGGACCAAGTTTTCCAGTTGGGCTATAAAATTTTCCTTCTGGCAGAAAATACATAAGGTGATTGAACAAATTACAAGCACGACAATACCCTTCTCTCCAGCCCTCTACTTACTACACCACAATGCCCACTCTAGCACATCTTACCGAAAATCTCTCACACTTCACTTAATCAGTGCGGCAAAGCAGTGCATCCCGATTTACTGGAAGTCTCCTACCATCCCCTCCATTGCAGAATGGCTTCGTAGAGTAGACAAGATAGCGAACATAGAAGAACTGATCCATATTAATAATGACACTCCGACTAGTTTTGGCTCGAAATGGGCACCCTGGCACCACTTTCGGACTACTGCTGACTTTCACGACATGCTACAAAACCCCACCAGAATAACCATCTGATACTTAGGTACACATATCCAATACCATATACCCCCTGGTTTTCGCCTCAGATCTGTAAACTATTACTATTATCAGAGAGACCGTTTCTAACATACGACACTACTATCGTTCACCCTAACTAAGTGTTGGTTCGTGGACGGCGAGTAGCGGATCTCATGAACCCTCATCTTAGTCTCTTACCTAAAGCAACAATCCCCCCCCACCCTGCCCTTTCCCTTTAATTCTTTATCCCATCCCTCCTTTACATAGTTCCCCCCCCCCCCCCTTCCCTAAAGGGATATGCACATCCAGAATAGAAGGTGTAAACTCGTAGCATCTCCCCTTACCTCCTTCCATGATCTTTCTTCACCTCGACATGTTCTTCATTGTTAGAGTATGGCAATCCAACCTCAGACTTGTTGGTACTATTACAACCCTACACGTACGCAACGAAACGCTCTGATCTCACGTGCATCTGGAATCTCTTCTATATATTTTTACATGTTGTCAAATGTTTAATTAGACCTCAGGTTAACATCTACATAAACTGTGCAACAAAATACAAGATGTTTGTATTTGTATTGTTAATGTTCAATATGGACTGCCTGTTATATGATTTAATCTCCTGTATGATGCATTTTGAAAAACAATAAAACCTTTTGGAAAAAAAAAAAAAAATTCCGACAACATGATCCGATCAGACTTTCTCCGATCATTTGTAGAAAATTCCGATTGGACAAAGTGCCACGCATGCTCAGATCAAATTCCTAAACCAAAGCTATTGGCTACTAGCCTGAACGTAGTCCAGTCCTAATGAAATAACGTCATCACGTTAAGTAAGATCGGATTTTCTGACAACTTTGTCCGACTGTATATATGCAACAGTTTCGGACAAAATCCAACGGATTTGGTTGTCGGAATGTCCGAACGTGTGTACAAGGGCTTTGTTTATTTCCATTACATGGGGTAAAGGAATTCCTAATTTACACAAGAAGTATGTTTTTTATTTTTTTTTCCAGTTCAGAGCACGTGAAGTCAAAGGGACATTGCATTTCTGGCAAGGTCAATAGGCATTCTTTGCACTTGCTGAAAATGTTCTTAGCCTGAAAACAATAAAACAAATACAGCCACTTGAATGACTGGTAAGCTACAATACTGTATGTCACTGTTTTGTTCTTGGGTTTAATTATACATTAACTGCAATTTTTTTTCAAAATTCCAGCTCTCCTATGTACCAATATAACATTAATGTACTTCTTTTACAAAAATAAAACCGCTTTTCATTAATTCTACACCGGCTTCCTAACTCTCTTCATAGCTGTTTAAACACACTGCTTGATTACTTCTGCCTTACTTCCTAGACAGACTTTAGGTCATGACACAGGAAGGAGTTGACCAACTGAGGGTATATGATGCAGTGTGTGTGCTAATGAGATCAGCTGGTCAACTCCTTCCTGTGTTATGACCTAAAGTCTGACCAGGAAGTAAGGCAGAAGTAATTGAGCAGTGTATTTAACCACTTCCCTCCACGGTTTAGGAGATATTTTCAAAAAAGCCGTGCGCCGACAACTACAGCGCATGCGCCGATTTCTACGGCGCATGCACACTTTAGAAAGGGCAGACCGTGGCATTTCTTATAGGGGTCATGCCGTGACTGGTGGCTCCCGCGCACATGCGTGGAAGTAACTTCACACAACCCCGGCCAGTCACAGAGCCGGAGTTCGTGGCCCCAGAAGGAAGAGGGGTGAAGATGGACACTCGCTGCTAGTGGGGATAGCAGTGACATTGCAGGCTTTGGTTTCAGGTAAGTGACACATAATGGGCTACTATGCAATGCATAGTAGCCCATTATGCTTTACCTTTGCAGGGAAATAAAGAGGAAGTATCCCCCCCCCCCAGGGTTTACTTCCTCCTTAAAAGTGACATTCTAGTACAATTTTTTTATATCAAAAGTTGGATCCAGCATGAAGTCCACGAAAACTGAACTTAGCACAGAGTCTTGATACTAAATTCGGGCAATTTTCGAGACTAATAGGAAAGTGATTGTCAAAAAACACGGGGAACTGAGCACTGACATAGGGGTTATGTAATAATGCAAAAAATTATGTAAAAATACTGTAAAGCAGTTGGAGTGTTTTTTTTCATGCATATTTTAGGGCAACATTGAAAATACACAAATCATTTAAATAACATGCTTGGGTGGGTGCTTTAAACCTACATGCAGTGTTTCGGAATCGTATTGATTTTTACAAAGATGGGCAGCACAAATTTGGCTGTAGAATGGATTTTTAGATGTACTTTGGCTTACATACAGCAGCACAATATGATTCACTTTAGTTTGAACACAGTGATTCAAATGTTACAAATGAGAAAATAAAAATAGCGTGGCTTCCCTTTTAACATTACAACCAGACTATTATACAGGCATGCAGCCTGGGTGGCCAGGAACGGGAACATTTAATTCATTTACATTGCCAGACGCCATGATTGACATGGACATTTTGGATGAAATGTACTAGAGACAAAGAGTACAGTAGAGACAAAGAGTACCCACTGGTGGATACTTTCTGACTACAAATTTATGAGGAGATGTGGACAATTCTATGAGCAATGGGTGGTTTGCATTTATGTGAGTAATATTTTGTTAAGATATTTGGTTGTTGTCAGGACTAATCGTGAAAACACACCAAATTAGTTCTTAGTTTTATGTTCAACAAAGATCCTATCAATACAGTAAAAACCAATATACCTCCAAAATAAATGAAAACCCCAAAATAAGACCCTACTAAAAAAAAAAAAATACAGCAATTAAAATTAATCTACAGTTCCTAACTGACCTTAACCTATCCCTACGCAGTTTGTCAACTTTATTGGTCCTTCTAAGCTAGTTGGTCACGTTCAAAGGCCCTTGCAGTGCTTTATGTTTAAAAAGAATTTGGGCTGGCAAATTCCTGCATTAGGCCTGTAAAACTCAAACATACTGCTTCACCCTAAACCCATGGTAGATCCAAACCTGAACCTCTTTCTTAATGGTGACACCAAAGAAGGAAATGTTTCATGTTACATTGTAAATCACTGTAACATTATTTACTATATAAGACCTCAAAATCCTTACTATGCCTGCCTATTTTTTTATTATTGAAAAATAACGAAATTCCGACCATGTGTATGCTCCATCGGACATTCGCTGTCGGAATGTCCGACAACAGCTGTTTGAGACCTGGTTCTCAAATTTTCCAACAAAAAAAGCTGTTGTCGGAAACTCTGAGCATGTGTACACAATTCCGACGTACAAAATGTCATGCTCTGAATCAAGTATGAGACGGAAGCGCTCGGTCTGCTAAAACTAGCGTTCGTAATGGAGATAGCACATTCGCCACGCCGCAAAGTTTTTAATCTTTTAATGCAGTGCATTCTCTTCTTCTTTATAACGCTAGAATAATGAAGTAGTTTTGCTGCTGATATTCACACAGTGAATATGTTCTGACAAAATGATTTCTTAATTATTTCTTGTGATCTCCATAATAATCTTTTTTTTTATTTTTGGCATATCTCCAGAATAATGTTAATTTTTTTTTTTTTTATAGTGATCTCCTTTTTTTTATTAAGATCTCCTGATTTTTTTTTTTTTTCCTGGTGATTACTCTATAATCTTTTTTTGTCATTTTGTGTGTCACGTTACCACAACACCATTATTATCTTTTATTTTTTAACTTCAAAGAGGTTGGTTGGTGTTGGTGTCCCTTGTTAATTTGACATTGTATTTTTGAAATGTACCTGCCTACTCACAAACTAACTGCCCTTTTTGAAGTAAAACACATAGCCAAGGATTTTTTTTTAAAAATTTGAAATTTATTAGGGGTCAGGAAAAAATAAAGAGGAAGGCAACGCTGGATAAAGTGTTGAAATTGGCGAAGCCTTTGTACCCCAGGGCAGACATCAATTATTTGACAGGCAAAATTGGTAGCATGAGGAGTCCATTTAAAAGGGAGCACAATCCGGTCCAGGACTCCGACAGATCAGGATCAGCAGCAGATGACATATATGTCCCCAGGTTGTGGTCTTACAACAGCCTGCGTCTTTTGCCAGACCAGACCAAGCCCAGGCCATCACTCT
This sequence comes from Lithobates pipiens, assembly GCF_037356315.1. NCBI lineage: Eukaryota > Metazoa > Chordata > Amphibia > Anura > Ranidae > Lithobates > Lithobates pipiens. The sequence continues at coordinate 65,380,634 of NW_027507748.1, forward strand.
CAAGACTTCCTTCCAGGCTTCTTTCCAGGCTGTGACTGTGGTGTTGGAGTTGTGGCAGGAGGTGGAGGAGGAGTATGGTCCAACTCATATGCGTGACTTTTTTGTGACCCCCTTATCACCCCCTTATTTAGGACCTGAAATCTGAGCTCCTCACTAATGATGCGTTGGCCCACCTCCATTTCCTGCATCTTACTGGCTGTCATACACGCAAAGGCCTCTTGAACACTGGGGGTTGTTGTGAGGACTGCAGTAGCCTGCCAAATCTAACCAAGTGCTGATTCCTCCACGTTCGTCCCCTTCCTGGGGCTTTTCGTTGGAAGGCGGAGAGGAGGAACCTGGGATTTGGTCAGGCTACTGGGCACGGCCACCTCCTGGCTGCCACTTTCCCTGGCCACCTCCTAGCTGCGACTTTCCACGGCCTCCTCCTGGCTGAGATTTTCCTGTGTATAAAAATAGGACATAGTTTTAGTTTTTTGGTCATCAGTCACACACAATTTTGAGCTCATGACTGTTGCAAATTGAATGTTAACAAATAGAAAAGACTATCCTTCTGACACAAGCATTTTTCATTCTTGTCCCAATCATTTTTGGCTACTACTGCCTATAGATATGTAAACCACTTTGTTAAATCTGAAATTAGTGATCAATAACATCTAGTTAACATCATACATTTTTTTTGTCAAGAAATATGTTGAACAATGCTATACCTGGCTCAAGCTGGGTTCATCCACATCTTCCTGGGTGGAAGGCCCTGGTTGTACATCGGAAGCCTCATCTATTTTTTGCTATATGGCTGCATTTCTCTGACTCTCTAATTTAGTGTTGGAAGAGTACTATTTTCCAGCCTATATCAGAGCAGTATATTGCAATATTGCATGTGTGTGTCCTTGTGTATGCATATGTGTGTGTGTGTATATATATATTGTGGTAGTACGGAATCTCCAATCCTGGGACCGGGTTTTGGGACCAGCCAGCAGTCTGGCTGGATGATTGCACAGGTGGGTCTTGGGCTTAAAACAAAGCCAACACCATGGTTCTGGGCTCCACCCTCCCGAGGAGTCCAGGCGTGTAAGGGAGAAGAAGTGTGCATGTCTGCACAGGTCGGTCTGTCAGAGTAGACAGAGGGTCCAAGCTTGTGGGCTGAAAAAGAAGCTAGTAAAGAGTGCTGAGGTACTGGGTGTACGGGAACTCTGTTAAAGAGCCAAGAGGGCTGCAGCAGTGCTGCTAAAGAGAGCCAGGTGGCTTGGTATTTATGGTTCTACGTACATTATTGCTGTGGAAAGCTGAAACCCCTGTGTGGGCAACTATTTTGTTATCGGACTTTTCTTTCTTTAATAAAAGTGGGCCTACAAGCCTTTAAAATGGCATATCTGGCGTGGACTCAGCTCACTGGTGAGCTCTACCTTTAAGCTAAAATAACCCCCAAATATTACTATATATATATATATATATATATATATATATATATATATATATATATATATAATTTGTATTTGTGTGTATGTATATATTTATGTATACTATATCTTTTACTTTTTTATTTGCCCTTTTTCTGCTTGTTAGATCTGCACCATTCATGCTAGGGCCATTCAAAAACAGGTGGTAATGCCGCACAGGCGTTTTTAACATACCCGGCGGCTCTAGATGAATCATTAGTTGACACCTGCCAGGTTTTGGAAGGTTTATTTTACATTTAAACTGATGTGATTTGCTATGATATTTTGTCACTCCCATTTTTGGAATTATTTAACCTGGGTGTGTGCAGCATACTATTGCTGCACAGCCTGAGGTGGTCACTGCCAAAGCATGAATGTGAGAGGAACACTGCTTGGAAAAAGGTGAGAGACAAACACTTAATTTGCCTTCTCCTTGCATATACAATTTATTTAGTGTTATTTCCTATATATATATATATATATATATATATATATATATATATATATATATATATATATATATATATATATATATATATATATATATATATATATAAAACTTTTGTTTTTATCTTTCATTTTTCTGCTTGTTAGATCTGCACCCTTCATAATTTTTTGGTAGCTCCTGTGAGCCCTGAATTGCCGCTCCCTTATCTGGGCAAAGTCCACTCCAGTTTTAAATAAACACAGATTTTGTTTATACCTGATTTATGATACATTTAACCACTTAAGGACCGCCGCATGTAATTATACGTCGGCAGAATGGCATGTACGGGCACAAGCATGTACCCGTACACGCCTGCCTTCCAGCGGGTGGGTGGGGGGTCCGATCGAACCCCCTCCCGCTGGCTGCGGCGGTCCGTTTCGCTTCAGGATGAGGGGATGGCCATTGGTTTCTGGCCATCCCCTCTCGATCGCTCCTGTGTAGTGTAAACATAAGCTGGAGGAAGTGAAGTCACTCTCCTCTGGGCGGTCTTTTTGACTGGACTGCGAGGAGAGAAGACATAGTAAGTGTGCACCAACACTACACTGACATGTAGGCACACATAGGCACGCTGTCACCCCTGATCGCCCCTCCCAGTCACAGTGTCACTGATTGCAGTAATCATTTATTTACTGATCACTGCATTTAGTGTCAGTTGTAACTGTAAAAACTGTCAGGGCAGTTAGTGTTAGGTCCAGGGTAGCCCCCTACCCCCCCAATAAAGGTTTAACCCCCTGATTGCCCCTAGAGTTAACCCTTTCACCCCCTTTTGCCAGTGTCACTAAGTGATCGTTTTTCTGATTGCTGCATTAGTGTCACTGGTGCCGCTAGGTAGCTAGTTATTTTTTAGGTTCACCGCCAGGTTTTTATAGCGTTGGGTACCCCGATATACTACCCAATAAAGGTTTTAACCCCCTGATTGCCCCTAGAGTTGACCCTTTCACCAGCGATCACCGTATAAGTGTCACTGGTGACGCTGGTTAGCCATTTAGTTATTTAGGTTCCCCGTCAGGTTTTTATATAGCGTCAGGGACCCCCATATACTACCTAATAAAGGTTTTAACCCCCTGATTGCCCCTAGAGTTAACCCTTTCAGCCCCCTTTGCCAGTGTCACTAAGCAATCATTTTTCTGATCACTGCATTAGTGTCACTGGTGCCGCTAGGTAGCTAGTTATTTTTTAGGTTCACCGTTTCACCAGTGATCACCGTATAAGTGTTATGGGTGACTCTGGTTAGTTAGTTTGCTTTTTATAGCATCAGGGCACCCACCATTTATTACCCAATAAAGGTTTAACCCCCTGATCACCCGGCGGGTGATATCAATTAGGTTTTAGGGTCAGATAGGGTCTGCGTCGCCCCAGGCAGCGCTAGGTTAGTGCCAGTACTGCTAACACCCACCTGCAAAGCATACACCTCCCTTAGTGGTATAGAATCTGAACAGATCAATGATCTGATGAGATCTATACTAGTGTCCCCAGCAGTTTAGGGTTCCAAAAAAACGCATTGTTAGCGGGATACCTGCTAGCACCTGCGTTTTTCCCCTCCGCCCAGCCCACCCAAGTGCAGTATCGATCGATCACTTACAAAACACTAAACACATAACTGCAGCATTTGCAGAGTCAGGCCTGATCCCTGCGATCGCTAACAGCGGCTAGGCTCCCAAAAAGTCCCCCACATGTGGTATCCCCGTACTCAGGAGAAGCAGCAGAATGTATTTTGGGGTATAATTTCACATATGCCCATAGCATGTGTGAGCAATATATCATTCAGTGACAACTTTGTGCAAAAAAAAAAAGTTTGTAATATTTCCGCAACTTGTGGAAAAATATAAAATATTTAATGGACTCAACATGCCTCTCAGTAAATAGTTTGGGGTGTCTACTTTTCAAAATGGGGTCATTTGGGGGGGGGTTGTGCTATTTTGGCATTTTATGGCCTTCGAAACTGTGATTGGTAGTGGGGAGTGAAATCAAAAATTTGCACCCTTAGAAATCCTGAAGGCAGTGATTGGTTTTCGGGTGCTGTACGCGGCTAGACTCCCAAAAAGTCCTCCACATGTGGTATCCCCGTACTCGGGAGAAGCAGCAGAATTTATTTTGGGGTGTAATTTCACTTATGCCCATAACATGTGTGAGCAATATATCATAAAATATATATTTTTTTGTCATTATTCAATCACTTGGGACAAAAATATTCAATGGGTTCAACATGCCCCTCAGCAATTTCCTTGGGGTGTCTACTTTCCAAAGTGGGGTCATTTGGGGGGGGGGGGGGGGGTTGTACTGCCCTGTCATTTTAGCACCTCAAGAAATGAGATAGGCAGTCATAAATTAAAAGCTGTGTAAATTCCAGAAAATGTACTCTAGTTTGTAGACGCTATAACTTTTGCGCAAACCAATAAATATACACTTATTGACTTTTTTTTTTTTCTAAAGACATGTGGCTGAATACATTTTGGCCTAAATGTATGACTAAAATTGAGTTTATTCGCTTTTTCTTATAACAAAAAGTAGAAAATATCTTTTTTTTTTTTTTAAATTTTCAGTCTTTTTCCTTTTATATCGTAAAAAATAAAAACTTCAGGCAATCAAATACCATCAAAAGAAAGCTCTATTTGTGGGAAGAAAAGGACACAAATTTAATTTGGGTACAAGATTGCATGACTGCGCAATTACCAGTTAAAGCAGTGCAGTGCGAAATTGTAAAAAGACCTCTGGTCCTTAGGCTGACAATTAGTCCGGGGCTTAAGTGGTTAAGAAGGTAATAATTTGGAAACACTTCAGATCTTCTGGGCTACCTGGACAAACCCACTCTACCCCAACACACAACCCCCTTCCTGATAACCGCCCTCTGCCTGTCCCGTAACTCCATGGACCAAACATCAGACACGCCTCACTCGGTACCTTTTTCATTACCATTCGATCCCATACTCTCGATGCATTACACCATGATCACTTGACATTTCTCCCCCCCCCCCTTTTTTTTCCCTTCCAGAGAACAGCTGTCCTGCATAATTATTGACTCGAAAATAATGCTCTATCAATGGCAGTGCGGCGTTGACTATCAGTCTTTTAGGAATCCCTAATAGGTCCCGTCACCGGTCACAGTCAGATCCCAGCAGGGGTGACCGGAGATGGTGTTCTGCATAATAGACTCAACGCTGTACAGCCTATAACTTTATAATTTTGTTTTTACTATGGTTTCTACTTTATATTGATGTGATGTTTATAAATCTAACAATATTATTCGACCCACATATATCTTTCTTCATAATTGGAGGGTATAGCCATTTGTTCTTTTAATTGGCTTATATTAAATTGCTACAGCATCTATTTTATTTTGTCTTATTTCATTTACTTCTCTATCTCTACACTATGTTTAATCAGTTTTTCATATGCATTGTAAGTCTAACGGTCAATTATATTTCTGTACTACATACAAGAATTGTTTATATACCGTGTAACCAATGTTTGTAGATACTTGGTAAAACTTGAATAAAAAACTTTTTGAAAAAAAAAAAAAAAGAAGGTAATAAGACCACATCGATTGGGGAGGAAATCTTTCTCTTCATCTGCACCATATGGTGATTACCAAATTCAGTGGACCTCCGGATGTGGGATTCCATCTACCTGCATAATGTTGTGTACCATTTTTCTTAAAAGGAACATATGACTTGTGAGTACCTACCTGTATTTTTACTAATACATATCTGCCCTTTTTTTTTAAACCAATTACCAATGTTATATGTAAATACTATTGCTTATCCATTGTTTGATTATTTAAATATATATATATATATATATATATATATATATATATATATATATATATATATATATATATATATATATATAGAAATATAGCAGCATGCTTTTCTTTGAACCCCTGAAGAAGGAAGTACATATACCATAAAAAGGAAAAAATATTTTTGTGTTTTCCAAAACATGTAGGGTTTTATGCTGCAATCACAGTCTACTTTTGACCTACTGTCCATAAATGTATTGTGTGCCACAGTATTTAGCAGCTGTATTTCTATTATTGTGTTTTTGTTCCTTGTTATATATTCAATAAATTTATATTTTTCTACACTTTTTGTACTATTTTCCATTCATCCTGTGATGGTTTCTTGCTCATACTATCCCTTAGGGCTTTCTCTTTTTTTTCATCTGAGGTGGAAGGAAGGGGTTGAGAGTGATGGCCTAATTTCAGTCTGGTCTGACAAAAACCATAGTCTGTCCTAGTACCACGGCCTGGGGACATAAATGTCATCTGCTGCTGCTCCTGATCTCATGGAATCCTGGACCTTTTTGTGCTTCCTATTATATGTGCTCCTCAGGCCACCAATTTTGCACTTCAAATAGTTGATGTCTGCCGTGGGAATGAACCGCTTCACCAATTCCAACAGTTGATCCTGCACTGCCTTCCTCTTTAGTTTGTTATTATAAAATGGGTGTTTCATTTGCCACCGACAGGGCAGCTCTCTATAATTATCAATGAAATTGGGGAGAAAATCATGGTCATTGAATTTATCCATATTCTCTGCAAAACACAACACGAGACAGACAGTAAGGCTAAACTCTCCTAATCTTGTCCCAATATAGGCCTCAATCTATTAGCAGTATAGGCCACTGATGCCCCAAGTTAAAATTGTACCTTCATTAGCATGATCAGCACTTATGTTACCCTGTCCTCCACTCACAGATTGTACGTACAACGCACATCTGTTATACTTTATATACACTGCGCATGCGTGCAACTCCGCCCCTGACCTTCTTTGTAGTATATTCCCCGCCCCTTCTCTTTCAGCGCAGTGGAAGAGCACACGACGGAGACAGAGCAGGTGCATGCAGAGGAAAGCAGCAATGACGAGGAAAGCCTGGAGCCAGAAACCTCCCAATCCAGGAGGAGATTTAAGGTGTCAAATATGGCCTTTGTTGAGATGGTGGGGATGGTGGACATCTTGAAGTGGGCCGACTATGACGGGAAATATGGACCGTACAGAAACCCAAATGTGAGAGGCCAAAATCATGACTAAAGTTGTGAAAAGTCTGCAGAAGAACTTTGGGGTACGACGATCCAAGGAGCAACTGAGAAAACGATGGTCAGATCTCAAATTTAGGGAGCAGGATCAGTACAGAAGGATCAAGAGTGCTGCAAAAAAGTAAGTATTTTGTCGTGTGTTCCTATTGTTATTATTATTTGCATGCTGCTCCGTGTGATTTTCTTTACTGTTATACAGTTTAAAATGGAAAGTTTCTGGTTCGTGGGGACAGTAATCGTTTGCCGTAAACATTGTTTGTTTGCCAACTAATACAATGTTTTTGACAGATGCCGCTTAACTACATTTGTTCAGGCCTATTTGTATTAAAAGAAGTTTATTACATTGTTATCTAGATGTGTTTTAACTAGAATGAAATGCAAACTTGATTCAGTGTAAGGAGAGGACACTCAGCAGCTGTTTTCACATCTGGATGCAGGAGCACTAGTGTGGGACACCAGAACACCCTTTTTAGGGTGTCCCCCACAGGTGCTCCAGTGGATACTAGGGGTGTCTCCATGTGTGAAACTTTACCAAAAAAAGGTAAGTATTCCAGCTTGAAGAAAGGGAAAAAATCATGTCTTCAGCTTGGAACTCTGCCAAAACAGAAAATTGTAGGACACTTCCAAGCAATGTTTCATATTATTATTTGCTGCCTCAAATATCTGTGTGCTAAGTATATCTTATTTTTTATTCACATGGGGAGAAAAGACTCGGGACATCAGAGGACACCAAGAACACCACAACTTCTAAAGAAGGGGAAATCCCCACACCACAACTTGAAGATGTGGATTCCGAGGTACATGAATTGGGCAAAATAGTGACCACAACAGGTGAGTGTCTGAGACCACAGCTTCAGGTAATAGATGTATGCCTGAAAATGTATAATACATGGTGTGTTTTTTTTTTTATTTTAGGTGATGCGGTTATTGTGGAAGAAGAAACTAATTTCACCAGTGCAAATGGTGTGCAATCGTGATTTAGAAAAGATAAAGGAAAACATCAATGATGTTCAACAATGAATGAAGAACAAATTGTACCATTTGGTCGTGTCATTTGTTCTTTTAAATCAAGTTTTAAAGTAATTAGCCAAAATTTTGAAGATGCACACAGTGAGTCAACATGTGCTATCCTGCCATCACGGGATATCAATGTATGTGTTTTGTGGGTGCAACCCCTTCCTCGCTACTAAAGTAGGTGAGAGGAAAGGGTTGCACCCCCGAAACATGTCCATTGATTACCCCCCCATGATGGGAGCTAGCACATGTTGACATTAGGCATGGGATCGGGTGCATCTTCAAAATTTGGCTTTTACAGAGGTTACATCACCCCATCTGATAAGAGCAAGATCAACACAGTTTGGACATACTAATGTCTGATATTGCATGACAATTCGCACAAGTGTGAATGGAGCCTTATTGTTTTTTTTTTTACTGACAATTGTTAAAAAATTGGAAATGGCTAAAATTATTGGCACCCTTGTTTGAATAATATGCAGTACACATCAATACAACCTTAAATGGAAACAATAATCTTTGCTGCTTAGACAAAAATATTATTGATCTAGCCAGTTTGTGAAACTGACCAATTTGTCATGGATTATCTTTCCTTTTTGCCTGAGTATAAATAAAGCAGCCTGAACATCAGTCTCAACTCTTGGCAGGAGCCAGGATGGGACCGTGGAAATCCGAGTCCTGGTTCGTCTGGATAGTAAAAGTTGTGCTGCAGAAAGCATGCCATCCTTGGGTTGGGTAGGCTAGGGCTGCATAAACATCAGAACCAACACATGCACATTTCTCTAGTGCCGCGTACACACGGTCGAATTGTATGACGTACTTAGTCAGTTGAAACACATTTCAACGGACAATCCGCTCGTGTGTGGGCTTCAGCGGACTTTTTCAGCGTGCAGTCCGGAGTACTAAGAATTTCGGTTTGCACAACAATCTTTCCGTCGTACTTTGGCTTCAGCGGACAATACAGTCGTCAGTATGCTAGTCCGACGGACTAAGCATGGCGCATGCCCAGAAAGGATTTACAGGGCTTTGCTGTGTCTTGGACTTCCTATTTCTAGTCCCGTCGTACGTGCTGTACGTCATCGCGCAAGCTTTCGGCGGACTGTTTGTGTATCCGTGTGTGGCCAAGTCCGTTCGGTAGAAAGTACGCCGGATTGTCCGCCGGATTGTATGACGGACTAAGTACGTCATACAATTCGACCGTGTGTACGCGGCATAAGAGATGCTTGGCCGACCGTACACTATGGTCTGCAAAACCATTGGATGTAGGGTAATTGGGACTGCTTGTGACGCGCTAAAAATCCCATTGGTGAGCAAAGTTCTTGAACTCTCTACTGGAAAATGATGTTGCATTGTCAGTCATCAATTGATAGGAAGTTCCATGTGTAGAGAATATCCGCTTTAATGTTCTGAATGACTGTGTTATTGGAAGTGTTTGGGAGGACATCAAATTCCCACCAGCCAGAGTATGAATCTACCAAGACCAGATAATCCTTATTTGACCACTCAAATATGTCAGCTGCTGTGATAGACCATGGAATTTCAGGTATTTGGTGAAGCGTTAAAGGTTCTCTCATATGGTGCTGTGGTAGAGCATTGCATGGGACACATCTGGAAACTTCTCTTTTATTGTCAGTATATATAGTGGGCCATAACATGGTTTCACATGCCCTTCACTTAGTAAAATGAATGCCAGGAGGACCTTGATGGAATTGTGTGAACTAGTATTTCTGGAGAGAGTGAGGGATTACATATCTCTAACCACACAGAATTAATTCAACATCCACTGTCAATTCATCCCTCATAGAGTAGAATGGTCGAATGTCATGTGGGATTTACTTAAGGGAGCCAGGTCACCCATTGAGAATGATGTCGATCAGGTGCTGACAGTTGTCATCTGCCTGTGTTTCTTGCTTAAGTTCTTGAATCCTTCAGGATGACAACACCCCATCCAGAGCCAACACATCATAATCCTCAATAGCTCCAGAGTTATCAGAATTTGGGAGGTGTGAATGTGAAAGAGCATCTACAACAAATAGTTCATGGCCTAGTTTCTAAATCACATTCAGGTGGTAGCATTAAATCTTTAGCATCGTTCGCTGGATGAATGTGCACAGGTTCTGTGTGCGGGGGATTTCTCAGTATAGTTATGAGTGGCTGATGATCCGTCTCCACAGTCACAGGGCGGCCATAGATATAATCATGGAACTTTACAAAGGCAAATACCAGTCCCAATAATTCCTTCTCAATTGTGCATACAGTGCTTCAGTCTCACTGAGGGTTCTTGATGCAAAAGCCACAGGCTTCCCATCTTGAAGACAGACTGCACCAAGACCATGCTGGGAAGCATCAGCAGACAATACCACTGGTATATGCACATCAAAATACTGTAGGACAGGTGGACTAGTTAAATGTGTTTTCAATGTATCCACAGCAACAGCAAGTTGTTCAGTCCAACACCAGTCGGGATCTTGCTGCAAAAGATAGATATCCAAACAAGAAGAATCGCTGCTCCAGGTGAGGTTTTGAAAGCCTGATGATCTGAACAGGTGCCCACCTCGGCTTGCCTCTGCACTCTGCACTCGATCAAAATTCTTTTATTCAGAACATCCCAAAGTGTTGACAAAAAGCTGGTAGATGCATTTCACACACTCCAAGTGCGGTAATGATTAGTGGAGTGTGTGAAATGCATCTACCAGCTTTCTGTCAACACTTTGGGATGTTCTGAATAAAATTATTTTGATCGAGTACAGAGTGCGACCATTTCTTCTTTTGATGCAAAAGCTGATGGAGTGGAAATGTTATCTCACTGTAGTGATAAATAAACTTCAAGAGATCATTGGTCATGCCAAGAAACCTTTGCAATCCATGTTTGTCCTCTGGAGTAAACATTTGGCTTTGTTGGTTTCTGGGTCAGGTTTGACCCCTTTATCCATGAGAAGGTGCCCAACATATGGCACCTCTGAGACCCAGAAGCGACATTTGGTAGGGTTGAGCTGCATGTTGATGGCTCTGACACGGTCTAGTATGCATTTAAGTCATTTGTCGTGTTCCTCAATGGAGGATCCTCAAATCAAGATATCATCCACGACTATTTCACATGGCTGTCCATAGAAGAACAGTTCCATACATCTCTGAAAGACTTCGCTTCCAGATGAAATTCCATATGGCATCTCTAAGCATTTGTATCTCCCAAATGAGGTCATAAATGTTGTGAGTAATTATGATTCCTCATCCAGAGGGATTTGCCAGAATCCCCATTTTTCATCTAGAATGTTGAAGACCTTTGCCTGTGGCATATCAGTGATCACTTGCTCTATAGTCTTTAATGGGTGATAAAGCCTCTACTACTACTGCTGCCATTGCAGACACCTAATGGGTAGTCTCCTGCACTGGTGCGATGATACCCAGTCTGGTCACCCTTTCCAACTCTTGCAAGTCCTTGTCTTTTATAGCCAGTGGGATCGTTTGAGGGGCACACACAGTAGGCTGTACTGATTCATCTAGGTGCATGTGAAACACAACTTGAAGCTTGCCAACAGTGTCAGTACGAAATAAGTCCTCATAATCGGTCATCTCATGAGCCTGTTGTTGTTCAGCATGTACTTCTGGACTGAGTTGGATTTGATTTAAGAGGATGCTGTCTGGTTAAGCCTAGCAGGCACTTAACATTTCTATCCACAATGTGAAATAGCAGCTTGTCCTCTGAGAGATCCAAGGTAGAAGTGCTCAGTGTCTGAATTGTTTGACCGCCATAAGCTAACAGGTTTACTTTACTATTTGACCAATCAATTTCAGATTTGGGGTCAATGGTGTGCAACGTGGATAAGGATATGACATTGCATTTGGCACCAGTGTCAATTTGAAACTTGACATGTTTGTTGCATGCTGTTGAGAAGGTGGTGAATATTTCTGCCTTATTTGTAATTAGGTCCACACTTTCACAATGAAAACAATTTTGGTGATGATCACTATGCACTACATTAATTCTGTGCACATTTTGTTATTTAGTGTCACTAGATGGTGTCACCCACCCACCTCTATTTTAAGACTTGGACCTACAACATTTTGCATGAGTTATACCTTTGTTAAAAGCCAGACATTTGTTGTGCTCAGTAGCTCACTATCACAGTTGCTGCAATGCCATTTGTTCTGTTGCACAACAAACACTTCTACCTCTCTTTTTAGTTCCTTAGTGGCCCTTTCAGAATGTTCAAACAACATACATATTTTGATGGCTGATTCCAATGTCAAATAGTTCTCCCTTAACAACTGAGTATGAACTGCATCATTGTAGATACCACATATAATACTGCCATGTATCAGTTCATCTGTTAGTGCACCAAATTTTTTTTAGCCAGCAGTCTCAATGTATCTACATAGGATTGTATCCCTTCATTAGGTTTCTAAGACATCATGTTAAAAGCATGTCTGTCTATTATCACATTGTGTCGTGGTAAGCATATCATCAAATTTCTTGATTAAGACATCAGGATCCTCTTTGTCCACATTGGCTTGAAAATGAAATATTTATCTAGTGCATGTGAACCAGCAAAAGGTAGGTATAATCCAAAAAAAAGGAACACCTTTTGGGGGTCCAAATGTGCTCACTTTGATTAGGTCTTGAAAACATTGTGAATAGAATAGAAGTGAACTGGAACTTAAGTCCACATTCACACTGAGGTCAGGTTTGAAATCAGGCAAGTTCAGCTGCATTCACACGATTTGAAACCGGAATTTTAGTCCGACTTCGGTGGCGAATTGACAGACATCCTCCAAAGGAAGAACTTTTGGGAATAGGTGTGGCGCCGCAAAGTCGATGTGGCACTGATTTGGGCATGCCATTGCTGGCAATAGGCTCCGATTTGGCATGCAATTTGACATGTCAAATTGGCCCAATGTGAACGTGGGATTAATGGCATTTCTTTCAGTGTGATTACAAGCACAGGCCTTGTCAACCAGTTGCTGAAAAGGCTTTGCTTTTAATCATCTTGGAAGAAATAACATTAAAGTTCTAGTTAAAGAGGAAGTAAACCCTGATGAGTTTACTTCCTCTTTCATTCCCTGCAAAGGCAAAGCATAATGGACTACTATGCATCGCATAGTAGTCCATTATGTGTCACTTACCTGACACAGGAGCCAGCGAAGTCACCGCTGTCCCCTGTAGTTCCGAGCGTCCATCTTCTTGGTGGGTCTCCGTGGGTCTCGCTGCTCCGGCGCTGTGATTCGGTGAAGCCGCGGTGGCATCACTCCCGTGCATGCGCACGGGAGCCGACACGCGAGGCAGCTCCGTCATTGAGAATGCCGCACTCAGTGCGCCTGCGCGCTGCTGTCTACGGCGCATGCGTCGTAGACAGCAGTGCCTGTTTTCGGGCAAATATCTCCTAAACCTATATGATATTTCTTGGACCTACAGGTAAGCCTTAATCTAGGCTTACCTGTAGGTCAAAGTGGTTTGTAAGGGTTTACAACCACTTTAACTTCTAGTATATTCACATTGTTTTCAAGTCATGATAAAGAGAGCATCCTTAGACCTCCAAAATACATTGACTACTCTTTGGATATTCTGACTTATTGGAATAAAGTTTTATCTAGACGTCTTAGCAGTGGTGTAGTACTTCAATTTACATTTTTGTTTCTCACAGAAAAATGTCTGTAGAGTCAAAAATAGTTAGCGTAGCAATGTTAATATTGCTGCATTGTAATTACTCTGGTCCATTTAAAGCAGATCAATGAATAAACATTATGATGTCATATTATTTTAGCTAAAGCAACTGTGCATAATTAAGAAAAAACTGTGTTCCTATTTAAAATCGTATTTCTTTATTGACCCTAATTATCCCTAATTAACACCCTCCTCCCCTTCTTCACTTAGGTATTATTTTGTTTGTTACTATTTTTTTATAAGGAATATTTAAACTTTTTTCATGATGTTCCTTTTTTTTTATTTAGTTTTATGCAAAATGAAAAAAATAAAAAAATAAAAAACACCTGCAAAAATTGCTGTTGTTCACAAGAGGTATACAGGTGTGAGAGTGTTACTGGTTAAACTATAAGTCATGTTTTTTATTAGTTTTAAAGATAGTGTGGAAGAACTGTAACCATAGGGCATTGCAGGGGTAGGTGGACTCTAACTGGTTTTGCATCGACTTACAAAGCCTATTTCTGCATGTCAGATGACTATTTGTCTGACTAATGTTTTCCTTTAAAGCTATACATGCCATACATACAGAATAAATGTGGGAATGTTATTTCCATGCTTTTTTATTAATAAATGTTCTCAGCAGGGTAGTTGGTGGTGATTTCCCAAGAGAAGGTGCCTTTGAGGGTTACTCTGCACTGCAAATATGTGTAGCCACCCTTGAATCAGTGCGTAGCCCCGGCCTTGTTCATTTACAGCCTTTTATTCTCATGGGGAAGCCGAACCCTGATTGATGTTGATGAGATCACGCTACATTGGAGGTGTTCACAGTGCTCTGAACATTCTACATTTATTGGCTTCCCAGGAGTCAGAGGTTCCATCACAACCCGTTAAGCACAGAAAAATAATAAAGCATAGACAGATGTCCTAGGAGAGTTTGTCATTTACTTCCCCATTCTCACACTCTACAAATGATGAAAATAACATGCCAACTGTATAACAAAAAAAGAAAGCTTAATTAAAAACAATTGCATACTTGTATTTGTAGGATTTGCTCACTATTGTAAATCACGTGTATTCTATCTCGAATCTGCCATGTTATTTATGTTTATTGTGTAGAAGTTCATTTAAATTATGTTTTATTTTTACCTCTCCTTCTCTAAAACTATAGAAACAGCCTTGAGAGATTAAATAAATAGGTAGAAGAATCAACCCAACTTGTAACATTTTAAACAAAATCAGCTGGACTTAAAGTGGGACCTCAGCAGAAATTAAATCTGAACTCTAAGTAGATATAAAACACAGAAATAAATTCTAGCTGTAAAATCATTAATACACCAGTAAGTGTATTTTCCTCAATTGTCCTTATCTACAGTATGCTGTACCCCCTTGGATTTCCGGTTTGCATTTGAAGGGCAGTGATGATATACTGGAGCGCTTTATGGTGCATTTCATAGGCCCACACAGCTAAACTGTTCCTGGTTGTTTCAAGTTCCAGGTGGATTGACAACTGGCCTGCAAGGCTTAGCATATGCTATGTGTTAAGCACATTCCACCCTACCGGCATCTCTGGATTCACAAACAACTAAAAAATGTTAATGGTTGAGGACTTGAGCTGTAAATGGGCATGCCTGTTAATATAATAGTATTTAAATCCTCTGGGGTTCACCATTGGTATGCCAAGGAGGATGATGTTTGCTGTGTAGGGTGCCAGTAGCTCCCCAATAGGCAGGGATTTCAACATTTCTATTCCTCCCTACATTTATATCACAATCATGGCTGTGGAAGGCTACTGGGTGCTATTATTCCATTTACCCTCAAATATACCCATATTTTGGATCAAAAAAAGAGAGGTGACAGTCTGGGGGTGTCTAATGTGTTTGCTTCAGTGATCATTGTTCTATATTTTAGGCACATGCCCCAAAATATGAATCTTGCAACATTCGACTGAAGGGCTCCTAAGTTAAATTTCTATGCAAACACTGCATAAACAAATCTAACCAGAGCTGCGAAGACGTCACTCCCGCGCATGTGCCTGGGAGCCGCTGGTCACAGCACAGGTACTGAAGAAATGGCACAAGCAGCCTGTTCCTTCAGTGCGCATTAGCTGATGACCTCATCAGCAGAGTATATAGTAGATCTCTCCTGAATGGTGTAAGTTTAGGAGATATTTACAGTACCTACAGGCAAGCCTTATTCTAGTCTTGCCTGTAGGTACAATTAAAGAGGACAAATTTACTTCCTCTTTAACAGCTGGGTGGCTATGACTGTTTCTTATGTAAGTGTGGGCTATGTAAAGCTACTAATATGTACTGCAGTGCATTGGAGGGTGACTGTGTACATGTATTGATTAAATATGAAAAATGTACATACTCATATTTGCTATTATTTCAGCTAAGACCTTTAGTTATGTTCATGTCTATATACACTTCCATTGGTGTGCTTACCAAACCTATTATCACCTGGAGCCTCCGGAGTTCCTTCATGGGATAAATTTGTAACAGATAGATAGTATGACAGACTCACCTGGGACAGAGGCTTTTGGAGGGGACTGAATGCTTGCCTACTGACTATGGGCTCTGGCAATTGAGGGAGCTACAAGCATTTAGGGAGATATTCTGTTATGTAATGCAAAAGGACATTATTAAGGAGGCCATAATGGTCTCTGCCAGCTTGGGACTCAGTGGACAGATGTATGTGAAAGGAATGCTGATTAATAAGATCTGGAAAGCCTGGATCTTTCACCCAATAGTTTATTGTGCTCATTAACACACCTTTGCCTCCTAGCAAACTATTGGGGGATGTGTTTATACTTATATGTATTGTAAGTTGGGTGAAGAGACGGCAAGTCTAACCTGAAAGGCCATATCTCTGAGTCACCAAGTCTGGGTAAATGATTAGATAATTAGCTCATGTTAATTAGGTTTCTGGTTACAGGTGTATTGTTAGAGTAATATGAGCAGGAGGGGGGAACCTCCTCTTCAACTGTTTATAAGACTGTATTCTTGTTCTAATAAACTGTTCTTGTTCAGCAACCAAATGAGTATTGTCTTCTTTGTTGTTGTCAGCAGTTGGAATATCTGATATCTATATTCAGACTGGGAGGAAGTGGTATATGACAAAAGCACTCAAGCGGAGTGTGGAACATTTCGTTACAGGTAGCCAGTGACTAATTTACACCTATATGTGAAAATTTTAAATGTCTGCTTTGTGGCATAGGCTTCATTTTCTAGTAGGGATGGGTGAACGGTTCGGCCCGAGCATAAGTTTGAGCCAAACGTTTGCTGTTTGGACGTTCAGCAAACAGCCAAACAAACAGGTCCTTCGACCGTTTGTTCGGCCCCCCGAACCGACCACAATGAATTGCAGCGCCGAACAGTGCATTGCCTTGATTGGCTGAAGCAGTGAAAGCTTCAGCCAATTAGGGCACATAGCACTGTCAGAGTCATGATTGGACACGGTCATCATGACTATACAATCATGGCTCATTCCCACCCCACAGTATAAAAGTATTCTTTCAATGGCAGCAATTTTCAGCGTGATTTCGGCATAGAGAGAGATAGAACAGGGCTCTGTTTAGTGCTATTAGTTAGTGTGCTATACTGTGCTATTTTGCTTCAATTGTCAGTGTAGAATATTAGTTTAGTGTCAGTCTAGGGATGTTGTGAGTGTAGTGAGGAGGACCATCATTCAGCTTTGCATAGTGTGAAGCTAGAGTAGGGTAAGCTCAGATAGTTTCACTGTACTGTAGTGAGACCGTGTCATTCATTCATACATTAGTGTAGAGGAGGGACA
Source organism: Lithobates pipiens (assembly GCF_037356315.1). Lineage (NCBI taxonomy): Eukaryota > Metazoa > Chordata > Amphibia > Anura > Ranidae > Lithobates > Lithobates pipiens. The sequence continues at coordinate 65,398,042 of NW_027507748.1, forward strand.
GCTCAGATAGTTTCAGTGTAGTGTAGTGAGACCATGTCAGTAATCTTTACATTAGAGTATAGCTAGAGTAGGGGCAGTTCAGATAGTGTCAGTGTAGTGATGGTTGAACACTGTCTATTTGATTGCGTTATTTCCAGTTTAACGTCATTTTACTTCTGTGTTCGTTATTGCAAGTTTAACGCCATATAGTTCTGTGTGCGTTACTGCCAGTTTAAAGAGGAAGTAAACCCTCCCACTCTGATGCTTCTTTTCATTTAGTCCATTATAATAAGTAATTATCAAACTATAGCCACTGTAATCCAGCCCAAATTGCATATTACTTACTGCTTAAAGAAACTATAACAAACTTGTTTCCAGGGGTTAGGCAGCGCCATCTTAAGTATTGTTTTCTGAGTCCACAGTGGAGTGTATTTCTGCCCTTACATTGAGCACTTCCTGTATTGTTAACCAAGCCTCCTTCTCAATCCAACATTTCCATGGCAACCCTGCTTCCCTGTTCATAGCTGACTTATTTTATTTCATAGTATAATATTATGATAAGTCTGCAGTAATACTGTCCCATGTCCTGCTTTACGCTGAATGTGAGGTCACATGGTCACATGGTGTGTAGGAGGAAGCTCTGAGGGATTATGAAGTCTCCTGAGATATCAGTGGTGTGCCGTAGGAAGTCCTGATAACAGACAGATAAGCACATAGAGAGTGTGCCGTAAATCAGGGGAGATCTGGGCATGCTCAGTGACATCATTCTAAAGAACAAAAAGGATTACAACAATACTAAGCAAGTAAGGAGATATCTACAAGCAGTGTTCATTAGGGTTTTTTATGCCGATTTACATGGGACAAAGTTGTGGGGGAGGGTTTACAACCACTTTAACACCATATAGTTCTGTGTGCGTTACTGCCAGTTTAACACCATATAGTTTTGTGTGTGTTACTGCCAGTTTAACGCCATATAGTTCTGTGTGCATTACTGCCAGTTTAACGCAACATAGTTTTGTGTGCGTTACTGCCAGTTTAACGCCATTTACTTCTGTGTGCGTTACTACCAGTTTAAGCAACAAATGTGTCCACAGGCAAAGGTGGACGGGGGGGTTAGTCTTCTTCAGGCAGGGCATCATTTGCTCTGTTTAGTGAGTTTGCCCATGCTATCCAAACACAGCATGCAGACAAGATGGTGGACTGACTTACTAAACCTTCCTCATCCTCCTCATCCTCTGTCACACAAGCAGAGACAAGTGTGCGGTCCCCTGCAGTTGCCAGAGTGGATAAACCTGCCTCCTTGTCCACATCTATTCCTGCCATAGCCCCAATATTAGCCATTGAGGAGTCAGCTGAGTTATTTGACCACAGCATCAGCCACTTGCTTCTTGATGATGCCCAGCCATTACTGGATTCAGATGTTGGTTCTAAGGTTGAGGATGACAGGAAGATGAGCCTAGAGAGAGGGAGTAATTGATGGTTCTTTCTTAAAGCGGAGTTCCACCCTAAAGTGGAACTTCCACTCATCGGAACCCTCCCACCCTCTGGTGTCACAGTTGGCACCTTTCAGGGGGGTGCAGATACCTAAGACAGGTATTTGCACCCACTTCCGGGCATAGACTCCCACGGGAGTCTATGCTTCTTCCTGTCCCGCCGCGCTGTCTGCTGGGACACACATGGGTCCCAGAGACAGAGCGGACCATTCCCATTCCCGACTCGCGCATGCACAGTAGTGAAGTGAAGCTGCAAAGCTTCACTTCCTGATCTCCTCACCGAGAATGGTGGCGGCAGCAGCCGAGAGCTGAGCCATCGATCGGCCTTGGCTGCCGACATCGCTAGACCCTGGGACAGGTGAGTGTCCATTTATTAAAAGTCAGCAGTTGTAGTATTTATAGCTGCTGGCTTTTAATATTTTTTTTTTCCAGTGGACTCCCTCTTTAATGCTGAATTCTGAATACACCACAAATCTATAATTTTGTCTATATTCATGTTGTATTGGGGCTGTGGATCAGGCCTCATATAAAAAATTAAATATGTGAGTCTATATGTGACATTTTCTGTCTGCTTTGTTGCATAGGCCTCATTTGCATAAGATGCTTCATAATTTGTTGGGTTTTCTTATATGAATATACCTCAACAATGACTTGTGTGCATTCTGTAGTATATTTTGTCCCTATGTATTAATTTACATACACTGTATTCATTTACATACAATCATTTTACTTGTGCATGTATTGTTTTGAATATATTTGTGTTGTTTTGTTTGGTCATGAATGTTTACAAGGAATAGATGGCTCAAGGGTAGGGAAGAGCTTCGTGTTCGAGTCGAACATACGTTCGACTCGAACATACGTTCGACTCGAACATCGGCTGTTCGCCCGTTCGGCGAATTTCGAACGTTATGGGCCGTTCGCACCAAATTCGTGTGGCGCTCACGGCCCACAATGCACTGCGATGGCGTGCACGCCCCACACTATATAAGGCCGCCAGCGCGGCAGCCTTGTGTAGTGTGTTGGCGTCTGTAGCAGTTAGTGGGTGTTCTGTGTACCTTCAACACAGTATACACCAATCGTTATCGGCCGATTTTTTGTTCTTGCTCTTCTGTAGTGGTTGTTGTCTGCGTGCCCTGACCGCAGTATACACCGCTATATTCACCTATATAGCTAGCGATATATCTATCTTTTATAATAGAGCTTGCAGTCAGCGGTAGGAGCTTGTGCGTGCTGTCTGCGTGCTCTGAACCCAGTATACACCGCTATATCCACCTATATAGCTAACTATCTTGCTTGTTTTAAATAGAGCTTGCAGTCAGCGGTAGGCGCTTGTGCGTGCTGTCTGTGTGCTCTGAACCCAGTATACACCGCTATATCCACCTATATAGCTATCTTGCTAGTTTGAAATAGAGCTTTCAGTCAGTGTTAGGAGATTGTGTGTGCTGTCTGCATGCTCTGAACGCAGTATACACAGCTATATCCACCTATATAGCTAACTATCTTGCCCGTTTTAAATAGAGCTTTCAGTCAGCTGTAGGAGCTTGTTTGTGCTGGCTGCGTGCTCTGACCTGTGAGAGCTTCCAGAGTGGTGGAGGAGGAGAGGGTGCTGATGGCTTCAGGCCAGGTGGCTGTTTCTCAGCCTGAGGAAACTCGTGGTGCCCTAAAACTCCAGGAGTTCGTTAAGGAGGAGAGGCTGTACTTAGAAAACCAGCTTGACTTGGTTGACTGGTCTCTGAGACAGCCAGGTGAAGACATGGAGAAATCTGCAGAGAGGAAAAGGAAAGCCAAGAGCCTAATAGTAAAGGCTTCTCGCTGTTACTGCGAAAAATGAAAGCTTTGGTCGAGCTGAGGAATAGACGCGACAGATCAGGTATCAGGAAGAGATTAGAATTTAAACCTGCCATAGATGGACTGAAAATCAGTGTAATATGCTTGGTGAGCTTTTATCAAATCTAATTGAAAGTGCCTCAAGCGAAAAGGACTTTCTGTTGAGTATAGAAAAAGTTATGAAAGTGGCGTGCGATGAGGGCTCTCAAGCAGTAAGACGCCGCAAGCAGCGTTTAACCCCAACTACAGCACCAGAAGGAGAGATGGAGGGTCCCTCTATGAAGGACACCCATGGAGAAGCAGAAGTGGAGGAAAAAAGGCCGGTAACCCCAATATTGGTGGAGGCTCCAGCTGTAGCTGCAACCCCGGCCAGGAAAGAGACATCCCCGGTAAATGGGAGTGTGGAGGAGAGTGGTGATGGGAGAAGAAACCCCAAGGCAAAGAATGCTGTTCCTGATGGTACTGCGGAGGGGCCAGGTAAGCCTAAGGGGAGCCAGCCTGTGTGTGTGGCTGTGACCCCAGGTGGCGGTTTGGGTCCCGGTGATGCAGGAGGGAGACAATATCAGAAGGATGGCAAGGAGAAGAAAGACTTTAAGGAAAAATGTGAGAAGGTTCCTGTGGTACAGCTAGCAAGTCTGGTAGAAGATAAAGAAAACCGGACTTACCAAAACAGTCCCCAATGATCCCAGCCTGTGATTGCAAGCAAGGCACGCCGTCAGCTGAGTTGTCGGCTGCCGCTGCTGCAAGCCGGACCCAGGGTAAGGGGAAGGGGGTTAAAACGTGTGGAGGGAGTGAGAAGAGCAAAGACAGCTTGGCCGGCACTGTAGTTGGTGGTGCAGTGAAGGCTATCAGCAAAGCTCCGGGTGACTTGGTAATGGCGGCCGCCGACAATAGAACGCCGTCTTCCCGCGAGAGGGAGGGTGGTACTGGGCGGGGAGCCAATAGGAGTGCAATGAGAGCGGGTGACGCACTTCCGGTAGGCGGATCTGTTCCTGGCGGGGATGGTTCGAGGCCGGGAGTGAAGATCGTGGAAGCTGAGGTTGACCGCGGGAGGCCCCTTCGGTCAGTGACACCTGGGATTTCCGGTATTCCATCTTGTCAGGAGAATGCTGGCGGGACTGATATGGAAATATCTAATGGTCTAGAACCAGGTCAGGTTTCTGCTTGGGGAGATTGTCCCATGGGGAGCTAGGAGATGACAGCCCTGCTATGGATTATATTCGAGGTTTAGAAGGGTCCCAACGGGAGCAGGGACAGGTGCCAGTGGATTCCTGTGGGGCCTATACAGAGGTGGCCTGGCAGGAGAATTGGAACGCCCTCTTCTATAGTTCAGAGGAGGAGGCCCCTCCAATGGAACAGTCTAGTAGGGGGGGGGGGGGGAGAGTAGGTGCCTCCAAGCTGAGAGGGTTGCTGTGTTGCCCCTGGTTGCTCCACCTATCCCAGCAATAGAGGCTCCTCTTCCTGAACCTGTTTTGAGGAGTACACCGGAAGTGAGGCTGCTAACAGCCTTAGGGGAAAGACGTTCCTACGCAAATGTGGCAGGGTCAAATGTTGCGCTGGACCACCTGTACCATCAGTTCGGGGCTGGTACTTTTGCAGGTGCCCCAGGCTGATCAGTCCTCCGGGGCAAATTCATGGTCTAGGGGGACGGGTGGTCCTGAACGCAAACGTAGGAACGTTGTACAGTTAAGGTGGGAGGGGAGTGGCCAATGTCCTACAAGGGGTCAGGTTGTGGACATGATCCTATCATTGGGGATCAAGGTTGGGGAAATTTTTGCAGTAATCCACCCATCGGGTTCCCCTGATTTTGACATAAGCTTCATGAATGTGGTAATCATGGAGCTTTTTATTACTTCATTTGGTCTAATCAGGGGGACGGATCCGTGGAAAGGGTTCCGTATAATTCCTTTGAGTAGACAAGAGGACATCAAGAACATAACAATCTTAGTTAGAAATGAGAGTCTGCCCCCAGAGGACATTGCAACTTTGTTAGGAAGTCATGGCCAATTGCAGTGTCCTCTAAATAAATGCCTGGATGAACGAGAGGTGTGGACTGGGGAATGGAACAATAGGATTAAGTTAAAAAGGGCCGGCAACACGGTTGCACATGTCCCAGGTAGTGCTTTCCTGGGAAGGGATAGGATCCTGGTGTTCTATCCAGGCCAAACCCGTCGTTGTTTTAGATGTGGGTGCCCAACCCACTTGAGTGCAGACTGCACGGTGGTGCGGTGCATCAAGTGCAACAAATTTGGGCACTCAGGGGAGTCTTGTGGCCTGATCTGCTGCAACCTCTGTGGTCAAATGGGGCATCCATTTAGTAGATGCCCCAGGGTGTACAGGGGAGAAGCAGCAGCGGGCAGTAGATCGGGTGGTAATGCTGCTCCACCTCCAGCTGGGCGGAGATCTGGAGGGGAGAGGCAGAGTAATGTGTCTTGGCAGGGGGGGCAGGAGGAACCCTGGACTCAGAAGGAACCTAAGGTGCCCCAGAAAGAGAAGGGGGTTCGGTCTACGAATATAGCCCGGGCTCCTGATAGTATAGTTCAAGCTTCTATAAGTAAGGTTGGGTCCGTGATGCCTTCTGAGTCTCTCCCTTCCGGGGGAGTGGTGCAGGGATCTTGTCCCCCAGTTCCTGGTCCCTCTTCCCTTCCTCGGAGGCAGCGATCTGGTGGTCGCTGAGCTGCCACCTCCTCGTCTGATTCCTCAGCGGGTGAGAGCCAGACCGGGGAGGAGGAGATGGAGGTGTCAGTAAAGGGCGCTCAGAAGCGTCCTAAAGAGTTATCAGATGAGGAAGGTGAGGTAACCTGGGTAATGGTCAAGAAGAAGCATAGTAAAAAGAAGAAGAAAAGGGTCCCACTACCTGAGGTGGAGTCTAGGTCCTCACCAGGGCCTAGCAACAGGGGTGAAGCTCATCTTCTAGATTTTTCCTCAGGGGATGAGTGTGTTGAAGATATGTAAATATAATTGTACAGTTCCACGGATGTTGTGATTCCAAGTGATATGATTATGTTATGAGTGGAATGTAACTGATGTTGTTTTTGTAAAGTTTTGATTTCTTGTATGTTTTGGTAGCAGAAAATCATTAAAAAAATATCCACCTATATAGCTAACTATCTTGCTCGTTTGAAATAGAGCTTTCAGTCAGTGTTAGGAAATTGTGCGTTCTATCTGCGTGCTCTGAACGCAGTATACAACGCTATATCCACCTATATAGCTAACTATCTTGCTCGTTTTAAATAGAGCTTTCAGTCAGTGGTAGGAGCTTGTGCGTGCTGTCTGCGTGCTCTGAACCCAGTATACACCGCTATATCCACCTATATAGCTAACTATCTTGCTCGTTTTTAATAGAGCTTGCAGTCAGCGGTAGGAGCTTGTGCGTGCTGTCTGCGTGCTCTGAACCCAGTATACACCGCTATATCCACCTATATAGCTAACTATCTTGCTCGTTTGAAATAGAGCTTTCAGTCAGTGTTAGGAGATTGTACGTGCTGTCTGCGTGCTCTGAACGCAGTATACACCGCTATATCCACCTATATAGCTAACTATCTTGCTCGTTTTAAATAGAGCTTGCAGTCAGCGGTAGGAGATTGTGCGTGCTGTCTACGTGCTCTGAAAAAGACGGACGGCAAAACAAATTATACAGGGGTGATAACCTTTCCCTATGTTTTCCAAAAAGCTTAAAAATAGTTTTTTTGACTGGAGCTACACTATAAAAATTTACCAGTTGAAAATTACAAACAGATTCAACTTAACACAACAAACCTACACAGTCCCTGTCTTGTTTGCACCGCCTGTATACTGCTGTTCTGAGTATATAGGGCCTGGGGGCCACACGTATTTCCTTTTTTTAATATGGGTATGGGGTTCCCCTTAATATGCTTACAAGACCCAAAGGGGCTGGTAATGGGCAGGGAGGGCTACCCATGCCATTTTTCTCAATGATTTTCAACCATATTGCAGGAACCAGATATAACATTAAAACCGCAAGCAGTTTTAAATGACGTTATTTCCGTTAAATGTCATTTTGTGCAGGGACTGTTCTAAACACGGGAAACACGTGGCACTTTACAGGCATACTACAGACACCCCCCAGGCATGATATTTAAAGGAATATTTCACTTTTTTTTCACTTTAATCGTCATTAAAATCAGTGCTTCCACCCAAATGGACATTTTTAAAACTTTTTTTTGCATTGACCCATGTCCCCTCAGGCAGGAGCCAGGTCCCCAAACCCTTTTTAGGACAGTATCTTGCATATTAGTTGTTAAAATTAGCACTTTTAATTTTGAACGTTCGAGTCCCATATGGGGTTCTAACGTTCGTATGAATTTGAGGTCCGTTCTAAAGTTCTGGTGCGAACCGAACCGGGTGGTGTTCGGCTCATCCCTACTCAAGGGTAAGACCTCTGGTCGCTGGGACTTGACTATGTTATCTTTATGCTGCAGCTCAGACTCTGTATATTTAATTTACAATCTAATAATCTATATATGTGATATTAATGATGGTCATCCTTGGGGCATAAGCCTTGTTGTAGACATTTTGGCAGGATTTGTTGTTTTTTTCTTATATGAATGTACCTCAACACTGGCCTCATGCATATTACGGCATTTGATGACTTTATGTATTTACATACATAGAATAAAATTTGTTATGCATGTGTAATTTTGATTATATTCAGGTCGTATTTGTCCATGAGTATATACATATAAAATATGTGTAGCACTAACCCCCGAAGGAGCTACTGATTAGATTGGGCTTACACTCTTCTTAGAAACCTCACTAACTTGACTCAATCCCCTTGGCACAGCTGTGGTGCAATGTAATACAGTACAATATAAAACAATGCAAAGTGCCTGTATTGTACCCTCAGGATCCACTGGCTTCACCTGGTGGGAAGAAACAGTACGCCACACAACTGGATACTTAACCAGAAAGATCTTTACTGCTAAATATTTACACAGGTGATTACAGGAATTGTGCTGTCATCCCAATGTAGGACGACAGCACAATATATTTCAATATAACACAATACAAAATGTGTATATATATATGCTTTAAATGCTATAAGTGAGGCCTCACTTAAAGTACTTTTATCCGGGGTCTTCTTTTCTTCTCTAGCTAAATTCACTCCTTTGTATTTGTAATTCAAAGTTCATGGAGGATTAAGCTGAAATGCTCCTGGTGTAACTCCAGTAACTTATTTACAAACGCTTGAGGCGTCAAGGTGGATAGGCCTCAAGCCTGCTCGGTGTCAATTGCTCTGCTGTGCCTCCGTGGAACTACAGGTTCCAGTGAGGCCTGTATGTAAGTCTAACTCCATGCAAAAATTAACAAACGGTGGGCCGCAACCCGCTCACCAACCGGATCAGAGTTCCGCGTGATCACTTTGGTCCGGTGACTGTAGCTTGCCTTTCCGTCAGCTGGGCCAGACGCTCTGTATCGCTCCGCTGAATCAATCCAGTTCTCTGATTCTCCACTGAGTGTCTTTGGACCTTCTTAATCTGACTACCATCTTTCAGGCTCTGTCAGGTCACCTCACAAACAAACAGGATGGCGCTCTGCGATGCTGTCGGCCCTGTCTCCGGGAAACCTCTCCACACATCCACACAGGCAGGCAGGCTGCGTGGTCCCAAGAGACCTAAAATGGCTGCTCGGGTCCCTTTTATCCCCTACCCAGCATACACCGCGTAAGAGAGTGTTCATGGGTAGGTCACACGGACTCCTGGGTAACAAGTTCAACCTTCAGAATCCAAACAGTCACTTCCCGTACAAGTCTTTAAGTTGTTCTAAGGTTATAATAAACAGGGGCCTTACCCCTAGTTGGTCACTATTTGGCTCTGGTATGAAACCACAGTAATGTCCATAAACCTTACATTAAAGCATACCTAACCACATCAATAGGCAAGGATGTCAGCGCTGCATATGGCTCAGGGGTTCTAGCTGCTGAGGTTTCATCAAGCAGAGGATCAAATACTTGTCCTCTCGTATTTGGAAACAATCAGATGCACTTGTAGCCCTCTTCTGGGGAGTAGGGATGAGCCGAACACCACCCGGTTTGGTTCACACCAGAATCTTCGAAAGGACTGCGCTAGTTTCAATCACAACAAATGAAGACACTGTCCCTGCCTATCCTTCTCTCTATGAACGTCGCAACACACTACACAAGGCCACTGCGCAGGCGGCCTTATATAGTGTGGGGCGTGTACTATATCCCCTGAGCTATAATTGGCCACAGGCATCCTTCCTGTGGCCAATTATGGCTCTCCTCGCTGCCGGCGCTGTGATTGGCCAAGCTTGCAGGTCACAGTGCATGCTTGGCCAATCATCAGCCAGCAATGTACTGTGATGGTGCAGTGCATTGTGGGCCATGAGCGCCACATGAATATGGTGCGAACAGCCCACAAAGTTCTGGCTTTGCCGAACGGGCGAACAGCCGGCATTCGAGTCGAACACCCAGCTCATCCCTACTGAGGAGGTATGAGAAATGGGCCTCCCAAAATAGGATATTGTACTGAACCTGTAGTTAAATAGATGAACCAGAAGCTTCACTAAGTGAAAGAGGGGATTGATAAATAAAAGTTGGCAGTGCCCCTGCCCAAGACAGGGCCTCTGTGATCAGGGGATTCCCTGATATATATATATACACATACACATATACACGTAATATATATATATAGTTATTATAGAGATACTTTATATATATATATATATATATATATATATATATATATATATATATATATATATATATATATATATATATATATATATATATATATATATACACATGTAGCCATATATGCTACAGTACTAGGCCCTTTACACAAGGTTGTGTGGTCATTATGGTGTTGATTTTTTGTAATGTTTCTGTCCAACACCATAGTGTAAACCTCTTAAATGACTTGCAATGCAAGTGTGGTAAAAGCCTGGGTTACTGTAGGAGGCAGACAGGGCATGTAAATGATTCCTACACTGCCATACATGCTCTTGTGCAGAGTAGGCAGTGTTGCAGCTCATAGATATGGTGTTGTTTGCTGTACAGAATGCCAAGAGCGCCGGTGGGGGACCCAAAAAGAGAAGGATATGGACTGCTCTGTGCAAAACCATTGCACAGAGCAAGTAGGTATGACATGTTTATAATTACATTTTTTTTCTTTACAATCAATTGTTATCACTGTCTACTTAAAAGGCAGAGCTCTTCAATGTTAATGCAAGAGTCTACTGTCTGATTGATCTTACCCTGAGACCTGACTAATTTCCGTTTTTTAGACCTTCATCAGGGACCTTCATCAATATAGTCAAAAATGTGTTTTAGCTCAATTGGAGTGATTCCATATCAAGAGCATAAAGAGACCTATATCATAAACAGGAGTTGGTGCCGACCCAAGATACGTTGTCAGCTTGATACGTTTACACCTCACTATAATACCAAATGTATGGTAGCGGCTAGATTTCAGCTGGCTTCTGTGTGCACCAATGTGTACTAAAGGGGCAGTGAAAGCAGGATCTACCCAAAGCCTCAAATGAAGCTAATATAATGGCAGGTAATCCCCAACAATGTTTGACTTCCTGTGCCCTGTGACAGCGGTATCCTTTGTATGGAACGTCCCCTCAGTGTGTCTATGCCTGCCCTTTTATCATCAGTTATTCTTGTAAACATCCATTTAAAATAATGAAAACCTTCACTCTCACTTTCTTGAAAATTTTTATTATACCAAGTTTTATGTGAAGTGGAGGCAAACATATCTGCCCTGGAATCAAATTCCTTGTTAATGTAATGCAACTCTTTTTCTTGGCTGTCCCAATCGCATATATAAAAATACTTTTGTATATTTGAACAACATACTAAGAGCCACCACTTTTAGAGCTCCACAGAGATTCCAGTTGTACTTGGTGTACTAGATGTGTTTTAATAATAGTTCCATGTTTTCGTATGTTTCTTAGTATACAGTGGTGTGAAAAAGTGTTTGCCCCCTTCCTCATTTCCTGTTCCTTTGCATGTTTGTCACACTTAAGTGTTTCGGAACATCAAACCAATTTAAACAATAGTCAAGGACAACACAAGTAAACACAAAATGCAATTTGTAAATGAAGGTGTTTATTATTAAAGGTGAAAAAAAATCCAAACCATCATGGCCCTGTGTGAAAAAGTGATTGCCCCCCTTGTTAAAACATACTATAACTGTGGTTGTCCACACCTGAGTTCAATTTCTCTAGCCACACCCAGGCCTGATTATTGCCACACCTGTTCACAGTCAAGGCATCACTTAAATAGGAGCTGCTTGACACAGTAAGGTCCACCAGAAGATCCTTAAAAGCTACACATCATGCCGAGACCCAAAGAAATTCAGGAACAATTGAGAAAGAAAGTCATTGAGATCTATCAGTCTGGAAAGGGTTATAAAGCCATTTCCAAAGCTTTGGGAATCCAGCGAACCACAGTGAGAGCCATTATCCACAAATGGCGAAGACATGGAACAGTGGTGAACCTTCCCAGGAGTGGCCGGCCGCCCAAAATTACCCCAAGAGCGCAGCGACGACTCATCCAAGAGGTCACAAAAGACCCCACAACAACGTCCAAGGAACTGCAGGCCTCACTTGCCTCAGTTAAGGTCAGCGTTCATGCCTCCACCATCAGGAAAAGACTGGGCAAAAATGGCCTGCATGGCAGAGTTCCAAGGAGAAAACCACTGCTGAGCAAAAAGAACATCAAAGCTCGTCTCAATTTCTCCACAACACATCTTGATGATCCCCAAGACTTTTGGGACAACATTCTGTGGACCGATGAGACAAAAGTGGAACTCTTTGGAAGGTGTGTGTCCAAGTATATCTGGCGTAGAAGGAACACTGCATTTCATAAAAAGAACATTATACCAACAGTAAAATATGGTGGTGGTAGTGTGATGGTCTGGGGCTGTTTTGCTGCTTCAGGACCTGGAAGACTTGCCGTGATAAAAGGAACTATGAATTCTGCTGTCTACCAAGAGATCCTGAAGGAGAATGTCCGACCATCTGTTCGTGTACTCAAGCTGAAACGAACTTGGGTTCTGCAGCAGGACAATGATCCTAAACACACCAGCAAGTCCACCACCGAATGTCTGAAGAAAAACAAAATGAAGACTTTGGAGTGGCCTAGCCAAAGTCCTGACCTGAATCCTATTGAGATGTTGTGGTATGACCTTAAAAAGGCCGTTCATGCTCGAAAACCCTCTAATGTAACTGAATTAGGACAATTCTGCAAAGATGAGTGGGCCAAAATTCCTCCAGGACGCTGTAAAAGCCTCATTGCACGTTATCGCAAACGCTTGGTTGCAGTTGTTGCTGCTAAGGGTGGCCCAACCAGTTATTAGGTTTAGGGGGCAATCACTTTTTCACACAGGGCCATGATGGTTTGGATTTTTTTCACCTTTAATAATAAACACCTTCATTTACAAATTGCATTTTGTGTTTACTTGTGTTGTCCTTGACTATTGTTTAAATTGGTTTGATGTTCCGAAACACTTAAGTGTGACAAACATGCAAAGGAACAGGAAATGAGGAAGGGGGCAAACACTTTTTCACACCACTGTAGCTAATATCTATTGCAATGTTATAAGAATGTTTATACTGAAATAATAAAACAGTATTGTAATTATGAAAATGAAATTTTATGAAAATGAAAATTTATGAAAATATGCAAATATTTGATTTGGGAGATTTACAACTTTCTAACAATACCATCAAGAAATTCAAGTTTGTTTATCAGTGCTATTTTGAAGACAAGTGATACAAATGATATTGCCTAAAAATATATATTTATCAACTAAAAATACAGTGAAAATTAATATCAGGTATATTTTGTGATAAAACAAATAAATGGGTATACCTCTACATATCAGAGATACAGTAAATGATGTTTCAGATAATATTCACAGTTAAAGCGGGGGTTCCATCCTAAGGCCGGGTTCACACCGCTGCGATGCGGGAACGCCGCGAATCCGCGGCATTTTCCCGCATCGCACACCTCCCGCCGGCAGTTCACACTGCCCTATGCGGACGGCTGGGAGTGTCAATGTTATGTTAATGACACCCCCAGATCCGTCGGCATATCGCAGTGCGATCTGCCGACTCGCACAGGAATCGGATCGCATGGTGTGAACCCCCATGCGATCCGATTCTGTTGCGGACCCAAAAAAGGGTCCCGTGCGAGTTTGCTGCGGGAGCGCTGCGAATTCAGCCATACTATCTGTATGGCTGAACTCGCATTGCTACGGAGATCGGATGTGATTTGCTGTGCGAATCACATCCGGATCTCCCCCCGCAGCAGTGTGAACCCAGCCTAAAGTGGAACTTCCGCTGATCGGAACCCTCCCCCCCTTCGGTGTCACAATTGGCACCTTACAGGGGGGAGGGGGGTGGAGATACCTGTCAAAGTCATTTCCTGCCCTGCCGCGCTGTCTGCTGGGACACACACGGGTCCCAGTGACAGCGCGGAGAATTCCTATTGCGCTGCGCGACTCACGCATGCGCAGTAGGGAACCGGGAAGTGAAGCCGATTCGCTTCACTTCCTGATTCCCTCACCTAGAATGGTGACCTAGAATGGTGACTGTAGCAGCCGAGAGCCGAGCGATCGATCGGCCTCGGCTGCCGGCATCGCTGGAACCTGGGACAGGTGAGTGTCCATTTATTAAAAGTCAGCAGCTGTAGTATTTATAGCTGCTGGCTTTTAATATTTTTTTTTAGGTAGATCACATTTCAATTCTAGAATAACTGGGTATATTTTACACTTGGTAACTCTTAGTGAATAGCCTTCCGTGACTTCACGGACTTATGTAAACAATTATGTTTACCTTTAACATGGTTTTATCTCTTCTCAAAACAAACAGATCTTACACTCTTAAATGTACACAAACAAAAATTGTTATATTGTGCACAGCTTGATAATTTAATCAAGACTTATTGTTAAATTTTGGTGGTATTTGATCACCTCTGCGGTTTTTATTTTTTCCGCTATAAACAAAAATAGAGCGACAATTTTGAAAAAAACGCATAATTTTTTACTTTTTGTTATAATAAATATCCCCCAAAAATATATAAAAAAACATTTTTTTCCCTCAGTTTAGGCCGATACGTATTCTTCTACATATTTTTGGTATAGTTATAGTGTTTACAAAATAGGGATAGTTTTATAGCATTTTTTATTAATAATTTTTTATTTTTTATTTTTTTACTAGTAATGGCGGCGATCAGCGATTTTTATTGTGACTGCGACATTGTGGGGGACCCATCGGACATTTTTGACACATTTTTGGGACCATTGTCATTTATACAGTAATCACTGCTATATAAATGCAGTGATTCCTGTTTAAATGACACTGGCAGTGAAGGGGTTAACCAGTGTGTGGCAGTGTAGGGGTTAAGTGTTCCTAGGCGTGTGTTACTAACTGTGGGGGGGTTGGGCTTTCATTTAGTGAACACTGATCTCTGCTCCAATCACATGGAGCAGAGATCAGCGTCACTAGTTGCTAGGCAGAATGGAGAAATGCTGTTTACACGGCATTTCCTCCATTCAGCCGTCCCGTGAGACGATTGCGGGTATGCCCGCAGCGATCGAGTCCCCGGGTCCCGCGACCGGACTCACGGGGGTCCTGACCAGTGCGGGAGCGCGCCGCCGGCGGCGCGCTCCCGGTGGCAGGGCGGCATTGAAGATTGGACGTACCTGTACGCCAATATGCCTGCCCGTGCCATTCTGTCGATGTACATCGTCGTGCGTTGGTCGGGAACCGGTTAAAGGGATTCATTTTTCTTGAGCTTTTCTTGCGCTAATAATGGCCAACAATAAATTCATATTAATTTAAATTCATAATATAAATTAAAAAGTTGAATGCTATACAATTATATATAAAAATATGTGGAAAAGGAGAGAGAGCCAGGTCGGGCAAAAATTTATCAGCGCACCTCATCCCAATTATATCAAATGAAGAGAAAGAGAGGGGCTAGGCGGGATTATTGCGGTGCTATAGAAGTAGAAAAACTGTATAGTATAAAAATAGAAAAAGACTTTATTAAATATAATAGTAAAAAACAATAATAAAGGTAAATTCTAAATTTTGAAATCACAGATATCAATACCAGTACAGTAATTGAGAGTACAGTGACCACAATCCGTCAATTAATTCAAATCAAAAAATTCTTGGCTGTTCTGATGGAGTCCCGACATGTTTCGCCTACACAAAGGCTTCTTCAGGGGAGCCAGTAATTGACATGAGGTAGTTATAAAACAAGAAAAAAGATTCACTGTAAACAAAATGCAACAAATTTAGTGAATTAGGTCTTGAGAATGAAATGCAGCCCAGACTCTGAATGCGCTCACAAATTTCAAGAAATATTGTTAGGCTTGAAAAGCCAGTTATACATTAAAATGAGTAACTGTGCCTACCTATCTCCAAACAAGAGCCCCGTCCACACGATGCAATAGAGACGCCTTTAAAGCGTGGAGAGAGGACCAGTCCAAAAATCCCCAGATAGTGGCTGCAGGAGATAAATGGAACAGACAAATATCCACTATCATTAGAATTCATGGGGCCAAGAAGGGCTCCCGTAATCGATTTACCAAATTAAAGGAGATACCGGTGTAATTTATGGTTAAACGACAAAGAAAGCCTACCTGAGCAAATTGGTATTTGGTGTGTCTCATGAGAGGAACAAATAGCTGCAAGTAAGCAGGTCCAGAGTAGGATATAATGTCAAGGTGTGGACCTAAATTATAATTAAATTAATAAGGAATTACCCTAGATAAGGCCAGTATATGCATGACAGAAGAAATAAATAAAATATATGGTATATCATATATTTCATATTTCAATTATTCATAAGAAGATGGTTAAGCTATAGTTTTAAGGTGGCATTATGCTCAAATTACTTAAATAGATCGCTAGAAAAAGCTTACCATGGACAAACAAAAGAGAGTAATTGCAGTGTTCCACTGGACTTAGTACAAGCTCACACTATGATTGAGGAGTTTGGCAATGGGCTACAGCAGGCAGGTCAGTCAGCCAACGTGTGTAGAACCAATATATAAATATATATATTTTTTAAAAACTGTCATTTTCAGTTTCATCCAAATGCATCCTGAATTTTTGGTTTCATCACCACAATTTTCATTTCGATGCATCTCTATAAGACATACAAAAAAGTGTACAGGAAACAAAATCTTTGTTGTGCAGTGTACTCCTTTCCAAAATAGTTCTCATCTATAATGATCATATGGGTCTTACCCTTTTTTATACTGCTCCGCCTCTGACCAAAATATTATTTTTAAGACTCTGCTGGTAGTAGGTTTGGCCACATCAGGGGTTTTAGTGGACATCATACTTTAGCTATCTGGGTTTCTAATGCCACGTACACATGATCAGACTATCTGGCGGACTTAGTCTGGCGGACAAACCGCCGGAAAGTCCACCAAATTTCCAAACGAGCGGACCTGCCCACACATGGGACTTTTTTACAGCGGACTAGGTGTTCCGTCGTACTTTTGAAATGAACGGACTTGCCCACACACGGTGGAAAGTCCATTAATTTTGAACGCGGCTCCAGGTAGCCGGGACTAGCGAAGGAAGTCAATGTCGCCGCCTTCACATCGCTGGCCCCGATGAGTCAAAACTACTTTCTAAGTCCGCCAGACTTTTGGGTAAAAAAAGTCCGCCAGAGTCCACACATGGGTGGATTGTCGGGTGGACTCGAGTCCACCGGACTTTTCCGCCGGATAGTTTGATCGTGTGTACGCGGCATAAGGGCTCTTGCACGCATACACCTGAAAATCCACGTTTCTATGAATCCAGGCATTTTTTTTACTGATCTAAATGCAGCTCATTGTTTTCAACCACTTCCCGTCTGTAAGATGTCATATGGCATTCAGGTTGAAGTGATGATATCTGGATGATGCCTTTCCAGGCTCTTCCGTATGATCGGGAAGCTGAATTAATGATCCGGTTGGGCCACCGGATTTCCATAGACATGGCAGTGGACCCTGGAAAGCATGAGATTAAATAAAAATAAAACATTGATCTCTACTTTCCAGGTGAAAAAAATTGGTAGTGTCATGATGTCACTTCCGACACTGCCATTTTTTTTTTACCTGGAAATTAGAGATCGATAAAATATATATATATATATATATCTCATGCTTTCCAGGGTAGAGGAGATATCTGGGATCTTATTGACTCCAGATGTCTCCATAAGGAGGATCTGTCATGCCTTACATTTCTTGTAATAGAAATAAAAGTGATGAAAAAAATAAAAATAAAATTGAGGGACAGTGTAAAAGTAAAATAATAAAATAAAAACAATTACAAAATACAAATTTAAAGCGACCCCATCCCACACAGAAGCGAACGCATACGTAGGTTGCGCCCGCATATGTAAACGGCGTTCGGACCACACATGAGGTATCGCCGCGAATGTTAGAGCCAGAGCAATATTTCTAGAATGAAACCTCCTCTGTATTGTTTAAAACGTAGCTGTAGCGGATGACATTTTGATAAAATGTCACACTCATGTAAATTTAGTTATTGCCTCAGAACAATAGGGGTTCTGAGGGCTAATTGTGTAGGTAGGCCTTAACACCAGTCTGGCCAGGCCGTGTTTGGAAGTTCTGCCTGGTCATGTGGGTGGTGAGGTGCACATGGCAGGCCAGAACCAGGCCTGGTTGGATGTTTGGGTATCAGCCTTCTCGGAGCCAATCAGTTGGAGTGCCGGTGCCCACTGAGGAGTCTGGGAAGGGGTACTTAAGGGGTGTGGGTCACGGGGAGAGGTGTTCGCGAGACCCGTGGGGTCTGGTTCCAGGGCCGGGGAAGCCCCGTGAGGGGTCCCGGTCCTGGGGTGTTCAACATCCCACAACATGTTCCTGCCAGTGGCCCCTGATGGACCTGCCTGGTCTGGGGTAGGGATCCGTCTGTTCCCGAGTCTCGGACACGGCTGATCCGAGGCACAGTAACTGAGGGAGTATTCAAAGTGTCCGGGTGTGCTCTCGGCTTGGAGGGACACCGCAGGTCATGGAAGTGACTCTTCAGAGGAGGGCTGGCAAGTGGCATCCTGGGAAGTGCCTGGTTACTGAGTTGGGAAGAACATTGATGAATTCACACTTTTCCAGTACCATTGAGGAGACGGGAAACGTTCCAGGTATGGAGGAAAAAGGTTCCTGTTCACCCTTAGTTGATTGTTCAAGTTTTGAGTCAACGTGCTGACTGCCATGATCTCTGGCTAGAGATGTGTTCAGTCTTGAAGTACCCAGCTGCGAGTGGCTACTCTCTGAGTGGAAATAGAGACTTTGCTAGACCTGCAGTTCAAGGTGCCTGAGTTCTTCACCCATTGCCCTCTGTTCCCTAAGAGACTGTTATTGAAGTTGTTGCTGCAAAATAAAACCTTTTAAAGAGGACTTCATCTGTGTCAGTGTTCAAGTCGTTGGGTATCAACCCTGGGAACCCCTAGACGTGGAAGAGCAGGCCAAGAGAAGGTAACTGGTAAGCCCAATTATTCAAGGCTGCCCTGCAATGGGTTATGGCCACTACATAGCCTTTGGAGATTTTTAGGTAACGAAGTTTGACGCCATGCCACGAGTATGCAGAATTTTAAAACATGACATGTTAGGTTTAAATTTACTGGGCGTAACATCATCTTACACATTATACAAAAAAATTGGGGTAAATATTGTTTTTACATTTTATTTTTTTCAATAACAATTTTATTTAAAGTTTTATCAGGTACATTTTAAGTGCATTGCATAGTCATCAAAATATAACATTAGCATTCTTTCTTATCTTACACGGCTATATTATTTCCTGATCTCGTAGTTTCTGTCTTTCTGCCGCTGTGTTCTTTCCTGTTTGTATCAGGTTAGTTTGACTATTACACAAAAGTTATCAACCAAACATTTTAACTCGTATAGTAAATAGAAATATGAGTCTCAAGAGGACTCTAGTAAAAGAAGGAGGGGGGGAGGGTAGGTTGTCATCAACCTAGGTCAGGCTCTGCATTGTGTTGTTCCTCCCGCTGGTGCCACAACTCCTAGACCATGTTATGCACGTCCAGGCGGTCCTGGATTCTGGCTGTCATTCTCTCCATCAACTCAACATCTTTAATCATATAGGGCCCCTTTGTGGGGGGGGGGGGGGCTACGTTTCCAGTTCAGCGCCACCAGGCAGCGTGCCGCTGTAAGGACGTGTCTGACTAATTTCTTGTATGGGGCTGGGACTTTCAGCGGCGCGAGGGACAGCAGAAAAAATTTAGGGTTGGCAGGGACCGTCTTCTCAAGAAGACGGGCTAGCAGCTGCTGAACTGTGTTCCAAAAGGGAACAATCTGTGGGCATTCCCAGTAAATGTGGAAGAGTGTTCCTCTAGCCCCAATGCAACGTCAGCAGCGGTCTGAGTTGGCAGGGTAGATGGTGTGCAGTATGTCTGGGATCATGTACCAAAAGTATAGAATTTTGTATGTATTTTCCTTGTATAGCGTGCAGATCAAACTCTTGGACGCCTGGGTCCATATGGCCCTTCACTGATCCACGGGTATCTCCTCGTCCAATGCTTTTTCCCACTTAAGCATATAGGTGTGTTTGCCCATCGTTTCAATGGGCCTTGCATTCAGTATTCTGTATATATCAGAGATCAGACCTCTCTGGGCAGAACCCGCTAGGATAAGGTTTTCAAAAGGGGTTGGAGGGGAGAATTGCAGGTTTGGTGCAAATGTCAAGGCATAGTGGCAGATTTGGAGATACCCGTAGAAAACCTGCCTCGGTAAGTCATATTTGACCTGTAGGTCTTGCGAGCGAATGCAGTTTACGAGTATGGGGGTCCACCAAGCTTCCGTAGTGGAAGAGTTTTGTTGTGGTCCAAGGGGAGGACATTTGATGGGTTAGGCTGTCTGGCATTTTGGGGTTGCAGGCAAATGAAGTCAGGAGCGAGCTGTCCGAGGACAAATTGTGTTGTTGCGTCAGTTTACGCTACAACCAGCTGAGCTGTATCATTGAGTACAGCAATCGTGTGGGGTCTACCTCTGCATTTGCGTTCCACAGTAAATTGTTTGGGTGTATTGGGGCTAGCTCCTTCTGGACTTGGATAGCAGGGTCATAGGAGCTGCTGGTATTTCAGGGACAGTTTCTGGTTTCTGCTGGGCAGTACTCACGGTTACCAGGTCCCTGACCATGCCGCAGGCCACGACAAACTCCTCTGTTCTTATGTTGCTGATGTTCGCAGGGGAGTCACTAGGTTCAGACACTACCCTGCGTTTCAGCAATGATTCCAGGCTTGCTCTGGCCTGGAGTCACTGTGACACAGTCCTGAGTGCAGGTCCACATTATAGTACTGTGTCTCCTGCTGGCTGGATGCAAGCCGGGTGAGCGGTTCGCCACAGTGACCACACCGGACCCAGGCACTGACCACCGCAGTCGGTATCCAGCAGTCTGGACACAGCAGGCACAGCCGCTCCATCCCATCAGTCACCCTGAGGACGAATCTCCTGTGATGCTCCAACTTAACACTGGTGTTGACCAGTATCCGCTCCTGCACATCAGGCAACCAGGTCAGCGCTGAGAGTATGTGACCACCCTCCGTCATCTTGCTCCTCTGCCTTGTGGGGTCTGCTGCTAGCAGGAAATGCTGGGTCCCTCTAGGGCATGGCACCACCCCCTCGCTTCCAAAAAAGCTGGTGTCTGTAAATATGATAGGCAGGCCCCTTCCTGCACACGCTGCTGTAACCCCTTGTTGGATGAACTGACGTTTTCAGGCATGCTGCTACTAGCAGGGCTTGCCCAGGCATGTTGCTCAGCCCTGATTGTGCCCAAACAACCGAAAGCAGATGGCCGCTGGCTTCTCCGGTGGTTACCGGTAGGTAGCAATAATAAAGTTAGTAGCCAATATTTCACTGAAAGAAACATTCTTATCACAGTCCCACCCGTATGCACCCGCAGGCTTACCCCGATCACCCTGTGAAACAGTAGACAGTTCTAGACACACTTTACTGTAACAAGCAGGAATTTGAAGCAAAAGTTCAGAATGTCCAGCATTAGCAGGATGTTGGACATATTAGTAATCTATAGGCTGAGTGATAGCACATAATATAACAGTTCCTGAGTTGCAGGTTAGGCGCAAGTTTCCGCCCCAGCCGTGGTTGGGGCTATTGGGTGAGCAGGCAGCAATAATTGACAATCGGCTCCCACTAGTTGCTATGGGCACTTGATACTATAGTACTGAATACAGGCATCTTAGTCCTTCTCCAAGTTCACCTCAATTAATGAAACAATGAGCAGTTCCCTGTCTCGGTCAACTTCGGTTGCTAAGTGTATTGGCTCGCATCTTATCTGTGGACAGACATCCCAGACAACGCCCCCAAATGTAGCGGTACCCCCATAAGGGCTGCTGAGAATTGTGGTTTGTCTGTCACCCTGCCCTGCATTCACTCTCAGGCACTCCAAGATATAAAGCAGTCAGAGAACTTTTTTTTTGTTTATTTGAGGGGTATAAATTGGATGGGGATGGGAGCTATGGGATGCCCAGCATGAATCAATAGAAACAGCAGTTGTACATACTCATTCAGCTTCCACCTGCACAAACTTCCTTGAAGCTCATGACTTCTCACTCCTCCAGTACATGACTTGCTGCAGACAGTTACCTCTAGTCACCTCCAGCACATCACTTGGTTCCCCAGGAACAGCTAGCATTAATTGTTGGTTAGGCCTGACCTTGACTCAGCCAGGCTTCAGCAAATGTTCTTTGCAGGCTGGGACCGGGGGCCCCAATGGTGTAGCAGAAAAGTCCTTGTGCTAGCTGTCCTAAGTATGGCTACAGATCCTAGTTAGCCCTCTTCAGGCCCTGCCAGCCCTCCTGGCTGCTGCTGTCTCTTTGCACTGCCCCTTCCACCACAGGCCACATATCTGGTTCTGCACCCATCTCAGACTGCAAGCTCCCAGTCCTCCCAGGCATGCCTCCCATCCTCCTGACTGTGTCTCACTCCCCAGCTCTCATGGCTGCGACCAGTTGTCCTCCCTGAAGTCTCTTAGCAGTGCTCTCTCCCGCTGTCCTCTCCTTGCTCTCTCTTGTGCCTCCAGTTCAGGACCGCTTCAGCACTTCAGGCAGATTTTTAAGTGCCCAGCCCAGTGCTTCACTTTTGTCTCAAGTTTTAGGTGAGTAGAGCTATGCTTTATCATGTTCTCTCCTAGAACATTCATGGAAATGGAGTTACTTTTCTTTTTTAATGTACACAGTGTAAGTACCTTATCTAATATCAGCAATCCTCTGTACATCAGAACTCAGGCTGGGAGGGAAAAACAGAACAAGGAGTCAAACAGTTGTGCTGTAGTGCTCATGTCCCCGCAAGAGACTAAAATAGATTTGAGTTTGCAGCCTTTTAGAGTTAGATCTGAACTTTAAATAATAACAGTTTGCCGATCGACAATGGCCAGTTCACCCACAAAACTTCTGACTGCTGCAGCAGGAAATCATTTATTTAGTGGCAGTAACTTTCCACTTCTTGCTTGCCAGGAAGCTGGTGGCTGTCTGTGACCTAGCAATCAAAGATACAATCAAAGATACTCTGCAGACCAACTGTCTGCATGCCAGCAACCAATGCCATCATTGACTGCTAGGATACTGGCAACTGCACAGTCATTGGTTTTAATGGTGCGCCATAACAACCATTGATGCTGAGCAAAAAAACAAAATAAAAATGTAATGTAGTCCTCACCAAAATCCATACCAGATCTTTATCCGAGAATGCAGCCTGGTAAGGAAGGACACCTTTCTAAGGCCTACTATGGCAAAGAGCCTTGTTCCCAGGTTGTTAGAGACAAGGCCGACTTTCCAACATCCTTGGACAATGGTTTATGGGAAAGAGGCGGGGCGGACTTCTCACAATCTGGATGCCCCCTATAAAATAAAGGACCCCCTGGATATTCTCCTCCTATGTGAATGAATAAGCATTACATAGTACTATGGATATTTAAGAACAAACTATTTGCATTGCCCTTTTCCCCAAAAATCTTCAAATTTACCTCTTAAAAGGGCAGAATTTTTTTTACAATATTTAGCTTCTGTAGACTTGAATAAGGTTTGCTGCCATGCTCTGGGTTGCAGATACTGTGAGCCAAAAGCTAAAATGTTGACTGGAGGGGGGTGGCTAAAAACAGTTAGCCTAAGGGCGCAGGAATTATAAGCTTGACCCTGCATGCAGCTGTACAGAAACAGAAAACATGGAGTATAATTGAGACCCTAGAATTTTATGATTTTAGCCTGCAGTTCTGATTTTATCTTGCATTACCTAAAACCGTCATCTGGCAGGACAAGGGTTAAGATGACAATGAGAGTGCTACCTTGCGGCATTCAAGGCAGACCAATTCAGAAGCTGGCTTTATATCTTTCTCTTTCGACCGCTCCAATTGCTCTGATGGCACAAGAAAACATTTTATTTTATTGCAAAAAGCCGCTGCCAAGGATGTTGTTAGGAAGCCATTTGTGAAGCAACATACTGTTTTGCTTTTCCTTATTGAGACCAGGGGTGATAATCACTGTAATTCAGATATACAGCCGATGATGGTGTAAAGTTATGGATGCCTTAAACCACACTGATGAATCAGGCTTTTCATCTTCGCCTAGAAAAAAAAAATAAAAAAAATAAAAAAAATAAAAGAGAGGTAGAATTGTGCTGCATGTTATGGGACTATGTCTGCAGCTACTTAGATTGTGTACCAATCAAGGCATGTGCACAATAATTAATTCCATAGGCTGATGGGGAAACAGGACTATCTCCAATATTATGGAAGGCACAGATGATAATGTCTAATTATTATTATTATTATTATACAGGATTTATGCCAACAGTTTGCGCAACGCTTTACAATATGAGGGCAGACAGTACACTTACAATACAAATCAATACAGGAGGGATCAGAGGGCCCTGCTCGTTAGAGCTTACAATCTAGAAATGATAAGCATCCAGCTAGCCTGTGGGGGCTCATCAGGTGGCACTCTCAAACATTATAATTCTACTTGGTTAAGATATAATGTGAAAAATCTGAAAGATGATCTAAGCCCAATAAACCAGCTATCACGCTGAGCAAGAAACACAGCAGTAATGGTGATACTTACTAATACACCATCAATAACAATTTTGCACATTGATAATGAAGTAATAATTGTATAGCAGACTCTCTACAGATAGTAGCATGCTTCATAATTCTTTGCATTTAGTTGACAGACTGTTATCTGTCCATACAGTTAGATCTATTTGCAAAGTTTCTGTATAATCCTTTAGATGAAAATTGTGCAGTGCACGGTTTAGCTAAGTAATCCATTCAAATGTATACCCAATTCAATAGGCCTTTATTATAATCTCAAGCTGTTATGACCATCACTGAGCCTGTGCACCCGCACGTTGTTACTTAGCGTTGCAGATTATCTCTCTGGAATGCACCCCTTCCCTAATCAGAGAAGCTTAAGTCGGCTGATGGACATTCTGGAAAAGCTCAATTAGCGCAATAGTCTATCTGCTCTCGCCCTGGACTCAGTCTGCTAATTCCCTGGATTATTCCTGTGATTTGTTTGGACTGCGTTTGTACTTAGCTGGACTGCGTTTATCCAGACCTGTCAACTTTGTTCTTGTAAGTCTGTGCTCTGTCTACCGGTCTAAACGCGATATTCCCCATGCTCATGTTCAAAAAAACAGCTATTCAGTAGTGCTGGGTGCTGCAATGACCACAGGCTGGAAACTATGGAGGACCAAAGTGAAGGAATGTCATCACCACACCAAGGATTCCTCGAAAGGGTCCAACGTTTTATTTTCATGGTCACATAATAAACATACAGCAATGCTTCAGAGCCATGCAGGAGCCCCTTTGTCAGGGAAGTGACTCTGAAACTTTGCTGTATGTTTATTATGTGACCACAAATATAAATCTTCGGACCCTTTTGAGGAATCCTTGGTGTGCTGATGAAATTCTGTCTACCTATCTGGAACCCAGACTCTGTTTAGGATTGATTTGTCCACACCTAATCTGGCTTGCTGATTCTGATGACCAGATATACAGTATGTAGCTACACATAGAAAATGGGACCAGACAATGTCTTTAACCACTTCAATACCGGCACTTATACACCTTCCTGCCCATACCAATTTTTAGCTTTCAGCGCTATCACATTTTCAATGACAATTGCGTGGTCATGCTACACTGTACTCAAACAAAATTTGTATAATTTTTTCCCCATGAATAGAGCTTTCTTTTGGTGGTATTTGATCACCACTGGGGTTTTTTTGCGCTACAAACTGAAAAAAGACCAAAAAGTTTGGAAAAAAAAAAAAGTTTTTCTTTGTTTCTGTTGCAAAACTTTGTAAATAAGTACATTTACTTTTTCACTAATGGGCATTGATGAGGCTGCCCTGACGGGCAGTGATGAGGCAGTACTGATTGGAACAGATGAGGGGGCACTGCTGACGGGGTACTTATATGCAGCACTGATGGGCGCTGAAAGGCGGCACTGATGGGCGCTGAAAGGCGGCACTGATAAGCAGCACTGATAGGGGGTAATGATATGCAGCACTGATGGGCACTGATGGCCAATCAAAGTTGGCACTGATGGGCACTGATAGGTAGCACTGGACACTGATAGCGGCACTGATGGGCACTGATAGGTGGCCTTGATAGGCTGCACTGGTGGGCACCTATAGGTGGCACTGATGGGTGGCACTGATAGATGGCACTGTTTGGCAGCACTGATCGGGGCACTGGCAGGCACAGTGCCATCCCTATTGGGCACTGATTGGCATACCTGGTGGTCATGGCTGGGCATCTATGGTGGTCCTGGATGGATATCCCTAGTGGTCCTGAGTGGGCATCCTCTGGAGGGCTGCACTGATAATCATTGAGAGCATACCACCCATATCAGGATAGCAGCCAAACGGCTCTCCTCAACTTGCGCCTGCCAGCGCAAGTGGAGGAAAAGCCGATATATGGCTCTTCCTGTTTACACTGTAATCAGCTCTGACTGATCACGTGGTAAAGAGCCTCCGTCAGAAGCTCTTTACACCTCCTTTTTCCCCCTTCATCATTTTTTATTATCTTGGGTTCTTTCTATTCATTAATTTTATTAAAGAGGAGTTTCCTTAACAAAAAATAAATAAAAGTCAGCAGCTACAAATACTGCAGCTGCTGACTTTTAATAATCGGACACTTACCTGTCCCAGGGTCCAGCGATGTGGGGGAACAAAGCTCCGCTCATCCCCCCCTCCTCTCAGCCACCTCGGTATTGCAACTGTTGGCACCCGGCTGTGCCTTCACAGCCGGGCACCCACTGCGCATGCGCAAGCTGAGCAGCACGCCGTGATTGAACGCTCAGTCATTTGGGACCCGTCACGAGTCCCAGATGACTGACAAGGGAAGGGGTGGAGCTGAGCCCTTCCTGCGCTGAGGGGAGGTGATGTCAGGTGCCCGGGCACTGAAGGAGGCAGACTTTGAGGGACCCCTTAGCAACATGCATTTAGAGGTGAGTTAATTTTTATTTATTTTTTTCAAATTTTTTTTTACATTTTTTTGTTACAAATTTTAAGCATTTTTTTTTTTTTTTTTGGTGTGTGGAACACCACTTTAATATATGCGGTATATAATATTGAGCCAGTGAGTATATTTACTATAAATTATTTTTTCTCTATTTCAATTTGAAGCATGCTTTTGCTATGAGAATAATTCTTATTGTTATAAACAATTTTTACAGTCTACTTAAAGCGGAGTGGACCTTCCACTCATCGGAACCCTCCCCCCCCTCCGGCGCCACAATTGGCACCTTTCAGGGGGGAGGGGGGTGCAGATACCTGTACAGTACAGGTATCTGTACCCACTTTCGGGATAGCTCTCTGCGGAAAGGGGCGTATATTATGCCCCTTTCCGCAAGTGCCCGCCCCTTCCCGCAAGTGCCCCGCTGCCTGCTGGGAAAACACACAGATCCCAGAGGCAGCGGGGACCGTCCTTATTGCGCAGCGCGGCTCGCGCATGCGCAGTAGGGAACCGGGAAATGAAGCCGAAAGGCTCCATTTCCTGATTCCCATACCCAAGATGGCGGCGGCAGCACCCGAGATACGATCTACAGATCGGCTTCGGGTGCCGACATCGCGGGCGCACTGGACAGGTAAGTGTCACTATTTTAAAAGTCAGCAGCTGCAGTATTTGTAGCTGCTGGCTTTTAAAAAAAAAAAAAAAAACGCGGAGTCCCGGTGGACTCCCGCTTTAAGTGGCCATAAGTACCCAATTGTCTGAATACTATATATGGTGATACCTGATGTTTAGTGGGGAGACTATCTTCTATGGACTTCTTTGCAAGGTACTTTTGTATGTGCTGCGGATGTCACTCGGATATGATAATGATCCATTTTAAATATGTGTTGTTATACAAAGTCTTATTTATATGTTTTATTTTAGATAGTGAGACCTGTTTTTTCAACAAGCCCTGAATATGTCCTGACGAAGCTATAACAATGAAACGTGTTGACTCACAGGGGCTCACTGTTATGTATATTATGCATGTTTTTACATGTTATGTATTATGTTTAGAGTGTATTATTTGTTTTTAATTCTTACCATTTTTTTGCTCGGTGTGCACTATGTACTGTCATAAATAAAATATTTTTTTATACTTGCTACTGCCCAATGTGGCTCTAAAGTCCAACCTTGGGTTATTTTTGCCCATTTTCTGTTGTTACCAAAGGACATTGAATTAAATATAACAGCGTACAAACAAGGGGCCCTACAGTTTCCTTTCTCAGTACAGTCGCCACTGCCATAAAACAGTGCAATCTAGATTCTGAGCTCTTGGTACCCGTAGTGTTATGATGTTCCCACCTGACTGTGTATTGCACTCATTAAAGAAATCTAAACACTCAACCCAATCTCACTAACTACTTAGAAGCACTGGAACCTTGACCAGGACCAAAGTCCCCAGATCAAGTTTTTGAAGTTTAGATGCCCAGACCAAGTTTAGCAGTGTCAGTAACTTGACAATAATTTTTAGTTTGACATTAGGCCTGAGAGCAGGGAATAGACACAGTTGCACATTCCTAGCTCTTTGCTGCAAGGAAGATTAAAGAGGTCGTACCAAGGGGCATTTTTCATAAGGAGTTAAAAAGATGTATTTAAGTTATGAAACGTAAGATCAGGAAGCACAAAACCCTGCCTCTGCTCAGTGCAACCCACTGCACTTTGTATCAGATCTGCAAAGATCCCCCTTATGTTATCTTACCCACAATTCTGGAACAGTACCTACCCAGGTGATAAGTATGTGGGTGGGTACAGCATGGTGCATCGGCAATAACGTACACTCAGTGTAAATAAAGTAACTTGCATTTTTTCCACTTCAATACCTGGCACTTAAACACCTTCCTGCCCAGACCAATTTTGAGCTTTCAGCGCTGTCGCACTTCGAATGACAATTGTGTGGTCATGCTACACTGTACCCAAATGAAATTTTCATCATTTTTTTCCCAGAAATAGAGCTTTCTTTTGGTGGTATTTGATGACTTCTATAGTTTTTTATTTTTTGCTAAACAAATAAAAAAAGACAGATTTTTTTTTTTTTTTTAAATATGTTTTTTTTTGTTTCAGTTTCAAAACTTTGTAAATAAGTATGTTTTCTCCTTCACTGATGGGCACTGATGGGGCTGCACTGACGGGCACTGGTAAGGCAGAACTGATGGGCACTGATGAGGTGGCACCAATGAAGTGCCACTGATGAGGTGGCATTGATGGACACTGATATGTGGCACTGATAGGCGGCACTGATGGGCACTCTGTGGCACTGATGGGCGACACAGATGGGCACTGATAGGTGGCACAAATTGGCACTGATAGCTGGCACAGATGGGCATGGATAGGCGGCACAGATGGGCATGGATGGGTAGCATGGATAGGTTGCACGGATGGGCACTGATAGGCGGCACGGATGGGCACTGATAGGCGGCATTGTATTGTATTATACTGTACTGATGGATGCCAATCAGTGCCAAACAATAATGTATGCCAATCAGTGATGCCCATTGTGGGCACTGATTGGCATCCATTGTGGGCACTGATTGGCATCCTTTGTGGGCACTGACTGGCATCCCTGGTGGTCTAGGGTGGCATACCTGGTGCTGGGCATCCCTGGCGGTTTGGCGTCCCTGGTGGTCCAGTGTGGGCATCCTCAGGGGGGCTGCACTGATAATTGATCAGCACAGACCCCCCCCCCCCCCCCTGTCAGAGGAGCAGCTGACCGGCTCTCCTCTACTCGTGTCTGACAGACGCGAGTGAGAAAAAGCCAATCACCGGCTCTTCCTATTTACACTGTGATCAGCCGTGATTGGACACGGCTGATCTGACTCTTTACCGAGATTGTAGTCTGACACCCCGCAACAACGATTGCCATGATGCGCTCCCCTAGGGGTGCGCAGCGGCTCAAAATCCTGATCACGTCATATGACGTCCGGTCAGGATTTTGAAACCATTTTGCCACCATGTTTCTGCTATAGGGCGGGCGGCAAGTGGTTAAGTAAACGAAAAACAGTTCACAACAAGCCGGGTGGAAGGAGGTCCAACCAAAAACACTCATGGATGCCAAGAGCATGTAGAGAAGAGGTTATTGACAGCGTCTGTCTGGAGGGGCATAATGTAGCCTGGCCGGTATGAGCGTAAATGTCCAAGGAGAGTGGTGGAGCCCTAAGCTTTCCCTACTCATCTCAAACCTTTCCCTGCTGCTTATACTGTCCCTGAGAAATGTCTGACTTGTCCCTACACTAATCACACACTGAGTGTGCACCAAACTCAGGAGCCAGGGTCTTAAATAGACTCTGCCACACCTAAAATAGCCACCAGAGTCACATGGGTGGCCAGCATTCAACCAGATCGCTGCCCCAGTGACTCAGGAAACCATAAAGGACCATGTTCCTCTTGACTTCCTCTCCCTCTGCACTGCCTCTGCGGATGTGCGCCACCTGCAGTAGATAAAGCAGACTGCATCTGCCTACAAGTATCACAATATATTAGGAATAGTAGTATTGTCATCCTAGTAATAAAAGGGCAGCAATTTTATTACTTAGCTTTCTGTTTATGAATGAAGTAATCTTATGTTCTGTACAAGTTGTTGACTGCAATACAATTTTTTACAAAAAGCTATACAGATGTGTACTTATTTATCTATCATCACAGACTAACATGCAGGCACCTTTCCCTGTATCTGCGAGTGACCCAATGCCATGAATGTGAATATTACGAATTACTGCTATTTATTTCCCCCGATGAATATCATATCTCACTGGAAAGCATTGTGCAACTATAGAAAAGCTTTATAAGACCACTGAAGGGTTTTTATATCTGCCATCATGGTGAAAATTAGCCGTGAAATATGGATTTATCTTAGGCAATATAACTTAATAGAACAGTAAGCAGATTTCTGCGGTAGAAGGGAGCATATTATCTTTTTTTGTTATTGTTTAGGGGAACATGCAACTAGACTATGCCATTTAACCGCCGTTAAGATGTACCGGTACATCCTAGTGTTTCAGTGGTTATACAACTGCAGTGTTTGTTTTTCAGCGGCGATGATGAATAATTAAAAAGCAATTTGAGCAGCTATAGAACCGTTGGATTGCTTTTACAAGTAGCGGAAGGGGGTCCCCCCTCCCTCCACCTTCCCGGGGCTCTCCTGTGCCCCCCCAGGGAGCCCAGGACTGATACTGGCAGTTTAGCCATCTTACCATAGAGGTGGGGGAGGACCAAAAGTTCCCTTATCTATGGTCTATGAAACTGGATGCAACAAACGTTTTGTCACTTAGGGTTTCAGATTGTTGCTTATAAGCTGTTATCTGAGATTAGTTTGATCAGATGATTTTGAGGCCAGATTTCTCCTTAAAAAACACCTGTCACTGCCCATGCTTTTAGAAGGGATGCTGTTCATCCCTTGTGATAGCAATAAACTTGATAAAAAAAATGAAAAGAGAAAAAGTGTAACAAAAAAAAATTGAAAAAAATAATAATAAAAAAATTAAAGCCCCCCCCCCCCATTCTCACGTGCAAAGGCAAAATGCATATAGCGGTCCCGTATGCATATGTAAACAGTAATTGCACCACGCATGTGACGTTTTTTCGCATGCATGCATTTTTCTATCGCAGTTTGTCGCCAATACACAGACATGCGCAATTTTAACGCGTGACATGTTAGATTTCTATGTACTTGGAATAACATCATCTTTTACATTTTACAATGTCCATTTTTACAGGGTCCCTTTCAAGGGGGATTTCCCTAGCAAAGCACCTTGTCACAATGTTGATGAAGACAACAACCTCTTCACCACAAAGCTGGCCCAGTGGCTGTGAGGTCTGTGGGCAGAGGCTTATTAGAATCTGAAAGTGCCCTTTAAAAAGTAAATGGGACCCAGATGTTTCGTTCCTCTCTGTGTATAAGAAAGGAGAACATAGTGCCCCAGGTTACTACTCATTCACAAAAAAATAATTGTTAAGTAAATTAATTCCCCACACATCTTTGACAAGTCCTTTAAAAAAATTGCTCACAATGTACAGTAAATCCATCGTCAACCAGATTGTCCAGTGTTGTAGATCCGATACAGTGCTCGCCAACCTATTGGAACAAAATACACACTGACCTGTCAACACTTTTTCTTCTGATGAATATATGCTACAAATTAAATTTCCCCATCTGCCAACATGCACGCTGAACGTATAAACAAAGGGTGGGAATATATTTAGTGATGTTTTTGATCAAATATGATCAATAGGGTTGGTAAAATCTAAATGAGCCTCAGGCCATTGCCGAGGTTCCTGCTGAGCTATTGGCAGAAAAGCACTGGGAACTTTTGGTGGGGTAGAGGGAACAAGACAAGCTGACCCTTTCATGGTAGGAGCAGTTTCCTGTGGGCTAAAGGAAGTGGCTCATACACAGTATGGCATAAGATTTCTGTGATTGATGGGCATGATGAAAGGTGGGTGATGTCTTAAAGGACGTGTTTTTTTGTGGCAGACGTTTTCACATATATGCGCTAAAAATGGGGGATTGTAAGGCATGAATTAAAACAATGAAGTACTTTACGAGCTGAACAAGAGGACTTCTCCTCTGTGAGCTAACTCACCTAGATAAATGACCATCCCATTATTAAAAAAATAATTTGCCACTGCAGGTTCCCACACTGATTGAGGTCTGAATGGGGGTTGTCTTTACTTAGAGCCACCAGCTCAAAGTATATTGTTTGTACTGGTCCAGTAGGCAAATGGTACAGTCCTCCCCTGACTTTAGGTCCTAAGTAACACTATCCAAGTACCTCTTCCTGAAGCCTCCAGTGACATGGCACTGTCAATGCAATAGTGCTGATTGGCTCAAAGCTGGTTTCTCGATGGTTATTTTCAGAAACCAGAAATGTAAAGAAACACCCAAATTATTTTGGATAGAGTAGGGTAATGGTTCAAACCCTGTAATTTTTTTTTTTTTTTTTAATGTCTCAGTCCTTTTTTCCCTTACCTTTCTGTTCTGTATAGACAACAGGAATTGGTAGAAAATCTCTCCAAAATTAGGGAAATTCCCTTGCATACAGCTATCACCGGAACAGATATACCCACTGGAAGATTCCCCCATCTTTTCCTGTTCTGGTGATTACTCAAACGTTTGAGTTTCCCTGCAGTCCAGTCCTAGTGGCAATGGTCACTGGGACAAAGAAAGATAGTCAGTCTCCCTAGTGGAACACACACAGACAGCAATAAAGACCTAGGAGAAATTAGACACCTATACTATACTGGCTATATTTTTTTATCAAGTAGCCAAAGGCTACTTGCCTGGCAATGTAGAAATATCACATGTCCTTTGTGTAATATTATTATTATTGTTATTATTATACAGGATTTGTATAGCACCAATAGTTTACGCAGCACTTTACAATATCCCATAATCAAAAGTAATTTGCCATGTCAGGGTCCCACACTGATTGAGTTCGGAAGAGGGGTTGTCTCTAATCAGGACCACCATTTCAATGTTTATTATTTGTATTGGAAATGGCCCCCAAATGGATTGAAAAAAATAGATTCACCCACAGGAGGAGCAGTACCCTTAGCCTCCTCTGGACAGGAGGTACTGCTCCTCCTGACAGAGTGGGACACTCACATTTCTTTTTTTCACTCCAGCAATAAAGTTCTAACTCTTTTGCCACAAAAAAAAATGGAAGCTTCAGATATGCTTTACATTACAGTAAAGAGATATTTCGGAAAATTATACCATTAGTGGTTAAATTAAATGTAAAGGTAAGCTATAGTTTTATCAAACGTAATGCCAACTACCTCACTCATCCATTTCAGCTGACTCATCAAATTATCTGCCCTATCGCAGACCTCAGAAGACTATCTGCCCCATCACAGACCTCAGAACAGTATCTACCCCATCACAGACTACCGTTCATAATGGCGATAGCACAATCGTCACGCTGCAATTTTTTAAATAGTTTAATGCAGCGCATTCACTTCTTCTTTAGAATGCTAGAAGAATTAAGTTGTTTTGTTGCTCATATTCACACAGAGTTCTCACAAACTGATCTCTTTATTATTTCTCGTGATATCATGAATAATATTATTCATTTTTTTTTTTTTTTATCAAGATCTACATTTTTTTTATTATAGTGATCTCCCTAATATTTTTTCTTGTTTTGTGTGTCAAGTTACCGCAACACCATTATTAACTTGTATTTTTTAATCTCAAGGAGGCTGGTTTGTGTTGGTGTCCCTTGTTATTAATTTGACATTGTATTTTTTAAATGTACCTACCTACTCACAAACAAACTGCCCTTTTTGAAGTTAAACACATAGGCAATTATTTGTGAAAAAGAAATAGCCATTTATTCTGGGTCATAGCAAAATAAAGAGGAAGGCCACGCTGGAGAAACTGCTGAAATTGGCAAAGCCTTTGTACCCCGGACACAAATCAACTATTTGCCAGCTAAAATTGGTGGCCTGAGAAGTCCATATAATAGTGAACACAATCCGGTCCAGGACTCCAAGAGATCAGGAACAGCAGCAAATGACATATCTGTCCCCAGGCTGTGGTCATACAACAGCCTGCGTCTTTTGCCAGAGCAGACTGAACCCAGGCCATCACTTTTTTGTCTTCCTTACACACTTCCTTCCAGGCTGTGGCTCTGCTTTTGGAGGTGTGGCAGGAGGAGTAGGATGGTCCAACTCAAACAGGTGGGTTTTGGGTGTGATTTGGCCCAGCTGTGCCCAAACTTCTACTAACACGAGATTAGCAAAGGGTGGCGCACTTGGTATTGAACTTCCTCTTTCTAGTCCCGTTGTATGTGTTGTACATCATCGCATCCCTGACGTTCACAAATTCCGACCGATTTTGTGTGACCGTGTGTATGCAAGACAAGTTTGAGCCAACATCTGTCGGGAAAAAAAACATGGATTTTGTTGTCGGAATGTGCGATTGTGTGTACACGGCATTCGAGTGTAATAGTGAGACTGTCTCTGTCTATGTAGAGGTGGTGGCAGCCCTTCACTACATTTTTATTGGCCAGGCTGAAGACAATACAGTAACCACCTGCTGGGAGGCTGTTTTTTTTGTTTTTGTTTTGCTGAACTTGTCCTTTAAAGTTTTTTGAAAAGTTTTGCTGTTGCTTTATAGAGCGATACTTCAGGAATGTATTTAGAGAGACTTGACAAGCAAAAGCTAGGCCTGCTTTAAGGCTTTTCGAAAAATGGCCTAGTAGGAGTATTCTGTCCATTTTGCAGTCTGAAACCAAGATTGTCTAAAAAACTGATTGGCTTCTTGATCGATGGTACAATTTATGGTCCTATACATTTTTGATAACTTTCCATTCCAGAAGTATAGCATGTAATCAAAAGGTGTTGAGTATTGTGGCACAAGCATAAATCTAAAATACGAACCCACAAGATTTACGGCTAAAATGCAGTGTATTGATTTACTTTCAAGTTTGTAAAGATCAATATATGGAAGAATTACATATTTTAAGAACATGCCATGTCAGCGGCACAGACCTGAATTAACCAGTCCTAGTTTGACACCAGCTACATTTATCAAAAGCAAAAAAATAAAATATTTTTTATTTTTATGGCTATTTTATTGAAAGAGTCATAAAGTAACATGTCTCCGTTTTTAACATGAATGTAAAATGACTTACATTGTTTAAATAGACCCTGTCACCAGCCCATTCCATTCAACAAAAGCTTTCACATAAGATCATATATATATTTAACATATTTTAGGCATGTTATCTGAAAAACCTCCATTGTGTAGACATCCAAAATGCCTGAGACTACTGCTGAGTACTGCCATCTTGCATATGGTGTCAGCTGACCTAGCTGTTACTCAAATGACACTCTCATAGTATTCTCATTCCCTCCTCCAAAGACAACTACATAAAAGGTTATAGAAGGAAGTGAAGGGGGTAAGCTGGAGCTGCATCAGAGCAAAGAGTAATTAACCACTTCAAAGCCGGGCACTTTCACTTTTCACTTCCTGCCCAGCCAAATATTCAGCTATCAGCGCTGTTTCACTTTGAATGAGAATTGTGCGTTCATGCAACGTTGTACCCATTTTTTTATAATTTTTTTGAGATAGAGAGTTTTCTTTCTTTTGGTATTTAATCAACTCTGTTTTTTTTTTTTACTTTTGCTAAACAAGTGGAAAAGCCTGAAAATTAAAAAAAAATTTTTTTTTCTAAGTTTCTGTTATAACATTTTGCAAATAAGTTCACTGATGTACGCTAATGAGGCAGCACTGAAGCGACATTGATGAGGAGGCACTGATGAGGCTGCACTGATAGGCGGCACTGATGGGCATTGATAGGCGGCACTGATAGGTGGCCCTGATGAGCATAGACAGGCGGCACTGATGGGCATTGATAGGCTGCACTGATAGGCTACCTTGATGGGCACTGATTGGCACTGTACTGATTATCAGTGTAAACGATGTGCTGACAGGCTTGCCGGGTTAATCAGCTCTCCTTTCCTACCACAGACACATTGTGGGAGGAAAGGACTGCTGATAAGCAGCAAGTCTGTTCAAATATGACTTGCTGTGATTGGTTACAGTGGATCACATGGAAAAGGGCCGCAATGATTGGCCCTATACCAGATCTGTGGTCAGCTGTGTCCAAAAGACACAATGGTCAAGGAGCACGCCTGATTCGTGACTCAGGAGGCAGAGTTCTGGGAGGACATCTATGGATGCCCTCCAAGAACTGTATGACCACATCTTTCGGCTATAGCATGGGTGGGAAGTGGATAAACATGCAAAGAAAAGGAGACGGCTATGACATGCAAGAGGCAGGGGGCTGTGCTAGGGAATTGACTTTTCTCGAAACAGTCAAACTAGCTAGCAAATTCAGAGGCACATTGCAAGCCAATCAGTTATGGAAAGGTTTATTTAAAAAAAAATTGCATGCAAGCATTTTGATTTTATTTACCTGCAAGTCAGGGACAGGGTCGCTTTAAAGATTAACTCTCAGCAAGTTAAACAGGCACATTTTATTCATATATGTGAGCCGTTTTATCTGCCATACGAGAACCAACTCTGTTTATTCCCTCTTGGTGTTCAGTCAATTCTATCAGACAGCAGACAGACACACCAGGGTTCTGGACCCCTAAACATTTGGATAATGTCCTTGTAATATGTATAATGACAATAGTGATGGGCAAATGGCCACAGGAGTGTACAGATAATCCTAATATATAGTTATATATCCCTAGTGGGTGTCAAAATGACAAAGAGAGGAGTCCAAAATACTGAGTAGGTATAATTACCATCATGAAGATAGAACAAACAGCATCATGAAACATGAAAACAATGTTTCTTATTCAAGATTGTTTAATGGGGAGAATATTCATGAGAGAGTTTTTTTTTAAATGTTTATGTAAGAAGGTTTCAGGATAATGTGCTAGAAAATCAAACTAGTCCCTTAAGTAAGCAATTAAATCATGTTGCTGAACTATACCAAAAGATTATGCACAGTAGTAATTGCATGCTATGAAATGTGCCCATGCAACATCCAATAGTGAATGTGTTAAGCAGTTTTTAAGGCCAGGTGAGGAAACTTTCAATTTTCATTTATTGGAGAGGGTACATACTGTCCTGTACAAGTGAAGATGGGCTTGCTAGTGTCTATTCGGTTTACTGCTTTACAGTTGCTTGCCAATCCCAGAAACAATTTGGCAATGTAATGCATACTGACAGTAGGCCAAAAACTTCAATTTTGGTCTTATCTGTCCAGAGCACCTTCTTAGACATTTTGCTGTGTCCCTCACGTGGCTTCTCGCAAACTGCAAATGGGATTTCTTATGGATTTCTTTAAACAATGGCTTTCTTCTTGCCCCTTTTCCATAAAGGCCAGATTTGTGGAATCCAGGACTAATAGTTGTCCTGTGGACAGATTCTCCCACCTGAGTTGTGGATCTCTGCAGCTCCTCCAGAGCTATCATGGGCCTCCTGGCTGCTTCTCTGATTAATGCTCTCCTTGCCCGGTCTGTCTGTAACGGTCATGTCTTGGTAGGTTTGCAGTTGTGCCATACTCTTTCCATTTTTGGATGAATGATTGAACAGTTCTCTGTAAGATGTTCAAAGCATGGGCAAATTGTATAACCTAACCCTGCTTTAATCTTCTCCACAGTTTTATCCCTGACCTGTCTGGTGTGTTCCTTGGCATTCATGATGCTGAGATTACTGAGATCACTAAGATTCTCTAACAAACCTATGAGGGCTTCACAGAACAGCTGTATTTATACTGAGATTCATTTACACACCGGTGGACTCTATTTACTAATTGGTGACTTCTGAATGCAATTAGTGCATTACTGGATTTGAAACAGTATATTCATTTATTTGTAATTTAATGCTTTACATAGCTATACCTGCAAACGTGGTCAGCTGGAAGTGACCCATCAGGACTTAGAGTATCTCCACTTTTGGTGAGAGAAAAAAAAACATTCCTCTTTGGACGATGTCCAGTGTAAGAATTTTAACAAACTTTGTTTCAGATTCCTACCTTTTTTTATTCTGAAGAATAAGCTGTTTATTTTTTGTGTCCGTGTTGAAAGTAAATCTAATGGGAGTGGTTTTATAATTATTAATCATCTGCTGCACTTGCAGGACTCTGAGAAAAGTGTCAGGATCTGCATCCTATTAGACATTTCTTCCCTTTGGGAGTATCTCACCAAAAATGACATTTTGTTGAAGGGGATGCCCAACATCTGACTTGTATCTTAATGCAGACTTCTGGGAAAATCACCCAACCATTTACACAAGCAGGAAATTACATTTCTGGAGGGGTTTTCTGTATACCATCTGTGTACAGAACACCTATAGGGTACCATATTGCATTTTACAGACAATTACAGAGCTGCAGATTGAAAATGAAAGGTATTTTTTTATATCCAATTACAACATGACTTATATAGCAATTGTATATGCAATTTATTTTATTTTATTTTTTAATTGCAATTTTTTTTTCTCCATGAAAGTGGAGTCATCCTTTAATTTTCTGACTAAAGTTCCACTTTATTAAAATTCCTGTACAGTTTCTGTTTTTGTAAAGAGAGTGAAATTGGATAATATGACTTGAATTACAGAAGGGATGTCCTTGGTGTTTCTGTAACAATCCTGGTTACATTTAAAATATGTGCACAATGATCTGTCTTCTGCCTGGTAATAATGATAAAAATGTATCTATATTCATAGGAATCAATTTACTCCGCTTATTCAGTTTTTGCATTTAATACACCAGTATGGTCACTCCATTATCAGCCTTGATTCAGCTTGATAAAATCTTTAGGATTTGGATAAATCCAACTGCCGTGGGCTTGAAAGAACATTAGAACATTAGTCTCTGCTGTCCGCAAGCCTGTTCTTATCTCATTCTGCATCATTAATCTGCATTATTACCCTTATAATCATCTGTAAGTGTCACTGTAATTTCCGTTACAGGTCCAATCCTCCTGGATGATTTCCGTTCTGCAGGAAGTCAATCTTCTGATCTCGGGGCCGGTAAAGTCCTTCTACAAGTAATTACTGCATGGGCTATCTTCTATTTTTAATCTACAAGTCATTTGCATCTGATGTTTCCATTCTAAAAGCTCTGACAATTCGGACACTCTGTTATTAATGGACTTTTCTGGATTTGGCAAATACTGCCACCTGGGTGTAGCTTTACTTTGTACAGAAACAGGATTTTTTTTTCCCCACTCTTAGAAAACACACTGCTACTGTATATAACTTGTTGGACTGTGTAGCCAGTCGTGGAGCAAGGCTTAGCATGAGATACAGAAGATATTTAACCGATTGTTGGGATAGCTAGAATGAACGAGCACACACTGAATAAAATTAACTCCTTTTTTACTTATCAAGAAAAGTTTAATTTTAAAAGCAAAGGGTACATGTAGCCAAAAATAATATATACATTTAAAGTGGACCTTTCAGTCATTTTACAGATTTGTAGGCAGGTACAAGTATTAATGTAAGGGGTTAAGGTGGGTGGATAAGAATATTTTGTTCCAATCAGAGTCACCAACGGATGCAGAACAGACCCGGGATGGTAAGATCTTGCACACACCCCATTACTTTGTTGGTGCCTAGAGACTGAGACCAGACCTGTAGGTAGTTAGTAGGGTCTCTGTTTGTGTCAGGCCACAAGTGTTGCTACTCTTCATTACAGGGACTCTATAACCTAAAGTGACATATCACAATTGGAGAGCTGATGAACTTTCCACAAACTCAAGGCAGACTGGCATTGTGCTCAGGAGTAATACGCAGACGCATGATACGACACCAGTTAAGGGAGGGAGGGGAATACGGTAGAGCTTTGTAAGTTTCTATACTGTTGTGCTGCACCGCAGGCTAGCCTGCACCACACACCCATACAGTTATTCTTGTGTTGATTTTTTAGGGTATTAACAGGTAAGGTGTGGCGGTTTAGTTGTGCCCGCCAGTAGGCAAATTACTTTGTCTTTCTCCTGCATACTACGTAGGGCGCCGCGCTGGGCAGCACAAGGGTCTCAGCCTTCAGGCTGGGTGTCTGTAAATTTATTGTGTGTTCCCAGAAATGGTGGTTGGGTTCATTACCACGTTTAAGTAATATTCAGTTTTGGCAAGAGCTGGTGGTGGAGTTGTTTTCCTTGTTCATGACTTTGCTCTATCCTGGGGAGCCCACCCCCCGGTACACTTGCTACAGACTCCCACAGGCAGAGACATGATGGGACTTAGTTTTGCAACAGCTGGAGGGCCACCAGTTTGAGACCTCTGCATTAAGGAAGCATAGTTGGATAGTTGTGGATCAGCGGTGTATGCATCAGGATGCCACTATATTCCTCATGCCAGCTCTGTGCTACTCAGTCATATTGCACTGCAGTGCTGCTTGTATTATGTCTGAGCATAAATACACATTAGAAAAGTTGATAAGCCTTCATGGAGCAGCAGTAATGTGTGTAGGCTATGAACACCACTCACCTAAGGAGATCCCCTTCATCCAGAAGGCAAGCTGCCGCATTGGCATTCAAGGGGTAATACATGTGTGCAGAAGTATTGAGTTTACTCACGGCTCTCTGTTAGTCCGTACGTGGTGCAAGTACTATTCCTTCCTGTAGGTGGCACTGTGCCAACTTTACAGGGGAAGGGAAATTTATTAAGAGAAATTGTCCCTCTAGATCAGAGGTTGTCAACCTATGAGCTAAAGGGCTCCTCATATGAAGCCCCTGACATCACCAAATGTTCAATATATGTAATGCTTGAGAGGACTGTCAGAAACTGCAGACCTAATAGAGCGGTGGTTGTCAACTCCTGTTCTCAGGACCCACTAACAGGCCAGAGTTTAAGTATTACCTTGGGGAGATGCAGACTAAAATACTGCAATCACTGAGCAGCAAATTATATCACCGGTGATGTATTTCAGTTAGCTTGCAAACCTGGCCTGTTAGTGGGTCCTGAGGACAGGTGTTGAGAACCACTGTAATAGAGTAAATGAGAGTCAGAGAGTGTGGACATACTACATTGTTGGCTGGGGATATGCCGCAGAAGACAATACAAAACTGGCAACATGTTACATAAGGCTAATAGAGATTAATGATATTATCCCAATCAATGTTACCACTACAGTTTGCTGAGGTCTGAGGGCAGCAAATCATATACCAAATGGCCTGCAGGTTGGGCACCAGAGCCCTAGAGACTCCATTAGTCCTCTTTGGGAAGGTAAGTATCTGATTTGATGCCAAATTTCAAAGACTGTTCAGGCAGCCATCTTAACAAGGGTGACTTAAAAAAAAAAGATTTAATTTGAGTGCACTTGAAGCAAGTGGTAGGTTAGGGAGAGGAACCAGTTGGTTAGGGACATTGCTTAGAACAGGGAAAGATTTCTGGTGAGTGGGGCCAGAGTAAGGGACATTGTTCAGTTCTGAAGAACCTTCCGAAGATGCCTTTAGTGGGCCAGTACAGAGTGACTATACAGAATACTGCCACCCCTCCAACAGAGGCTGTCCTCTGATAACGATACCATAACTCATACTGAAGTGGGCTGTATTGATACTGTCTTGTTCACCAGTCTGCCATAAGGTTCCTTTATTGTAAGTTACAATTTTGAACTGTTACTATAAATCTACTACAGTGTGTGTACCCACCTCCTGAGTGGGTACTTTGACTAATGTCTGGCCTACAAATTCCTTTCATGTTTTAGTAAGTTGTAACTTTTATTATTATGAAGTTGTCCTTGAGCTCAACCTGGGCAATTTCACCCTCTACAGAAGCCTCTCAAATCAGGAATTGAAATCTGTGCTAGTTAGTAAGAGCTCTTTCTGAAAGGCATTATTGTAAAATGCCCTCAGAAAAGTCATCTGCGATGGATTACCTTTTAGATAGTGGTATAGCAGGCATTCATGAGGCACTACTGCTGCCTCCTGATGTCTGTTTTTTTATGTTTTTACTTTCTTTTTAAATTGCTCAACAGCAATTTTAAATTGCGGGTACGTGTTGTAACTTTGAGCCAGGCGTTTGGCTCGCTGTTGCAGTGTGGCACCATTGATCTCAATGTTTGACAGCTGGTGCCGCCTATTAAACTCTGCATAAAATGCCACCAAAGGAAAACAGCTGTATAAGTATTGGTCAATGATAGCTTGACCTTCTGACATATACAGTATGACCCATGGCATGTATGATACAATAGTACTATCTAGCGCTACAAGTCCCATCATGGCTCTGCCTTTGGGAGGCATGCTTGTAATTGTTAGCGGCTTGCAATGTCTCATGGGACTTGAAGTTCCGCAAAAGCTGAAGGGCCACAGGTTGAGCACCCATGTTCTACAGCCGTGGCCAAAAGTTTTGAGAATGATACAAATAACATTTTTTCACAAAGTCTGCTGCCTCAGTTTTTATGTTGGTAATTTGCATATACTCCAGAATGTTACAAAAAAAAGTCCCTCTTTGCCATGAAAATGCTCATAAAAAACATTTCTACTGCATTTGTGAAGAAGGCTTCAGGGCACCCAAGAAAGTCCAGCAAGCTCCTGGACAGTCTCCTACAGTTGATTCAGCTGCGGGATTGGGTCATCACCAGTGCAGAGCTCGCACAGTGCGGTGAACAATAGTGGAAGATGGCCTGGTGGCAAGAAGAGCAGCAAAGAAGCCACTTCTCTCCAGGAAAAACATCACAGACAGACTGATATTCTGCAAAAGGTACAGAGATTGGACTGCTGAGGACTGGGGTTAAGTCATTTTCTCTGATGAATCCCCTTTCTGATTGTTTGGGGCATCTGGAAAAAACCTTGTCCGGAGAAGAAAAGGTGAGTGCTACCATCAGTCCTGTGTCATGCCAATGGTAAAATACCTGAGACCATTCATGTGTGGGGCTGCTTCTCAACCAAGGGTATGGGCTCACTCAAGATTTTGCCTAAGAACACACCTGTGAATAAAGAATGGAACAAAACCATCCTCCAAGAACAACTTCTCCCAACCATCCAAGAAGAGATTGATGAGGAACAATGCCTTTTCGGGCATGATGGAGCACCTTGCCATAAGGCAAAATCGATAACCAAGTGGCTTGGGCAACAAAACATTGACATTTTGAGTCCATGGCCAGGAAACTCCCCAGTCCTTAATCCAGTTGAGAACTTGGGGTCAATCTTCAAGAGGCGAATGAACAAAAAAAACCCCCACAAATTCTGACAAACTCTAAGCATTATGTAAAAATGGGCTGTCATCACTCAGGATGTGGGCCAGAAGTTGATTGACAGAATGCCAAGGCGAATGCAGAGGTCTTGAAAAAGAAGGGTCAACACTGCAAATATTAATGTAATTGTCAATAAAAGCATTTGACACTTATGAAATGTTTGTAATTATACTTCAGTATACCATAGTAACATCTGACAAAAAAAATCTATAAACACTGAGGCAGCAGACTTTGTAAAAATGAATATTTGTGTTATTCTCAAAACTTGTGACCACGGCTGTAGGGGATCGAATTATTAAATGTTTCACATATAGAAAATTAAAGCAGAGTTCTGCCCATTTTTTTTTTCTTTTAA
The DNA here is from genome assembly GCF_037356315.1 of Lithobates pipiens. NCBI lineage: Eukaryota > Metazoa > Chordata > Amphibia > Anura > Ranidae > Lithobates > Lithobates pipiens. Next base: position 65,441,898 of record NW_027507748.1, read on the forward strand.
TTACCCCCCAGGATTATCAGCGCTCCTTCTTCAAATGGCAATTGTTTACAGTGTCCCCTTTTCACTTGTTGTGCAGCAATGATTACCTACTTTGTTCTCCTTCTGTAAAGCACAGCCATACTACTTGTGTGAAGCCCACTGAGTCTCTCTTCCGGGATTAGGTGAATGTTGCCTACCCAGCATGCACCTCCCGATCTCGCGCATGAAAAATGTGAAGCAAGCACGTCCCATTGCATGTCAGCCTGGTTTCCATAGCGATGGCAGCATTGGGGGGGGTGTCAAATCACTCCTGGAATTGACGACACAGCAAATCGAGGAGTCGACCCAGCCGCGGAAGTGTCATACCATGCAGCGGTGAGGTAAGGCGGAAGGAAGTCAACAGGAAAAACAAAGGAAAAGGTCATAAACAAAGAGAAAAAAAAATATCCGAAAACGAGGGGGAGTGAGGCGGTCTATTAAACAATACCAAGTTTAATTTTTGCTTGGAACTCCGCTTTATTGGAAAGGAATTGGTGAGAAAAGGGCCAGTCTTGGACAAAACTGCCTTTCATCCTCTGACCTGATTCACTTTGATGAAGATACAGTATGTGTAGCCTGTAACCGGGTAGATAGAGAGGCATGTATTGTTGTAAATAATAGATAACAATGACTGAATAGTTCTTATTAACTTAAAATATGGTAAGCTTCATGATTTGTTCATTATATAAAAAGCGAATTACCTAATTAAAAAGGTTATCGCTACCTGCTCTAATTTTTCTGGACCATTGCAAGACGTAATGCTTTGAATGAAATACACTGCTAGAAAACTTTAGTAATTTAACCTTTTCAGCTTGATTTACATTGCTACACCAAAACGAATGGTGCATGTGCAGGACTGCAATTAAAATTAAATAGCCCAACTCTGCACAGCGATAGGAGCAATTATAATGTTAAACAGCCACAAGTCCACTCGTTCTGTAATTGAAAAAAATATTTTATTCAGTGCAAGGCAAGGAGGTATTGTTACTGTATAGCTGCCTGCGTTTAGGAAGAAAAGTGGGAACAGTGTATAATTGTTATCTGAATTATTCACACTGTAATAATGATGTGTACGCTCCGTGCCAAAAAATTCTACTTTCTGAACGGAATGTATTTTTTAAAAAGGATTTGTAACCTCCTACAGCAATAGAGGCCAGAAAAGCTAATGTGCTGTACAGGACCAGGGGAGCCATAGAGACTACTCTGCAAGCTGCAGATAGAGGGCTAATGATAGGTACACAGCTGTACTGACTGCATTAAGAGGCTGCTTAGGAAAAGTCTATAGATTAGCTATAAATATTCACAGTGATTTGAATAATGAGCTACACCTTTAGTTATTGTGACTGTGCAATGTGTTTTTTTGCAATGTAATATACACCTGCACTTAAGAAATCTTTCTGGAGGAACTGGTCACTTTTATATTGTTGGTACCATTATATCAACAAGCATACTGTCATCGCCTCATCATAAACCTCAGCCATTCCAACAGTGAGCCTTTACACAGTTAGTCTATTGAGTCCAGACACACATAAAGTCATTCTGAATGGCACTCCAAACACCCTTCCCAATGCACCTTGTGACAATTGGGGGTTGTTTAGCTCATTGGTAGTGCAAAACAGTGAGTTTACTTCCCGACAGAGGTGTCTTTTCAGGGCTTTTCCTGCCAACTTTTATTTAAAAGAAAACAAAAGTTTACAAATTAAAGTCTTCCCACACAGGGGTTCTCACCATCAATATGACAAACAAACAATATTCAGCCTTGTGGCTCTCTTTGCAGCCTTACTGCTTTGGCCTCATGCCTTAGTCCTCCAGACCATCTAACATGCACTCCCAGTGTTCGTGTCAAAAACACTGTACCTTTGTCAGCTTGGTTTCTTATCCTGCATCTACTTGCTGCTCCATCTCTCACAGTCTCAGGCCTTTGTCTATCCTGACCTGGACAGTGTGGTGTGACGTGCACCTCACAGCTCCCCTCACACACTGACCCCTTTGATAGGGTGAGGGCCCTGACCTCTAACTCTTTCTCTAACATAAACCCAACACAGACCTGCACCATTAGTGTGTCTGCCTCGTTCTGCCACAACCTGCATTGCATCGCATCACAACTTACAGTAACGTGCTACTACGTTGCTAAATATAGTGCATGCACCTTTTTTTGTTACAATCTAGTGCATTAGAAAGCTAATTTAAAGCCCAACACCGGGAAACTTTGAAATGATTCCTTGTAGTGGGGATGTGTCCACACTGCAAGAGTTGCTCATTTAGAATTAGGGGATTTGTTAAGGAGGATCCTCCACTCCTGTATGTTACTAGACCAGTCCCTGCAGCATCTTCTTCCCTGCGCTCCAGCAGTCGAAAGTCCAGACAGCATCAAGACAAATGCAGGGTCTTGGGTGGTGCAGGAGCGCACACATGTGTGAACGGGTGCGCGAGCACATGCAAACAACAGGCAGGCTATTTAAGCTGCACTAGGGCCTTGGGTCCTTACTGTTTAGTCTACTGCATTTCCTGAAAACCCATTACCTGTTCCTGTGTTGATTTCCTGTTACAGACTTGATCTGCCTCTGACCCTGAATGCTGCCTGTACTACCCACTGGCTTGTCTTTGGATTTCATCTCTGCCTGCTCCTTCTGCTTATTATCTGCCCTCCTGAATGTCTGACCCTGTTATTCGCATCTGAAACTGCTGACCTATACCATCTCCTGTTCCTGCATTCCAGCCAACACAGCTTGCTCTTCAGTAATGCATGCACTACTCTGCAGTGTCCTGCAATGGATTACAATTTGACATGATGACACATAGGGACAATCAACTGCCGGAGCAGGGAAGAGAGCTACCTGCTGGGGGAGCAGAGGATCTGGTAGGTAAAAGTGCTTCTCTTCAACCCTAGAGGAAGCAACCCCCCCCCCCCCCCCCCCTCCATCTTCAAGAAATACATTTCAAATTTCCTGGCATTGAGCTGCCTTAAAAGACAATTATGGGATTAGTAAAATAATTATCATACATACTGCAGCTGTTCCAAGCTGACTTTAACATACATTTTATTCAATGAGAACACCAAACAAACGTCCAAGAGACCTAAGTAATTTAAAGTGGAACTTCTCCAAAAAGGGGAAATTTCACTTTATGCTCTCCTTCCCAACTCTTCTGTTTTTGCCACTTTTTTTTAGTGGGGGGAGGGGGGTGCAGTGGGTTCCTGGTTTTGAAAGGTACCTGCTTCCACTTCTGGTCAGATCGCCCCCCCCCCCTCGCAACCTTTGGAACACATCACCGATCCCAGAAGGCTGTGGGACCATTCACAAAGTGCAGATCAGCTCTTGCATAACACAGTGGGCAGCCAGCTGTAAAGCCACAAGGAGTCACAGCAGGCTACCTAACAGACTGGCAAAGAACCAGTTTGGAAAAGCACAGCAATGGACCCCTGGACAAGTAAGTGACCTTTTAGTTAAAAGTCAGCCACTACAGTATTTGTAGAGGCTAACTTTTATAAGAACCACTTTAATAATAAAATTGATTAACAGCAGAATAAAGTCAATACATTTTGGGGGACCAAACACACTTTCCCTTCATCAGGGCTACAACACGAATACAAATACAAAGATCATGAATCTAAAAGTAAAAAAATCATAATTAAATGAATACAGTGCCTTGCAAAAGTATCCACCCCCCTTGGTATTTTTCATGTTTTGTTGCCTCACAGCCTGGAATTAACATGGATTGTTTGAGGATATGCATAATTTAATTCATAGAACATGCTCACAACTTTAAATTTTTTTTTTTTATTGTGAAGCAAACAACAAATAGGACAAAATAACAGAAAAAAGTCAATGTGCTTAACTATTCACCCCCCTAAAGTCAATACTTTGTAGAGCCACCTTTTGTGGCTATCACAGCTCCAAGTCACTTTGGATAAGTCTCTATGAGCTTGCCACATTTTACCACTGGGATTTTTGCCCATTCCTCCTTGCAAAACTGCTCCAGCTCCTTCAAGTTGGATGGTTTGCGCTTGTGAAAAGCAATCTTTAAGTCTATTTACAGATTTTCTATTGGATTGAGGTCTGGGCTTTGACTAGGCCATTCCAGCACATTTACATATTACCCCTTAAACCACTCAAGTGTTGCTTAAGCAGTGTGTTTGGGGTCATTGTCCTGCTGGAAGGTGAACCTCCGTCCTAGCCTCAAATCACACACAGAGTGGTACAGGTTTTGCTCAAGAATATCCCTGCATTTAGCACTATCCATCCTTCCCTCAACTCTGACCAGTTTCCCAGTCCCGACATCCCCACAGCAAAATGCTGCCACCACCATGTTTCACTGTGGGGATGGTGTTCTTTGGGTGATGTGATGTGTTGGGTTTGCACCAGAAATAGCGTTTTCTTTGATGGCCAAAAAGATCAATTTTAGTTTTGGTGTGCAGCCGTCTCTTGGCAGGTTTGCTGTTGTGCCATGTTCTTTCCATTTGGTTATGATAGATTTTATGGTGCTCCTAGGGATCATCAAAGATTTGGATATTCTTTTATAACCTAAACCTGACTTGTACTTCTCAACAACATTGCCTCTTACTTGTTTGTAGAGTTCCTTGGTCTTCATGGCAGTGTTTGATTAGTGGTGCCTCTTGCTTGGGTGTTGCAGCCTCTGGGGCCTTTCAAAAAGGTGTATATATGTAATGACAGATCATGTGACACTTAGATTGCACACAGGTGGACATCATTTCACTAATTATCCGACTTAGGAAGGTAATTGGTTGCACCAGAGCTTTTTATGGACTTCATAACAAGGGGGGTGAATACATATGCACATGCCAATTATCAGTTTTTTATATCTGAAAAATAATTTTATGTACAGTGCCTTGCAAAAGTATTCACCACCCTTGGCATTTTTTGTGTTTTGTTTCCTCACAACCTGGAATTAACATGGATTGTTTGAGGATTTACCTCATTTAATTTACAGAACACGCCCACAATTTTGAAGATTTTATTTATTTTTTATTGTGAAGCAAACAACAAATAGGACAAAATAACAGAAAAAAAATCACTTACAGAAAAAGGTGTAAGTGACCTTCGCCCATTAGCTATTAGGCAGAGGATAGGGATCATTAGAGCAAAGGATAGGGGTCAGCAAGGCAGAGAACAGGGGTCAGCAGGGCAGTGTACAGGGGACAGCAGTGCAGAGAACAGGGGTCACTTCTGACAGGACACTCAGCAGAGCCCCTCCTCTCCATATAGCTGGAACCAAATTCCCTTACAGCCACAACCTTGGTGGCTACTGCAGCCAGCTACACACTGTGCAGATTGAGGCTGTGTGTAGTGCAGAGATGGGAGCTCAAAGGGAAGGGCACAGTGTTACTGAATCCTGGAGCGGGGTGGGGGGCAGATCCGGTGTTCTACCGAAACATCCAACTCACCAAAATCTCCAACTACGTCACTTCCGGTGACTCTTAAGCAGCAATAATTGGAGATTTCCACAAGTTGGGGCTGTTTTCACAGAACATTGGCAGCATATACTGGCAGCGTATACACGTATACAAGGTACATGACGGCTGTTTGGACAGAACACCGGATAAGGAGGAAAAAAGTTGTCACTGCCATGCTGTTGGTTAGTAGCAGGCGGACTAACAATGTCCACTCATTATATCCTGTACCTTAGTGTATACGCTGCCGTTGTTCTGTGAAAACAGCCCCAACTTGTGGAAATCTCCAATAACTGATCCCGGAGAGCACTGGAAGTGATGTTGATTTTGGCGGGTTGGAGTTTTTGCGGCAGAACACCGGCTGTGATTCAAATGGACATATGCTTATTTTCTGCATGAGATAAAGGTTTGCTGGCAGAGCTAGCAAACAATAATAAAATATGCAACTAAGGCCGCGTACACACGGGCGGACAGTTCGCCCAACCTTGTCCGCTGAACAGTGTTTGGGCGGACAGTCCGCTCGTGTGTGGGCTTTCAGCGGACAGTTTCAGCGGACAGTTGGACGGACAAAGTCTTTCGGAAATTCCGAAAAACTGTCCGCTGAAACTGTGTTTGAGCGAACAGTCCGCCCGTGTGTGGGCTTGTCCGCTGTACTTTCGAAATGAGCGGACTGTTCCCGCTCGGAAAGTCCGCCCATTTCGAGCGCGTGTACAGGTAGGCGGGGCCCGCGAAGGAGACGTCGCGGGCTCCGCCGCCTGGAATGGGCTTAAAGGGGAACCCCAACGCCGAAAAAAATCGGCGTGGGGGTTCCCCCCAAGTCCACACCAGACCCTTGTCCGAGCACGCTACCCGGCCGGCCAGGAAAGGGGGGCGAGCGAGCGCGCCCCCCCTCCTGAGCCGTACCAGGCCGCGTGCCCTCAACATGGGGGGTGCCTTGGGGAAGGGGGGGCCGCGCGGGCCCCCCACCCCAAAGCACCTTGTCCCCATGTTGATGAGGACAAGGGCCTCTTCCCGACAACCCTGGCCGTTGGTTGTCGGGGTCTGCGGGCGGGGGGCTTATCGGAATCCGGGAGCCCCCTTTAAGAAGGGGGCCCCCGGATACCGGCCCCCCACCCTATGTGAATGAGTATGGGGTACAATGTACCCCTACCCATTCACCTGTGAACTAAAGTACAATAAAAAACACAACACAGAGAAAAAATATTTTATTGCACAGCTCCGGGGGTCTTCCGTCTTCGGGGGTCTTCTCGCCGGACTCCTCCGCTATGTGTGTGTAGCTCTTTTGCTAGCGGAGGAGTCCGGCTTTCTTCCTCCCCGCCGCCGGCCTCTTCTCCCGACTTCGGGGGTCTTGTCCCCCTCTTCGGTTCTTCTGCCGGGCCACCGCGCCTGGTCCGGTGGCCCGGTCTTCTGTCGCCGTCTTCCGTTCTTCTGTCGCCGCCTTCGGTTCTTCTGCCGGGCCACCGCGCCTTCTTGTAGCTCTTTTACAGGCGGTGGTGCGGTCTTCTGTCGCCGCCGCCGCCTTCCGTTCTTGTTCTTCTTCTTGTTCTTCTTCTTCTCCTGGAGATGTTGACTCGACGAGCTCTCCGGCCGGAATGCCAGAGCCGCGCTGTGCGGTCACTTATATAGTGACAATGGGGCGGTGTCACATGGTATATGTCACATGGGTTGGTCACATGGGTTGATGTCACATGGGGACTATGACATCGTAAGGGGGCGGGGTCACCATGTGACCAACCCATGTGACATATACCATGTGACACCGCCCCATTGTCACTATATAAGTGACCGCACAGCGCGGCTCTGGCATTCCGGCCGGAGAGCTCGTCGAGTCAACATCTCCAGGAGAAGAAGAAGAACAAGAAGAAGAACAAGAACGGAAGGCGGCGGCGGCGACAGAAGACCGGGCCACCGCCTGTAAAAGAGCTACAAGAAGGCGCGGTGGCCCGGCAGAAGAACCGAAGGCGGCGACAGAAGAACGGAAGACGGCGACAGAAGACCGGGCCACCGGACCAGGCGCGGTGGCCCGGCAGAAGAACCGAAGAGGGGGACAAGACCCCCGAAGTCGGGAGAAGAGGCCGGCGGCGGGGAGGAAGAAAGCCGGACTCCTCCGCTAGCAAAAGAGCTACACACACATAGCGGAGGAGTCCGGCGAGAAGACCCCCGGAGCTGTGCAATAAAATATTTTTTCTCTGTGTTGTGTTTTTTATTGTACTTTAGTTCACAGGTGAATGGGTAGGGGTACATTGTACCCCATACTCATTCACATAGGGTGGGGGGCCGGTATCCGGGGGCCCCCTTCTTAAAGGGGGCTCCCGGATTCCGATAAGCCCCCCGCCCGCAGACCCCGACAACCAACGGCCAGGGTTGTCGGGAAGAGGCCCTTGTCCTCATCAACATGGGGACAAGGTGCTTTGGGGTGGGGGGGCCGCGCGGCCCCCCCTTCCCCAAGGCACCCCCCATGTTGAGGGCACGCGGCCTGGTACGGCTCAGGAGGGGGGGCGCGCTCGCTCGCCCCCCTTTCCTGGCCGGCCGGGTAGCGTGCTCGGACAAGGGTCTGGTGTGGACTTGGGGGGAACCCCCACGCCGATTTTTTTCGGCGTCGGGGTTCCCCTTTAAGCCCATTCCAGGCGGCGGAGCCCGCGACGTCTCCTTCGCGGGCCCCGCCTACCTGTACACGCGCTCGAAATGGGCGGATTTGCCTCCGCCTTACGTGGGCGAGTCCGTTCATTTCAAAAGTTGAGCGAACTGTTTGCCCAACCTTGTTCGTCAAACAGTCCGCTCGTGTGTGGGCAAGTCCGCTCATGCAAATTTTGAGCGGACTGTTTGATGAAACTGTTTGCCGAACAAGGTTGGGCGAACAGTCCGCCCGTGTGTACGCGGCCTTAAGCACCTGTATTTAGACTCAAATAGAATTTAGACACATACAATGTTTCTTTATGCCTGTATGTATGTACATGTTTACACACTTTTACATACATTTATATATGTTTACACACATAAAACCTTCAGAAATATATGGCCCGAATGCAGCTGTGTCCTTTTTTTTAATGTATGCCACTAAATGCAGCACACATTTTCATTTTTAAATGCAGCTATGTACGGTGCTTTGAAAAAGTAATCATACCCCTTGAAAATTTCTATTTTTTGTCATGTTACAACCAATAACGTAAATGTATTTTAGTGGGATTTTATGTGAAAGACCGACACAAAGTGACACATAATTGTGAAGTGGAAGGAAAGCGGAAGGAAAATGATAAATGGTTTTCCACATTTTTTACAAATAAATATGTGAAAAGTGTAGTGTGCATTTGTATTCAGCCCCATTTATTCTTATACTCATAACCAAAATCTAGTGGAACCAATTGCCTTCAGAAGTCACCTAATTAGTAAATAGAGTCCACCTGTGTATAATTTAATCTCAGTATAAATACAGCTGTTCTATGAAACCCTCAGAGGTTTGTTAGTGAAACTTAGTGAACAAATAGAATCACAAAGGTCAAGGAACACACCAGACAGGTCAGGGATACATTTCTGGAGAAGTTTAAAGCAGGTTTAGGTTCTAAGAAAATATCCTAAGCTTTGAACATCTCACAGAGCACTGTTCAATCCATAATCCGAAAATGGAAAGAGTATGGTACAACTGCAAACCTACCAAGACATGGCCGTCCACCTAAACTGACAGGCGGGGCAAGGAGAGCATAAATCAGAGAAGCAGACAAGAGGCCCATGGTAACTCTGGGGGAGCTGCAGAGATCCAGAGCTCAGGTGGGTGAATCTGTTCACAGGACAACTATTAGTCATGCTCTCCACAAATCTGGCTTTTATGGAAGAGTGGCAAGAAGAAAGCCATTGTTGAAAGAAAGCCATAAGAAGTTCCATTTGCAGTTTGCAAGAAGCCATGTGGGGGGACACCAAACATATGGAAGATGGTTCTCTGGTCAGATGAGACCAAAATTTTACTTTCTGACCTAAAAAAAAAATGGTATGTGTGGCAGACAACTAACACTGCTCATCACCCTGAAAACACAATCCCTACTGTGAAACATGGTGGGAGCAGCATCATGTTGTGCGGATGCTTTTCTTCAGCAGGAACAGGGAAGCTAGTCAGAGTTGATGGGAAGATGGATGGAGCCAAATACAGGGCAATCTTAGAAGAAAACCTGTTAGGCCGCGTACACACGCGGGGACTGTTCGCTCAACTTTGTCCGCTGAACAGTGTTTCGGCGGACAGTCCGCTCGTGTGTGGGCTTTCAGCGGACAGTTTCAGCGGACAGTCTGCTGAACAAAGTTTTTCGGAAATTCCGAAAAACTGTCCGCTGAAACTTTGTTTCAGCGAACAGTCCCCTCGTGTGTAGGCTTGTTCGTCAAACTAAGTTCCGCGCATGCTCAGAAAGGATTTACACGCCGAAGTTTGCATTGCAGTGTATAGGACGTCGTATTTTTCGTCCCGTCGTACGTGCTGTTCACGTCATCGCGCACGGTTTCAGGACTGTTCGCTCGTCGTGTGTGGGCAAGTCCGTCCATGCTAATTTTGAGCGGACTGTCCGCTGAAACTGTTTGACGGACAAAGTTGAGCGAACAGTCCCCGCGTGTGTACGCGGCCTTAGAGTCTGCAAAAGGTTTGAGACTGCGGTGGAGGTTCACCTTCCAGCAGGACAACGACCCTAAACATACAGCCAGAGCTACAATGGAATGGTTTATATCAAAGCATATTACTGTGTTAGAAAGTCAAAGTCCAGACCTAAATCCAATTGAGAATCTGTGGCAAGACTTGAAAATTGCAGTTCACAGATGCTCTCCATCCAATCTGACAGAGCTTGAGCTATTTTGCAAAGAAGAATGGGCAAAAATGTCTCTCTCTAGATGTGCGCAGCTGGTAGAGACATCCGTAAAAAGCTGTAATTGCAGCAAAGGGTGGTTCTACAAAGTATTACTCGGGGGGTGGGGGGGCTGAATACAAATGCACACCACACTTTTCACATATTAAAAATAATAAAAAAAATCTTGAAAACCATTTAGGCTTCATGCACACTGAACGTTAAAATAATGTTACCAAAACGTCTGTAGCTTTGCTGTGAGTCTTTCAACGTTTAATGTTTTTGCAATACCTTTTATTAGCGTTTTTAGCGTTTTTCCGTGTTAACGTTTTTTAGTGTTTTTTTTTTTTTCAATGGATTAAAAACGTTTAAAATCGCTGGTTTTAATCGTTGTTAAACCACTTAACAATTACGTGCCACTTTATGTTGGTCTATCACATAAAATCCTAATAAAAGATATTTACGTTTTTGGTTGTAACATGACAAAATGTGGAAAATTTTAAGGGATATGAATACTTTTTCAAGGCACTGTATATGGGCTCATTGATTGCTATAGAACTGTGTTTAGATGCATTCATAACTATATGTTGTACACATCTAAATGTGCCATTTTAGATGCCTATGAAATTAAGCTCTATACAGTACAGTAGTCGGGACTATATAGCGTGGTGGATAAGGTGCAAGAGTCAATTTAAGTAACAAAGTGCCCCTTTACATTCCTGGTCAGTACAATATTAGGATTTTTTTTTTAGTCCTGTTTCAAAATTCTGTTCAGCTGTGTCAGCAAATGACATCTCACATTTTATTGGTACAGTAGGAAACGGGTCTCATGGAACAGGACACCATAAAAAATAATACATTTATCTTACAGACGGACATTGTAAGGTTTTTTTTATGCATACAAGCGGCCCAGTATTTCCCTTTTTGTTTACGAGCAGGTGGGAGAGAAGCTGAAACTTATAGGATATAAAAAGCTTTTGATGTCTGGGCTATTACATCAGTTTATAGCTCAACATTGAAATATAAGGAAACTTTCCGCTCCTCTTTAGGGTTGCAGTAACCTTAAGTAGAGGAGAATTGCTCTTCCATTACCATAAGCGAATCCTTCCCCACCTTTACTAAAATGCACATCAGTGTACATCTCTGCATTCTGATGACAGATCATCTAATCAGTTTTTTAGATCAGTCTTTTTAGTTGCTTAACTTTTTTGCGTCTACTTTCTGGTTTTCTTGAAGGCATTGATGATGTAACTTAGAAAAAATGATCCGCACTCCGGTTGTTGCTCTTAAAATTTCTTCATTTTATTGAATAGCCACAGTGAACAAATGCAGATTAATCACTTGCCTACAAGGCATGAACACCCCCTTCCTGCCCAAGCCATTTTTCAGCTTCCAGCACTGTTGCACTTTGAATGACAATTGCGTGGCCATACTACACTGTACCCAAACACATTTTTTATCAATTGAAATAAGTAAACAGACACTTTTTTGTACCAGCGTCTGGCCTTACGGGCAACTAGATACAGCGCCAACAACTGGTCATTGAGGTCCAACCCTCCCATATTTTTGTTATATTCGTGGACACAAAGGGGTTTCTCCACAATACTAGTCGCCGTAGGAATTTGGACCGTCGTGTCTGCATGAAGGGAGGTAAGAACGAAAACATTCTTATTATCCCTCCACTTCATAGCGAGCAAATTATTAGACCGCAAGCAGGCTCTCTCCCCAAGGCTAAGAAGGGAATCTACAAGCCCCTGGGGAAAGCCCCGGCGATTAGGTCGCACGGTGCCACATGCTCCAATCTGATGATCAAACAAATGACTAAACAGTGGCATGCTCGTGTAATAATTGTCCACGTACAAGTGGTACCCCTTTACGAATAAGGTTGACACCAAGTTCCACACTATCTTGCAAGCGCTTCCTATGTAGTCAGGGCAGTTTTCCGGCTCTATGTAACTATCTTTTCCCTCATAAACCGTAAAGCTCCATGTATAGCCTGTGGCTCTGTCACAGAACTTATAGAGCTTGACCCCGTATCTGGTACGCTTGTTGGGAATGTACTGTTTCAATGGCAAGCGACCATAAAATTTAATCAGGGACTCGTCAATGCAGACAACTTGATGGGGAATAAACAAGGCTGCAAAACATTGGTTGAAGTGGTTTATGAGGGGCCGAATTTTGTAGAGCCGATCGTATTCAGGGTCTCCACGAGGATGACAAAGTTCATTGTCATTTAAGTGCATGAACCTCAAGATCTGCTCGTATTGTTTCCTGGACATGGAGTTAGAGAACACGGACATGTGGTCAGTCGGATGTGTGGACCAATATGTCCGCAACGTCATGAATTTATGTGTGCCCATGTTGAGGGAAAGGTCCAGAAAGGTCTTAAATTCGGAAACCGTAATTGGTCTCCAATCTCTGGCAAGGGAAGGCAACTGGGGATTAGCGGCGATGTGTTGACCAGCATATAAATTAGTTTGGTCCACAATAGATCTATAGAGATCTTCCGTGAAATACAGCGAATAAAAATCACTGGGGTTGGCCAGTGAATGGGGGAAGTACTGGTGCTGCAGAAGGGGTGGGCACCCAATCAGGATTGGCGAATTCTGCAGGAAGGGCACTATGGGAACGACGGGCCTGCCTTTGTCTTCTTCTTGGTGGCAGGGGGACACTACTTGTGCTTGCCACCTCACCAGCTTGAACTGCACTTATGGGACTCGCCACATCACCACGTGTTACTGCAGTGCTGGATGTATGTTCAGGGTGTACTAGGCCGCTGGTGCTTGCCAGTTCACCAGAAGGATGAGCGGCTCTAGTACTTCTCTGCTCCATACGAGGGACCTGCGGTTCTTGCACCTCAACAACATCAGAAGATTGGAGTCGGGTACACTTGACCTTAGCAGGGACTTCATCGTCAGAGCTATCTGCCATGGAGCCGCTGTCCTCTACCGGATCGTATTCTGAGCCTGAATCTGACAGATAAGTGATTTCCTCTTCACTATCTGTCATGCTCAGAAACGTGTAGGCCTCTTCACTAGTGTACCTTCGCTTTGCCATTTTGGGCTCTAAATTTAGTGGTACAACTAGTGAGGCTCACAGGTAAAAAAGCACCTAGGCTGTCAGCGACTGTATAAAACGCTACCAAAAAACATTGTTAGCGATCACAGGGATCAAGCCTGACTCTGCGAATGCTGCAGTTATGTGTGTTGTGTTTTGTAAGTGACAGTGATCGATCGATACTGCACTTGGGTGGGCTGGGCTGGGTGGAGGGGCAAAACGCAGGTGCTAGCAGGTATCTGGACTGATCCCGCTAACAATGCGTTTTTTTGGAACCCTAAACTGCTGGGGAGGCTAGTATAGATCTGATCAGATTCTATACCACTAAGGGAGGTGTATGCTTTGCGCATGGGTGTTAGCGGTACTGGCACTAACCTAGCGCTGCCTGGGGCGACGCAGACCCTAACTGACCCTAAAACCTAATTGATATCACCCGTCGGGTGATCAGGGGGTTAAACCTTTATTGGGTAATAAATGGCGGGTGACCTGATGCTATAAAAAGCGAACTAACTAACCAGCGTCACCCGTAACACTTATACGGTGATCACTGGTGAAAGGGTTAACTCTAGGGGCAATCAGGGGGTTAAAACCTTTATTAGGTTATATATGGGGGTACCTAACACTATAAAAACCTGGCGGTGAACCTAAAAAATAACTAGCTACCTAGCGGCACCAGTGACACTAATGCAGCGATCAGAAAAACGATTGCTTAGTGACACTGGCAAAAGGGGCTGAAAGGGTTACTGGGGGGGGGCAATCAAGGGGTTAAACTACTCTGGACCTAAAGGGGCCTAAAACTAACTGCCCTGACACTTTTTACAGTCACAACTGACACTAAATGCAGTCATCAGTAAATAAATGATCACTGCAATCAGTGACACTGTGACTGGGGGGGTCGGGGGGTGATCGGGGGGTGACTGGGGTGAATTGTGTGCCTATGTGTACCTACGTGTCAGTGGACTGTTGGTGCACTTACTTGGATGTCTTCTCTCCTCTGTCAAAAAGACCGCCACGAGCAGAGTGACATCACTTCCTCCTGTCTGTGTTTATACTTACACAGGCAGAGGAAGCTTCTCATTCGCCAGGAGCGATCGAGAGGGGATGGAAAGAAACCAACGGCTATCCCCTCATCCTGGATCGCTCCTGATGCGAAACGGACCGATGCAGCCAGCGGGGGGGGGGGGGGGGTCCGGTTGGACCCCCCACCCGCTGGAAGGCAGGCACGTACGGGTACGTGATTGTGCCTGTCCGTGCCATTCTGCCGACGTATAATTGCATGCGGCGCTCCTTAAGTGGTTAAAGACAAAAGTATAAGGTCCCCTTATCAGATTCCTCACCCCATCTGATGGCCTATTGCAAAAAATTTAGGGGGGGGGAGATGTTTTGGTCAGGTGCATAAATGCATAAATAATGTGTGTTAACGTTGGGCAGCCCCTCCTTACTTACACTATTGGCAGCCCACTGCACAAGTTAGAAGTGTCATAATAAAAACAAAAACAAAAAAATACACACTGAACAAATTAAAGCACATTTTTACATTCTGCTATTAATCTGCTATTATTATATCAAGATAATAATAGGAGAAACCAACTTTAAACAGTACCATTTGAAAGTATTTAGGTAGGCCCTTGCACTACAAGCTTTGGTGAATTCATCCATAAATATGACCACAAAAGAGGTAGGTATAGTGTGTATGGGTTGCCAAAGTCAGCAGATAGAGGATTGCTATCAGCTTACTTAGTGTTTAGGGGGAGGGAGGGTTCCAAATCAGTTTGGGCCACCAAAAAAAAAAGCCTCTGTTACTCTGCATGAATTTAAGGAGACACATAACAATTGTACACATTTTAGGGGGTGTTTATGGGAAAGCACTACTATGGAGCTGCCAAAATACATTGCTAAGTGACTAGGCTATAGGTGTATATGGGCCCAGAAGAGCATGCTGGGGAGGTTAGTGAAGGCAAAAATGCATGAAGGACAGAAAAAGAACTTTAAAAGCTTCCAGCATGCATGAGGACAAAGGGGTACAGCATATTACAGCATATTACAATCATGGTTATTAGGGAATGATGAAAGAAATACAATACATTGGCAAACATTAAATACATAGAATGTGACATTAAAGGAGAAAACTTACCTTAATATAGTCCTTCTGCAGGACTTGAATATTGGCAGAACAGGTCTCTGGAATAATGATCCCCAGAGCCTAGGGGGAGATGCCTTTGGAGAACTTGAGGTCCTGCAGGCTTCTCCCAGTCGCCAAGTACCGCAACGTGGCGATGAGCCTCTGCTCCGGAGTGATGGCTTGCCGCATGCAGGTATCTTGCCTGCTGATATAAGGGGATGTCAAAACGGGGTCCGTCATCCTGAGGTAATTCCTGAAATCATCAGGATTATTCTCCCAGATCTCACAAAGCAAAGGCATGTGCGAGAATTGGTCTCACTGGAGCAACCAATTCTTGGTCCACGAACTCCTCCTCGCCCTGTTCATGGACTGGGCTTGTGTCAAAGCTAGAAGTCCAAAACCAAGCCCCTGCACAGCACGAATTCTACGATGAGTACGTACACAAAATATGGCTTCAAAACGGTTGGCTGGTCAGAATGGACTAACAGAAAGCACTGAAAAACAGCAAGGCCTGAAAGAACGAACTGAAAATCAGCAATGAGCAGACAAGAACGCACTGGATATTAAATATGGTACTATAAATAGCACGCACTGACAAACAAATGAGAACTGACTACACGCACTGATAAGCAAACACGAACCCACAAGCACAAACTGAAGAGCAGTAGCACAAGTCTGAAAAGCGTGAATCGTCTCTAACCAAACTTCTACTAACACATGATAAACACGAGATCAGCAGAAGGAGCCCAAAGGGTGCCACACGTGGTGCTGAACCTCCCTTTTATAGTCCTGTTGTACGTGTTGTATGGCACCGCGTTCTTGATGATCGGAAATTCCGACAACTTTGTGCGACCGTGTGTATGCAAGACAAGTTTAAGACAACATCCGTCAGAATAAATCTGATGGATTTTGTTGTCGGAATGTCCGATTGTGTGTATGGGTCATAAGACTGGGATGCCATTAAAGTTCATGTACGTGTAAGGGCAGGTGTCCCAATACTTTTGATAATATAGTGTATCTGTGCAGAATCTGCGTGACTAGGAACCATAAAGGGTATGTATCAGGAAACATTAAAAAAAATTCACCATATTATGTAGCAATAATTTCACCTTTAAAGTTTATGTCAAAAATAAAATATACGGTATATGTGGTATATCTCAACGATACGTGCATGTTTCCCCATTTTTTTATTATGTTAATGACCCTCTAAGTACAGAAAAATCTATCAATGTGCCAGAAATGTTCTCAGCACCTAATTTTTGTTGTGGGTTGACAACACAATATAAGTACTAATCTGTAGTCCAAGATAAGTGGGAGGGCTAATCAGACTCCTGATATAACACAGACATGACATGATCAATCATTTTAATGGTATATCTAACAGTCCAAAAGGAAGCAAACGAGAAGTTTTTGGTTTGGATTTACATACATTTTAATAATTAAGTTGAAGTATATTAATTGATATTTTATTTTACTTTTTTAAAGTTGTTTTAAGGGTTCCTTCTGTTTCTCGGGGGAACCTGGCACTGCGGAAAATGGCTCTTGGAGGGACTGTATCATCCCTGCTACTAATGAACTCTGAAGCAACATGTATTATGTCACTTCTAGGGGTCACAGATGTCATTCCTTAGCCACTGCAGATGAGAGCACAGCTAATCAAGCACAATCTGTGCTTAAATAGTTGCAGTGAAGTCTAGGGGAAACATTGAAGTTTAATAGACCTCTGATGTCTCCATAAGGACCTGCCACCTGCTCATGCTATTACATTGTAGACTTGCTAGCTCTGCCCCCTCCGGCATACATGCAAACTTAAAGAGGGATTCCACAAAAAAAAAAATATTAAAAGCCAGCAGCTATAAATACTACAGCTGCTGACTTTTAATAAATGGACATTCACCTGTCCCGGGTTCCAGCGATGCCGGCAGCCGAGGCCGATCGATCGCTCGGCTCTCGGCTGCTGCAGTCACCATTCTAGGTGAGGGAATCAGGAAGTGAAGCGAATCGGCTTCACTTCCCGGTTCCCTACTGCGCATGCGCGAGCCGCGCCGCACAATAGGAAATCTCCGCGCTGTCACTGAGACCCATGTGTGTCCCAGCAGACAGCGTGGCAGGGCAGGAAATGGCGTAGACTCCCACGGGAGTCTATGCCCGGAAGTGGGTGAAAATACCTGTCTTTGACAGGTATCTCCACCCCCCTCCCCCCTGAAAGGTGTCAATTGTGACACCGGAGGGGGGGAGGGATCCGTTCAGCGGAGGTTCCACTTTAGGGTGGAATCCCGCTTTAAGTGTGTGCATAGGGATTGTGCCACACATGTTAAGTATCTCTGCGAAAGTTGGGGTGAGAACAACAATTCTAGGGCCGTAATTCTTGGTTAAGCCGGGCTGCGTGCTCAGATAAGGGTCTGTTATGGACTTTAGGGGGACCCCCACGCAGTTTTTTTTGCATAGGGGTTCCCCTTTAAATCCATACCAGGTGAAGGGGCCAGCGAGGTGTCAATCTCGCCAATGGAAGCGGCGACATTGACTTCCTTCGCTAGTCCCGTCTACCTGGAGCCATGTTCAAAATGAACAGACTTTTCTCCATGTGTTGGCAAGTCCGTTCATTTCAAAAGTCTAGACTAGCGCGCAGACGGGCGGATTGTCTACCAGACTGCTGAGTCCGGCAGACAATTTTGAGTCAAAACTTCTTTCTAAGTCCGCCGGACTTTTGGAAAGAAAAAGTCCACCTGAGCCCACACACGGGCGGATTGTCCGGCAGACTCTGGTCCACCGGATAGTCCGATCGTGTGTACGCGGCATAAGCCCCACTGTCTGGTCCCCTTCACTCCCATGGCTCTAACTTCATTTCTCTTTAAGATTCTAACAGGTCCCACCCTGCTGGCTGGCTAAGGAGAAAGTATCTGGTGTGAGCAACTCCTTAACCACTTCAGCCCTGAATGGTTTTACCCTCTTCCTGACCAGAGCAATTTTTGCGATTCGGCACTGTGTCGTTTTAACTGACAATTGCACAGATGTGCGACGTTGTACCCAAACAAAATCCTTTTTTTCCCCCACAAATAGAGCTTTCTTTTGGTGGTATTTGATCACCTCTGCGGTTTTTATTTTTTGCGCTATAAACAAAAAGAGTGATAATTTTGAAAAAAAACAATATTTTTTACTTTATGCTATAATAAATATCCCCCAAAAATATATATAAAAAAAACAAATTTCTTCCTCAGTTTAGGCTGATATGTATTCTTCTACATATTTTTGGTAAAAAAAAATTCAATAAGCGTATATTGATTGGTTTGCGCAAAAATTATAGCATCTACAAAATAGGGGATAGTTTTATGGCATGTCTATTATTCATTTTCTTTTTATTTCTAATGGCTAAGGATGAGCCGAACACCACCCCAGTTCGGTTCGCACCAGAACCTGCGAACAGACCTAAATTTCGTATGAACTTTAGAACCCTATTAAAGTCTATGGGACTCGAACGTTCAAAATCTAAAGCGCTAATTAAAAAAATAAAAATAAAAAATAAAGATTCCAGCGGTGGTAATCCACTCTTGCTATCCAGCGACGGATTTTATTTTTAATAAAGGACTTTTTTAAAAGTGTGTTTGTCTTATTTAACTATTTTTTACACTTTCTTTGTGAAATGGTAGGGGTACTTTTGTATCTTGTTAAAGGGGCTTCCAGATTCTGATAAGCCCCCTGCCCGCAGACCCCCACAACCACCGCCCAGGGTTGTGGGGATGAGGCCCTTGTCCCATCAACATGGGGACATGGTGCTTTGGGGGGGGGGCCCAAAGCATCCTCCCAATGTTGAGGGCATGTGGCCTGGTACGGTTCAAGAGGAGGGACGCTCTCTCGTCCCCCCCTCTTTTCCTGCAGCCTGCCAGGTTGTGTGCTCGGATAAAGGGTCTGGTATGGATTTTTAGGGGGACCCCCAGGTCAATTTTTTTTTTTAAGTTGATGCGGGGGTCCCCTTAATATCCATACGAGACACCTCAAGGGCCTGGTAATTGAATTTGGGGGAACCCCACACTTTTTTTTTCTATCAATGACTTTCAATGAGTGTTCTCTGTATTACGGGACCCGACAATTCATTATAGCCGCGAGTGATTTAAATGACTTTTTTGCCTGCAGAAATTACACTTTGTGCAGGGACAGTTCTAAGCACGAGAAACATGCGCCCCTTCACAGGCATACTATAGACACCCCCCAGGTATGAAATTTAAAGGAAAAATACAATTTTATTGTTTCACTTTAATCATTATTAAAATCACTGCTCCTGAAAAAACTGCCGTTTTTAAAACTTTTTTTTGCATTGATCCATGTCCCCTGGGGCAGGACCCGGGTCCCCAAACACTTTTTAGGACAGTAACTTGCATATTAGCCTTTAAAATTAGAACTTTAGATTTCTCCCATAGACTTGTACAGGGTTTTCCATGGCTTTTCGAATTTGCTGCGAACACCCCAAATTGTTCACTGTTCGCTGAACAGGTGAACAGGCAATGTTCAAGTCGAACATGAGTTTGACTCGAACTCAAAGCTCATCCCTACTAATGGCGGTGACTTGCGACTTTTATCGTTACTGTGACATTACGGCGGACACATCGGACACCTTTGACACTATTTTGGGACCATTGTCATTTATACAGTAATCAGTGCTATAAAAATGCACTGATTACTGTGTAAATTACACTGGCAGGGAAGGGGTTAAACACTAGGGGGTGATCAAGGGGTTAATTGTGTCCTAGGGAGTGATTCTAACTGTTGGGGGGGGGGGTGCTACCTAGGACATGACAGGGTGAAAGTAGATCTCTGTCATGACACAAGGTAGAACGGGGAA
Organism: Lithobates pipiens; assembly: GCF_037356315.1. NCBI lineage: Eukaryota > Metazoa > Chordata > Amphibia > Anura > Ranidae > Lithobates > Lithobates pipiens. Next base: position 65,462,159 of record NW_027507748.1, read on the forward strand.
ATGCCTTGTTTACATAGGCATCTCCCTGTTCTACTTCTCCATACTGGACCTGTGGGCATGCCCGAAAGGCGGCAAATTTAAAGGGGCGTACCCGTAAGCCCATTTGCTTGCCTGTGCCATTCTGCCGACATATACAGTGCCTTGCGAAAGTATTCGGCCCCCTTGAACTTTTCAACCTTTTGACACATTTCAGGCTTCAAACATAAAGATATAAAATTTAAATTTTTTGTGAAGAATCACCAACAAGTGGGACACAATTGTGAAGTGGAACGAAATCTATTGGATAATTTAAACTTTTTTAGCAAATAAAAAACTGAAAAGTGGTGCGTGCAAAATTATTCGGCCCCTTTACTTTCAGTGCAGCAAACTCACTCCAGAAGTTCAGCGAGGATCTCTGAATGATCCAATGTTGTCCTAAATGACTGATGCTGATAAATAGAATCCACCTGTGTGTAATCAAGTCTCTGTATAAATGCACCTGCTCTGTGATAGTCTCAGGGTTCTGTTGAAAGCGCAGAGAGCATCATGAAGACCAAGGAACACACCAGGCAGGTCCGTAATACTGTTGTGGAGAAGTTTAAAGCCGGATTTGGATACAAAAAGATTTCCCAAGCTTTAAACATCCCAAGGAGCACTGTGCAAGCGATCATTTTGAAATGGAAGGAGTATCAGACCACTGCAAATCTACCAAGACCTGGCCGTCCCTCTAAACTTTCAGCTCAGACAAGGAGAAGACTGATCAGAGATGCAGCCAAGAGGCCCATGATCACTCTGGATGAACTGCAGAGAACTACAGCTGAGGTGGGAGAGTCTGTCCATAGGACAACAATCAGTCGTACACTGCACAAATCTGGCCTTTATGGAAGAGTGGAAAGAAGAAAGCCATTTCTCAAAGATATCCATAAAAAGTCTCGTCTAAAGTTTGCCACAAGCCACCTGGGAGACACACCAAACATGTGGAAGAAGGTGCTCTGGTCAGATGAAACCAAAATCGAACTTTTTGCCCACAATGCAAAACGATATGTTTGGCATAAAAGCAACACAGCTCATCACCCTCAACACACCATCCCCACTGTCAAACATGGTGGTGGCAGCATCAGGGACAGGGAAGATGGTTAAAATTTAGGGGAAGATGGATGCAGCCAAATACAGAACCATTCTGGATGAAAACCTGTTGGAGTCTGCAAAAGACCTGAAACTGGGACGGAGATTTATCTTCCAAAAAGACAATGATCCCAAACATACAGAAAAATCTACAAAGGAATGGTTCAAAAATAAATGTATCCAGGTGTTAGAATGGACAAGTCAAAGTCCAGACCTGAATCCAATCGAGAATCTGTGGAAAGAGCTGAAAACTGCTGTTCACAAACGCTCTCCATCCAACCTCACTGAGCTCGAGCTGTTTTGCAAGGAAGAATGGGCAAGAATTTCAGTCTCTCCATGTGCAAAACTGATAGAGACATACCCCAAGTGACTTGCAGCTGTAATCGCAGCAAAAGGTGGCTCTACAAAGTATTAACGCAAGGGGGCCGAATAATTTTGCACGCCCCACTTTTCATTTTTTTATTAGTTTCACTTCACAATTGTGTCCCACTTGTTGGTGATTCTTCACAAAAAATAAAAATTTTATATCTTTATGTTTGAAGCCTGAAATGTGGCAAAAGGTTGAAAAGTTCAAGGGGGCCGAATACTTTCGCAAGGCACTGTATGTATGTGCGGCGGTCGGCAAGCAGTTATTAAACAAATTAGACAAAATCAACCCTAGTCAATGTTTTATTGTTTTTCTTTACAAGATCAACTAACTACTGATAAATGAACTTTATTGAAGGGGAAAGGGGGATTTAGGGAGCCTTAATATAATCCATGCAGGTGGTTAAGCAGGCATTCTACAGCATGCTGGGTGATGTAATAAACACAATGATTCCAACGCTAAATATATGGGTTTTTTTTGTTTTTTTACCTGTAAATAATGAGCTCTCAGTGTGAGATACATTAATAAGAGAATCTGCAGACAGTAAGAGGTAGGTGGATGCTTAGTAATTACGCTGGAGCTTAAAGGCTAATGAATCACTTTTACAATTCCCTGTTGTAAAATAATAAGCATGAAATCACTATGACAATGTCGAAAATAAAAGAAACACATGTAATTTATTCCTATTGATAAACGGGCAAGCATGACAATGGCCCATTTGTCTAAAAGCAAAGTGAAAATGTTCACTCCAGGATAAACAAATTCAAACTGTGTTTTTGAGAGCAGGATTAAACTTGGAGTGTACTTGTATGTATAGCCAAAACTTGTTACTTTAGTTTTGTATAGAATACAGAATGGTTCAAACCCAGGTTTTTATTGTTATGACTTTTAAATGGTGACTATGCTGTTCCCTTCCCTTCCCAGCAATATACCATACAGTGCAAATTACTGGAAAATGTGCAAAATACAAAAAAGCATAAATAGTCCAATTCATAAACAATCAAAAAACAATGTGCATAATACCATGCAAAAAATTTCACCGAATTCATTCAACTGTCCAGTGCTGTAATTTCATATATTAAAGTGTTCTGTGCAGTCAGATTCATATAGTCAATAAAATATCCAGTTCATATCAATGAGTAAAGTGTCCAATACAGTTATGCCCCGTACACACGATCGGATTTTCCGATGGGAAATGTTGGATGTGAGCTTGTTTCTGGAAAGTCTGACCGTGTGTATGCTCCATTGATCATTTGTTCTCGGACTTTAAGCCAACAAATGTTGGCTAGCAGGTTCTCAAATTTTCCACCAACAAATGTTTGTTGACTTTCCGATCGTTTGTACACAAGTCCGTTGGACAAAAGTCCACGCATGCACAGAATCAAGTATGAGCCAGAAGCGATCGGTCTTGTAAAACTAGCGTCCGTATTGGACATATTAAATAACGTCTTGTAGGTCACTACGTTTGTAATTGTTGGCCAACATTTGTGTGAATGTGTGTATGAAAGACAAGATGGAGAAATATTAATATTGCATGTGTGTTTAATGGTACTGTTGGCTCCAGCTGCGCACACAACAAGCTTTGAGCAGACAGACTCTCTGTAACCAGTTTTTATAACCTCTCCTCTAAGCATGGCTCCACCCCAGGCCCTATCAGGGAGCCCTATATTAACCTGTGCACTGCAAGCCATCAGTGCTGATCAACCATTGTGTATTCACTGTGTGTTAGTTTCCTGTTTCCTGCCGTGTGCTCTTCTACTGTTTTCCGTTACCGACTTTGGCGTGTTTTGACTATCCCTGTTTGCCTGTGATCCTGACCTTTTGGCGTGTACCCGACTATTCTTGTCTGCTTGTGGCCCCGACCTTGGCTTTGTCCCTCACCATCCCTATCCTCCTGTTGCCTACTGTGGGTGTGAGCTGGGGGACCCTGGGGGTCGCGACCTGGAGCCAGTTGCAGCCAAGTCCATCCTCACCACCAGAGGCGCTGGTGAACACCTGCTGGCTCTTAGACTCCGCGCCCCAGGGAATCTTACGCTCTAACCCCAGTGGGATCTGTCCCCCGTCTGCAGCAGTCAGCCGTAGGGTCCACAACCTTGCGGTGCACTCCTAATCCTACGGTGTGCACCTGTCACCTCGCCTCAAGGTGACCTGACAACATGTAAAAGTCATATTTGTTTTGCTAGAGAATTTTATAGAACCCCCAAACATTATATATGTTTTAGCAGAGACTCTAGAGAATAAAATGGAAGTTGTTGCAACTTTTTATCTCATGCTTTCCAAAAAAAAACAAAAAAACATGAAGTTAGCCTAATTTTTTTGCATATTGTGAAAGATACACCGAGTAAATAGATACCTAACATGTCACACTTCAAAATTGCACATGCTCGTGGAATGGTGGCAAACTTTGTTACCTAAAAACTCCTTTAGGCAACGCTTTACATTTTTTTACTGGTTACATGTTTTGAGTTACAGAGGAGGTCTTGGCCTGGAATTATTTCTCTCACTCTAAAATTCAAGGCAATACCTCACATGTGTGATTTGAACACCATTTACATATGTTGGCTTACGTATGCATTCACTTCTGCGTGCGAGCACAAGGGGACATAGGCACTTTATTTTATTTATTTTTTAATTGTTAATTTTACTTTTATTTTTCTAGTTTGACACTTTTATTTTTTTTTATTTTTTTAGCACTTTTATTCCTATTATAAGGATTGTAAACATCCCTTCTAATAGGAATAAGCATGACAGGTCCTCTTTACAGTGAGATCTGGGGTCAATAAGTTCCCACATCTCACCTCTAGGCCGGGAAGCCTGAAATAAATAAAAAACAAAAAAAAAATCTCAGCTTCCCAGCCGAGGCAGCACGATTTTTTCGAATGCAGAGGCCGGGCGTGACGTCATAACATCGCGCCTGGCCTCTGAACGATCATAGAGGCTCCGGGGACCATCTGGTCCACTGAAAATCTCTATGGTCATCATCTGGGGTCGGCAGATCCCTTCTCTGGTTTGCCAATGGCAGCGGCGAACCCAGAGAAACATCAGAAGGTGGCAGGGGCTGTCCCCTCTCACTGCCTGTAAGAACGATCAAGCAGCTGATCAGCTGCTATGATCATTCTTATGGTGTAGGGAATCTCTGGCTGAAAAAGAAGATATCTGGCAACCTGAGAAATTACAGAACTCCTATTGAAAACAAACACAGTGAATATTTGAACAGTATAAACATGATATTGAAACACTGACAATAACTATAACAAAGTCATTTGCTTGATTTAAACTTAAAAAGTCAACACAGCATGAAATTATTAGCCCCTGATATTTACTGGCAGTTGTAAAAAAATCACAGATTTTTTTAAAACTGTCAGTAAATTTATTGGTGGTTGGTAATCCTGGTCATATGACGTGGAAAGCGGTTAAAGAGCGTATCTAAAAAAACATTGACAATGTTGACACCTTCCTTCAACCTAGGTTTATAAAACAGCATTAGAAAAATGGAGGGGTAGTGCTAGAACCCTAGGGGTATCCTGTTAATATGAGAGTTGCAGCAATATTTAGGCTGGATTCACACTTATGCATTTTTTGTGCTTTTTGCATTTTGCAGATTTGCACAACAGATCGTGTTCCATAGGATACCATGGTGAATGGACTATAGTACAAATCTGCAAAATGCAAAAAGCACTAAAAATGCATAGGTGTGAATCCAGCCTTAGACGGGAGATCTGGATTCTTGGCTGGCAGCTTCTCCACACCAAAGAATATCCAGAGAATATCCAGAGTTTCCTTGGTTTGTACCTGAATGAATCAGAGAATGAAGTGCCAAACCAAGAATAAATTGTCCAGATAAGAATTTATTCTGATATAAGATCAGATGATAGACTTTGTCACAAAACCATCATGTTTTATGGTCCAGCAATTACCTTCTTCAACCGGGCTTCCAGATAGTGGAGTTGCTCCAACCAGGTTCTGATGATCTAATTTCTCCAGTTAAAAACTGAATATGTTTTTTTCTTCAGTTCTGTACATAAAAGTCAATGCTGGAGCCCATACATATTTCACAGAGTCTATTTATTAAAAAAACAAGTGGTCCAGTCTAAAGCATAAAGCTAACATGTTTCGGCATGCAAAGACAAAACATGTTTGCTTTCTGCTGTGTACTGGACCACTTGATTTTAAAAAAAATAATATCTGGAGACTATGTATGTACTCAAGCATTGGCTTTTTCAAGTATTAAGTAGGGGGGCTGATGAGATCCCAGAGGCTGACATCCGCTGCATGTTGATAACTAGGAGCAGGGCCGGATTAACATAGGGGCTATTGGAGCTGCAGCTCCAGGCCCCTTTCTCAAGATAGGCCCATTTGCCCCAAAAAAAAAAAATTATAATAAAAAAAAAAAAGATAGACTTCGAGGATTGTAGCTCAGCGATCAGGAGTCACAGTAACTCCACATTTGGGGGGTAGGTAGCTAAAGACCCACCCCAGCACTGGTTAAAATATGGGGCTGCTATCATCTATGGTTCCGGAGATACGGGGCTCCATGCACAGCCTGTCAGAAGCTACATACAGAGCGGCAGTATAAATACAAGCTGGAACACTCTGCAGCAGACAGACTACTCAGAACCCCCAAACATTATATATTGTTTTAGCAGAGACCCTATGGAATAAAATTGTGGTCTTTGCAACTTTTTATGTTACACGATATTTGCGCAGCAATTTTTCAAACTTTTTTTTGAAAAGAAACAGTTTCATTCATAAAAAATAACACTAAAGTTAGCACAATTTTTTGTTGTGTACTAAGCGATGTGTGACAGACTGGGGTTTATATGGTCACAAAACAGACACCCCAAAGCAAAGTACATATTCATTTTTTTTATATTTCTAAACATATCCCTTCTATTCTATTAATAACCAGTAGATGGCAGAGAAGGTACACAAACAGAGTCTATATAAGGCCACACACCATGTGACTGGAAATTAAACTACTTCCAGCCATAAAGTCAGTGGTCATATCTCATGCTGTTTGTGTGATTCTTTGCTGGTATGTACTCTAAATTGTTCCTAATCTGTATTAACCTGTGATAGAAAGATTCCTAAACATCTTGAGCAGATGCAGAAAAAGTCTCAGCAGATTTTATGCTATAGTTTTGCTGTAATTGGAAGTTTAGAACAGCATGTGTCAGAAACAAGTGAAAAGTGCATAAAAACATGAAAATACTGCATTAGTCAGAACAAATGTCTATGATAAACACTAAACCTTTCTAAATAGGTATATTTAAACCTGATTTATTGGAAATTGCATAGATTTATAGAAGCACGTTTTCTGTTATTTAATATAGAAAAAAACCTATTGTATGTAAAGCTTATGTATTGCATCATACAGACATGCAATGTGCACCATCTAGTGGTTAAAAAAGAGTACTACCATGAACATATTTGTATTAAAGCAATGCATTGCCAGTATGATTATTGCACACTTAAAGTGTACCAGAGAGATAAAGATAATTATCTATAACACTGAATAACAGGGATATATATGTTATTAAATTTAGTAATGTTCATTGTTGTAACTACGTTTTAGAATACTTTAGTTAAAATCGGTATTATATATATATTGTTAATGGTTATAAACATGTGACTATAAAAATGTAAAAGATGTATTGTTATGTAAAATTAAACTACTTCCAGCCATAAAGTCAGTGGTCATATCTCATTCTGTTTGTGTGATTCTTTGCAGTCCACGCCAAGCTGATCACCTTATCTCATCGCGTCTACAATCATCGGCTCTCTTAATTCACATTTTGAGGCCGGTAACATTTTGGGGGCTCGTCTGCCGGGATTCGTTGTGTTACCAGTGAAAGGGAAGTGCGAGACTAGCGTGAGCCTGCTACAGAGCTACAAGGAGAGTCGTGAGAGTCGTCTGCCTCGTGAGTGCAAGTCTTCAGATTGCAACAGAGATGGCGTCTCCTCGTCGTGCGCTGATGTGGGATATCCAGAAACAAATTCATCTGCTTAATGAAGAACAGCTGCATAGCCTCGCTATTACGCTGGAAGATGAAAGAGACGTGGACGTTCCATCAGTGACTGGTACCAACGAAATGGAACTTGTTGAATTTATTGAAGACTACTTGAGAAGTGATCAGCTGGAAACGTTGGAAGATCAAGGTATGTCTTACCTACTCATCATCCAAGACAAGATCAATGAACTAAAACTTAACAAGGAAAGTACACCAACTGTGGACATTGCAACCGCTGCAAAAAAAATAAGTAGTGGGACTGCAAGGACTGAACAGGTATCGGAGGTGGTGAGATTAACTGATGTTGTTGCTTTATTGCCACGTAGAGAATTTAAAATGCATGGTGGTGTAATTTCAGATCATGGTTCGGACATGAGTTACAGTAGCGTGTGCAGACAAATTGACGAGGGTCTAACAGAAAAATTCCCTGAATCTGAAATTATACGCACAGTGTTGAGAATAATCAAACCTGGTAATTTTAAAGATATGTTGACTGACAAAGATGATCTTACTGTTGCTGAATTGAAAAGGTTTTTGAAGTCACATATGAGAGAACGAAGTGGTAATGAGTTATTTCAGGACCTTAGCAATGCTGCCCAGCAAGAAAGAGAAACAGCACAACAATTTGTTTACAGGCTAGTGGGGTTAAAACAAAAAGTTCTGTCTACATCACAACATGATAGGCAAGAGTTTAACTATGACAAAAAACTGGTGCAAGGCATATTCCTTCATAGTGATGGCCGAACGGTTCGCCCGGCGGTCGTTTCGCGGCGAATTTCCGACTTTCGCCGTCCGCGGGTTCGAACGCCTTTTTCCGTCGTTCGCCCCGGCGGACTTACGTGTTTAATGTATACAAGAACTTTAACCTTTCGTGACACGTTTATCATGTGTTACAGGACAACCAATTGAGACATGACAGCTCATGGACACTTGGACATTCCCCCTAACCTATAAATACACCCGATCCGGTGGCCATTTTACATTCTTTCTTCTGTCACTGTAGGGAAAGGATCCTGTGTGGAGTAGGGACAGAGAAAACGCTAGCTATTTGGTACACAAAAGTTCTTTTCAGGACTGGTATAGGTGTTAGGTCAGCAGCCTGAGTTTCTTTTGTCAGTTTAGATAAAGGGACAGAGCGCTGTATGCTGCTATTTTAGGGACAGCTCAGCCAGATTAGTCTTTCTTCATCATCATCATCATCATCATCATTAGCTGTTACTATCAGGTCCACAAAAGAGCTGTTCCAGCTAATCGTTCCAGCCTACTCTTTTTTGCCAATTTGTATAGGGACAGGCAGGAAGCAGTGTGTCAGGCAGTGAGGATAATTTTAAAGACTTGCTGTTACTATTAGTTCCACAAAGGTTCTTTTCAGGACTGGTATCAGTGGTACGGTAATAGGCTTGTACACGTATAATATTCTTTCTTCCAAATATAGAAAGAATATTATACTTGACTGCTGCCCTTCTGCTGCAGTCTGCTAATCATTCACAACTCACTTGTTCCACAAAGCTCTTTATCAGGACTGGTAACTTGGTCTGTCTAGGGTGCTACGGTACATAGGCTTGGGTGCGGTACAGTCTGCTGTTCTGTAAGGACCGCTATCGGTCCACAATACATAGGGTTGCCGTGCACTACTGCTGACCGCTGCCCTATACTGCAGCAGTCCTTCATTGGTATAGGGACTGACGTACAGTCTGCTAATCACTAACACACAACCTGCTTGGTCCACAAAAGTTCTTATAAGGACTGGTAACTTGGTATAGGGTGCTACGGTACATAGGCCTGAGTGCGTTACAGTCTGCTGTTCTGTAAGGACCGCTATCGGTCCACAATACATAGGGTTGCCGTGCACTACTGCTGACCGCTGCCCTATACTGCAGCAGTCCTTCAGCGGTATAGGGACTGACGCACAGTCTGCTAAACACTAACACACAACCTGCTTGGTCCACAAAAGTTTTTATAAGGACTGGTAACTTGGTATAGGGTGCTACGGTACATAGGCCTGAGTGCAGTACAGTCTGCTGTTCTGTAAGGACCGCTATCGGTCCACAATACATAGGGTTGCCGTGCACTACTGCTGACCGCTGCCCTATACTGCAGCAGTCCTTCATTGGTATAGGGACTGACGTACAGTCTGCTAATCACTAACACACAACCTGCTTGTTCCACAAAAGTTCTTATAAGGACTGGTAACTTGGTATAGGGTGCTACGGTACATAGGCTTGAGTGCGGTACAGTCTGCTGTTCTGTAAGGACCGCTATCGGTCCACAATAGATAGGGTTGACGTGCACCACTGCTGACCGCTGCCCTATACTGCAGCAGTCCTTCAGCGGTATAGGGACTGACGTACAGTCTGCTAAACACTAATACACAACCTGCTTGGTCCACAAAAGTTCTTATAAGGACTGGTAACTTGGTATAGGGTGCTACGGTACATAGGCTTGAGTGCGGTACAGTCTGCTGTTCTGTAAGGACCGCTATCGGTCCACAATAGATAGGGTTGACGTGCACCACTGCTGACCGCTGCCCTATACTGCAGCAGTCCTTCAGCGGTATAGGGACTGACGTACAGTCTGCTAAACACTAATACACAACCTGCTTGGTCCACAAAAGTTCTTATAAGGACTGGTAACTTGGTATAGGGTGCTACGGTACATAGGCTTGAGTGCGGTACAGTCTGCTGTTCTGTAAGGACCGCTATCGGTCCACAATAGATAGGGTTGACGTGCACCACTGCTGACCGCTGCCCTATACTGCAGCAGTCCTTCAGCGGTATAGGGACTGACGTACAGTCTGCTAAACACTAATACACAACCTGCTTGGTCCACAAAAGTTCTTATAAGGACTGGTAACTTGGTATAGGGTGCTACGGTACATAGGCTTGAGTGCGGTACAGTCTGCTGTTCTGTAAGGACCGCTATCGGTCCACAATAGATAGGGTTGACGTGCACCACTGCTGACCGCTCACCTATACTGCAGCAGTCCTTCAGCGGTATAGGGACTGACGTACAGTCTGCTAATCACTAACACACAACCTGCTTGTTCCACAAAAGTTCTTATAAGGACTGGTAACTTGGTATAGGGTGCTACGGTACATAGGCTTGAGTGCGGTACAGTCTGCTGTTCTGTAAGGACCGCTATCGGTCCACAATAGATAGGGTTGACGTGCACCACTGCTGACCGCTGCCCTATACTGCAGCAGTCCTTCAGCGGTATAGGGACTGACGTACAGTCTGCTAAACACTAATACACAACCTGCTTGGTCCACAAAAGTTCTTATAAGGACTGGTAACTTGGTATAGGGTGCTACGGTACATAGGCTTGAGTGCGGTACAGTCTGCTGTTCTGTAAGGACCGCTATCGGTCCACAATAGATAGGGTTGACGTGCACCACTGCTGACCGCTGCCCTATACTGCAGCAGTCCTTCAGCGGTATAGGGACTGACGTACAGTCTGCTAAACACTAATACACAACCTGCTTGGTCCACAAAAGTTCTTATAAGGACTGGTAACTTGGTATAGGGTGCTACGGTACATAGGCTTGAGTGCGGTACAGTCTGCTGTTCTGTAAGGACCGCTATCGGTCCACAATAGATAGGGTTGACGTGCACCACTGCTGACCGCTGCCCTATACTGCAGCAGTCCTTCAGCGGTATAGGGACTGACGTACAGTCTGCTAAACACTAATACACAACCTGCTTGGTCCACAAAAGTTCTTATAAGGACTGGTAACTTGGTATAGGGTGCTACGGTACATAGGCTTGAGTGCGGTACAGTCTGCTGTTCTGTAAGGACCGCTATCGGTCCACAATAGATAGGGTTGACGTGCACCACTGCTGACCGCTCACCTATACTGCAGCAGTCCTTCAGCGGTATAGGGACTGACGTACAGTCTGCTAATCACTAACACACAACCTGCTTGTTCCACAAAAGTTCTTATAAGGACTGGTAACTTGGTATAGGGTGCTACGGTACATAGGCTTGAGTGCGGTACAGTCTGCTGTTCTGTAAGGACCGCTATCGGTCCACAATAGATAGGGTTGACGTGCACCACTGCTGACCGCTGCCCTATACTGCAGCAGTCCTTCAGCGGTATAGGGACTGACGTACAGTCTGCTAAACACTAATACACAACCTGCTTGGTCCACAAAAGTTCTTATAAGGACTGGTAACTTGGTATAGGGTGCTACGGTACATAGGCTTGAGTGCGGTACAGTCTGCTGTTCTGTAAGGACCGCTATCGGTCCACAATAGATAGGGTTGACGTGCACCACTGCTGACCGCTGCCCTATACTGCAGCAGTCCTTCAGCGGTATAGGGACTGACGTACAGTCTGCTAAACACTAATACACAACCTGCTTGGTCCACAAAAGTTCTTATAAGGACTGGTAACTTGGTATAGGGTGCTACGGTACATAGGCTTGAGTGCGGTACAGTCTGCTGTTCTGTAAGGACCGCTATAGGTCCACAATAGATAGGGTTGACGTGCACCACTGCTGACCGCTCACCTATACTGCAGCAGTCCTTCAGCGGTATAGGGACTAAGAGTTTTGTCACAGGGTCATTTAAAAAATGACATGCAGAGGAAGAGGCAGGCCCTTCCGCAGGGGTGGTAGGGGTAGGGCAGGAGCAACAGGCTTGAGCCAAAGTGGGAAGTTGCAGAAGGTGCGTTCAATTACTTTAAAGGATGCACCAGACTTGGTTGAGTGGCTCGCTCAGCCTTACTCTTCTGCACCCTCCTCATCCTCTCGATCTGCACCCTCTTCTTCACTCTCTGCTATGTGCACCCCCAAAGACACTACCACCAACAACACGACCACCACCACCACCACCACATACCTTCCGCTTGAGTCACTGGAATTATTTTCCGATCCATATCAAGAGGACATTTCTGATGCGCAGCCACTCTTGGTATTGGATCAGGAAGAGGAGGTAGCAACAAGCGCTACTCAGCAGTCTGACGCCAGTACCCAGATCAGCCCAAGGAGGAGGTTGGTCCCCGGTGTTGCTGCCTACTCTACTTATAGCGGTGGGGAAGGTGACGTTGATGATGACGTGTCTAGTGATGTCACGTGGGTGCCCACAAGAGAGGAAGAGGAGGGGAGTTCAGAGGGAGATATGGACCAGCAGATAGGGAGGAGAAGCAGCAATGACTTACATTGCACAGCAGGGACAAAGCAGACTGCAAATGTATCAGGAGCGAGTCATCGACCATGTACGGTCACATCTGGCGCTCCCAGGACACCGGCACATGGCTCCGCAGTGTGGGCTTTTTTTAACGTGTCCGCTGCTGACAATAGCGTTGCCATCTGCAATCTTTGCAGTCAACGCGTTAGTCGCGGTAAGCCCAATACTCACCTAGGGACGACCGCCTTAAGAAGGCACATGAGCAGCCATCACCGAGCCCAGTGGGAGCAACGGAACACACAAAGCCACACTGCAGGCTCTCACCGTCCAGCCTCGTCTTCTACTTCTCCTTCTCCTCTCTCCTCACAATTGTCCTCCACTCCACCTTCCATCACGCCAAGCTCACATTTTTCTGCAAAAAGGCAGGCTTCCGTGGGCCTAATGTTTGAGCGTAAAAAAATGATGACGCCGGATAACCCTCTTGCCCAACGGTTGGCGGCTGGCTTGTCAGAACTCATAGCCCGCCAACTACTGCCATATAAACTGGTGGACTCGGAGGCCTTTCGCAAATTTGTGGCCATTGGAACACCACAATGGAAGGTCCCAGGAAGGAAGTATTTCTCAGAGAAGGGCATCCCAGAGCTATATGGCCATGTTCAGCGGCAAGTGAATGTATCTCTGGCACACAGTGTCGGTGCCAAGATACATCTGACCACAGACACGTGGTCTAGCAAACACGGGCAGGGAAGGTATATCAGTTTTACTGCCCACTGGGTGAACCTTCTGACGGCCGTCAAGCATGTAACCCGTGGCACCCGTGTAGATTTGGTTTTACCGCCACGGATTGCATGCAGGCCTGACTCTTCTTCTCCTCCTCCTACTCCATCCTCCTCCCTCTCCTCCTCAGCTGCCTCCTCCTTTTCCGCTGCTAGCGTCTCTTCCACTGCACCGCCCAAGCTCCCCAGAACCTATTCCACATGCCAGGTGAGACGTTGCCATGCCGTGCTGCGTCTGTTGTGCCTGGAAGCAAAGAGCCACACTGGCCCGGCACTCCTTTCAGCTTTGCGTTCACAGGCAGATGAGTGGCTAACACCGCTCAATTTGACAGTTGGTAAAGTGGTGTGTGACAACGGTGCCAATCTGCTTAGCGCATTGAAACAGGGCAAAATCACGCACGTGCCGTGCATGGCACACGTCTTAAACTTGGTCGTGCAGCGATTCCTTGTCAAATACCCTGGGGTCCAGGACATCTTGCGGCAGGCAAGGAAAATCTCGGCCCATTTCAGAAGATCTTACACGGCCATGGCTCGCCTTGCTGACATTCAGCGGCGACACCATCTGCCGGTCAGACGTCTTATTTGCGATTGCCCGACGCGATGGAACTCAACCTTCTATATGCTTGATAGGCTGCTCCAGCAGAAACGTGCAGTTAACGTCTACCTGTATGAACTCTGCGAAAGAAACGGTTCTGGGGAGCTGGGTTTTTTTTCACCGCGCCAGTGGCTGCTCATGCGCGACACATGCAGACTTCTGCGGCCATTTGAGGAGATCACCAAACTGGTCAGTCGCAGCCATGGCGCCATCAGTGACATGGTACCTTATGCCTTCTTTCTGGAGCGTGCATTGCGTCGTGTCATTGATCAGGCTGTGGAGGAGCAGGAGCGGGAAGATGAGGAAGTCGCAATGCTGGATGAATTCCCAGGGGGGGCTACTCTATCTGAGACAAGTCAACAACAGGAGTCTGATGAGGAGTCAGAGGAGGATGGTGCCGGGGCGGATGAGCAGGAGCAAGAAGAGCATGCTTTAAACCTTTCTGGGATCCCTGTTGTGCGAGGATGGGGAGAGGAGAATGAAGAGGACGACATTATCCTGGATGATGAGCAGGAGCCAGGCCACCACACCGCTTCCACTTTAGTGCAAATGGGGGCCTTCATGCTCCAGTGTTTTAATAGGGACCCCCGTATAAAAAGCATGAGGGTCAAGGACCAGTACTGGGTGGCAACGTACTTAGACCCCCGGTACAAACACAAAATGGCGGAAATGTTACCGCCGTCGCAGAGGGCTGTCAGAATGCAGCACTTCCAGGCCTTGCTTCGAGAAATGCTGCATTCTGCTTTTGCGTGCGCTGGCAGAGGAGCAATTCCCACTCCCAGAGAAGGATTTGCGGGTACCAATCCAACAGCGCCTGCAAGAAGAGGCCGGTTTGAAGATGTGTTGGTGACTTCGGATATGAGGTCATTCTTTCAGCCGACCCATCGACAGGTGTCATCCGGATCCAGCATCAGGGAACGCCTAGACCGTCAGGTGTCCGACTACATTGGGTTAACGGCCGATGTGGACGCTCTGAGGAGTGATGAACCCCTAGACTACTGGGTGGGCAGGCTTGACCTCTGGCCAGAGCTTGCCCAATTTGCAATCGAACTGTTGGCTTGCCCCTCATCCAGTGTCCTGTCCGAAAGGACGTTCAGCGCAGCAGGGGGGATTGTGACCGATAAGCGTACTCGCCTAGCTCACCACAGTGTTAACTACCTCACATTTCTAAAAATGAATGAGGCATGGATCTCGGAGGAATTCAACACATGTGATCAGTAGACCATGTATATGTCTATAAACAATTTTTGGAATCAAGCACACAGACCTTCTTAATTCATTTGGCTCACTTCCCTGACCCAAAAAAGCACACCGTACTATATGCCCCTACCCTCCTCTTTGAAGAGGTTGAGCGGTGTCATATTTCTACTGGGGCTGCTTATTATGAGGGGTTCCCACCATCCCTGTGCTGTGCTGACTTCCTCCTGGGTGTTCTTATTATGAGGGGCTCCCACCATCCCTGTGCTGTGCTGACTTCCTCCTGGGGGTTCTTATTATGAGGGGATCACACCATCCCTGTGCTGTGCTGACTTCCTCCTGGGGCTGCTTACGGTGCTGCTGTCAGCGCTGTATGTCACGGAGCTGCTGTCAGCGCTGTATGTAACGGAGCTGCTGTCAGCGCTGTATGTCACGGAGCTGCTGTCAGCGCTGTATGTCACGGAGCTGCTGTCAGCGCTGTATGTCACGGAGCTGCTGTCAGCGCTGTATGTCACGGAGCTGCTGTCAGCGCTGTATGTCACGGAGCTGCTGTCAGCGCTGTATGTCACGGAGCTGCTGTCAGCGCTGTATGTCACGGAGCTGCTGTCAGCGCTGTATGTCACGGAGCTGCTGTCAGCGCTGTATGTCACGGTGCTGCTGTCAGCGCTGTATGTCACGGAGCTGCTGTCAGCGCTGTATGTCACGGAGCTGCTGTCAGTGCTGTATGTCACGGAGCTGCTGTCAGCGCTGTATGTCACGGAGCTGCTGTCAGCGCTGTATGTCACGGAGCTGCTGTCAGCGCTGTATGTCACGGTGCTGCTGTCAGCGCTGTATGTCACGGAGCTGCTGTCAGCGCTGTATGTCACGGAGCTGCTGTCAGCGCTGTATGTCACGGAGCTGCTGTCAGCGCTGTATGTCACGGAGCTGCTGTCAGCGCTGTATGTCACGGAGCTGCTGTCAGCGCTGTATGTCACGGTGCTGATGTCAGTGCTCTGTATTACGGTGCTGCTGTCAGTGCTCTGTATCTCCTGCACCCTCTTGTTTGCCTACCCTGGTCCCTGACCTTCCCTCTCCTCCATTGCCTTCATTAGCTCCATAGTCCTGAATTGTCAGAACAATTTCCCAAATAAAAAAAAAATGCTTGTAGTTATCGATCCCAAATTCACCTCATACATGTATTATGCTATTGTCCAGGTGGTGGGACTACGTGCTACCCCCTAATAATTACCCCGTGGCCGCAAATTCGACCTAAAGGTTTGCGAAATTCGCCTCCCATTGAAGTCAATGGAGCCCGCGGCGAACGGTCGTTTTCGCGAACGTTTGTGTCCGTTCGCGTTTCGCGTTCGCGAAACGTCCCGTCGGAAGTTCGTCCATCACTATTCCTTCATACACTCTATCAGGGACTAAATGAGAAAAATTTGAATGTTAGACGAGATATCAAGCCTTATGTGTCTGATTTGACAGTAACGGATGACTTTATCATAGAGCAGGTCACCAGATCAGTTGATGAGGAAACAGAAAGGCAGAGACGCTTAAACAGTGCTCCTAAACATAAACCTATTACTGTTCATTCATCACAGACACCAGGGAATAGCGAAAAAGACACCTTCCAAAAGGGAGTTGAGGGAGATGCTAGAGCAAATCACACTGCATTAATGGAACTAACAACACAGGTCTCTGCTCTCACAAAGAACCTGGAAAAGATGATGAAACTAACTCCTCTTGTTGGAAATCAAATGACTAAGCCACTAACCAATGTTCAAGTTCCAGATACAACTCACTGCAAGCCCAGGTGTGATGATTGCATTAAACGAGAGAGTCAGAACTGCTACCATTGTTTCTACTGTGGTTGGACAGGACACAGAGCGGTTGATTGCTTGAAGAAAAGAAGGCAGTCGGGAAACGACAGACGGTCACTGGGAAAGGGACAACCGGTGACCACCTCAAATGATCTGTCCCATGCTAAGGTAAACAGGGTATTCACTAGAACTAGAACACTCCCAAAAGAGAATGGATTCTCCAAACAACACGTAGCACAATTAATTGGAGGAAAATGCCTACTGTCATGTCGGATGAATGGTGTTCCGGTTGACATGTTGATGGATACAGGAGCTCAGGTCAGCATTGTCGGGAAGGCATGGTTAGAAAAGTTTCTACCCAGCGTCTCCATTAGGCACATACAAGATTTACTTTGTGATGACAACTTATCCATTACAGCTGCAAATGGTTCTATCATTCCATTCATCGGGTGGATTGAAGTCTGCCTGGAATTCGAAAGTAGTGGACATGGAAACTTAGCCATTTATGTGCCAATGCTGGTGAGTGACTGCTGTAATGACAATCCAATTCTTGGGTTTAATGTTATCGAAGAATTAATCAGAGAAAACCGTGACCGACCAAACAGCACCCAAAACCTGACTATCTTGCTGAGTGAAGCTATGAAAGTAAGACAGAGTGTAGCGAATAACATTGTCAATGCTGTCAGTCAAGCAACTGACCCAGGAGAAATATTCGATAGTCGTATGGTCAAAGTGGGGAAGAAGGGACTCCAGATTAAAGGAGGCGAGCTCTGTGAAGTCAAATGCAGAATTAGAGCGTGGCCGAAAGGAGGAATCATGTCATTTGAACCACTTCCCGAATATCCAGTCGAGGAAGGACTTGAACTATTTCCTTCAGTGGTAGATGTGCCAAATGGGTTCTCTAAACTGGTGAAGATACCTATACTGAACCGTGCTCAACATGACATCTATCTTCCACCCAGAACAGTATTGGGTACCATTTCTCCAGCAGCTGAGATTCTACCATTGTCTCCAAACAAAGACGATGGAAAGGGAATTGACCAGAAGAAAAGGGTGTTTCATGTAAACCAGTTGAATCAAGTGGACACTGGAAATCAGCTACCCACTAACAAATCTGTTAAGTGGCACCCACCTGTCAATTTGGAAGATCTCTCAGAAGAAGAACAGGAGATAGCGAGACAAATGTTATATGATGAATCAGATGTCTTTGCTCGAGATGAGGGAGACATAGGATGCATCCCTAACCTGAAACTGAGGATAAATCTGAAAGATGAAACTCCTGTCCAGAAACGCTACAATTCGATACCGAAACCCCTATACAAAGAAGTGAAAGAATATATCCAAAACCTTCTTGACCGAGGTTGGGTAACAAAATCTTCTTCCGCATACTCATCACCAGTTGTTTGTGTTCGAAAGAAGGACAGTAGCCTACGACTATGTGTTGACTTTAGGGAGTTAAACCGAAAGACTATCCCAGATAGACATCCACTACCCAGAATACAAGATCTGCTGGATAGCTTAGGAGGATTTACGTGGTTCTCAATCCTGGACCTGGGTAGTGCGTATCATCAAGGCTTTGTGCATGAAGACTCCAGACATCTGACGGCTTTCAGCACCCCCTGGGGACTCCTGGAGTGGAACCGTATTCCATTTGGATTAACGAATGCCCCAGCAGCTTTTCAGAGATGCATGGAGAATGTATTAGAGGGCATCAGAGACAAATGTTGTTCTCCATACTTGGATGACGTACTTTGCTACTCCAAAACTTTTCAGGAGCATGTCAATGATATTAGGCAAGTGCTTAGTCGAATGCGTGAGCATGGTATCAAACTTAGACCGAAGAAGTGTGAACTCTTTAAACGACAGATTCGATACCTTGGACGAATGGTATCAGAAGAAGGCATAAAAATTGACCCAAAAGATCTTGAAGCGGTATTTCATTTGAAAAGGAAAGAACCAAAAACAGTGGGAGGAGTCAGATCTTTGTTAGGATTCCTGAGCTACTACAGGTCCTTCATTCAAGATTTCTCTCGACTTGCTAAACCACTGTATGAACTTTTGCAGAACACTGAGAAAGAATCTGCTACATCCATCCCCAAAAACAATCGGATGGAATCTATGAAGAAAAACAGGAACAAAGCACAAGTGCCATCTAAAACACTGATTCAATGGACACCCAAACATCAAGCTGTAGTATCCAGACTGGTGGACATGCTAACCAATCCACCAATTCTAGCATACCCTGATTTTGACTTACCCTTCGTCTTACACACTGATGCTTCCAATGAAGGCCTAGGTGCTGTACTATACCAACGACAAGGAGAAAAACTTCGTGTTATTGGGTTTGGCTCCAGAACATTGACTCCAGCAGAGCGCAATTACCATCTTCACTCTGGTAAACTTGAGTTTTTAGCTCTCAAGTGGGCAGTCTGTGACAAATTCAGAGATTACTTGTACTACGCTCCAACATTCACCGTTTACACAGACAACAACCCATTGACATATGTATTGAGTACTGCCAGACTGAATGCTGTGGGTCATCGCTGGGTTGGCGAGTTGGCTGATTTCCACTTCGATATCAAGTACAGGCCAGGTAAACAGAATGCAGACGCAGATACACTGTCACGATTTCCGGTGGAACTCACGAAGAATCTGAGTGAGTACACAGAGCTTGTACCATCTGAGGTTGTGTCAGCTATGTGGCAAGGGAGCAAAGCTGTTGACGAAGAAGAGGCATTATGGGTGGCTTCATTGACTCTTCACTCAGAAGGTGATGTGGCCGAAGAATTGCTGAAAGGACAGACAATCTGCCCAATGACTCAGGAGAATATCAGAGCATTACAACAAGACGATACCAACATTAGAGAAGTGGTCTGGCTTAAGGAGAACGACTGGATTCCAAACCACAAAGAAAAGGAGAGTATGACCAGCAAAACAAGACGTTTGATACATGAATGGAATAAACTCAGAGTCGATGAAGGAATCCTCTACCGACACTCTGGAACCCAAAAACAGCTAGTTCTACCAGAAAAGTTAAAACCATTGGTCTTAAGAAATCTTCATGATGACATGGGTCACATTGGTACTGAGAAGGTAACCCACCTAGCACGTGAACGATTTTACTGGCCATTTATGCAAAGAGACATTGATGAATATGTGCTGAAGAAGTGCAGCTGCATCAAACAAAAGCGTCCAAATATCACCGAAAGAGCACCTATGGGTTCGATTACTACCAGTTCACCTTTGGAGTTAGTATCCATTGATTATCTTCACTTGGAGAAAAGCAAAGGAGGATATGAGTATATACTTGTAATAGTTGACCATTTCACACGCTTTGCACAAGCGTATCCAACTAAGAACAAATCTGGAAAAACGGCGGCAGAAAAGATCTTTCAAGATTTCATACCACGTTTTGGCTATCCAGAGAAACTCCACCATGACCAAGGAAGAGAATTTGAAAACAACTTATTTCAGACATTGCAACGATTGGCAGGGATTTCTCATTCAAGAACTACTCCATACCATCCACAGGGTAACCCAGTGGAGAGACTGAACCGTACTTTGTTACAGATGCTTCGCACCTTAGAGGAAGAGAAAAAGTCAGATTGGAAAGAACATCTTCCACATATGGTTCATGCATACAATTGCACCAGGCATGAAGCCACAGGATACTCGCCATTCTTTCTATTGTATGGAAGATCTCCTCGTTTGCCAATTGACCTAATGCTTAACCTAAATTTGGAAAAGGAATCAGAAAGTCAACCAACATTTACTCAGAAATGGGCATCTAGAATGCAAGAAGCTTACAAAATCGCATCCGAGAATAGCAAAAAATTATCTGCTAAAGGGAAGAAGTACTATGACAAAAAGATAAAAGGAGCACCTCTTCAACCGGGTGATCGGGTCTTAGTACGAAATCTCTCTGAAAGAGGAGGACCTGGTAAACTTCGTTCATACTGGGAAGAATCAGTACACAAAGTGGTAGAAAGAATCAAAGATGGGCCTGTGTACAAAATTCAGCCTGAAAGTGGTAAAAAGACTATTCGAGTACTGCACAGAAATCTTTTACTACTAGTAAATGACCTACCAATTAAAGGACACATTCCAAGAGTACCGATGAAACAAATACAATCAAGTAACAGAAAGGATACCAGAATGGATGTGGACCAGGAGGAGGAATGTTCAGATGAAGAAAGATGGTATTATCCTTATAACGTACAGAAAATCCCATTAAGAGTTTCTGCTGAAGAGTTCTATCCTACAACTACCACACCCAATCTTGAACAAGAACAAAATGATGGAACAGTAGTTGGCGACCAAATCTGGGCTACAGATATGGTGGGATTAGACACTGCAGAATTACCCTCATTAAGTCAAGACTTACCTGTGAACCAAGATATGCAAATGGATAACGATGTTGATGGAGAAGACTCAACTCCTGTCAGAAGATCTACCAGACAAGTTAAGCCTAAAGAGATCTTTACATATGACACACTAGGTCAGCCAAGATACATACCAAGTCAGATTCACACCATACAAACTCACACAATGCTAGCTACTCCCAGGACATGCCAGGTAGTTAACGTAGCTCCTTGGTGGCAACAAGTACCTATTTGGGTTACTTAAATCACTAAATAGTGTTCAGATACCAATTGAGTTTAATGTCGGGAGCCATTAACTGAAGGAGGGGAGAGTGTGACGGACTGGGGTTTATATGGTCACAAAACAGACACCCCAAAGCAAAGTACATATTCATTTTTTTTATATTTCTAAACATATCCCTTCTATTCTATTAATAACCAGTAGATGGCAGAGAAGGTACACAAACAGAGTCTATATAAGGCCACACACCATGTGACTGGAA
The DNA here is from genome assembly GCF_037356315.1 of Lithobates pipiens. NCBI lineage: Eukaryota > Metazoa > Chordata > Amphibia > Anura > Ranidae > Lithobates > Lithobates pipiens. The sequence continues at coordinate 65,484,000 of NW_027507748.1, forward strand.
ATTAAACTACTTCCAGCCATAAAGTCAGTGGTCATATCTCATGCTGTTTGTGTGATTCTTTGCAGGTATGTACTCTAAATTGTTCCTAATCTGTATTAACCTGTGATAGAAAGATTCCTAAACATCTTGAGCAGATGCAGAAAAAGTCTCAGCAGATTTTATGCTATAGTTTTGCTGTAATTGGAAGTTTAGAACAGCATGTGTCAGAAACAAGTGAAAAGTGCATAAAAACATGAAAATACTGCATTAGTCAGAACAAATGTCTATGATAAACACTAAACCTTTCTAAATAGGTATATTTAAACCTGATTTATTGGAAATTGCATAGATTTATAGAAGCACGTTTTCTGTTATTTAATATAGAAAAAAACCTATTGTATGTAAAGCTTATGTATTGCATCATACAGACATGCAATGTGCACCATCTAGTGGTTAAAAAAGAGTACTACCATGAACATATTTGTATTAAAGCAATGCATTGCCAGTATGATTATTGCACACTTAAAGTGTACCAGAGAGATAAAGATAATTATCTATAACACTGAATAACAGGGATATATATGTTATTAAATTTAGTAATGTTCATTGTTGTAACTACGTTTTAGAATACTTTAGTTAAAATCGGTATTATATATATATTGTTAATGGTTATAAACATGTGACTATAAAAATGTAAAAGATGTATTGTTATGTAAAATTAAACTACTTCCAGCCATAAAGTCAGTGGTCATATCTCATTCTGTTTGTGTGATTCTTTGCAGTCCACGCCAAGCTGATCACCTTATCTCATCGCGTCTACAATCATCGGCTCTCTTAATTCACATTTTGAGGCCGGTAACAGATGCTTTACATTTTTTTACAGATTACATGTTTAGAGTTACAGAGGAGGTCTAGTGCTAGAATTATTGCTCTCGCTCTAACGATTGTGGCGTATGTAACCTGTGTGTATCTGGCTCTGATACTAGTCAGTCCCTGGGTAGGCACTGGTTAGTATCTCTCCCCAGGCTGTCCCCACACACCCTCTCACCTGCTGACCTGTGAATGGGGCAATCACTCCCGCAGTGTTATTGTGTTCTGCCAGTGAATACAATGATCAGTGTTGCTAACTATAGGTGGCAGCAAAAAGATCCAGAAAGTCGACAAAACAAACAGAAATTTCACCACTCCAAGACAAAACCACTGACAGGCTGCTAGCTCTCCAAATGGATGAAGGTTCCAGGTGCAGGCTGATTGCATAAGCAAAATGTGTAGAAACAGAACGAAACTCTGGATAGCCGCACTCCGGATTGTGTAAAAATTAGATGCCTTTATTTCTTCAAAATGCAAGTGCAAAACTCCATTGAACAAAACGTCACAGCAAAAAGGGAACAAAAAAGGATTTTTGAATAAAATAGCTAACGCGTTTCACGCTACAAACAGCGCTTACTCATAGCTATGAGTAAGAGCTGTTTGTAGCGTGAAACGCGTTAGATATTTTATTCAAAAATCCTTTTTTGTTCCCTTTTTGCTGTGACGTTTTGTTCAATGGAGTTTTGCACTTGCATTTTGAGGAAATAAAGGCATCTAATTTTTACACAATCCGGAGTGCGGCTATCCAGAGTTTCGTTCTGTTTCTACACATATAGGTGGCAGTACTGATTGTTTTGGGGAAAACCTGACAGGCTGGTTGTACTCAAGTCGGTTAATAGGTTGACTTGTGTAAAACCAGCTAGCCCATACATAGATCGACTATGGCTGGTCTCTGCTTAATTGGTGTAATTTCAACCCATGTATGGCCCGCTTAACCACTACACAGCCCCTAAACATCCTTCCACAAACCTTTACATTTTCCCTTTCCAGATTACTTCATCCTCCTCTCCTATACATAGTGCCCACTGTCATACCCTCCACACTTCTCTCCTATACATAGTGCCCACTGTCATACCCTCCATACTCCTCTCCTATACATAGTGCCCACTGTCATACCCTCCACACTTCTCTCCTATACATAGTGCCCCCTGTCATACCCTCCACACTTCAATCCTATACATAGTGCCCACTGTAATACCCTCAACACCCCTCTCCTGTACATAATACTCAAGGTCATACCCTCCATACTCCTCTCCTGTACATAGTGCCCACGCCATACCCTTCCTCTACACTCCTCTCCTGTAATTACTGCTTACTGTCCTACTCCCCACACTTCTCTTCTGTACATATTGCTCACTGTCATACCCTCCACACTCTTCTCTTATACATAGTGCCCAATGTCATACCCTCTACACTCCTCTCATGTACATAGTGCCCACTGTCTTACCCTTCACATTCCTCTACCTCACCTGCACATACTTCCCACTTTTATACCATCCATACTCCTCCCCTATGCCTCTTACCCACAAAAACTGTTCTTTAAAATTATACTGAATATCCTCAATGTTACCAGCTCTAGAATGGGCACTTTTGTTAGTTCAACTAAAGGAAATCTCACAGTCCTCATATTTGTTTTTATTGGTACTTATTTCATTTTGTAATTACTATTGTGATGTATAGAGGAACACGGGGGATGTCAGCTACTCCAAATATAGCACTTGTAAAAAAAAGTGTCCCTGAAAATATTTTTGAAATGTTGACAACTATGCACTTAGGCACTGCCCAAGGGCCACAGGGTCAGTAGGGGGCCCCATGAGAGGCTCCTGTGATATTAAAGTGGTAGTAAACTTTTCTAACATTACTACTTTTTAGAGGCCCTGGGGTAGGTTATGCCATAATGTACAAGTATGCCCAGCATATTAGCACATTAGGGTACACTTACCTGTCAGACTAAGCCCTCCAGTGCTGTGCTGTGATCAATCCGGCGGGGCCTGGGCACGTCCAACTTCACCCGGACTTCCTTCTGGGTTCTGTGCCTTCCGTCACTTGCCTTGGCCAGGCTGCATTGATGTCATTCCCACACATGCTCATGTGCATCCTCTCTCTCCCATCCCCCCCTTTCTCTCTCATCCTCCCTCCCTTACCCCTCACACCTCTTTCATCCCCTTTCTCTCTTTCTCTCTTTTTCTCTCTCACATCCTCCCTCTCTCTCTAATTTAATTTGCTATAACAAAAAAATAGTTTTCATTTTTATTTATTTATTGTTTATAAAAGGCCCCACCAAAATCCTCAGCACCAGGCCCATGATGTTCTTAATCTGGCCCTGCATATATATATTTTCCACTACACGAGTCCTCCTTGCTTTCACCTCCTCCTCAGCTCACCCTGCCTGGCTATTCTCCAGTTCTCTCTCCCACGCTGGGTGGCCGCTACACAGCACAGTCCCTCCTCCAGACGGTCCCACAGATCACTCAGCACGCAGGCAGGACTCCACCACCACTCCACTTGAATGGGCGGCGCTGGCACCATGCCAGCTGTATCTACACGGTACACAGGAGGGACTGGAGCCGAGCGGCCAAGGTGAGGCCCTAGTCACTGCATCGGGGGTGAGGGAGGGATGGTCTCAGTAAGTCAGAGAGCAGCAGACTCAGAAATAAGTCAACGACAGCAGCGTCAGTCCGGGAGTGGCAATTGCCCCCCCTTGCAGACGCCCATGGACAGAGGTCTAAGATTAAAGTGCATTAGGGGCCTATTTAGGCCAAAAGCAGGATGCGGTTTAAGTTCAGGCCATCAATGTATATCTACAGGTCCCATACTTATAGGAACTTAAAAATGGTCACAAACACAACTTCTCCTGCGCTTGGCAGTGGACTCGCTCGGGAAGGATCTCCCTTTTGGTTATATAAGGATAAGCCACATCTGGCTGCCATCTAAAGACGGGGGAAGTGCGATAGTCTGAAACCACAAGAACAAGAAAGAAAGGGCGCACCAACCTAATGTATTATCCTAAAAACATATTTTATTATTAAAAAATGGTAAGTAATATACTCACACATTTACAATAGTATAAAAGCTCATCACAAGGTGAAGCATCAAGATTCCTCACATAGTACGAATGCGATGTTCAGTCCATAGTCCAACAAATTTCAAAACAGGAGGTAAAGAGCCAATAGGCTAACACTTTCAAGGTTCAACCTTTTCCTCAGAGCCAAGAAGACTATTACTTTCACCCCACTTATAAAGCAAATTACATAACCAGTGCCCTGAAGTGGGTGTTTATCCCATGAACCTTGGGGATGAGGAATGCTCTTTCGTTTGTCAAGTGATCTGCATTCTACCAATATTTCTGTCCTATCAGTGGCGTAACTAGAACCCTCAGGGCCCCGATGCAAGAAACCATGGAGGCCCCCCCACCTCCGGACCAAAGCTCTTTTCTCCGAGCCTGATGGTGGAACACCAGGGCCCGGTCACAATTGGGTGGCTGCATATAAAGGAACCGATTTCTCCATTTCCCTCTTGCTTCTCCTCCTCTCCCATCCACAGGCATTCAGCAGCTGCAGGAGGAAAATGGAGAGAACGGTTCCTCTATGTCGGTGTTTCACAATCTTTTTCCAGTCAGGGCACCCTTGAAGTATATGCCTAGGTGAATGGGGCTGCACTCCAACCCCCCTGCAACTGTGTGCATTGCATGCAGTTGCAGCATAGTGATGATGCATTTAAGGGGTTAAAACAGGTGGTCAGTAGGCAACATATTGCCTCCCTACCAGCTGTCAAATGCCTCTGAAAAGCGATCTAAGCATGGGTCGCTTTTCGGAAGAACAGCATTTTACATAAAATGTGCATACATACATGTAAACACACAAACACACATAATACGCACACATATACTATATATATATATATATATATATGCACTCACAAATAATCCAGTGGCAGCTGGCGCTCCACATTTTTAGGGGGGCACAAGCAAACTGAAAAATTTGGAAAAAAAACATAAATTACAGCCACTGTGCCATCAAACGCCACCACTGTGCCATCAAATGTCACCACTGTGCCCATCAAATGTTGCCACTGTGCCCAAACTCTGCCACTTTGCCCATCAAATGCTGCTAGTGTGCCCATCAAATGCTGCCACTGTGTCATCAAATGCTGCCACTATGCCCATCAAGCTCTGCCACTGTGCCATCACTGTGCATGCTTCTCCAATCCTTTGGAACTCCCTACCCCAAACTGTCTGACTGTCCCCTAATCTATCCATCTTTAGACGATCCCTGAAAACCCTTCTCTTCAAAGAAGCCTATCCTGCTTCTAACTAACACTGCTTTACTTCCTCCATCAGCTCATCCTCCCACAGCTATTACCTTTTGTATCAATTGCCCCTTCCTTTTTAGATTGTAAGCTCTAACGAGCAGGGCCCTCTGATTCCTCTTGTACCAAATTGTAATGTAACTGTAATGTCTGCCCTCATGTTGTAAAATGCTGAGCAAACTGTTGGCGCTATATAAAACGTGTATAATAATAAAAATATAATAATAATAATAATAATCAAATGCCGCCACTGTGCCATCAAATGCCACCACTGTGCCCATCAAATGCTGCCACTGTGATGATTAAAGGCTGCCGGTGTGCCATCAAATGCTGGCAGTGTGCCATCAAATGCTGCCATTGTGAATCCCCATCGCCGTCCGCCGTCTGCCCAGCACTTACCCTATCTTAGTGGGGCAGCGGGTGACGGCCACGAGCGTGGTCCTCCATGTGTCTCCTGCCATCCTCATCTCCTGTCCTCTCCTCCTGATAGGCGTCCAATAGCTGCGCCTATCGTTGTAGCCATTCAGGGGACGGGTAATAGACCCGCACACCTGATTGGTGGAGAGGCGGTTCAGTGTTAGGAAAGTGAATATTAATTCCCTTTTCTAACACACCTGGGTGGATTGTGAGCGTCAAGCATTGCACTCGCAGTTCACCTATTTTGAAGCCTATTAGAGCCTATGGCTTTAATCAGGTGCTTCAAAAACACCCCAATGTATTTCAGGCATCCGAAAAGGGACCGGACACCTAAATATGGGGGTGGCAGTGGTGGCCATGGATAGATTCATGCTATGCTATGCATGCATCTATCCATTGATCATAGAGGGGGTGGCTGGAGAGGAGGGCGGCACCTGTGTGCCGCCACTGATAAGCACATGCACATTCACATACATACATATGCATACATGCACACTCACATACATGCACACGCACATGCATACATAGACATACATATATGAACACACCCCCACATGCATGCACACCCACACATGCATGCACACCCACACATATATGCACACCCATACACATACATGCACACCCACACACACACACATGCATGCACACCCACACACACACACACACACATGCATGCACACCCACACACACACACACATGCATACCCACACACCCACACACCTGCATGTACACACACAAACACACATGCATGCACACCCCCCACACACACGCATGCATACACACACACACATGCATGCACACCCACACACACACACATGCATGCACACCCACACACATGCTCTTGGCTCTTCCTGCCGGGTACTGCACTGTAGGGGGAGACAAAGAGCACAGCACACTGCTTTCACTTAGGCTAATGTGAGGAGCTCCCTGCACAGTGCAGATTACAGTTTGGCTGATGATCGGGGAGCTCCTCTCAGCCTTCCCCCTATCGAAGAGGCCCCCTGCAGCAAGGGGCCCGGTCACCATTGCAATCTCGGCGACCCCTATAATTCTGCCACTGTGTCCTATGCTTTATATGAAGATATACATATAACCATATAAACATATGTAGCGCCGGGCTCCTGAAGAGCATGCGCTATGTTTTTCAAAGTTAAAACTTTACCCAAACTACAGTTTGGTTTGGGTCTATTTGTCTAAATTTGACTTCTGTGTCAGTCTGCCTGGACTGTGAGATGTTCAGCCTGGCCACGGGGGGCACTGTCTCTGGTGGCAGGCGTGGAACTATGGTCTGGTCAGGCGCTTGAATTACTCTCTTTCGGAGCCAGGTTAGTGGGAGTGGCCCTCTCGCTGTGCCCTCTGGGAAAAGGTTTAATGCCTTGGAGCTGGCTAGCCCAAGGCATAGAAACTAGAGGATTCTGAGGAGGATGGGTGCAGTCTCCGGTCTGGGAGAGACCCATTGAACTTTGAGCATTCCAGGGGAGGACTCTTTAGAAGAACACCATGTGCGGGTGTTTTCTTAACAAGAGCCTGAAAGGGCTGAAGTAACCGAGAGAATCCGGTCTTGTGGATATCGCCAAGTAGGCTGAAAGATCCAGGTATCCTACAAGTGTTCTACAGCTTAGTTTTCTACGTGTTCTGCAACAACGTCTGTAACAAAGACTTTGTTCCTGAGTAAGCACCTTGTTGGCTTCTAGGCCTTGTCAGAGAGGGACTGTCCAACCTGAGTGTTCATCCAGCTGTGAATGGCTATTCTCTGGATGCAGTTAAAGTAAGCAAGTTCCTTAACGTTTATAGACTTTGACATTGAGAGTACCTGAATTCCTTTCCAACCCTCTGATCCCAAGTTAAAAGACTGTTCAATGGTTGAAGTTTGCAAATAAAATCCATTCAATTGGATCTATTGTCAGTCTCAAGTTACTGGGTCACCTACCACTGGACATAACCAGTAGCTCCTTCGGGGGTTAGTGCTACACATATTTCATTTTTATTATTGTCACAATTTTACTCTTAGGAACCTAGCATGGGTATCATTCAAGATTGAGCTAAACTTTTCATGAACCATAGTTCCCATGAGTCTACGTTATAAGCGGGCTGGGGTCATGTATATTAAATACATTTTCCTGGGCAAAGATGTTCAGGGAGCATTTAGAAGTGGCAAATCAAATATTGTTATAGTATACATAGTATAGTAAATACTGTTTCACGCCTCTCGGTGCCCAAGTCTTCCTCCCACTTCACCACATAAGGGAGTTTCCCTTAGTTGATGGAGTTTACAAAAGAAACGTAAAGGTAGAACACAAGTCTTTTGGAATGTGGGTCTTTACAGTAGCAATGTCCTTGCAGCTTTGTTTTTATTTATTTTATTTAGGGGAATTGAACTTGAATGGGGAAGGGTGCACATAGGATGCCCATTTGATCAATAAAAATCTGTAGGGACTTGAACTATATACATTCCAGTATATATGTTCTCTGCTCTTCTACCTCCAGCACACACTTGCTTGCAGATTATCAGTCCCAGAACCAGCTAGCATGGGTTTCAGACTCAGCACAATCTCAGCTGGGTCTGGATGAATGCCCTTTGCAGGCAAGGACCAAGGGCCCCTATGGTGTAGCAAAAATGAAAGTCTTTAGGGCTAGCTGTCCTATCTGTGGCTACTGCTCCAAGTACCACTTCTTCAGGCACTGCCAGCCCCCCTGACTGCAATTGCCCCTTTCCACAGCCCATGCCACCTCCTGACTGGCTCTGTGCCCATCCAGACTGTTCCATCCTAGTTCTCTCAAGCGTGCCTCCCAGTCAGGAGGACTGTGTGTCATGCATCAGCCTCCTTGGCTGTTTCTTGTCCTTCTGGAGACTTGCCTGGCAGTGTTCTCCCGCTGTCCTCTCCTTGCTCCTGTGCCTCCTAGCCAGGACACCTCTGTATGTTTTGAGAAGGTCCTCTCTGTACCCGAGCTCAGGCTCAAGGTTGCACCCCCCCCCCTCAAAGGCCACGACAGCCTAACACTCCATCTCCAGCTTCCACCCAAACTCTTCACCACAGCTTAGCTGACCCAGAGTATTTAAGGGGGCCTGCCCCCTGCCAACCCAAGTTTGGGATTGGTCAGGGCCCTGAGAATACTCCAGGTAGCTCCGCCTTGCTTCCCCTTTCATTCTTCTATAAGGTTCCAGTACATTCTAGAAGTAGGGGTGAAATCTCAGTGATGCTGCCTGTGAGTCATCCAGCTCTACTTGGATCTCTGCCCAACCCAGGAAAAACACAGACAGGCTTAGCTGCCAAAGAAGCCTGCACAAATTTACCTACACTAAACAAAAAAATCTATTTACACTTCTAGCACACTAGAGGGTGCTACACGTAGGATCTTGCATTGCTTGATACACAAAGACGTAATTCTGTATCGGAATTGGCAGGACCCTGAAAAAGAATAAAAGTTCAGTATTAGATGAAAAGGAACAACAATCATGTACATGTGGTTTGGCAGAGTACATCCAATTTGAAAATACCCCAAAACTTGCAAACAGTAAGTCTGTGCTGGATTTGAGTTTGCATTATTTGGCCTACTGGTTTATATGTCTGCATTCTAAAAACTGTGTGCTACATTACATTGCACTCCCTGAAGTGCAACAAACCAGAAAGGCAAGAGTAGATTGCATTATTATTACTGCAGTTAACATATTAACGGAGTTCTCCTTTATTGTAGTAAAAAGGGAAGATGTTGCTGATATCATCTTAGCGGGTGGTGTGAGTCACTTTACGCACAGGAGGAAATAGCGCTTGAAGATCAAGTGCTTTCAATTAGCACGTCTGTATTTGTTGTCGTACATGACAGCCCCCACAAGTCATCTCAGCGCAAGAAGTATTTGTTGAAATCGAGCAGTAGATCATCGAGTCAATTTTGCTGAGATTAAGCTTGACGTTAATCGAGAATGAACAGAAAATTATGATTGATGCCACAAAGGTTAAAATGATAGTCTCAAGCTCTGTGTCATGGCAACATAAAACTTATACAATATGTCACTAGTCATTCCAGAAGATTACGCTGCTGTTTTCAAAGCAAGAGAAGGAGAAGTATACTACTGTATATACTTCTGGTGTACAGTCAATATGAAAGGAGCAATGACAATGCGTTTGCTGGTGTTTTTTGGTCATCGTCACTCGATCAATAATACATTAAAAACTGATATATAATTTCTATAAGCCTGTAAAATACGTGTAGCGCTACCCCTTGCAAGAGCCACTGGTGAATGCAATATCTCCCACCCTGCACAGCCAGGCATACAGAATTTTTCCACAGCACGCTGGAGTCAAGAAACAGTCTTTGCAGCTTTATTTTTGTATTTTATTAGGGGTGTTGAACTTGGAAAGAGTTTAGGGTATTATTGGATGCTCAGTTCATCAAAGTAGTAGAACTTTTCAGGAACACAACTGTAGCGCTACCCCCACAGGAGCCGATTGAATATTTGTGCCCAGGTCTCCCACTTATTAATCCGCAGCCAGTCACATTTTTACACAGTCAGGTGCACACACTCTTCTGCTCGTTGTCTCCAATGACCAGTCCAGGGGATTTGTTTTTGTGTTTCATTTGGAGAACTTGTATAGGAGAAGGGAGTTAGTAGGATACGCCAAATTAAAGAGGAAGTAAACCCTTCCAAACAACTTGGACCTATAGGTAAGCCTAGATTAAGGCTTACCTGTAGGTCCAAGCAATATCTCCTAAACCTATATGGTTTAGGAGATATTTGCCCGAAAATGGGCACCGCTGTCTACGGCGCATGCGCCGTAGACAGCGGCGCGCAGGCGCACTAAATGCGGCAAATCCAAGAATGGATTTGCCAAATTTGTCGACTCCCGTGCGCATGCGCGGGAGTGACGTCATCGCGGCTTCGCCGTATGGCAGCGGCGGAGCTGCGAGACGCGACTCCCGTGCGCATGCGCGGGAGTGACGTCATCGCGGTTGCGCCGCTGTGATTCGTCGGAGCTGCGAGACGCCACAAGCAACATGGATGCGGCGGACTACAGGGGACAGCGGCGACTTCGCTGGCTCCTGTGTCAGGTAAGTGACACATAATGAGCTACTATGCGATGCATAGTAGTCCATTATGCTTTACCTTTGCAGGGAAAAAAAGAGGAAGTAAACCCATCAGGGTTTACTTCCTCTTTAACTATTCACAGGTGAGGACAACTTTCTCAATAGAATTGTGTAGCAGATTATCAGTAGGGCCATACAGCATCAGTATGGAATGAACAAGTCCCTTTAAAGCAGAAGGAACTCAGTGAAGTTTTCCTCTTCAAGACACTAGCCAGTGTCCTCTTTAGCTTACACTCAGCATATGACTTTTAGCACCAAGAGGGGGTTCTAGCTGCACAAGTCCAAGGAATCCCTTGTGGGAGCACCAGCGACAGCTTTCCTCAGTAGTACCAGACAGGATCCACAGACATCCTCCCTCAGTCAGCTCTCACAATAACCATGGGTTGCAGCTTCAATGTTTCAGGCCCTCAGGTCGCCCACCCGAGGCCCCATGGCAGCCTACGCTGAGGAGGGGCTGTTTCCCCCTCCCCAGCTGGACCTCTCTCTATCTCTAGAGGAAGACCCAGGGCCCACGTGCTCATCAAATATGAATACAGTCACCCAGCATGCATTGGGACACATTCCCTTCTAATTGGCTAGGGCTGTATGGACATTCATGCTCTCATCTGCATGGTTGCCACCCATTTTCCAGTACATTCCATAGCTACTTGACCAGTGTGAAACTTCTCAAGACACCATGAGCAGCACCAGAGCACATTGAGCAGACCCTGCTAAACAAGCACAGCCTCTGTTAAGCAGACAGCATATACATTTGCCTAACAGTCTCCCTGTCGAGCAGAGAAACCAAAAACTATATACACTCACTCTAGCACCTACCTAGGAGGGCGTTACACAACTATATATAGTCTCTATGTACACTTCTCCTCTACCTCCAGCATAATTATGCTTGTAGAACTACATCTCCCAGGGCCAGCTGGCACTGTACGGATGGTCTGACAATAGCACAATCAGACCAATTGCAAATGCTCTTTACAGGCAGGGACTGGGGGCCCCTTTGGTAATGCAGCAAAAAGTCCTAGTGCCGAGATGTCCTCCTGTGCCTACTGATCCCAGCACCACCTCTTCAGGCATTGCCAGCTCACCTGGCTGCAGCTGCCCCTTTCACTAGCCCTACTGACTAAGACTCCACAGTCCTCCCAGACTGACTCTGCATCCATCCCAGACTGCTCTTCTCAGTCCTCTCAGGCATGCCTCCCAGTCCTCTTGACTTTAACACTCACCAGCCCACCTGGCTGTATTCTACCCTAGAGATTTGCCCAGCAGTGTTCTCCTGCTGTCCTCCACTTGCTCCTGTGCCTCTGGTCAGGACACTTCTGAGTTTCGTGAAGAAGGTCACTTCCGCCCCCGAGCCCAGGCCTGAGTTCACCCCCACTCCCCCACCCCCAGACTAGAGGGTTACCCTCAAGGCCCCCTGCCAACCCATCTGTTGGGGATTGGTCAGGGCCCTCAGAATACTCCAGGCAGTTCCTCCTTACCTCCACGCCCATTCTTCTGGAAGTTTCCAGTAAGTTACAGAAGTAGGGAGAGGTCCCAGAGATTCTGCCTGTGAGTCATCCAGCCCTCCCTGAGTCACTCAAACCCTAACCCAGAAAGATACACAGGCTAGGTTGCCAGCCAAGCCAAACAATTTACCTACTCTAACAAACAATAAATCCTAGTACTCTAGCAACACAACTAGGGGGTGCTACATATTCAAAACCTAAACCAAACCTATATCAAAAATTAAAGTTCCTTAGCTTAAGACAGTGTGCCCAGTGATTTAAAGGTCTCAAAACACTTATTGTTCATTAGTGTGTTTAAGCCCAATAGTAGTCTTGCACTACTTTTTCTCTTTCAGCCTGTATCCTACAGGTTTCATGCTATAATTTTTCACAAATTTGACTTGGAAATGCCTTACAATACCTTGTCTCATACTGCAAATATGCTACCTGCCCTAACACTCCAATGCTTTGTTCTGACAAAATGAGTACTAGCCACATACACACTTGTGGAGAAATAATGGGGGTGTATGTGAAAAAAATGTGATGTTTTTATTAGGGATGCACCAATACTTTTTTTTACCGGTGAGTACAAGTACCGATATTTGTTCTCAAGTAATCACCAATACCAGTTACTGATACCTTTGCAGTGTGATTTGAGCCCATACAAAAATAATAGGTTTAAATCCCACTGCAAAGAATTGCATGCGATTTGAACAGGAATGCGGCACAATTCCTGTCCAAATAACATGCAGTTTCCTGCACTGCTCCTATGTGAACCCAGGCTGAAGTCACTATGGCAAGCCTGGGTTCACACAGGAGCAGTGCGGGAAACTGCAGGTGATTTAGACAATATCGCACCACATTCCTGTTCAAATCACATGTGATTCTTTGCAGTGCAATTTGAGCCCATTCATTTTGTATGGGCTAAAATCGCACTGCAAAGGTATCAGTTTTAGGTATCAGCACAACCTCCTTATTTTTTTTACAATGTATTCTGTTCTATGGGCCCATCCTAGAGATGGAATACACTAGGTGGCTTCCTTGAAAAAATGCTTATAACAGAGAATTCTGGCCAGATCCTTGAGAAGTAACCTATGTACTAGCAATTGAGGATTTTAGGCTGCCTTCTTGAGAGGCTGCCCTTATCCTAGCAATGGAGGACACTAGATGTAATTAGCCATTTGTATCCCAGCAATGGAATACACTAGGTGGCAATAGCTGCCTGCGTCCTAACAAGGGAGGATACTAGGTGGCTTTTTTGCGAAGCCACTTGCCTGTGGGCAGATGGCCTACTTTTTTGTATGTTTAGTTAGCACTTGGCTGCCCAGGTCAGCGGGAAAGTGTTACTGTTTCTTGCCGCCTTCCCTAAGTGTGTTTGCTGGCTTTTTCTGGGGCCCAGCCTCCCTCCAATGTGTTATAAAAGGAAAATGGTCCAAATTAAAGGGGGTTTAAGAAAGAATGGACTACTTACAGAGGCTTGCTGGGACCTGTGGTCCACTTTGGAGCTCCAATCTATTGGGGCACCCCAAGAACATGGACTTCTCCAATTGAGCTTTGCCAATTATGGACTTTTCCCAAAGAGACTTCATTTGTGCAGGTGACCTGGGGGGGGGGGGGCAGCCACAGTTAGTTGTAGTTAGGAGAAATACGTTTATACATGTTATACATGTTGTGCTAAGTTTCCAGTAAAAGTTATGTAGCAAGGTCCCAGATCTCTAGAGGTGTAATAGTGACCTCCAGAGTCAGGGAGAGCTGACACCCTTCTCTGTACAGTGGGTTACAAGGCATGGTGGGTATAATACAAGCGGAAGTGATGGGCGTCAGACACTTTTTGAATGCAAAGAGATTTATTGTCTCTTGAACAAGAACTGTGGGAGAGAGTGTTAGAGCCAGGACACCCTTAAGAAGATGCAATCACAAATGGCAGACTCCAAGACTTCTATAAGTAGACAGCTATACAGTGGAAGGCCTCCGGCCGGACACCATTTCTGTATAGGTAGGACGCTGTCTCCTATTACAACAAATCTTGTAACAATCACTAATGGTAGTTGTATTTAACTATTGGTAATACAAATAGTTCTCCTTGCACTCTACAGTCTCTCACTGTAGATCTTCACTCACCGAGCTCCCAGTCTCTCACTAGACTCTCAGATCCAATCGCCACTGGATCCCCTGAGCTCTTCCACTTCCATAACTCTGTATCTTCCTCAAGTTTCACCCCCTCTTCCCTGCTGGGTCCCTGACTTGGCACTCACAGGTGCTCCTCAAGCATCACCCCTGCTGACCTGCTAGGTCCCAGGCTTAGCACTCACTGATGCTCCTCATTTGTCACCTCTGCTGTCCCGCTGGGTCCTTGGCTTGGCACTTGCTGAAGTTTTCCCACTTCTTAACCGTCCCCGGCTGGTGAGAAGACTGCTCTGGTAATGGCTCCAGCTTACTCACAATGGTCTCCAGTAATAAGGTGGATGGTCCCTTAGTGGGGACAGCTTCCCCTCTACCTCTGACCACAACTGGTTCCCCGTCTGGCTTCTGAATAGGCCAGACAGCCTAGCAGCCAGATGTCCCCGGGATAGGCCTCATGCTTCTGGCCTAGCAGCCTGGGGCAGATTAACACATGTCCACCCTGGCAGCTATCCAGGTGGCACAGAACCCTGATCACCTTGCTCCACCCAAATAAATAGGCTCTCCCAGCAGGCCAAGGGGCTAAAGAAACCCCCGCCAATTGGCTGAGACACCCCATCCATTCATAACCTGACCCTGCTAAGCCCTTGTCTATCTAATGTCACCAGCATAATGCCACCTAGCAACAGAAGAGAGAAGGTGCAGCATGTCCAGAACTAGAGAGGAATCAGTGGATCTACTAACACTTAACCAGGGCAATACCGTCTGGCAAACTAAATTTACTAGCAGCCCTGCCTAATAACCAGGGTGTTTCAAAAGCTTCAAACATCTGTTTCAACAGCTTTGAGCCTGGTCTGAAGTTATTCAAGGAGTGCATGTTGGGTCTTGGCGTATTCCTAAAGAACCTGGGTCTGTAATAGCACTATGAAGTATGTGTAAAACCATACCTTCCAACATTTTGAGATGGGAGCAAGCGACACCTATATACATAAAGTATGAAGGCATAGGACACACCCCTTAAATGAGAACTATACAAAAAAGTTAAATTAAAGAGTAACTCCACTTTTGTTGAGAAAAAAAAAAACCCTCTGGGTGATCAATGTACATTACAAGGATTTACCAAACATTGTTTCAGATTCTTACCTTTTGTTAATGTAGCACTACCCCCGAAGGAGCTGCTGGTTAGATTTGGGCTTACCGTTACCTTATGTTCCACTCGCTTAACGTTTAGGGTTGTCCCCTGGTATATGTCCCAGTAACTCGAGAGACTGACAACAGATCCACTTACTTTGACTACGTTCAGAGAATAGCCATTCACAACTGGATGTTCACTCAAGTTGGACAGTCCCTCTCTCACAAGGCCTAGCAGCCAACAAGGGGCTTACTCAGAAACAAGTCTCTGCCACAGACATTGTTGTAGAACATGCAAGATAATGTCTCTGCCACAGACGTTGTTGTAGAACACGTAGGGAAACTATACTTGAAGAACACTCATAGGATACCTGGATCTTTCAGCCAGCTTGGCGATATCCACGAGACCGGATTCTCTTGGGTACTTCCACTCTTCCAGGCTCTTACTAAGAATCCAACCCATATGTGGTCTTATTCTGAAGTGTCCTCCCCTGGAATGCTTGAAGTCACTGGGTCTCTCCCAAACCGGAGACGGCACCCAACCACCTCAGAATCCTCCTTTAGTTTCCTTGCCTCGGGCTAGCCAGCCCCGAGACATCAAAGTGGATCCACACCCCAGGCCATAGCCTTCCTGGGGGCTGGTCAGGAGGACCAGGACCATGAAGTCAGTACATCATTCTAGGCCAAAACCCCAAACCACGTGACGTCCGCATCTTAAATACCCTTTACCAGAAAGCACAGCAAGAGCGCCACTCCCACTGGGTGGGCCCCAAGAGAGAGCAACTTAAGCACCCAACCAGACCATAGTTCCATGCCTGCCAGAAGAGACAGTGCCCCCTGTGGCAAGGATGAACATCTCACAATCCAGTCAGACTGATGCTGAAGTCCAAATTTAGACAATTGTACCCAAACCAAACTGCAGTTTAGGTATAACCTTAACTTTGAAAAACGCATAGCGCGTGCTCTTCAGGAGCCGCCGCTACATTATTCTGAAGAAATCCCTGTGTGTTTGTCTGTGCCCATGTTCCGCGCTGACTATCTCTACCCCAGGCCCCCCCCACCCATCGCCTAGTTTAAAAACTCCTTTAACTTTTTGGCCATCTTTACTCCCAGCAGGTCTGCACCCTCCTCATGTAGGTGCAGTCCGTCCCTTCTATAGTACTGGTAACCGACTGAGAATTCGGCCCAGTCCTCCAGGAACCCAAACCCCTCCTTACTACACCAGCTCCTCAGCCACTTGTTTACTTCCCTACTCTCCCTCTGCCTTTCTGGTGTGGCTCGAGATACTGGTAGTATCCCTGAGAATACTACCTTGAAGGTCCTTTTCCTCAATTTAGCTCCCAAGTCCCTTAGGACACTCCATCTGCCTCTGACTTTTGTAATCTGTCCACCAGATCCATGATGTGCCGAACCTGAGTGCCCGGTAGACAGCATATAGTTCGGCCCTTCAGGTCTCTGTCACAGATTGCCCTTTCTGTCCTTCTAAGAACTGAGTCCCCTACCACCAGAATCTGTCTATCCTTTCCCTTCCCCCCCCCCGCCCCCACACTCTTACTGGAGGAGTTCTTCCCCTTGCAGCTAGGAGAGTCCCTCAGCTCCAGCAGTGCTGTTCCCTGACCGATTTCACCAATGTCACTGAATGGAGCATACTTATTGGGATGCTCTAGCCCAGGATCGGTCTTCCTGGTACTTCCCCCTCTATCCTTCCTGACTGTCACCCATCTACTTTTTTCTGGTGCCTGCACCTCTTTGTCTCTACCCACCTCTGTGCTGGCCCCTGCCGGCACCTTCCAGTTACGATCTTGGCTCTTCTTTAGTATGGAGGGTCTTCTCAGTGCTGACAGTTGCTTCCCTAGATTCAGAACATGGGCTTCCAGGGGAACAATGTGATTACATATTGCACAGCAGTATTCGTCCACTTCAATGAGATAATCAAGGAACGCATATATGCTGCAAGATGTACACCAAGTTGCATCTCCACACCTGCCGGGCATTGTACCTATCAATTTAATGAGGATTGGGATTATAACCTGTCCAAATGACCTAACAACTAGCTTCCTGACACTACTACTTAACAATACAATACACAGGTACTCAACAAGACAATACACAGGTACTTGCAGACCAGCTGCACCCGCAGACCCACGTGCACTTGCAGACCCACGTGCATTTGCAGACCACATGCACTCGCAAACCCACATGCACTCACAGCCCACGTGCACTCACAGACCCACGTGCACTCGCAGCCTATGTGCACTCAAAGACCCACGTGCATTTGCAGACCACATGCACTCGCAGACCTACATGCACTCGCAGCCCACGTGCACTCGCAGCCTACATGCACTCACAGATCCATATGCACTTGCAGACCCGCGTGCACTCGCAGACCACGTGTACTCGCAAACCACGTGCCCTTACAATACACAGGTACACACGACACACAAGTACACACAATATACATGTACTAACGATCCACACACTACTCAGATAACACTCAGGTTGCCATATTGCATTTTACAGTATAATTACTGCAGATTGAAAGGGAAAACGATTAATTACAATATGACTTGTGTTGCAATTGTATACGCTATTTATTTATTTATTTTTATTTTTTTCCCAGAAAAGTGGACTAACCCTTTAAATCAAGTGATTTAGATTATTTATTTTACTATTACTATTCCTTTATACTGGCTTCTGAAATTTACATATGCAGCAATTAGATTTTGGATGAAAGGTTTAAACTTTTTGAAAGATAAATAGTGCATTTTACAGTATATACAACTATATAGATCAGACCAAAATAAAGGAAAAATTAGGGAAGAGGGACAGAGGGACATTGTTCCAAATCAATGATAGTCCCTCAAAATCAGGGACAGTTGGGAGCTATGGTAACACCACTACAAGAGGTTAACATGCATGGTTAAGAAGAGGAGGTAGTTGCCATGGGTAACTGAAAGGAAGGACAGTACAGCAACCAATTGTTGGCGTTGTACCTGGTTACATGACAGAGCCTCCGGTAGCAAGGGGGTTGGTGCTCTGACTCCCTCCCTAGCTGTCCATCTCCTCCGGTCACCTGGAGCAGAAGCAATAGAGAGCTAAGGCCTGATCCCTAGGTGTGGGAAAAGAACACGTTAACTAGGACACGCATGGAACCCATGTTATGTGTCTGGCGGTGTTCCATTATGTTACTTGGAGTAAGGTAGCAGAGGTACGCTGAACTGGTGAAGTGGGCAAGGGCTCTACATGTCCCTCTGAACACAAAACACACATCATATACAAGTGTGTAGGGACATGGGATGAAATATCTTATGAGGGAACGCCGTACATTATTGCTGCACATAAGTGGCTCATCTCTGAGTTGGGGTCTGCCTTAATGTTTGATTCTTCATATGACCGGAGCCTCCACCTTTTCCCAGGCATTGGCAATTATGCCTTCAGGCGAAGTGTTACCCCACTTGCATGGGCGCAGTAGATTCCAACCCACATGCCTCCTAGGAAAAGAGCTATTATTGCTGCAACCTTGTATGGTACATACGTACCGTATGCAAAGCACTTTTCAGCTTCTGCCAGCAAAATCCTGCAGTTGCTGTATTTTTTACAGTCTTCAGTATGAGCCTTTAAAGTGCACCACACAGCATGGTCAGACTCTAGTGCCTACTGGACTGCACAGTCACACTTGGGTAAACTCCATAGCTGCTATGATGTGAAAAGGTTATTAAGCCTAAGAAAATAGTGGTTTATAGCATAATATCTATTTGACTCAATATTTGCTTCCGTGACTTTAGTTTGGCATGAAAATGGAACTAAAGTCAAAAATTGCCAGCAGCCAAGTTTTTTTGGAAGAAGAGGCATGCAAAATCTGTTTTAACAAAACAAAAATGAATGTCCTCATGCCCCTATCAATCTTTGATTGTCTATGTACACTCCATTGTGCATACAGGCTCATTTTTGCTATGCTGCAGTGCCATGGACGATCTAGTAGTAGGGTTGATGTAACTTCTGTGCGCATATGCAAAAGTTTCATCATCAATGGCAACCCATTGACTAAAGCCGCGTACACACGGGCGGACTGTATGGCCTACTTAGTCCGTCATACAATCCGACGGACAGTCCGTCATACTTTCGAATGAACGGACTTGACCACACACGGATGCACAAACAGTCCGTCGAAAGCTTGCGCGATGACGTGTACAGCACGTACGACGGGACTAGAAATAGGAAGTCCAATACACAGCAATGCACCCTTCCGCCGTGTAAATCCTTTCTGAGCATGCGCCATTCTTAGTCCGTCGAACTAGCCTACTGACGAGCGGATTGTCCGCTGAAACCAAAGTATGACGGACAGAATTTCGAAAAATCCGAAATACTTAGTACGCCAGACTGCACGCTGAAAAAGTCCGCTGAAGCCCACACACGAGCGGACTGTCCGCTGAAATGTGTTTCGACGGACTAAGTAGGCCATACAGTCCGCCCGTGTATACGCGGCATAACAGTTCCTGGAGAAAAATTACAGCAATGACCGGAGCTTTGACATGTTTTCGCTGGAGGAGGGCACACTAGGAGGCTGAAGAATGAAGATTAATATCTAATATTCTTGTATCTCAGAGGTGTCTCTGGATGTGTCCCAACTTGTTAAAGTCTTTGTGTGTAAATATGTCTGTGTCCTCTCTCCTAGACGGTGTGTGTAGGAGAATTGTGTCTGTCTTTATCCAAGGCCGCATCTCCATCAATATGTAAGGAATTTGTTTCTTAGTAGAAATTGTAGAATCCTGGGTTTGTAAAATACTTCAAAGTTGTTTAATCTTCAGAAAGATAAGCAAAGACAAGACTTACATAATGACATCTGGTAATATATGGTATGGTGATGGCTTCAGAAGGAGAAAGAGATATCAGATGTTACATTCTCCAAAGTGTAGGGTTCCTTCCCTCTCATTCCCTCTCTTCCACCTCTCTTCCCCACTACAATTTGACCCTACTCCATTCTTATACTGTTTTATAATATTAGGTCAGCATTTCCTAGAATACCACCCATTCCTATATGGCTTCAGTCTAAAGTTAAGTTACATAACTCCATCCATTGTCCTGACATAGTAACTCAGAATAGAAGTACCTACACAGCAAAACTATTTCTCTCTGTCCTCTGTCCTGTAACCTTAAGAGACTAACACTAATTACATTATAACATTCATGTGTTTCATATATTTTTCAGGAACTTTTATCACTTAAAATAATAATAAACTCAAAATTCCTAACAGAGGCAGAGCTGCAATCATGTGCATACTTGTACTTTATGGCAAGAGCCTCTCCCAGTCAGCAAAATGTTGTTCTGTTTTAAATATCTACTTCTTTATGGATCTCAACGAGACTCCTGACAGATTGAAGGGAAACCCCCAATCTCCAGCCTCCATTTTGGTTCTGTATCATGTAACATAAGGATGGCTTTCCTTCAGTCCATTCAATGCTGATACAAATATACAGAGAATAAATTAGCATTACCTTTGTAATGTCAACAATGCACAACTACCGAGAGTGTGTTGAAGGCTTAAGATCCTGGACTTTTGCCAGGAGGAGATTCCTCAGGTACCTGGACCTGTCAAATCCACTGGCCACTGCTCAATTAAATTGCATTAACCTGGCTTCATTACATTTCTCTAATTCATAAATGGCTTTTAGTTTTGTGTGTGTTGGTGACTGAGGTGCTTTTCATGACGGGTTAATACTTTACCAGCACAATTGGTTCCATCTAAGATGAATATTCCCAGGCCAGCAGATTCAGAATCACCAGAGTAGCTCCAATCCTAAAAATTGATCTAAAATTAAAGGTCAGGAAAAGTTTAATGATGATATGTATGCAGGTGTATATCTCTTCGATTAGACCTCTCCAGGAAATTGGTTCAAGTTTTGCTGTAAAAGGCAGATTTAGATGGGTCAGTAAGGGGCTGAATCTAAAGTGCTTTCTTCCTTGGTGAGTTTTATTAAAACTTCTTCAGCTTTGACAAGCGGTAAATGTTAAAATGTCTGATTTATGATGCTGGTTTTTAATCGTACAGCTAAAAGCAACATCTCAAAAAACAATTACAAATATGACATGACCAACAAATTGCTTTGAAATGGTAGACTAGTCGATCTTATTAAAACAATTAAGCAAAATATGTATTATTTTTCTTAAATTAATGATACAGTATACAACCCCCTTCCTTTTTACTTGGATGTAAAGTCTCAAAACAATAATGCACTTTTAACTGGTTTCAAATACTAAACATACAATATATTGGTAAGTTAGAGTCACACAAGAATGCTTCTGCACATTTGGTGATGTCACCTGAAGTCACATGAGTAAGTGCAATAGATGCATTGGAAATTGTCCTTGTACATCTTTTTGGGGAAGGATCATGTCATGTGTACTTGGCATTATTTTGATACCCGTAGGGCAAAAGGAGCTGCTGTGGTGGAGGAATCAGGTAATTGTGGAGTCACTGCAACTGGGGATCACAGTTGTTCTACATCAGGCCAGCCCAAGCCACTGAAATCTTCAACTGGTGCGTGCAGGCATCTAGAGGCACCTATACCCGGCTAGAAGCTTTATTATTATTTTTTTATTGTTATTTAAAAGTAAATCTGTTGTCAGGCTTTATGATCTCAAATGTTTAATATTCTTAACAGGCAGTAAAAAAAAAGTTTCAAACAAGCCCTCACTGACCTCTGTATCTGCAGGCATTGTGGAGCAATTTATCCTCAAAGTGTAGGTAAAACCACAGCCTTTTTTGGATAGCATAGAGAACCACTATCTAACAAATCATGATTTAATTCTGCTAAATAACATGCTGGTTTTTGGATTGTGAAACCTTGTCATATGGAAATAGAGGCCCACGCAGGATAGTTGGCATTATGGGTTGTTCACATTGCATGATAAAATAATCCAGCCCACCCAAAATCCTCCCCTCAGACCCATTTAAGGTTTTTGAGGTTAGTTCTGCAACACCTTCTCCTTCTTTTTTTTTTTTTGGTATTCTACACCAAAGACATAACATACCTATAATATACAGTGTCCAGCTGGCTGCAGTTTATGGTAGAAATCTTCTCTTCACTGATGTTGGATCCTGCTTGCTGAAGGCTTTCCAGTGCTGCATGAGATAAGAGATACATATGTGGCTGTGAAAGTCTTCCACCTTTACAGTTTCTTTTCTGTAAATATTTTGTGCACTTTTTTGTTCCTTTCATTAAAGAAATATGCTTTTCATTAAAGTAATAAGTCTCCTGAATCTCCTAATGCTGTAACTAGAAATTAAGAAAACTGCCTTTTGGAAGAAGAAGCTACCATAGTGTAAACTCTGTTACATTCCTGTCTGGGTGTGGCAGCAAGTGATACATTTTTTTTTTTTAAAGGTCGGACCTGCAACTGAAAATGCTGTAACCGATACGTGTTTCCAGTAAAACATGTGGTGAAGGCTACCCAGTATGCGTAAAGGCTTAACTGCTCCGTTGACTTATTCCAAGTGACAGTTACTCCCAGTCTACTGGCATTTAGAGTGAGACTGAAATTGTGTACATCACAGTTAAGATGACTGTAACCTTTTTATTTATTTACTTTTTAATTTACAGTGTCCCATCAGGAAGATATCTTTATGCTCTGTGTCCTGAAGACACAACAGGAAATCAATCAAAAGTGAGAGATATCTCCTTTTAGGCAGTAAATAGGTGCCCTCATTGGAAGATTTCACTTCCTGTTCCTCTCATAACTCAACAAAAAATTATTTCTCTTCACTTACTATTCCTGAGACATTAGTCGCTAGGGCACAAAGAGAGGATGAATCCCCCCCAGCGGGGAGACCGAAAGCAATAAAAACTCAACAAGGATTTTAAAACCTATGAGGAAATTTGCTGTGCCTGCATTCCTTTCAAAGTATTTAACTCTTAGGGAGTATCTATCCAAAAATGAAATTCCTATTGCAGGGGATTCTGAAAATGTCCCTTGTAGCTTAGTGCAGACTCCTGAAAAAATCAGTGAGCCAATCACACACGCAGGAAATTACAATTCTGGGTGTGGTCTGTGCACAATCTGTGCGCAGAAAGCCTCCAGGTTGCCGTATTGCATTGCATTTTTTCACAGTTTTAGACAATTAGAGCAGTTTCAGATTGAAATGGAAAAGTAACTTTTAAAGTGATTGTTATTTTAAAAAACAACAACTTTACAAACATGTTTTATAAATTTTTTCTGTGCAATGGTTTTACACAGATTGGCCTGAACCTTCTCTTCTAGGGTTCCACACTGGGGATCTTGGTTCTTTCTCTTCTCAGAGTGCCCCCATAGCAAGCCACTTGCTATGGTGGCACCCATGCATGCTCGATCCTGATCCAGAGTGGCTCAGCCCTACTTTCTTCTCACAGGCTATGACTGACAGCAGCAGGAGCCAATGGCTCCCACTGCTGCCGAGGCATCTGTGAGAAAAGAGAGGGCAGAGAAGAGCTGTTGCAGATGGGTACAGCACTGGATCGAGATCAGGCTCAGGTAAGTGTTTAAGGGGGGCTGAGAGAAGCAATAATTGAAAGGGTTTTTTTTTTTTACTTTAATACAGAGAATGCGTTCAGGGGAAAAACTTTTACCTTTAACCACTTCCCGACCGGCGCACGACGATGTATGGCACGGGCAGGCAAAATGGCGTACAGGTACGTCCATTTGAAATTGACGCCAAGCCATTGCGTGTACACCACCGGCAGCACACATGCATGCCGGTTGGGACCCCCGTGAGTCCGGTCGCTGGTACCCGCGATCATCTCACGGGGAGGCTGAACAGGGAGATGTGGAAGTTAACAGCATCTCCCCGTTCTGCCTAGCAACAAGTGACACTGATCTCTGCTCCCTGTGATCCCTGTGGAGCAGAGATCAGTGTTCACTAACACACAGTCACGCCCCCTACGCGCTCCTAGGACACACTTAACCCCTACACTCCCACCCATGGTTAACCCCTTCACTGCCAGTGTCATTTACACAGGAATCAGTGCATTTGTATAGCAGTGATTGCTGTATAAATGACAATGGTCCCAAAAATGTGTCAAAAATGTCCGACGTGTCCGCCATAATGTCGCAGTCACAATAAAAATCGCTGATAGCCGCCATTACTAGTAAAAAAAAAAATATTAATAAAAATGCCATAAAACTATCCACTATTTTGTAAACGCTATACATTTTGCGTAAACCAATCAATAATCGCTTATTCGATTTTTTAACAAAAATATGTAGAAGAATACGTATCGGCCTAAACTGAAGAAAAACATTTTTTTTATACATTTTTGGGGGATATTTATTATCGCAAAAAGTAATGCGTATGCGTTTTTTTCAAAATTGTCGTTTTTTTTTTTGTTTATAGCGATCAAATACCACCAAAAGAAAGCTCTATTTGTGGGGAAGAAAAGGACGTTAATTTTGTTTGGGAGCCACGTTGCACAACCACGCAATTGTCAGTTAAAGCGACGCAGTGCCGAATCGCAAAAAGTGGTCTGGTCTTAAGTCAGCAAAATGTTCCGGTCTGAAAGTGGTTAACCACTTACCGACCTGCCGCAGTACATATACTGCGGCAAGTCGGCTCTATTGTACGAAACAACATACCTAAACATAATTTTGTGCAATAGACAGCAGGAGCGTGCGGCCAGAGAGGCAGCCAATCAGCAATCGTTCCACAGAGAGGCAGAATGGTGATCTGTAAACAAGGCAGATCTCCTTTCTGACAGGGAAGGACACAGAGATCTTCTGTTCCTGTTAGCAGGAACATGGATCTCTATGTTCACCCAGTCAGCCCATCCCCCACACAGTAAGCATCTCCTAGGGACACACTTAACCCTTTGATCACCCCTGGTGTTAACTCCTTTCCTGGCAGTGTCATTAGTACAGTTATGCCCCATACACACGGTCGGATTTTCAGCCAGAAAATGTGCGAACGGATCAAGTTGTTGGAAAATCTAAACGTGTGTGGGCTCCATCAGACTTTTTTCCGGCAGATTTTCTGATGCACAAAGTTCGAGAGCAGGATCTAAAATTTTCCGATAACAAAATCCGATTGCGTAAATTCCGATCGTGTGTAGACAAGTCCGACGCACAAAGTGCCACGCATGCTCAGAATAAATTACGAGACGGAAGCGATCGGTCTGGTAAAACTAGCGTTCGTAATGGATATAGCGCATTCGTCATGCTGCAATGTTAAAAATTGTTTAATGCAGCGCATTCTCTTTTTCTTTATAATGCTTGAAGAATGAAGTTGTTTTGCTGCTCCTATTCACACACACTTCTCACAAACTTCTTTGTTTATCCTTTTTCCTGATTTCATGAATATAATTTTTTATTCATTAGATCTCCTGAATAATTATTTTAGTTTTATGTTTTTAATATTTTTAAGTATTTTGTGCTTGTTTTTTTTATTCAAGGTCTCCATTTTTTTGTTATCGCTATAATTTTTTTGTGGGTTTTTTGTGTCAAAGTTCCACAATACCATTATTATCTTGTATTTTTAAACCTCAAGGAGGTTGGTTGGTGTCCCTTGTTTTAATTTCACATTGTATTTAGGAAATGTACCTGCCTAGTCACAAATAAACTGGGCTTTTTGAATTAAAACACATAGACAAGTATTTCAGAAAAATAAATGCACCTTTAATAGGGTTCATAAGAAAATAAAGAGGAAGGCAACGCTGGAGAAACTGCTGAAATTGGCGAAGCCTTTGTACTCCAGGGCACAAATCAACTATTTAAAGGCAAAATTGATGGCCTGAGGAGTCCATATATAAGGAGGTACAGTCTGGTCCAGAAGTCCAAGAGATCAGGAACAGCAACAGATGACATCTATGTCCCCAGGCTGTGGTCATATAACAGCCTGCATCTTTTGTCAGACTAGACTGAACCCAGGCCATCGCTCTCTGGTCATCCTTAGAAACTTCCTTCCAGGCTGTGGCTCTGCTGTTGTAGTTGTGGCACGAGGTGGAAGAGGAGGAGGGCGATGGTCGACCTCCTGGCTGCCATTTGCCACAGCCTCCTCCCAGCTGAGGTCTTCCTGTGTATGAAAATGGGTCATAGTTTTAGTTTTTTGTTCATCAATCACACAATTTTGAGCTCATGACTGTTGCAAATTGAAAGCTAATAAATAGAACAGACTGTCATTCTGAGCCCAGCATTTTTCATTCTTGTCCCAATCATTTTTGGTCACTACTGTCTATTGATATGTCAAACACTTTCTTAAATCAGAATTTACTGATCAATAATAACATCTAGTTAACATCATTAAATGTACGACAATGAAAATATGTTGAACAATGCTCTACCTGACTCAAGCTGGGCTCCTCCACATGTTGCTGCCTGGAAGGCCCAGGTTGGACATTGGAAGCCTCAGCTGGGAGGGAAGGAAGTCTTGAAGGAAGACTGTAGTGTGCTGGTCTGGTTTCCCTCTGGTCTGCCAGAAAATGCAGCCTGTCATAGTACCACAGCCTGGGTACATAAACGTCCTCTGCATCTCCTGATTTCAGGGAAATCTGGACCTTCTTGCGCCCTCTCAGATATGTACTCCTCAGGCCACCAATTTTTAAATAGGTGATGTCTACCATTTCTTTAGTGTTGTACAGTTTAAAATGGCCACTTTAATGTTAGTGGGTTCAACCTTCATAGTAAACATTGTTCGTTCGCCCAATTAAAATACAATGTTTTGGCAAGTTGCAGTTAACTACATTTGTTCAGGCCTATTTCTAGTCAAAGGAAGTTTGTTGTCTAGAGAGGTTTGTAACCAGAATGAAATGCAAACTTGATTCAGTGTAAAGGAGAGGACACTCAGCAGTTGTTTACACATTTGGGCTCAGGAGCACTGGTGAGGGACACCAGAACACCCTTTTTATTAGGGTGTCCCATACACATGGATACTATAGGGGTGTCTCCATCTGTCAAACTTGCACAAAACAGGTAAGTATTCTAGCTTTAGAAAGTGTATAAAATAATGTTTTCAGCTTTGAACTCTGCGAACAAAGACAATTGTACGACACTTCCAAGCAATGTTTCATATTCCTATTTCTGGCCTCAAATATCAGTGTGCTAAGTATTCCTTTTTTACATTCTCAGAGGGGAGAGAAGACTCAGGATATCTGAGGACACCAGGGACCCCCCACCTCCCAAAGAAGGGGAAATCCCAAAAGCATAAGCAGAGGAGGAAGAGGAAGGAAAGGTTGTTGAAATTTGTGAAATTGGCACCACAACAGGTGAGTGTCTGAGACCACAGCTTCAGGTAATAGATGTATGCCTGCATTTTTATAATACATGGTGTGTTTTTTTGTTTATTTTTAGGTGATGTGGATGTTGTGGAAGAAGAATGTCATTTTACCAGTAAAAATGCCCAGATCCTCATCGGGTAGATAATGGGGTGCAATCGTAATTGAGAAAATCTCAAGAAAAACATCAATGATGTTCAACATCATTGAAGTTTTAGGGAGAATCTGAAACACACAAAACTAGCTAGAACTAGCTAGCATCGATTTGCGATTTAAAAAAAACTGTTTTATATTTTTTAAAAAGCCAAATTTGGAAGATGCATACAGTGTGTCAACATGTGCTATCTCCCATCATGGGAGATCAATGTACGTGTTTTGTGGGTGCACCCCCAAAACACATATATTGATCCCCCATGATGGGAGATAGCACATGTTGACATTAGGCATGGGATCAGGAGGAAAATGCCCAGTTTGAATCACAATTTGTGTGTATGTTCCAAATTTGGCTTTTACAGGGGTGACACCCCATCTGATGAAGACAATATCAACACAGTTTGGACATACTAATGTCTGATATTGTCTTCACTTTTCAAAGTTAAACTTTGTAACTTCCTGAGTTCTGTATGTTATGCTTTGAAACATGCCTGTTTTATAAAAAAATGGCTAGTTTTAGTAATGTTACCAAAAATAATGTTATAAACACACATGTGAATGTGCTTTGAGTAAAAAAAATTCTTATCATCAACAATGTGTGGCTTGTTCTTTCAATGCTCAAACGCATTTTTTGTAGTAAAATTGGTGTTTTCTTTGGTAATGGGTGTTATTTACTAAAGGCAAATCCATTTTGCACTCCAAGTGCAGTTTCAATTGCACTTTTGCAGTGCACTTGTAGTGCATAGTGGATTTGCCTTTAGTAAATAACTCCCACAGTGCTTTTTAATTTGCAACAATCACGCCACTTTCAGGACTCCACACATTTCTGTCATGGTACTGAAAACGAGGAATATTTTTGTCAGTAATGCACTACATACATTAACAACAAAAACAAGGTATGTGTAGCAGACCCACAACATAATAATAATGTTATCTGAAGAAGAGACTGTCACATCATGTCTCAAAGAAAATTGGTTTGCACTGTTGAAGAAAAAAAAGGCCCAAAAAAATTCAAAAGAAAAACCTAGGAGACGGCTAAAACAAACCCATGCAGTAAATGAAAACAAATATTGTTGCAGCTTGAAAGATACATTTATTTAAAAAATGCCTCTCAGACATTGTCTGGCATATCAATGGCCCCCCTACCCGCAAAGTACTCCATATATCTGTTTCGGACCTTGCGGAAGCTTTGGGGGGGGGCAAGCCAGGACGGCCAGCTTCAAGTGCCGTCAGGTTGGATAGTTCAGGAAAGTCTGCCTCAGGCCCAACTGAGGCCACATAGTTTGTTGAGTTCTTTTTTTAGATAATTGTTCAAAATGCAGCAGGAAAGCACCATATGGTTCAGTTTATATTCCGCCATGTGGATTGGAGTCAAAAATAGGTGGAACCGGCTGGCCATTATCCCGAAAGTGTTCTCCACTACTCTTCTGGCTCTGGACAGCCAGTAATTAAAAACCTTCTGGTCCAAGGTGAGGGTTCTCATCAGGAATGGCCACATAAGATGTTCCCCCAGCACAAATGCTTCATCCGTGATGGAGACGAAGGGGAGTCCTTCCACATTCTCCTCTGGAGATGGCAATCCCAAACTACCACTCTGGAGATGCCAGTAGAATTCTGTCTGCGCGATCACTCTACCATCCAACATCCGGCCATTTTTCCCCACATCCACATACAGTAGGTAGCTGACACCACCGCCAACATCACTATACTATTATACCCCTTATAATTAAAATAGTACGACCCCGAGTTGGGGGGTGGGACGATGTGGATGTGTTTCCCATCAATTGTACCTCCACAATTGGGAAAGTCCCAATGGTCATTTTGCACATCAACATTGCAAGCAGATTAGACACAAACATTTTTGGCCAACATAAGTAAAACATTTTTTGAAATGAGTATTTAAAGACAAAAATATAAGGCCCACGTATCAGATTCCTCACCCCATCTGATGGCCCATTGCAAAAATTTAGTGGGGGGGGGGGGGGATGTTTTGGACAGGTAACCCTCTCCACTTCATTGAGAGCTGAATGCATAAATAATGTGTGTTAACTTTGGCCAGCCCCTCCTTACTTACACTATTGGCAGCCCACTGGACGGGTAAGAAGTGTCATAATAACTAAAACTAAAAATACACACTGAACAAATGGAAGTGCATTTTTTCATTCTGCTATTACTTATCAAGATAATAATAGGAGAAACAATCTTTATAGCATTTGAAAGTGAAGGCAAATATGCATGAAGGACAAAAATTGAACTTTAAAAGCTTCCAGCATGCATGAGGACAAAGGAGCACAGAATATTACAGCATATTACAATCATGGTAATTAGGGAATGATAAAAGAAATACAATATATTAGCAACATTAAATACATAGAATGTGATGTTAAAGGAGAAAACTTACCTTCATATAGTCCTTCTGCAAGACCTGAATAATGGCAGAACAGGTCTCTGGAATAATGATCCCCAGAGCCTGGGGGGAGATGCCTGTAGAGAACTTGAGGTCCTGCAGGCTTCTCCCTGTCGCCAAGTACTGCAACGTGACAACTAGCCTCTGCTCCAGAGTGATGGCTTGCTGCATGCAGGTATCCTGCCTGCTGATATAAGGGGACAGCAAAGCCAACAAACGGTGAAAAACAGGGTCCGTCATTTGGAGATAATTCCTGAAATCATGAGGATTATTCTCCCCGATCTTACGAAGCAAAGGCATGTGCGAGAATTGGTCTGAAAAGCGTGAATCGTTTTTAACCAAACTTCTACTAACACGTGATAAACATGAGATCAGCAGTTCAGAAGGCATTGAATCGGCCTGGTTGTTGATGAGAGGGCAATTGCCCACCTTTACAAATCTTCCTTTGTTGCTTCACTGGGACACTAAACACAGACAGCTTTACCCTGGGGAAACACTTTACTGTATCTCTACTTGAACAATATATATATATATATATATATATATATATATATATATATATATATATACACACATACATACACCTGTCACATCAACCTTACCAAGAAATACCATTGCCTTGTTACTGCACCTTATTGGATATAGTTATCAAGCTCCAACTGCTAGCGAAGACCATCAGGCCTGCAACTGGGACATTACTGCCTTTATTACTTAAAGGACCCTCATACTGTTCTTGTCCAATTGATCTCTTATTAGGATTAAAGTTGCAAGGGGTTTCCCCTTTAAAAGTCTTGCCAGAAATAATTTTTTTAACTCTTGCTTATCCTTTCAGGTCATGTTCAAGTGGTATTCCATTGTAAATATGTGTATATAAGACATTGTTATCTTCAAATTGTTTTAATTTGTATTATTGTGGAGGAATTCTTCTTCTGAACTACAATTGTCTGAAGTTCAGTTGATCTATTACCTCCTTGTGCAACAAAGTCTTGCTTGAGTTATTCAGTAAACGTTTCATAGTTTCATAGTTAGTTTCATAGAATATAAACTCATCCAGTGGATTGACTTATTACTTTAAGGTAATAATCTGGACCCCTTTACATTACACAGCCCCCGCACTTCTGGACCCCTTTACATTACACAACACCCGGACTTATGGACCCCTTTATATTACACAGCCCCCAAACCTCTGGACCCCTTTACATTACACAGCCCCCAAACCTCTGGACCCCTTTACATTACACAGCCCCCGCACTTCTGTACCCCTTTACATTACACAGCCCGCACCTCTGGACTCCTTTACATTACAAAGTTCCCGTACCTCTGGACTCCTTTACATTACACAGCCCCCATAGCGCTGGACTCTTTCACATTACACAGCCCCCCTGCACATCACACAGCCCCCTACCCAGCCCACCCTGCATATTAACTTAGTGGGACCTTCCCCTATAGTCTACACTCGAGGGTATCTACACTTAAGCTCTACTGGATACTGGAGCCCAGGTGACGTTGTTGTACCGCAACTTTTACCACAAATACTTGAGAAACATCCATTTGTGCAAACTCGAGGAGTTGGAGATTTGGGGCAAAGGGACCCAGAAGTGCTCATATGACTGATACATACCCATCAAGATAACATTTGACACCGCATTGCCTGGAAAACCAGAGAATTTTGATATGTTAGCAGTTGTCTGCCCCCAACCTCCTGGAGCAGGCCTAAATTCCTTGTTGATAGGCACCAACACTAATCTGGTGCGAAGACTACTCACTCCACTGGCCTTGGAGGGTGAACCAGTCGGAAAGATCCATTCTCAGCTGCAGGCAGGCTTTCCAAAGAGTGTTGCAAGAGAAGAAGGCCCCTGAGGAAGGAGTTGGAAAGCTGTGGCGATTGGATGCCCGTGAATGGGTGTTGCAGCCAGGCGAGAGAGCCTGCCTGAGAGCCACATTTAAGCTGTCCTGGGACCAGCCGGGTCCCTATGTGGTGGTAGAAGCTGATTCAATAGAAGAGGAAGTTGGAATAGAGGTGGTCCCAGAGATCATACCCACTAGGGACTTACTGAGAAGCAGGGGGTGATTTCCTGTCAGTGTGAGGAATGTCACTAGTCATCCAATCAGCCTAAAGCCCAGGATGGTGATTGGGAAAGTGAGTGTTGCCACCCCCATGATGGGAGATGAGCTAGTCGAAAAGGGAGATAGAAGAGAGACTAAAGTCCACTGCCCAAATCTACCCTCCGGATGGGAGAAGAGGATCAAAGTTCAAATAGCCCGATGGGAGAAAATGTTCTCCAAGAATGACTTTGATGTTGGCTGTGCCCGGAGTGCTCAACATCAAATTAGACTAACTAAAGATAAGCCTTTTCAGGAAAGAGCTAGGCGAATCCCTTTATGTGATCTGGAGTTTCTTCGAGAGCAGTTGGCTGAACTGAAGAGGTCATCAAGGAGTCCAGGAGCCCTTATACTTCCCCAATAGTCATAGTGAGAAAGAAGAATGGGTCTCTCCGGATGGTAATTGACTACCGAACCTTGAACCGGAGGACTATTCCAGACCAGTACACAACCCCCCACATAGAAGAGGCCCTACAATGCTTATCAGGGGCCAAATGGTTCAGTGTGCTGGATCTGAACAGTGGATACTACCAAATACCCATGCATCCAGATGAGATGATGGCCTTCATCAGCCCTCTAGGGTTTTTTGAATTTGACCAAATGCCACAAGGATTAACAGGGACAACTGTCACTTTCCAGAGACTGATAGAAAACACTGTGGGTGATATGAACTTGGTAGAAGTGCTAGTGTACCTTAATGATATTATTGTGTTCAGCAGAATGTTGGAGGAGCATGAGGCTCAGCTGGAGAAAGTTTTCCAGTGATTACACAGAGATAGGCTGAAACTGCCACTAGAGAAGTATCAGTTCTACCAGACTTCAGTCACGTATCTGGGGCATGTGGTATCAGCCGAGGGGACAGCAACTGACCCTCAGAAGTTGAAGGCTGTTACTTCCTGGCCTCGCCCAAGCACCTTCACTGAGTTGAGGTCAATTTTGTGTTTCTGCTCCTACTATACAAGATTTGTGAAGAACTTTTCACAGATTGCCTGGCCATTGAATAAACTCTTACAGAAACAAACAAAACAGGACCAGCAGAAAACCCAGAAGGGAGGTCCTAGGAAGCCGTGGGAATCTATCCAAGAGCAATGGATGATGAAGTGTGAAAGGGCTTTCGAACAACTTAAGGGGAGCCTTGTTGAAGCACCGCCACTGGCTTATGCTGACTCATCTAAACCTTATGAATTGGTGGATGCCAGCAGAGATGGCCTCGGGGGAGTGTT
The DNA here is from genome assembly GCF_037356315.1 of Lithobates pipiens. Classification (NCBI taxonomy): domain Eukaryota; kingdom Metazoa; phylum Chordata; class Amphibia; order Anura; family Ranidae; genus Lithobates; species Lithobates pipiens. The sequence goes on from NW_027507748.1 coordinate 65,517,515, forward strand.
GTATCAAGAGTCGGAGGGGAGACGTCACCTGGTGGCCTATGTGAGTAGCAGTCTCACCCCCTGAGAAGAACTATCCTGTACACAAATTGGAGTTCTTGGCCTTCAAGTGGGCTGTGGTAGATAAACAACGTGATTATCTATACAGGGCTAACTTTGTGGTGATAACTGATAACAATCCCTTCACTTACCTACTGTCCACTGCCAAGTTGGATGCCACTGGGCATTGGTGGTTGGCTGCACTGTCTGAATTCCAGTTCAGTTTGAAATACCGACCAGGAGTAGGAAATCAAGACATTGACGCTCTTTCCCAAAGGCCACACTTCACCAACGCTGGCCAGAAGAGTTAGGTTAATTTACCCTTAGAAGGAGTGCGAACTATATGTGAAGGAGTAGGGATGGCTGAACTGTTCGCCCGGCGGTCGTTTTGCGGCAAATTTTGCGTGTTTGCGATTCGCCCGATTGTCGGACTATTGACGCTGTTCGCCCGGTGAACATATGTGTTTACAGTGTGAAAGAACTTTGACACATGATGACACATCCATCATGGGGTACAGGACAGCAAATTGAGACATTTTAGCACATGGACAATTGGACAATTAGACATTCCCCCTACCTTATAAATAGACCTGATCTGACGGCCATTTTACATTCTGTCTTATGTCATTATAGGGAGAGGTTGCTGTGTGGAGCAGGGAGAGACTGTAGTGACACAAATCGCTAGCTATTAGGTCCACAAAAGTCCTTTTAAGGACTGGTATGGTATAGGTGTAGTACAGTATATAGGGTTCAGTGCACTGCTGTGCTGGTGATTGCAGCAGCCTGTCTTTTGTCAGTGCAGGGAGGGACAGGATGCTGTGTGCAGCAGGGACAGTCAGTTTAATCACTAGCTATTACTATTAGGTCCACAAAGGTCCTTTTAAGGACTGGTATAGGTGTACAGTATATAGGGTTCAGTGCACTGCTGTGCTGGTGATTGCATCAGCCTGTCTTTTGTCAGTGCAGGGAGGGACAGGACGCTGTGTGCAGCAGGGACAGGCAGTTTAATCACTAGCTATTACTATTAGGTCCACAAAGGTCCTTTTAAGGATTGGTATAGGTGTACAGTATATAGGGTTGTACACGTATAATATACTTTCTTCCAAATATAGAAAGAATATTATACTTGACTGCTGCCCTATTCTGCAGCAGTCCTTTATCAGTGTAGGGACTGAGGTACAGTCTGCAAATCACTAGCTACTAGGTCCACAAAGGTCCTTGTAAGGACTGGTATAGGTGTACAATATATAGGGTGCTGGTGCAGGGCTGTGCTGCAAATAACTGCCCTATTCTGCAGAAGTCCTTTATCAGTGTAGGGACTGAGGTACAGTCTGAAAATCACTAGCTGCTAGGTCCACAAAGGTCCTTGTAAGGACTGGTATAGGTGTACAATATATAGGGTGCTGGTGCACTGCTGCAGATTACTGCCCTGTTCTGCAGAAGTCCTTTATCAGTGTAGGGACTGAGGTACAGTCTGAAAATCACTAGCTACTAGGTCCACAAAGGTCCTTGTAAGGACTGGTCTAGGTGTACAATATATAGGGTGCTGGTGCAGGGCTGTGCTGCAGATTACTGCCCTATTCTGCAGCAGTCCTTTATCAGTGTAGGGACTGAGGTACAGTCTGCAAATCATTAGCTACTAGGTCCACAAAGGTCCTTGTATTACTATACTATTTGGTGTGCAGTATATAGGTGTGTAATACACGTATAAAATACTTGCACATATAGAAAGCATAGTATAGTGCATTTCCACTGTGCAGCAATGTGACTGCTGAGCGGTTCTGCAGCGATACTACAAAGAGTGACAAACGCAATAAAAAAAAGTATTATAACTGGTGTGATAGACCAGTGGCCCCCAAAAACAACAGATTGAAGCAGGGTGTTATATACCTTCTCCCACATACATACTGCACTTCTCTAGAGACTTTTGTCACAGGGTCATTTAAAAAATGACAGGCAGAGGAAGAGGCAGGGCCTTCTGCAGGGGTGGTAGGGGTAGGGCAGGAGCAACAGACTTGAGCCAAAGTGGCAAATTTCAGAATGTGCGTGCGATTACGTCAAATGACGCACCAGACATGGTTGAGTGGCTCACTCAGCCTTACTCTTCTGCACCCTCCTCATCCTCTCGATCTGCATCCTCTTCTTCACTCTCTGCTGTGTGCACCCCCAAAGACACTACCACCAACACCACCACCATATACCTTCCGAGTCACAGGAATTATTTTCCGATCCATATCAAGACATTTCCGATGAGCAGCCACTCTTGGCATTGGATCAGGAAGAGGAGGTAGCAACAACCGCCACTCAGCAGACTGACTGCTGGTGTCAGTGCTCTATATCACGGTGCTGGTGTCGGTGCACTCTATCACGGTGCTGGTGTCAGTGCTCTATATCACGGTGCTGGTGTCAGTGCACTCTATCACGGTGCTGGTGTCAGTGCACTCTATCACGGTGCTGGTGTCAGTGCTCTATATCACGGTGCTGGTGTCAGTGCACTCTATCACGGTGCTGGTGTCAGTGCTCTATATCATGGTGCTGGTGTCAGTGCACTCTATCACGGTGCTGGTGTCAGTGCTCTATATCACGTGCTGGTGTCAGTGCACTCTATCACGGTGCTGGTGTCAGTGCACTCTATCACGGTGCTGGTGTCAGTGCTCTATATCACGGTGCTGGTGTCAGTGCACTCTATCACGATGCTGGTGTCAGTGCTCTATATCACGGTGCTGGTGTCAGTGCACTCCATCACAGTGCTGATGTCAGTGCTCTATATCACGGTGCTGGTGATCATCTCCTGCACCCTATTCATAGCCTACCCTGATCTTTCCTCTCCCCCATTGCCTTCATGCGCTCCTGAGTCCTGAATTGTCAAAATTTCACAAATAAAAAAAGAATGCTGTCGATCCCAGATTCACTTCATACATGTGTTATGTCAGTGGCCATGTGGTGGGACTATGTGTGCACAGCTAGTAATTATTTTGTGGCTGGAAATATGACATGTAGGTTTTTAAAGTTCGCCTGCCATTGAAGTCAATGGGGCCCACCGCAAACTTTGCGGTTCGCGAACTTTCGGCCGCGTTCGTGGTTCGCGTTTGCGAAATGTCCCGTCGGAAGTTCGTCCATCTCTATCAAGGAGTAGAGCATAAACACTGAGGGGCCATAGGGGCTGAAGCTATGGGAGTGCCCCCGTCAGGAGCCACTATCAAGGCGACCTACAACCTGAGCATTTCAACTGAACCCTGTTGGACATGTTGGGAAACTTTCCCTTGGAGAAGAAACAGCACTGGGGAGACCATATAGCTGCAGTGGTTCATGCTTATAAAATACTAGCACCTCAAATGATTCTAGTGGATACTCCCCCTATAGATTTATGTTTGGTAGAGAGGCTCAATTACCAGTGGATCTGCCCTTTGGAACATCGTTAGACCATACTTCTCAGGCTTCCTATCGGCGCTATCTTGACAGACTTCAGAAGAAAATAAAAGTGACCTATGAGAAAGCCAAGGAAGCCTCTACCATCAGAGAACAGAGGAACAACAAATGTTTGATCTCAGAGTAAGGGTTCAAGATCTACAACCTGGAGACTGAGTGTTGTTGCGCAATCTAGGGGTGCCTGGGAAACATAAGCTGGCTGATCGATAGAGCTCCCAACCCTACATTGTCTGTAAGAAATTTCCTGGGCTCCCTGTGTATCAAATTTGGCATGAAGGGAAGACTGGCCCTCTGAAGACTTGGCATCTAAACCATTTTCTACCTATATCCGAGGCTGTCCATGTACCACCACCCTCTTGCTCAGAGACTTATCAGCCCCCTACACTGAGGCCTAGGGCCAGGAAAACCTGTCTACCCATACCACCTGAGGAGGAGAACGATGAAAAGGAATTAACTCTTGATTGGTTGTGGGTTTCTCCTCTTGAAGACAATCCCCTCATTCCTGGAACCAGTGAGGAAGATAATCAGAGGACACCCTTTATACAGAGGACAGGTCCCCCACTGCAAGAAGTGTAAGTACCAGATCTTCAACCACTAAGGGGAGATGAGGAAGTCAAGGTGAAATCCGATGAAGTATCTGATGTGATGGGAACACACATTTCCTCTACTAATGAAGCAGAAAGAGAGACCATTAGTGAAATCAGAGCCTGAACCCGAGTCTGAACCAGAGCCTGAACCTGAGTCTGAACCAGGGCCTGAGCCAGAGCCTGACTTAGAGCCTGTAGTTTCTGGGGAACAAATCGAGGACCGGAGCTGTTGGAAAATATCTACTCCTGGTTGAGACAGAATATATGCCCTCCAAAAAAGACTGATGTATATCTTTGGGGAGAATTCTGATGAAGTTATTCGGGCCGCCCAATGTTCTAGTCAAGCACTCGCCTCCTTTATTGAACATTTAGTAAAGGATGACCTTGATCCATCCCCTGACACTGCTGGTTGGGCAACTGACTTATTACTGGCCTGTCACAAGTTTAATACGACTTATCCTGGCAATATATATAGTTTACTGTCAAAGGGTCAGTTGCTGGCTGTTACAAATTCTGGTTTGTCATGCAATTAACCATTCATTTCTTATGATACAGTAGATGTGATCCCGCAGGTTGTGCTCTATCTTCAGGGACCAAAGACTTTCAAGTTGGGGGAGGATGTTGCAATGTGGACTACAATTGCAAAGCATGGAGATTCCCCATCATTTCTATGTACTGTATTGTCTTTCTAGTGCCCTGCCTCACTAACTGACATCATATTTGTGAGCCGACCCAAAGGGATTGTGGGATTAGTAGTTCCTCAGAATGGCAATTACTATGCACCTGACTTCATATCCCAGAGATCTTTGCTATCATAAGGGAGAGTGCTGGAAAGATCATAAAAGACCAGAGACACGCTTTACACTCTCTTCCTCCTGGGCCTGGTATATGGCGGACCTCTGTTCCAAGAGGGTGAGGTCGTGGCCTACCACGCGGAGTACTGGATTCCAACACGGCCGAGAAGGGCCCATCCCTGCTTGCTGATCTTCAGGAATCTATCCAGCATCCCTATGTTCATTCGATGATCGTCGTGAGTGGAACCACTAAAGCAGGGATATGCAATTAGTGGACCTCCAGCTGTTGCAAAACTACAAGTCCCATCATGCCTCTGCCTCTGGGTGTCATGCTTGTGGCTGTAAGAGTCTTGCTATGCCTTATGGGACTTGTAGTTCTGCAACAGCTGGAGGTCCGCTAATTGCATATCCCTGCACTAAAGAGATGCCTCTTTGCTGTTCAGAAGGTATTGAATTGGCCTGGTCGTTGGTGAGAGGGCAATTTCCCACCTTTACAAAACTTCCTTTGTTGCTTCACTGGGACACTATGCAAAGACAGCTTTACCCAGGGGAAACACTTTACTGCATCTCTACTTGAACATTATATTATATATATATATATCTTCCTTATCCTTTCAGGTCATGTTCAAGTGGTATTCCATTGTACATATGTGTATATAAGACACTGTTATCTACAGATTGTTTTAATTTGTATTATTGTGGAGGAATTCTTTTTCTGAACTAGGACTGTTATCCGAAGTTCAATTGACCTATTACCTCCTTGTGCAACAAAATCTTCCTTGTGTTATCTAGTAAATGTTAATAGAATATAAACTTATTGAGTGTATTGACTTATTACTTTAATGTAATAACCTGGATCCCTTTACATTACACAGCCCCTATACCTCTGGACCCCTTTACATTACACAGCCCCCATATCTCTAGACCCCTTTACATTGCACAGCCCCCGCACTTCTGTACCCCTTTACATTACACAGCCACCGTACCTCTGGATCCCTTTACATTACACAGCACCCATACCTCTGGACTCCTTTACATTACACAGCCCGCCCTGCACATCACCCAGCCCACCCTGCACATTACACAGCCCCCCCCCCCATGTTATCCTTTAAACACTCGTGGAATAGTGACAAATTACAGTACTTAATCTCGATAGGTGACACTTTAAACATTTCTACAGTTTAAAGTAACAGAGGAGGTCTTGTGCTAGAATTATTGCTCTCACTCTAGCTATCGTGGTGATCATGGTTTGAACACTGTTTGCATTTGTAGTTGCGACTTACGTATGCTTTACTTTTTTTTTCTTTACTTTACACTGTCCTTTAAAAAAAAAAATTCTGATCACTTTTATTGCTGTCAGAAGGAATGTAAACTTCCTTTGTGACAGTAATAGACAGTGACAGGTACTCTTTATGGAGAAATTTGGTGTCTATAAGACCCCAAATCCCTCCTTTGCACTTAAAAGCATTTAAAACGCCAAGTTTGGTGCCTTTAAGTCTTCTGTAAACTAGAAGTGATGTCATGACTTCGCTTCTAGGTTACTAGATCCAAAATTCCTGCTTCGTTCGGGTCTCCGGCCAGCCAGTGGACTTGCAGGCTGGTCGCTCGGGCCTCCTGGTGGGACTTTAAAGCCTGGGCGAGCTTGGGATAACAGTAGAGCAGCTTCTTATCCACATCGGTTGTTATGTCAAGAAAGCCGGCCTGGGTTAAAATGTCTGCGGCCCGGCTGCACATGAATTCATCACGTCCAACCACCAAACCCCTGTGCTGTCTGATCAATAAGATTGTAACACATTTCTAACCTTTCCTAGCAACATTTCCCTATGGCACAAGTTATAAGACCAGTGCCTACTTGACCCCATAGATATGGGATCAGCTCAGAATCTAACAGGAAAAGGGCAGCTTTTAGAAGACCCATGACAATCTTTTTCTATTTACTCCAAAATAATGGTGCCATGAAAAAAACACAAAGCTGGATGCCCTTTAAGCAAACATTTCTAAGAGAATAGGCTGTGAATAATACATAAATGCTGGTGGCAGTGGCATTAGCAGGTAATGTAGTTGGCATATATTTCAATTTCAGGCAAACAACGCCGGTCGTCCTGACGTCTTCAGCCTCACAAACGCTGGTTAAGGTTATTACGTTTTAGGAACTTTCCCTGACATTTAAATAATTCTTATATGAAGTGAATTAAAACACTGACGAGACTCAGTCATTTCTAGGTATTATACTTTAGCTTAGCGATGTTCATTTAGCGTTTTTTTTTCCTCTCCTTTATCCCAAGGTTCCTCTAGTGTCCTACAGATTGCCTGGAACTGCAGTGACTGACTTTCAATTCTACCTTGCCTTGAGCAAAGATTAACTTTTGTGCTGTGCTCATGACAGCCAATTGGATGTGCTCCAGTGTTGCCCTCTCTGTAACAATGCACATCTCGGCTTTATTTCACCCCGGATGCCATCCAGTTAAACCTGAATTGCAAAGAGATATTTAAGTAGAGGGACGTTATAGTGTATTATAAAAGCATATACTTTTTAGGTTATTCACGTAAAGTTAAAGCCCCTTTGAACCTTCAGTTTAACCTCTTTTAATGTAAAGCATATATGATGCAGCAATAAAGGTAAGCTTTAAAGCTTATCTACTGCACATATGCATCAATAGCGGCATGAGGTTGTGTACACAGAGAGCCCTCACTGCATGCTCCCAGCACACTGACCGAGCTGTCACTGACGTCCTTACAGGATGTCTCCAACTTTCAAGCAATCCTTATTGTACTGTTTAATTGGGCAACTATGTGGCAAATGAGGTTTAATGTTGATAAATGTAAAGTTATGCACTTGGAGACTAAGAATATGCACACATCTTACATACTAAGGGGAGAACAGCCGGGGAGTCAATGGTGGAGAAGGATCTGAGGGTTTTGGTAGATCATAAGCTTAATAGCAGCATACAATTCCAAGCTGCAATTTCCAAAGCGAATAAAATATTTTCTTGCATTAAAGCGGAGGTCCACCCTAAAGTGGACCTCCGCTCATCGGAACCCTCCCCCCCTCCGGCGCCACAATTGCCACCTTTCAGGGGGGAGGGGGGTGCAGATACCTGTACAGTACAGGTATTCTGCACCCACTTCCGGGATAGCTCTCTGCGGAAAGGGGTGTAGATTACGCCCCTTTCCGCAAGTGCCCGCCCCTTTCCGCAAGTGCCCCGCTGCCTGCTGGGAAACACACAGATCCCAGAGGCAGCGGGGACCATCCTTATTGCGCAGCGCGATTCGTGCATGCGCAGTAGGGAACCGGGAAATGAAGCCGAAAGGCTCCATTTCCTGATTCCCATACCCAAGATGGCGGCGGCAGCACCCGACAAGACGATCTAGAGATCGGCTTCGGGTGCCGACATCGCGGGCGCGCTGGACAGGTAAGTGTCACTATTTTAAAAGTCAGCAGCTGCAGTATTTGTAGCTGCTGGCTTTTAAAAAAAAAAAAAAAAACGCGGACTCCCGCTTTAAGAGAGGTATGGACTCCAGAGAGAGATATACTTTTGCCCCTGTACAAATCATTAGTAAGACCTCATCTGGAATATGCAGTTCAGTTTTGGGCACCAGTTCTCATAAAGGATATCGGGAACTGGAGAAAGTGCAGAGAAGGACGACCAAACTGGAATAAACTCCCTCCAGAGGTGGTTCTGGCAAGCTCAGTAGATTGTTTTAAGAAAAGTCTGAATTCTTTCCTAGATACACCAAATATAACTGGATACTAATATTTATAGGTAAAGTTGATCCTTGGGGGATCAGGAAGGAATTTTCCCCCTGCTGGAGTAATTTAAGTCATACTTTATTGGTGTTTTTTTCCCTTCTATTGGTTGAACTGGATGAACTTTTGTCTTTTTTCAACCAGACTAACTATGTAACTATGTAAGGCTTTTGATTTAGAGCCAGTGGGATGGGCATGTAATTATTGTGAGAGCCAATTACATTGATCGCATGATACAGAACCACCACCACCTCCCAAGCATTAAAGCCCACTTAAAGAGTTAAACCAGTTCCAGGTGCATAACAAATAAAGATGTTCAATGTCTTAGGGCTCGTTTACACCATAAAGTGTATATAAGTGTGCAAGTCTTGTTTTGGGCAGCCAGTTAATTTCACTGGGCTACCCAAATGTGAAAAATGTAGTGCCGATTTTAAAAATCGCACCACCCCAAACCACATAGCACTGCAGTACCATGTGTTTTCATGAGCGCAAATGCACCCGTGTTTGCTAAATGCATGAGGGTGCCATTAAGAACTCCCACTCTAAAACTGTATACATTCTTTTTTTTTTTTAAACATCTACAGCATTAGTAGAAAATGCTGTCCACTGTTAGGGGATGCTTTCTCTTTATGGGAAAGCAGGGGTCCCTCTGCAGAGGTTAGAGTTAGAGCTTTCCAATCAACAAAACACATGTCCCCAGCTGATCGGAGCACTCTGACTCAGCAGGGGGTGTGTGAAATCTCTGCAAAGGGAACACAGATTTCCCACAGAGAACAAAGGTCCCACTCTATAATATGCTGGCAGAGTACAGGCTTTTCTATTCAGCTGTGGCTGATTTTTAAAGGAAAAAAGACATAAGACTTTGCACACTTAATTTTTATTTATTTTTTTATTCTCCATCATTGGTTGTAAGAGATGTTCCCCATGTCCTGAAAATATTTCTAGGGTTCCTCTGAGATAAACAGGTTGAGAAAAGCTGCTCTAACGAAAATAAAACATTTCTGAATCAACAATATCTGGTGTTACTTGTCCTATGGTCATTGAAACACAAAGTGATGGAAAATCCTGAAGGTCAGGGTACATCTTCCAATGAAGATGCCTGTTATTGTGACAACAAAGAGGGAAATTCCCCTCACTTTGTAGAGATTTTCTCTCACTTCCTGTTAGCTTTTTTTGGACAGGAAGTGAAAGACAATCTCCCAAGTAAGACACAAACAGGGAAACAAAATTACAGGTATTTTAGTATTTTCCTATGCTAGCAAAAGAAAAAAAATGACTTTACATAAAGGTAGATGCAGATGTGCAAAACGGCTTTGCCCCGCCTTTGGGACATCTCAGAGACCTTCGGCACATCTGTATTTTTCCCTGAGCCTGTGTGAAGATACCGCAGTTATGGAGGTCCTGGGTCTCAGGCTGTTTGGTTGTCTGGTTCCGGTTCCCGGAATGTGTCACAGGTCTCTGCCAGGTCCGTCAAAGGGGGCAACGTTACAGGGCAATGAAGCTCCTCTTTAGTAAATGTTTATACTAGTGTTGCTACATGATCATGTGTTTTTATTGCATTTTTGTAGTGTGTTTTTTCATGTTTTTATGCAAGTTTTTTGTTTTTTAAGAAGCTCATGCTTCATGTGTTTTTTTTTTTTTCAAAGGAGGAGACTAGTTGCTATACAGAAGCCCCCAAAAATTGCACCAAAAATGCATGTACATACATTTTTCATGTGCTCCCATTGAAGACTAGTGTGGCAAAAATGAACAATGCTGCGCCAAAAAGGGCACCAGCACCTTTTCAAAAATCGCTCCTCATAATATTGCATTGATGCGAATGTGCGCCATAAGGAATAATGTGATTTCCACTATCATGCATTGCAGAGCATAGCATAGATGGCAGACGCAGGACAAATCACACTAGTTTGCACAGGGCTTGGGGTCTTAGTTTTTATTGGGCTTGAAGAATCCCTGGGCTGAGAGGGAGTTAAGTAGTCAGCCCTCCATTGTGCATGGTTCTGAACTCTGTGTGCTTTATGCTTAGTAGGCAAAATCTTTGTGCTGACAAGTGCCCCGATGGAGCCTGTATTGTAGCCTGATTTATTTGTTATTTGCCTAAAAAGTTTACTGTGACTTGAAAAAAAGATTTTCAATCTAAATAACATCTTGTAGGCAAAGCCATTAAAACATGGGCATTTTCATTCCAGGGAGGCCTAATTTCACATTAGTGCAAGTGCCCACTCCCAGAAGGAGCCAAATAGTACATTCACCAGCATGTGGAGAGATGCAGCATGGTGCAGTGCAGTAAACACGCAGATTCCAGTTGCAGAGAACAGAACTTGTATTAATGCAGAATCCAGTAATTCACAACAAACTCGGTGAGAGGGTACCTGATTGGGAACACTCAGGGTCTTGGGGGGGGAGGAATGATCCAGAAGGATGGTGTGTCCCTACATGACTCATATACTAACCCATATGCAAAATGTGTGCCAAGCCTGGGAGCCAGGGTCTTAAATAGGCTCTGCCTGACCCAAGATGGCTGCTAGAGTAACATGGGCCAGCAACATCCAATCAGATAGCTTCCCCAGTAACCCAAGAAACCATAGAGGAACCATGTTCCTCTTAACTTTCTCTGCCCTGCTATGCCACTGAGGCTGAGAAGAGAAAATACCTGCCTACAAGCACATGTAAATTACCAATCCCGACACTTCAGTTCACATTCATCCCAATTATAGCTCAATTATAGCTCAAAGGATAGGCCATAGAGGCAAGGGAATCATTTTTAAAAAACTTTTCTTTTACCACTTCAAGGCAGACAAATTCAGGGCATATAGCTCCTCACCAATTCTGGTAGCAGCAGCCGGAACTTTATCTCTGCAGAAAGGGTCCCACCAAATCCTATGGGAGCCAACCAACTCCTGACTTCTTAGGCTCTCCACCTGAGCTCCAGAACTCTCTGACTTAACCCACTCTTTGAATCCTTGGGAAATATGCAACCTAGTGGCCAAATTAGTAACTATTCTAGCATCCTCTTACAATTTTAAATACTAGAACCAGGTACATGCTTGAAAGAAGTAAAATAAAGTAACAAGGAGCACCAATAACAGCAGCATCCATATTGACAGAAATCTCTAAATGGTGCAGACACTGCAATACAGCATCTCCTGCAACGTCAAGTTATTTTCTCTGCAGCTCAGTATACCCTGCTACCCCCTACTAAAACTCCTGATCGGTGTGTACAATAAAAACTAGAAAGCTGGAAAGCAGCTGAGTTGCCAATGAGAGAAGGGAGCTGTGAGAGCTGATCCTCTGAGTCACCACTAGGAGGGAGGAACAGGGGCAGCTTAGCTGGTAAGTTACTGTTGGAAGGGGGAGCTGAGCTGTTGGGTCACTACTGGGAGATAGGAGTAGAGAGAGTTCAGATGCCAAATTGCTGATGGGAGGGGGAGACCAAGGTAAGTTAGCAACTGAGCCAGTGTTGGTAAATGGAGCTGCCGTGAGAACAAATTGAACAACTTTGTTGCTTCGGCTGTGAATTTTGAAAACAAATATTTTTCAAGGTGTCTATAGCTACAGAGATCACTGATGGCTTCTTTTAAAGCTCATTTACTGTTTGCTAAGAAAATGCAACTTGATTATCGATAGTCTGGGCACATATTCTTTTTAAGGGTGTTTCTGCTATTAATACACCCATACAATAACATTTTCCTGTTCTGACAACCATTATTTGGACCCCTTTTGGCATTTATCATAAGGCCACATATAGACTAAATTATAGCCTGGCATCTGGCCTAGGGAATATATCTCTGATTAATTTTCCCAAAGACAGCATTGTCCTTGTACAAAGTGTAAAATCCCATCCCTCTCGCTACAGGAAGACTCTATAAGCTGGACAATTTCTGGGGCCTCTGTGTAATGTCAGAATGAAATGTTGAAGCCTTGTGACCTTTCATGGAACGGCTTCTCTTTGAACTTTCCAGCAGTTGTGTATAGACGACTAGTGTTTTTGTTTCATGTGGCTTCACATTAAGGCAGTTATCCAACTTAAGCTATCCGTGTGTCCTTGGGAAGGCGAGAATTGTGTAAGCGTAAGATGGCGGATAGCGAATGTCATCAGGAAGGCTTAGCTCATCTGCCTAGCAGGGAGGCTTAAGTCTGATTGTCAGTGGCATTATGAATGTGTCATTTGCTTCAAACACTGTATTTTTAAGGGGATTAGCATGGTTTGATAGAACACAGAAGAAATTCAGCTTACATTCTGCTTTTGGAAAAGAAAAGATTTGGAATCATAGATTTTCTTAAACTACGTCAATAGTGACTTTTGTGCTCATACAAATTCCCAGAAAACTCTGATCATTCACAAAAAGCAAAACAAGTGTATTTCCCCCTGCTGTTTATTTAAAGGTCACCCCTATGTAACACTCATAATTCAGCTTCGCATAGTAGCTGAAATGTCTTTTCAGTGCCTAGGCATTTTGAGATAATAATACAAACTTGACCAAAAAATGTAATATTCAATGTGACTACTACATTTTTACTTGATGTGTGCTCTATTTTTTCATCACTGTATTGCATAAACAGTCCCCCTCAAGTAAAGCGTAGGGTAGGTATTATGATAAGGGGTTGTTCTGGTTTCCCAACAAGATGCAGACCATACCCAGACTGTTGGATTCATCATCAGCTGTGAGGATGAGGACAGCATCTTCATATCCTTTTGGAAAACATTATCTTCACATGTAGTCTGTTCCTCTTTGTCTTCTACATAGCATATGCATTTTTTTGAGCTTGCTAAGAAACCAAAACTGCAGGAAAATGTACTTACTCCTGGGACTTATGGTTAGACAAGTAAAGATATACTTTCAACACACAAAACTCTCAATAGTATATTTAGAAAACCAAAAGGAATCAAATAAGACAACTTCCTTGGTGGGACTCGAAGCTAAGGGGGGACTGTGATCTAAGGAAAGAGAGTCTGATATAAGGGGAGACTGATGTTAGAGGAGACTCTAAATTAGAGCAGGACTTTGCTCTAAATAGACATAACATTATGACCACATGAATAAACTTTGATTATCCCATTACAATGACATCTGAAAGTGGGTGGGATATATTAGGTAGCAAGTGACCATGTTATGACCATGTTATCCCTGAAGATAATGTGTTGAAAGGAAAGAAAATGAGTTATGCCACGTACACACGAGCGGAATTTCCGTCTGAAAAAACTTGGATTTTTTTTTGACGGAATTCCGCTCAAGCTTGGCTTGCATACACACGGTCACACAAAAGTTCTCGGAACTTTCGACCGTCAAGAGCATGGTGACGTACAACACTACGACGAGCTGAGAAAATGAAGTTGAATAGTTCCGAGCATGCGTCAAATTGTTTCCAAGCATGCATAGGAATTTTGCATGTCGGAATTTGTACAGACGCTCTGAATTTCCGATCAGAACTTTTTCTGACTAAAAAATAGAGAACCTGCTCCCAATCTTTTGCTGGCTGGAATGCTGGCTGGAAGTCCAATAGAGCATACACATGGTTGGAATTTCTGACCAAAAGCTTACATCCGACTTTTGCTGGCAGAATTTCTGATCATATGTATGGGGCTTACGTGTAAGGATTTGTGTTACTTTGACAAGGGCCACATTGTATTGACTAAATGACTGGGTCAGAACATCTCCAAAACAGCAGCTCTTGTGGGATGTTCCTGATCTGCAGTGGTCAGGACTTACCAAAAGTGGTCCAAGGAAGGAAAACCGGCAAACTGGGGACAGGGTCATGGACAGCCAAGACTCATTGATGTACATGAAGAGTGAAGGCTGGCTTGTGTAGTTCTATCCAATAGAAGAACTGGTATAGCTCAAATTGTTGAAAAAGTTAATGCTGGTTCTGATAGAAAAAGTATCAAAACACGCAATGAATCGCAGTTTGTTGTTTATGGGGCTACAAAACGGCATGAAAAAGGTACCCCAGATGTATCCTGACTCTTTGTCTCCTACATTATTACTCTTTTTGCCCCCATAATTACCAAAAATGTTACTGCCACAAAGGTTGGAGTATAATGGCCGTTTTCTCTTTATTAAAATTAACAATTATGTAAACCAATGTTACAAACAAAAACATAACCTTTTGGTTGCCGATCCTTGGAGGCACTAAGTATCCAAATTTTCCCTGTATCTGCAAAAATTATTTCCACGGTCCTTGCCGCACTGCACCGACTCGGGGGCGAACCACATTCTGCAGATACACCATTGTAACTTCCAGTTAACCACCATAACTGGTATTCCACTGGGGATCTATACCTTTGATGTGTCCCAATTATCTAATACATCAGGTTATTTAAAAATGCCTCCAAAGACCTAACCGACACAGCGCAAAGTGTGACGCCTCACACCTTTGTACCCCTGCCAAAAATGTAATGCTCGCTGTAACCTGTCTTTAAGACCCAGCAACCACAGATACATGCTAACCGCATTCAGATGGACCCCATCAACGCGAAGATATTGCCATGTATCCAACTCTAGCTCCCGAAGCCTTACTACGACACCATCGTTCCGTGCTATAAACCTCCTTGTTAACCTTTACTCAGGCCCTGTCCAGTCTTGCTACTGACCTGGCAAGACGCCAGGATGTGCGACCTACCATGTCAGACCACAAAACCATCATATTAGGAAAGGCCAACTGCTTGTTACCTCCAGCGTGTATGACCAAAATTTCGGGGGGCCTATCCCATCTCGCGACCCTATTTACCTCCGGAACCACCCTGCTCCATAACAGCCCTGGAACACCTATCCACCTAATGCTGGCCTCAGATCTGGGGAAGCCTAGCTGACAACCATTAGGCCTGACATCAGCCCTCTTGGCCCCCCAATGAACAAAGGAGTGTCCCAATATCCACACGAAGCAAGCATGATCTGAAAAAAAAAAGAAGGACATAACCACACAACACAAAACATAACTACAACAACAACTACACATGCAATAGAGAAAAACAACAAGACACCCCAGTAAACCTAGGGGTATTAAATCAAGTGTGGGCGAACATAAATTTTGAACCTGTCCAACTCCCACCTGCCGATCCTTCTTAGATTGACGGATAAAAGGCATGACAGATGAGCCATTGCAGCGTACGTCCACCACTGACAATCCCCCATGGGCAGCCTTGGACAGGCTAACTAGCTCACCCATACTAAGGGCTCCATAAAAGGCCCAAGCAAAAGCCACCCAGAATAGCAAATTTTCAAAGCTGGATGAGCAAACAGTCGTCATATGCAAAAACAATGAATTGCAGGATAACAAAAGTAATAGGCCCTTTCGATAATCTCTCAGGGCCTGTCTTACCATAAAATCTTTGGTTAAAATCGTGAATGCCCTGCAATTTGAACAGGAAGGCCAGGCCAGCTAATTTTCAGCCACAAAACAAAGACAAACAAAATGAACTACAAGATTTCTGACTTTAGAACTGTCCATGTCAACCCCAGCCCGCTGTAGCAGCTCCAGACCTTATTATAGAAGGACCATGTCGACTCGCTCAAGGAGCTTCGAATCAAACCGGCGGCGATTCCAACACAATCCGCCAAAGCCAAAGAAGACATGGGGTTCCATGTTTCTCCGTGGCAGGTGCTAACTTCTGGAACCTGTCCAACTGAAAACAGGAGAGAGCGTCAGCCACCGTATTCTCCTCTTCAGGAATATGCACAGCGTACAGAAAAACATTTTTCCGAAGTCAACATAAAACCAGATATTGCAACAGATGTATAACCGGAGAGCAGGACCCTGACAGAGTTGATAACCTGCACTACACCCAAGTGGTCGCAGTGGAGACGAACATTTTCGTTACTAAACGATTCTCACCAGAGCGATATGGCGACCACCACTGGAAAGAGTTCCAGAAGCACCAAATTCTTCTCTCCCACCATTCGATGGGCCAGCGCTCAGCACTCCACCGCCCCCCAAGAATGCTCCATATCCAGTGGATCCGGCAGCATCCATCCAGATAGTTGCTGACCGGCCCTTCCATCCAGATAGACCGGCCATTGAAATCGCCCGAAAATTCATGCCACACGCGCAGGTCGGCCCTATGCACCCTAGTAAGTCAAATGAAATGTCTCTATGAACTAACCCCTGCAGTGGCGGCAGACAGCCGGCGGCAAAAAACTCCCATTGGCATGATACGGCATGCAGAATTGAGCTTACTGAAGAATGACTGTCGCTCTCAGAGTTGAATCTTGTGTTTTCCAGTGGCCAAACGGACCTCCTCCTTCAGAGCATATAACTTATCGTCAGGCAGATGACACTCCATTGCTCGGGAATCAATATCTATACCCAGGATCTTGATAACTGACGTGGGGCCTTCTGTTTTATCCGTTGCAAGAGGAATACCAAAACGCTCTGCGAGGTGCTGTACCATAGCCAGCAAAACACCACATAAATTAGAGAATGGAGGGCCAACACATAGAAACTCATCCAGGTAATAAATCACTGAGTTGACCCCCCACCATATCCCCCACCACCCATTCGAGAAGAGAGCTAAGGGTCTTGAAAAAGGCACAAGAGAGGGAGCAGCCCATAGGCAGGCAGCCATCCACATAAAAAGCCTGCAACCATCTGCAATCCAAAAGGTGAAAGCCGCGCGGGTGAACAGGTAGTAACCGAAAAGCATACTCGATATTGATTTTAGCCATAAGGGCACCCTTACCGTAGTGCCATACCCAAAACAGCATTGAACAAGGTATAAGACACCGCTCATGCCCTTATGATCAATAGCATCATTAACCAAACCTTAAGAAAAGAAAGAAGGTGGATCAGGTGAAACTTATTGGGCTCTTTCTTCAGAATGACACCCAAAAGCAATACCATCAAATTATCTAAGGGGGAGGAGTAAAAGGGCCACACATGCGGCCCATTAACACCCCCTTAGTGAGCTTCTCAGAATCCACTTCGGAGTGTATCATAGCCGACCGCAAGTTGCCAGCTGCAGGGGGAATCTGAGGAAGGGAGCAAGGGATCAAAAAACCTTCCGTGAAACCCTCCTGTAACAATAGAGCTGCTGGCTGATCTGGATATCTACTTAGAAAGGGGAACTTCCTGACCACCCTCACCGGAGTTGGGCCTTTTTCCTGCAGTGTCGCCAGGGCGAGCCTTGCTGGCCTTAAAGCAATGGGACAGGAGGTGAGTCCACCCCCACAGTGAGAGAAATCATGTTTGTATTGGCAGCTTGTGCCGAACCTGCAAGAACCCTTATTGAGTTGCCAACACTGACCCCACTGACTGTTTGTCCGTGGGCAGTCGGATAACGCTCGCAAAGATGGCGAAAGCCTGGAGACAATTGCTAAGTGTATGTGGAATCAGCCGATAACAACGCTTCTCCTCATCTTCTTTCTTGGACTCTTCTGGTTTCACCCTATCCAAGTTAAACTTTTCCAGGGGGGGCAACATGAAGATCTCCACATACTTCCTCCGCCAAATCTTTTCCCGCACATCAGGTTTGAGGTGTGCTCCCAAAGGACCCTCAAAGGACCCTCAAAACAGACATACACTTCACATATGGCCCCAATTGGCCAGGCGAACCGAGTCCGTACTTTTACTAGCTTCCTTTGCGGGGTCCACAGGGGCAGAGACACTCAACCCTGGAATCACTGTATTCCCCTGGTGACACTACCACCACTGATCCCTGACCAGGCACAGGCACTGGAGTCGCTGCAACCTGGGTCACTGAACGACCCGCATCCGAATCCCAAGCCCTCACCAGCGTAGAGCTCGTGTCAAAGTACGCAGCCCGATCAAGAGGTCGTGTACGGCTACAGGGGACACAGAAAGCTGTAAAGAAGGGACAAGATTAGACAAGGACCAGGCCGACCAGGATGAGATCCCACAGCCCCCATTCCGGGGGAGGGGCCCTGCTGCTCTGACCAGTAGTGGAGGCCCTCAGATCCCGACTGGATCCGGGTGTGATGGGGTCTCCGGCCACTACCCCCGACTGGCCGTGACCCGCAGCATGACTCCTCCCCCCACTGAGCATCCATTTCTGGAGCTATTCCTGCCAGGGATGGGGCCGCACTCTCATGGGTCCTCCTCCTCTCTGGAGATTCCTCACAGTGCCTGCACCTAAGCCAGCCAGAGGGGGCTGGGCCAGCTGGGCTGGAGGGTCCGAGTCTGGGCTCCCTGTATAGTGCTGAGCTCGTCGGGACTGTGAGGGGCTGAATTGCTCAGTGGAGTGTGCCCACCGAGCGTGTCTCACCTGTGGACTGGCCGGATCGAAGGCAGTTGTCCACCGCATAGCTGTGATCTGGCTCTGCAGCCAATCGATCCCCATGGAATCTGCCATTGAGCGGAGCTGTGCTGCCAGGTGCCAGGAATCAGACGTCACGGAGCCCCAGAGGAAGGTCACTTGCTCAGAACATTTTTCCTCCTCGTGTGCTAACCGGATGTCTGGTTTCCCCTGACCTCCCTCACTCTTGACTAATCTCTTGACTTCTGCAGTCCCTCCCCCACGCAGGCTGCCAAATCCACCGCAGCCCCATGTTGCCAGACAACATATATTACCCCCCACTTGCCCAGCTTCCTTGTGCTCCTGTTCATGCTAGCCCTACGCTATTTTTTATTTTCTTTGCTTCTTTGCTATACTGACCAGTTAGGCTGCCCATGCTGATTTGTGTCCACAGCCAAAGGCGCCTACAATGAACACGTGAACACCAGTATTGGATTACAGTACAATGGAAAAAGGTGGCCTGGTTTGAGCTGTTGACTTGGCCTCCCAAATCTCCAGATCTCAGTCCAATTGAGCATCTGTGAGATGTGCTGGAAAAACAAGTCCAATTCATGGAGGCCATACCTCACAACTTACAGGACTTAAAGGATCTGCTGCTGACAGCTTGGTGCCATATACCACAGCATGCCTTCAGAGGTCTAGTGGAGTCCATGTCTCAATGAGTTATGGTGGGGGTGTTCTGGAAATTTCATAGATAGGCAACTCCTATCCCAAGAAAAATGTAGCCGGTAACTCCAGAATCCCATGAAAATCTTTATTTGCTAACTCCTGTGCTTGTATTGATTAGTGGTTCCAAATTAATATTAACAACTGCAGTAGGAAACAGACACAAAAAGATACACTGAGCATCTTACCAAAAAAATAAATAAATTTATTTGACGCAATTAATGTGTTTTATACACATGATTAAGTAGGTATCACATTAATATTACAATTGTACTTTTATGGTAACAAGGGGCGTAACATAGGCAGGCTCATTTCTAATCATGACTCGAAAGAATGCAAATATGTAATCAAAACATTAGTGTGCACAACATAGGAAAAACCATAAAACAGGGACATTTTTGGAAAGTATTGGGTCTGTTTGCTAGAACGTAAGGTTTTATTTACCAATGCACCTTTAACACCCTCCCGCTATTAGAACAATCTGCCAACACCCCCAATTCAAAGTGCTGCTTTGTTACTCAAAATAGTTTTTGGTATGGGGGGTACTGCAGGCACATAATGGTGCCCAGGCAGCCCAGCTTATGTTCTTGTACACAATGCCCCTGGTTCTGGACAGTAGAAATTGGACACATTCTCAGTGAGAGATCTGCCAATTTAAGGCACATGTAACTGTACCACAGTTCCAAGATGGAGATAAGATAAGCCTGTGTAACAAAGAAATATGACCGCTCCTCTATGTAGGTAATTAAAATCTTCACATATGGCAAAATAAAAAGCCACTTAACTTGCTTTTTGCATGCAGGGTAAAACAACAGGTTAATTTAATTGTTAGCTGCTGGATCAAAAAAACTCAGTGAAAACTCTTATCTAGATTGCCAAATGCAGCATGTTTCCAGATGCATGTGGTTTAGGAGGCATGCTTAGGTCAGGGGGAACTGATCTTTTAGATTATTTGCTAGAATTTGTGATAATGTTACATGGAGTGATAAAAACTGTTTCTCCCTACAGGTACAAAGTCAGTGGGGAAAAAAGATAATGCCGGGATGCATTCTAGACGGAAACAGTGAAGTTTTCAGGGACATATTTGGGTAATGCCTGAACAAACCCTTTAAGTAAGTCATCACAAGCATATACTGTTTGTCTAAAAAAACAAAAAACTGAATATTATTTTTAAAGAGTATTTCCAGGTATGGATTTTTTATACATAGCTACATTTGTAGGCAGATACAGGTAGCCTTCCCACCTGTAGAAGGCCTAGTGCCATTATTGCATGAGAAGGGGAGTGTCATAAGTGACTTGGTCCTTCAAGATTCCATACAGTGCCTTGAGAGGAGAAGGTTGTCTGATTAGACACTGACCTATCAAGAGACTTTGGCTGCCAAGAGACTTTTTTCTCCCAATACAAGATGCCTAATTCAGGCCCCACCTACATATTGGTCCAGCTTGGACCAATGTAACTATGTATATACCATACCTGTGGGATCCCTCTAGAACAGCCTTTCTTAACCTTTTCAATACAGAGGAACCATTGAAAAACTTTCCAGTCTCAGGGAACCCCTGCTGAAAATGATTATATCTACAACTAATGATACACACTTGTGGTCATCAATCCCTTACAGATAGCTAAAAAGACCAATGGTGTCAGTGGGAACTTATCTGAGAGGTAGAAATTGCTCATTGCTCAAAGAAACCCTGGCAACCTCTGGATGAGCCCTAGGGTTCCATGGAACCCTGGTCTACAAGATGGTAGGCACTGTTACCTTAGTGATCTCCACTAGCTTCTGGGTCCCACACTGAGCAGCTGCCCTGCTGCATTCTGAACACAGGAGGTCATCCGCTTGGCACACCAAGACCAGGACCAGAGAATGATCCAAATGAAACTTGCAGTAATCTAAGCTGAGACAGAGATCTCGCCGCCAGTTGCAGTGAAGGGAGCTGGCATCAGTGCACCATTCAGAGGTGTAAAAGCATTATCAAACAGAAGAAAGAGCGCCGCTCACCAACCCAGTGCATTAGTATGTAGATAAATGTGGCCTCAGGTGGCATCGCTCCAGATATATTCCCCTAACATGTTTCACCTCACTCACTGGGGCTTGGTCACAGAGACCAGGACCAGAGAATGCATTAGATTGGATGAGGTGAAGAGGAGGGACATGGACATAATGCTTTCCACCTCATCCAATCAGTGAAAGCTTTGCATTCATTTAGAAAATGCAAAGCATGCTACCAGGTGGCTGACCTCCTGTGTTCAGAATAAAGCAGGGCAGATACTCAGCGCATTACCCAGAAGGAAGCACAGATCACTGGAGTAGTGATGTCTACTTCAGTGATTTCCAGGTTCCAGCGGCATCGGCCAGGTATGGTATATATTGAACCAATGTAACTATGTATAAGATATCCATACCTGGAATTCCTTTTTAAGAGGTTTACGTTTACCTGTGCATTCCTAAACTGGTTTGTGTCCCATCCTGTCATGAAACCATTTCTGATTTCTGTTCTACCCTTCATATTTCTGGTGCTGCTTTTCATAATGATGCTTCTTCCAATGATAAATGAAATACGTTTTTCCCCAGACGAGAGCTGTGAAGGGATCCATCACAACGGTAAAAATTATCTTCAGTTTACAGACCTGGGAGATATTGAGCTGTTTATGTTCACAAGATTATGGAGTTTAATACTCCTGATGTTTGTTGTTAACTGGTGGGGAAAAAATGACTTTAATAAAAGTAAAACAATTTGGTAATTCAAATCCCAGAGGAGTAATGAGGTTAAGAAGCCTTGGTTGATGGATGGGACCCGAGGATCTGATCACTGAATGGTAACTAAACCAAGTCGTGTCTTATCAGTTAGATTAGGATTCATGGGCTTTTGACTGTTTTATTTAGTTGAGTGACCTTTGAGTCAAAGAACGAATTCCCTCACGATGGCATAATCATTATTACTTTTCGTTTGTCATGGCAGAAGCCGCGTAACAAATGTTCCTTTTAATCCAGAAACAGAAATGAGGCCTGCACAGTGGTACACAAAATCAATAGCGGTTCAACTTCACTCCCATTTGTTATGAAACGAAACTGCTATTGATCGATACGATTTTTCAGGTTTTAATTAGTAACCTTCTGGGAGAGCAGCAGCTGTGACCTTCCACCTCTGGAGCGAGCAAGAAGCTCACAAGTCACCCGTTGGCATTTTCGGGAGTGCCGTTTTCTAAAAAAAATGAGGCAAATAAAAAAATTGGATTTATAAAAACAATTTGCATAGAGATGCACATATGTGCATAAGTTCAGCCTAGTGGCTTGAATAAATTAATATTCTTGCCAGTAAAATATGTTTACACTTGGTTTTTGTCTGCTCCTGTTAGTAAGATGAATCATAAATGGCCGTACTTTAAATTGTTATGTGGGGGGGGGTGGCAAATAAAGAAAAGATACTATAGCATATACAATTGCGACACAAGTCATACTGTAATTGAATGTTATTAAAAATTACCTTTCCTTTTCAATCTGCAGCTCTGTAATTTTCTGAAAATACAATGCAATATGGCTACCTGCCGATGTTCTGGATACAGAATGCGTCCAGAACACCCCGTAGAAATATAATTTCCTGCTTGTGTGATTGGCTTACTGATTTCCCCAGAAATTTACACTAAGATACAAATCATATTTCAGGCATCCCCTGCAACAAAAATGTCATTTTTGGTGAGATACTCCCAATAGGAAATCAAGTCTAAAGGGATGCAGGCCTAGCAGCTTTCCTCATTAGTGCCCTGCAGGAGCAGCAGCTGCTTGATAATTATGAAACCACTCCTCCCATTAGACTCACTTCCCCACATGGACACAGACAAACACAAGGATTTCTACAGAATAACAAAAAGTAGGAATCTGCAACAAAGTTTGTTAACATTCTGAGTTTATAGAACCCATTCAGTTTAAATTAGAAATGAAAGACAAAACATTGGTGTGTGTATGTGTATATATATATAATTTTTTTTTTGCCCCATTTGTACAGAGAAAGTGTACATGCACTTTCACTAAGAGAATAGCTATATGCGGGTTTGTTTTTCTAAAATACACCCCAAGGCAGGTGTTATATTATAGTGTATCTGTAAGATGCTGGGACTGTACGTTTTACTCTGTATGCACCACAGTGAGAGTACAGATGAAAAAAATTGTAACCAGGTAAGTAAAAAACTAGTCATAACAGACTTATAATATTTTTTTTTAGCAAAATACCCAAAATTATGGCATTTTTTTTAGTTTACTTCCTCATTAATCAGATATTTATATTCTATCAGTAAGTCTGTTATGATAAAGTTGAAATACTGTGTGAATTTCTCTGCATCTCCTTGTTCTTTATTTTCTTGCTATTCACTTTTTATTTTGTCTTTTACAACTTTTATTTTCATTAAAATGTTTTAAGTAAAAGGATTCTGGAATTACGCTGCTCTGGGAGGGGCCGCGAAGTTGTCAATGAACTCGGTTGTAGTATTGATTTCTCCCTCTGCTCTTTCTCTCTCCTTCTTTCTCCTTCCACTTCATTGGATTCTGACAGATGAGCTCTTCAGCTAGAAAAGGCAGAAAACAGGTGGAGATATCTCTGAGGGGGTTACGTGTACAGATGGTCTCAAGCTTGACAACTAAGATAGCAGCAAACTTTTTATTTAAGAAGGCTTAGATCCAGCAAGTATAAACTACAGACATCCAGAGGAGCCTGAACATACAGTAGCTGTACTACTATGTTCATTACTATGGCAGAATGTCTAAATGCTCTGATTTGGCAATTTTTCTGGTTCGTCTTTTCTCCCATCTTACATATTTCTATTGGACAATGAAGCAGCCCATCTTAGTGATGGACCAGTGGAAATGTTAGGGGGGGCCGGACTTTATACTTGGGTTCCTGCACTGTTCATTATCCTCCCCATGGTTCCCAATTCTCATGCATTCCTACTGGCCAATGAACCAGACCATCTTAATGGTAGGGATGAGCCGAACACACCCCCCCCCCCCGCGCTTCGGTTCGCACCAGAACTTTCAAACAGACCAAAAATTCGTACGAACTTTAGAACCCCATTGAAGTCTATGGGACTGGAACGTTCAAAATAAAAAGTGCTAATTTTAATGGCTAATATGCAATTTACTGTCCTAAAAAGGGTTTGGGGACCTGGCTCCTGCCCCAGGGGACATGGATCAATGCCAATTTTTTTTTAAAAAACTGCAGTTTTTTCGGGAGCACTGATTTTAATGATGATTAAAGTGAAAAAAAAGTGAAATATTCCTTTAAATATCGTGCCTGGGGGGTGTCTGTAGTATGCCTGTGAAGTGGCACGTGTTTCCCGTGTTTAGAACAGTCCCTGCACAAAATGGCATTTAACGGAAAAAAAGTATTTTAAAACTGCTTGCGGTTTTAATGTAATGTCTGGTTCTGGCAATACAGATGAAAATCATTGAGAAAAAAATGGCATGGGTAGCCCCCCTGCCCATTACCAGTCCCTTGGGGTCTAGTACGGATATTAAGGGGAACCCCGTACCCATATTAAAAAAAGAAAAGGCCCCCAGGCCCTATATACTCAGAACAGCAGTATACAGGCGGTGCAAACAAGATAGGGACTGTGTAGGTTTGTTGTGTTGAGTAGAATCTGTTTGTAATGTTGAACTGATACATTTTTAAAGTGTAGCTCCAGTCCAAAAAATAATTTTTTAAGGTTTTCGGAAAACATAGGGAAGGGTTATCAACCCTGTATAATTTTTTGGGCCGTCCGTCTTTTTTCATCTCACTTCCTCTTGTCTCCTTCCGTTTGCAAGTAGGAGATGTTTGTAAGTTGGATGTTTGAAAGTACGAGCCTGCCCTATATGCTCAGCAGAAATGTGGGCTTAAGGTGTTGGTGTTGCCACAACACTGTAAGCCCTCAAAGTGACTCTTGGTGGGCGCTGGAGCACCTTGCTGTGAACAATTATATCAAGAATTGTAATTACATGCCATTGTTGAACAGTGGTAGAAAAATTGGGCCTTTGGTGGTTGTGGTGGCTGGTGGTGGTGGTGCTGGTGCCACAACACTATAAGTCCTCACAGTTAATCTCGGTGGGTGCAGGAACGGGCCCTGCTGTGAAATATTATTTCAAGAATTGTAATTACATGCCCCTGTTATACAGGGGCTGAAAAAATGGTCCTTAGGCACTGGTTTCTGGTGCCACGACACTTCAACCTCTCCCAGATACTCTAGTTGGAGTGCAAGAATGAGCCCTGCTGCAAAGCATTGCATCAAAAATTGTAATTACATGCCCCTTTTAAACAGGGGCTGAAAAATTGGGCTGTCTCATCCTCTGCGATGGCAAGATAAGGTCCGCAACCTTACCCTTGTACCGTGGATCAAGGAGAGTGGCCAGCCAGTAATGGTCCCTCTCCTTAATCCAAAGAATACGAGGATCCTTCCGCAGGCTTTGCAGGATCAGGGAGGCCATGCAGTGTAGGTTAGCTGAGGCATTCGGTCTGGAGTCCTCTAGGTCACTAAGGACAACATGATCCCAGCCACATAGAAGTCCACGGGTTTCTTGGGACTGTAAATCATCCCTAAAAGACTACTGCTGCTGATGCTGAGTGCCAGGCTCCACCTCCATGCTGACACAAGCCTCCTCCTCCTCGTCCTCTACCTGTGTGAAGGGTGGGACAGCAGGAACATTGTCTGGATAAAGGGGGCCTTGAGAGGCAAGGAAGTCCTCCTCTTCCTGCCTCTGTTCTGCCTCAAGTGCCCTGTCCATTATTCCACGTAGCGTATGCTCCAACAGGTGGACAAGAGGTACAGTGTCACTGATGCATGCACTGTCACTGCTCACCATCCTCGTGGCCTCCTCAAATGGTGACAGGACAGGGCATGCATCCCTGTTCATACCCCACTGGCGTGGTGAAAAAAACCAAGCTCCCCTAACCCTGTCCTGGTGCCGTAGTCACACAGGTACTCATTGATGGCCCTCTGCTGTGTGTGCGGCCGCTGCAGCATGGCCAACGTTGAGTTACACCTGGTGGGCATGTCACATATAAGGCGGTTCTTGGGCAGGTTCAACTCCTTTTGGAGCTCAGCCAGCCAAGCACTGGCATTAAATGATCGGCGGAAATGCACACAGACTTTCCTGGCCTGCCTCAGGACATCTCCTGTAAGCCTGGGTACCTGCACCACCAGGTTAAGTATGTGAGCCACACAGGGCACATGGTTCAGTTGTCCCCGTCGGAACGCGGAGAGGAGGTTGGTGCCATTGTCACGAACCACCATTCCTGGCTTAAGCTGGTGTGGCGTCAACCACCTCTCGGCCTGCCCCTGCAGAGCTGACAAAATATCTGCCCCAGTGTGGCTCCTGTCCCCCAAACAAACCAGTGCAAGCACAGCATGGCATCTTTTTGTCTGCGTACTTGTGTAGCCCCTTGAACGCCTACGGAGCACCGCTGGTTCTGAGGACAAAGCACTGGAAGAGGCCATGGAGGAAGAAGAAGAGGAGGGGGTGGAGGAGAGAGGTGTGTCACAACCACTAGTAGCATTTTGGAGGCGTGGTGGCGGAACAACCTCCAATACTACTGCACCTTGTCCTGCATCCTTCCCAGCTGCCAGAAGAGCGACCCAATGGGCCTTGAAAGATAGGTAACGTCCCTGTCCATGCCTGTTGGGCCATGAGTCAGCAGTAATATGCACCTTACCGCTGACCACCCTGTCCAGCGAGGTATGGACATTGCCTTCCACATGCCGGTAGAGAGCCGGCATCGCCTTCCGTGAGAAAAAGTGGCGTTTGGGGACCTGCCACTAAGGATCCGCACATTGCACAAACTCACGGAAGGGGGCAGAGTCTACCAACTGAAAAGGCAGCAGCTGAAGTGCTATCAATTTAGTCAAGCTAGCATTCAACCGCTGAGCATGTGGATGGCTGGGAGTGAACTTCTTTAGACGGTCCAGTAGCTGGGGCAGGGAAATTTGCCTGGTACAATCGGACATCGGTGTACTGCTAGCAGAGTGCCCGGAAGCACTTGGCTGTGACACACCTAATTCTACACCTTCATTACTCTCAGTGCAGGTTTCAGAGAGGACTGAAGGTCTAGTGGGGTTGGAGATCCCAGCTGATGAGGAGCAAGGAGAGGTCCGCTTTGTTCTTTGGTGTGGGTCTTTAAGGTATGCTTGCCAACAAGCTGCATGGCAGGTCAATATATGTCTAGTCAAGCATGTGGTGCCCAAGCGGCTGATGTTTTGACCACGCGAGATACGCTTGAGACATATGTTGCAGATAGCAGCGGTGTGATCTGATGCACTCGGCCCACACCAAAGAACTTTTGGAATAACGTGCAGAGGCAGTGCCCTGCACAGGCGGATTCAGTCCTGTGCTGCCCCTAAGCTGGCCCCCGGAGGGCATCGTGCCTCGTTGAAGATGTGCCTCCTCCTCCTCCTCTCTCCTATCAGGCACCCACGTGGAGTCAGTGACCTCATCATCCCCTCCCTCTTCATCAATGAAGCAAACCTGTCAGTATGCTGCAGCTGGTGGAACATGACTGCCAGATTGCTGTCCTTCTTGAGCATCCCCTCTCTCTGCGCTCACGCTACTGCCTTCCTCTAGCTGGGTATTATCATCAGAGCCTTCAAAACGCTGGGCATCCTCCTCATGTACCCAACACTGTGCTCAAACAGTTCGGGGGACTCCTCAGGAGGACATGGTAGGTCTAGGGAAGGAGTGACTGATGACATTGAGACGAGGGAAGAGGACTCGTGGGCAGCTGCTTTGCTAGTACCCTGACACCTGGCTGAGAGAGCATGAGGAGGATGAGGAGGGCTCGGTCATCCACTCTACCGAGTCTTCGGCATGATGGGGCTCAACACGTCCAGCTGCCGAAAATAAGGACAAGCGTGTCCCATGGCGACGTGCTCATGACGATGCACCGTGTCCACGACCAGCTCCTTTGTCTCTAGACACAGAGCCTGCTTGCCCTCTTTTATTGGCTCGTGACTGTCTGCCTCTCCTTGTTGCCCTTCCAGACATAGTAATGGCCTGCAGGGAGATGGGAAAACCAGCAATTGGGTAGCTTTAGGTGACAGTGAGCAGATGACACAGTACACCGACTGTAATTACTGCAGCTGCCTGCCTGTGTTACAGAAACAGAACAACACCAGCAATAAGGTATAGCTTCAGGTGTATACTGTACAGGAGGCACACAACACCCACTGTAAATGCTGCAGATACCTGTATTACAGAACACCAGCAATAAGGGGTATCTTCAGGTGTATACTGTGCTGGAGGCACACAACACCCAATTTAACTGCTGCAGATGCCTGTATTATAGAACACCAGCAATACGAGGTATCTTCAGATGTATACTGTGCGGGAGGCACACAACAGCCAATTTAACTGCTGCAAATGCCTGTATTACAGAACACCAGTAATAAAGGTTAGCTTCAGGTGTATATTGTGCTGGAGGCACACAGCCCCCACTTTAACTGCTGCAGATGCCTGTATTACAGAACACCAGCAATAAGGGGTATCTTCAGGTGTATATTGTGCTGGAGGCACACAACACCCACTTTAACTGCTGCAGATGCCTGTATTATAGAACACCCGTAATAAAGGTTAGCTTCAGGTGTATATTGTGCTGGAGGCACACAACACCCAATTTAACCGCTGCAGATGCCTGTATTACAGAACACCAGCAATAAGGAGTATCTTCAGGTGTATACTGTGCTGGAGGCACACAACACCCACTTTAACTCCTGCAGATACCTGTATTACAGAACACCAGCAATAAAGGGTAGCTTCAGGAGTATACTGTGCTGCAGGCACACAACACCCACTTTAACAGCACTAGGTTCACAAGAAAAGAACACACTGTCCCTGCCTATCCTGCTCTCTCCCTGAATGCTGCAACACACTACACAAGGCCGCCGCGCTGGCGGCCTTATATAGTGTGGGGCGTGTACTAAACCCCCTGAGCTATAATTGGCCACAGGCATCCTGACTGGCCAATTATGGTGGCTCTCCTCGCTGCCGGCGCTGTGATTGGCCAAGCATGCGGGGTCACAGTGCATGCTTGGCCAATCATCAGCCAGCAATGCACTGAGATGGAGCAGTGCATTGTGGGCCATGAGCGCCACACGAACATGGCATGAACGGCCCATAACATTCGGAATTATCCGGATGGGCGAACAGCCGGTGTTCGAGTCGAACATGCGTTTGACTAGAACACCAAGCTCATCCCTACTTAAAGCGGGAGTCCGCCGCGTTTTTTTTTTTTAAAAGCCAGCAGCTACAAATACTGCAGCTGCTGACTTTTAAAATAGTGACACTTACCTGTCCAGCGCGCCCGCGATGTCGGCACCCGAAGCCCATTTCTCGATCGTCTTTCGGGTGCTGCCGCCGCCATCTTGGGTATGGGAATCAGCCTTTTCGGCTTAATTTCCCGGTTCCCTACTGCGCATGCGCGAGTCGCGCTGCGCAATAAGGACGGTCCCCGCTGCCTCTGGGATCTGTGTGTTTCCCAGCAGGCAGCGGGGGACTTTCGGAAAGGGGCGTAATCTACGCCCCTTTCCGCAGAGAGCTATCCCGGAAGTGGGTGCAGATACCTGTACTGTACACTGTACACTGCACTGTACAGGTACCTGCACCCCCCTCCCCCCTGAAAGGTGCCAATTGTGGCGCCGGAGGGGGGGAGGGTTCCGATGAGCGGAAGGTCCACTTTAGGGTGGACCTCCGCTTTAATGGTGAACCTGGTGTTAGTGGGCGGAGTACACCATGCCAGAGTACCTAAATGTTCTGATTGGACCAGTTTTCTGGCTTGCCCTTCCCACCTCTTACACATTGCTACTGTCCAATGAAGTAGTCCATTAGCAATGGGGCAATAGAAATGTGTGGGGGGCAGGAACTTTTTTATCTGATAGTATCTGCTTTTTTAAAGTGGTCCTTCACCTTAACTTAACTTTAACTTTGCCCAATTTCCTCCCTCTTTTATATTTATATTTTTTATTTAATGTATTTTTTTGTGCTGCGATGTGGCACTTCTATATTTATCCCCAAGATGAGAATGACATCCACGCCCCACTACACTCCCCCCCGCCACCCCCGTGCCCAAATTCTGCATGTGCTGGAGCTGGATTTTATAGTATCACTTAACCACTTTCAGACCGGACCATTTTGCTGGTAAATGACCAGAGGTCTTTTTACACTTTGGCACTGCGCTGCTTTAACTGGTAATTGCGCGGTCATGCAATGTTGTACCCAAACAAAATTTGCGTCCTTTTCTTCCCACAAATAGAGCTTTCTTTTGATGGTATTTGATTGCCTCTGCGATTTTTATTTTTTGCGATATAAACGTAAAAAGACCGCAAATTTTGAAAAAAAATGATATTTTCTACTTTTTGTTATTAGAAAAATCCAATAAACTCAATTTTAGTCATACATTTAGGCCAAAATGTATTCAGCCACATGTCTTTGGTAAAAAAAAAGTCAATAATTGTATATTTATTGGTTTGCGCAAAAGTTGTCACATCTACAAACTAAGGTACGTTTTCTGGAATTTACGCAGCTTTTAGTTTACGACTGTCTATCTCATTTCTTGAGGTGCTAAAATGACAGGGCAGTACAAAACCCCCCCAAATGACCCCATTTTGGAAAGTAGACCCCCTAAGGAAATTGATAAGAGGCATGTTGAGCCCATTGAATATTTTATTTTTTTGCCTCAAGCGATTGAATAATGACAAAAAAAAAATTTTTTTTTTTTTTTTACACAAAGTTGTCACTAAATGATATATTGCTCACACATGCTATGGGCGTATGTGAAATGACACCCCAAAATAAATTCTGCTGCTTCTCCTGAGTACGGGGATACCACATATGTGGGACTTTTTGGGAGCCTAGCCGCGTACAGGGCCCCGAAAACCAAGCACCGCCTTCAGGCTTTCTAAGGGCGTAAATTTTTGATTTCACGCCTCACTACCTATTACAGTTTTGAAGGCCATAAAATGCCAAGATGGCACAAAACCCCCACAAATGACCCCATTTTAGAAAGTAGACACCCCAAGCTATTTGCTGAGAGGCATGTTGAGTCCATGGAATATTTTATATTTTGCCACAAGTTGCGGGAAAATTACAAACTTTTTTTTTTTTTTTTTTTTTTTCACAAAGTTGTCACTAAATGATATATTGCTCATGCATGCCATGGGCATATGTGAAATGACACCCCAAAATAAATTCTGCTGCTTCTCCTGAGTACGGGGATACCACATATGTGGGACTTTTTGGGAGCCTAGCCGCGTACGGGGCCCCGAAAACCAAGCACCGCCTTCAGGCTTTCTAAGGGCGTAATTTTTTGAGTTCACTTCTCACTACCTATTACAGTTTTGAAGGCCATAAAATGCCAAGATGGCACAAAACCCCCACAAATGACCCCATTTTAGAAAGTAGACACCCCAAGCTATTTGCTGAGAGGCATGTTGAGTCCATGGAATATTTTATATTTTGCCACAAGTTGCGGGAAAATTACAAACTTTTTTTTTTTTTCACAAAGTTGTCACTAAATGATATATTGCTCACGCATGCCATGGGCATATGTGAAATGACACCCCAAAATAAATTCTGCTGCTTCTCCTGAGTACGGGGATACCACATATGTGGGACTTTTTGGGAGCCTAGCCGCGTACGGGGCCCCAAAAACCAAGCACCGCCTTCAGGCTTTCTAAGGGCGTTACAGTTTTGAAGGCCATAAAATGCCAAGATGGCACAAACCCCCCCCCCCCAAATGACCCCATTTTAGAAAGTAGACACCCCTAAATTTAGGGGTACACTAGTGAGACTAGGTAATAAATGGCGGGTGCCCTGAAACTATAAAAAAATAACTAACCAACCAGCGTCACCTGTAACAGTTATATGGTGATCACTGGTGAAAGGGTTAACTAGGGGGCAATCAGGGGGCTTTATGCGGTAGTATATGGGGGTCCCTGGCGCTATAAAAAGCTGCGGCGAACCTAAATACCTACCTGCCTAACTAGCGTCACCTGTGACACTAATACAGCGATCAGAAAAACGATCGCTTATTAGGCTGGGTTCACACTGGAGCGATGCGGGAACGCCACGAATGCGCGGCGGGTTCCCGCATCGCATGCCTCCCGGCGGCAGTTCACACTGCCCTATGCGAACTGCTGGGAGTGTCAGTGAAATGTTAATGACACCCCCAGATCAGTTCGCATATCGCAGTGCGATCTGCAAACTTGGATCGCATGGTGTGAACACCCATGCGATCCGATTCTGCTGCGGACCAAAAAAAGGGTCCCGTGCGAGTTTGCGGCGGGTGCGGCGGGTGCGACACGAATTCAGCCATACTATCTGTATAGCTGAACTCGAATCGCACAGAGATCGGATGTGATTTGCACTGCAGTGCGGTGCGAATCACATCCGTTCTCATAAACCGCTGCAATGTGAACCCAGCCTTAGTGACACTGGCGACGGGGGGTGATCACGGGGTTAAACCTTTATTGGGGGGGTTAGGGGGGTACCTTAGAACTAAAGGGGGCTAACCCTAACTGCCCTAACAGTTATTAGTCACAAATGACACCTGCCGGGTGATCAGGGGGTTAAACCTTTATTAGGTAATAAATGGCGGGTGCCCTGAAACTATAAAAAAATAACTAACCAACCAGCGTCACCTGTAACAGTTATATGGTGATCACTGGTGAAAGGGTTAACTAGGGGGCAATCAGGGGGCTTTATGCGGTAGTATATGGGGGTCCCTAGCGCTATAAAAAGCTGCGGCGAACCTAAATACCTACCTGCCTAACTAGCGTCACCTGTGACACTAATACGGCGATCAGAAAAATGATCGCTTATTAGGCTGGGTTCACACTGGAGCGATGCGGAAACGCCGCGAATCCGCGGCGGGTTCCCGCATCGCATGCCTCCCGGCGGCAGTTCACACTGCCCTATGCGAACTGCTGGGAGTGTCAGTGAAATGTTACTGACACCCCCAGATCAGTTCGCATATCGCAGTGCGATCTGCAAACTCGGATCGCATGGTGTGAACACCCATGCGATCCGATTCTGCTGCGGGCCAAAAAAAGGGTCCCGTGCGAATTTGCGGCGGGTGCGGCGGGTGTGGCGGGTGCGGCGGGTGCGGCGAATGGCTGAACTCGAATCGCACAGAGATCGGATGTGATTTGCACTGCAGTGCGGTGCGAATCACATTCGTTCTCATAAACCGCTGCAATGTGAACCCAGCCTTAGTGACACTGGCGACGGGGGGTGATCACGGGGTTAAACCTTTATTGGGGGGGTTAGGGGGGTACATTAGAACTAAAGGGGGCTAACCCTAACTGCCCTAACAGTTATTACAGTCACAAATGACACCAATGCAAAAAAAAAAAAAAAAAAAAAAAAAAAATGACATTGGTGTCACTGTGACTGGGGGGCAGGGGTAATTGGGGGGGTGATCGGGGGGTAAAGGGGGGGTGTGAGTGTGCCTGGCATGTTCTACTGTGTGTGGGATGTGTTGGTGCAACTCACTGATCCGCTCTCCTCCGTGTCGGAACGAAAAATACCGACACGGAGGAGAGAATACATCACTTCCTCTCCTGTGTTTACATTACAGGAGAGGAAGTGATGTCACCGGGGATTTCCATTCGTCGGGAGCGATCGCGAGGGGGTGGCCATGAATGAATGGCCGTCCCCTCGTCCGGGATCGCTCCCGAACGAAAACCGACCGCCGCAGGCACCGGGCGGGGGCCCGATCGGGCCCCCGACCCGCGGGAGGCAAAGCACGTACATGTACGTGCTTATGCCTGCCCGTGCCATTCTGATGACGTACATCGGCGTGAGGCGGTCGGCAAGTGGTTAAGGAGGAACTTCAACCCCCTTTTATTTGGCTCTACTCCCCTTCTGGTTCTGCCATTTTCACATTTCTGGTGCATGCATAAATGTGCTGCACAGCTCTGCTGGGACCCAACGTCTTGAGGCACATCTGCACACAAATGTATTCTTGCACATCTACACACGCGCGTTTTTCTCCCAGTGCATGCGCAAAGACAGGCTATTATGGAAGTTCTGAAACTGCCATGTTTGCAAATGTGCAGGAAAATTTACCACGCATGTGCAGATGTACCAAAGGGTTCTGCCAGAACCCAGTGACAGAGCCCTCCAGCACATCTGTGCACGCTACAGAAATGGTGTCAATGGTGGTAACAGAGGGGGGCAGAGCCAAGTGAAAGGGGACCGAAGTTATTACAAGTTAACCATCAGACCACATTGGTATATATTTATATATACGCATATATTTTTTGCAGATATATCATGTATCCTCTCCTGAGGAAGTGGAGAGTCCATGAAACACGTAGAGTTTTTGATGCCTTTATACCATAAAGATACATATTATTCCATTCAGACTATAGTATATGTATTGTTCCATTTCTGCTACTTTTTGTTATGAAATGGAGTATATATTGGCTTACATTGTCTTACTATGTAATGTGCTATTGTGCTCTCTCTGTATTTGTATATTACAAGATGTCATTTGGTGTTTACATTTTACAATTAATATCGATGTATGTACATATTGCCATGTGTCATGTCATGTTTGGGGGGGTTCTAAGTAATTTCTTGCAAAAATACAGATTTTTTTGTAAGCAACAAGTATCAGAAAAAGGTTTAGTCTTTCTTAGATTTGTTGTTTACAAGTTAAAAACATTTTTTTTTGCTAGAAAATTACTTAGAACCCCCAAACATTATACATTTTTTTTCTAACACCCTAGAGCAGGGGTGGCCAACCCGCGGCTCTCGAGCCGCATGCGGCTCTTTGATCGGTTACCTGCGGCTCTTCGGGCTGGTTCGGGCTGTTTCATTGCGGTGACAGGCAGCCCAAGTCTCTGCACTCCTCCGCTCCTCCCACACATCAACAGCCAATCAGCGTGTAGTGTCCCCAGCCCGCCACATTTGAATACATAGGCGCTGGAGTGAGGCTGAAGGGGGGCAGAGGAAGGAGAAACACGCTGTATCTGAAGCCGATGAGATACAAAAAGGTATGGCCACAAGTGTGCAGGTTACTGATCTGTCCTCCCTTCTCCCTCTGTCTTGCTCTGTACTTTTTTTTTTTTTTTTAATAACGGTTTCACCTGAACACTGATAAGATCTGCTCAGCACATTCTCTGTCTGTTGATAGTGTGACACACTGCTGGCTGTTAACCATTTCAGCTTCTTTTCACTTATTTATCCAGAGCTCTGTGTGTGCTGCATGCTTTCTGTGATGTTTTTTGGAAGAATTTACTGCTAGTTCAGGCTAGAAGACCCATTAACTGTTTATTGTTATCCTGACCAGTTCACTGTTTGTAAGACAATTTGTATTTTGGAAATTAGATGAGCTGCTGTCTTCTGTCACATGGATGTACTTTCAAAGGAAGATTACTGACTTGATGAAAATGACTGGCCTGTGATCTTTGTAGTGTTAAAACAGTGTGTGCAGTGTGTGTGTGAAAGTATGTGTGTATGAAGAAGGGATGGGGTGATGTTCATGTGTGCCCATACGTATGATGTGGCTCTTTGCGTTAACTCGGTAAAAAATGTGGCTCTTGGTCTTTGTCTGGTTGGCCACCCCTGCCCTAGAGAATAAAATGGCGGTCGTTGCAATACTTTCTGTCACACCGTATTTGTGCAGCGTTCTTACAAGCGCACTTTTTTTTGGAAAAAATACACTTTTTTTAATTAAAAAAAAGACAATAGTAAAGTTAGCCCAAATTTGTTTTCTATTGTGAAAGATAATGTTACGCCGAGTAAATTGATACCCAATTCTACAGGTTGCATGTTTTGAGATACAGAGGACTAGAATCATTGCTCTCGCTCTACCGATCGGGGGGATACCTCACATGTGTGGTTTGAACAGCGTTTTCATTTACAGACGCTACTCACGTGTGCGTTTATTTGTTTCTTATTTATTTTACCTTTTATTTTTACACTGTTTAAAAAAAAAAAAAAAAAAAAAGGTCACTTTTATTCCTATTGTAAACATCCCTTGTAATAGAAAAAAGCATGACAGGACCTCTTAAATATAAGATATGGGGTCAAAAAGACCTCAGATCTCATATTTACACTAAAATGCAAATAAAAAATAAATAAAAAATTGTCATTTAAAAAAAAACATTTAAAAAAAATGGCCCTTTAAGAGCTGTGAGCGGAAGTGACGTTTTGACATTGCTTTTGCCCAGCAATTGTATGGAGACGGGTGGGGGGCATCTTTGCCTCATTCATCTCCATACCTAACAGGAGACAAGACACGTTCGCCTCCGCCACTGCCAACGGCTCCGGTAAGCAGCGGAGGGCACCGGAGAGAGGCCCTCCGCTGATAAAAGTGGTCTTGCGGCGAATCCGCTGCAGAGACTACTTTTATCTTATAGTGGACCGCCCACTAAAGACGAGGATACCGGGGTTATGGCAGCCAGTGTAAAACTAAGGCGGGTGGTCTGCAAGTGGTTAAGTGGTTAAATTGCCCGCATTTACAGACCAAAGTTAATTCCTTTGATCTAAAAAAACTAAATGTTACAATGTTTCTCTTTATCTCCGCCTAATAGCCCGTACACACAATCCGAAAATCTGATGAAAAATACTGATTTTGAATCGATCGTACGATAATCAGATTGTTAGTACAGCGTTTTCAAGAGCTGATCATGACAGTTCATCTGATATTATCTGAGCGGACAAGAATGAAACGATACCAGATCATATGACTTCACTTCCGATTTTTTTATTCGATCATACGAGAATTTTCGTACCTTTAGTAACGGTATGATTTTTGAACCATGTGTCTGGGTTCATAAGTGATTTGTGATGAACTTGGCAGACTGCCTGTTTTTTTTTTTTTTTTTACAGCTGTCAGCTGTGAGCAGGGAACTCTGCACTGAATATAGGAAATGCAATTTTACAATCGTGAGGGGGGAAGAATTGCGATCTCGAATCTTTAACAAATAATCGTGCAGTTCTACATGTACTATATAAAGTCCTGAACTCCTCCCCCTTTTTTATATCTAGATTAGGGATGGAGGCGTATACTTTGTATGCACTTCATTTAAAGTCCCCAAACCCCCACTTTGTTAACCCCCCTGACGGTATTCCCGAGTGTGGCTTGGGGTGAGATTTTTGTACCATTAGCGGTAACCCCGAGCCACACTCGGGATTGCATCTCTGGATCTAGAAAGAGATAACTTACCTTATCTCCGGGATCCCGCCATGTATCCCCGCTGTGTACGGCGGCCGGACCTTCCGCCCGATGCACTGTGTGCCCTGGCTTCCGTTCCCTGGGAGCGTAGCGACGCAGGGAGGTGGAACCAGCGCCAAATTCAAAAAGTTAAAAACACAAACACACTGATACATTGTAATCCTATTGGATTACATTACTAAATAAAATAAAACTGACCTTAGCTTGCCCCCATTGCTTTATCCAGTGCCCCTGCCTGCAGTTTTACTGTACTTTGTGTCTGGAAACTGCAGAGCGACCATGGCATCAAAAAAGCGCGCCTCTACCTCAAAAGTGGCATATGACCTGTTTGAAAACAGTGACAGTGATACAGAATCGCTTGCAGAAGTGAGAGATAGCGATTCGTGGGGAAGTTCGTCGTCAGGCACGGAAAGCGATTTTAGCGATGATCCTACGACTTTGCCCAGTGATGTGCGGACTTGGTGCTCAATTGATTGCGGTACGGAGCATGCAGCGCCCCCAAGATTTCCATTTACTGGAACACCTGGTATCAAAGTGGATGTGGATGACAACCCATTGGCATATCTCCAACTCTTTTTGACCGATGAGGTTATAGAAAAAATTGTTATGGAGACAAATCGGTACCACGAACAACAAGCTTCTACGCATCAGAGGTTTGCAAGGAGCAGAAAGTGGGAACCAGTAACCAAGGAGGACATCTGGAAGTTTCTGGGCCTCATAATTCTACAGTGGTTGGAAACCCCTGCAGAAGTGGTACTGGACCACTAACAAATTGCTAGCAACTCCTTTTTTTGGCACCGTCATGTCGGAGTACAAATTTTCCCTTATTATGAAGTATCTGCACTTTGAGAATAATGAGGAATTCGACGAGACTTCTCATCCAGTACCAAAACTAAAAAAGATTTGGGGGCTTTACCAAATGATTCAGCAAAATTTCCAGAAGACCTATGTACCCGACAGAGACATCAGTATCGACGAAAGTCTGATGGCCTACAAAGGAAGACTCAGCTGGATACAGTTTATTGCGTCCAAGAGGGCACGTTTTGGAATAAAATCATTCATGCTCTGTGAATCCAGCACTGGGTACATATGGAATTCCATACTTTACACCGGGAAAGGAACCAAGTTCAATGAGAGATTCGGTAACTATGGACTGGCAACCGCTTCCGTGCTTACTCTGATTGAACCACTGCTGAATCAGGGCTACTGTGTAACCACAGACAATTTTTACAGTTCTCCAGAACTCTATGAGTTCCTTTTGCAGCATAAAACAGATGCATACGGGGCCGTTAGAGCTAACCGGCGTGACTTGCCACCAACCTTTGTCAATAAAAAGCTCAAGGCAGGAGAAATAGTTGCCTGGCAAAAAGGAAAAATGATGGCACTGAGATGGCGCAACAAAAAAGACGTGTGCCTAATGAGTACCATTCACAACACCTCTACTGTCATGGTACAAACAAAAGGTGGAAAAGACATCTTGAAGCCCCAAGTCGTGATGGATTACAACCATACTATGGGAGGTGTTGACCGTGCTGACCAGGCCATGACTTTTTACCCAGCCATGAGGAAGCAACAGAAAAAATATTATAAAAAAATCTTCAGGCACCTTCTGGAGCAGTGCCTGTGGAATGCTTTCATTCTTCTAAAAAAAAATTGTGACAAGCCTGTTGTTCATGCGGACTTTGGAAAGTTGCCAAACTTATTTTCCTCAGGCACCAAACACCAACGACAGTAAACAGATCTGGCCGTCATGCTGCTGGCGTTGTGAACCCGGAACGCCTGACTGGTCGGCACTTTATGGACCACGTTCCACCAACAGAAAAGAAGGCAGCACTCACAAGGATGTGTGTCGTTTGCTGCTCTAAGCGTGACGACACTGGAAGGAAAATTCGAAAAGAAACAAGGTTCTACTGTCCTGACTGTGATGTTGGACTTTGTGCTGTACCATGTTTTAAAATTTCCCATACCAGAGACATTTACTGAAGCAATATGCTACCAATATTGCACCCTTGTTTGACAAAAAAAAAATTTCAGTATTTTTGATTACATTATTTACTAAAATTTATTGAATAAAAAGTATGATTATTATTATATTATTATTTGTTATTATTTACAGTTATTTATTATATTATAATTTATGATTTTGTGTTTCAAACTTTATCCTACCTGGGATGTCTACTAGACTTTGGTTTAAACAGATTTCAGTGAGTTATTCCTAAGAATTGCAGGCTTACAATATAAAACACCAAATTTCCATTCAAAATAATGGTACCGCTTTCAGCACCTAAAATCCAAAATAATCGTACCGCTGAGGAGGTTAATATGGAGATCCAGATTATTGCAGACACCACCTGCAAACCAATTCTCTTTAAGATGATTACTTTCATATTTATATTTTAAAAAATACACAAAAGGGAAAATAATATCCAGCTTCAGATTACATTGGTCATTCCACATACAATTTTCAAATTTATTTTAATGTAATACAGTATTTTTTTTTTTTATCAGATTTTTGAGGTGACTATAGAAAACCTATCCCTACTGGAAGAAACTGAACGGTGAAGTGCCTTTGCCTTAAAGGATAACTAAAGGTTAGTTTAAAAAAAAAAAAAATGTCATACTTACCTCTTCTGTGCAGTTGGTTTTGCACAGCGTGACCCCAATCCTCCTTTTCTGGGGTCCCTCAGCGGCACTCCTGGCTCCTCCTTTTCTCGAGTGCCCCGTTGGAGAGCCGCTCTCCCTCTAGGCACTCACGTGGGAGCGCTCCCGTATCCTGCTACTGCATCTATTGACACAGACAGCACGACTCGGCCTTGCCCCCCAACTCCTGTGTCATTGGATTTGATTGACAGCAGCAGGAGCCAATGGCATTGCTGCTATCAATCTATCCAATCAGGACCCAAGACACTGGCTGGAGCTGGTGTGCTTGTCCCCTTTTGCTGGAAAGCCCAGGTTCAGGTAAGTAAAAGGGGGGCTCTGGGAGGGCTGCTGCATGACAGGAGGTTTTTCACCTTGATTCATAGAATGCATTAAGGTGGAAAACCTTGAGGGTAATTATTGAATAGAGGAGAAATGTTCATTAAAATAGAATTGACTCTTTTGTGATTGAATTTCCTCTGTACAGTCATTATTTTGTAAAGGTCAACTAACTAAAATGTAGAAAACACCATCTAATGAAGCATTATTCACATCTACACTGGTACCTTTAAGCACTTCAGACAAGGTCTACTTATTCAGTGTGGCCCCGTTCCAACGTTCTTATACGGCGGTAGCGGCGGACACCGTGATTGATGGTGGATTTACATTGGGGGACATTTATTTATATTTTTTTAATAAAGGACTTGTCAAAAATAGTTTTTGTTGTTTGTGTTTTTATTGACTGTTTTACACCTTTTTGGGGAAAGAGTAGGAGCACTGTGAACCCCATACTCATTCACATGAGGGAGTGGGACCTGGGAGTTCCCTTGTCACCCCCCAGCACCACCCCCAGCTCCACCACAATCACAGGGTTGGGGTTATGGGGAAGAGGCTCTTGTCCTCATCAACCTTATCCCCGCTACCCCAAAGCACCCCCTCTCCATGTTGAGGGCATGTGGCCTGGTATGCTTCAGAAGGGGGGGGGGGGCTCGCTCGCCCCCCTCCCTTTCCTGGCCTGGCCTGTATGTTTGGATAAGGGTCTGGTATGGATCAACTTTTTTAAAATTTTAGTGTGGGGTTCCCCTTAAAATCTACACCAGACCTAAAGGGCCTGGTATGAATTGGGGGGGGGGGGGGGGGGTCTTGCTGTTTTTTTCTCAAATAATTGCCAGCAGTTTTTTAGGAAAAGGGTTAAAAATAAAAATGACTCAAAGTCGCGCTGATATGGACACAGGTCAACAAAATTTACGTCTTTTTTTCCCCACAAATAGAGCTTTCTTTAGGTGGTATTTGTTAACCTCTGCTGTGTTTATTTTTTGCGCTATAGTTTTATGGCATTTTTATTAATATTATTTTTTTTTTTACTAGTAATGTTGGTGGTCTGAGATTTTTATCGGGACTGCGACATTATGGTGGGCATGTCAGATACTTTTGACACATTTTTGGGACCATTGGCATTTATACAGCAATCAGTGCTATAAAATGCACTGATTGCTGTAGAAATGTCACTGGCAGGGAAGGGATTAAAACTAGGGGGCGATCAAGAGGTTCCCTATTTGTGTTTCTAACTCTAGGGGGAGGGGTCTGACCTAGCGGAAGTGACGGATCGTGGTTCCTAGCTAATAGGAAGTCACAATCTATCGCGCCTCTCAGAATAGAACAGGGATTTGTGTGTTAACACACACTTGTCCCTGTTCTGGCTCTCATGCCAGCAATCGCTTGTGGCCAGCGGTCATCATGACTGTCGGCTAAGAGCATCGGCACCCCCGCTGTGCAACAGGCATGGGCCTGCGGTGATGCCTGCGTGCCTGCTATCCCGATCTAAGCTAAGCCGCCGTATAGCTACGATGGCTCGCGGGATCATGTGGACCTGCCGCAGTAAAATTATGACGGCTGGTCGACAAGCGGTTAAGGATTATTAATCCTTAGAACTGCCTTTATTTGAGCCTTTTATAGCTACCTGATGGTCAACGTTAAACCACCTTAAAGTGGTAGTAAATGCCTCATGCTTTGTTTTACCTATATACTGTAAAAAACATGCACCATTTAGGAGATATTGACTTGTGAAGTCGCCTGTGATTCTTAAGGAATGGTATTCCTGTGCCGTTCCTTCAGAGCACTGTGCAGCAAACAGTGACTCCCATGCACATGTGTGTGAGTGATGTCCTTGCGGCTTGTCCATAGCCAGGAGCCTGCAAACTGGGAAGGAAGACCTGGTGAAGATGGAAGCCCTGTCAGTGGTGACAGCACGCCTCTGGAGGGCTTTCTTTTAAGGTAAGTTTCATATAATACGCTAGTATGTGATGCATATTAGCACATTATAGCATTGCCTTGCAGGAGGGCGCTTTAATATTGTCCTCCCTGTTTAGTTTGATGTATTGTATTTCTCCAAAATGGCAAAATTTTATGGAAATTTTGGCAAAGCAAAATCTTTCATTCATCTAATGCACACATACATACCACCGGACTTTTCGACAAAGGTCTGACAGAACGAATTCGCCAGACAATTCGATCATGTGTGGACTTCATCGGACTTTTGCTGTCCAAAAATCAGACGGACTTTAGAAATAGAACATGTTTCAAATCTTTCCAATGGACTCCAGTTCAGTCCAAAAATCCATTCCTGTGTATGCTAGTCCGACGGACGAAAACCGACGCTAGGGCAGCTATTGGCTTCTGGCTACGAACTTCCTTATTCTAGTCCAGTCGTACATCATCACGTTCGAATCCGTCGGACTTTGGTGTGATTGTGTGTGGCCAAGTCCGTTCGTTCGGAAAGTCTGGCGGAACTCTGCCGAAAGTCTGTCGGGAAGACCGTCGGACCTAGTCTGCCGGAAAGTCCGGTCATTACTGCTTACTTCTCCTTTTGAAAATCCCTACTTCTTTGTTATATCTTTTCATTTAAACAGACCTTTAGATAGCATATGCTATTGGCATATGCTTCGACCAGAGGTCGTCTCCAATCCAAATAGATAGCTTGACAAATACATCTGGGTCATCTGATTGTTTCATGAATTCAATTTTGAGAAGCTCGTTGTTGGTCACCTTGATCTGTCTGTTCAAGTTGTTCAATTTCTAACAGAATTTTCCCCAGAGCTTAGTGAATGAGGTGAAGTTCTGCTAAATTCCATCATCCAATTATGTGCAAGCAAAAAGACAAATTTTTTAAAAATATACCTGGCATATGACTAATATAAGTGTGCACTGCGCTATTGGATGAAAATGCAATTGTGCCACTACTTAAAGGGGAGGTTCACACAAAAATTTAACCTCCGCTTTTCGGAACCCCCCCTCTCCGGTGTCACATTTGGCACCTTTCAGGGGGGGGGAGGGTGCAGATACCTGTCTAAGACAGGTATTTGCACCCACTTCCAGGCATAGACTCCCACAGGAGTCTACGGCTCTTCCCGTCCCCCTGCTGGGACACACACGGGTCCCAGGAGATAGCGGGGACCAGTTAGGATGCGCAGTGCGACTAGCACATGTGCAGTAGGGAACCGGGAAGTGAAGCCGCAACTATTCACTTTCTGATTCCCTCAACGAGGATGGCGGTGGCAGCTGCGAAGAACTGAGCGATTGATTGGCTTTGACTGCCGAGATCGTTGGACCCTGAGACAGGTAAGTGTCCATTTATTAAAAGTCAGCAGTTGCAGTATTTGTGGCTGCTGGCTTTTAATTTATTTACTTTTTTTTTTTTTAGGTGGACCTCCTCTTTAAGCAGTGTAATCAACTTAAAATAGGTGAAAAATATAGCAAATATACGTTTCACAGTAGTGGACTAATTAATATCATAAAAAAATCTAATAAACAAAAAAATAAGTGTCTATAAAAAATGTCCAAAAGAATATGACAATATTGCAACTCAGTAAAAAACATAAAGTCCAACTACAGACAGTCCCCGAGTTACAAAAAGGGTTAGGGTTTCCGGTTTGTTTTTAAGTCGAATATATTCGTAAGTTGGAAGCGCATGCACAGAATGGCAGAGATGCCATTTTCCGATGTTCTGTCAAGTAGCCGCGCATGCGCAGACACCGTTTTCCAATGTGCCCGTCGTCGAAAAGTGGCAGCGCATGCGCAGAATGGCAGAGACGTCACACCGCCTCCATTTCGTAAGTAAGAGTTGTTCACAAGTCAGATGTTCATAACTCGGGAACAGCCTGTAAATGTGACGAAGTAGGTATAAAAAATATCCGCTGAAACACCAAGGTGATAAGTGGTTTCCCTTAACCACTTGCCGACCGCCGCACGACGATATACGTCGGCAGAATGGCACGGGCAGGCATATGGGCGTATATATAAGTCCCTGCCTGCCCGCGGGT
This sequence comes from Lithobates pipiens, assembly GCF_037356315.1. Taxonomy (NCBI): domain Eukaryota; kingdom Metazoa; phylum Chordata; class Amphibia; order Anura; family Ranidae; genus Lithobates; species Lithobates pipiens. Next base: position 65,562,181 of record NW_027507748.1, read on the forward strand.
GGGGGGCCCGATCGATTTTTTTTTTTTTTTTGCATTGGTGTCATTTGTGACTGTAATAACTGTTAGGGCAGTTAGGGTTAGCCCCCTTTAGCTCTAGGGTGCCCCCCTAACCCCCCCAATAAAGGTTTAACCCCGTGATCACCCCCCGTCGCCAGTGTCACTAATAAGCGATTTTTTTCTGATCGCTGTATTAGTGTCACAGGTGACGCTAGTTAGGCAGGTAAGTATTTAGGTTCGCCGCAGCTTTTTATAGCGTCAGGGACCCCCATATACTACCGCATAGCCCCCTGATTGCCCCCCAGTTAACCCTTTCACCAGTGATCACCATATAACTGTTACAGGTGACGCTGGTTGGTTAGTTATTTTTTTTTTGTTTCAGGGCACCCGCCATTTATTACCTAATAAAGGTTTAACCCCCTGATCACCCGGCGGGTGATATAAGTTTGAGGGTCAGATAAGGCCTGCGTCGCCCCAGCGTCAGGTTAGTGCCAGTACCGCTAACACCCACGCGCAAAGCATACACCTCCCTTAGTAATATAGTATCTGATCAGATCTATATTAGCGTTGCCTGCATTTTAGGTTCCCCAAAACGCATTGTTAGCGGGATCAGCCCAGATACCCGCTAGCACCTGCGTTTAGCCCCTCCGCCAAGCCCAGCCCAGCCCACCCAAGTGCAGTATCGATCGATCACTGTCACTTACAAAACACAACACACATAACTGCAGCGTTCGCAGAGTCAGGCTTGATCCCTGCGATCGCTAACAGTTTTTTTTGTAGCGTTTTGAAACAGTCGCTGACAGGCTAGGTGCTTTTTTACCTGTGAGTCTCACTAGTGTACCCCTAAATTTAGAGCCCAAAATGGCAAAGCGAAGGTACACTAGTGAAGAGGCCTACACGTTTCTGAGCATGACAGATAGTGAAGAGGACGTCACTCATCTGTCAGATTCAGGCTCAGAATACGATCCTGTAGAGGACAGCGGCTCCATGACAGATAGCTCTGACGATGGAGATGAAGCCGCTGCTAAGAACAGGTGTGCCCAATCCCGTATGTATTCTGTTGTTGAGGTGCAGGAACCGCAGGTCACTCGTATGGAGCAGAGACGTACTAGAGCCGCTCATCCTTCTGGTGAACTGGCAAGCACCAGCAGCCTAGTACACCCTGGACGTACATCCAGCACTGCAGTAACACGTGGTGACGTGGCGAGTCCCATAAGTGCAGTTCAAGCTGGCGAGGTGGCAAGCACAAGTAGTGTCCCGCTGCCACCAAGAAGAAGACAAAGACAGGCCCGTCGTACCCATAGTGCCCTTCCTGCAGAATTCGCCAATCCTATTTGGGTGCCCACATCTTCTGCAGAACCCGTACTTCCCCCATTCACTGGCCAACCTGGCATTAACGTGGAAACAATTGATTTTAAGACACTTGACTTTTACTCACTGTTTTTCACCGAAGATCTCTATAGATCTATTGTGGACCAAACCAATTTTGTACGCTGCTCAACACATCGCCACTATTCCCCAGTCCGCCCTTGCCAAACAATGGAAACCAGTTACGGTTTCCGAATTTAAAATCTTTCTGGGCCTCTCCCTCAACATGGGCATAACCAAAAAGAGTGAGTTGCGGTCATATTGGTCCACTGACCCAATTCACCATATGCGCGTGTTCTCTGCTTCCATGTCCAGGGCACGATACGAGCAGATTTTGCGGTTCATGCACTTCAGCGACAATGAACTCTGTCGTCCTCGTGGAGACCCTGAATACGATCGGCTCTACAAAATTCGGCCCCTCATAAACCACTTCAACCAACGTTTTGCAGACATGTTTACTCCCCATCAAGTTGTCTGCGTTGATGAGTCCCTGATTAAGTTTTCTGGTCGCTTGTCATTCAAACAATACGTCCCCAACAAGCGTTCCAGATACGGGGTCAAGATGTATAAGCTCTGTGACAGGGCCACAGGCTATACACGTAGTTTCATGGTTTATGAGGGAAGAGATAGTCACGTAGAGCCGGAGAACTGCCCTGATTACATAGGAAGCGCTGGCAAGATAGTGTGGGACATGGTGTCACCCTTATTCGGAAAGGGGTACCACTTGTACGTGGACAATTATTACACAAGCGTGCCACTGTTTAGTCACTTGTTTGATCAGCAGATTGGAGCATGTGGCACCGTGCGACCTAATCGCCGGGGCTTTCCCCAGCGGCTTGTAGAGTCCCCTCTTAGGCTGGGGGAGAGAGCCTGCTTGCGCAGTAATAATTTGCTCGCTATGAAGTGGAGGGATAATAAGAATGTTTTCGTTCTTACCTCCCTTCATGCAGACACGACGGTCCAAATTCCTACGGCGACTGGTATTGTGGAGAAACCCCTCTGTGTCCACAAATATAACCTTAACATGGGAGGGGTGGACCTCAATGACCAGTTGTTGGCGCCGTATCTAGTTGCCCGTAAGGCCAGACGCTGGTACAAAAAAGTGTCTGTTTATTTATTCCAATTGGCTATACTGAATGCTTATGTACTACACAAAGCTTCAGGACGGACTGGATCCTTCCTCAAATTCCAGGAGGATATCGTCAGAGCCCTTCTGTATCCAGACGGTGCTCCACCTCACCTTCCCCTACCAGATGCAGTAAGCCGGCTGCATGAGAGGCATTATCTTTATGTCCTCCCGAGTACCCCTACCCAACGAGCCCCCCAAAGAAAATGTCGTGTCTGCAGAAAGCGCGGATTTAGGCGTGACACCCGTTATTGTTGTCCCCGCTGTCCTGACAATCCTGGTCTTTGCATTGGTGAATGTTTTGAACGCTACCATGAACTAGTTGAGTATTAGCGTAGGGTACAGCATTGCACAGGCTAGGCACACGTTCACAGGGTCTCCCAAGATGCCATCGCATTTTGAGAGACCCAAACCGCTGGAACCGTTACAACAGAAGTGTTAAAGTTACATAAAAAAGTGTTTAAAAAAAAAAAAAAAAAAGTAAAAAAAACAAAAAACCAAAAAAAATATAAAATAAAAAAACCAAAAATAGTTGTCGTTTTATTGTTCTCTCTCTCTCTATTCTCTCTCTATTGTTCTGCTCCTTTGTACTGTATTCTATTCTGCAATGTTTTATTGTTAACCATTTTTTGTTTTCAGGTACGCCATTCAGCTGTAGCATGGATTATTTATCTTGACAGCAACAGCGTTTGCTCCCACGATACGTAAAGCCACGACTCAAGCGCTGTCGGAGGTGATTTCACCACCACAGTTAAAAAGAGCATATATGCCGAAGCATGGGGGCATAAGGGGTGGAGGAGCGATCTGCTCCTACCTTTTGCGGGAGGATGCCCCCATGCTTCGGCATATATATATTTTAGGCACAGATTGTGTTAAATGTGTTATTTTTTGCGATTTTTTTTGTATTTGCTTTGCAGGTATGGTAAGTCCTACTGTTATACTGTAATGTTACTTTGTTTTATTGTTAACCATCATTTGCTTAGCAGGTACGCCATTCTGCTGCAGAGCGGATTTATTTATCTTGACAGCAACAGCGTTTGCTCCCATGATACATAAAGCCGCGACTCCAGCACTGTCGGGGGTGATTTCACCACCACAGTTAAAAAAGAGCATATATGCCGAAGCATGGGGGCATAAGGGGTGGAGGAGCGATCTGCTCCTACCTTTTGCGGGAGGATGCCCCCATGCTTCGGCATATATAAATGGTGCATGTATGCCCACCATTAGAAAGTGGGTGGATGAAGGGTGGTATCTAATGGTGGGCATACCCACCGATCAATATTTTTTTTTCGTTCAGCCCACAGGCTGCATGAAAAAAAAATTACAATATATGCCCAACCAGTTCCAGCAACATACTGGTATGTTGCTGGACTTTGATTGCTTATACCAGAATGATGCCTGCAGGTTTAGGTATCATCTTGGTATCATTCTTTTCAGCCAGCGGTCGGCTTTTATGTAAAAGCAATCCTAGCGGCTAATTAGCCTCTAGACTACTTTTACAAGCAGTGGGAGGGAATGTCCCCCCCCCCCGCACCATCTTCCATGGTTTTCTCAGGCTCTCCTGTCCCAACAGGGAACCTGAGAATGCAGCCGGTGGTTCCGCCAGCTGACCATAGAGCTGATCAGAGACCAGAATGGCTCCAATCATCTCTATGGCCTAAGACACCGGAAGCTACGAGCATTTCATGACTTAGATTTTGCGGGATGTAAACAGCGCCATTGGGAAATTGGGAAAGCATTTTATCACACCGATCTTGGTGTGGTCAGATGCTTTGAGGACAGAGGAGAGATCTAGGGTCTGATAGACCCTAATTTTTTAAAAAAAGAGTACCTGTCACTATCTATTGCAATCATAGGGGATATTTACATTCCCTGAGATAACAATAAAAATCATAAAAAAATATATATAAATGAAAGGAACAGTTTAAAAATAAAATAAAAAAGCAAAATAAATAATAAAAAAAAAATTAATAAAAAAAAACACCCCTGTACCCCCCTGCTAAGGCGCAACGTGGAACGCAAGCGTTGGTCTGGTGGCATATGTAAACAGCAATTGCACCATGCATGTGAGGTATCACCACGAAGGTCAGGTCGAGGGTACTAATTTTAGCAGTAGACCTCCTCCGTAAATCTAAAGTGGTCACCTGTAAAGGCATTTAAAGGCTTTTAAAAATGTACATAGTTTGTCGCCGCTGCACGTTTCTGCGCAATTTTAAAGCATGTCATGTTTGGTATCCATGTACTCGGCCTAAGATCATATTTTTTATTTCATCAAACATTTGGGCAATATAGTGATTTTTAGTGCATTAAAATAAAAAAAAGTGTGTTTTTTCCCCAAAAAATGCGTTTGAAAAATCGCTGCGCAAATACCGTGTGAAAAAAAAAATGAAACACCCACCATTTTAATCGGTAGGGCTTTTGCTTTAAAAAACACTTCATGTTTGGGGGTTCAAAGTAATTTTCTTGCAAAAAAAAATATTTTTTCATGTAAACAAAAAGTGTCAGAAAGGGCTTTTTCTTCAAGTGGTTAGAAGAGTGGGTGATGTGTGACATAAGATTCTAAATGTTGTGCATAAAATGCCAGGACAGTTCAAAACCTCCCCAAATGACCCCATTTTAGAAAGTAGACACCCCAAGCTATTTGCTGAGAGGCATGTCGAGTCCATGGAATATTTTATATTTTGACAAAAGTTGTGGAAAAAATACATTATTATTATTATTTATTTTTTTTTTGCACAAAGTTGTCATTAAATGATATATTGCTCAAACATGCCATGGTTATATGTAAAATTACACCCCAAAATACATTCTGTTGCTTCTCCTGAGTACGGGGATACCACAAGTGTGAGACCTTTTGGGAGCCTAACCGCGTACGGTACCCCAAAATCCAAGCACCACCTTCAGGATTTCTAAGGGTGTAAATTTTAGATTTCATTCCTCACTGCCTATCACAGTTTCGGAGGCCATGGAATGCCCAGATAGCAAAAAATCCCCCCAAGTGACCCCATTTTGGAAAGGAGACACCCCAAGCTATTTGCCGAGAGGTATGGTTAGTATTTTGCAGACCTTCATTTTTGTCACAAAGTTTTGAAAATTGAAAAAAAGAAAAAAAATATACATAATTTTTTTTTTTCTTCATTTTCAAAAACAAATGAGAGCTGCAAAATACTCACCATGCCTCTCGGCAAATAGCTTGGGGTGTCTACTTTCCAAAATGGGGTCATTTTGGGGGGTTTTGTGCTATTTTGGCATTTTATGGCCTTCAAAACTGTGATAGGTAGTGAGGTGTAAAATCAAAAATTTACACCCTTAGAAATCCTGAAGGCGGTTCTTGGTTTTCGGGGCCCCGTACGAGACTAGGCTCCCAAAAAGTCCCACACATGTGGTATCCCCGTACTCAGGAGAAGCAGCAGAATTTATTTTGGGGTGTCATTTCACATATGCCCCTGGCATGTGTGAGCAATATATCATTTAGTGACAACTTTGTGAAAAAAAAATAAAAAAAAATAAAAGTTTGTAATTTTCCCGCAACTTGTGGCAAAATATAAAATATTCCATGGACTCAACATGCCTCTCAGCAAATAGCTTGGGGTGTCTACTTTCTAAAATGGGGTAATTTGTGGGGGTTTTGTGCCATCTTGGCATTTTATGGCCTTCAAAACTGTAATAGGTAGTGAGGCGTGAAATCAAAAATGTACGCCCTTAGAAAGCCTGAAGGCGGTTCTTGGCTTTCGGGGCCCTGTACGCAGCTAGGCTCCCAAAAAATCCCACACATGTGGTATCCTCGTACTCAGGAGAAGCAGCAGAATTTATTTTGGGGTGTCATTTTACATATGCCCATGGCATGCGTGAGCAATATATCATTTAGTGACAACTTTGTGAAAAAAAAAAAAAAAGTTTGTAATTTTCCCGCAACTTGCGGCAAAATATAAAATATTCCATGGACTCAACATGCCTCTCAGCAAATAGCTTGGGGTGTCTACTTTCTAAAATGGGGTCATTTGTGGGGGTTTTGTGCCATCTTGGCATTTTATGGCCTTCAAAACTGTAATAGGTAGTGAGGCGTGAAATCAAAAATTTACGCCCTTAGAAAGCCTGAAGGCGGTTCTTGGCTTTCGGGGCCCCGTACGCAGCTAGGCTCCCAAAAAGTCCCACATATGTGGTATCCCCGTACTCAGGAGAAGCAGCAGAATTTATTTTGGGGTGTCATTTCACATATGCCCATAGCATGTGTGAGCAATATATCATTTAGTGACAACTTTGTGAAAAAAATAAAAAAAAATAAAAAGTTTGTAATTTTCCCGCAACTTGCGGCAAAATATAAAATATTCCATGGACTCAACATGCCTGTCAGCAAATAGCTTGGGGTGTCTACTTTCTAAAATGGGGTCATTTGGGGGGGTTTTGTGCCATCTTGGCATTTTATGGCCTTCAAAACTGTAATAGGTAGTGAGGCGTGAAATTAAAAATTTACGCCCTTAGAAAGCCTGAAGGCGGTGCTTGGTTTTCGGGGCCCCGTACGCGGCTAGGCTCCCAAAAAGTCCCACATATGTGGTATCCCCGTACTCAGAAGAAGCAGCAGAATTTATTTTGCGGTGTAATTTCACATATGCCCATGGCATGCGTGAGCAATATATCATTTAGTGACAACTTTGTGAAAAATTTATAAAGTTTGTAATTTTCCCGCAACTTGTGGCAAAATATAAAATATTCCATGGACTCAACATGCCTCTCAGCAAATAGCTTGGGGTGTCTACTTTCGAAAATGGGGTCATTTGTGGGGGTTTTGTGCCATCTTGGCATTTTATGGCCTTCAAAACTGTGATAGGTAGTGAGGAGTAAAATGACATATGTATGCCCTTAGAAATCCTGAAGGCGGTGCTTGGCTTTCGGGGCCCCGTACGCGGCTAGGCTTCCAAAAAGTCGACCACATGTGGTATCCCCGTACTCAGGAGAAGCAGCAGAATGTATTTTGGGGTACAATTCCACATATAACCATGGCATGTGTGAGCAATATATCATTTAGTGACAACTTTGTGTAAAAAAAAAAAAATTTTTTTTTTTTGTCATTATTCAATCACTTGCGGCAAAAAAATAAAATATTCAATGGGCTCAACATGCCTCTTATCAATTTCCTTAGGGTGTCTACTTTCCAAAATGGGGTCATTTGGGGGGGGGTTTGTACTGCCCTGCCATTTTAGCACCTCAAGAAATGAGATAGGCAGTCATAAACTAAAAGCTGCATAAATTCCAGAAAATGTACCTTAGTTTGTAGATGTGACAACTTTTGCGCAAACCAATAAATATACAATTATTGACTTTTTTTTTACCAAAGACATGTGGCTGAATGCATTTTGGCCTAAATGTATGACTAAAATTGAGTTTATTGGATTTTTCTAATAACAAAAAGTAGAAAATATCATTTTTTTTCAAAATTTGCGGTCTTTTTACGTTTATATCGCAAAAAATAAAAATCGCAGAGTCAGTCAAATACCTTTAAAAGAAAGCTCTATTTGTGGGAAGAAAAGGACGCAAATTTCGTTTGGGTACAACATTGCATGACCGCGCAATTACCAGTTAAAGCAGCGCAGTGCCAAAGTGTAAAAAGACCTCTGGTCATTTACCAGCAAAATGGTCCGGTCTGAAAGTGGTTAAGAATGAAGTTCCCCAGTGTGGTGACATGGCAACTGTACTCTTATGCCGAGATGGTGACCCTGGGCGTGTGAACGATGGGATGGTGAGATTGCAGCATTGTGGAACCCAGCATTTATTGGGATTGTTCAGTAGAAAGGCGATTTTGATGGTTTTATGATGTAAGTGCAATTCTTCTAAATAAACGGTTACCTTAGGGTCCTTTCACACGGGGCGGATCAGTTCTGATCCGCCCCGTGGATGTCCGTTTGCTCAGCGGGGATCACTCCGCCGATCCCCGCTGAGCAGGGAGATGACAGGTCTGTCTCCGCACACTGTGCAGGGACGGACCTGTCACAGCGCCGCTCTCCCCTATGGGAGATCGGATGACGACGGACCGCAGTGCCCGTCGTCACCCGATCCGATCCGCAGACGGATGGAAAAATAGCTTTTTCCTCCGTCACACTTTTTCGGATCGGAGCGGGTCGGATGTCAGCGGACATGTCACCGCTGACATCCGACGCTCCATAGACCTCTATGGAGCACCCGTTCAGGTCCGCCTGAAAAACTGACAGGCGGGCCTGAACGGGACGTTAGTGTGAAAGGGGCCTAAAGGTGGTTTACACTATTGGAGGCTCTGTTTAGGCTTTTATATCTACATCAGGAGATTTGGTGTTACCATCTGGAGGAAGTTTGATGGTCTATAGAGGTTCTTCAATATAATATAAAAAGCTATTTTGCCAGACACGAGAGTGACTGGCAACTTCATCTGGTGAGCTTTATTCTTAAGGGAGTGGATTTGGCACTTATCACCTTGGAAGGGCCGTCTTTAGTATAGATTGGACCCTGGGCAAAAATTTTCTTGGGGGCCCCCCCATGCAATTTCCCTCTCCACCTACTCTGAGACATACAATAAATAGCAGCTAGACTTAAAATCAGTTTTCTGTATCAGATCAGGCAGCAATTGAGATTGGTTGCCAGCAGTTACAGCATTTCATTACTGCTTACTGACTAGTTGCTAGAAGTTACAGCACACATTACGGCACACTGATTAGTTGCTAGAGGTTACAGCACATCACCTCCTCACAGCAGGGGAGCATGATATACATAGGAATGCCACCTTTATTTGCATACCAATGCCGCAGGCTGAAGCTATTTACTTAGTATTGTTGCCGTTATTTACATACGAATGCTGGTTATTTACATGTAAACATAGGATCTGCAGGTGAGTCATCTGCACACAACAATAGGGCAGAGCTGGGCAGCATTAGTACCAGCACTGCACACTGAGATATTGGGACACAGCACAGGAATAAAACTTCAAGGGACAAGTGAATTTAAACCTGGATAGTTGGCAAGTATGAGGCAGCTGTTTTGGGCCCCACAACAATGACAGGGCCCAGGGCAGCTGCCCCTTTTGCCCTGGCTTAAAGATGGCCCTGCACCTTGGTGGAGGATATTTGGTGTTTCAGGTGATGTTTTTTAAACCTACTTTCTCACATTTATGCCGCGTACACACGATCAAACAATCCGGTGGAAAAGTCCGGCAAACTCAAGTCCGCCAAACAATCCCCCCGTGTGTAGCCTCCGGCATACTTTTTTGACCCGAAAGTACGGCGGATGTAGAATGCCGTGTTGCACTCCAATCTTCCCGCCGGACTCGCATTTCGGCGGACAATCCGGCCGTGTGTATGCCAGTCCGCCGTACTTTTGAAATGAGCATACTTTTCCCGCCCGGAGACAAGTCCGCTCATTTTGAGCGGGTCTCCAGGTAGGCGGGGCCCGCGAAGGAGACGTCGCTGGCCCCGCCACCTGGTATTGACTTAAAGGGGAACCCCAACGCCGAAAAAAAATGGCGTGGGGGTCCCCCCCAAGTCCACAAAAGACCCTTGTCCGAGCACGCTACCCGGCCGGCCAGGAAAGGGGGGGCGAGCGAGCGCCCCCCTCCTGAGCCGTACCAGGCCGCGTGCCCTCAACATGGGGGGTGCCTTGGGGAAGGGGGGGCCGCGCGCCCCCCCCACCCCAAAGCACCTTGTCCCCATGTTGATGAGGACAAGGCCCTCTTCCCGACAACCCTGGCCGTTGGTTGTCGGGGTCTGCGGGCTTATCGGAATCCGGGAGCCCCCTTTAATAAGGGGGCCCCCGGATACCGGCCCCCCACCCTATGTGCATGAGTATGGGGTACAATGTACCCCTACCCATTCACCTGTAAAATAAAAGTACAAAAAAAACACAACACACGAGATAAAATACTTTATTGCACAGCTCCGGGGGTCTTCCGTCTTCGAGGGTCTTCTCGCCGAACTCCTCCGCTATCTTCTTGTAGCTCTTTTGCTAGCGGAGGAGTCCGGCTTTCTTCCTCGCCGCCGGCCTCTTCTTCCGACTTCCGGGGTCTTGTCCCCCTCTTCGGTTCTTCTGCCGGGCCACCGCGCCTTCTAATAGCTCTTTTACAGGCGGTGGCCCGGTCTTCTGTCGCTGCCACCGCCGCCGCCTTCCGTTCTTCTTCTTCTTCTTCTCCAGGAGATGTTGACTCGACGATCTCTCCGGCCGCGGCCTGGTACGGCTCAGGAGGGGGGGGGGCGCTCGCTCGCCCCCCCTTTCCTGGCCGACCGGGTAGCGTGCTCGGACAAGGGTCTGATGTGGACTTGGGGGGACCCCCACGCCGTTTTTTTTCGGTGTTAGGGTTCCCCTTTAAGTCCATACCAGGCGGCGGGGCCAGCGACGTCTCCTTCGCGGGCTCCGCCTACCTGGAGACGCGCTCGAAATGAGCGGACTTTCCTCCGCATGTGTGGGCGAGTCCGTTCATTTCAAAAGTAGGGCGGATAGTGCAGCGGACTTAGTACGCCGTATTAGTCCGCTGAAAAAGTGCCGTGTGTGGGCAAGTATCCCGTTCGGAAAGTCCGATGTACAGTCTGGCGGGAAGTCCGCCAGACTAAGTACGTCGGACATACCGCTACGTGTGTATGCGGCTTTAGTTGGAGTTGCAATATTGTCATATTCTTTATGGACATTTTTTTAGTTTATTGGATTTTTTTCACGATATTATTTAGTGCGCTACTTTGAAACATATATTTCTTATTGCCTGTTATATTTTTTACCTATTTTATTTTGATTCCTGGCATACGATAAGGTATTCTTTGCAAAGTTGAAATTTCCCCACATTCACTAAGCTCTGGTGAAAATTTACTTGCAAAGTGCAACTTCATTTGCAAACTGAAAAGCCTATTTGCCCCTAGTAAATCAACCCTCATGTTTTTATACATTGGAGATGTCAGTATATTTCAGCTGCAGCCATACGGAGCTCAGCTCTATGTACATAATAACAGCTACACCATCATAATGACACACTTAAAATGTCTGTTATAGTACTGCTTATAAAAATGATTTACCAGCATACACAATGTGCATTTCATTGGTCATTAATGGTCCTCTTTTCACACTGTGATCTCACTTGAAATTGATTTGCCCTACTTGGCTTTGATGCTTTTTTCTGTTTTGTTATGACTGCAGTCACAGAGCAGCAAATGGCAGTTAAGGGGAAAAAAATGACATTTCAGAATATTAGTTTAGAGGCTGTTAATAAAACAAGAACAATAGGAAGACAACACAAAAAAATAGCCTTTCTGCACATATTTCTGTCCATATACTGTACAAATTTACAGTATATGTTTGCAGTGCTTACCCCTGAAGTACTTACACTGTAAGTATTGCCATGCTCTCTGACAAACCCGAAGAGGGCATATGTATTGCATAGTTATTGAGATATATATATATATATATATATATATATATATATATATATATATAGTGCTGAATAGAATGGGTCCTTCTGTTCCTTCTGTTCTAGGCCTTGAGCTCCTTGGATGTCTCAACCACTCTGACTCACCTTGTTGGGTGGAGACCTGTATAGCACCAGAAGATCCACTGGGCTAGTGTCTGATGCCCAGCAATGATCTTCCATAGAAACAAGCACCAAATCAAATGGTCAGAGATAACCTAATGTATTGCAAATAAGGTCAATAGATAATCGGGTGAACATAAAAAAGATCGGACATGGGGGGTTATTTACGAAAGGCAAATCCACTCTGCACTACAAGTGCACTGCAAGTGTACTTGAAAGTGCACTGAAAGTGAACTTGGAAGTGCAGTCGCTTTAAATCTAAGGGGTACATCTAAAATGAGGGGAAGCTCTGCTGATTTTTTCATACAATTATGTGCAAGCTAAAATGCTGTCTTTTATTTTCCTTGCATGTCCCCCTTGGATCTACAGCAACTTTACTTCCAAGTTCACTTGCAGTGCACTTGTAGTGCAAAGTGGATTTGCCTTTCGTAAATAACCCCCACAGTCTTAACATGGAATGACATGGGGTACCATTAGCAGAATATAAAATAGGGCTTTGTACTTGACCTTCAGATCAACAAAAACCATAACAGCGCAACCAGCAGCACAGCAGTGAGCAATGAAGAGATCTGAACAACCAATGAGTGAGGCTATTCTGCTAGCATGAATTATTGGTAGCTATGCCAGGACTAAACTGACTGGTTGGGCTTAGACCATATAAAAATGACTGAATGCTCAAGGAGACTAATAGGGGTGTAATGAGTAACAGGCGGAAGTCTCTCACCGGATACTATTGGGGCCCTTTAGGAATGTTGGTGCACTTGCTGAAAGTCCCCTTTGAAAGTCGTCAGGCAGTAAAGAGGCAATGAATATCAGCTGTTTTTGGTAAAGTCCTCAGTAACTGCAGTCACTCATGGGTGCAGTTCAATATTCGTGCAGCACAAACTCTTTGGCAGAGGTATAGTACAATATTAATAACAGGGAAGCTGGGTTAAGTTATTTGTGGAAGGGTTCTGCTGTCTGAATACCCTGCTTTCAGTGGCTCTTGTATGTACAAATGGAAAGCAATGTGGGCTCACAACCCTCTCGCCAAAACACTGAGCCCGCTCAGTGTTTTGAACTCTCAAGATGAGGCGGGGCCCTCTGTTCTACTAGGTAGTAACCAAAGTCCAGCAGTCTGTAGCAGTGAACCTGGGTACACTCAGCTCTCTCCCCAGCAATGAAAAACAAGCTATATGAAGGCAGGGCTGCCAGAAGTCCTGCTCTCCCACTGGTTATTAGTTCCAAACCAGAGTGGTTCAGCTCCATGAAGGCACGGTCCCATGGATGCGTCTGCCAGAACTCCTGTGGTGCCAAATAAGTGGCTTTTCTAGAGTGATTCTACTTAAGTCCCCATTCACCTCCTCCTCTGCCCCAAAGCATACATGAATCTGTAGTTCAGAAACCCAGCTGTTCCTTTACATGGCTGCTGCTTAGTTTCCTTGGCTTTGGTTCCCGGACTACTGACCTGGGGAGAGTGATGCAACACATCTTTAGAATCTCAGAAAAAGAGAAATAGAATGAAAACAGTATCTCAATCTTCTATTTCAGTAGGACAGAGCATTTATATATATATATATATATATATATATATATATATATATATATATATATATATATATATGTAAAAATGTTGGTATTAATAATGAAAATATGATTGTTCGTGCCAATAGCAATCACATAAAGCTGATTATTATCACATAGTTTTTTGGATCCTTTTTTTTAATCATAAGGATAACAGAAATCACCCAAATGGCCCCAATAAAAAGTTTACACAGAAGGTGGTACGCACAGGTTAAAATGGTAATTAAAAGGTTCATTTCCCACATTTGTGGCTTTTAAAATCACAGTTAGTGTCTGTGTATAAATAGTCAATGAGTTAGTTAGCTCTCACATGGATGCACTAAGCAGGCTGGATACTGAGCCATTAGGAGGTAGAAAAGAACAGTCAAAAGACCTGCGTAACAAGATAATGAAACTTTAAAAGATGGAAAAGGATATAAAAAGATATCCAAAGCTTTGAATATGCCAGTCAGTACTGTTCAATAATTTAATAAGAAGTGAAAAATTTGATACCAAGCCAGGGTCAGGTAGATCAAGAAAGAGCTGTTTGGCCTGCAATTCTTCCACGAAGACCACTTCTGGCAAGACTTCTCTGAACAGTAGATAGGTGTACCTGGGTCCCACTGGTTTCCCCCATTTGTGTGCTGATGGCTATGCTTGACATCTTCCAACATCTAAGGTAAGTAAGAATGATGTGTCTTTCATCTGCTGCATTAAGTTTCCTTGACCTACCACTGAGTCTTTGGTCCTCAGCATTGCCCATTTCTTTGTGCTTCGTCCAAAAGAGCTTGAACAGCACATCTTGAAGCCCTAATTTGCTTGGAAATCTTTGCCTGGGAGAAACCTTGCTGATGCAGTATAACTATCTTGTGTCTTGTTGCTGTGCTCAGTCATGTCAAGGTATATGGCCTGTGAGGTGAAACTGTAGTGAGGTGAAGGAAGGCTTGGGCAGCACATATAGTAATTAGGCACTCCCAGAAGAGGAGTGAGGTACAACATGCAAGATGGAAAAGGGCTGTGCTAGGGAATTGATTCTCCCATAGTCAAATTAGCTATCAAGTTCAAAGACACATTGCAGGTCATTAAAAATCTTAAGATACTTGAATTTTCTGTGTTTTTTAACCAGCATTGGTTGGTGTCCCAGCATGATTACATCATACTCTCCATTATATTAATAAATTTTTTTTGTATGTAAATCAGTTATGCTACTTATTACATTAATACAGGTATACTGTAGACTTAGTAAACGCACACGATCAAATACCCCACTTTGATCTATTCAGTAACGCCTTCTAACACTTGTAATTAATAGACCTGTACAGATATTGAAATGAATACTCCCATGTTTCTCACGGTGATCTCCTGCATACCATACATCAACCAGAAGAGCCAATCTATCATTAGAACAACGCCTTTCACTATTAACGTGACAGCAGCGCTTACAGCTATAGCATGCAGCCCATCGTCTTGTCACCTTGTTCACTTGTGCACTTAACAGCAATTGATTTTTATTTTTATTTATAGAACGTCATTTACAAATTTTTGTGTTTATTTTGTAAATTAGTACCTTAGTACAGAACTTCACAGATAGCAGATAAAATACTAAAGCAATAGCGGAACTGTGTACATAAAATAGTTGCCAAGAGCCCTGGTTCCCAAGTTTTGAAAGTTTATCTCTATAAAAGGTTCATCATGTTTTATTCCTAGTTTTGCAAATGGTTTTAGCTTTTAACGTGAAGTAAAGCCAAATCACTACCTGCTTCCATGGCTTTTAATATTAATTAGCCATTAAACATGAGCATAAAACGTACCCCTTCTAACCATCACTGCCCTTGTTTAAAGTGTAAGTTCATATTCCAGATGAAATTAAAAGGGAAACACCCTACAGCCACTGCATTCCCCCAACCCCCCACTCTATCTATTTACATCTGTAGGGAATGAGCTGTCAGTGCCTATGCAGCCATTGTAGCACTCCGGTGACTGGAAATCCCTGCTCTTTTTCCAATTCTTTTTGCAGAGCTTCCAGGATGGATCAGAGCAATTCTAACTGGTCATCACTGACACAGAGAATCACTCTGATCCATTCAAGAAGCTCTGCAGAAAGAAGGGTGGGGGGGGGGTTGGGGATTTGAGTTCCCCTGAATGCTACACCGACTGTGTTGGCACTGACAGCTCATTACCCACAGAGCTATGTACAATGGGTACAGGGGGCTGGGAGAGCAAAATAAAATGCTAAAATAAATATTATCCGAGGGTGGTTACGGATTCCCTCTATTGCATATATGTATTAACTTGTCTATTCCTATAGTTAGCTAGTCTATTAAAACTCTAATAAAGTTACTGTTGATAAGCATAATGATATAAGGTTAACTATGAAAACAAACACACTGCTTAGTATAACAAGGTCTTATTTATTCCCCAAGAAAATAGGGAAATAATAACATGAATAACATGAAAACACTAAAGGAAAATATTATAGAGTAAATAATAGCAGAACATCGAAGATGCTTATCGCAAGGCTGCCCTCTAGATATTGCCTCGTTAGCTGGGCTGGTAACATGAGCCATGAGGCCCAGAGAACCATCAGGCAAGAGCAAAAAGGGACAATTTTCCTTCTGTGTGCACTTTTTACACATTCATTCAGACCCACTCGTAACCACACCCCACTAGCCTCCTGTCCATTGAGATAGGCAAGAGACTTGCCAAGAGTCAGCCCTTTTAATATATTATATTTCTGTCCGTCCTGCTGTATTGGCCTCTAGGGGCAGTATGCATTCATGGATCATCGCTATGTGACCTAGGTCATCTTCAGTCTTAGCTGGCCCTTTGATCTTCTGTAGCAGGACATTCATCAATCATCTTGTCAGCCATGGTCCTTTTTTGAAGCTTGCTTGCAGAGTGCTAATCAAGGATTTCTATCTTATCACACCAGTTGGACAGGAGCCAAGCGTTTGTTCTACAAATCTTTGATGTGCAACTTGTTACATTCCAACATAGGCCACCTAGTGGTATCAACCAGGAAGTGAAACTCAAGAAATATGATATTAAACCATGTTGCCTTCCAACAGAGGGTGTAGGGCAGGGGTCTCCAAACTGCAGCCATTGGGCCAGATGCTGCCCTTTGTGACCCTTAGGGCACTATCCCATCCACTGACACCAGCAAGGGGGCATCATTTTTGTTGCTGGCACCAACAACGGGGCACTACTCCTCCAATTGACACCATCAAAATGGCACAGTTCCTTCCATTGACACCAATGGTGGGGCACAATTATTACCATTGATATCAATGATGGGGCACTAGTCCTCTAATGACACCACAGATATGGTATTGTTTACATCCACTGGACACCTGGATATTTTCTACTCCCAAATGGCCATAGTCCGGCCCTTCTAAAGTCTGAATGACAGTAAACTGGCCCTTTGTTTAGAAAATTTGGAGACCCCTGGTATAGGGTGTTAGTTAGCCTTGTAATTGTTTTCTGAAAAGGTGAACAAAATCTTTAAAGGCTTGTTATCTGTTAAAGGAATGTGATTTTGATTAACCTTTATCCTCCCTGGCGGTAATCCCGAGTGTGGCTCAGGGTGAATTTTCATGACCAAAAGTGGTAACCCCGAGCCACAGTTGGGATTGCATCGCAGGATCCAGGCAAAGTTACTTATCTTGTCCTCAGGATCCTGCAATGTCATCCCGATATGTGTGCGAGCTGTGTCCTCCTATCACAATGAACGTTGCGACACACGGGAAGGAAGCCCAGCGCCAAATTAAAAAACTGAAAAGCACATAACACATACAGTACACTGTAATCGTACAGATTACATTACTGTATCAAATAATTTCACATCCCTTTTGTCCCTAATGCTTTGTCCAGTGCCCTGCATGTAGTTTTATATTATATATACTGTTCTTTCTGCCTGGAAACTTGAGATTGTCCATGGCAACCAAAAAGTGTCTCTTTTTACGTCAAAAGTGTTTTTTTGACCAGCTAAAAAACAGCGTTAATAAATTAGAATTACTTGCAAATTTCAGTGTTTTTGATTCAATTACATTATTGAATAAATTGTATCATTATTATATTATTATTTGTTATAATTATTTATTATATTATAATTTATGATTTGGTGTTTCAAACTTTATCATACCCAGGATGTCTACTAGACTCTTGTTTGGACAGATTTAAGTAAGTTATACCTAAGAATTACAGACCTACAATATAAAATGACAAATTTCCATGCAAAACAATGTACCACTTTGAGCTTCAAAAATCTGACATAATTGACAGTGCCTTACAAATTAAACTAAATACCTCCTTTACTTTACCTTCTTTGATGAAGTCAAATCCTTCTTCATTTGCGTCTCACCTGCTCCCCCTTCCAGACACTGCAGTGGGAGGGTTTCAGCAACAGAGGCAGAGCTGCCAATCTAGAAAGCAGTGGGGGGGGGGGGGGGGCTAGGTGTCAGGTGCTGATTGACAAGTCATGTCCCCTAGAACATCTCATCCAACTGTAGTGGAAGCAGGCGCAGCCTACATAGGAGTGACAAATCGTCTCTGAATTCAGGAGCAGTGCAGCATTGTTTTCACACTATCACATGAAGATGCATTAGGTGGATTTCACTAGCAGAACCAATAGGTACTTGTAGAACTTTGCAAGGGAATAAGAGAAATGTATAATTAAAGTAGTTGTAACCCTAAAAATATGCCTGTTCCTTTAAAGCACGATAAAGGGCATAGTGCAGTGTAATTTGTCCCTGTCTATGCTGTAAAATACCTGGTAGATCCTGCCTGTTCCTGTGTCCTCTTATGTGAACTGACCACAGAAATCATGTCCGCTGATCCATAATACCACATCATGCAGTCTCTCCCTCTTTCCCTCTCCCTCCCTGCCTGTCAGCTTGGTAGTCTGTGTGTGTGAACCATCCCCCTCCTGGCCCTCCCCTCCCCATCCCTCCCAGTGCTATTCCGTAGTGGCTGTAAAGTGATTGATCACAAATCCTACTTTATTACAGCAAAGTATACAGTGCAGTTTCTCAGTTTTTTTAAACATATGCAGCTAAATACCTAATTGTACAGCACCGCTATACAGTCATGTGACCACCAGGCTAACGTCAAAGGGGAATCTTAGCCCCTCCCTTTATTCCTTAGATGAGGAAATCAGAGCGACATGAGGTCACGTGACCGCACAGCGGTGCTGTAAAATAGGATATTTAGCTGCATATTTTTTTTGATAAAACACAGACGTTGCACTGTATATTTTGCTGGAACAAAAAGGATTACAGGATATGTGATCAGTGACTTTACAACCACTTTAAGTGCTGTGACAAATATTTTTTTTTGAGTGGAAGGCCATAGTTCTACTGTAAGCAATGTTGCAAATCAAAATCGGAAAAAAAACACCAGGTGTAATAAACCTGGTACTATGTTTATTTTTTATTTTTAGAATAAATTTAACATTTATTTCAGAGGATGGGGTTGACTTTTTCCTTAAGTTCTCTTTGCCTTAGTGGCTCTTTCCAGACCTTGATCAGTTCTGCACCATCAGGCTGGGTTCACACTGATGCGGCTGTGGGTCACAGCAGGGGGTCCGGTGCGTCCCTGTTCGCCTTGTTGAACAAATGAAACACTCTTTTATCTGGAATATTTTTTCTCATTTTCATTCAGCGGAACCAACAGGAGCACATTCTGTCAAGGCTGCCCACTTTACATGGTGGACCAGGAGCTCTTCCTTCTTACCTCAACTCCCTTTGGGAGAAAAACATGAAAATCCTAGGGGGGAACATGGCCCTACTTGGGCTTAACATGGCCTAGGATAGATGGATCCTAAACATCATCCCTGACATCTTCTCAGCCAATTTTCTTTGGGAAATCAAAAACAACTTTACACTATTGATGACTGCTAAAATGATATCCTCAGAGGAGTGTTCCTTGTCTTTGGTCTGTATACAGTTTACTCAATAAAGCTATCTTGATTCACAACACTTCTCTCAAATCTTTATTTTTAAAGTAAAGCAAAAGGAATGTTCATTTGCTCTGTATCTGCAAATGTATTCCTAGGGACCTGATTACCATAATAACTGAGACGGCTTAGAACATATCAAAATGTTGAAATAGCAGCCACAACTTTGTATTGCTATTCTGCAATCAACTGGTGTCAGATTTGAAGAAAACGGAAAAAAGGAAACTGAGCAACAAAAGAGACACACAAAAGGCACAGGGAGAAGTGATTTGGTTACGTCTTTAAAATTCCACAATATTCAGTTTTGCTA
This sequence comes from Lithobates pipiens, assembly GCF_037356315.1. Classification (NCBI taxonomy): domain Eukaryota; kingdom Metazoa; phylum Chordata; class Amphibia; order Anura; family Ranidae; genus Lithobates; species Lithobates pipiens. The sequence goes on from NW_027507748.1 coordinate 65,582,009, forward strand.
TCTTGAAAAAGAGACATAATGAAAGCATGCTTCTACAATGTAACAAATATCTGTTACATCTTTGCAAGTGCTATTAATGGAAGCTGACGACTAGTCGTTCCCTGGCAGAATTCTGTAATGTCTATTATATTGGATAGTACATGTATTTGTTTATCAAAATAACAAGTCATTTCCTAGCCAATTATGTAAATCTGAAGTCATAGGAGTTATAAAGACTGCTCTGAAATAATGATCATGCACACTAACCCCTCAATTCCCTCCACACACACCCCATATACATTGGAAATCATCTACGTCAACTGCCCCCCAAAAATGACAAAGAACTACAAAAAGACAAGACCTATGAAGAATGGTAACCACTTTCACTGCCTCCAGACAGATGACCAATCACAGTCATTGAATAGTCTTATACACATAATATGGGCTGTGATGTAACCTGTTACATTACTGGAACCTAGCTGGTCCCAGATAGCAAGGATAACTTACCACACATTTGTGAGAGTATTGAATTGTAAGTCTTGTTAACTAGTTGCACATCTTCGCTGGCAAGTTGTACACTTGCAGAGCACTTGAAGCACAAGTTCTAGTTGACAATGTTCCAATTTGTAGCAAATTTGCATGGCAAGTCTCTAGCAAGAGAGAAGTTGCAGTGGTGAGTCTACAGCAAGAGCTCTGTAAGTCTACAGCAAGAGCCCCACAAGTCTACAGCAAGAGCCCCACAAGTCTACAGCAAGAGCCCCGCAAGTCTACAGCAAGAGCCCCGCAAGTCTACAGCAAGAGCCCCGCAAGTCTACAGCAATAGCTCTGCAAGTCTACAACAAGAGCTCTGCAAGTCTACAGCATGAGCTCTGCAAGTCTACAGCAAGAGCCCCACTAGTCTACAGAAAGAGCCCCACAAGTCTACAGCAAGAGCCCCACAAGTCTACAGCAAGAGCCCCACTAGTCTACAGAAAGAGCCCCACAAGTCTACAGCAAGAGCCCCACAAGTCTACAGAAAGAGCCTCATAAGTGTACAGCAAAAGCTCTGCAAGTCTACAACATGAGCCCCACAAGTCTAAGCAAGAGTTCTGCAAGTCTACAGCAAAAGAGCCCCGCAAGTCTACAGCAAGAGCCCCGCAAGTCTACAGCAAGAGCCCCGCAAGTCTACAGCAAGAGCTCTGCAAGTCTACAGCAAGAGCTCTGCAAGTCTACAGCAAGAGACCTGCAAGTCTACAGCAATAGTTATGCAAGTCTATAGCCAGAGTCAGGCTCGGTTCACATATGAGCCTCATGTGGCTCATAGCAGGGGTCCGATGCATGCATCACCTTTTCAGGTCCGTTTTCAGGCCAAACTTTGGGCTGAATTCGCACCTAAAAAAAATGGACCAAAAGACCCACAGCGTTTTTATGCAAAACGCATCAGACCTGCTGCGGAGATCTGTGAACCAGCTCCATAGAGAGCCAGCCAAAATCTCCTGTTATTGCAAATTGGATGCGGGGACGGCATCCAATTCACAATGGTGTGAACCCAGCCTTATGCAAGTCTACAGCTAGAGTTATGCAAGTCTCTGTTTTTGGCAAGAAAACAGAAGCAATTAGTGCAAATCTATAATCCCACAATCTGGTGATAATGAACCCACTGCTATTAACCTAATCCCTTATGCCCTGTACACACGACCGGTTTTCCCATCGGAATAAACTCTGAAGGTTTTTCTGGCGGAGTGCAGATGGAATTCCACTGAAACTGTCTTGTATACACACAATCACACCAAAGTCTGATCGACAAGAATGCGGTGACGTACAATATATATGACGGGACTAGAAAAAGGAAGTTCAATAGACACGAGCCAATAGCTTCCGTCTCGTACTTGCTTCAGAGCATGCGCCATTGGGGTCATAGAGAGGGGGTGCAGCCTAAATGCTACCACCACTGTTAACAATTTGGGGCTCCTACGACCTATGGTTCCAGAGATATGGGGCTCCTTGCGCAGCCTGTCAGAAACTAAATACAGAGTGGCCACTTTAAATACAAGCTGGCACACTCTGTTTGCAGCAGACGGAGAGGATGAGCTCACAGTGCCTCTCCTTACTTCTTGTCAGAGGCACTGAGCTCAATGGACAGCTTGTAGTCTTGGACCAATGGTAAAGTACCATTGGTTCCAGCTGACAAATAAAAATGCTGCAGTGGACAAATGCTCCCTTCCAGTCTAGCCTTCTTAAAGCGGGAGTCCGCTGGGACTCCGCGTTTTTCTTTTTTTTTTAAAAGCCAGCAGCTACAAATACTGCAGCTGCTGACTTTTAAAATAGTGACACTTACCTGTCCAGCGCGCCCACGATGTCGGCACCCGAAGCCGATCTCTAGATCATCTCTCGGGTGCTGCTGCCACCATCATGGGTATGGGAATCAGGAAATGGAGCCTTTCGGCTTCATTTCCCGGTTCCCTACTGCGCATGCACGAGTCGCGCTGCGCAATAAGGACGGTCCCCGCTGCCTCTGGGATCTGTGTGTTTCCCAGCAGGCAGCGGGGCACTTGCGGAAAGGGGCGTAATCTACGCCCCTTTCCGCAGAGAGCTATCCCGGAAGTGGGTGCAGATACCTGTACTGTACAGGTATCTGCACCCCCCTCCCCCCTGAAAGGTGCCAATTGTGGCGCCGGAGGGGGGGAGGGTTCCGATGAGTGGAAGGTCCACTTTAGGGTGGACCTCCGCTTTAACTAGAATGAAAAACATGTGTTTATAGGTATAAGATTTACCCATAATCCCATGTTTTTCTCACACAGTTAAGAGGGAGAATGAGAATCTGCTGCCTGCTGAAAAGGTACTGTCATATTAAAGCTAAATCATATTTTTATATGCTATATGTTATAACATAATAATTTATTATTTATCTATTTACTGTGAAATTACTTAATTAATTAAAATGTGTGGTTGGAAGTTATAACTTCAAACTTCAGTAATTTGTCTGTTAAGCTGTAAGAGTACAGATTTTGAAAATATAGTAAATTACCTTAAAAACAATATATAATAATTATTTGTATATTACTTATGGTAATTAATCCCTTGCCACTCATCATTTTTTTGCTATAAAATTACTCAGAACCCCCAAACATTATATATATATATATATTGTTTTAGCAGACACCCAATGGAATAAAATGGTGGTCATTGCAACTTTTTATGTTACACGGTATTTACACAGCAATTTTTTTAAACGCTTTTTTGGGGGGGAAAAAAATGTTTCATGAATAAAAAAAACAACACTAACGTTAGCCCAATTTTTTTTGTATCATGTGACAGATGATGTTACGCTGAGTAAATAGATACCTAACATGTCACACTTAAAACACTTATAGCGTAAGTAAACCTATCCATAATACGGTCTCATTTCCGGCACACGCCGGCAATGTAAAAACTCCCATTGGTTGTGCTCTCAACCAAACTGTCAAACCATCCAATGGCTGGTGTCATAATTGATCACATGTGCAGCATCATGGCAGTTGTAGATTAAACAGAGGCAAAGATGGCAGCTTCCTTGGCTAAAAACAATAGGAGAGTTTACTTACACTTTAAGCCCCGGACCATTTTGCTGGCCAAAGACCAGAGCACTTTTTGCAATTCGGCACTGTGACTCTTTAACTGACAATTGCGCGATTGACGTGGTTCCCAAACAAAATTGACGTCCTTTTTTTCCCACAAATAGAGATTTCTTTTGGTGGTATTTGATCACCCCTGCTGTTTTTTTATTTTTTGCGCTATAAACAAAAAAAGAGTGACAATTTTGAAAAAAACACATTCTTTTTTACATTTTACTATAATAAATATCCCACAAAAATAAATATAAAAAAATATTTTTCCTCAGTTTAGGCCGTTACGTATTCTTCTACATATTTTTGGTAAAAAAAATTGCAATAAGCGTTTATTGATTGGTTTGCACAAAAGTTATAGCGTTTATAAAATAGGGGATAGTTTTATGCCATTTTGAATAATAATTTTTCTTTTACTAGTAATGGTAGCAATCAGCGATTTTTATCATGACTGCGACATTATGGCGGACACATGGGACATTTTTGACACATTTTTGGGACCATTGTCTTTTATACAGCAATCACTGCTATACAAATGCACTGATTCCTGTGTAAATGACACTGGCAGTGAAGGAGTTAACCACGAGGTGGCAGTGCAAGGGTTGAGTATGTCCTGGGGAGTGATTCTAACTGTGGGGGGGCGTGGCTACGCGTGACACGTCACTGATCTCTGCTCCTGATCACAGGGAGCAGAGATCAATGACACTGTCACTAGGCAGAACGCAGAGATGCTTGTTTACATTAGCATCTCCCCATTCTTCCTCTCCACCCTAATTCCTCCTCCTTTAAAACTACATAGCAGTAATATACCGAAACGTGCGGATTGTTCCCGATTGGTGTGCTATTACTTTGTGGAACGTTTCGATGAAAGGTTCACAAAATAGTGTGGCCAGCAAACGTGGGGAAGGCCTTTTTCTCACTCCTACTGGAAATTATCAAGGGAGACAAATTTTATATATTAAGGTTGGTTCATGTATAACCACCCCTTGCGATACAATCCTCCTTTCTATTTTGGGGTACCCCTGGACTTTTGCATCTGGAGGAGTACAACCCTGGAGGATTATCGGGTAACTTCTTAAAATTCTCTTTTATTCCTTTTTGGAGTTTCCTGTTCCCTAGCTGTATGCCTTTTAAAGCTTATACTAATATTCCCACCTCTGTATAGACAATCCTCGTTTACCCATAGGGAATAAAAATGCCAAAAGCTCCTGATGAAGCGGTTTATAGAACACGTAACATGTAGAACATTCCTGAGCTGAGTCATCCATGATACACTGTTTTAAAAAATAATTTTCTCAGTTTTTTTACTCTTTTTTTATCTTCTATGTTATATATACATCATAACAAAATGGAAATGTATGAGTCACTTATCTAATTGTGATGTAATTAGATTATACTAGACAGTGTAATCATTATGCTCTGAGGCAATTAATGTATGTTTTTTGTTTTTAGAAATAAATATTGTTAAAATTATTTTAAATAATTTGTGTGTATGCCTAAAAAGTCCATTACCGTCAACAATAGTTGTGTTGTTTTTTAGTAAGTTCAAATATGGGGACGTGGCATGTTTACTATGTAGTGTATCCACAGTACCACTCTGTGTCTGATATGCCTTTAAATTTAAATTAACTAGAGTGGGAGGTGACAAAAGCTGACAACCCCATGATCAGCCAAAACATTATGTCCACGAAAACAAAAAGAAATAAAAAAAAAACATTTTTGAAAAAAAAATCATTGAAAAAAAAAATCATTGAAAAAAAAACATTTTTGAAAAAAATGTTCAGCTCTTTCAGCTATTGATGGGACTTCTTCAACTTTTTTTTCTACTATTTATACTTTTTAAAATATTAAGCTTTTTAACATTTTTCAAAGTAACTCCAGCCACTCCAGACACACAACAGTTACTCAAGCCACTCCACACAGTTACTCTGCTCACTCCAGTAGGTGGAGGCAAGAATACTTCACACAATTTCCCCAGAAATTGTAGCTTTTCTAGTTATTATTATGATACACGATTTATATAGTGTCAAAAGTTTACGCAGTGCTTTATGTAGAGGGGGGAAAGCACAATTGCAGTACAGTTCAATATAGAAGGGGCAGGAGGGCCCTGGTCGTAGAGCTTACATTCTAAAGGGAGGGGGTGGTACAAAAGGTAATAGATGCAGGGAATGATTTGATGGGGGTGGCTCAGGGACAGTTGTTAGGTGAGTGTGGGATAGGCTTCCCTGAATAAGTGAGTTTTCAGGGAGTTCCAGAGGATGGGAGAGGCTCTGGAGAAGTCCTGGAGGCGAGCATGGGAGGAGGTAACAGGGGAGCTAGAGAGCAGGAGGGCCTGGGAGGAGCGGAGGGGACGCTTTGGGCAATATCTGCAGGTGAGGTTGGTGATATAGATGGGGGCAATGTTGTGGATGGCCTTGTATGTTATGGTTAGCATTTCAAACTTTACACGGTGGGGTAGGGGAAGCCAGTGAAGGGATTGACAGAGAGGGGCGGAAGTCACAGATCGATTAGTGAGGTGTATTAGTCTAGCAGCAGCATTCATAATAGACTGAAGGGGGGATAGGCTGCTTAAGGGTAGGCCATTAAGGAGAGAGTTGCAGGAGTCAAGGTGGGAAATAAAGGTCCTTCTCCAAATACATAAACTTTTTCCATGCAAGAACAGATATTGCCAAATGTATTTTGTGCTGGGCAATAATGTACATGGAACAGTGCTTTACATTAACGTGTCTAGTCCAATTTTATAATCAGATTTATTTAAGCTCCTGTAGGTCTATGAATTGTATACAATTATCTTATAGACCATCAGATATACAATATAGTGTTTTCAGCTTCTTAAAGTGCATCACCCACTGTTCACTACACTTCTCCTTAATTGTATCATTTCTTTTGATCTTTTGCCCTGATGAAGGTGGCATTTTTTGACCGCTAAAATGCATTGGATAAACATATAATATATTGGACTGTTTTAATTAAATAAACTTCAGTTTGGATTATTTTGGGGTATAGCACTTTATTGATGACCTCATGGCTGCAGTACTTTCTGAGTCAATGACCCTGGATAAGTATTCAATATTTTCCTAATCTGTAGACAGAGGGTCAACATCAGTCAGGTAACTAACATTTTCAGAAGGAGATCAGCGATGACAGGGTCTGCATTTCTCCCAGTACAACATTCTTTAAACCTAAAGGCAGGGGCGTAACTATAGGGGGTGCAGCAGTTGCGACCGCAACTGGGCCCTGTGATGCAGGGGGCCCATGCAGCCCACTCTACATATGGCCGGCAGCAGCATAGGCAGCTAGGGGTACCAGTGCACCATGCACACGGTGGCTGGAGGTGGAGGGTGACTAGCAGAGCTCCATGATCGACTATCACACTGGCTGCTCTTTAGTTGTGCATTCCCCGCATGACCTGTGTCCTCGGCCGGCTCCTCAGAGTACCCCTCTCCTGCTCCATGCATTGCAGCTCAGTCCGATGTCTGTTCTCCCCAGCCAGAGTCCCGCCCCCCGAGTCCGGCCCACACTGCACTGCATACTTCTCCCGGGTAAACAAACTTTAAGCACACAGATGCAGTGCAGCCCTATGAGAGCCCCCCGGAGGACACTGCAGGCTTGCCTGCCAGCCCCCCTCCTCCCCATCATACACAGATGATGAAAGGTCTTTCTGGGAGATATGCTGATCGCCCGTCCAGCACACCACTGGATGGAGCCCAGGCCAACATGGATGAGTGCGCGGCCTGCAGCTTGGTCATGGTGAGTGAGAGGACCCCATCCCCCACACACCATTACATACCCCCTCCATCTCCCCCTGGGGACAGAGACCCCTTCTCACGTGGGGACAGGGACACCACCTCCCCTGGGGACAGGGACCCCTTCTCACCTGGGGGCAGTAACTTCATCTGCCCTTGAGAAAAGGACCTCATCTCTTCTGGGGACGGGGACCCCATCCTGCCTAGGGACAGTGCCCCAATGGGGCACCTAAAAAAAATAAATAAAAATAATTAAAAAAACTACTGATACCAGTGGTGGAACTACAGGGCTCACAAAGGTCATACCTGTGACCACGCCCTGGAGTTCCACCGCGGGACTCGGAGGGAAGGGCACTGGCTGGGGTTCAGGGGGGCCCTTCATGGTTTCTTGCATTGGGGCCCTGAAGGTTCTAGTTACGCCACTGCCTAAAGGCCAGGCAAACGTAATGAAATAAAATGAAATAAAAACAAAATGAAATAAAACTCCAGGCAAATAAACTACTCTGCTGTACCGGGAATTGTAAATGGGGTTACCAAGTCAATCCAGGTACTTACACTGCTTGTATTTAATAAAATACATACAACTGCTGTTAATAACGACAGGGGCATAACTACACATTATAGGGCCACATAGCTAAATATTGATGGGGCCCCCAGTTGCAAGGTCCATAAAGACAGGGATGAACGAGTTTGGGGTGGAGGAACATGACTAGCCTGCACAGAGTCCTGACCTCATCCTGATAGAACACCTTTGGGATGAATTCGAGCGGAGACTGTGAGCCAGGCCTTCTCATCCAACATCAGTGCCTGACCTCACAAATGCGCTCCTGGAAGAATGGTCAAATATTCCCATAGACATACTCCTAAACCTTGTGGACAGCCTTCCCAGAAGAGTTGAAGCAGTTATAGCTGCAAAGGGTGGGCCAACTCTTAGAACCCTATGGACTAAGACGCCATTAAAGTTAATGTGTGTGTAAAGGCAGGAGTCCCAATACTTTTGGCAATAGAGTGTACATGCTACACAATGCTGCAATAGTATCAGATTCAGAAGCAGCTAGTGCTTATTATTTTGGGAGGGGGGCAACAAACTAACACCAACCCCCATGCGGGAGACGGCCGGGAATGGGGTGATTGCACACCCCCACCCCCTCAAGATGGGTGAGAATGGAATGCAGTTATCGACCTCCACCCCCGCGGGACACAGGCATGACGGTGGTGATCAGGGCATTATCTTTGGAGTCAGGGGAAATGAAAAGCAGGGCCATTGGTTCTCCTCCTGGGCAAAGAGGATGTGTGTCCTCAGACACGATTGGCCAGGGAGTTCCCTGGCCAATCGGGTCACAGGAACTGCTTCCTGATTGGTCAGGAGGAAAATCAGGAAGACAATAGTGAATATTAATTCGCTATTGTCACACAAGTGGGTGGGCTCACCTTTTTTGAAGCCAATTAGAACCTCAGGCTCTAATCATGTGCTTAAAAAAAACCCAAAAACAATGAAATACATGCATCCGGTGCCCCGCATGTAGATTACGGGGCCGGACGCATGGATAGGGGGTGGCGTCCATGCATCCTTCTTTAGTGGCCGCCACTGATCAGATGAACATATAAAGTTGCAATAGTATCAGTAGTAGGCTCTAACTAAGCAGACAGGGATTGATTTAAAGTGATTGTAAAGTGTTTTTTTTTTACAATAAAAATAACAAACCTATTAGGCCCCTTTCACACGATCGACCCGCTCAGATCCACCTGTCAGTTTTTCAGGCAGATCCGAGCGGGACACCCATTGACTTCTATGGGCAGGTGGATGTCAGCGGAGATGCGTCCTCTGACACTCGCTTGTCATCCGATCCGCCAAAACAGACAGATGGCGATACTTTTGCCATCCGTCCAGCGGATCGGATGAAAATGGACAGGCTGTACGTTTTCATCCAATCTCCCCATAGAGAAAAGCGGGGCTCTGACAGGTCCGTTCCTGCACCGTGAGGGGAGAGGAACCTGTCATCCGCTGCCCTAGCATCCAGCTGATCCGCCCATGTGAAAGGGGCTTTATACTTACCTGCTCTGTGCAGTGGATTTGCACAGAGCCGCCCAGATCCTCCTTTCTCAGGTGCCTCTTTGCTGCTCTTGGCCCTTCCACCCTCCTGTTGAGTGCCCCCACAACAGGCAGCTTGCTATGGGGGCACCTGAGCCAAGTCACAGCCCCCTATGTCCATTCAGACACAGAGCTGTGGCCCAACCCCGCCCTCTCTTTCTCATGATTGGTTGGCTGATTTTGATTGACAGCAGTGGAAGCCAATGGGGCCAATGGCGCCACTCCTGTGTCTCAGCCAATCAGGAGGGAGAGTCTCTGACAGCCGAGACACTCTTGGACATCGCTGGACAGAGATGGGACTCTAGTAAGTATTTGGGGGGCTGAGGGGGCTGCTGCACACAGAAGACTTTTTATCTTAATGCATGGAATGCATTAAGATAAAAAACCTTCTGCCTTTACAACTCCTTTAACAGCCAAGAAAATGACTGTGTTAAGCATTCAGTGGCTGGGCTGTAGTAGAAGCTCTGAGAGAAATACAATGCAATCTACTCACTGGGGGGAAAACCTCTGGGGGAATCTAGGATGGAAAAGGACCTGGGGGTCCTAGTAGAATATAGGCTCAGCAATGCCAAGCTGCTGCTAACAAAGCAAACAGAATATTGGCATTAAAAAGGGGATCAACTCCAGAGATAAAACGATTATTCTCCAGCTCTACAAGACTCTGGTCCGGCCGCACCTAGAGTACGCTGTCCAGTTCTGGGCACCAGTCCTCAGGAAGGATGTACTGGAAATGGAGTGAGTACAGAGAAGGGCAACAAAGCTAATAAAGGGTCTGGAGGATATTAGTTATGAGGAAAGGTTGTGAGCACTGAACTTATTCTCTCTGGAGAAGAGACATTTGAGAGGGGATATGATTTCAATTTACAAATACCGTACTGGGGACCCCACAATAGGGATAAAACTTTTTTGCGGAAGGGAGTTTAACAAGTCTTGTGGCCACTCATTAAAATTAGAAGAAAAGAGGTTTAAACTTAAACTGCGTAGAGGGTTCTTTACTGTAAGAGCGGCAAGGATGTGGAATTCCCTTCCACAGGCGGTGGTCTCAGTGGGGAGCATTGATAGTTTAAAAAAATATTAGATAAGCACCTGAACAACCACAACATACAGGGATATACAATGTAATACTGACATATAATCACACACATAGGTTGGACTTGATGGACTTGTGTCTTTTTTCAACCTCACCTACTATGTAACTATGTGCACTGCAATACACTGCTAGGACATCTAAACAAATTCTTCTATTTGCAGATATAAAACAAAGGAGGTCTGTAACTAATGAAGATCCTGATCACTTCTAGATTGCAGGTTGTGTCTTACCAACTCCCTAATGGTGCCCCCTCCCACCCCCAGGCCCCAGAGCAGCCACCTGTCCTTAGTGTTAATTTTGGTAGCAAATTTATATTTCGTTTTAGTCTTAGTCTTAGGACTAAAATGGCATCTTAGTTTTAGTCCCATTTTAGTCTTCTGCAATTGTTTTAGTTTTGATCGTATCTAGTCGACTAAATCTCCAGTTCATTTTAGTCAACTAAAATAACCTACGTTTTAGTCGACTAAAATCTCCAGTATATTTTAGTCGACTAAAACTCATTTTAGTCATCTAAAATCGAATGGGTGTAATTTAATTGTAATGCATTAGTCAACAATTCTCTACAATTTGCAAACTCATTATATACCGCTGAAATTAAAAATTGAATATGTTATTTATTATTACATTGAGGTATGAACATGCACTAAGTACATACCAATGTTAATTTTGAATTTTAATTTAGTTTTAGTCTTAGTCTTTTGACTAAAATGGCATTTTGGTTTTAGTCCCGTTTTTTAACTAAAATGCCATTTTAGTTTTAGCCGTATTTTAGTAAGTTCAGTTGTTTTAGTATTAGTAGTATTTTAGTCGACTAAAATAATATTAATTTAGTCAACTAAAATGTTTTAGTCATTTTAGGCGACAAAATTAACACTGCCTGGCCTGCCATATCTATAGTTACACCACTGATTAATGAATACAGAGCTGCATTAATTTATGTCTTTTATAAACTTTTATTTTTTATTTTTTGGGGGTTTTCAAAAGCTTTATTGATAAAGAAAAAATATCTTTTATAAACTTTTATAGCCTGGAGTCCAGATTTTAAGTATTCCGAAAAAATAAAAAATAACTGCTGAAATACTTTTCATCTCACTTCTCCCAAAATTATCCCTGAACCTATTCTGCAAAGAGTTCATGTCTGTACTGTGTATCTGTTCATAACCTTGTGTGGGAGGCTGTATAATGTTCTCCAGTAATATGGAAATGTTGTAGTTTGTACACCATTTGTAGCTAATTACAATTCAGTGTGAGTCAATTGAATTAATGCAGAGGTTTTCACAACATATTCTTGGCCTTGAGTTTAATACCTGTTTTAAAATTGAACACTATAATCTGGTTTCCCAATGGTGACTGTAATTTCATTATGCAAAGTATGTTTACACATACAAATTTTACTATAATGAGTTCCCTCTTCATGTTTTCAGTATGCAAATCGTGTGATTTCCCTCTGGTCAAAGCATTCTGATTACTGGAGGTCACAATCACACAGGGAGCTTTAAAAGCAACAACTGCTATTGCTTGGCTCTTTGGTTTAAAGGAGAAAAAAAAAGCAATAAAATTCAAAATGAGAAACAATTAAAGGCCATAGGCTCACTGCCATCGTATTGGTGCCCAGGAAAGTGAGCAAATAATGTTTTTTCATTTCACTCTGACTTTTCTTATCCGCTTGCTTGTTGTTGATCAGTATTGAAGCCAGAGACAGCCAGGCAATCATCATTTTTTTTAGAAGAAGGTCAGCAATGGTGGGTGACATGTATTTTCTTTTACAAAAACGTTATTGCCATGAAGCAGGACAAAGCATGTTGCCAAATATTTAGCTTGTAAGAGAATTGTTTTCGTAACATAATCAAAGTTACATACATTAAAGTGGATGTAAACCCTCCCATATACCCAATGAAGTGAACAGTCTCAGATGATACACAGAGATGAAACAAAGCCTCTTGCGTAAGTTTTACCTGTTTATCTGCAGTCTTCTGCTCTCTACAACCCTTCAAAAGCGCAGACTGTGTTAAAAAAATTTCTACATCTGTCAGCAGCACAGAGAGGAGGGGCGGAGAGACTGCAGTTACAGTGTTAGAGCTAATTGGAGGAAAGGAACACCCCCCCCCCCCACACACACAGCAGAAGAACAGTGTTGTGAATAGTAGACATGTGCGATTAGTTTCGTACGAATCTCAAATTCGTATGAATTTCCCCAAATTCGTACATTCGGGAGGATCCGAAATATGAATTGCCATGCGTCCGAATTTTGTACGAAATACAAACTTTTGTTTACGAATTTTGGATCAGTCGTCGTCGACGTCTCATTATGCTTATCATGAGGGGCTCCCACCATCCCTGAGCTATGCTGACTTCCTCCTGGGGCTGTACCTCTGATGTGCTCATTATGAGGGACTCCCACCATCCCTGTGCTATGCTGACTTCCTCCTGGGGCTGTACCCCTGCTGTGCTCATTATGAGGGGCTCCCACCATTCCTGTGGTGTGCTGACATACCGAGCACAGCAGGGGATAAATACCAAAACTTCCATCTGCATCGACTGTCATATTGAGGTATATATATTTTTGCCTTTAAATCCATCGTAAAGAACGTTCGTACAAGTTAACGAACCTAATGACAATTCGTATTTCGTACGAACTGAAATTGGATTTCGGACACGAATTACGAAGTACGAATTAATTCTAATACGAACCGTAACAGAACGAAACAAAACAAATTTATTGACGGCGCCCATGTCTAGTGAATAGACAAGTTCTATTCTGAGCCACCCCCCCCCCCCCACCCCTCAATCCAGACACAAATTTTATGTCATGTGTCAGGAAAACTTCTCAGAAGTGACTCATGCTGATAACAGAGGAACGGAGCACCAGAGAGAAACCACACTTAGGGCTTTGGAGAGAGATAAGTAAACATTACAGATATATGTGCTTTGGTCAAATTCCATCACTCGGGTTCATACTTGCGCATAGTGTTGCTTGAAGCTTGTAGCTTGAATAAACGTCTTTTAAATTCGGTTGTGACCGAAAGTCTTTTCATTTGTTTGACACGTCTTTTTTTTGCTGTCTGGCCTGCTGTTGCCATTTTTATTGTAAAGGAGTTTTTAGATTTTTTTAATAAATTACTTTTGAACCTTTAAACCTACTACACTATGGAGAGCCTTCTTTTCTTATCTTCCATCTTGCGGATTGGGAGAAACTTTTTTTTCTAGGAAAGGACCGTGGAGACCGGAGAAAAAGTTATAGCGATCCCTTGGACCTTGTGAGAAAAGCTTCAACAACAGGCTGGTCGTTTATTGTTGCCTCACCTACTGTATAGGATTGGGAGAAAACTTTCTTCTAGGAAAGGACTGTGGAGACCGGACAAAAGTTGCAGTGATCCCTTGAAAGCTGTGAAGAAAGCTTCAACAACAGGCTGGCCGTTCACTGTTGCCCCATTAGACCCGTTGGGGTCTAGCTATAAGATGAGAGGCTAGCACTACTGGTGGAGGATTGCAGAAAGACATGTTTACCATCTTACATCTTTAATTTGGACTCTTTTACCTGTCCTTATCCCCCTTATCTACTCTGATTTATATTTTTCACTTTGGAACTGATCATCTCTCTGAGTCACCTGATTTTTTTGGATGCGGATTACTCCTGGGAAACAACTTACTTTTAGTTTAGTTTTATGTACTACACTTTACTGGATTTCTTTGCATTATTGCTCAGATATATATTATGGGATGCACCTTTAAGGACTTTGAACACCTTTATATGAGTTTATATTTGCCATGAGCATCTGAGAAATTCCTTCTTTTTTGTTGACGTGCTATATTAGCGCTACTTCATTACACGTTATACTTCTTTTAAGCTACACACCTTAAAGAGTTTGTAAAGCCCAGAATTGCTGGGACTTTTACAGTATATATCCAGCAGAATTGGAGAAATGCTAAACTATAAGGCTGCCTTCACACTTGAGCTGGGCATCTTTGGACATTTTTACAGGATTTTTTTTTTTTATTATTATTTTGAGTATTTTTGAATAAACTTAAAAAAAAAAAAAGATTTAAGCCAATTAAAGGCTAGATACTCAAAAAAAAGTGTGAAGCATTCGTATTTTTTTCAGAAGTTCCAATTGAAATATATTGGGGCCAAAAATACTTAAACCCCTTTCACACTGGGGCGTTGGCAGGATGTGCTGGCAGGATGGTAAAAAAAACTCCGGCAAGCAGCATCTTTGGAGAGGTGAAGGAGCGGTGTATACACTGCTCCTAAACTGCCCCTGCTCATTGAAATGAATGGGCAGCACCACCAAACCGCCAGCAAAGAGCCACTACAGCGGTGCTTTGTGGGTCGTTTTAACTACTTGTCACCCGCTAGCGGGGGTTAACAGCTCCCTGCTAGCGGCCGAAAACCTTGGCAAAAATGACAGTAAAGCACCGTTAAAAATACGGCCACCTCGGTGTGAAAGCAGCCTTAAAGAGAAAGTCTTATTTTTTAATTGTACCTACAGGTAAGCCTATAATAACTTGCACAGTTTAGGAGATATTTAGAGTGCATGCAGCTGATGACGTCATTGGCGTATCAGCTTACCATGCTGGACCTTCAGAGCCCGTGCTGTAAACGGCGTCTATGAATACATGAATGAGCAAGTTTGGGGTGGATGAACTTGACTGGCCTGCACAGAGTCCTAACCTGAATTGACCTGAATTAGGCCCCTTTCACACGGGGCGGATCAGTAATGATCCGCCCCGTGATGATCCGCTCGCTCAGCGGGGATCGCTCCGTTGTCCCCGCTGAGCCGGCTGCGGACAGGGCGGTCTCCGCACACTGTGCGGGGACCGCCCTGTCAGCTCTCCGCTCTCCTCTATGGGGATCGGACGAGCACGGGCCGTGTGTCCGTGTTCATCCGATCCGCTCTGCAGACGGACAGAAAAATAGGATTTTCCTCCGTCTGCAGAATCGGACATTTGCGGAGGCGGACAATAGCGGGTGTCTGCGGATGCTCATCCGCAGACACCCGCTATCCCATAGGGATGAATGGATGTCCGTATTTCATCCGCAAACGGATGGATGAAATACGGACATATCATCCGCATGTGTGAAAGGGGCCTTAGAGTGGAGATTGTGCAAGCCAGGCCTTCTCGTCTAACATAAGTGCCTGACCTCACATATGTGCTTCTGGAAGAATGGTCAAACATTCCCATAGACACACTCCTAAACCTTGTGGACAGCCTTCCCAGAAGAGTTGAAACTGTTATAGCTGCAGAGGGTGGGCCAACTTAATATTGAACCCTACGGACTAAGACCAGGATTCCATGTAAATGCAGGTGTCCCAATATTTTTAGTAATATTGCGTATTTTGAGTTAGTTCTCCTTTTCATGAAAAATTACTCTTTGATAATCCACAGAAGTTGGTGTCCTTAATGGTGGCCTTCTTTTGTGTTCAGTGTATGAAAATGTTTGGCTGCTCCTTTTGAGGTCCTGGCCATCCAATCCTTTAGTAGTATTTCCCTTTAATTGTCACAAAAACAACATTCTTCCCTTCTATCCCTTTCTCAGGAGACAGGGAACATCCAGCTTGGTTATAGGTAGTTACTGTTGAGTTCATTCATCAGAACATTGTACAAATATAGAACCAGAAGAATAGTCAGGTTTCAATCAGGGTTTAGAAAACAAAGCAATAAACTAGAAAGTAAAAAAGAGCAACCAGGGTCAGGGTTGGAGTACAGGCAGGAGTCAGGATAGGAGGTAATGATCATTAACAAGCAAAGTCACCATCCTACTGAACTCAGAAGTCAAACAAGCAAACCATTAATAAAATAGCTCATTTTAACCACTTCCAGTCCAGGCCAGTTCTTATATTCCTCTCCTACATGTAAAAACATCATTTTTTTGCTAGAAAACTACGTATAACCAGTGGTGGCTGGTGCTCAAATTTTGTTTGGGGGGGGGGGGGGGGCACAAGCAAACTGAAATATTAAACTGTTAGTAATGTAGGACTGTAAATAGCCATTTATCAGGTGATTATGTATCTTTACTGCTAGATAAAACTGTACCCATCTTATGCAGCCTCACTGTGCCTGTCCCAGTAGGCCAATCACATCCACATTTCAAGTAAAATAAATAAAAAACACTTAACATAAGGTGTCCTCATCAGAACCCCCTTTTACAAAAGATGTCCCAAAGAGTCCCCCTTTAAATCAGGTGTCCCAATCAGAGTGCCCCTTTACAGCAGGTGCCCCCCATTACATCGGGTATCCCAATCAGAGTCCCCTTTACAATAGGTGTCCCAATCAGCATCCCCCTATACATCAGGTGTCCCCCTTTACAGCAGGTGTCCCAATAAGAGTCACCCTTTACAACAGGTGTACCCATCAGGATCCCCCTATAAATCAGGTATCCCCATCAGAGCCCCCCTTTACATTAGATGTCACCATCAGAGTCCTCTTTTACATTAGATGTCCCTATCAGAGCCCCCCTTTACAGCAGATGTCACCATCAGAGCCCACCTTTACAGAAGATGTCTACCCTTTGTACTTACAGCTCTCACACAAGTTGCCTGTCATCCACCTTCGGACCAGCTGTGATGAGTCAGAGAAACCGGAAGTGAAGGCACAGGACCGGCCAATCACACACCACAGCAGGGAACAATGCTATAGAGGGAGCGTTCAGCGAGCAGAGCTCAGCACCTCAAGGACTTCTTAAGGCAGCCAGTAGAGCTTCTTGTTTGCAATCATGTGATTGCAAACACATCATGCTTCCCATAGCAGCTGTGTGTCTGGCACCCTGCACATACTTAAAGGGCCTTTTTTATCAGTGATTGCAGCACGACATGCTTCCCGTCATAGGCATGCACAGCCTTTTACATTAGGGTGTGCACCCCAAAGCTCAAATACACATGCTTGTATATATATATATATATATATATATATATATATATATATATATATATTTACACTACAGTACTAAAAGTATTAGGACGCCTGCTTTTACACACACTGGCAGGAAGATCCTGTCAGTAACAGATGTCCTGGGCTTTCCGCTGTGCGTTTACGTGTGCGCCTATGCGCGTGCACAAGCGCCTGTTGGTGCCAGACGGGCTATTTAGTTCTGACTGTCACACTGAGATCTTGCTGCCTGATCTACAGCGTGTGTGTATCCTGATCCTGAAAACCTGTCTCTTGTGCTTAACTTACCTGGCTTGTCTCCAACCATCCCTGCCATCCGCCTGCACCTGACTTCGGCCTGTCTGACTACTCTTCTGCTTGATCCTCTGGTACCTCTGCTGTCTGCCTGATCACTGACCCTGCTTGCCTGACTACCCTCCTGCTTGATCCTCTGGTATCTCTGCTGTCTGCCTGATCACCGACCCGGCTTGACTGACTACCCTGCTCTCAGTATCCTGGTTCCTGGTGTCTGTCTGCTGTCCAGCTTCCAGTTGATGGTCCAGCTCCTGCCTGCAGTCCAGTTCCAGTCTGAGGTCTTGCTCTGGTGTCCTGGTTCCTGGTTCCTGTTGCCTGCCTGCTGCTCAGTTCCAGTCTGCTGCACCCGCCTGCCGATCCAGTTCATTCTTGGCCCCAGCATGTCTTCTAATCCTGTCGGAGGTTCCTCTATACAGTGCTTCCTGGGTTCCAGATCCACCCTCTGCTGTTGATCCTGCCAGACACTCGTGCCACTCCTGACTCTTGTGCTTCCTGTATACCCTACCAGGGCCCTCGAGTCAGAGCCGCAAGAAAGGCCACTCCCTGCAGGCTGGGCTCTTCGGCTAGGTACGTGACACACACACATGAACTTTAATGGCATCCCAGTCTTAGTCCGTAGGGGTCAATATTGAGCTGGCCCACCCTTTGCAGCAATAACAACTTCAACTCTTCTGGGAAGGCTGTCCACAAGGTTTAGGAATGTGTCTATGGGAATGTTTGAGACGGAATATTTGAGAAGGCCTGGCTCACAGTCTCCACTCTAATGTGAAGGCCAGTCAAGTTCCTCTACCCCAAACTCATCCATGTCTTTATGGACCTTGCTCTGTATACTGGTCCAAATCATTAGGTGGAGGGGGGGTTATGGTGTGGGGTTGCTTTTTTAGGGGTTAGGCTTGGCCCCTTAGTTCCAGTGAAGGGAACTCTTAAGGAGCCAACATACCAAGACATTTTGTACAATTTCATGCTCCCAACTTCGTGGAAACAGTTTGGGGACGACCCCTTCCGGTTCCAACATGACTGTCCACCAGTGCACAAAGCAAGGTCCATAAAGACATGGACTTAGCAAGGGTGGCAGAAAATGTACTTCCAGTGCAAAAATTCACATTATAATAGTAACTAAAACATATAGAATTAAGTGTAACAATCTACAAAATAAAAATTCCAAAGTGCTATAATGGTGTGAACCTCCCAACTAAAAAGTTGTTGCACTTGAAGGTAATTTGTATTGCAATTATCTGTAGAGAGGTTTCCATCATTCCGGCTAAGTTTAAAAAAAATGTTTATGTCTTTTTCCCATTTGCATGTGCATTACATGTGACATCACATATCACTGGAATTTTTGCACTTGAAGTAATTCTGTATGGCAAATATCTATAGAAAGGGTTTCCATCATCCCTGCTAAGTTTTGTTTTTTATGTTTTGTTTTCAGTTTGATGTGTATTATATGTGACGTTACATACCACAGAGACCAGTATTGTGGTAATATTGAAGTTTATTGAGATTTCCATACATTATAGGGTTCCACTATTATTGTTAAGTTGTTGATTAGTAAGTTAGCACTGTGTTTTTTTTTTTTTTTTTGGTAGTGTGGGAACATGTAACAGTGCTTAGCGGCAAGCATTTTATGGACACTTTTTTTATTTTATCTCCAGTAGTTTATTGTAAATAGTAGTGTGGTGATTACCTATTATACTAAAGATCGGCATGTGGTATTAATAAATATCAACAGATTTCAGTTGTGCCACACCAGGCCGGCCCCCCAAGGACAATGTGCCTGTCTGTTGAGTTAATTTCCCCATCCCTGCACTCAGTGCACTGATTGGCAGCCCTGATGGGAACTGATTGGCAGCACTGACTGATAGGCAGCACTCATAGGCACTGATAGGCAGCACCGATTGGCAGCACTGCTATGCACTGATTGGTGGCATTGGTTGGCACTGATAGGTGGCAGTGATAGGCACTGATAGGCAACACTGATTGGCTGCACTGATGGGTACTGATACACGGCACTGATAGGTGGCACTGAGTGGAAGCAATGAATGGCACTGCTAGACGGCACTGATAGATTGCATTGGTTGGCACTGATTGGCAGCACTGATTGGCACTGACGGGTAGCACTTATTGGCACTGACAGGTGGCATTGGTTGGCACTGATTAACACTGACAGGTGGCACTGATTGGCACTGATAGTTGGCACTGATATGTGGCATTGGTTGGCACTGATAGGTGACATTGGTTGGCACTGATTGGCACTAATATGTATCATTGGTTGTCACTGATAGGTGACACTGATTTGGTGCATTGGTTGGCACTGATTGGCACTGATAGGGGGCATTGGTTGGCACTGATTGGCACTGACAGGTGGCATTGGTTGGCACTGATTGGCACAGACAGGCGGCACTGATTGGTGACATTGGTTGGCATTGATTGGCACTGATAGAGGAGAGGGGGAGTTTCACACTGAGCAGATTGCCAGGCTTATAAGAGCCACTAAGTGCATTAAACTGTCTTCTAATGTCACTGCTTGCAGAGACTAGCTGTCAAAACTCGGCGGTGATGTTGGGGGTGGGCAGGACCAAACAGCTATCATACACCAGCCAACGGCATAGGGGCTGGGTGGGCCACTCCGTTTATGTGGTCCGCCCCTTTCTATCAGCTATCAAACATCAACCAATGATTGGGCTGCTTAAGAAAAGGGCAGGGCCACATACATGGAGCTGGCCACCCAGTCCCTATCCCATTGGCTTATGTTTGATAGGCTAGCTGTTTGGTCCCACCCCTGACAGCTAGTCTCTGCAAGCAGGGACATTAGATGATAGTTTAACGCACTTAGTGGCTCTTAGCTTGGCGATCTGCTCAATGTGAAAGCGCTATACATTCTCTTGCAGCATTTCACAGGAGAACTCGGGAGACAGCCTGCATGCAGATACACTAACAGGGGGTGATTAGGGTGTGCCCAGGCACATTCGCCACACCCCATGTGCATGCCTATGCTTCCCATATACCTGTGTGTCCGGCATCCTGCACACACTTAAACAGTGCAGTATTTTTTTTATGATGAATAGTTATGGGGGGGGACACCCATGCGCCCCCTATGGGCTGCCACTGATTAGAACCCCCAGACATTCTATATTTTTTAAGTAGAGGCCCTGAGGAATAAAATGGTGGGTGTTGCTTATTTCAGACATTTTTTTCTTGCGCAGCAGTTTTCCAAACGCAAATATTTTGGAAAACATACACTTTAATAAATGTGAATGCACAAAAACACATAATAATACCCAATTGTCTGCTAAAATATAAAAGATAATATTATGTAGAGTAAAAAGATACCAAATATGTCACACTTTATAACTGCGTCCACGCGTGGAATGACGCCAAACTACATTACTTAAAATTATCCATGGGTGACACTTTAAAAGCTTTTGCAGATTACCAGTTAAGAGTTACAGGAGGTCTAGTCCTAGAATTATTGCTCTCATTTTGATGTTCGCTGTGATATCTCACGTGTGTGGTGCAATCACCGTTTACATACAGTATGTGTATGGGATTTACATATACGTTTACATTTGACTATGAGCACAGGAGGACGAGGCGCTTTACATTTTTTAAGGAAAAGAAAAAGAAAGAAAAATTATAGCAGTGCTAAAAAAATATTTTTTGAATACCACAGGTGTCAGTGATAACCATATAATTTAAACAGTAATAGTGACATATCAATCAAACCGATAATAAATGCAATTGATGAATACATCTAAAAAATTAAAAACTAATGAAAATTGATGAAACATAAAAAAATATTAAACAAATTATATGAGTGAAAAAATATACAGATAAATACAAAAGTCCTTAATTGTGGAACAAATCTAAATAAATTGTTCATTCGGTGACCACCTTCAAAGTTCATAAATCAAATAATCACAAGAGAGGTGACAAGGTGTTTGGGCAAAACGAAACAATAAGCCGTGACTGATCCACCACCATATGTGACCACCATATGAAATGAAGGCTTTCCAACTAGCAAGCAAATGAAGCTTGTGACCTAAACCCGGTCAGGGCCTTTAGTAGAAAACATAGAAGGTGTCTCCAATCCCGGAGGGGGTGGGACCTCCTTCCGCTGCCTGTAAAAGTAATCCAGTGCTCTATAGCCGCTAGCATTATTATTACATTAAAGAGAATCACCGCCACTAAAAAATGAAATCTCGATTATTGCTGCAGCAATGGCTGAGATACTGTATCACCCTTCCTATCCAGTGACGTTCCAGTACATCGCTGGACAAGGAGATGTTAAACGGGGAATGTGGGAACAAGGAAATGCCCTCTCGGCATTTCACAAATGTCCTTATTTTTTGTATGAATCATCTAAATCTAGAAGAAAAGGAGTGGGGCAAGTAGGATTTTTCCAGGTACCGTCATAAGACATTACAACATCATTAATTAAAATCAATAAAGTTTATTTTACATGTAATCAACATTACACTTTAAAATCGTTGAGCATCACATGGTAGATTCCGCTAATGCCGTGTACACACGATCGGAATTCTCGTCGGAAAAAGCTCTGATGGTTTTCCTGACGGAATTCCGACGGAATTCGGCTCAAGCTGTCTTGCCTACACACGATCACATCAAATTCCGATCATTTATAACGCAGTGACGTACAACACGTGCGACGTGACTAGAAAAAGGAAGTTCAATAGCCAGTAGCCAATAGCTTCTGTCTCATAGTTAAATCTGAGCACGCGTGATTTTTGGCGTTTCGGAATTGCATACACACGATCGCAATTACCGATAGAAAGTTTTTCCGTCGGGAAAATTGAGAACATGCTATCAATTTTTGGCTGGCGGAAATTCGGACAGCTAAATTCTGATGGAGCATACACATGGTCGCATTTTCCAATGAAAAGCTCTCATCGGTCTTTTTCTGGCCGGAATTCCGACCGTGTTTACGCAGCATAAGTGGTCCTGACACCTCAATTGGGGAATGACTTAGAGTTGAGAATACCTTGAAATAACCATATGAAATAAAAGGGTCAAACTCTCAACATGTTTCATTGTTCCCCGCTTCTTCAGGAGAGCAAACAGGAAAACAGGAGGGCTATACACTTGAGGGCTGCGCTAGCAAGCAGAGAAGGCATCAAGGTCAAAACATCCCTGGGCTAGCATGGGAGCATATCCAAGGGATCCCTACAAGTGCAAACTCAGCTAATTCTGATATATAAGAATTTCATTCAAAGAAATCACATATGATAAATAGGCAGTGGGAACGATGGAACGCGGCTGAATCTCAGAATATTAGAGAGTTGGATCCATCTAATTCACCCCCAGCAGGGTTAACAGCAAAGGAACGCCGTTGTAGTATCCATAATGAATCAACTGGGTTCAAGATCCAATAGATAAAAATAGTAGTTGTGCCAAAACAATCTTAATCATCCCAGGGTAAATCGTGAGTGGAGAGGTTCAGCCACGTGCATCCATTAGAGAATTCATGTGGCTGAACCTCTCCACTCACGATTTACCCTGGGATTATTACGATTGTTTTGGCACAACTACTGAGCTGAGTTTGCACTTGTAGGGATCCCTTGGAAATGCTCCCATGCTCACCCAGGGATGTTTTGACCTTGATGCCTTCTCTGCTTGCTAGCGCAGCCTTCAGGTGTATTGCCCTCCTGTTCTCCTGTTTGCCCTCCTGAAGAAGCAGGGAAACGCGAAACATGTTGAGAGTTTGATCATTTTATTTCATATGGTGATTGGAGGTATCCTCAACTCTGTGATCCCCAACTGAGGTGTCATGACCACTTAGTGGAATCTACCATGTAATGCTCAATGATTTTAAAGTGTAATGTTGATTACATGTAAAATAAACTTTATTGATTTTAATTAATAATGTTGCAATGTCTTATGATGGTACTGGGGAAATCCTACTTGCCTCACTCCTTCCTTCTAGATTTAAATATATATTTGGGATGTTGGTATATTTATTTTTTCCTTATAGACATACCTGAGCAGTTATTCTACAACTTGTATGAATCATCCATGAGTATGTCCATGACAACCCCACCCCCCAATTTCACCCAATCAGGTATCAGGGATCAGAACCTTGTTCTGGTTAGTGAACATAGGTGACTCAGTTTTATTTATCTAGCACTTGGCATTTAATTGGCAGCAAGAGGAGGAAGAGGAAGCTACCTAGAGCTGAGCGTTTTTTCTGGTTTGATGCCATCTTAAGATAATGTGGGAGACTGAAAAAAATGTAATATGTAGGAGGCACTCACAGAAGGATAAGTTGTGTGATTGTGCGGGCAAGGCCCTAGGCACTGATCAGGGAAAACAGGTGGAGTGGCCTGAAGCAGCGAAGGTCGACCGCCTAACTGGGAATGTATGTCATTTATTTCATGTTAGCCACTTCAATACAGGGCACTTCCCCCCTTCCTGCCCAAGCCAATTTTCAGCTTTTAGCGCTGTTGCTTTTTAAATGACAATTGCGTGGTCATGCAACACTGTACCCAAACAATTTTGTATCAAATAAAAAAAGACTGAAAATGAAAAAAAAAAAAAGCATCTTAGTTTCTGCTTATTTTGTAAATAATCATTTTCTCCTTCACTGATGGGCACTGATGAGGCTGCACCAACAGCCACTGATAAGGTGGCACCGATGTGGTGGCACTGGTGAGGTGGCACTGATGGACACTGATGATGGGCACTAATATGCAGCACTGATTGGCACTCATAGGTGGCACTGATGGGCACTAATAGGCGACACTGATGAGCACTGATAGGTGGCACTGATAGGCGACACTGATGGGCACTTATGGGTGGCAATGATGGGCACTGATAGGTGACACTGATGGGCATGGATGGGCACTGATAGATGGATGCTGATGGGTGGCACTGATGGAGACTGATAGATGGCACTGATGGACATCACTGTAAAGGAGGCACTGGCAGGCATTAATGATGGGCACTGACTGGCATCATTTGTGGGCATTGATTGTTATTATTTGTGGGCATACCTGGTGGTCATCAGTGGTGGTAATCCCTGGAGGTCTTGGTGGAATCCCTGGTGGTCCTATGTGGGCATCTTTGAGGGGGGCTGCACTGATAATCAATCAGCGCAGCCTTCCCTGTCAGGCTCTACTCACGTCTGTCAGATGCGAGGGAGGAAAAGCCAATAAACGGCTCCTCCTGTTTACATCGTGATCAGATGTGATTGGACACAGCTGATCATGTGGTAAAAAGTCTCTGTCAGAGACTCTTTACCTAGATCGGAGATACGGTGTGTCATGCTTATTTCTATTACGAGGGATGTTTACATTCCTTCTAATGGGAATAAAACTGATTAAAAAAAGGGACAGTGTGCCCCACCAGGAAAGGCATTTCGCTTTTCTACTCCCTTCTACAGGATAAACAATCCTTTGTGAAAACAAAATCGATTAATAAATGGGAGGCAGATTTAGGGAAAACGTTCACGGATGACCAGTGGACAACTGCATTTCGAGAAATCCAAAAAGCCTCACGTTCTATTAATCATTGGGCAATGACCATTAGAATCATCAACAGATGGCAATACACACCGTGTAGACTGGCAACATTTTCTCCATCTGCCCAGAGTACATGTTGGAGAAATTGTGGACAGCCAGCACACCTACTACATATGTTTTGGGAATGCCCCAATTTGGTTAGTTACTGGAACCAAGTGTTCCAACTAATAACATCACTCACGGGTATCGTCACTCGCCCCAATCCATCCCTAGCGATCCTACATATGGGTATTGAACAATTTCCACATGATATGCGGATTGTTATTTCCAACATCCTTCTTTCTGCTAGATCCATGATATTACAACATTGGAAAACTGTCATGACGGTAAACATCTCTGACCTGATTAGAAGAGTGAACCAACACCACACTATAGAACGTGCACTTGCTATAAATACATTGAAGTGCGGTCTATTTGATAAGCAATGGAAAATTTGGACCAACAAATATAAGAATTCTGTGACCTAGATCTTAATCCTGATAAGATACATTCTGTGTAGTAACCAGTATTTGCATTACTGTTTGTGTAACCACCTACTTATCCATTTCTTTCTCGTTTCTTTCTTTTTTTTTTTCTACCTTCTCTTTCCCTCTCCCCTCTTCCTTTCCTCCATTGCATCGACTGTAAATTACAACTGTAAAGTCAACATGTCCTGTACCAATTACCTGTGTATCACCTTTATAAAACAATAAAAATTTATTGACAAAAAAAAAAAAAGGGACAGTGTAAAAATAAAAAAGTTAAATAAATGAAAAAAATGTATTAATGAAAGCGCCCTATGTCTCTGTGCACGAGAAGCAAACACATAAATAAGGGGCGCACGCATATGTAAACGGTGTTCAAACCACACATGTGAGATATCACTGCAATTTTTAGAGTGAGGGCAATAATTCTAGCGCAGGACCTCCTCTAACTCTAAAGAGATAACTAGTAAAAATGTTTACAGTGTCGCCTATGGAGATTTTTAAGTACCGTAGTTTGTCGCCAATGTACGAGCATGCGCAATTTTAAAGGATGACATTTTTCCTCGGCGTAATATCATATTTCACATTATATCAAAAAATTGGGCTAACCTTACTGTTTTGTTTTTTTATTTTTTTTAAAAATATATTTTAATTAATGAAAGTGTATTTTTTCCCTAAAAAAATTGCATTTGAAAGACGGCTTTGCGAAATCAGTGTGATATAAAATATTGCAATTTTATTTTCTACAGTCTTTGCTAAAAAATATATAATGTTTGGGAGTTCTAAGTAATTTTCTAGTAAGAAAATAAAAATTTTTACTTGTAAATCATAAATGTCAGAAAGGTGGTTAAGTAGATAAGCAAACATGATTGTAGAGGGCACACCTAGAACATACATGAAGGTAGAAGGGGCAGCAGGTAAGTTTCTCCTGGCATGCACTTCTGTCCAGGGCATTTGAAGTTATGAAAATACAAACCTTTGCCAATGAAGGTCTCAGATTCTTTTTTCTTCTTTTATGGCCATTTCATATTTAAAGTGCATCTATCAGCAGTCTGAGAATTTAACAGCATATTTTTATTTATTTTTTTGTAAGGCATCATCATTACATGTAAATGTATCTCTATCCAGCCCTGCCACATATATCATAACAAGTCTAATGAAGAGCCTCAAACTTTGTAATTTCTCTCTGTTGAAGTCATCGATTTGAAGTTAGTTTTCCTATTTCCTTCTTTATGGAACTCTTTCTTTCAATAAAAATAATAACAAAGATAATAATTGCCGCATTTATAGTAAACAGCAGAGAAGTAATCATTATAGATCAGGGGAAGGAAAACAAGATACTGTACAGTATTAGCACCTCAGTCTGGAAAACATTTCCCGATCAATAGACGATGAGCCCTGGAGGGGGGAGAGAACAATTACTCCACCAGCTCTGCGGCAATCAAGAAATAAATGTAGCACTTTATGACTAATTAGAATTCAGTGGTTGTCGGGCAATTAAAGTGTGGAGGTTTTATAAGAGTAATTTTTTTTGGCTGCAGGTTTAATATCTATTATAAAATGGATATTAACTCCAAGCCTGAGACGTGTAATTCAGTTTCCTAATGGTAACCATTATAATATTAAGTGGGATTTGTTTACCTGGGTTGATTACCAATATATTTCTTACACTACGTGACTTAGCTTTTCCATCAGCATTGAAGACTATGACTAGTAAAATTTTAATGATTTATTTCTCCTATTTAAACAGTTTTCAGTTTAGTTATTCATGCTTAGGAATAAACACAAATGTACTAAATACGCCATAACGGTATGCATAGGTGTGCACACATGGTGTGCCGGATGTGCCTGGGCACATCCTAATCACCCCACCTGGTGCCGATTCCCCCTGCTTCCTGGTGCCCCCGTCTCTCCCCTGCAGTGCTGCCAGCTTCCCGCCTCTCCTCTCCTACCGGCTGCTGCAGGGAATGTTTTAAAGATGGAGAGTGGGAGATGGGGCTGATAAATATTTAATTTACTGGCACCTTCCTTTTCTGAATGGCAGTACTGATCACTTCTGTGTTCATTCTTAACTGAAGCTTAATAAACTATGTTTATTATGCTTCAGTTTGTGAATGAACAGGATGTCGCTCAGCACTGAGCACTTCCCATTCATTTACTCTGCAGTGCAGCTGAGGTTGCAGAAAAAGGGACTGAGGAATCTCTGTCCTCAGTTTCTTTCTCAAAAGTGAGACATCAGGGGTCTGTTTAGACCCTTGATATTTCACCAAAGCCCCTCAACGGGGCTCATAAAAACCTTGTAAATAAAAAAAATAAAAAACAATATTTAAAATATAATATTTAAAAAAAAAATAATAAAAAATAATAAAGATAAAAAACTACTGATACTGTCCACTGTTCTACTGACACCAATCTCTGCCCTACTGAGGCTGGTCACTGCTCTACTGATATACACTCATGTGTGTTTATACCCTGGGGTGCAAAATCGAATGCAATAACCTGAGCACGCCAGTTATGATATGTACCTATGCATATTGTTTTCATTGGCACTACAGATAAAAATAGCTTGCCCTTGATCATGAGATCATCAAGACACCCCATCCCAAATATATTGAGAAATAGCTAACCCAACATGTGAGGGGCTTTTTAAATCATCAGCACTATACATATTGAAACATTAATACTGAATACTAAAATATTACATTTAATTGACAATTTCATATAAAAACATGATTGTATAAAATATATGAATTACTTTAATTGCAGTGTGGAAAATCACAAATACATATCGGGGGTTGCATTACTAAAACTGAAGTGTGCAAAATCTCTTGCAGCTTAACATAGGAACCAGTCAGCTTCCATGTTTTATTGTCAAAGCTTAAAATGACACTAAAGTCTTGTTTTATTTTCTTTAAAAATAACAAACATGTTATACTTACCTACTTTGAGCAGTGGTTTTGCACAGAGCAGCTCAGATCGTCCTCTTCTTGGGTCCCACGCTGGTACTCCTGGCTCCTCCCTCCTGCCCCCACAGCAAGCAGCGTGCTATGGGGACACCTGAACCGAGCCGCTACTCTGCGAGTCCATTCAGACATGGAGTGACGGCAGCGCCCCCCTCTCTATCCCAATTGGTTCACTGACTTTGACTGACAGCAGTGGGAGCCCGCTGCTGTGTCTCAGCCAATCAAGAGGGAGTGTCTAGGGATTTCGGGCAACATCGCTGGATTGAGTGGGAGCTCAGGTAAGTATTGGGGGGCTGAGGTGGGCTGCTTTACACAGAAGATTTTTTATCTTAATGTAAAGAATATATTAAGATAAAAAACCTTTTTCCTTTACAACCACTTTAACTGAACAAGCTGAAGTTAGAAGCTGGTTGGCTGCCACGCAGAGCTCACCAGTTTTAGTAAATCAACCCCATACTTTACAGTAATAAGAAAAAGGAAGGTGGGACTTTAAATTAGGTTATCGATTTGTGGGGGTGAGATAATTAGAAAATATATTTAATTGGCATATTGAGTCTGACAATATATAACAATGATGCACATAGTAGAAAAGATGTAATATGTATACACACACACACACACATACATGGTGTTGACCTCATGAATACAATACATATACATATTAAAGGGACGGCATTTAAAATTGACAAGAGATTTAATATGGATAAAATTATTTATTGCGAATTCATATGTGTACACGTCATCTAAATGGCACTATGCAGTGTAATCAATGATAAGAAACACAGTATAATCATTTGGTTGTAGATATTGAGTCTAAGTAGGTTCCTATCAGTAGGCATGAGAATGCATCCTATAAGGCCAACGCGTTTCATGGATAATACCACTCCTCAAGGGCAGATGCATGCAACTCTGTAATGAGTAGACCAGTATGATCAAACATTATACCCCTCAATGTGGAGGATGTGTACAAGAGAAAAGGGAGAGAGTTAATCATCCCTCTGAGTACTTACATCATGAACGGGCGATGCGGGGGATGGGGTGGGCCTGCCTCTATAGCAAATCAGCATCACACTTCCACGCCATGTGCGCAATGTCCCCATAGGGCTTCCTGTCGCTGGCGTGTCTGAATTTTTCCATCTGGTGTCACCATATGGAGGAGGGCGTCTCTAGCCTCCATGGGCGGAGGCTGCTGCTCTGGCATAGATGCCTCTCTTCCTTACTTGATGCGCCTGTGTGATGTTGGGAGGAGCCTGTGGGTGTGTGCTGAGTGTATTTAACATCCTCATTCTGTGCTAGCCAATCTTTATGCCAAACCTCTCTGTGCACACTACATGGCACTTACTTTTTTTTATCTTAAACAGGTAATTACATGATTTTTCTTTTCCTGTTTTGTGCTCACATATGCTCACTTTTGTTTTTGTCATCCATACTGTCTCATGGTCTTCTTTTCTTCCCTTTTTTTTATTTTTTTTTCTCTCTTCTCTTTCTTTTTGTTTCTCTTCCTTTTCTTTTTTCTTTTTTTTTTCCTTCTTTCTTTCTTTTTTCCCTTTTTTGTCCTCTTTTCTTTTTGATCTCTGATCTTTTTTCTCTCTTCGCACACTTTTTCTTTTCACATTCACTTGTCCACCTGCACTTTGGCATTGGGCTCTAGCTACTTCTCACAATATAGAGTATTTATAGTACAACCAATATATGTATATATTTTTAGACATGCAGCCCACTCAACCACTATCTGTATTTCTGCCTTTCGTTTTCTTTGGGAATGATGTTGTCAGAAAATTTGAGGTTAAAAGAATTTATATTCATATATATATATATATATATATATATATATATATATATATATATATATATATATATACATATATATATATATGACTTTCTATTATGTATATTTTAATGCAGGCCTTGAGCAAACCCAAATCCATCTTGTATCTCCTCTAAAGTTGATATAGAGTTCATAGCTATTGAATAGACATTGTTTTTCTGTCTTACAGGGAGGCCGTGTAAGAGTAGTCTGTAGCATTATCCCAGGGTATATATCACATTCTGCCAACCAAATCCGTTGGATTTTGTCTGAAGGATTGTGTCCGAAACTGTTGCATACACACGGTTGGACCAAGTTGTCGGAAAATCCGATCGTTCAGAACGTGATGACGTTATTTCGTTACGACGGGACTACGTTCAGGCTAGTAGCCAATAGCTTTGGTGTAGGAATTTGATCTGAACATGCGTGGCACTTTGTCCGATCGGAATTCTCTACACATGATTGGAGTATGTCCGATCGGACCAGTTTGTCGGAAAATATTTCCAACAAGTTGGAAAATTGGGTCCGACGGATATTCCGATGGAATCAGTCTGATGCATACCACACACAGTCGAATTATCCGACAACACGGTCCGATAGGACACATTCCGACGGATTCTCCGACAGTGTGTACAAGGGCTTATAGATAAGGGTAGATTCTACAGACAAAGCCTGACTTCACAGTAGTAATTCAGAATAAGCCACAAAACCATAGGGCTTATTCACAAATTAAGTTATTGTATTGTATATCTTAAATAATAATGTTTTTCTTTTATAATATGGTTATAATATATCTGTATTAGTTATTCATATATAAACCCATTGAATACATATACATATTATTATGGTGTGAGATCCTAATTGTATTGGCATGAAAGTATTAGGAGCTGTACTTGTGAGGTTGTAATTCAAAGTATGACTTCACTTTCATGGTATTTACAACCCAGCTAATGATGTGGGGTAACCTTCTCAACCCATATATTTAACCTAACGCCAGAGTGTCTGGGAATATTGACACTTGATTGTCAACCATTAGACAAAGGTGTTTTGTTAAGCCAAGGTCAGAAGGTTATGTCACATTAAAAGTAATTTCTGATCAAACACTGCCCCAAGAGGCTGAAATTGGTAATTATTCAAAATGGCGTTGGTCAGGGTTGTCAAGGTAACATATAAACTACATTGTCATATGACATCATCCATTACATAATAATGAGACATACACCCACTTTTGGGGTGGGATAAAAAGGTGTTATTCATAGCAGAGAGAAAAAGATCGAAGGTCTGATGGGAAAAGGAGCCATGGGAGGTCTAGAGAGAGATCTGAAAATGAGTTAAGATCTCTCAGGAGCTGTCTATACCTCACTGAAAGATGAAGAAATGTAGGGAGGTTGGAAGGAGTCCTGTGGCACTCATCATCACCTTACAGAAAGCTTCTCAATACTTTAGACTTCTTAAAAAACTGGTAAAGTATTAATCTTTCCAATGTATACCTTTTTAGGTAAGTGAACTTTTGGTTGAGCATATGTTCGACTAATCCAATTCATTGTTAGTTCTGTTTGGAAGTGAAGGGAATTCTAACTGCAGTATAAATTTGTTTTGCTTCTAAAACAAGGGAGATACATATACATTGTTATATCTCACAACACTGACTTCAAAGTTTTAGAATTGGATTGGTTATAGTATGTGTTAAACCACTGATTCATTCTAAATCTAAAATATAAGCTTTGATCAAATTATCAAGCTGTGCACAATATAACAATTTTGTGTGCATTTAAGAGTATAAGATGAAGCTCTGTTTGTTTTGAGAAGAGATAACACTGTGTTTGTGTGTCTGTGAAGTCTCAAAAGCTATTCACTAATGCCGCGTACACACGAGCGGATTGTATGGCGTACTTAGTCTGTCATACAATCCGACGGACAGTCCGTCGTACTTTCCACTGAACGGACTTGACCACACACGGATACCCAAACAGTCCGTCGAAAGCTTGCGCGATGACGTGTACAGCACGTACGACGGGACTAGAAATAGGAAGTCCAAGACACAGCAAAGCACCCTTCCGCCGTGTAAATCCTTTCTGGGCATGCGCCATTCTTAGTCCGTCGAACTAGCATACTGACGACCGGATTGTCCGCTGAAACCAAAGTACGATGGACAGAATTTCGAAAAAACCGAAATACTTAGTACTCCGGAAAGCACGCTGAAAAAGTCCGCTGAAGCCCACACACGAGCGGATTTTCCGCTGAAATGTGTTTCGACGGACTAAGTAGGCCATACAGTCCGCCCGTGTGTACGCGGAATTAGAGTTCCAAGTCTTAAATATACAAGTATCATTTAAGTATTGAAATGTGATATTTTGTAATAAGAGCTTAACTGTGAATATTATCTGTTGGGGCCAATATGTATTCTTCTACATATTTTTGGTAAAAAAAAGAAAATGCAATAAGCAATAAGCGTATATAGTTGTTTTTTAAGATAAGGTAATTTTTTTAAATCAGACAATAAAGAAAAAACGATTTGCACCATGAGTGTACATATACTCACCCACTTTATTGGGTACACCTGTTTACTGTTTATGGTTTACTGCTTTGTAACACAAATTGCTAATCAGCCAACCACATGGCAGCAACTCAATGCATTTAGGCATCTGGACGTGGTGAAGACGACTTGCTGAAGTTCAAGCCGAGCATCAGAATGGGGAAGAAAAGGGATTTAAGTGACTTTGAACATGGCATGGCTGTTGGTGCCAGATGGGCTGGTCTGAGTATTTCAAAAATTTCTGATCTACTGGGATTTTCACAAACAACCATCTCTAGGGTTTACAGAGAATGGTCAGAAAAAGGGAAAATATCCAGTGAGCGGCAGAGGAGAAGGGGCAGACTGGTTTGAAATGATAGAAAGGCAACACTAACTGAAATAACCACTCGTTACAACCAAGGTATGCAGAATACAATCTCTGAACACACAAGACATCGAACCTTGAAGCAGATGGGCTACAGAAGACCACACCGGGTGCCACTTCTGCCAGCTAAGAACAGGAAACTGAGGCTACAATTTACACAGGCTCACCAATATTGGACAATAGAAGATTGGAAAAACGTTACCTGGTCTGATGAGTCTCGATTTCAGCTGCGACATTCAGATGGTGTAGTCAGAATTTGGTGTAAACAACATAAAAGCATGGATCCATCCTGCCTTGTATCAACCGTTCAGGCTGGTGGTGGTGGTGTTGTAATGGTGCGGGGGATATTTTCTTGGCACACTTTGGGCCCCCAGTTCCCATTGAGCATCATTTGAATGTCACGGCCTACCTAAGTATTGTTGCTGATCATGTCCCTCCCTTAATGACTAATCTTTTGATGGCCAATTCCAGGAAGAAAATGTCACAAAACTCATAATCGCAAACTGGTTTCTTGAACATGACAACTGTACTGCAATGGCCTCCACAGTCACCAGATCACAATCCAATAGAGAACCTTTGGGATGTGGTGGAACGGGAGATCATGGATGTGCAGCCGGAAAATCTGCAGCAACTGTGTGATGCTATCATGTCAATATGGACCGAAATCTCTGAGGACAAATCTTTGTTTCCAACACCTTATTGAATCTATGCCACTAAGAATTAAGGCAGTTTTGAAGGCAAAAGGGGGTCCAACCCGGTACTATAAGGTGTACATAATAAAGTGTCTGGCAAGGGTATACAGTATACGAGTGAAAAAATGAATGTGTAGTGCTAAAAATCTGAACGAGTGCTCAATACGTAAACAAATGGTATAGAACCTCTATACATAAATGTGGAAAAAGCAATACTCAAAACTAGAGTATTGAAAAAGGGAAAAATACAAATTGTGCTTGTGAAACACCATGAAATATAGAACTTAGTCCATATAATAAAAAAAACTTGCAACATATTACAAGATGGACAAAAAAAGTGATCACAGAATCAATAAAAACATATGTGAAAGCAATGTGAGAGGCAAAAATTTGCAAACCGACGCGTTTCGACACACATGGTCTTCAACTGGGTCATCTCAAATTGCTTTCACATATGTTTTTATTGAATCTGTGATCACTTTTATTGTCCATCTTGTAATATGTTGCAAGGTTTTTTTTTATGCCCATTAAACCTAATTGGTTGACCTGCACCATATGGAGCAATCTTTTTCTTTCATTTTTATATTCTGACATTTTCCACCATTACATCGTGGACGAGGTTTGGATTTTTATGTCTGTCGGCTGCTGTTTTCATCTGTTCCTGCGGTTTGGAGTCATCTATTGTCCACTATATCCAGTGTGATAGTCCTGGGCAGGACTACAAGCTTGTCTGACCCACTGCCGTATGGTATGTGTGTCTACCATAGCTGGTAAGAGTACCCTACTTCATATATATTTAATCTCTTAGCCCTTGTACACACGGTCGGACATTCTGACGGAAAATGTCCGATCGGACCGTGTTGTCGGATAATCCGACTGTGTGTGGGCTCCATCGGACTGTTTCCGTCGGAATATCCGACGGACCAAGTTTTCCAGCTGGGCTATAAAACTTTCCGACAACATGATCCAATCGGACCTTGTCCGATCATGTGTAGAGAATTCTGATTGGACAAAGTGCTACGCATGCTCAGATCAAATTCCTACACCAAAGCTATTGGCTACTAGCCTGAATGTAGTCCCATCGTAACGAAATAACGTCATCACGTTCTGAACGATCGGACATTCCGTCAACTTTGTCCGACCGTGTGTATGCAACAGTTTCGGACAAAATCCGTCAGACAAAATCCGTCTGACAAATTCCATCGGATTTGGTTGTCGGAATGTCCGACTGTGTGTACAAGGGCTAAGAAGTGTCAATAGGCATGTCCATTGGCTTACTGGAGTCATATATCAGCCCAATCATCCCAACAAGGGACTGGAAGAATTTTTCAGAACTTTTTTTCATTTTTTATACAGTGATTATATGGACTATGTTCTATATTTCATGGTGTTTCACAAGCACAATTAGTATTTTTCCCTTTTTCAATACTCTAATTTTTGAGTATTGCTTTTTCCACATTTATGTATAGAGGTTCTATACCATTTCTTTATGTATTGACCACTCATTCAGATTTTTAGCACTACACATTCATTTTTTCACATGTCACTTTAAGTTTGAGTGTTAGCTGCTTTCCAATTTCACATTGGCATATCTGCACATTCCTTATGTAATCATTTTTTTGTGATTAGGGCAGTTTCCCCCCCCCCCCTTTCCTATACAGTATACGACTCTATCATTCAATGCTTCCTCAGTTGACAGAAGCAATTCTTGGACGAGTCATTATAGGAGAAGTAGGGACAAAGCTCTTTTGGCCCTATTTCTCGGGTAGGCCACAGGAGTGCACTTTCGATGCTGGTCCAGGAATCTGTGAGGATCTCAATTTTAACAGTGCAATCCAACCAGATACCTGGACCAGCTCAGCCTCTCAGCAAGCAGGACACAGTCTGAGCCAGCTGCCCCTGCCCCCTGCGCAGCTTGGCATTCCAGTGTGCCCTTGAGGTTTAGGACAGAGAGCTGGTGATTGACGGTCACTTGCTCTCTGCTCACTGAAGACCGAGAACTGAGCGATCAGCAGTGTTTGATCTTTCAGTTCTCGGTGTAGAGGCGATGGAGGACAGATGCAGATAAGGATGCTGCATCTACCTAGGTGAGTATGAATGTTGCTCTTTTTTTTTATTATTCCCACAGTTTTTTTTTTTTTTTACGTTTCAGCAGACTGAAAAAAAACATCCTTCTATCCATCTATTTGTACAGTACTTAGCTGAAGTAAACCAAGCTGGTTTCAACTTCTGTGCCTTATTGAAGAGTTATGCCCTGTACACACGGTCGGAAATTCAGACGGAAAAGGTCCGATCTGATTATATTGTCGGAAAATCCGATCGTGTGTGGGCTGTATCTGACTTTTTATGTCGGAAATTCAGACGGAAAAAAGTTGAGAGCAGGATCTCAAATTTTCAGACAAAAAAATCAGATTGGACTTTTTCCGATCGCTTGTAGAGAATTCCGATCGAACAAAGTTCCACGCATGCTCAGATCAAATTACGAGACCAAAGCTATTGGCTACTAACCTCAACGTAGTCCCATCGTAACTAACTAACTTCACCATGTTACGAACAATCAGATTTTCCGACAACTTTGTCTGACCGTGTGTATGCAACACTCGTTTCGGACAAAACAACGGATTTTGTGGTTGGAATGTCCGACCGTGTGTACAAGGCATTAAACTGTCTGTGGATTGTGCATGGCATTAAAAATGGAACTGTCCATATCAAAAGTCCCCAGTCCTCCCTTGGCAACGTCTATTTACAGCCTTTACCTTACTTCCAAAAAAGGACTAACATGCCAATATTGCTGGCAAATACTGGTTCATATTGTGAGACGAAGATTTTACACATCTCTGAAAAGCCATATGTATTCTTGAAATATTTTTTCCTATAATCTGGTATTATAGCGGAAGTTTTTTCTGTGTTTCAGCCCATTACGAATACCATCTGGTCTCATAAATCTTTTGTATCTCCCAGCATTGCTTTTAAATCCACAGAATGCATAAGGTTTCTATCGTGTAACATCATATGTACATTGCAGTTCTGCTACAGGCACCAAATAATATATGGATATATTCTATAAATGTCTGAGAAGAGTGAATGGAAATCATTATATATACATTGATTCCCACATCCACCCATGTCTCCTCTTTTGATATGTAGTCTCTGTTTTTAGACTAAAGCCTCGTACACACGATCGGATTTTCTGACGGGAAATGTGTGAAGACAGGCTGTTGGCGGAAAATCCGACCATGTGTACGTTCCATCGGACAATTGTTGTCGGATTTTCCGTGGACAAATGTTGGATGGCAGGCTTTAAAATGTCCGTTGTCGGATTTTCCGAGCGTGTATACACAAGTCCGTCTGACAAATGTCCAAAGTACAAACACGCATGCTCGGAAGCAAGGACGAGCCAGAAGCGATCGGTCTTGTAAACTAGCGCTCGTAATGGAGAATTAAAATTCGTGATGTGGCAAATTATGAAATCTCGAAATACAGCGCACTGTTCTCTTCTTTAATGGGATAATAATGAAGCTGCTTTGCTGGTGATACTGATGGAGTTATTGCAAATTAATTTTCAAAGGTTTTTTTTTTCATAACAGCTACACTATATTGTCAAAAGTATTGGGATACCTACCTTTACACGCACATGAACTTTAATGGCATCCCAGTCATCTCATCGCAGAAACGTTCCAGTGCTAGCTGTCCCTTTTGGCTACTGCTCCCAGCCCCACCCCTCCTGGCTACAGCTGCCCCTTTCCACTGCCCCTGCCACCACCATCCTCCAGACTGGCTCTGTACCCATCCCAGACTGCCGCATCTAAGTCCTCTCAGGTGTGCCTCCCAGTCCTCCTGATGGTGTAAACACTCACCAGCCATCTTGGCCGCCTCTGTGGAACTCCTAGAGACTTGCTCAGCAGTGTTCTTCCACTGTCCTCTCTTGCTTCTCCTGTGCGTCCTGGTCAGGACACCTCTGTGGGTTGTAAGAGGGTCCCGTCCTCACCAGAGCCTAGGCCCAAGATCACCCCCCCAACTCCTCCTGACCTTGGGTGTTTAAGGAGGCCTGCCCCCTGCCAATCCAGATTGGTAATTGTTCAGGGCTCCTCAAACACCCCAGGTCGCTCCACCTCCCCTATCCACCTCTCTGTGGGAGGTCCTGGTGACACCACCTGTGAGTCAACCAAGACTACTTTAGGTCACTCCCAACCCAGATCACCAAACACACCCAGGCTTGGCTGCCAGCCAAGCCTGGAAATGTACCTATTCTCACAAAAAAACAACATTACTCTTCTAGCACACTAGAGGGTGCTATATTTATCGTACATTTTACATGTAAAGAGAACTTAAAGGTAGTTCTCTGTACGTGTAAACGTATTTTTGTAAATGGGAATAGGGAAAAGTGTTCATAATATATTACATTTTTTGTTTTTTTATCCAACCACTATTTTTTTCCACAGTCATTCTTTTTATTTTGAAAGGAGCTTTAATGTCTGATTACTATCAATCCATCAACAACCAACCCCATGACTAATGGGAAAATGTATTTAAATTGCCACTTGGATGATTTACAGCACATCGGCTTGAACCATTAGCTCATGATGCTGCAAAAAATAATTCAGATGTGTATGCAGCGGCTAATTACATATATACATTTGTTATTCATCAAACACTGAGGAGCCCCCACACACATATCTAACGATCCATCTTCAGTAATATACTTTGTGCTCCACAGATTTCCATTCATCATGCTTATGTATTCTAACTGACACCATTGGCAGTGTGTGGCTGCTTTCAAGTTCACTTTAGGCCTAATATACCCGCCCTTTACCATTCTAAGGAGGAACAAAAAAATCAATGATTTGTAATATTAATCAATATTAATAATTGAAAATAAACTCTAAAATTCGTTTCCAGCATTATTTTAGCAAACTATGCTCACTTTCAGATCCTTGTTAAAATGTGGACAGAGCCATCAAAGGAGTATTTGACTTTGCTGATGACTAGGGAAGAGCTTAGGTTTGGCCCAAACCCATGTTCCTTCAAACAAAAAATTAAGATAAGGTGGGGAAAGCCTCAGCTGCTGCTGACTGGCCCAGAACTGACAGCTTACTTACGGGTCTCAAATATGGGTTTAGCCCTTGTACACACGGTCGGAGAATCCGTCGGAATGTGTCCTATCGGACCGTGTCGTCGGATAATCTGACTGTGTGTGGTATGCATCGGACTGATTCCGTCGGAATATCCGTCGGACCCAATTTTCCAACATGTTGGAAATATGTCCCGACCAACTGGGCCGGTCGGACATACTCCGATCATGTGTAGCGAATTTTGATCGGACCAAATGCCACGCATGCTCAGATCAAATTCCTACATCAAAGCTATTGGCTACTAGCCGTAATGTAGTCCCATCATAACGAAATTACGTCATCACGTTCTGAAAGATCGGATTTTTCGACAACTTAGTCCGACCGTGTGTATGCAACAGTTTCGGACAAGATCCGACGGAGAAAATCCGACGGAGAAAATCCAACAGATTTGGTTGTCGAAATCTCCGACCAGGTGTACAGGGGCTAAGAGTTAACCCAAGCCAAACCCAAGCTCACCCTACTGATGACATAGGGCCCAATTTATAAATCAGCAGTTTGGCCTTAAAGTAAAGTCCACTTTTTAACTTGTACATATAGGTAAGCCTATAATACGGCTTACCTGTAGGTACAGTGAATATCTCCTAAACTTGCTCTGTTTAGGAGATAGTTACATAGTATGCAGCTGGTGACGTCACCGGCGCATGTGCTCTGAAGGGATAGCATACCCATGCCGTCCCTTCAGAGCTCGGAGTGTCGCAGCCAGGACTTCCGTGCTCATGTTCAGGAGTGACATCATCGTGGCTCAGCCATTCATACAACTGTAGTCTGTAAACCCAAAAGGAAGACTGGGTGAAGATGGAAGCTTTAGAGTTTACTACTATTGCTTTAAATCAGGGGTGTCAAACCCTCCAGCTGTTGCGAAACTACAAGTCCCATCATGCCTCTAGCTGTGGAAGTCATGCTTATAATGGTCAGCCTTGCAAGGCCTCGTGGGACTTGTAGTTCTGCTACAGCTGTAGGGCCGCCAGTTTGACACCTGTGCTTTAAAGGATAGATACAATTTATTTTTTGCCCTTTTGCCCCTGACTTAACCGATCCCATCTTTCCCCTCCACAGATGTATATTTACTGAGATTGGGCATTGTTTAATTCCAGTGCTGCAAATCATCTCTCTCCTGGTCACACCTGCCCATTACAGCCCTACAGACTTTGATGGGGCTGTTTTCCTTCATACAATACTGGTAGCCTCCAAAGATAGTGGATTGATTCTTTTATCTAAAGATGTGGAGAGGGATTCCATGTCAGTTTTATTGCTGTCTGTGTGCCTGTTAGAGAGATTCACCGTCTTTATCCACCATATTTTCCGTTATTATTGAACGTTGATTAAACCAAAATACCAAATCTTGTGCTGTCCCCAGAACACACATAGAGGGGAAATCTTCCAATGGGGACACATCTGCTTATTTTTGGTTCACCTTTTCCACCTCATTGACGTGGAAATGACATTTAAAGAAAAACTTTGCATTTTCATTCCATACCTTATATAAGACAAAGTGACATCATCACCAGGTCTCTGTGCTTCTTTATGCAGGAGGTAGGTCCCAGCAGGGTGCTATACATAGCTTCCTGAAAACATCACAGCACTCTGCCTCTCAGTTGTAGTGGGATGACTCTTGGAAGGAGTTATGCAAATTTTAAAATGCCTCCACGGGTGGGTGGATATCAGTCTGGAGAAGTGAACATTCAGGTCTATATTAACATGCAGACCTCCATATGAAAAGACCACATGTGATGTTGAGTCTCCATGACTGAAATAGAGAATAATTGCTAGATGATGCTAGACATCCTCCAGCCTGGAAACAAAGATCAAGTTTAGAACCTATTCTTATCAGCGCCCAGTAGGGACCCTACACCAAAATTCTGACATTTGGTAAGAATGACTGTCTATATAGTATCCCTGCTGGTATGATGGGGGCTCTAAAGGCTAGTACTGGCTGGGACAGAAACTGGGGCACAGGAGTAATTTCCCCTGGAAAACTGGATGGGCACGGTTCCTCCTGGTTTGAATGGGACTTCCTTTTGTGGTCAGGGACTGGGAAGGCAGAGAGTCTGCAGTGTCTGTGCCCCCTGGGACTGGTTGCCCCAGGGGTGCTCTTAGTAACACTTTGGTGTGGGACCCCACTGTGTGAACAGGCACAAGGTCACAGCACTAAATACTGTTTCTGCACTGTGCCTCTATGAACAAGGCCTTTTGGCTAAGTCTGGGGCAATTATTGCTACCAGGCGTCAGGGCCTAGCCAATGCACATTGCACAGCCACTATTTATTTATTTATTGATATTTCCTCACGTTTTATTACTTTTCACTGGATGGAGGGTGAGGTCCTCTAGCCTATCCTGAAGTCAAGATGGGGGGGAATGTGTGGCCATTATGTTCTTTCCTCCCATGACCTGGGGGGGTCTCTCTTAAACTTGTATTCGTTGGTTGGCTTCAGTTGATCAAGAGGAGAGGGGTCCGCCAGGCCATTTAGCTAGGTGGACCAAGTTCCAAACCATGTCCCTGTCAGGAGCCTTACGCCCCGGGAGGTTCAGGGTAAGGTCCTACCCATTTGGGGGTAGATAAAAGCACACCCCTTTTGTTTTTGCGTACCACCACAGAAAAAAAAAATATTAAGCAGACTTTGGCTTGCTGCAGCTTCTAATGCACACTGTGAGAAGCTCACAGTGCACAATGAAATTAAAAAAGCAGCTGCCATTCTGTAAGTGCAGAGTGTCATGCCCTTCTGTGAGGGCATCAGCACGTGCACTGCAGGAAGAGGTGCTGGCACTGTATTATTGAATGCCACTCAACCCCATAGAAGATCCAAAGAGGAAGAAGACCCTGTATGCTACATGAAGTGTCTGAAAACGTGGAAGTGAGAAAAAAAAAGCAAAAAAATACAGCTGGGTGGACCTCTAGAGGGTGAGGGGGGCAACTGGAGGAAAGCTCAGAGTTGGGCTTTAAGCTGTACATTATACAGTCCAACCAGAAACGTAGTGTGGGGTTTAAGTTTATCCTATATTAATTTAGATCTCTATCATTTGTCAAGCTTTTACTGTATATTGTGCCATCTCCCACCTTTACAGCACTGCAGGAAGGTTAAAAAAGACCATTAGATACCGTAAATAATTTAAGAGTGACACTCAAGAGAAGAGTCACACATCAGTAAATTTACTGCTCAATAAATTGCCATAATTAAGTCAGTAAATCAAACAGAAATGGGTGATAATATGTATTATTAATAGGTAAGAGAGCATATATTATGGGTCCAGCATATTAATCAAAGCCCATATATCATACTTGACTCAAAAGCAAAAACTCTTTCTTTACCCTGCAGGAGAATCAATCACGGTGGGACAACGAAGAAAACTTCAAGAAGATATTGTGAACTTTTCAACAACACAGCTGAGTACTGTCAGTAGAACTTTTTTTTTTTCACTAAGGCTGCTTTCACACTGGGGCGGTATTCAGGCGTTACAGCGCTAAAAATAGCGCCTGTGTAGCGCCTGAAAAAAACCGGCCCCTTTCCCTCCAGTGTGAAAGCTTTCACACTGGAGCGATGCGCTGGCAGGACGGTGAAAAAAGTCCTGCTAGCCGCATCTTTGTAGCGGTGAAGGAGCGGTGTATTCACCGCTCCTATACCGCTCCTACCCATTGAAATCAATGGGACACCGCGGCAATACCGCCGGCAAAGCGCCGCTGCAGCGGCGCTTTGCGGGCGGGTTTAACCCTTTTTCGGCCGCTAGCGGGGGTTAAAACCACCCCGCTAGCGCCCGCAGAAACGACGGTAAAGCGCCGCTAAAAATAGCGGCACTTTACCGCCGACGCCGCTCCCGCTGCAGTGTGAAAGCAGCCTAACAGTTACATTTTTCAAGCTTTCAATGGGTCTACCACTTCCTGGTCCAAGCAATGCAAAGAAGAAGGCAGTACACCCCCAAAAACTAAAACTAAAACTGTTAACGTTAAAAAAAAAAAAAAGTATTACGGGAAATACTCAACTGTGTTGTTGCACAGGCACTAATACAGTTACGATTACCTTTAAAGGGGTGTTCCAGCGGGAATCTTTTTTTTTAAAGTCAGCAGCTAAAAAAAAAGTAGCTGCTGACTTTTAATAAGGACACTTACCTTTCCAGGGCGCCCGCGATGTCGGCTCTCGGGTCCCAGCGCCACCATCCTTACTAAGGGAAACAAGCAATGGAGCCTTTGTGGCTTCACTGCCCGTTTCCTACTGCACATGTGCGAGTCGCATGACACTTTGTGAATGGGATGCGCTGTGTTAGGAA
Source organism: Lithobates pipiens (assembly GCF_037356315.1). NCBI lineage: Eukaryota > Metazoa > Chordata > Amphibia > Anura > Ranidae > Lithobates > Lithobates pipiens. The sequence goes on from NW_027507748.1 coordinate 65,625,435, forward strand.
ACACACAGTTCCCAGAACACAGCGTGCCCAGTTACCCAGAAGACAACGCGAGGAGGACAGAAAGTCGAAAGATCACTGCCAAGTAGGAAGAGGCAGATTAGCCTAGCAAGAGGCCTAGCAACAGGGGTTTCTGGTAAGGTAAAACATTTTTTTTTTCAAATTTTTTTTTTAAGAATATTAATGCTGTTTTTTTTTTTTTAGGGTGGCCTTCCACTTTAAGGGCTCGTTTACACTTGTGGCAGCTCTTGTCGCCTCACTGTAAAGTGATCCACAGTGAATCACTTTTTTTAGGGTAATTTTAACCCTGAACAGCCCAAACCACCATGCCCCAACTGTATGCAATGCAGGGTGGTTGCGGTGAAGCCCCATCTACATGAATGGGTTGCACTCTTCAATGGTACTGCCTGCTAAACGCAACAGAGGGTATAATTTGGGCTGCACTAGCAAAACAAAGCTTTGCAATCACAGAATGCGTACAACAGCATCCAGCCATCGTGTTAACCACTTATTTTTACCATCCCAGCTCTTAGAGTGAGTTTTTCACATACACTGGCTGGGAATTACGCACTTATTTTTTTCAATAGACTTTGCTCAGTATCTCATGTTTTGTTTTTGTTTGTTTTTTTTTTTGTTTTTTTTAAGATGACATTTCCTTAAAAATTATCTTTAAAGAAAGTTTTCAAATGAAACTTTAAATGAAATTAAATTGTAGCTGCCAACATTTCAAAATCATCTCCAGGAATTCCTGGTTCCCAAACCATTTTGCTTTAGCTATACTGTCAAAGAGGACTGCTCCCAACTAAAATCTTATTAGGTTATATTTAGTAAATTATGTTATTGAATACAGTATGCATTTTAATTACTTGTTAATGATAATAAAAGCAATAATAAATAAATGAAAACATAAATAAAAACTTTTCATTTTAGCACCGTATCACTCTCCTGTTAAGGATAATGCCTAAGTTAGAGTTTCATTTATCTACTGATGAATTCTGCTACTTTGTCCTTCCCGTTTGAGATCTCACCTGCAGCATTCAGATTGGTCTTTTCCCTGCAAGATCAAACTTCCAGCATACAGATTGGACTTTCCCCAGTGAGATCCCACCCCCAGTGTAGCGTTACCCCCAGGGGCGGACTGACCCTTGGGCCACTCGGGCACTGCCCGAGGGCCCCATGCCACTAGGGGGCCCCATCAGGGTTACCAGCCTCAGTAAAACCAGGTAAAGTATGTAAAAATTTGTGTTTTTTTTACATCTGTCTCTGAAATGTCCCTTACTGACATCCTTTTGGTCTAAAAATCCAGAGATTATAGCTGCCCCACCTCTCCACTACCTTCTCAGCCAATAGAAACATGTCTGTGTATACTGTGTGATTGTATACTGTGTGTGTGTGTTTGTGTATACTGTGTGGCCCCATAATCTCTGATTGCCTGGGGGCCCCATAATCTCCTATTGCCCAGGGGCCCCATGAGTTATCAGTCCGCCCCTGGTTACCCCCCACAAGAGCCACTGATTCGTGTCCCAGGTTCTTGGATTTCTCCATCAAACTCAGGCAGACAGTCACTTCTGTGAAATCTCTAGATCAGATCCTCAGTGGAACACCTAATTTTTGCTCCCAAAGAACTTGTAGCAGAATAGACCCCCCTATGCACAGCTGGGACCTCGATAAGACAAGCAGAACCTTCAACAGAATAACCAAGAAGAGCAGAAGCTATTCTGGCTGGGAGCTCTCCTCCTGGGGAAGAACCCTGCTTGCTGGGGCTCCAGACTGGGCTCCACCACCATCTGGGCAGTGGGCACATCTCATTGGATTGGCTGGAACTGCATAAATATTCAGGCTGCTTATTTCACCCTCCCACCTCCTATATTCTGGAAGTTTCCAGAAAACAGAGCTAACTAATCAAAATTTGCAAAGCATTTGCATGTAAATATGTAACATTATAAATATCCTTATATATATATATATATATATATATATATATATATATATATATATATATATATATATATATATATATATATCGGCAGCATGAGAGGTGGGGTGGTAACTGCAAGGGGTGGGGGTGTCAGCAGGAGCCAAATCAAAATCCATTGATCTTCCCAGTGAAGAGCTGTGCAGGGGGCTGTGTCAGCATAAGTCTTAGCCATTTAAGGACAGACACAGACAGAAAACTGACCATGCTGGGAAGGATGCGCTTCCATGCATGGCCAGTTCACAAAAGGAAAGCAGGGGGACTGGCAGGATCACCAGATATTTCACACAAAGGAAGAAATATAAAGAGAACAGGATACTTTTTTTTTTATTACAAGCACATGGTACAACAGAGACATATCAAGAATATGAAAGGTTGGGGTAACAAATACTTTAAGTTTCTCATTACCTACCATTGTGTAGTCCAGCATTGTATTTGTGTGTTAGAAAGGAGTGGGTGAAAGAGGGGAATTTCATGAAAAAAAGGCTGTGTAAAATAATTTTATTTAACTATGCCCCTTTAATCCCCTCCCAGCATTAGAGCAAATTAGCCACACTTACAATTGGTGCGGCGCTTGGATCCATTTATAGTACACTGCCAAAAGTTAGGGTTAAAAGTTAGTTACATTTCCTTTTTGGCTCCACTGTAATCAATGGAGGGGTGATTTGTTTTTGGTTTGGTCCGTTTTCCCTAAGCTTAAATGTTGATTACTCCTGCCTGCTTTTGGAAGAAGCTTCTAGAATAAAAGAGTAGGAGTAGTTATCAGGCCAATCACAGGAGGCACCCAGAAGGTGGCTAAGGGAGGTGATAAATGTTTGGGTGGCCTGCTCAGAGTGTTCTTGTCCTGGGGCTGCTGCCCTTTGGATGCCTGGATGCCCGTCTGGAGTTGCTGTTTGGGTCTCAGCAGGTGTTGGGATAAGGGCCTGGAAAACATATGCTGAAAGGATTTTGGCTAGAGGGCACCATCTTGGAGTCTGGTCTGGAGAAGGAGGGTTGTCTCCCTCACTGAAGATTGTCTCATGGAAGCTGGATGGCAGATAGCCGTCCTAGGACATTGTAAGACCCGGTTTTGGACTCCCAAGAGGGAACTGAGTGCAAGAGGTTATTGGATGGATTGGGTCTGCACTTACAGAGACTTACATTTACTGGCCATTTCCTATTACCTCCAGTCTGTTTCAAGAAGATTTTAAAAAAAAAAGTTTTTTGCTCCTGAACCCTTAAATCCCCTGTTTCTGCAAAAAGACATCTTCTAGACCTAACCTGTGTGCTTGGAACTGTAACTGTGAGAGGCAGCCTCTGTACTAGCAAGGGAGACCTGGCCATCTTCTTAGCGGCCCCTCCGGGGGGTGAGTGCTACACATTGCACCTGTCTCTGGGATGCAGCTGGCAACTATGATTCCAATTTCTAGCACAGCTGTGTGTTCTAGTCATTTCTACATTTTGATCATAGCACTAGTTTAAGCTACAATTTCTCAGTAGGTGATATACAGCTGGGCTTAAGGAGGCAGATTTATTTGCAGGGCAGCAGGTTGACTCCAAGAAGGCTAGGCAGTTTTTTTTCACATATTTGATGGGTCAGCTGGAACCTGCAAAACGTATAAAATGCAATTGACTTGTGGGGGTATCCTTAATTTGCCTGCTGGCTCTACTTTGGTTATTAAAGAGGTTCTTTAACTTGAAAACAATCAAATAAAAAGTCACAGCTACAAAAACTATAGCTGCTGACTTTTAATAATGGGACACTTACCAACCCAGGGATCCAGCGCTGTGCTCCCCCTTGGCCATCATTGGGTCCAGGCACCGGCATTTTTACTTTAGGAAGCCAACTGTGACCCCTTGTGGCTTCACAGCCAACTTCTCACTGCGCATGCTCAAGGGAATGGTCCCGCAGCTTTCTGTGACCTGTGATATGTCCCAGAAGGCTGCAGGGGAAGAAAGGGGGCAAAACTTCTGCTCAGATCGCTGCGACCATCCAATCGGAAGTGGAAATGGGTACCTGTCAAAACCAGGTACCCGCTCCACTCTAAAAAAAGTGCAAAACTTAAAGGAGGGGAGGGAACGGATGAGGCAGAAAAGCAGAAATTCCCATTTTGGGTGAAGTTTCACTTTACATTAAAGTAAGCTTAAATTGCATATTGCTTTTGCGCATCGTCTTGGATCTGAGAAGATTTTTTCATGTATACCTCATAAATCTTATCACTACAGTATGGATTTGATAAACAGTAGGAAGATTTGCATTATTACCTTTACTGCTTAATAATTTTCTGTAATTACACTTGTAAATCAAATGGAAGTTGGAGATATTACATGTTATTGATAGGTAAGACTGCATTTAGTATGAGACTGGAATTCTAATCAAAGTCCATACATCCTACTTGACTCAGAAGCAAAAATGTTGCTCTCCTCTAGGATCAATCATGGTTGGATTAAAATCTCAAAGACATTGGTGAACTTTCTACAAACAATGGCTTGCTTGTTTTAAAGGGATACATGACAACTTATAAAGGGATACATTAAAGATTATACAGTGCCTTGAAAAAGTATTCATACCCTTGACATTTTCCAAATTTTTCCATGTTACAACCAAAATTGTAAATGTATTTTATTGGTATTTTATGCGATAGACCAACACAAAGTGACACATCTTCCCATCGACTGTAACCAGCTTCTCTGTCCCAAAATGTGAAAAACTTCAAGGGGTATAAATACTTTTTCAAGGCACTGTATATACAACATGCATTCTGCTTTTAGTTTTAGACAGATAAGTTTGAAAACTCCATCCTCCATCGGTTTATTTTTTGCTGTCTATCTTTCTTTGGTGGCGATCCAACCTTCACTTCCTATTGATGGAACAGGAAGTGAGTAATCTCCACACATTGAGGGGAAGTTCCCTCTTAGATAGTTGTCCCCAGAACAAGGGTCCCCATTGGAAGATGTGGACTTTTGGATTTCCCATCATTTTCTATTTAGGCGACAATAGCCTACACAAGTAGAAAGGTTGAATTTCCCCTATGGCAGGGGTAGGGAACCTTTTTGGCTGAGAGAGCCATGAACGCCACATATTTTAAAATGTAATTCCGTGAGAGCCATACAATATGTTTAAAACAAATTATTATTATTTTTTTATCGATTAATCGACTAATTTCAATTATAACTGTAATATCCACGTCATCTCCCCCACTGTAATATCCACATCTCTCCTACGATTGTCTGCTTGCTTACCACTACACAGGCAGGCAGATCCACAAGCAGTTGAGGCGGGTGATGATGACATCAGCGCGCCACTCACCTAGGCCGCCGCCGGGTGTACCAAGATGGCCGCAGCTCCGGAGCTAGGCCGAAGCTGTGGCCTTTCCTATGGGCTCAATCCACGGATCGGCACACCATGCAATCCGCGGATTGAGAGGTGAGAGCCAGATGCAGCCATCAAAAGAGCCACATCTGGCTCGAGAGTCATAGGTTCCCTACCCCTGCCCTATGGGCACACAGCAATAAAAATGTGACAGGGTTTATTTTTTATCCTTTCCTAGTCTAGCCAAAACTATAAATAAAGTTTTTGCTATGCAAGCACTTCAAACAGCATATTTTTCCTGGCGTTTGTAACAGCTTTTAATTGGCTTTTTATGAGATAAGTACACATATATATGTGGGAACTGTTATACCTGCCAAAGGATGTGTCAGTCTATGCCACCATTCTTGTAGTCCAGACACCCATGACAGGCAGCTCAGCAAGGTCCGCAAAGTCCTAAGGAGCAGCTTAGTCAAAAATAAAAATCACAAATAACAGAAAATTTCCCTACACATTTAGCAGTTAGCCTGCAAATTAAACAAATTTACCCTGACCAACAATTCACATTAAATACAGAGGTTTTAGTTGCAAACACTTGCAAGTATATGTGAAAGTCACAGTGCCTCGCCAAGGCTTCTCTGTATAGTGTGGTCCTAACGCTATCATTTTCAGAGTCTCCAAGTTGGAGCACATACAGTGTCTTGAAAAAGTATTCATACCCCTTTACATTTTCCATATTTTGTCATGTTACAACCAAAAAACCTAAATGTATTTTTATTGGAATTTTATGTGACAGACCAACACAAAATGGCACATAATTATGAAGTAGAAGGAAAATGATAAATGGTTTTCAAAATGCTTTACCAATAAATAACTGAAAAGTGTGGGGTAAAATTGTATTCAGCCCCCCCCCCCCCCAAGTCAATACTTTGTAGAACCTCCTTTCGCTGGAATTACATCTGCAAGTATTTTTGGGGATGTCTCTCCCAGCTTTGCACATCTAGAGAGTGACATTTTTGCCCATTCTTCTTTGCAAAATAGCTCAAGCTCTGTCAGTTTGGATGGAGAGCGTCTGTGAACAACCATTTTCAAGTCTTGCCACAGATTCTCAATTGTATTTAGATCTGGACTTTGACTGGGCCATTCTAACATATGAATATGCTTTGATCTAAACCATTTCATTGTAGCCCTGGCTGTATGTTTAGCTTTGTTGTCCTGCTGAGAGGTGAACCTCCGCCCCAGTCTCAAGTCTTTTGCAGACTCTAACAGGTTTTCTTCTAAGATTGCCCTGTATTTGGCTCCATCCATCTTCCCATCAACTCTGACCAGCTTCCCTGTTCCTGCTGAAGAAAAGCATCCCCATAACATGATGCTGCCAACACCATATTTTATGGTGGGGATGGTGTATTCAGCGTGATGTTCAGTGTTAGTTTTCTGCCACACATAGCATTTTGCCTTTAGGCCAAAAAGTAAAATTTTGGTCTCATCTGACCAGAGAACCTTCTTCCACATGTCTGCTGTGTCCCCCACATGTCTTCTCACTGCAAACAGGACTTTTTATGGCTTTCTTTCGACAATGGCTTTCTTCTTGCCACTCTTTTGTGGAGTGCACAACTAATAGCTGTCCTGTGGACACATTCTCCCACCTGAGCTGTGGATCTCTGCAGATCCTCCAGAGTTACCATGGGTCTTTTGGCTGCTTCTCTAAATAATGCTCTCGTTGCCCGACCTGTCAGTTTAGGTGGACGGTCATGTCTTTGTAGGTTTGATAGATTGAACAGTGCTCCGTGAGATGTTCAAAGCTTAGGATATGTTTTTTATAACCTAACCCTGCTTTAAACTTCTCCACAGCTTTATCCCTGACATGTCTGGTGTGTTCCTTGGCCTTCATGATGCTGTTTGTTTACTAAAGTTCTCAAAAAAACTCTGAGGGCTTCACAGAACAGCTGCAATTATACTGATATTAAATTACACACAGGTGGACTCTATTTACTAATTAGGTGACTTATGAAGGCAATTGGTCCCACTAGATTTTCGTTAGGGCTATCAGAACAAAGGGGGCTGAATACAAATGCACGCCACACTTTTCAGATATTTATTTGTAAAAATATTGGAAAAACATTTATCATTTTCCTTCCACTTCACATTTATGTGCCAATTTGTGTTGGTCTATCACATAAAATCCCAATAAAATAAATGTATGTTTTTGGTTGTAACATGACAAAATGGGGAAATTTTCAAGGGGGAAGAAAACTTTCAAGGCACTGTAAAGCAGTAGATTAAATTAAGAGCAGGCTTGCCTGGAGGGAGCCAATTCCTCCCTAAAGTTATAATGAACACACACTATTTCATTTACATTATTCCTTCTATTTATGTATGTGGATGATGGCACTGTAGTTAATTTAATAAAAACAAAATGTAGTGTCTCCTTTTTCCTAATAGATATACAGCTGTCACATGACCCACATCTTTCCCAGCTGTCTGTAGGGAGACAGTGGCAGGATGGGCTTCTAGTCCTCGGCTGCAGACCACATGTTCCATAAAAAAAATAAAAAACAAAAAAAAAACAGCCTGTGGGAGTAAAAATAAATAATTAATATCAGTAAACTGTTTTAAATTGGTACACAAATATATATTTGAAAGCAAATCTTTATTATTTTTGACAATCACATGGTGTGGGTGGATTTCTGCCAGTCACGTGCTGTGTCATGCCCCTATTGCTTACATCTTAGAATAACAGGAAGATGAAGCCTCAATCAATCAAGATGTAATATCTCACCACTATTGTGTTTAGCTGGTTAGTGGGCATGGAGGTGTGGGGAAGGATAGGCGTGTCATATACCACTGTGTATACACCCACATGTGTGACTCTATAGTCACATGGGCTGCTCAGATGTGATAGGGGGGAAAGGCTCAGCATAGAAACTCACTGAAAACTGAGTATGTGCCCTAGCTGCCAACACTGCTCTAAAAAATCCCTGACTGTATTGGGACACGGACGGCAAGGGGAAATAGAGAACAGCAGGATCAACCAGATGTTTTGCAGAATATAGAAAACAAACCTCATAGTGAACAGAATGTAATAAAGCATTTATTGATCATTTTTAATATGCGGGTCTAATGACACTTTAAAGGCACAAGGACACATTATGGGGTTGATTTTCTAAAGGCAAATAGACTGTGCACTTTGCAGTTGCTCCAGAGCTTAGTAAATGAGGGAGAGCTCTGCTGACTTTCATCATCCAATGGTGTGCAAGCAGAATGTATTTATTTTATTTTTTCCTTGCATGTGATTGGGTATTATTTGTATAGTGACGCTTTACCTCATTTACTAAGCTCTGGAGCAAATGCACTTGCCTTTAGTAAATCAACCACATTGGATGTCCAGCAAGTGCACAATGGTGGCTGAAAGCATCCAATGTGTATAACATTTACTTGAGCACCTTACTGCAAAGGCTGGTTATAGATGGGCCAAAAACCCCAGCCTGTTAATTGGACAATGAAAGATTAGCAACATGACATCTTTAGCACTTTAAGCCCAGTGTAATATATAACCTATTCTCATAACAGGCAACCCCTCTCCAAACCCCATCCCACCTTAAATAAACGACTGGACTAGATTTGTCGTAAATGGCCACCCGGCCTTAATTTATTAACAAAATATGCTTTAATAAAATATCATAAATAACTTCAAATAACTGTAAACATTCCCAGCCTTTAAATGGGTCATGGGTAACTAGCATAATAATATACTGGTCACTGCGAACGACTTCCTGACCTCCTGACCTCCAGACAGAATCCCCTGTCTCAGAGGCTATACCCAAACCATCGCAGTGACCTACCCCTTTTAACCCTTCCAGGTTAACCCCTCATAACCTGGAAGTACTATTAAACCAGCCCCATCCCATGGATGGGTACAACAGTTTTTCTACCCCATTACTTCTTCAAAATTCCCAAATAACCGCCTAGCGCCCCCCTGATCACCGTGACCCAAAAAACCCCAATATATATAACCAGGGAGGGTGGGTGGGGATTACTTCCTCCTCTGATATACGAGTGATAGCATAGCACGCTGCTATCACGGAACAGTCTGTAGCTCTGCCCCTCGGCTCCACCTAACCCCATCCCTTAAAGCGGCCCCTGCTACCTCTTAAAACGGCGACTGTGCAGTCCAGCCCATTTAATGCCATCCCTGCGCCACCCCCTGTGGCTGTAAGCTACGGGACTCACTTGACAGATAAAGTCAGCACTCTGGTCACTTTGCACTCTCCTCATGTCTGCACATTCCCTGCCAGCACATGTTCACTGCAGCTTAATCTGATTGGCTCCTAGTTCTGTCCCTCCCTCTACCAGTGCTTTTTTGTTTTAGAGAATACATAACTTTATTTTTTTATTTTTTTTATATCTGCCAGTAGTGCAGTTTTAAATAAAATTCTTCTTCTGTCCATCAAAACAATACTCAATAGACGATGGAGAATATACTGTTAGAACTTAATTTTTTCCATGTTTCCCTTTGAGGACAATATTATAAGTATGTTTCTCTGACTTTAAAAAATTGCTAGAAGCTAAATTTTAAGCAAACTTTTTTATATATTGTGGAAAGCTGTGAACACGGAAAATGCCATGGTCTACAGCTCCAAACTTTCTTGGGAAAACACAGAAGCATGTCAATGTCTCCATCCCATTCATACATAATCTTCTGCTATAAGCAATGAGCCACCTGGGAATCAGTGTACAATAAGTGACAGCTTGGTTCTACACATGGATTAAAAAGTACCCCATTGGATAATTAATTTTAATAGAAACGGTTCCAGGGGGTAATACAGCCAATGGCAGTGAAGGTCAAAATCATTACGGATGCATTTTATTAATGCAATCCCCTCTGCTACGGAAGGAGAAGAGGAGAATAGGATAAATACTAGAAAAATGAACCTGATTTACTCCGAACAGACTCAACCTTGACAAGGTCGTATTCCATAAACGACTTCCATCAGATAAGCCAAGACTGGGGGAATGAAATGAAAAACATCAACGCACAAGTCAACTATATTATTTATTACCAAAATCATAAAGTGTAAATAAAGGTGTATCATTCATGACAGTAGCGATTTGGTTATCTGAAGATATAACCAGACAGGCTCGATAATGAAAGTTTTGCCTCAAATGAGAGCTCGGAGAAGACCATGAAACCTTGTGCGTTAAAGAGAACTTGTCACAATTGGGATTGCAATTTTCACAATTAAATGGTTATAATTGACCAGGCTTACAAAGATTTATATTTGCTCATTAATTAGCCATTAGTACTTATTGAGGATAACTGTGGAGGGGAGGATCAGAGCTGGGTGCCACCTTCCCCTTCCGAAGTTTGACAGCTGCCGCCCTTGCAACTCCTTGACTTCAGGTTGATAATATACACTGTATCCTAGCTTCAAGTGATTGTAAAGGATTGGTTTTTATTTTTTTTAAATAAAAAACATATCATACTTACCTCCACTGTGCAGCTCCTTTTGCACAGTGTGGCCCTGAACAACCTCTTCTGGGGTCCCCCGGCAGCTCTCGCAGCTCCTCTCCGCATCAGATAACTACCTAGGAGAAGAGCTCCCCCGAGGGGGCTACCTTGCAGACGAGCTCCCGAGTCCAGCATTTGTGACCACAGGCACGAATGCTGGACTCGGCCCCACCCCACGGGTCATTGGATTTGATTTACAGCAGTGGGAGCCAATGGCTGCGCTGCTATCAATCTATCCAATCAAGAGCTGGGACCCTGTGGAGAGAGGGAGAACGCATCTCTGCTGAGGAAATGAAGGGGCTCAGGTAAGTAAAATGGGGGGGCGGTGACTGCCAGGTGTTTTTTCACCGTAATGCATAGGTTTACAACCCCTTTCAGAGTTTGCATAATAATAACAAATGACAGGACTATGTTTGTTTCTATTGCCCTTAACCCTGGGAACACTTTAGGTAGATTTTTACACTTGGGGGGGGAGGGGCGGGAAGGGCTTCAGGATCACCTGACCACTGTGGTTGGCTGTCACAGTGGTCACTTATTTAGCCAGTCCTGCCGGCTCCCTATCATTACAAGCATATCTCCCATCTTGAGATGGGAACAAAGGACACCTATTAGCAAAAGTATGTAGGCATAGGACACACACACACATCCTGCCATGCCCTCTTAAAGGAATATTATACAAAAAAATGATTAGTTAAACATACAAGTGCTTTTTATACCGCTATTATTCCATTATATTGCCTTTTGAAATTTACAAATGCAGCAATTTAGAAACTGAATGAAAAGCTTAGCACTGGGAAAAACTTTTTGAAAGATAAAAAGTGCATGGTATTTACAATTATATAGATCAGACCAAAATGAGGGACAAATGAAGAGAAAAGAGGGACAGAAGGACTTTGTTCCAAATGAGGGACACTTGGAAGTTATGATTACTAGAGAATGGAAGCTCTCACATGATCGGAATTTTGGTCGGAAAAAGCTCTGGTGGTTTTCCCAACAGAATACCGACGGGATTTCGCTCAAGCTGTCTTGCATACACACGGTCACACCAAATTCCCGACCGCCAAGAATGTGGTGACATACAACACATATGACGGGACTAGAAAGAGGAAGTTCAATAGCCAGTATATAAATACAATAAGTGCTGCACTTGAAGGCACCTATTTAAATAGGTGAAATAAATAAATAATGCGTATAAATAACAATATAAACGAGTGAATACAAAAGTTCATGAAGTGTTTGAGAACAGTCCCAAAAAATTATTCACTCTGGTGCGTCTCAAGCTGAATTACAAGTCCGCAGATGGCATTCAGGGTGAATTATCCTACCAAGTTCTCCGCTCTTGGCGACTCTTGGAGCTCAATTATAAGCAAGTAGAAAAAATAGGTACCCTTACCAGATGAGTTGGACACATCCACCTTATAGTAGTGTGTCTTGCGAGCTTATGGGGGGGCTCCGGCCACTCACCCCAGTACACCGACCCGATATATTGTCCTCTCAGGGTTCCTCGTGGTCTGCGGATAGGAAAGGTGAGTGGGATTTCCGTGCCAAACGCTGCGATCGGACTTGATGCCAGACGTCCCGCAAAAGTTCACCATAAAGGAAATAGAGCATAAAATACGCTTCGCATGGTGAAATACAACCAATGATGGTTTATTGAAAAAAAAAAATTTTGATGAACAAAATTTAAATTATAAAATCACGTGATACATAAAAAATAGCAATGTGGGGAGCAGACAACTGCTGGCCCTACGCGTTTCGACCTCAAAGTCTTCAACAGGGGCATGTAATAGCCTTTTCAATAGCCAGTAGCTAATAGCTTCCATCTCGTAGTTGAATCTGAGCATATAATTGAAGAACTCTGGACGGCCGCACTCCAAGATAAATTCAAATGCCTTCTATTCGTGAAACAGAATCACACAAAAGTGTGTCACAGCAAAGCAGCAATAGCTAACGTGTTTCACACTACCAAGACTCTTGGTAGTGTGAAACGCGTTAGCTATTGTTGCTTTGCTGTGACCCACTTTTGTGTGATTCTGCTTCACAAATAAAAGGCATTTGAATTTATCTTGGAGTGCGGCCGTCCAGAGCTCTTCAATTATTTGCGACAAGTATATGCCGTGCCTGCACCTGGGTTTCTCCATTCCTGGAGGGGCTGTTTTCTTGGATTTGTGGACTTACCTGGAGCATTAAAGCACACCCTCTTTGCCATATATGATTTACATGGACATCAAAAGGTCAAAGTATAATTTAAGGCAAAACATTGTTTTTAGTTTTAGATCACCATCAACATCACATGTGTGAAGGAGTGTTGGAACAGTTGACAGGGCCCACTGACTTTATTATCCTCAAACAAGGCTTTAGAATCAACATTATTTAAATTATAACAAAAGGCAAAACTTTTAGACTAGACTAGAACACCTGTCAGGTTTTTATTGCTATTTGTGTCCCCGTCAGTGAGATTCATCCCTCTATTTGTCCTGGTGACCATCAGTACAGAAAGTGAAAAGAAAATCCTAAGTTATGAGTGGTCACCAGAACATAGAGAGGACATTTTGGATGACCACCAAGAATTCCCTTCACTTTGAAGGAATTTTCTCTCTCTTCTGTTTGGCTATGGAGCAGGAAGTGAAGGGAAGTGAAAGGAAATCAATGGGATACAAATAGCAAAAAAAAATAAAATAAAAATTAATTGGACAGGGGTTATAACCCTCCCTTACTTTATCCAAAATGAGAAAAAAATGTTTTGCCATTTTTTGCTAAACGGCACTGCGTTACTTTAACTAACATTTGCGTGGTCATGCGACTCTGTACCCAAATAAAATGTTGATCTCTCCCCCCCTCCCCCATAAATAGAGCCTTCTTTTGGTGGTGTTTCATTGCTACAGCGTTTTTTTTTTTTTGCCCTATAAACAAAAAAAATATGAAATTTTGAAAAAAACAACAATATTTTTTACTTTCTGTTATCAACCACCTCGCGCTTGCGCTATAGATGAAAGACGTCCTCCTGTTTACATCCTCCCTGCGTGCAACTGCGGGCCCGCATCGGGGGAAATCTGTGTTGGCCGTGTCCCTTGGACACGGCCAATCACGGACCGTGCTAAATGGCTAATCACAACGGGCGTTTAGTACTCAATCTGATTGTCCAATGAAAGATTATCTCATATTTAAACATATGAGATCATCTCTCATCGCCGGCTCTCCCTCCTCACACAGAGACCGCATGTGAGGAGGGAGAGCGACCTCTGGTTTCAGCGTGAGTGTGAACAAAAAACACAGTGCCCAAACACACAAACACACATGTCCACAGTACCAGTTGTTCCCAGTGCCACCTGTCCTCAGTACCACCTGTAAGTGCCACCTGTCAGTGCCATCTGTCCCCATTGCCACCTATCAGTGCCATCTGTTTCCATTGCCACCTGTGCCCAGTGCCATCTGACCCCTGTGCCACCTATCAGTGCCATCTGTTCCCAGGGCCACCTGTGCCCAGTGCCACCTGTCCGCAGTGCCACCTGTCAGTGCCATGCGCCATCTGTTATCAGTGTCACGTGTCATCAGTGCCACGTATTAGTGCCATCTGTCATCAGTGCCACGTATTAGTGCCATCTGTCATCAGTGCCACATCAGTGTCATGTGTCATCAGTGCCACATCAGTGTCACGTGTCATCAGTGCCACATATTAGTGCCATCTGTCATCAGTGCCACATCAGTGTCACGTGTCATTGTCATTGTCCTGGTGCTCCAGGGCCTTCAAAAATGCAATAGGTAGTTAGATGTGTAATTTATGCTCCTAGAACAGGTGATGGTGCTCCCTGCATGTTGGGCCTCTCTAAGTGGCCAGGCTGTATAAAAGTCCCACACATGTGTTATCGTAATACTCAGGAGGAGTAGCAGAATGTATTTTGGGGCGTCTTTTGTGGTATACACATGCCATGTGAGAGGAATAACCTATTACAATGACAATTTTGTAGAAAACCAAAAAAATAATAATTTTGCAAAGAGTTGTGGGAAAAAATGACATCAAAAACCTCACTATGCCTCTTACTAAATACCTTGGAATGTCTACTTTCAAAACAGGGGTCATTTGGGGGGTATTTGTACTTTCCTGGCTTGTTAGTGTCGCAAGAAATGAGATCAGCCACCAGTACATCAGGTGTGATCAATTTTGTATGATTTGCACTATAGCTTGTAGACTCTCTAACTTTCACAAAGACCAAATAATATCCACTAATTTGGGTTCTTTTTACCAAAGATATGTAGCAGTATAAATTGTGCCCAAAATTTATGAAGAAAATGTATAATTTGCAAAATGTTATCACAGGAACTAAGAAAAATGCCCTTTTTTAAAAAAATTTCTGTCTTTTTTCATTTATAGCGCAAAAAATAAAAAACCCAGAGGTGATCAAATACCACCAAAGGAAAGCTCTATTTTTGTGAAAAAAAGACAAACAATATATTTGGGTACAGTATTACATGACTGAATAATTGTCATTCAAAGTGTGAGAGCACTGAAAGCTGAAAATTGGTATGGGCAGGAGGAGGGTTTAAGTGCCCACTAGGCAAGTGGTTAAACATATCCAATAGAAAAATGTAAAAATCAAATGTCTTGAAAAAATAGGCCAATATGTATTCTTCTACACGATCAGTGCTAAAAATATGCACTGTCACTGTACAGTACTAATGACACTGAGAAGAGGTTAAACGTTCTGTAGGAGGTGCTTTTACTAGGGGAAGTAATAGATGCTACTCCCTACTTTGGTTGGAAAGAAAATCCCCTAGTCGGAAATATCAGATCACTTACTCGGTACATGAGCTGGTGCAGCCAAGCCGCCTTGCCTCCATATAGCTAGGTTATATGGTCGGCAAGTGGTTAATTATGGGGCTCTGGTGATACATACAACAACAGTAATCTGACATTCATAATGACATTCATTATGACATTCATAATTAAAAGTTTAATTAGTTTTTTACTCAAGCTATAGGCTTAATTGTAGATTCCGAACAGGTTCGCTTCAAAATAACAAATTCAAAGAAAATGAGCTTTTTGATTTAGTTGGAGCACTTTAACCACTTTAGCCCTGGAAGATTTGGCTGCTCAATGACCAGGCCATTTTTTGCGATTCAGCACTGCACCGCTTTAACTGACGATTGCGCAGTTGTGCGACGTTGTACCCAAACAAAATCAACGTCCTTTTTTCCCCACAAATAGAGCTTTCTTTTGGTGGTATTTGATCATCTCTACGGTTTTTATTTTTTTGCACTATAAACAAAAAAAGAGTGTCAATTTTGAAAAAAACGCAATATTTTGTAATTTTTGCTATAATAAATATCCCCATTTTTTTTTCTCAGTTTAGACCAATATGTATTTTTCTACATATTTTTGGTAAAAAAATCCCAATAAGCGTATATTGATTGGTTTGCGCAAAAGTTATAGCGTCTACAAAATAGGGTATAGATTTATAGTATTCTTCTTATTTTTTTTTTTTACTAGTAATCGCGGCGATCTGCGATCTTTATTGGGACTGCGACATTATGGCGGACACATCTGACTCTTTTGACACATTTTTGGGACCATTGGCATTTATGCAGCGATCAGTGCTATGAAAATGCACTGATTACTGTAAAAATTTCACTGGCAGGGAAGGGGTTAACACTAAGGGGTGATCAAGGGGTTAACTGTGTTCCCTCTCTGTGTTTTTAACTGTAGGGGAGGGGACTGACCTAGAGGAAGTGACAGATCGTGGTTCCTAGCTAATAGGAACTCACAATATGTCACCCCTCACAGAATAGAACAGGGATTTGTGTGTTTACACACACTCGTCCGCAATCACTAGTGGTGGGCAGTCACCATGACTGTCGTTCACCAGCATCGGCACCCCCTTGTGCAGCGGGCGCGTGCGCACCTACTATCCCAATCCCGCGAGCCAACGTATAGCTATGGCGGTTCGCAGGATTGTGCCGACCTGCCGAAGTAAAATGACGCCAGCTAGTCGGCAAGACGTTAAGCCCCTCCCCCAAGCAGTCACTTTTGTACAGAATCCCAGGGGATATATCTACCCCTACCCTACTACATCTGTGGCATTCTTGTAAGCAGGGGTTAGTACCCCTTTTCCTGAGAACCCATACTCTAAGCTCTTGTACACACAGTCGGACATTCCAAAGGAAAATGTGCGATTGGACCGTGTTGTCGGATAACCCGACCGTGTGTGGGCTTCATCTGACTTTTTCCGTTGGAATGTCCGACCAACAAAGTTTGAGAGCTGGATATAAAAATTTTCCGACAACATGTACAGAATTCCGATCAGACCAAGTGCCACGCATGCTCAGATCGAATTCCTAGACCAAAGCTATTGGCTACTAGCCTGAACGTAGTCCCGTTGTAACTAAATAATTTCATCACGTTATGAACGATCGGATTTTCCGACAACTTTGTCCGACCGCGTGTATGCAACACCAGTTTCGGACAAAATCCGTCAGAAAAAATCCGATGGATTTTGTTATCGGAATATCCGACCGTGTGTACAAGGGCTAAGTGATGCAAGAGGGTGACGTATGTACCCCTTCATAATCTGGTGTGAGTGGAGTCTTGGACAGAAGGTGGATGGTAACAGGCTACCACAGATATAAAAAATAGAGATCTATAGCCGGGACGGGAGAGGGTCCTTTGGGACTAGGCTGCATAGAGATATTAGATAAGGACCCAATATACTGTACAGTGAGGGGAAAAAGTATTTGATCCCCTGCTGATTTTGTATGTTTGCCCACTGGCAAAGAAATGATCAGTCTAAAATTTTAACGGTAGGTTTATTTTAACAGTGAGAGACAGAATAACAACAAAAAAAATCCAGAAAATGCATTTCAAAGAAGTTATAAATTGATTTGCATTTTAATGAGTGAAATAAGTATTTAATCCCCTATTAATCAGCAAGATTTCTGGCTCCCCGGTGTCTTCTTTACAGGTAACAAGCTGAGATTAGGAGCACTCTCTTAACCTCCCTGGCGGTATGATTATTTCAGATTTTAGGTGCTGAAAGCGGTACAATTATTTTGCATGGAAATTTTGCGTTTTATATTGTAGTCCTGTAATTCTTATGCCGTGTACACACGATCAAACAAGCGGGTGGAAAAGTCTGGCAAACTCAAGTCCGCCAAACAATCCCCCCGTGTGTAGCCTCCAGCATACTTTTTTGACCCGAAAGTACGGCGGAACTTAGAATGTAGTTTTACACTCCAATCTTCCCGCCGGACTCGCATTTCGGCGGACAATCTGGCCGTGTGTATGCCAGTCCGCCGTACTTTTGAAATGAACGGACTTTTCCCGCCCGGAGAAAAGTTCGCTCATTTCAAGCGGGTCTCCAGGTAGGCGGGGCCCGCGAAGGAGACTTCGCTGGCCCCGCCGCCTGGTATGGACTTAAAGGGGAACCCCAACGCCGAAAAAAATCGGCGTGGGGGTCCCCCCAAAGTCCACAACAGACCCTTGTCTGAGCACGCTACCCGGCCGGCCAGGAAAGGAGGGGCGAGCGAGCGCCCCCCCTCCTGAGCCGTACCAGGCTGCGTGCCCTCAACATGGGGGGTGCCTTGGGGATTGCCGGGCCACCGCACCTTCTTATAGCTCTTTTACAGGCGGTGGCCCGGTCTTCTGTCGCCGCCGCCGCCTTCCGTTCTTCTTCTTCTTCTTCTCCTGGATATGTTGACTCGACGTTCTCTCCGGCCGCAATGCCAGGGACGCGCTGTGCTGCGACTTATATAGGGACAAGGGGCGGTGTCACATGGGTTGATGTCACATTGGTTGGTCACATGGGTTGATGTCACATGGTGACAGTCCCAGCATCCTCCGGGACTGTGACATCGTAAGGAGGCAGGGTCACCATGTGACACCAACCCATGTGACATCAACCCATGTGACACCGCCCCTTGTCCCTATATAAGTCACAGCGCAGCGCGTCCCTGGCATTGCGGCCGGAGAGAACGTTGAGTCAACATCTCCAGGAGAAGAAGAAGAAGAACGGAAGGCGGCGGCAGCGGCGGCGACAGAAGACCGGGCCACCGCCTGTAAAAGAGCTATAAGAAGGCGCGGTGGCCCGGCAGAAGAACCGAAGAGGGGGACAAGACCCCCGAAGTCGGAAGAAGAGGCTGCGGTGACGAAGAAGAATGCCGGGCTCCTCCGCTAGTAAAAGAGCTACAAGAAGATAGCGGAGGAGTCCGGCGAGAAGACCCCCGAAGATGGAAGACCCCCGGAGCTGTGCAATAAATTATTTTATCTTGTGTGTTGTGTTTTTTTTTGTACTTTATTTTACAGGTGAATGGGTAGGGGTACATTGTACTCCATACTCATTCACATAGGGTGGGGGGCCGGTATCCGGGGGCCCCCTTATTAAAGGGGCTCCCGGATTCCGATAAGCCCCCCGCCCGCAGACCCCGACAACCAACGGCCAGGGTTTTCGGGAAGAGGCCCTTGTCCTCATCAACATGGGGACAAGGTGCTTTGGGGTGGGGGGGCCGCGCGGCCCCCCCTTCCCCAAGGCACCCCCCATGTTGAGGGCACGCGGCCTGGTACGGCTCAGGAGGGGGGGGGCGCTCGCTCGCCCCTCCTTTCCTGGCCGGCCGGGTAGCGTGCTCAGACAAGGGTCTGTTGTGGACTTGGGGGGACCCCCACGCTGATTTTTTTCGGCGTTGGGGTTCCCCTTTAAGTCCATACCAGGCGGCGGGGCCAGCAACGTATCCTTCCCGGGCCCCGCCTACCTGGAGACGCTCTCGAAATGAGCGGACTTTCCTCCGCGTGTGTGGGCGAGTCCGTTCATTTCAAAAGTAGGGCGGATAGTACGGAGGACTTAGTACACCGTGTTAGTCTGCTGAAAAAGTGCCGTGTGTGGGCAAGTAGCCCGTTCGGAAAGTCCGACGGACAGTCTGGCGGGAAGTCCGCCAGACTAAGTTCGTCGGACAGACGGCTACGTGTGTACGCGGCTTTAGGAATAACTCTCTTAAATCTGTTCAAACCAGAGTCTAGCAGACATTCCGGGTATGATAAAGTTTGAAA
Organism: Lithobates pipiens; assembly: GCF_037356315.1. NCBI lineage: Eukaryota > Metazoa > Chordata > Amphibia > Anura > Ranidae > Lithobates > Lithobates pipiens. Next base: position 65,645,239 of record NW_027507748.1, read on the forward strand.
AATGAAATCATAAATTATAATATAATAAATAATTATAAATAATTAATACTAATAATAATAAAAATTATTCAATAATGTAATCAAATCAAAAACACAGAAATTTGCTCAGTTGCAGAATTGTCACTGTCATTACTTTTCAGTATTTGATGACGGATCTCCCCACAAATCGCTATCCCTCAATTCTGCGACTGATTCCAATTTATTCTCGCTGTTTTCTAGCTGGTCTAAAATCATTTTTGATGTAAAGGGACAGTTTTGGTTGCTATGGACAATCTCCAGTTTCCAGGCATAAAGAACAGTTTTTATAATATAAAACTGAATGCAGGACACTGGGCAGACCACTAGGGACAAAGGGGATGTGAAATTATTACATACAGCAATGTAATCTGTAAGATTACATTATACTGTATGTATACTGTGTGTTTCACTTTTAGAATTTGGCGCCGATCTCCGTCCCCGTGCGTCACAACGCTCGCAGGGAATGGAGATCGGTTCCGTGATAGATTGAGCAGAGGACGGCTCGCTTGTACAGCGGTGGGACATCGCTGGATCCAGGGGACAAGGTAAGTAAACTCTCCCTGAATTCAGCGATGCGATCCCGAGTCTGGCTCAGGGTTACCGCAAATGGTACAACATTTTCATACCGAGCCAGACTCGGGAATACCACCAGGGGGGTGAAAGGAAGTGCTCCTAATCTCAACTTGTTACCTGTATAAAAGACACCTGTCCACAGAAGCAATCAATCAGATTCAAAACTTTCCACCATGGCCAAGACCAAAGAGCTGTCCAAGTATGTCAGGGACAAGATTGTAGACCTACACAAGGCTGGAATAGGCAAGACCATTGCCAAGCAGCGATCAGCAGGGGATCAAATACTTTTTTCCCTCACTGTAAGGGGACTCAAAGTGGAGAGTGTGGGGGATATGGCTGGACTTTTAATTTCAAGTTTATTGCACTATTGCGAACTGTGCTGCTGATCTGGAATGTGGAGATGAAGACGCTGTTTTACAGAAACGCTGTTGGTTTTCTCACAGCAAATTGTTACAAGGCTACTCATGTGGACAACCCTTTATTCATGAAGGTGGGCCTAAGGGCAGGGCAATGCGAGTTCAGCATGGCTGAGTCTCTCTCTTTACAGGTGCGTGCATACCCTATTCCAGGAAGAAGAGGGAAGATGTCCATGGCCAGCTTGGTGAGCCAAAGCATCTTAGAAGCTTTTGTAATTTTATCCTCAAACCCTATAGAGAATCCAATCGAGGGGATACTGTATACAGGGCCATGTTTAATATTGATTGGGCCCTGGGAAAAAAATTTCTTGGGCCCTCCCCATGCAATTTCACTCTCCACCTGTTCTGAGACATACAATAACTAGCAGCCAGACTTAAAATCAATTTACTGTATCAGATCAGGCAGAAATTATTATTGGTTGCCAGCAGTTACAGCATATCATTACTGCTTACTGACTGGTTGCTAGAGATTAAAGACCAGATTACGGCTCATTGATTAGTTGCTAGAGATTATAGCACATCATCTCCTCACTGCATGGGGGGCTGCCTTTATTTACATATCAATGCTGCCAGCTGCAACTATTTATTTAGTAATGCTGCCGCTATTTACATATGAATGCCGGTTATTTACATGTAAACACGGGTTTGCAGGTGAGTCATCTGCACACAACAATAGGGCAGAGCTGAGCAGCATTAGTACCAGCACTTCACACTGAGATATCGGGACACAGCACAGGACTACAACTTCAAGGGACAAGGGAGTTTAAAATAGGATAGTTGGCAAGTATGAAGCAGCTGCTTTGGGCCCCACAACGACAGGGCCCAGGGCAGCTGCCCCTTTTGCCCTGCCTTAAAGACGGCCCTGACTGTATATACTTCTGTGCTCTACTTCCCTTAGTGGAATCTACATTGTAATACAAAGAAAATGCAAACAACAGTAGCTGAGCTGAAAATTCAAGGTCAGTTCAGTTTCTTTTAGCTGTGCTGAAAGTGAAGGGGGCAGACCACCAAAGCCGCAGTGATTCAGGATATTGAAACATACCCGCTCTGCCTGAAAAACAAAATCTGTTTTTAGCAGCTATCAAATATAGCTCACACTAATTTGAGCAAAACAAACCAAAACCTATTCTAGGAAAGTGAAATCAGGGTGTGAAATTTAAGCTCTCATCGCTACAAGGGCAGATGTAAAAAAAAAAAAAAAAATGATACTTCTGTTAGCTGTGCAATTATCCATGCTGTATGCAGCAGATCAGATTAATTTGCACATCAGCAGAATCTCTCCACAATGCTCTTGATATGCAGAGATAGATACAGCACTTCAAATCAATTGAAACCATTGAATTTTTATCATCATTTCTACAGCACAACCCCAGGCTGTTTGCTTGCACAATATTTGACGTTAACTGCCTGGTTCACATTCAATGCACCGGATGTATTAAAGTGAATATATTGTCTGATTTGTAATGAATAAAAAGAATGGGAAAAATGAAAGGAGAATGCCAAGCAAGTCATGCAAGTCATGGAACTCAGTAAAAAAATTATTATAATTATAATTCCTGTGAATCTGATTCCTGTCCTGGCTCCATCCCCAACCAGTGTTACCTTCTGTTCCTTGCCATTTCTCCTGATTCTGATGCCTATACCTGCTTCCTGTGGACCTCATCCCCAGCCGTTTCGATCCTGCTGCCCATACCTGCTTCCAATGTACCTGATCCCATTCCTAAATTAAGATATTTTGCAGCACACCATGGATCTTCAGAATAAGTCTAAACATGTTTTCATGGAAGAATGATCATATCAAGAACAAGAAAGTGCAACATTTTGGAGCCACGCCAGACTCCTTCGTTGGACATGTGATCACCACATGACTGACAAAGGGGTCCATCGTGGCTCCAAAATGCTGCACTCTGTTCTTGATGTAATCATTCTCCAATAAAAAAAAGAATTTACTTAATCTGAAGATCCATAGTGTGCTGGTAAATATCTATGCTTGACTGTGCATGTTCCAGTTCCCAGCTGGAGGTTGCTGCAGCACCCATCATCGGAGAGCTCATTCCAGGAATGGGAAAATGGAAGATTGATCCCAATTCACGACCTACCTGCTATTCCATTATCACCTATCTTACCCTGCTTCACCTGATTTCTCCTGCTACTTATTTATAGCATAGGTAGTTAGCTTTTTTTTTTATAGTTTAGGTATTTTGCATTTGTTTATAGCTTAGGTAGTTTGTTAGTTGGTTAGGTAGTTTTCTTTTGTTCACATAAAACATATTTTTTTTATAGGTTGCTGGATTTATGTTTTTTTATCACCTGTGTTCTGTTCCTAATAAACTTCACTTCTTCTTTTAGAACTAGTTCACATGGGCAGCCAGTGGGTGGAAAATCAGGCAGATGACCCCCCCGGTTTTACAGCCCCTTGACCTCCCACCTAAAAACAAAGACACACATCCTCTTAGGACAAAAATTAAGCCCCCTGTCACATTCGACGGGCAATACCACCACCAAGCACAACCCATTAAAGTTGATGAGGCCACGCCACATCCACCCTGCAACCGTGTACAATATGGCACAGTGGTTTGGCTTTTTTTGGGGTTACAACAAGCTGTGAAGAGGCGACATATTGCATATCCTGCATGCTAAGAACTTTTGATTTAGTAGTTAGATTCATCATTTGTTTTTGGTTATCTATAGCTCTCTTCAGCCAACCATTTTATCCAAGATGGTTTCCCATGAATTATGGGAAGTGAAATCGGGGGATTTTTTTTCTCCAATGAATTCCATTTTAAAAGATGACTCTTGTGTGATGGGTGGGATATGACACATCAAAAGGGATTCTGAGGATGGAAATGCTTGAGATGGGTAATAAGAAAATTAGCTAACAAAGAAAAATAAAATTAAGGTGGGGGGATGATGGGGGTGAAAATGGAAGAGGGTTTAGTAGGTCCATTTGGTGGAGGATGCTGGATTATTCACTTTGCTGCCTGCAGGGAAGTAAACTTTTTTAGATTGTGCATAGGTGCTATTAGCTTTAAATAAATGTTCCACCATACTTGATCTACAGTAGATCAGCATCAATGTACAGCTGCAAGCTGCCCTATTAGGGCAGAGGTCCCCAGCACAAATAAGATTTCACAAGTCTTACTGATGTGAAGCTCAAGTCCAAGTCCACGCCTTGTCCAGCAACCTGGTATCTGATTCACCACCACTGTATAACATTGTAGAAAATATGTGAACTGTGCCATCCATCAGAGACAAAAACTGACATGAGTCAGTAAAAAAGTAAAACCAATTCAGAGAGGGACACATAAATCTTTATGGGCAATAAAGGTAATTGCAGGCATCTTTGGGTATCTGCTCTAAGCACTTTTATGTTTAAAATGGAGTCAGGTTCACGTTAATGATCTTCTATTTAACTAACATTCATATCCACTTTTCAATGCGTGTCAGACTATCTGGTCCCCGGTAGGAGCCATTCATTGCTATTTGTCTCTGTATTTATTACCCATGTGGCATTAAGGATGGTGAATTAATAAGACAGTCAATTCTCAATCTTTCCTGAAATGCCAGTCATCTGATAATTGATAGTAGCAATCTCCCATCGGCCATTGTTTGTCCAATTGCAGTCTATTATATTTCAGCTGTAGCAAGGGCAGTGAGTAATAAGTATGTAAGTATATGCTATGCACAATGTCTATTTATATGGTGGCTCCAGAATACAATTTATTAAGGAAAAGCAAGGATATCACATAAAAGGCACTCATGATATTGCTAACATCTGACACAGAATCATATAATTGAAATTGAATATTATGCAGAGGTAGTGCCTTCTTCTCTTGTAACATGATCATCAAAAGGAAACCTCTGGAGGCAGATAGGATTAAGCTATGCTTTAGAAGGGAAATTAGAGATTTCAAATCAGTTCAACTGTTTATATTTTTGGATCTGCTGAGTTTTTGGTACTAGGTCTACATAGAAGGTAACCTCTGCTTGTGCTTGTATTTATCATAGGTTATATTGGAATGCCCAGGTTTGTGCCATATGCCTTCTTTTGGTTTTTGGATGCATTCAAAAAGTGTCCCATATATTTTTTGGGACGTTGAACAAAAAAAATTCAATTTCTATCAGGACCCCTATGCATATGCTAATGAACCTGTTGGATTGGATCATGAGTTCAGAACAGGAAATGGTGTTACAGGAAGTAGGGGGAAGGGAAAGAGGAATTGAACAAGCCATGTGCTAACAGTTGTATTGGAGGACTGTGGGAAGAAAGGAGCAGTAAGAAGACTCCATCACCAGGAAGAACCAATTTAAGCACTGTAGCTCTGCAAAGGTTTACCACCCTTTATAACCAGGCCATTTTTTGCGAGACGGCACTGCATTACTTAACAATTGCACGGTCATGCAACGCTGTACCCAAATTAAATCTGTATTTTTTCCCCCCACAAATAGAGCTTTCTTTTGGGGGTATTTGATCACCTCTGTAGTTAAAAAATGTTTGTACTATAAACAAAAGACCATCAATTTTGAAAAAAAAACCCCAATATTTCTTACTTTCTGCTATAAAACATATCCAATAAAAAAAAAAAATCATCAATTTAGGCCAATACTGTATGCGTTCTGCTACATATTTTTGGTAAAAAAAAAAAACAATAAGCATATATTGATTGGTTTGCGCAAAAGTTATAGCGTCTACAAAAATAATACACACGACTTTCCGGCAGACTAGGTCCGACGGTCTTCCCGACAGACTTTTCAGCAGAATTCCAACGGACTTTCGAGCGAATGGACTTGGCTACACACGAACGGACTAAGTCCTTTCGAAAGTCCGTTCGCTTTGAACGTGATGACGTAACACGGGACTAAAAAAGGAAGTTCAATAGCCAGTAGCCAATAGCTTCCCTTGCGTCCTATTTGGTTCGTTGGACAAGCATACAAACGGTTTTCCCGATGGGAATTGAGTCCGTCGGACCGGTTTGAGACATGTTCTATTTCTAGGTCGGTCGGATTTTTATAACGAAAAATTATCGGATTAGCCCACATACGATCGGATTGTCCGACGGACTGATTCTGTCAGACCTAGTCTGCCGGAAAGTCCAGTGTACCCTGGGAGTGCTTTCCATATCCGTCGGAGGTGCTTAGCAGAAACACAAGATCACTGCCTTCCCCTCCCATAGAGCGGCAATCTGCCTTGTTTACATAGGCAGATTGCCATTCTGCCTGTGTCACGAATGATCGCCAGGTCGCCTGAACCCGCTTCTGCTGTGATTAGATGGTTTGCTGGTGGTGTGCCCGTGCGCCCCAGACCCAGAAGAGCAGAATCACATACAGGTACTATACATGATTCTGCCTGTAGGAGCCACCACCCTGCAGTACATGTACGTGGGACAGCAACATGTTTAGTAACTGTTTAGTGTATGCCCATCACATACATTGTACATGCTTGTTTGCAAGGAGGATAGATAGCTTGTGCATTTTGTAGGCATATTTTATGATAATTTGTATGCAGTGAATTGTTTTTAATACAGTTGTGTGTGCAGCATTTCTGTTTAGTAAAGCAAATTATACAATGCAGAGGTTTCTGTGTTTAAAGTTACTGCAAAGAAACTTAAAAAACGCAAAGCAAAACAAGGCCTTGGGAACAAGGTGTTTTTATTTTTTGTTTTTTTTAATAAATTGTATGCTTTATTAAATGATTTCAAGAATGCAGAGGAGAAGGCAACATTAAACAGTTATCAGTTCAAAATAGGTACAATCATTCAGAAAGTATATAACAGAGGCTGAAGCCTTAAAGGTATAGTTACAATGCTACCAACTTTACAAGTTTACAGTATAACAGATGTGTAGGTCGGGGAGGGAGGCAAAGCGAGGGGGGAGATGGAGAGGGACCCAGGGAGTGGGCAAACCAAGTAAATTGGTATATCACACTCAGTGGCGGCTGGTGAAGTTTTTGGATGGGGGGGCGCTAGACCCCGCCCATCATGATCCCGCCCATCATTTTCGCCCCTCCCACTTCTCATAAACCACGCCCCTTATGTAATCTGAAAAAAAAATTGGCGTGGGTTCCCCCTCTGAGAGCATACCAGGCCCTTAGGTCTGGTATGGATTCCAAGGGGAACCCCCTACGCCGAAAAAACGGCGTGGGGGTCCCCCTCAGATCCACACCAGACCCTTATCCGAGCACGCTACCCGGCCGGCCAGGAAAGGGGGTGGGGACGAGCGGGCGCCCCCCCTCTCCTGAGCCGTACCAGGCCGCGTGCCCTCAACATGGGGGGTGCCTTGGGGGAGGGGGGGGCGGCAGCCCCCCCACCCCAAAGCACCTTGTCCCCATGTTGATGAGGACAAGGGCCTCTTCCCGACAACCCTGGCCGTTGGTTGCCGGGGTCTGCGGGCGGGGGGCTTATCGGAATCCGGGAGCCCCCTTTAATAAGGGGGCCTCGGATACCGGCCCCCCACCCTATGTGAATGAGTATGGGGTACAATGTACCCCTACCCATTCACCTGTGAAAAAAAGTACAAAAAAAACACAACACAGGGTTAAAATATTTTATTGCACAGCTCCGGGGGTCTTCCGTCTTCGGGGGTCTTCTCGCCGGACTCCTCCGCTATCTTCTTGTAGCTCTTTTGCTAGCGGAGGAGCCCGGCTTTCTTCCTCGCCGCCGGCCTCTTCTTCCGACTTCGGGGGTCTTGTCCCCCTCTTCGGTTCTTCTGCCGGGCCACCGCGCCTTCTTATAGCTCTTTTACAGGCGGTGGCCCGGTCTTCTGTCGCCGCCGCCGCCGCCGCCGCCGCCCATTCTTCTTCTTCTTCTACTCCAGGAGATGTTGACTCGACGATCTCTCCGGCCGGAATGCCAGGGACGTGCTGCGCTGCCACTTATATAGGGACAATGGGGCGGTGTCACATGGGTTGATGTCACATGGGTTGGTCACATGGGTTGATGTCACATGGTGACAGTCCCAGCATCCTCCGGGACTGTGACATCGTAAGGGGGCGGGGTCACCATGTGACATCAACCCATGTGACCAACCCATGTGACATCAACCCATGTGACACCGCCCCATTGTCCCTATATAAGTGGCAGCGCAGCGCGTCCCTGGCATTCCGGCCGGAGAGATCGTCGAGTCAACATCTCCTGGAGAAGAAGAAGAACGGGCGGCGGCGGCGGCGACAGAAGACCGGGCCACCGCCTGTAAAAGAGCTATAAGAAGGCGCGGTGGCCCGGCAGAAGAACCGAAGAGGGGGACAAGACCCCCGAAGTCGGAAGAAGAGGCCGGCGGCGAGGAAGAAAGCCGGACTCCTCCGCTAGTAAAAGAGCTACAAGAAGATAGCGGAGGAGTCCAGCGAGAAGACCCCCGAAGACGGAAGACCCCCGGAGCTGTGCAATAAAATATTTTAACCCTGTATTGTGTTTTTTTTGTACTTTTTTTCACAGGTGAATGGGTAGGTGAACGGCTCAGGAGGGGGGGGGGGCGCCCGCTCGTCCCCACCCCCTTTCCTGGCCGGCCGGGTAGCGTGCTCGGATAAGGGTCTGGTGTGGATCTGGGGGGGACCCCCACGCCGTTTTTTCAGCGTAGGGGGTTCCCCTTGAGATCCATACCAGACCTAAGGGCCTGGTATGCTCTCGGAGGGGGAACCCACATCAAATTTTTTTTCCAGAAATTTGGCGTGGAGTTCCTCCTTCAGAGCTCATTCTGTGATTGGCCATGGCAAAAGTCGCCTGGCCTTGGGAAACCTTTCTGGCTGTGAAAGCTTTTTTTCCATTCATTCAGCTAAATACATGAACATTCTCAACAAAGTAGAAACTAGAAAGCCTTTATGCGGTGACTCACCTCCTGCCTGACTGTCTTACAGCTCCGCTCGGGCTGAGGAACGGAGCTGCCGACGTCACTTCCGGGTTTCGTGAAGCAGCCGAAAGCCGGAAGTGACCTGCCTGTCTAAGATTGACAATGCTCCCGCCCGTAGAATCACAGTGATTTTACGGGCGGAAGCTAGTCGGCGTTCTGCAGTGCGCCGCAAGGCGGGTTTTTAACCCGCAAATGAAGCGCCATGGATGCAATCTTGTGATTGCATCGACGTGGCACTTCTCATAGTGCACTGTAACCGGCGCCACAGTACACTATGTTAAATTGTTAAATTACATTTTTTTTATTTTTTTAAATGTCTTTAAGGGCCCATTTTTTTTTTTTTTACTTTTTTTTTACTTTTTTTTTTTTTACACCTAGGGAGAGGGGGGGGGCGGCGCCCGGGCGCCCCCTATGGGCGGGCCGCCACTGATCACACCATATCACACCATAGAAGTTGTTGCTCACTGGGTCTGGGTCTGGGGTGAGTGGGGTTTCAGGAGCGCCTATACCAGTCAGAGGCTCCCTATGGGATTCCCACATATAAGGGGGGGGGAGGGGAGGGGAGCACCATGGAATCCTTAAGGGAATATGTTAGCGGGGTCAGGGGAGTAAAACATTCCACATACCTGTTTAAAAAAAGGATTATGTCTTAAATCTGGAAGAAAACGACTGGTCTGATGTATGGCTACACACTAAACTATCGTCATCGAACATTGTGGCTCTAGAGGCGAGCTACAAGGTTCTCATGCGTTAGTACCTAGTACCAGATAGAATTGCAAAGTTTTTACCTTCATATTCTCCAAACTGTTTCCGTGGCTGTAGTGAGAGAGGCACGCACTTGCATATTTGGTGGACCTGTCCAGTGGCACAGTGCTTCTGGACTGAAATATTTTTGGTTCTATCCACTCTGTTCACCAGTTCATTAGATCCTGACCCAGCACTAGCCCTTCTCAATTTTTACCCAGATTCTTTCACTAGGGCCCAGATACGCCTTGCTCTGCAGGTCACCACCGCTGCTAAACAAACAATAGCTAAAGCATGGAAGACATCTACTCTTCGCTTGGCTGAAGTTAAGAATAGAGTTACACAAGCAATGATACACAGTAAAATTGAAGCTACTGTTAAAGATACTGTCCCCAGACATACCAAGATATGGCAACCGTGGGTCGATCACTACTTACCCCCGCATTTTGATCAACGGTTATTAGCACCTTAAATCCCAGCCCCCCCCTGAATGACAACCTTTTCCTGGTCCTTGGTAACTGATTGGGAACCGGCCGGCCATCTTACCCACTCTTCTGATCCCTCTTTTTTCATTTCCTCTATGGTCCCACTCTGCCATCTCTCTCCCCCTCTTCTACTTTTCTTCTCTCACTTCTTCCCTTCTATTTTCCTTCTTTCTCTCATTTCCCCCTTTCTTCATCTACTCTTTTCGCCTTGCACTTTAATTTCTGTCTTAAGGAAGTACCCAACTGTGATAAGGGTTCACCCTAGTGGTGTTCCTGGGCATAATCAGTTATGATTTGTACGTGTTGTATTTGTTTGTAAATGCGAAACTAGATATTCTGCTTTCCTTTTGATTCTTAGCATCCTGGCCTTGGTTTGAGATGTTCACGTTTATTACACATTATAAAGGTCGGACCATGAGAATACTTGTACTCAAGAAGCTATATTTTATTTTACATGACTTTTATGTCACCACTGTTACAATTTGATGCAAATTTTGGTACTATCTGTTATTATTTTTTCTTAACGTTGTGCAGGACGAATTGTAAACTTCTCTGAGCTGTATGTACCTTGCATTAATAAAAAATTTTTGAAAGTAAAAAAAGGATTATGTTATTGGAAGGCATTGAGAGAGACTCAGGATTAAGTTTGGAGTGGCCAATCGAGGTAGTGTGTCATGGATAGTAGCAGTGAGGTGTTCCATTCTGTGAATCTGCTCCAGTATTTGCAGGACTTGTGAGAGAGTGGATGGAGATGAGGATAACCATCTCAAGAGTATGTGTAATGAATTATAGATTGCGCCACCTACCCAACCATTACTCAAAATAAAAAAATGGTATGTAATGTGCTCAAAATTATTCCTCAGTATGTATCACATGCAGAACTTAATAATACCACCTACTAATTATTGTGCTAATTCAGTGCTCCAATGCCAAATTTAACAAAAGCAAATACTCATGCACATAAAAAAAAAATGAAATACATATGTGAAACAAAAACAGGTGCTACCCAAAACACCAAAGATATTCCCCTACTACAAGTCCATACAGTGCCTTGCGAAAGTATTTGGCCCCCTAGAACTTTTCAACCTTTTGCCACATTTCAGGCTTCAAACATAAAGATATAACATTTTATTTTTTTGTGAAGAATCACCAACAAGTGGGACACAATTGTGAAGTGGAACGAAATCTATTGGATAATTTAAACTTTTTTAGCAAATAAAAAACTGAAAAGTGGTGCGTGCAAAATTATTCGGCCCCTTTACTTTCAGTGCAGCAAACTCCCTCCAGAAGTTCAGCGAGGATCTCTGAATGATCCAATGTTGTCCTAAATGACTGATGGTGATAAATAGAATCCACCTGTGTGCAATCAAGTCTCTGTATAAATGCACCTGCTCTGTGATAGTCTCAGGGTTCTGTTGAAAGCGCATCATGAAGACCAAGAAACACACCAGGCAGGTCCGTAATACTGTTGTGGAGAAGTTTAAAGCCGGATTTGGATACAAAAAGATTTCCCAAGCTTTAAACATCCCAAGGAGCACTGTGCAAGTGATCATTTTGAAATGGAGTATCAGACCACTGCAAATCTACCAAGACCTGGCCGTCCCTCTAAACTTTCAGCTCAGACAAGGAGAAGACTGATCAGAGATGCAGCCAAGAGGCCCATGATCACTCTGGATGAACTGCAGAGAACTACAGCTGAGGTGGGAGAGTCTGTCCATAGGACAACAATCAGTCGTACACTGCACAAATCTGGCCTTTATGGAAGAGTGGCAAGAAGAAAGCCATTTCTCAAAGATATCCATAAAAAGTCTCGTCTAAAGTTTGCCACAAGCCACCTGGGAGACACACCAAACATGTGGAAGAAGGTGCTCTGGTCAGATGAAACCAAAATCCAACGTTTTGCCCACAATGCTAAACGATATGTTTGGCATAAAAGCAACACAGCTCATTACCCTCAACACACCATCCCCACTGTCAAACATGGTGGTGGCAGCATCATGGTTTGGGCCTGCTTTTCTTCGGCAGGGACAGGGAAGATGGTTAAAATTGAGGGGAAGATGGATGCAGCCAAATACAGGACCATTCTGGATGAAAACCTGTTGGAGTCTGCAAAAGACCTGAAACTGGGACGGAGATTTATCTTCCAACAAGACAATGATCCCAAACATACAGCAAAATCTACAAAGAAATGGTTCACAAATAAACGTATCCAGGTGTTAGAATGGCCAAGTCAAAGTCCAGACCTGAATCCAATCGAGAATCTGTGGAAAGAGCTGAAAACTGCTGTTCACAAACACTCTCCATCCAACCTCACTGAGCTCGAGCTGTTTTGCAAGGAAGAATGGGCAAGAATTTCAGTCTCTCAATGTGCAAAACTGATAGAGACATACCCCAAGCGATTTGCAGCTGTAATCGCAGCAAAAGGTGGCTCTACAAAGTATTAACGCAAGGGGGCCGAATAATTTTGCACGCCACACTTTTCATTTTTTTATTAGGTAAAAAAGTTTTAAAAATCCAATAGATTTCATTCCACTTCACAATTGTGTCCCACTTGTTGGTGATTCTTCACAAAAAATAAAAATGTTATATCTTTATGTTTGAAGCCTGAAATGTGGCAAAAGGTTGAAAAGTTCAAGGGGGCCGAATACTTTCGCAAAGGTACTGTATATACTCTCTGTATCAAAGATGTGTATGTATAAATGGGGTGCGTCTCCCCCTCCACAATTCTGATAACAGTTCCTTGTTAAATAGATCTTCCGATTTTCATGTGCGTAACTCTTCACCACAAGTCACCCTTCGTGCCACCACCACCTTACGAAATGGTAACTCACCAGAATTAAATGGAAGCTCACTTTTGGTTCATTCAATGGATAACCACTCCTTATACACGTTAGCAATCCACTGAATATGTAAAATCATATAGAACCAACATTGCAACTTTTATTGTAAAAAAACGTTAAAACCAATTGCACTCACATCAGCATCTTCCATAGAATGATGACAAGGCACGCACATGTGCCTCTTGCCCCCAGACGGCCTATTTAAGGATGCTTCTGCCTTTGCTCAGCTGCTCCTTGTGTCCTGTGTTCATCCTGATTGTTCCCTTGTTGCTGACCTGGCTTGCTCCTGACCTGATCTTGGATTCTGCTTCTGACTTGTCACCAGTTTCTGACCCCGGCTCTGTTCCTGACTTTGTCTCTGCTTATGATTTGTTACCTCACTGCCCACCCGTTAACAACCCTGGCTATTTCTGTGACTTGTGACCACGCTTCTTTCTCTGATCCTGGTTCCACATCCTGATTGGGTGCCCGTCTCTCTCTCTAAACCAGATCTGCCCACCGCAGTGTGCTCCTATCTCATGTCTGCTGAGAGCTCCAACAAGCCATAGTTTCAGGACCTGTGTACATGGACAACTGGAATGGTGCTGGCATGGCGCTGTTCTCTGCAGCAATTAGGAATTGCACACTCCCAAAGGAAGAAGAGGAGGAAGTCTGATGACATCATGTCAAGGTAAAAAACACACCTGTGGTGAAACAGGTGCTCCAAAGGAGGGGGGTACAAGAAACAGAGAAGGTGGAGTGACCAACTTTTTCTTCTTGCATGGTTTTCTACTTAAAAAAGACTGAAGGCGCCACGGGGTCATTTAGCTATTACGTGTTACAGAGCTTAAACAAAGGCTGAGGTAATCAACCAGATCTGTTCCTTTTAACGCAGCGACAGAGAGAATGAACTAGGACAATTACACTGTAAGAAATCCATGTCTCTCACAGTTGGATTTTCCACCAACCAACACTTACAAAAGCCTTCTTCTATTTACACCACTGTACATAAAAAAAAGGATTTCAGTTTCCACAATAAAACTCTTGTTTGCTTTGCGGTAACAAAAAAAAAAAAAAAATTCCTTTTTATTTGTCAGCTTCTCCTCCATCTCCTGGCAGGTTACAATACATTATTGTTCCAGATGACGTATGTAAATTAAATCTATTGTTACCGAATTGTTTGAGAACTCCCAGAACAACGAGGAAATATCCACTATCGCCGGCTTGCAGAGGCGCGCTACAAGCTTCGGGCTTCCAGGGCTCAAATATTACTTCTATTTCCAGGAGTGAAAGGAAGTAATTGGAACATACATGCTGACAAGAGCTTTAGTGCTGACTGTCGAGATGGTACACTGTGACACTTGACAAATAACGACTTGAATTTTCATTTCGTTTGGCGTGCCGCAGGTGCTGGGTCCATCTGACTTGTGTTCTGTTGCATTATTTATATATTTTATTCATTTATACCATTCTGACACTTTTCCACCAAACTTTAGCAAAGAACTGTATGCTATGTGAAGCCATCATATTCAAGTTTTCAGCAGGCATAGTCGTAGGACATCGGGAAGGGCCCGCAGGCCCATGACTAATGATTTGGGCACCTTAGGATTCCTGCAGGACAGTAGGTGCCGTGAGGTGCAAGGGAAGACTGGGAAATTTTGGCCTAAAGGACAAACACGACCAATTGGTTCTTTCATAGTAGGACACTTTCCTGTTGGCTAACGCATGTGCCCCACACAAAGGGGTCCATGTATAAATAAATGAAAACTACAAATATGTTAAACATGTACACCATCATCACAAATTTTAGCATTGATTTGCTCAAATTGGTACTAAAGTCTTTAAAAGAAAAGAAAAAAGCCATCCCCTCCTGCAGGTTAATGCCATAACGTGCTAGTATGCACTGCATACTAGCACATTATGACAGACTTACCTTTTAAACAGAGCCCTCTAGCAGCATGCTGTCCCCACTACAGACACTTCTATCTTTGCCAGGTCCTCCTAGCAGGTCTGTGCTCTATGGTTATTTAAATAGCGAGCCAGCGATGACCTCACTCCCATGCAAGCGCACGGAGTCAAGATTGCCGCATGGTGCCGGGATCGTCACACGGTGCCCTCTGCAATAACAGCACCCTCAGTGTGCCCTGAATGCAGAGCACACTGCCTATGGAACTGTGATGTCACCAACCGTTGCTGCTGCTGTGAATATCTCCTAAATGGCACAGGTTTAGAAGACATTCGCTGTGCCTACAGGTAAGATTTATCATAAGTTACAAGTGACAAATTGGAGTTTACTACCATTTTAACCACTTGCTTACTGGGCACTTATACCCCCTTCCTGCCCAGGCCAATTTTCAGCTTTCACTGCTGTTGCAATTTGAATGACAATTGTGCGGTCATGCAACACTGTTCCCAAACTAAATTTTTATAATTTTTTTTTCACACATATAGATTTTCTATTGGTGGTATTTAATCACCACTGGGTTTTTTATTTTTTGCTAAAGAAATACAAAAAGACCAAAATCACCCCCAAAAAAGCATTTTCCATAGTTTGTTATAGAATTTGCAAACAGCTTATTTTTCTCCTTCACTGATGTGCACTGATGAGGCTGCACTAATGAGCACTGATGAGGTGGCACTGATAGTTGGCACTGATGGGCACTCATGAAACTGTACTGATGGGCACTGAGATGGCACAGATGAGGCTGCACCGATAGATTGCATTGATGGGCACTGATAGGTGGCACTGATTGGCTCTGATAGGCTGCACTGATGGGTAATGACAGGTGGCAATGATGGGCACTGGGAAGCACTGATGATGAGGCATTGATTGGCGGAACTGATGGGCACTGATAGGTGTCACTTGTGGGCACTGATAGGTGGTACTGGTGGGCACTGATAGGTGGCACTGTTTGGCACTGACTAGCAGCACTGGCAGGCACAGATTGACCGATGTCCCTGTAACAGAATCCGGTTACCAGCTTTCTTCTATTCTCATGCTGATTGCTGGGAGAAAAACAGCCGATAACCGACTTCTGTTTCTGTTGTCAATGTCTGACAGCTGATCGCGTGTTAAAGGGCCGCTGCGATTGGCCCTTTACCCTGTTCTGTGATTAGTGGAGTCCGAAGGACTTTATGATCACAGAGTGCACTGGTCGCATGCTGCAGGGGGTGCACAAGCAACACAATCGTGGGAGGATGTCTATTGACACCCTCCCGACACTGGAAGCCAGCACTGTAGTGGTCTTTCAGCTATAGCGTGGGCTGAAGTGGTTAATATGTTTGTTTTTTCTTAGGACCATGCATGCCACCTAGGGGCAATAATAAGGTATTTTCCTGAAATACCTCAATTAAGAAAATAATACTGCATTATTGCCACTAGATGGTTCTTATGAGCATAAGAAATGAAAATATTAAAGCGGTACTAAACTCTCTTTCCCTACTCTGCACCATGTAAAGCATTCTGAAATTACTTACAAGTAGATATCTTTCTAAGTATCACAACCCATGCCATTTAGGAGATTTTGGCCAATTTTTGTTAAAGTGAAGATACTGGTGCATGCGCTTTTTGCTCCCAACTGACAACATGCTCAGTATGTAGTTTATCTCTTCACAGAGGTGTCGTGCCTCTCATCAGCAATCCACTGCATTCCATCCTCCGAGAGTGCTGGCCCATTCGTTTCTGCAGCACTCTATATGACTAGACATGTCACGGGGGTGTGAACTTATTTACTTGTAAACACAGGGTCTGCAGGTGAGTCATCTGTACACATCAACAGGGCAGAGCTGGGTAGCATTAGGACCGGCACTTCACACTGAGATATTGGGACACAGCAGGGGACTAAAACTTCAAGGGACAAGGGAATTTAAACCTGGATAGTTGGCAAGTATGAGGCAGCTGTTTTGAGCCCCACAACAATGAGAGGGCTCAGGGCAGCTGCCCCTTTTGCCATGCCTTAAAGACGGCCCTGATGTGTAGCATACCCTGTTGTCAGTGATGGCTGCAATATAAGCCCTACCCCCCCCCAAATAAGCCCTACCCTGTTTCCCCGAAAATAAGCCCTACCCTGAAAATAAGACCTACAAGGACTTTAACTAGGGCTTATTGGGGGGGAGGGGGTAGAACTTATATTACAGCCATCACCGACAATCATGCTAGGTTTTATTTTCGGGGAAACAGGGTAGTAGGTGTGTCCTTACTAGTTAAGATGGTTTCCTCTCCAGGATTTAGCAAATGCTAAAATATCAATTGCAGCTGGACTGACCATTTATGCCAATTTTGTTTTTAGCCGTTGGCTTCCAGCTATGTCTACAAGATGGTTTCCCCCACTGTATGAATATGACAGACAGATTTTGTACAGATGTGACATGTTTCTGCTTCCTGGTGCCCTGTTCTGTTAGGCTCCTTGCACTCGGGGGTGTCTAGTTGTTGGCATTTTAGTGCACCTAGGAGGCACAGGTGCAGCGTCAAGCCCCGCTTCCTGCAGCCTGACAAGGCCTATAAGTGCCCGTTCACACTACCGCGACTTGTCAGGCGACTTAGCCGCCTGACAAGTCGCGTTCCATTCTGTACTATGGAACCGTTCTAATAGGAGTGACTCAAGTCGCTCCGACTTAGAAAAAGGTTCCTGTACTATTTTTGGGGCGACTTCAGGCGACTTGCATTGACTTCTATACAGAAGTCATTTTGCAAGTCGCCGCTGAAGTCGTGTGCAGGTCGCGTCTGTGAGTCGCGCTGCAAGTCGCGTCGCCCCTGTGTGAACGGGCACTAACAGGCTAAAATACACTCTCCTGGTGCTTTATTAGGTACACTTGTTCAATTGCTTGCTAACACAAATTTCTAATAAGGCAATCACATGGCAGCAACTCAATGGGGGTTATTTACGAAAGGCAAATCCACTTTGCACTGCAAGTGCACTTGAAAGTGCAGTCGCTCTAAATCTAAGGGGTATATCTGAAATGAGGGGAAGCTCTGCTGATTTTATCATCCAATCATGTGCAAGCTAAAATGCTTTTTTTATTTTCCTTGCATGTCCCCCTCGGATCTACAGCAACTTTACTTCCAAGTGCACTTGCAGTGCAAAGTGGATTTTCCTTTAGTAAATAACCCCCAATGCATTTAAAGAGGAGGGCCAGCTTTAAATTTAATTTTTTTTAAAGTCAGCAGCTGCAAACACTGTAGCTGCTGACTTTTAATAAGGACACTTACCAGTCCAGGGCGCCTGCGATGTCGGCCGCCCGAGGCATGACCCGTCCCTCGGCTCTCGGGTCCCGGCGCCGCCATTCTATCTAAGGGAAACAGGCAGTGGAGCCTTGCGGCTTCACTGCCCGTTTCCTAGTGCGCATGCGCGAGTCGCGCAGCGCTTTGTGAATGGGGCACGCTGTGTTCTGGGACACACAGTTCCCAGAACACAGCACGACCCATTACCCAGAAGACACCGCACGGAGGAGAGAAGACAGAACATCACTGCGGAGGAGGAAGAGGCAGATTAGGATGATATACCTAGCGACAGGCATTTCTGGTAAGTTTAAAAAAATAAAATTTTCATTTTTTATTTTTCAGATTTTTTGCTAATTTTTAATGTACTTTTGTTTTTCAGGGTGGCCCTCCACTTTAAGCATCTAGACATGGTGAAGATGACTTGCTGAAGTTCAAACTGAGCATCTGAGCATCAGAACAGGGAAGAAAGGGGATTTAAGTGACTTTGAACGTGGCTTGATTGTTGGTGCCAGACGGGCTGGTCTGAGTATTTCAAAAACTGCTGATCTACTGGGATTTTCACACACAATCATCTCTCGGGTTTACAGAGAATGGTCTGAAAAAGGGAAAATATCCAGTGAGCGGAGATTGTGTTGGGGGAAAATGTCTTGTTGATGTCAGAAGAGAATGATCAGACTGGTTTCAGATGATAGAAAGGCAACAGTAACTCAAATAACCACTCGTTACAACCAAGGTATACAGAATACCATCTCTGAACTCACAACACATCAAACCTTGAAGCAGATGTGCTACAGCAGCAGAATACCACACTCTGGGGGGCACTCCTTTTAGCTAAAAACAGGAAACTGAAGCTACAATTCACACAGGCTCACCAAAATTCCACAATAGAAGATTGAAAAAATGTTGCCTAGTCTGATGTCTCGATTTCAGCCGCAACATTCAGATGGAGGGGTCAGAATTTGGTGTAAACAACATGAAAGCATGGAGCCATCATGCCTTGTATCAACGGTTCAGGCTGGTTGTGGTGTAATGGTGTGGGGGGAGATTTTCTTGGCACACTTTGGGCCCCTTAGTACCAATTGAGCATGGCATACCTGAGTATTGTTGCTGACCATGTCCATCCCTCTATGACTACAGTGTACCCATCTTCTGATATCTCCTTCCAGCAGGATAATGCTCCATGTCAAAGTTTAGATCATCTCATACTGGTTTCTTGAACATGACAATGAGGTCACTGTACTCCAATGGCCTCCACAGTCACCAGATCTCATCCAATAGAGCACCTTTGGAATGTGGTGGAATGGGAGATTTGCATCATGGATGTGCAGCCGACAAATCTGCCACAAGTGTGTGATGTCATCATGTCAATATGGACCAAAATCTCGGAGGAATGTTTCCAATACCTTGTTGAATCTACACCACGAGCAATTAAGGCAGTTCTGAAGGCAAAAGGGGGTCCAACCCGGTACTAGCAAGGTGTACATAATAAAGTGGCCAGTGAATGTATATTATAGCTGGATGTAGGTGAACGCTGTATTATTATTATTATTATATTATTATTATTATACAGGATTTATATAGCACCAACTGTTTGCGCAGCACTTTACAACATGACGGCAGACGGTACATTATACAATTCAATACGGGAGGAATCAGAGGGCCCTGCTTATTAGAGCTTCCAATCTAGGAGACTGATTTGTACCCATGTTTAGGGACCTCGGCATTCAAGAACGGATGCCTAGAACACAGATCTTCTAAGCATTCATTCCTGAACGCATAGGGCCCCATCTAGCTGCAGCCTATTCCGGTCATAGACTTTGACAGGTTGCAGGCAGTGGGGATATACCTTACACCTGTAAATTTTGGGCACAATAAAATTCTGGGGTGCATGCTCAGCAACTAGATGCCACTATGTGCATGGGGCTTATTCAACATGAAAATGGAGAAGGAATTTGTATGAGAATAATGTCTGTAGACGAGTCTGTCTGTGTTGAACTTTATTTATGTACAAAGCCTTTTATAACAAAAAGTCAGCTCATGGAAGTGTTAGAATAGATCAATATCATTGACTTTTTCAAGCACTACACTTGTAGAGAAACACGGCTGTTTCGGACCAAACCTGTAAGCCCCGAGCGAATGTAAACTGGTTATCGGTGGCTTCTTCTCCTTACACTGCAGGCCTAGGTGTATGTTAAAGGGTATGTCAATGCAATTTTATTTAATATATTCCTCAACAGCCACAAAGAATAAACAATCTACTTAGTAAAAGTAGCAGTGACAGCCTCTCTGTGCCTGTGCCGAGAGCAGAGTAGTGGGAGGGGCCCAGCAGGCCCCACCTACTACAGACTACCTGCAGAAAACAATAGAAGAGGGCGGAGAGAAGACCAGTCACCCTGCAGAAGAATAGAGAACAGCAGTGACCGGTCTTTATTACAGGGGTCAAGTTTCACACTGGATTTGTCATGGTTATGCAGTGATCTTCCTGTGTTTGCTTACCTTCCCCCATGTCTTCAGACTAAGAAGCTAGCCACTTCCACCTGGTGGTTTTTATAACCTCTCCTCTAAGCATGGCTCCACCCCAGGCCCTATCAGGGAGCCCTATATTAACCTGTGCACTGCAGGCCTCAGTGCTGATCAACCATTGTGTATTCCTTTGTGTGTTAGCTTCCTGTTTCCTGCCGTATGCTCTGCTACTGTTTTCCGTTACCGACTTTGGCATGTCTTGACTATCCTTGTTTGCCTGTGATCCTGACCTTTTGGCGTGTACCCGACTATTCTTGTCTGCTTGTGGCCCCGACCTTGGCTTTGTCCCTCATCCCTATCCTACTGTTTCCTACTGTGGGTGTGAGCTGGGGGACCCTGGGGGTCGTGACCTGGAGCCAGTTGCAGCCAAGTCCATCCTCACCACTGGAGGCTCTGGTGAACACCTGCTGGCTCTTAGACTCCGCGCCCCAGGGAATCTCACGCTCTATCCCCAGTGGGATCTGTCCCCCATCTGCAGCAGTCAGCCGTAGAGTCCACAACCTTGCGGTGCACTCCGGATCCCTACGGTGTGCACCTGTCACCTCGCCTCAAGGTGACCTGACAGGATTATTGCACAGATCTGTAAGACATACACAAAGCACATCAAGATTCAAGTAATGTACACATGACTCTTATATTTAGACAAAGATTGCTTATCTTGAAGATAGAGTTTAAGTTCATGCCTACCATGTAATGCATAGTGGAAGACTTGCAGGTATTTATTACCTATTACAGATATCACAGTACCCTCCACTACCCCCCAACAAGGCCTTCATTTGCTTTTTTCTCCAGGAACACAGGGCCATCTCTGTTCAGGCACCATACAGACGGTCCGTGTTCATCTGATCCCCCATAGAGGAGAGCGGAAAGCTGACAGGGCGGTCATCCACCGGCTCAGCGGGGATAAACGGAGCGATCCCCACTGAGCAAGCGAATCATCACAGGGCGGATCATTACGGATCCATCCCGTGTGAAAGGGGCCAAAGAGGCTCGGTCCTTAAGGGATTAAAAAGAGTAAACATAGTTTATAATAAATGGCTTCAGCCAAACAATAACCATGAGTGAAAAAAATGTTTTTATGTCATCATTCATATTCTTTAAAAAATGGCAAAGAAATAATAAATTCTGCCAGGGTATGTGAACTTATGAGCACAACTGTAATATATATATATATATATATATATATATATATATATATATATATATAATGATTTAAAATTACCTGCCACATGTCAAGTTTGGCCACATACAAAGAAATTAAGGGTCTATAATTTTTATCATAGGTGTATTCTAAATGAGACAGAATATTAACCAAAAATCCAGAAAAAAAACACATGATACAATTGTGATAAACTGAGTTGCGCAGTGAGTAAAATTAGTATTTGATTCCCAAACAAAACATGACTTAGTACTTGGTGGAGAAACCCTTGTTGGCAAGCACAGACGTAAGACGTTTCTTGTAGTTGGTGACCAGGTTTGCACACATCTCAGGAGGGATTTTGGTCCACTCTTCTTTACAGATCTTCTCTAAATCCTTAAGGTTTCTTGGCTGTCGCTTGGCAACTCGAAGTTTCAGCTCCTTCCATCAATTTTCTTGTCAAAAATATTTTATTTAGTACAATAAAATATACAATACAGATATATTATGTAACGTATAATGGCAGATACATTGTTGTTCAGGATTAAGTAATTTGGTAAGAGTACAAAACAATAGATAGATAGTTATATAAGATCTGATGTATTGTCAAACTGTTAGAAGGTGATCACTAAAATGTGAAAATTTCCTGATCAAACAAGAGTTGGTGGTGTGACTGTAGGGTATAATACTGTAATCTGTAATTTGAGGCACTTCCAAATTGTAAAAGGGATTGAAAGAAAGAATAGAAAGAAGGAAAGTGAAGAGCATGGAGGGGTCCATCGGGTTGATCTAAGAGTTACAGCAAGGTCAATGAAATTTCAAATCAGCTACCACGAGTCATTAAAAGATGGTGGTAGGTAATGTTTAATCCAAGGCTGCCATATTTTATGAAATTTGGAAACTTGGTTATGTTCAATAGCCACCGTTTCAGAGTGAACCATGGCATTGTTCATTTTTTGTTTTGTCTCAGCCAATGCCAATGAAGGAGTTTTCCAAGCTTTTGCCACTTTTTGTTTAGCTGCTGTGAGGAGATAAATAAAGAGTTTGAATTGGGCGTGTCAGACTATCTGATTTGAGGTTGAGCAGTGCCGTGATGAGGTTAGTTTGTAAGGGTACTTCAAACATTTTGGAGGCGTATGTAAAGATTTCTTTCCAGAATGTCTGTATTATTGAACAGGACCACCAAATTTGCATGTACTTACCCAGAATTGTACAACCTCGGAAATATAGAGCAGAGTAGGTAGGAGTATATTTAGCTATTATAGCTGGTACAAGGTACCAGCATATTAATACTTTATAGTTGGTTTCCATCACTATAATATTACGGGAGGATGACTTAGTTGTCAACCAGATTTTCGACCATTCTGCCATATCCAGAGTGTGTTCCAGCTCCTCCTCCCATTTTTGAGTGTAGGTTGGTTTATCTGTGTCAGAGTTAACTACTAGTTGAGAATAGAGGGAAGAAATTAGTCCTTTAGCATGTGGATCTTTCTTACAAATGGATTCAAAACTAGTGAAGTGATTCAGGGTTACATCAGTATTAGGTGTGACAAATTTGTCCATTCTTAATACATCTAAGGATGACCATACTTTGAAAGACAAAGGATAGATCCATGCAGGGTAGAAGGCTAGATTTTTAAGTAAGGAGAGGAGAGGGTTGTGTGGAGATTGTAAATGATGTTTAAGTTTAAACCTATCCCAAAGGGCAAGACAATGTTTGGTTATAGGATTGCGTAAACCAGGGCAGTCTTTGGGTTGGAGCCATAATACGGTAAGTTGGAAATCAATAAAGGATCACATTTGTTTGCCTCTATCGATACCCACAAAGGAATTTCCTGGGTGGCATGGTATTTGGATAAGCTGCTATGTGAGCTGCTCTGTAATATGTAGCAAAATTTGGTACTCCTAGGCCTCCTGAATTTTTAGGGAGATGTAATGTGTGTAAGGCTATTCACGGTTTTGAGGAGCCCCATATGAATGTTGATGATCTTTTCTGTACAAGATGTAAGTAGTGGGAAGGAACTGTAATTGGTAAGACTCTAAGCAAATACAATAACTTGGGTAGGATTGTCATTTTTATAACATTGATTTTTCCCAACCAGGATATAGGGAGATGGGACCAAGGTTTCATTAGATTTATGATGCGTTTCAGAGTGATGGGGTAATTAGCTGAATACAGGTCTGAGAAAGAGGCAGTAAGGTGAATCCCGAAATATTGGATTGATTTTTCAGGCCAAATGAAAGGGAGTGCTATTTTTGCTGAAGTAAGTTCCATTGTTGAAAGGGATATGTTTAATGCTAAACATTTCTTAGGCCGCGTACACACGGGCGGATTGTCTGCCCAACTTAGTCCGCTGAAACGTGTTTCAGCAGACAATCCGCTCATGTGTGGGCTTCAGCGGACTTTTTCAGCGGACAGTCTGATGGACTTAGTCTTTTGGAATTTCCGTAATTTTGTCCTTCCAAACTTGGTTTCAGCGGACAATCCGCTCGTGAGTAGGCTAGTTCGACGGACTAAGTATGGCGCATGCTCAGAAAGGATTTACATGGCCGAAGGTTGCATTGCAGTGTATTGGACGTCGAATTTCTAGTCCCATCGTACGTGCCGTACACGTCATCGCGCAAGCTTTCGGCGGACTGTCTGTTCATCGTGTGTGGTCAAGTCCGTTCATTCGAAAGTTGGACGGACTGTCTGTCGGATTGTCTGACGAACTTAGTTGGGCAGACAATCCGCCCGTGTGTACGCGGCCTTAGGGTTAATTGTTAATCTGGATATACTGCTGAAACTTGTTGAGGACAGGAAAGAGGTTAGGGCCTGAAACTTGGAGGGATGATAGAAACAATAAGATATCATCTGCGAATAAGCAGAGTTTATGTTGATAGCCACCTAATTCAATTACGATAATAGTTTGATCTAATCTAAGATATTGAGCTAGAGGTTCTATTAAAAGGGCAAATAATAAAGGGGAAAGTGGGCAGCCCTGACATGTGCCTTTTTCTATATTGAAATATGCTGATTTATAACCCGCGTATTTTACGTAAGCTTGAGGTTTATTGTAGAGTGCTGCTATCCAATTAGTGAAGTGGGGGCCAAATCCCCAGTTCTGGAGGGTGTGTTGTAAATAAGGCCAAGCTACTGAATCAAAGGCCATTCTGATATCAAGGGAGAGGCAGCAAGAGGGAATGCGGCATGTTTTGGTTATATGTGCCAAAAGGACAGCTTGGCACACATTATGACTTGCTTGCCTTGTAGGCATAAAACCAACTTTATCACTATATATCAGTTTGCCGATAATCTTGTTAAGGCGTGTTGCTAAGATTTTTGCTAGAATTTTAATATCTTGATTTAAAAGGGGAATGGGGTGATCATTTGTGCAGGATGTTTTATGAGGCTTAGGGATCATACAGAAAATTTACATTAATGATTCTCGTCTGAAGGAGTAACTGTCTAGTAGAGTATTAAATGCGTCTGCTAGGATAGGAGACGGGGTCTCCGAGAATGTTCGGCAATATAAGGCCGAGTAGCCACCTGAGCATGGCTTTTGGTTAAATTTTAGTTCTTTAATAGTTTTAGAAACATCTTCTGTTGTTATATGTTCTTTAAGTAGGCTTCTTTGGGTGTGTGTTAATACAGGAAGGTTTAATCTCGAAAAGAAGATGTCAGCTTCAGTATGGTTAAATTCTTTTGATGATGAATATAACAAAGCTAAATGGGTACAGAATTTTTGAACAATTTTGAGAGGATTGCTAGTGTAAGTGTTATTTGATTATTTGAGTTGAATAGGTTTGACTTGTTTGTCAATGGACTATAGTGCATGTGTCAGGAAGGTGTTTGGTTTGTTAGATTTCATGAAGAAAGCATGTTTCGATCTACGTAGGGATTTGTCAGCAGATTCCATTAGGAATAAATCATAGTCCAGGTGGGCTTTTTCTATTTTTCCGTTGGGGTAGTGTCATGGTTATGCAGTGATCTTCCTGTGTTTGCTTACCTTCCCCCATGTCTTCAGACTAAGAAGCCAGCCCTTCCACCTGGTGGTTTTTATAACCTCTCCTCTACGCATGGCTCCACCCCAGGCCCCATCAGGGAGCCCTATATTAACCTGTGCACTGCAGGCCTCAGTGCTGATCAACCATTGTGTAGTCTTTGTGTGTTATCTTCCGCTTGCCTGCCGTGTGCTCTGCTACTGTTTTCCGTTACCGACTTTGGCGTGTCTTGACTATCCTTGTTTGCCTGTGATCCTGACCTTCTGGCGTGTACCCGACTATTCTTGTCTGCTTGTGGCCCCGACCTTGGCTTTGTCCCTCATCCCTATCCTCTTGTTGCCTACTGTGGGTGTGAGCTGGGGGACCCTGGGGGTCGCGACCTGGAGCCAGTTGCAGCCAAGTCCATCCTCACCACTGGAGGCTCTGGTGAACACCTGCTGGCTCTTAGACTCCGCGCCCCAGGGAATCTCACGCTCTATCCCCAGTGGGATCTGTCCCCCGTCTGCAGCAGTCAGCCGTAGGGTTCACAACCTTGCGGTGCACTCCGGATCCCTACGGTGTGCACCTGTCACCTCGCCTCAAGGTGACCTGACAGTTTGATCAGCCATGGATCCGGCTGACGTGCCGCTTCCTACAGATGATCCATTGCAGAGCATAGTTCGGCGACTTGAGACCCAAGAATCGCATCAGACCCAGGTGATGCAATTCCTTCAGGATTTGGCATCCCGTTTTGAACAGGTTCAGGCCTCATTAGGACCCCGGTTCAACAACCTCAACCGCTATCTGCCGCTGCACCTATCGCATCAGTCGCAGCCACACATTCATTACAACTACCAGCTCTGGTCCGTTTCTCTGGGGACTCCAAGGCTTGCAGGGGGTTCCTTAGCCAGTGCACTATTCATTTTGAACTTCAGCCCCAAAACTTCCTGTCCGATCGGGCAAAAGTCGCATATATCATATCCCTCCTGTCCGGCGAGGCGTTAGCTTGGGCCGCCCCTCTGTGGGAACTGAATGATCCAGTGGTTTCTAGCCTGTCTGATTTCTTGAAACTTTTTCGCAATATCTTCGAGGAACCGGGTCGTGTCTCCTCAGCGGCTAGTGCTCTTTTACGTCTCCGTCAAGAGTCCGCTTCTGTGGGACAGTATGCTCTTCAGTTCCGTATCCTCTCAACTGAATTGAGCTGGAATAATGAGGCCCTAGTTGCAACCTTTATACATGGCCTCTCTGATAGAGTGAAGGATGAATTAGCAGGAAGATCCCTTCCTGCTCATCTGGACAGTGTCATCACCTTGTGTTACCAGATCGATATTCGCTTTCAGGAGAGGGCCCTGGAAAAAAGACGCCAGCACTCCCCGTTCTTTAGGCAGCCCCCAGTCCCTTCTCCTAGATTCGAGGAGCACCCCCTGCCTACTGAGGAACCTATGCAGTTGGGCTGGACTAAATTATCTCCCGAAGAACGCGCTAGGCGCAGAACTCTGGGCCTATGCCTCTATTGTGGGGCCAAAGGTCATTTCCATGACACTTGTTCTCTTCGTCCGGAAAAACGCTCAGATCTAATACATCTGGAAGGTGGAGTATTAGACCCTGAAATATCACCTTCACCTTCTCGTCTTCTTCTTTCTGTGTTGCTTCATGTCGGTGCTTCCTCTCGTTCGGTCTCAGCACATCTGGATTCCGGAGCCGCTGCCAATTTCATGGATTGGGAAACTGCATCCTCCATGAGACTTACCCTTTTGCCCCTTACAACACCATTGGTGGTCTTGGCGATTGATGGCACGGTTCTCCCAGGGGGTCCTATCGGCTTCCAGACTATTCCTGTTAGGATGTCAGTAGGGACACTCCACGAGGAGTGGATATC
Source organism: Lithobates pipiens (assembly GCF_037356315.1). NCBI lineage: Eukaryota > Metazoa > Chordata > Amphibia > Anura > Ranidae > Lithobates > Lithobates pipiens. The sequence continues at coordinate 65,672,860 of NW_027507748.1, forward strand.
CTTCCTTGTCTTACCTAAGGCTTCATCTCCTATCATATTAGGTCTTCCTTGGTTTTCGGCTCCATTCTCCACACGTTGACTGGTCTGCTGGACAGATCCTGGCTTGGGGTTCCTCCTGTTCCTCTTCCTGCCTACTCAAGGGTACCCCAAAGGAGAGACTTCCCGTTACCACCATCCCAGTATCTTCTGCTTTTCCTGCTGTATATGGCGATCTCTGGGATGCGTCCTGCAATAGTCGGACTGGTGCACTCTCTGGGTCATGTGGTACTCTGGATGAGGAGCCCACCTATGAACCTGAGTCGGTCATTCGCTCCAGTTCGCATAACCATTTACCTCTGCCTGTCCCTAATCTCCCTTGGACGCACAGCCAGGCTAACTTGTCTGCAAGTTCCAGAGTCGCTATGCCTTGTGATGCGATTGAGATGGTCGCTACATCTGACAATACTATTCAGTCGGCCTCCACACCACTTATGCCAGTCCAGCCCATGCCCAATGAGCTTCCTGCTTCTTGTTCAGGACCTTCTGTGACCCAGCCTCACCCTACTACTACTATGTCCGTTCAAACCCATTTAAGAGGCTCAATCCATCCTTTGGATGGAATACCTCATTCGGCCAGGAGGGGTTTTCGATCTTTTTCTCAGGGTTCTGTTTGTGTTTCAGCTATCGAGCTTGACTCTTGCGACATGTCACCCTCTAACCAACCTGACCTCAGGGATCCACTGACCTCTGCCCAGTCTGGTGGTCCTGTTATGGATGCCTAACTCAACTTTAAGGGTGTGGGGGTCCCTGCTCAGACTCCTGATCTTCTCATGCCCTTACCCATTCCTAAAAAGCCTTTAGTCCTCAAGTCCTCTCATCCTCTCCCTACCTCTGCTTTGGTTTAGTCAAGTTTTGGATTCCCGGTTCCGTAAAGGCATTCTTCATTACCTCGTACTTTGGAAAGGGTTGGGTCCTGAGGAGAGGTCTTGGATCACTGCATCTGAGGTCTTTGTTCCCTGTCTGTTTAGGAGGTTCCATCTGGAGTTTCCCTTTAAGCCTGGACCCAGGCGGGGGAGGGGGAGGCCTCGTAAGAGGGAGGGTACTGTCATGGTTATGCAGTGATCTTCCTATGTTTGCTTACCTTCCCCCATGTCTTCAGACTAAGAAGCCAGCCCTTCCACCTGGTGGTTTTTATAACCTCTCCTCTACGCATGGCTCCACCCCAGGCCCTATCAGGGAGCCCTATATTAACCTGTGCACTGCAGGCCTCAGTGCTGATCAACCATTGTGTAGTCTTTGTGTGTTAGCTTCCGCTTGCCTGCCGTGTGCTCTGCTACTGTTTTCCGTTACCGACTTTGACGTGTCTTGACTATCCTTGTTTGCCTGTGATCCTGACCTTCTGGTGTGTACCCGACTATTCTTGTCTGCTTGTGGCCCCGACCTTGGCTTTGTCCCTCATCCCTATCCTCCTGTTGCCTACTGTGGGTGTTAGCTGGGGGACCCTGGGGGTCGCGACCTGGAGCCAGTTGCAGCCAAGTCCATCCTCACCACTGGAGGCTCTGATGAACACCTGCTGGCTCTTAGACTCCGCGCCCCAGGGAATCTCACGCTCTATCCCCAGTGGGATCTGTCCCCTGTCTGCAGCAGTCAGCCGTAGGGTTCACAACCTTGCAGTGCACTCAGGATCCCTACGGTGTGCACCTGTCACCTCGCCTCAAGGTGACCTGACAGGTAGGATTATTTTGGAAGGTTGCAAAGGCTTTATTAAATTCAGATTCTAGCTTGCGTGCTAGAATTTTACGTTCATGTCTAACCAATGCAGTTTGTCGTTGAATTACTCCACGCAGCATAGGCTTGTGTGCTTCCCAAAAGGTAAGTGGGGAAATGTCTGGGTTGGAATTGTATTGCAATGGGATGGGTTTTTGAGTATAATGTCAGGGAGGTACCATGTTGGGTCATAGGCTTTAGGGATAGTGGAAGTTATAGTGGTATAGACTGCATTATGATCTGACCAAGGAATGGTGATTATGCTTGATGTGAATACTTCAGGTATCATACCTGTAGTTAGGAATATGTGATCGATACGGGTGGAGGTCTGATGTGGATGTGAGTAGTAAGTATAGCTTCTTTTTGTTGGATTAAATTCTCTCCAAGAATCTACTAAATTGCATCGGGGGAGTAGTTGAGAGAAGGATTGATTATTTGAATTCCGAGAAGGAATATAGAGCGACTTATCAAGAAACGGGAGGAGGACCTGGTTGGAGTCACCACCTATGATAATTGTTCCCATATTATGGGCATATATTACTTGTAATAGATGAGATAAGAAGAGTATTAGTTGTTTGTTCGGAGTGTAATATGAGATTACCGTAACTGCTATGTCCATGATGTTACCAGTGAGAATTAGATAACGCCCCTCAGGGTCCCTGATTTCTGACTGGAGGGTGAATGGGGTAGAATGGTGAAAAGCTATGAAAGTTCCTCTTTGTTTGGCATTAGCTAAAGGCTCTAAAAACTTGTGGGTAAAAAGGGCTCATGTATTTAGGAGTGGCGCTCACTGTGAAGTGAGTTTCCTGTAGGCATATGAGTGCTTTCCGAGCCTGAAAGGAACGGAATGCTTTAGTTTGTTTCTGTGGAATATTGATTCCCTGAACATTCAGGGAAATAATGTTTAAAGGTACCATGAAATTTGATTAAAAAAATAGTACTCACCATTACCTGCTAATGTCTGGCTGGATGGATCAACCCGCGTGAACCTGAAGAAGGAGGAAGAGGAGAAGGAACCAGTACCATTTGAAGCATAGGAAAGACTAGAAAAATTAAAAATATGAGAAATAAGATTAATTGATATACAAAATATCTTATTATGAGATCTAAAGGTTTCCCATAATGGGGGAAATAGTCCACCATCAGGGGAGGTGGAGCCACCATCAATTACCCACATATTATGAGCGGGCAATGGAAGGAGGGCAGATTGGGGCACAGTAAATGTCCGTGTGCAGGAGAAAAGCCCTAATAACATTTCTGTAAGATGAATAATTACTAATAATACAACTAGTACAACCCGCTAGGTATTAGATAATGCTAATCCTAGAACACTTTTTAAAAAATAATATAAAAAATAAAATAATTTAAGGCTAATGTGTTGGACTAAAGAAGACTGAGAGGGGGACTGTAGCAAATTATATGAGGGAAGGAAAAAAGGAAGGGCGGAGGGGGATAGGTAGGGGAAAGGACAGGGAAGTATTTGAGCGATTATTTGTCTAGAAATGCAATGACCTTCTCAAATTAGTAACCTTTTGTTGGTATATTAATGAGGGAGCAATAAGATGTTATATATAATATCAAGTTATAATTAACAATATAAGACTGTGCCATTGATCCTGTGATAACCCTAGTATAACTTTTCAAATACATAAAGCTGGAATTTGAGCTTAGGTATTAGATTTTTGGCTATATAGAGAACAAATATTCTGAGTAAGACCTTTATATATATTTTGAACAATGAAGAGCTATGTGACTGATATTATGATAGTTCTACATATTCAGGGATCATAGGCTATTGGTCTAGGAATTAAAGGGCAAAGCCTGAGTATTGGCTATACATAGTAATACATAGTGGGTCGTGAGGGGAGAAGGGGAAAAAAATATATATATATACAGTGTATATATATATATATACAGTGTATATATATATATATACAGTGTATATATATATATATATATATATATATATATATATATATATATATATATATATATATATATGTCTACTATTTGCATAATTTAAACAGATATAGGGCTTTTAGCGTCTGAGTTTAACTAAGTGTGGAAGAGGGTATCTATGATTTATGTGTTGCTAGATCATGGCTTCTTCTTTATCTTCAGTCCATGGTGTCTTCTTTATCTAAAGAGGTGGAGTCAAAGCGGCTTCTTTTATGTGAGTGAAGATATTTTCTATTATTCTCTGAGGATTTAGGTAGGATTTCGTGGAGAGGATGATGCTGATCTTCTGCGTGAGGTACTGGTGTTGGGAGTGGCTTCCACTAGATGTAGATCTTGCAGTGTTTGCGGTAATTCTTCCTATGATCTACAGGTGTATTTGGAGCCTTGGTATGCAAAACGAATGTAGAATGGAAACCCCCACTGGTAGATGATGTGATGACTTTGTAGTGCCAAAAGTTGGGGTTTCATTGCACGACATTTGGTTATTGTGAGATGAGAAAGATCAGCAAATAGTTGATATTTATACCCCTGAAAAGATAAATAATTTTTTTCCCTTAGCTGCTGCCAGTAACTGTTCTTTTGTATGGTAAAAACTGAGGTGGGCCCTCTGCCCTTTTGGGCGTAAGGGTGCGATGAATACTATCCATTTCTAATCGTTCTATTGGTAAAGCAGGCTGGAGTTCCTGAAATAAGGCTGTTATAGGAGACTGTAAATAAACTACTGACTCTGGTATGCCTCTAATGCGAACGTTGGAGTGTTTGGCTCTATTTTCATAATCTTCCAATCTAGATTGTAAGGTTAAATTTTCTTCCTTAAGATTTTCCAATTCAGCCATGTAATATTGTGCAGAATTCTCTATCTCATCCACTCTGAGCTCTAGCACCTCTGTACGGTTACCCCGCTCCCTTATTTCTTCTGTGAGGTTGTTTGTAATATGTTTAGATGTTTGCCTCAGAGCTTTATGAAGTATTTTTTCAAATTGCCTTAATAAAGTTGGGGGAGCAGGAGATTCTTGTGAAGAACCCTTTGTGAAGCTTAATTCTGAGTCTGACTCACCTGGGAGGTCTGGTGGTATAAGCTTTTGTTCATGTGAGCACGCTGAGGCGTTTGAGGAGGAAGGGACTGGCACCATTTTAGCCGCGGCCCTTGCTTGTGCTTTCTTAATGGAGGCGCTTTTATTTTTGGTGCCTCCCGACACCATAATTTTCAGTCCAAACAATGCCTCCGGGTCCAGGGAGTTAGCCAGTATACATTGGTGTGCCTGGGTCCGGCGGGTAAGGTCTAGAGACTATCTAGGCCACTCCATGACCTTAATGTGCTTCTTCTTGTTGTTCAGGGCACAGCACTCTGAAGGAACGGCATGGTATGCCATTCTGATAGTGGTGTATGGGGCTTTAAAGTGTCAGCATACCAAGATATTTTAGACAATTTCATGCTCCCAACTTTGTGGGAACAGTTTGGGAGTGGCCCCTTCCTGTTCCAATGGCTTAAGAGTTCCCTTCACTGGAACTAAGGGGCCAAGCCCAACCCCTGAAAAACAACCCCACACCATAATCTCACCTCCACCAAATGATTTGGACCAGTGTACAAAGCAAGGTCCATAAAGACATGGATGAGCGAGTTTGGGGTGGAGGAACTTGAGTCGCCTGCAAGCCAGGCCTTCTCATCCAACATTACTGCCTGACCACACAAATGTGCTTCTGGAAGAATGGTCAAACATTCCCATAGACACACTCCTAAACCTAGCAGACGGCCTTCCCAGAAGAGTTGAAGCTGTTATAGCTGCAAATAGTGGGCTAACTCAATATTGAACCCTAAGACTGGGATGCCAGTAAAGCTCATGTGCATGTAAAGGTAGGTGTCACAATACTTTTGGTAATATAGTGTATTCCCATATTCCGTTCCTTGAACTCAGCCCTTTACTCGCTAAGCACCACCATCTTTAGAAACAATAATCTGCATTTTAACGCTCCTTCATGCAACCTTTATATTCAGTACTGCACACAGAAAACAGTAGAATAAGTGCAATGAATGTGAGGCAACTTTTTAAACTTTCCTTTACCCAACTGTGTCGTATGCAGTCTTATGTAAAGAAGATTATCTAGAAGTGAAAAGGAAGAAGAGATCACTGATCTATCAAGTGTAACAATGCTCACTGATGGAGGCTATTCAAATGTATGGAGATGATAATTATATGACTCTGCAACAAAATCCTGAGTTGTATGTAAAATAATCAGCCTAAATTATACATAACATCCTGAGGAGTTCACATCTACAGAATACCCCATTGTGTGGCTCCATTGTAATATAGCATTATTAACCGATGTTAAAGGAAACCTCCGGTTTTGTTAAAGTGACATTAAAATTTGCAAACTGTTCCACAATGCATTTCATAAATGGATGGTAGTATTGTAAATTAACTTTGATTATAATGCTATTCATTGTTTAAAGTCTCTATCAAAAACTCTGTGTTGGCAAAGGAGTAAAGGGTTAAATCTTTTTATTTTATTTTTTGCTGCCTGAATACATTCACTAAAGAAGTCCCCCTGACTTGCTGTACACACACAGGAAGTGAGTGCAATTTCGCTTAGTGGGGTCGTGCCAAGGAAAACTTGACATAGAATCTAACCCTTCCCAAATTTTTACAAATCTTAAAATTAAAATCAAAGTTTGACTGGAGTTAAGCTTTATATAGCATAATTATGAATGATAACTTGCAAATTTTGTCCCATAATGTTCCGCCCAATCAATGATGCATATTCCTACTTACTAGCTCTGCGATGGGTGGTCGAAATGTGTAGGTGAAGCCCTACAATCCAAGAAGTGCTAAAATAAGTAGGAAGGGGTTAAAACAGTGGCGGCTGGTGCTTACATTTTTTGGGGGGCGCAAACAAACTAAAAAATTTAACAGTTAGTAATGCAGGACTGTAACTATGCATTTATCAGGTGAATATGTATCATTACTGCTAGATAAAACTGTGCCCATCAATTGTAGCCTTACTGTGCCCATGAATTGCAGCCTCACTGTGCCCATCATATGCAGCCTCACTGTGTCAACCATATGCAACCTCACTGTGCCCATCAATTGCAGCTTCATTGTGCCCATCAATTGCAGCCTCACTGTGCCCATAATATGCAGCCTCACTGTGCCAACCATATGCAACCTCACTCGGCACATCCATTGCAGCCTCATTGTGCCCATCAACTGCAGCCTCACTGTGCCCATCATATGCAGCTTCACTGTGCCCATCAACTGCAGCCGCACTGTGCCCATCACAGTAGGAAAATCACATCCACATTTCAATTAAAGAAAATAAACCACTTAACATCAGGTATCCTCATCAGAGTCCCCTTTTATATCAGGTGTCCCAGTCAAAGTCTCTCTTTACATCAGGTTCCCCATCAGCATCCCCCTATAAACCAGGTGTCCCCATCAGAATCCTCCTTTACATCAGGTATCCCCATCAGAGTCCCCCTTTACATCAGATATCCTCATCAGAGTTCCCCTTTACATCAGATGTCCCCATCAGAATCCTCCTTTACATCAGATATCCCCATCAGAGTCCCCCTTTACATCAGATATCCCCATCAGAGTTCCCCTTTACATCAGATGTCCCCATCAGAGTCCTCCTTTACATCAGATATCCTCATCAGAGTTCCCCTTTACATCAGATGTCCCCATCAGAGTTCCCCTTTACATCAGATGTCCCCATCAGAGTCCTCCTTTACATCAGATATCCTCATCAGAGTTCCCCTTTACATCAGATGTCCCCATCAGAATCCTCCTTTACATCAGATATCCCCATCAGAGTCCCCCTTTACATCAGATATCCCCATCAGAGTTCCCCTTTACATCAGATGTCCCCATCAGAGTCCTCCTTTACATCAGATATCCTCATCAGAGTTCCCCTTTACATCAGATGTCCCCATCAGAATCCTCCTTTACATCAGATATCCCCATCAGAGTCCCCCTTTACATCAGATATCCCCATCAGAGTCCTCATTTACATCAGATATCCCCATCAGAGTCCCCCTTTACATGAGCTGTCCCCATCAGAGTCCTCCTTTACAACAGATGTCCCCATCAGAGTCCCCCTTCACATCAGCTGTCCCCATCAGAGTCCCCCTTTACATCATATGTCCCCATAACAGTCCTCCTTTACATCATATGTCACCATCAGAGTCCCCCTTTACATCAGATGTCTCCATCAGAGTCCCCCTTCACATCAGGTGTCACCAGAGTCCCCCTTTACATCAGGTGTCACCATCAGAGTCCCCCTTTACATCAGGTGTCACCATCAGAGTCTCCCTTTACATTAGGTGTCACAATCAGAGTCCCTCTTTTCATCAGGTGTCACCATCAAAGTGCCCCTTTACAACAGATGTCCCTATCAGTCCTCTTTACAGCAGATGTCCCCATCAGAGTGCCGCTTCACATCAGATGTCCCCATCAGAGTCCCCCTTCACATCACATGTCCCCATCAGAGTTCCCCTTTACAGCAAATGTCACCATCAGAGTCCTCCTTAACATCAGATGTCCCCACCAGAGTCCCCTTCACAGCAATTGTCTCCATCAGAGTCCTCATTTACAGCACATGTCTCCATAATAGTCCCCATTTACATCAGGTGTTACCATCAGAGCCCCCCTTTTCATCAGGTGTCCCCGTCAGAGTCCTCCTTTACAGCAGATGTCCCCATCAGAGTCCCCCTTTACAGCAGATGTCACCATCATAGTCCCTCTTTACAGCAGATGTCACCATCAGAGTCCCCCTTCACATCAGATGTCACCATCAGAGTCCCCATTCACATCAGGTGCTCTCACCAGAGTCCCTCTTCACAACAGATGTCCCCATTAGAATCCTCCTTAACATCAGATGTCCCCATCAGAGTCCTCATTTACAGCAGATGTCCCCATCAGAGTCCCCCTTCACATAAGATGTCCCCATCAGAGTCCCCCTTCACATCAGATGTCCCCATCAAAGCCCCCCTTTACAGCATATGTTACCATCAGAGTCCCCCTTCACATCAGATATCACCATCAGAGTCCCCCTTCACATCAGATGTCACCATCAGAGTCCCCCTTCACATCAGATGTCCCCATCAGAGTCCTCCTTTACAAAAGATGTCCCCATTAGAGTCCCCCTTTACAGCAGATGTCACCATCAAAGTCTCCCTTCACATCAGGTGGCACCTTCAGAGTCCCCCTTTTACAGCAGATGTCCCCATCAGAGTCCCCCTTAACAGCAAATGTCCCCCCTTTTCCCTCCCTCTCGTACTCACAGCTCTCACAGCAAGTCACCTTCCATTCACCTTCGGACCGGCCAGGATGAGTCTGAGAAACTGGAGGTGAAGGCACAGGACCCGCCAATCACTAACTACAGCAGGGAACAATGCTAGAGTGAAGAGTGTTCTGGGCGCAGAGCTCAGCCCCCCGAGGACGTTCTAAAGCAGTGATTCTCCACCAGGGTTCCGTGGAACCTTAGGGTTCCTCCAAAGGTTGCTAGGGGTTCCTTCAGCATTGGGCAATTTCTGCCTCTCAAATAAGTTCCTACCGACACCAGTGATCTTTTTAGCTATCTGTAAGGAGGTAATTCTTCCCAAAGACCAGAAGTGTAAAGACCATTCTTCTCACTGACATCACACTATTGTATCATGAGTTGTAGATTTCTAATTTTTAGCAGGGGTTCCCAGAGACCGAAGAACTATTTCAAGGGTTCCTCTGTGTTGAAAAGGTTGAGAAAGGCTGTTCTAATGGAAGCCAATAGAAATTTTCACTGATATTGCAGCACGTCATGCTTCCCATAGACCTGTGTGTCTGGCGTCCCGCACACACTTAAAGAGCCAATTTTTTTATGATAAGTATCTTTGGGGGGACGGCTCCCCTGTGCTGGGAAAGCTGTCCACAATGTTCAAGAGTGTGTCTGTGTTTGACCATTCTTCCGGAAGGGTAATTGTGAGGTGAGGCACTATTGTTGGACAAGAAGGTCTGGCTCGCAGTCTCCCCTCTAAAAAAAAGGTGCGGGTGTGTGTCCCCAATCTCACCTTGTGTATTGTGGCAGCAAGCAGGTAAAGTCACCTGGTTGTATTCAGGATGGGAAATATGTGTGTCCTAGATTCAGGCTTTATGCAGACCTTTACAATTAGAGGGGAAGAGTTAATGAGCCCAGCTGAAGTAAGTGGGCTCATTAAGACCTCTACAAAAAACCCCAGCATGCTTAGGGAGATGCTCCATCCTGGAACCAGTTTTGTGTTGTATAGACTGGGGAGTGTGACACCTGTTCTGTGCGGTGAGTTAACGCCTGTGTGGCAAACCTCTACAACAGGGACAGGGACTGGGGCAGCACAAGGCTGCTCTCAGTTGTTAGACAGGGAATCTAAGTGTGTAGTTAGAGGTCAAGCTGACCAGGATTTATTTTCATGTTTTATTTTTGTTTGGCTGTTATATGTATCACTGCATGTAGCATAAATAAACCGCATCTTTTGTTTTTTTGCACCTACAACGCTGTCTGCTCTGCCTGATTTTGTGTTGTGAACCCATCCAGGGGGTCACACACACCCGCTGCCGAGCTAACCCCTCACAGTTGGTGGATAATTTTGGCAGTTTTTTTTTTTTTAAAGGCCAGCATGGAGGAGATACGGAGACAGCTGGCTCTAGCAAATGCAAATCAGCAGCAAACAAATGCGGGTTTACAAAGGAGCCTTGCAGCCCAGCAGAAGACAAATGCAACTTTGCAGCAGAGTCTGGAAAATCAGCAGAAGGCTCACCAGCAGAGTTTGGAAGCTCAGCAACAAGCCCAGCAGCAATCTGAAGCCCGCTTTATAGACCTGTTGCAGAAGCAAGAGCAGAGTTTTCAACAGAAAATAGAGACATTAATACAGCAACGTCCGCAGACCAATGAAGCAGGTGGTTACAATAATACCGCATCCTTTGGTGTGAGCCGTTTATTGACAAAAATGACTGGAGAGGATGATCCGGAGGTGTTTTTGACCACATTTGAAAGGACTGCTGAAAGGTAAAAGTGGCCTAAGGAGCAATGGGCTGGACTGGTGGCCCCTCTGTTAACTGGGGAATCGCAGAAAGCTTATTATGACCTAGAGCCTGACCAAGCAAAAGACTATGTGGTGCTAAAAGCAGAAATATTGGCACGGCTGGGTGTCACCCTGGCCGTCCGGGCTCAGCGTGTGCATAATTGGACTTTTCAGGTTGGAAAACCCCCCAGGTCTCAAATGTATGATCTCATTCACCTGAGCAGGAAGTGGCTGCAGCCAGAGACTTTGACCGCACCAAACATTGTGGAACGTGTTGTTATGGATCGTTTCCTGAGAGCTCTTCCTACTGCCATCCAAAAATGGGTAAGCCATGGAGACCCAGAAAATGCAGATAAACTTGTGGATCTGGTTGAGAGGTACTTGGCTACAGAGAACTTGACCACCTCTTCCAGGGACTCACGGACTTTCCATCCTAAGACCAGATCATCCCCAGTGGCGGGTAAGATGACTCCAAGGGATGAGGGTGGAGAGAGTGAGAGGGTGGGGGTTCTACCTAAGGTCTGGCGGGAGCAGCCCAGGAAGCCCATGCTGCAAGAGACAGTGAAAAAGATTATTTGCTACCGCTGCCGGCAAGAGGGACATATTGCAGCCAATTGCCCCGTTGTGGATGAGCCTATGCAATGTGGCTTTATAAGGGAGAGACGTCAGTCGCTGTTTGCGACAGTTGCATGCACTGCCATTCGGGGACCTGAGAAACATTTATGTAAAATGTGTATTAATGGTAGAAATGTTGATGTGTTGCTGGATTCAGGTAGCCTGGTAACATTGATAAAAGCTGAATTAGTTACTACAGAGGTCTCTGGGAAGAACAGGGTGGCTGTTATTTCTGTGCATGGGGACACCCGAGAGTATCCTGTAACTTCAGTGTTGTTTGAGACCCCCAAAGGTAACCTCTCTCATCAGGTGGGGTTAGTGTCTCACTTACCACATGATGCTATTGTGGGAAGGGATTTTCCAAAATTCTGGGAACTCTGGGATTGTCCTGAGCCCCCCACTGGTGCCCCTATAGACCAGGAAGATGACCAGAATTCCTCTGGGAGTGGTGAGGACTCTCCTGAATTTCCCTTGTCGGTATTGGCGGGGGAAACTCGAGAAACTGGGGAGGAGCCAACATCCTCAGATGAAAACATGCCGTCTGTGGAGTTTTCGGATCTTGAGGTTCACAGGGAAAATTTTGCCACAGAACAGTTAAAAGACCCCACCCTAATAAAGGCACGGGAAAATGTGGTGAAAATAGATGGCGAGTTAGTGAACCCAGATAAGACTTGCCCTTATCCTTACTTCACTATGGAAAGGGACCTGCTGTATCAAGTGGCTCAAAGGGCAGAAGAAACCATTGAGCAACTTGTAGTGCCCAAACCTTACAGGAAGTTGGTGTTAGAATTGGCTCATGGGCACATTCTGGGAGGTCATCTGGGGACAGAGAAAACCAGAGAGAGGGTATTGCAGAGATTCTATTGGCCTGGGGTCATGAAGGAAATAGAAAATTATTGTTCCTCCTGCCCTGTGTGTCAGAAGTCGGCACCTATGCCACATTTCCGTAACCCGCTGGTACCTCTTCCTATCATTGAGGTCCCCTTTGAAAGGATCGCAATAGATTTGGTAGGTCCGATAATGAAGTCCGCCAGGGGCCATCAGTACATTTTGGTTATATTGGACTATGCCACCCGTTATCCGGAAGCAATTCCTCTCCGAAATACCTCGGCCAAAACCATAGCCAAAGAGCTATCTCTTGTTTTTAGCCGCGTGGGTATTTGTAAGGAACTGCTTACGGATCAAGGTACACCCTTTATGTCCCGGGTTATGAAAGAATTATGCAAATTGTACAAAGTGAAGCAATTGCGTACATCTGTGTATCACCCCCAAACAGATGGGTTGGTTGAAAGATTCAACAAAACCCTAAAACAAATGTTAAAGAAGGTGGTGGATAGAGATGGAAAGAATTGGGACTGTCTAATACCCTATCTGATGTTTGCCATTAGGGAGGTACCCCAATCCTCTACGGGTTTCTCACCCTTCGAGTTGCTCTATGGGAGACACCCAAGAGGGCTGCTGGATATCGCCAAGGAAACTTGGGAAAATGAGAGTTCTCCTCACAGGAGTGTGATTGAGCATGTCGCCCTGATGCAAGATAGAATTGCACAGGTAATGCCAATTGTAAAGGAACATTTAACCCAAGCGCAGTTAGCACAGCAGAGAGTGTACAACCGTGGGGCCAAGACCCGTACTTTTTCCCCGGGGGATAGGGTCTTGGTGCTAGTCCCTACGGTTGAAAGCAAATTTCTGGCCAAATGGCAAGGTCCATATGAAGTAATTGAAAAAATTAGTGAGGTGAACTATAGGGTTAGACAGCCAGGAAGGCGAAAGCCGGAGCAGATCTATCACGTCAATCTGCTGAAAGCCTGGAGGGATAGGGAATCCCTAGTCGCAGAGACTTTGTCACAAGTACAGCCTGATTGCTTAGTTCCTGAGGTTGGAATAGCAGACACCTTATCGAAAGCCCAACAACAGGAGGTTAAAGAGTTTGTACTTCGTAACAAAGAGATTTTCTCTGAGCTTCCGGGACAAACATCTGGCGTAGAGCATGACATTATCACCCCGCCAGGAGAAAGGGTAAAACTAAAACCTTATAGAATACCAGAGGCCCGACGGGAGGCAATACGTGGGGAGGTTCAAAGGATGTTGGAATTGGGTGTGATAGAGGAGTCCCAGAGTGACTGGTCCAGTCCTATCGTACTAGTGCCCAAACCTGATGGGAGCTGGCAGTTTTGTAACGATTTTCGACAATTAAATAAAGTTACAAAATTTGACACCTACCCCATGCCGCGTATAGATGAGTTGATTGACCGGCTGGGAACAGCCCGATATATGACAACTCTTGATCTCACCAAAGGGTATTGGTAAATTCCCCTGGCCGAGTCGGCCAAGGAGAAAACTGCGTTTGTAACCCCAGATGGGGCATTCCAATATAAGAGAATGCCGTTTGGGTTACAGAATGCACCCGCAACATTCCAGCGGAAAATGGATAAGATTCTGAGGCCCCATCAGAAATATGCTGCAGCTTACCTGGATGATGTGATTATCTGTAGCACAAACTGGGTCTCACATTTGCTGAAAGTACAAGCAGTCCTAGACTCTATCCGGGAAGCTGGGTTTACGGCCAATCCAAAGAAGTGTACCATTGGACAGGAGGAGGCCAAATATCTTGGGTACACTATTGGGAGGGGGGTGATAAAACCCCAAGTCAATAAAGTCGAGGCCATACAGAGTTGGCCACGTCCCAACAGCAAGAAACAGGTACGAGCCTTTCTGGGAATCGCTGGCTATTATCGACGATTCATTCCCCATTTTGCTTCTCAGGCTGTGCCCCTCACCAACCTGACAAAAGGGAAAGAGTCTGTCATGGTTAAATGGTCCCCAGAGGCTGAAGAAGCATTTCAGTCCTTAAAAACAGCCTTATGTAGCCAGCCAGTGTTGTACTCACCAGACTTCTCTAAGGACTTCGTGGTACAAACTGATGCGTCAGACGTTGGGTTAGGAGCAGTGTTATCCCAGGTCTGGAACGGGGAAGAGCACCCAGTCATTTACCTCAGCAGGAAGTTGAAGTCCCATGAGGTAAATTACGCCACGATTGAGAAGGAATGTTTAGCAGTGAAGTGGGCTCTAGATTCCCTTCGGTACTATCTGCTAGGTAGGTACTTTGACCTGGTGACTGATCACGCTCCTTTAAAGTGAGTTAACGCCTGTGTGGCAAACCTCTACAACAGGGACAGGGACTGGGGCAGCACAAGGCTGCTCTCAGTTGTTAGACAGGGAATCTAAGTGTGTAGTTAGAGGTCAAGCTGACCAGGATTTATTTTCATGTTTTATTTTTGTTTGGCTGTTATATGTATCACTGCATGTAGCATAAATAAACCGCATCTTTTGTTTTTTTGCACCTACAACGCTGTCTGCTCTGCCTGATTTTGTGTTGTGAACCCATCCAGGGGGTCACACACACCCGCTGCCGAGCTAACCCCTCATAGTATATATGGGTCACGCACCCACACCCAGATGTCATATTTAGACACGGCGCTGTGTTTATTCAGCTTCTGTGTCCCAGTAGATATCAATGAGAGTGTCTGCACAGGGATACATGGAACACCTGGGCTCAGGTGCAGCTACATTTTATTGCATAGTTACATCAGTTTAGCTTGGACCGATATACGTATCTATATATCATACCTGAGTTATCCCTGTGGAAGCTGCAAATCACGCCCTTGTTTGATGTATGTTGCGTTAAGAAGGGACACTGCTGAGACTTTGCCCTCTCCACCAGTCCAGCGTACCTCTACCACCTCACTCCCAGTGACAGAATGGTATCCGAGCACCTAGTGTGGACCTGATACATGCTCTCACTTAAAGCGGGGTTCCACCCTAAAGTGGAACTTCCGCTGATCGGAACCCTCCCCCCCTCCGGTGTCACAATTGGCACCTTACAGGGGGGAGGGGGGTGGAGATACCTGTCAAAGACAGGTATTTACACCCACTTCCGGGCATAGACTCCCATGGGAGTCTATGTCATTTCCTGTCCTGCCGCGCTGTCTGCTGGGACACACACGGGTCCCAGTGACAGCGCGGACAATTCCTATTGCGCTGCGCGACTCGCGCATGCGCAGTAGGGAACCGGGAAGTGAAGCCGATTCACTTCACTTCCTGATTCCCTTACCTAGAATGGTGACGGCAGCAGCCGAGAGCCGAGCGATCGATCGGCCTCGGCTGCCGGCATCGCTGGAACCCGGAACAGGTGAGTGTCCATTTATTAAAAGTCAGCAGCTGTAGTATTTATAGCTGCTGGCTTTTAATATTTTTTTTTTTGGTGGAATCCCTCTTTAACTCCTCTTCTCTCCTATATCAAATGGCTAGGTACATGGGGTCCTTCTATTGTTGGTTTTGTCCCAGACACTTTTGAGGAACTGATTGCTTGGGGGGGGGGGGGGGCAGAATACTGACCCCCTCACTACTGGAGGACCCGTCACCTTTGCCTGGTACCACACTTCATGATAGGCTGCTATACACTCAGTTCTTGGTTATCCTTGGCAACTGCTCGCCACTCTAACTCTCCTGGCAAGTAACCATTTGTAGTAGCCTTGCGTCACACCCCTTGTGTGCTTTACAGGCCCTGTTCTTCTGATTCTGAACTATCTAATAGCATGAGACACTAGCAGCCATTTTGGGTCAGGCAGGGCCTATTTAAGGCCCTGGCTCCCAGGTTTGGCACTTATCTGCAAATGCGTAGCATAGGGACAGGTACCCCATCTGGTGACAGAACTAGTGGCAAGGAAAGGTTCCAGACAAAAAGGGGAAGCGTAGGGTTCACAACATCTCAGTACATCTTCCCTCTTGGGCATGAGATGGCCAGGCCACATTCTGCCCCTCCAAACAGGTGCTGTCAGTTCGGCTGAAACCTGCTCTCTGCATTCTGTTGGGACCCGTGAGTGTTTCTGGTTTGTGTTGTCTTCCCACAGAGTTTATTGTGAACTGTCTTTGCATAAGTTTAATACTAGTTATTTATCTCGCACTTTGACTGTGTGAGTTATTGCTGCTGCACCTCACCTACAAGTTCCAACCCTAACTGACTAAGCCGAGACTGCCTAGGCATACCTAAGTAGGTGTAGTCCATAATTGGTGTCCTCCAAAGCTGGCAGATTCTTCTCATGTTTCAGTATTCAGAGAGACTGCATGGCACAGCAGCCCTCATGCGCAGGCTGTCTCTTGAGATGACATCTTTAGGTTTGGCCTCTCTCTTCTTCCCATGCAGGCCTGAGCAGAGAATTCCCCCTTTTTGATTTACAGCACAGGGAGGAGGGCCGAGCCCAGAAAAGCTGGGAAACTGCAGAGATAGGTTTAACTCTTCCCTAACATGAGCAGACTAATCTGGCTTGTTTATGCCCAACTCCTCCCTGTAGGCACCTGTCTACAAGATTTAATAAGGTGGGGATGGTGACGTCACCACCCCACCTCTGTGCCTTGTCCAGACCAAAATGCCTTGTATTTATTGCCAAGCAATTGACCTCCTTCATTTATGCAGAAGGGAAAACACTGAATCATGGACCTTGAACACTGCTAGTATCACTGTAGTAGCAGGTATGAAATATGCATACTTACAAAAAATTGTAAATATCCAATAAAATTCATACCTGAATTTCAGCTTTAATACAAAGTAAGTGAGAGGTACCTTTTTTTATTCTGTATATTATTTTCGGTTCTCCGTCTTGTTCTGGTCTTATTTATCCCAAAACGAACAAAAAAACTGTACAGCTTGGTTGAAGATAGACAAAAACCTAATCTCCTAGTCATATCAGCCAGACAATTATTTGTAATGCATTCACATCTCTATTAGACGTATACTGTATGGTTAGGCTGCTAAATATTTGCTGATGAGTTAGTTGTCTTCAAGCTTGATTGCAAATGTGATAGGTTTCAGGAGTCATTCTGGCCTGCCAGCGGTCATGGCTTGTAACTCCTTCTCATCAAACGCTCCTTCAATTTATTCAGAATATCAGACTACATAGCAGAAGGACAATTTGTTGTGATTTCTCTATCAGGGGATACAACTGCCAACTAGATCATTATCATCGTTCCCATGCTGAGCTAATGTGCTTGGTTAAAGCATTGTAATTATGTACATCCACCACTCCGTGATATACAGTACAAAAGGGAAGGCATAATGAAAAGATCAAACTTCAGAAAGAGCCCCATGCAGGGTAACTCTGGATGTTTGTGATATCAATTAGTCATAAAGATGAAGTGAAGAGTGGCTGAGATTGCAATGTTTTAATGTTCACACAGTTACTTTGGTAAAGCTGCTATATTCTTTCTTGTTTTGTCATTAGCGTGCAAATGCAAGCTTAGAAGGGGTTACGTAATGTCAGCCCCAAGTGGAGTTCCACTCATTTTTAAGTTTATTAAAAGTCAGCAGCTACAAAAAGTGTAGCTTCTGACTTTTAATAAACAGACACTTACCTGTCCCACAGTCCAGCAATGCGGCAGCCCAAAGCCCCGCTCCTCTCCCCCTCCTCTCCACAGCGCCATCATTGCAAGTGTGGGCACCCAGCTTTGACAGCTTGTGTCTTCACAGCCGGGTATGCACTGTGCAAGCGTGAGTCACACCGCACCTTCTCAGTGGCCAGGCAATCCTCTGTGACCTGTGACATGCCCCAGGAGATTTCAGGGAGGGGGGGAGAGAGAGAGGAGGAGTCGCCTAGGTGGCCGAGTGGAAGTGGGAGCTGAGTACCTGTCAAAACTAGGTAAACGCCTCCCCCCATCCAAAAAGAATAAAAATGACATGCCAAATGTGGCACGTAAAGGGGGCGAGGAGTGCTTAAGGGGAAAGTTCCACTTTTGGGTGGAACTCCACTTTAAAGTGAATCTGTTACCTTGCTCATTTTGGGCAAAGTGACGATGTCTGTTTACAGCCCACCTCATGACTACTTACTTATGCTGACCTTGTCAGCAGGGCCAGGATAAGGGGGGGGGGGGGGGTGGAAGGGGAAGAAGCCCCCGGGCGCAACAACTTCCTGGTGGGGGGTGCAGGCAAAGTCAATTCACACTGCTGCCGGGTGCTGCTAAAGTATTGTTTCAGCCTGGCGGACCAGTGTGCCCACTGCCGCTACTGAACACTGTTGCAGTTAGAGCTGACTGTGTGCCGAGTGCGCTCCTGCATCAGCGCGCTAGACACATTCCCTTCCCTGTCAGGCGGAGTGATCTCTGCCCGACAGATGCTCTCTAGTCCTGGCCTGGCATGATGTCCTTCAGATGCCAGGATTCGGTAGGTGGGATGGAAGAGAGAGTGATGCTAATGGCGCTGCATGGAAAGGAACTGTGTGCAATGTGATGCAAGTAAGGCATTGGCATCCTCTTTCCTAAGGCACACTGAAAATGTAATTATGCGTGGCTTTTCCTGTAAGCAGACTGGAATTGTTAACTCTTACAAGGGGGATTAATTAACAATGCTATTAGTAATATGCAGCATGAAAGGGTTGTTGTGCTGCCACTGGTCACTGGTGCATTCATGACTAGTTGCAGTTAATTAACCCCTTTGTGCTTTTAGCTATAGCATGAAGGGGTGAGGGGGGCATTTTCGCCCCTGGGCAATGGATGACATTGTCTTGGCACTGTTCATCAGTGCTCCTGTCTCTTCTTTTTCTGTTGTAGCCACTAACAAAATACCCAATGCCATTTGGTGTTAGAGCCCACAGTGAACTCTGATGTCACTCCCACTTTCAAGGGACAGTGCTTGGACCTAGCAATTGGCCACTAGGTCCAAGCACTACTTTATCCTGGGTAGAGGCCTCCCCTTACCCTATTTATTTATTATTATTTATTTATTATAGTTATTGTGCAGTAACAGCCACAGAAGAATAAAAAGCAGATGAGCGTTGTTTTAGTTGGCCACCAGCAATGGCCACACTGGCCCAGGGCACCTCCCCTTGTCCTCCTGAGACAAGAACGAGATAGGGTACCATACACATTTTCCATTTTGGCTGTGTGACAGACCGCCTGGCACCCCGCTAGGGTGCCCCAGCCAAGATACAGCTTCCTCCACTCTGGAACCATGAACTTATTATATTAATAATTATTGGTTATCCTTGCGCTACAATGAATAGACTAGAAAACTAATATGGTTGCAGCAAAACACCAGCAGGGGTGCAAACCCTCCCCTAAAATGTGATAATAAATAGAAAGATAGTGTTGCGCTCCACAAGAAATACTAAATTAATTCAATAAATACATAGATAGTGATAAATAATAAATAATACCATGCAAATACAAAAATAACTATATGTGACTGTTTAGAATCAATTCCTTCAGGGTGTGCGACCTATTTTAAAGTGTATCAGTGCCAATCAAATACTATACAAACCAGTGTAATGTGACCGGTTAAATATTTCAAATCAGGGTAAAAAAATATTCCCAATAAAGTGCAAGTAGAACAAAATAAATAAATACTAAAATTACAAATAGGGTTCAACCAGTGATAATAAATAAACAATGCAATAAGATCCAAAGTGTGTCTCAATCTATAAAGTGCATCCAGTGAAACAAATAATTGGAAAAAAATATTAATAGAATAAAGAGCACAGTCCAAAAAAGGAGTTCTTAGAGTGTCTCTATTTTTAACAATAAAAGCAATCCATATCAAGCCATGCAATAGGTGAATCCACACTGTGCCATATAACGGGCTAATTCCGTGAATAGAAACAGGAGATAATTCCACCGGTAATCTTGTAAATCCTCAAGACAGGTGTTCACACACTGAGTGCAGTGGGTACCTTACCTCTCTGCTGTAAGGTGAACAGCAATTCATTCCAGCGCTTAAAATGTATGTTATCGGCTGGTGCAGGCACCACAGGCAATCCCCTCTAGGTACTCAGCCATGGACCATAGATCATAACCATAAAAGAGAAAGGAGCTCCAATAGTGAAGTATATAATGCCAAACTAACTTTATTATAGAAAGGACATAGTCCTGGGTACTCACATTTAGTAACACAATATTTGAGCAAAGTTACAGCATAAAACGAACGAACTCCTCGTTCGTACCCCGGACGTCACTTCCGGTATCCTCCTAAACCAATCCTACGCGTATCGTCATCGATCACGTGACTTCATCAGGGAATGATTCCCTGATGAAGTCACGTGACGATACGCGTGTAAATAAAAGTAAGCTATTTAACAACTAGTCACCTGAACAAGCCTTGATTAGTTATGGAGTCCACCCCCCCCCCCCCCCCCCCCCGACAATACGGCACCAGTATTCAAGAAGACCCTGGGATGTCCAAATCTCATTAACCAGCTTTCATTTCACATCCATCTTCTCATTGAGTTTCAAGTTGGCAGAGACCATCAGGGCTTCCTTGATTGTTAAATGTGGTAACATCATCTTGCATTATATAACAGGACATTGTAGCTCTCTTAAATGCCAGGGCCCAAAGTCAGTAGGCATGAAGCTACCCTGCAGTCCCCTCCAAAAGCCCCTGCCCCAGTTGGGTCTGTCACAGGCTGTTCATGTACTCCCAGGCTCAGACAAGCTTCTCTAAAAAAAACGATTGTCCACACTATCATCTTTTTTGAATGTTCTACTGCGAACATGAACAGGGTACAAAGTTCTCTTCAGTCGGGTTATATATATCCTGCACATAGGTTAACTGCAACACTGTACATTCTGGGTTCAATTTTAACAGTGGGGTGACAACCAGCTCTCCTTTCATCCCTGATCCAGGCCTGCCCCAGAGGGGCATCCTTCAGTGACTGTCACTTGGTAACAGTAAGTTACCACTTTCCATCAACCCTCCACCTTGCCAAGGTCCAATATTTATAAGGGAAAGAGACAGCTCAACCCAACACATAACACACGCAGAGGTGGGTGTCCCCCTAAATCAGGGGTCTCAAACTGGTGGCCCTCCAGCTGTTGCAAAACGACAAGTCCCATCATGCCTCTGCCTGTGGGAGTCATGCTTGTAACTGTCAGCCTTGCAATGCCTCATGGGACTTGTAGTTTTGCAACAGCTGGAGGGCCACCAGTTTGAGACCTCTGCCCTAAATGGTTTTCAACCCCTGCTTGTGGGTGGGGCTTATGCATCCTAGAGGGGACAAGTGAAACTGCACACAATAATGCCTAAACTCAAGGAAGACAGCTGAGGTCACGTGACAGTTAACATTAAGGCAGATTTCCCAATCTTAGAAGTGAATTTCAACTACACTGTTAACTTGCTGTAATCAAGGGCTGACTTAATTACACTGATGACACACTCTCCATTAGGAGACGACTCCAAGGTGTGCAACATGTAGGGACTGGTACCACAGAGCCTTTACCAGTCTCCATCAATCAAGCATTAGTGTCACCTCTCTCCCACGGTTGCTATGAAGCACAGGAAATGCTCTCTCCTACTCCAACCACCATGCTTACTTTTATTCTCCCAAGATACCTCCAGGTCAACCTAAGGACACAGTGCAATATTAAGACATTGGGGTTGATTTACTAACACCGGAGAGTGCAAAACCCAGTGCAGTTCTGCAAAGAAACCAATCAGCTTCCATTTTTTTTTGTCAAAGCTTAATTGAACAAGCTGAAGTTAGAAGCCTCCCCATTGTAACATTTTACAGTTGGCTGGCTCAATCAACATAAGGGCATGAGCACAGACAGGAAAAACAAGAACACGCACAGGAAGACATGTTAACCCTCTTGGAGGCATCATGTTCTGCCTGGCTCCTTCCAGTGTATTAATTATTTACAGCTCTGCACAAGCTTGTATATTTTATACCTTACAGGTATACACTGTAATCATCAGGCAAAACATGGCCTCTTTGAAATCACACCATATTTTCCCATTAAGAACCAGAAGTATGTTATGCCTTCTTATGTTTGCCAAAGATTTACGGTAAATTTGAAGATGCTGCTTTCAGAGGCGATTGAGCCTTTAATTGTCATTATGTATATCGGAATGGGTGTCCTTTCAATTTCATATGTTAGTAAAGGGAAATGTGACGTTTATTTTTTTCATGTCATGCAAAATAACTTCCCATGATCTGGAAGACCAACTTTAACCACTTGCCACCCGCCAATAGTCAAATGACGGCTGCAAAGTGATTTCAAAATCCTGACCGGACGTCATAGGATGTCCTCAGGATTTTGAGCCGCCGCGCGCCCCCGGGGGCGCGCATCACGGCGATCGTTGTTGCGGGGTGTCAGTCTGATATCATGCCTGGGGGGTGTCTATAGTATGCCTGTAAAGTGGAACAGTTTTCCCATGTTTAGAACAATACCACAGCAAAATGACATTTCTAAAAGGAAAACATGTCATCTAAAAATGATCGCAGCTGTAATGAATTGTTGGGGATATGGAAATATAGATGAAAATCATTGAAAAAACAACAACATGGGTCCCCTCCCCCTGGTCCATTATTAGGCCCTTTGGGTCTGGTATGAATATTAAGGGGAACCCCGAGCCAAAATTGAAAAATGATGGAATCCCCAAAAATCCATTTCAGGCTGTTCAGGTCTGGTATTTATATTATGGGGAACTCTGAGCCAATTTTTTTTTTAAATGGCATACGGGACCCCCTAAAATCCATAAGTCTGGTATGGATTTTAAAGGGAACCCTGCAGTAAAATGTAAAATGTAAAAAAAAATTGAGTGGGGTCCCCTCCAAAATCTATACCAGACCCTTATCCGAGCAAGCAAGCTGGCAGGCCGCAAAAAAATAGGGGGATGAGAGAGCGCCCCCCTCCTGAACCGTACCAGGCCACATGCCCTCAACATGGGGAGGGTGCTTTGGAGTAGCCCCCCAAAGCACCTTGTCCCATGTTGATGGGGACAAGGGCCTCTTCCCCACAACCCTTGCCCGGGGTTGTGGGGGTCTGTGGATAGGGGGCTTATCTGAATCTGGAAGCCCCCTTTAACAAGGGGACCCCCATACCTTACCCCCCATTTGAATTGGTAATGGGTACATTGTACCCCCACCAATTCACAAAAAAAAGTCAAAAATAATAAAAATGACAGGAGACACTTTGGGACAAGTCCTTTATTAAAAAATGTAAAATGTTCTGCGATGTAAATCCATCTCATGCCGACCGACGAACCGAAAAAAGAAAAAAATGCAACAGCTCTACCTCCATGGTAGTCTCTCGCACACTGCACTCTTCTCGATTTGACAGCTGTTATATAGCTGTGAGTGGGGCCACTCAGTGATGTAAGCAGGTGACCCCACCTTCCTCTGACATCATGTGGCGTCAAAGGGGGGCAGGGTGGCCTCGCCCTCAGCTATATAACAGCAGTCATTGAGAAGAAGCAAGGCTGCCTATGCCTATGACCCCTATGCCATTTTATTAAAATATTTGGCTCAGGGTTCCCCTTTAAATCCATACCAGACCCTGAATTTTGGTTTGGGGGTTCCCCTTAATAACCCAAAGGACCTGGTAATGGACTGGGGGGAGGGAACCCATGCAGTATTTTTCAATGAGTTTTATCTATATTGAGGGGATCCGACAATTCATTACAGCCGCGATCAGTTTTAAATTACATTTTTTTACCTTTAGAAATGTCATTTTGCTGTGGTACTGTTCTAAACATGGGAAAAAAGTGCCCCTTTGCCGGCATACTATAGACACCCCCCAGGTACGAAATTCAAAGGAATATTTCACTTTTATTGTTTCACTTTAACCACTTCCCACCCGGCCAATGCATATATACGGCCGGGTGGGAGCCGTCTACTCCTGATAGGACGTTCAGGAACGTCCTTCAGGAGTAGCGGGATCGCGCGCGCGCCCGCGCAGCGGCGCGATCCCGATGTGCTCGTGTCACCCGGACACGGCACATCTCAGATCGGCAGGAGGGCTCTGTGATTGGCCCTCCTGATCACATGACGGCCGTGTCCAATCACGGCCGTCATGTGATGTAAACAAACAGCCGGTTGCTAGGCAATCGGCTCTCCTCTCCTCACACGGAAGTCACCGCTGAGGAGAGGAGAGCAGAACGCTGCAGCCGGCTGATGATCAGTGAGTATGGGCTGCTTTTTACAGCTTTTTACTCACTGATCATCAGTGTAGTGTAAACACACAACACACCACACAGTACAAACACAGTCCCCACATATGTCCCCAAAACACACATGTCCCCAAAACATACATGTCCCCAAATAATAAAAACGCATGTCCCTAATAATAAAAACATGTCCCCCACATATGTCCCACTAAAATCACATGTCCCAATGATTATCTGCACACATATGTACGTGATCACCTGCACACATATGTACATGATCATTTGCGTACATATGTCCGTGATCACACAAATCAATTATTATACACTTAACGGAATTTTTTTTACCAAAAACATGTAGCAGAATAAATTTTGGCTTAAATTTATGACAAAATTTGATTTTATTGGATTTCTTTTCAAATAGAAAAAAGAAAATATTGTTTTTTTTCCAAATTTCCGCTATTTTTGCGCTTATATCGCAAAAAAAAAAAACGGAGTCGTGAATAAATAACACCAAAATAAAGCTCTATTTGTGCGAACAAAATGATAACAATTTCATTTGGGTACAGTGTAGCATGACCGCGCAATTGTCACTGAAAGCGCTAGAGCGCTGAAAGCTGAAAATTGGGCTGGGAAGGAAGGGGGTGAAAGTGCCCTGTATTGTAGTGGTTAAACAATATAAAAATCACTACTCCCGAAAAAAACTTCAGTTTTTAAAACTTTTTTTTTGCATTGATACATGTCCCCCGGGGCAGGACCCAGGTCCCCAAACACTTGTTATGACAATAACTTGCATATAAGCCTTTAAAATTAGCATTTTTGGTTTTTCATGTTAGTGTCCCATAGACTTTAATGGGGTTCGACGGCTTTCGAATTTGCCGCAAACACTGCATAATGTACGTTGTTCGCCGAACGTCCGAACAACCAAAGTTTGGCCAGAACTTATGCTCGGACCGAACCATTCGCCCCTTCCCTAATCAGGACAAGTCTGATCATTGGAGAAGAGTACACCGAGTTCCCAGCATAGCTAGAGAACTGACCATGGTGTGTTCTCCTGCTTAGTTGGTCACTTGTTAATAGGAAAGCAGAGGGACTGGTAGGAACACCGAGAATTTCACATAAAGGAAGCAATGCAAAGAGAACAGGCTACTTTCTGAATGAATGAGTGACTTGTATAGCGCTATCTATGCAAACTGAATCGCCTCAGGATGCCTTCGACGCCGGTGTCCATCTCCGGTATAGTGTGGTCCTTGCCCCATGGGGTCCCGACTAGCTTACAAACATATACACATACAACATACACATATTTGGCCAATTTTTCAATAGGATCTAATTAACCTACCAGCATGTCTTTGTCATATTTTCTCATACAAGTACATGATACAGCAGGCACATATAAGGAATATGAAGTGT
This sequence comes from Lithobates pipiens, assembly GCF_037356315.1. NCBI lineage: Eukaryota > Metazoa > Chordata > Amphibia > Anura > Ranidae > Lithobates > Lithobates pipiens. The sequence goes on from NW_027507748.1 coordinate 65,698,551, forward strand.
CGGGGTAACAAACACTAAGCTTTCAAGTGTATCAGTCATGGATGGTGCCATAGAGCTGGCCCTAGAATCACAGAGAATTGGATAGGACCCATATAGATATATAAAAACATATTTTGTTTTATTCTAACTCTAAAGATAGCTTATCTCAGAACAGTTTCAAGGGAAGAAAACTTTGCCACAAATGAAATGCGTTGGTTTGTGCATATTTTATTTATTTATTAAATTATCAAATATTGCATATTAATATGCTGCATGTGACTTTTTTTACTTTCAATCATTTTTATTTGAAGTAACCAGATATGATTACAGAAAAGGACATTGCATCAAAATAAATGACATTGAAACATGAACAGAATAAACCGAACTAGAGGTTGACATGTGCGTATATCACATTATTAATAAAGATAGCTATCTTGGGTGCCAACTAGTTGGATAAAACTATCATAGTGGCAAAAGTAAATGTAAAACTGGTTCAATTGTTGGAAAACAGAATATCCCCCCTTATGGGAGTTATAACCAAAGTCTCAGTTGGCTCATCACAAATAGATGAGAACCTGCCCAAGTTACCCGAATGCATGTCCCAAGACATAACTTTCTGAAATAAAAAAGAAAGGTAACCCAACAATGAGGGTGTAGAGAGGGAGAGAGGAGGAGGAGAGACCTAAAGAAGGAATAAGGAAAAGAAGAAAGAAGTCCAGTTTAGAAACAGAATAGGCATTAGGCATCAGGGTTCCTCACGAAGCAGCATGGAAGGTTGCAGGGGCTGGTTAATGTATATGCTGCACTGTTCCCACACTGTCTCAAATGCTTTAGAGGTATCTAGGAGGATGCTGCCCACCTTCTCCTGGACCATTATCCATTAAAGCTTTCGTTTGGCTGCTGCAAATGACAGTGGCGTTTGCTTCCATGCTCAAGCCAAGGTCATCTTGGCCCCTAGCAATATAAAGTGAGGCTGCATGTGACTTTTAAAACAGCAGGTAACCTACTGGCCGAGGCTCATCCCTTAGGCTAGGTTCACATTGACGCTGTTTCATTTGAATGGGCTGCTGTGCCTCCTGAAATGCAAGAAAAAGGTCCCTGCGCCATTTCTGCAATCACAACCTGCACAGAATTGCATGTGCAGTGTGGTTCCCAGTGCACGTACGATTTCCAGTGCCTGTGGAGTGCCATTAGTATTTATAGTACTCGCATGCATCCAGCGCGTTTTTTTGTGTGGGTGGGTGCGGCTGCAGGAACAGGTGAGGACCCGCAGCAGGAACCATCTGCTCTGATGTGAGCCTACTAGCTGTAGTCTCCGAATACATTTAATATTAACACATTCCTTCGTCAGAAGTCAATAAAACAAATTACTTTTGTTGAGTGAGGACCTTCACACGCTGATCGAAATTTGGCTGATCCCTGCTGAACTGATCAAATTTCAATCAGCATATGGCCAGCTTTAGTCCAACATTTTAATTAGATAAAATGAGACAAAATGGTACTGCTTTCTCCTTAGCTAACCAACACTACTCTGATGGTAAAGGTATAATGTATATGAATAATGCAAAAAATAGAAACATATAGGGGTTGATTTACTAAAACTAGAGAGTGCAAAATCTGGTGCAGCTGTGCATGGTATCCAATCAGCTTGTGACTTCAGCTTGTTCAATTAAGATTGGACAATAAAACCTAGAAGCTGATCGGTTTCTTTGCAGAGCTGCACCAAATTGTGGCTTGGCATGTGACGTCACTGATCGTCTTTCCCTATAACAGGGAACAGACGATCGGTGACAGCCACACTAGGAAGCACGGGGAGAGGTTTGTTTACACAGACCTCTCCTTGTTCTTCAGCTCTGTGACCCGATCGTGGGATACCAGTGGCGATCGGGTCCGCGGGTCCCGCGGCCACGGTCACGGAGCTCAGGACCAGGTCGTAAGCGTGCCGCCGCCGGCGCGCGCACGACCCACGACCCACGGCTGGGCACTTAAAGAACCACGTACAGGTATGTGATTGTGCCCAGCCGTGCTATTCTGCCGTAAATGTGCAGGAGGCGGTTCTTAAGCGGTTAACCAGCCTCAATGAACAAAAAATTAACTTCTGTGCTCTATTTTTGGAAAATGCATCATACCACAGCATATATTGCGTTCAAATTAGTTTTTCAGCAAGTTTGTTTCTTTACACTGTATATGTTCATTGGGGTGCCATTCAGGAATAATAACAATATACAGGCATACCCCACTTTTAAGTACACAATGGGGTTTATTTACTAAAGCTGGAAAGTGCAAAATCAGGCTCATTTCTGCATAGAAACCAATGAGCCCCTAACCCCAGCTTGTTAAATTAAGCTTTGGTAATAAAAGCTGGAAGCTCATTAGTTTCTATGCAGAAGTGAGCCTGATTTTGCACTTTCCAGCTTTAGTAAATAAACCCCATTGTGTACTTAAAAGTGGGATATGACTGTATTTTTATTTATTTAATAATTTATTTATTACAGGTACTTACATAGCACCATCAATTTTATGCAACGCTTCACATATATACATATTGTACATTCACATCAATCCATGCCCTCAAGGAGCTTACAATCTTAATTCCCTAAGGCTGGCCATACATTATAAAACATTTTTGTACAGTTTTCTTTTAGATTTACCTAAACCATAAAATATGAGGTCAAACCTAAACACTTTTAATTTGTATGCAATCAGGCTGGCCCTTGAACTAGATTGTTGAAGGTAAAGCTAAAGGAAATTGACTAAGAAAAAATGTATGGCCAGCTTAACTGACATTCATACAGTATCTGTTAAAAGTGAGTACACTCCTCACATTTTTGTAAATATTTTATTATATGTTTTCATGTGACAACACTGAAGAAATGACACTTTGCTACAATGTAAAGTAGTGAGTGTACAGCTTGTATAACAGTGTAAATTTGCTGTCCCCTCAAAATAACTCAACACATAGGCATTAATGTCTAAACCACTGGCAACAAAAGTGAGTACACCCCTAAGTGAAAATGTCCAAATTGGGCTCAAAGTGTCAATATTTTGTGTGGCCATCATTTTTTGCCCAGCACTGCCCTAACTCTCTTGGGCATGGAGTTCACCAGAGCTTCACAGGTTGCCACTAGAGTCCTCTTCCACTCCTCTATGACAACATCATGGAGCTGGTGGATGTTAGAGACCTAGCACTGCTCCACCTTCTATTTGAGGATGCCCCACAGATGCTCAATAGGGTTTAGGTCTGGAGACATGCTTGGCCAGTCCATCACATTTACCCTCAGCTTCTTTAGCAAGGCAGTGGTCATCTTGGAGGTGTGTTTGGGGTTTTTATCATGTTGGAATACTGCCCTGCGCCCCAGTCTCCGAAGGGAGGGGATCAGGCTCTGCTTCAGTATGTCACAATACATGTTGGCATTCATGGTTCCTTCAATGAACTGTAGCTCCCCAGTGGCGGCAGCACTCATGCAGCCCCAGACCATGACACCCCCACCACTATGCTTGACTGTAGGCAAGACACACATGTCTTTGTACTCCTCACCTGGTTGCTGCTGCCCACGCTTGAAACCATCTGAACCAAAATATGTTTATCTTGGTCTCATCAGACCACAGGACAGGGTTCCAGTAATCCATGTCCTTAGTCTGCTTGTCTTCAGCAAACTGTTTGCAGGCTTTATTGTGCATCATCTTTAGAAGAGGCTTCCTTCTGGGATGACAGCCATGCAGACGAAGTTGATGCAGTGTGCAGTGTATGATCTGAGCACTGACAGGTTACCCCCTCACCCCTTCAACCTCTGCAGCAATGCTGGCAGCACTGCTGCTCTCTACTCTTTCTTGATGTCGGCTTCTTGAGGTAGTGCCACCTTACCTTCAGTTTCCTCCTCTGCTCTATCTGGCACCCAAGTCACATCAGTGGCCTCATCATCATCATCATCATCTCTATCTCTTCCATCTTCATCATCATCATTACCACTGGAGACAACTTGACAATATGCTGCGACTGGGGGAACATGAATGCCAATTTGTCTACCAGTGTTCCTCCCTCTCTCCAGGCTCATGTTCCTGTCATCCTCTACCTCAGAACCAACAACTCAATCCAGTAATGGCTGGGCAACGTCAAGGAGAAAGTGGCTGATGCTGTGGTCAAATAACTCAGCTGACTCCTCCATGGCTGATGTTGGGGCTATGGCAGGAATAGATGTAGACAAGGAGGCCGATTTATCCACTCTGCCAACAGCAGGGAACTGCACACTTGTCTCTGCTTGCGTGACAGAGGATGAGGAAGGTTTATTAAGTCAGTCCACCACCTCCTCTGCATGCTGTAGCTGGATAGCATGGGCAAACACACTAAACAGAGTAAATGATGCTCTGCCTGAGGACTGACCACCACGTCCACCTTTGCCCGTGGACACATTTGTTGCTGGCCCCCTTACAGTGCCAAGTTAACATCTGTCTCCTTGTTGTCTTCCTAGACACTATTGGGGGGGGGGGGGGGGGCAGTGCTTATAAGCAAGTGTAAAGAAGAAGTGGAAATCTGTATGTAGATGCACTTTAATCAATGTAAAGTGGTGTTTGGTGCACTTTAATTTGAGTACTCACACTACACAGATACACTCCACGGATACACTATAATACACTGCAATATAATGTGCCAAACGTACAGTGACGCACAGAACTATATGGCATTAAACTTGCAGTAACGCACACAGAAGTAAATGGGGTTAAACTTGCAATAACACACACAGAAGTAAATGGCATTAAACTTGTAGTAATGCACAAAACTATATGGCGTTAAACTGGCAGTAACGCACACAGAACTATATGGGGTTAAACTGGCAGTAACACACAGAACTATATGGCGTTAAACTGGCAGTAATGCACAAAAACTATATGGTGTTAAACTGGCACTAATTCACAGAGAAGTAAATGGCATTAAACTAGCGGTAATGCACAAAACTATATGGCGTTAAACTGGCAGTAACTCACACAAAACTATATGGCATTAAACTGGCAGTAATGCACACAGAAGTAAATGGCATTAAACTTGCAGTAACGCACAAAACTATATGGCGTTAAACTGGCAGTAACACATACAGAACTATATGGCATTAAACTGGAAGTAACGCACAAAACTAAATGGCGTTAAATTTGCAGTAACGCACACAGAAGTAAATGGCGTTAAACTTGCAGTAACGCACACAGAAGTAAATGGCGTTAAACTGGCAGTAACACACACAGATTAAATGGCATTAAACTTGCAGTAACACACAAAACTGTATGGCATTAAACTGGCAGTAACGCACACAAAACTATATGGCGTTAAAATGGCAGTAACGCACACAGAACTATATGGCATTAAACTGCCAGTAACGCACACAGAACTATATGGCATTAAACTTGCAGTAACGCACATAGAAGTAAATAGCGTTAAACTGGTAGTAACGCACACAAAACTATATGGCGTTAAACTAGCAGTAACACACAGAACTATATGGCATTAAACAGGAAGTAATGCACACAAAACTATATGGCGTTAAACTGGCAGTAACGCACACAGAAGTAAATGGCGTTAAACTACCGTATTTATCGGTGTATAACATGCACAAGTGTATAACATGCACATTCATTCTAAGGCCGCGTACACACGGGCGGACTGTTCGCCCAACCTTGTCCGCTGAACAGTGTTTGGGCGGACAGTCCGCCCGTGTGTGGGCTTTCAGTGGACAGTTTCAGCGGACAGTTGGACGGACAAAGTCTTTCGGAAATTCCGAAAAACTGTCCGCTGAAACTGTGTTTGAGCGAACAGTCCGCCCGTGTGTAGGCTACTTTCGAAATGAGCAAACTGTTCCCGCTCGGAAAGTCCGCCCATTTCGAGCGCGTGTACAGGTAGGCGGGGCCCGCGAAGGAGACGTCGCGGGCTCCGCCGCCTGGAATGGGCTTAAAGGGGAACCCCAACGCCGAAAAAAATCGGCGTGGGGGTTCCCCCAAAGTCCACACCAGACCCTTGTCCGAGCACGCTACCCGGCCGGCCAGGAAAGGGGGGCGAGCGAGCGCGCCCCCCCTCCTGAGCCGTACCAGGCCGCGTGCCCTCAACATGGGGGGTGCCTTGGGGAAGGGGGGGCCGCGCGGCCCCCCCACCCCAAAGCACCTTGTCCCCATGTTGATGAGGACAAGGGCCTCTTCCCGACAACCCTGGCCGTTGGTTGTCGGGGTCTGCGGGCGGGGGGCTTATCGGAATCCGGGAGCCCCCTTTAAGAAGGGGGCCCCCGGATACCGGCCCCCCACCCTATGTGAATGAGTATGGGGTACAATGTACCCCTACCCATTCACCTGTGAAATAAAGTACAAAAAAAAACACAACACAGGGAAAAAATATTTTATTGCACAGCTCCGGGGGTCTTCCGTCTTCGGGGGTCTTCTCGCCGGACTCCTCCGCTATCTGTGTGTAGCTCTTTTGCTAGCGGAGGAGTCCGGCTTTCTTCCTCCCCGCCGCCGGCCTCTTCTCCCGACTTCGGGGGTCTTGTCCCCCTCTTCGGTTCTTCTGCCGGGCCACCGCGCCTTCTTGTAGCTCTTTTGCAGGCGGTGGCCCGGTCTTCTGTCGCCGCTGCCTTCCGTTCTTCTGTCGCCGCCTTCGGTTCTTCTGCCGGGCCACCGCGCCTTCTTGTAGCTCTTTTACAGGCGGTGGCCCGGTCTTCTGTCGCCGCTGTCGTCGCCGCTGTCGTCGCCGCCGCCGCCGCCTTCCGTTCTTGTTCTTCTTCTTGTTCTTCTTCTTCTTCTCCTGGAGATGTTGACTCGACGAGCTCTCCGGCCGGAATGCCAGGGACACGCTCCGCTGCCACTTATATAGTGACAATGGGGCGGTGTCACATGGTATATGTCACATGGGTTGGTCACATGGTGACCCCGCCCCCTTACGATGTCATAGTCCCCATGTGACATCAACCCATGTGACCAACCCATGTGACATATACCATGTGACACCGCCCCATTGTCACTATATAAGTGACCGCACAGCGCGGCTCTGGCATTCCGGCCGGAGAGCTCATCGAGTCAACATCTCCAGGAGAAGAAGAACAAGAAGAAGAACAAGAACAAGAACGGAAGGCGGCGGCGGCGACAGAAGACCGGGCCACCGCCTGTAAAAGAGCTACAAGAAGGCGCGGTGGCCCGGCAGAAGAACCGAAGGCGGCGACAGAAGAACGGAAGGCAGCGGCGACAGAAGACCGGGCCACCGCCTGTAAAAGAGCTAGAAGAAGGCGCGGTGGCCCGGCAGAAGAACCGAAGAGGGGGACAAGACCCCCGAAGTCGGGAGAAGAGGCCGGCGGCAGGGAGGAAGAAAGCCGGACTCCTCCGCTAGCAAAAGAGCTACACACAGATAGCGGAGGAGTCCGGCGAGAAGACCCCCGAAGACGGAAGACCCCCGGAGCTGTGCAATAAAATATTTTTTCCCTGTGTTGTGTTTTTTTTTTGTACTTTATTTCACAGGTGAATGGGTAGGGGTACATTGTACCCCATACTCATTCACATAGGGTGGGGGGCCGGTATCCGGGGGCCCCCTTCTTAAAGGGGGCTCCCGGATTCCGATAAGCCCCCCGCCCGCAGACCCCGACAACCAACGGCCAGGGTTGTCGGGAAGAGGCCCTTGTCCTCATCAACATGGGGACAAGGTGCTTTGGGGTGGGGGGGCCGCGCGGCCCCCCCTTCCCCAAGGCACCCCCCATGTTGAGGGCACGCGGCCTGGTACGGCTCAGAAGGGGGGGCGCGCTCGCTCGCCCCCCTTTCCTGGCCGGCCGGGTAGCGTGCTCGGACAAGGGTCTGGTGTGGACTTTGGGGGAACCCCCACGCCGATTTTTTTCGGCGTTGGGGTTCCCCTTTAAGCCCATTCCAGGCGGCGGAGCCCGCGACGTCTCCTTCGCGGGCCCCGCCTACCTGTACACGCGCTCGAAATGGGCGGATTTGCCTCCTCCTTACGTGGGCGAGTCCGTTCATTTCAAAAGTTGAGCGGACTGTTTGGCAAACAGTTCGCTGAAACAGTCCGCTCGTGTGTGGGCAAGTCCGCTCATGCAAATTTTGAGCGGACTGTTTGCCGAAACTGTTTGACGAACAAGGTTGGGCAAACAGTCCGCGCGTGTGTACGCGGCCTTAGAGGGAAGTTTCAGAAAAAACTTACATTTTAAATAAGGCAGCTAAAATTTAAGTATTGGCGTATAACATGCACATGCTTTTTGCACCCAATTTTCATGGTGAAAAAGTGAGTGTTATACGCCAATAAATACAGTATATGGTGTTAAACTGGAAGTAATGACACACAGAGCTATATGGCGTTAAACTGGCAGTAAAGCACACAGAACTATATGGTGTTAAACTGGCAGTAACGGACACAGAACTATATGGCGTTAAACTGGCAGTAGCGCATACAGAAGTAAATGGCATTAAACTGGCACTAACGCACACAGAAGTAAATGGTGTTAAACTGGCAGTAATGCAATCAAATAGACGGTGTTCAACCGTCACTACACTGACGCTATCTGAACTGTCCCTAGTCTAGCTATACACTAATGTAAAGATTACTCACGCGGTCTCACTACACTACACAGAAACTATATGAGCTGTCCCTACTCTAGCTGCACACTATGCAAAGCTGCATGACAGTCCTCCTCACTACACTCACACTATCCCTAGACTGACACTAAACTAATATTCTATACTGACAATTATAGCAAAATAGCACAGTATAGCACACTAACTAACTAATAGCACTGAACAGAGCCCTGTTCTATCTCTCTCCATGCTGAAATCACATTGAAAATGGCTGCCACTGAAAAAATACTTTTATACTGTGGGGCGGGAATGAGCCATGATAGGATAAATTCATGATGACAGTGTCCAATCATGACTCTGACAGTGCTCTGTGCCCTGACTGGCTGAAGCTTTCACTGCTTCAGCCAATCAGGGCTTGCAATGCACTGTTCAGCGCCGCAATGCATTGTGATCTGTTCGGGGGGCCGAACAAACGGTCGTACGTTTGTTCGAATGTTCGCTGAACTTATGCTCTGGCCGAAGCGTTCGCCCATCCCTAGTCAGAACTGAGATCTGCCATGCTTTTATAGACAGATCACAGTTCTGTGCCTCTGCCTGACGAATGGCAGGCACCAGTGGACATCGGGTAACCTGGGACCTGATGATTTTCAGATTCCTCAACCCCCCACAGCACCGCACAGCTTCCATAGTGCCGTCCAACCGCCTAGAGTGGCCCATAGTGCCTCTCAAGCTGCTGCAGAGCCTCCAGCCCTTCATTCCACAGAGTGAGAATCTCTTCTTGGCCTATATAATAGTCATCGATGGACAAAAAAACGAAAAAAAAAACGGGGAACCAACCAAGAGCAATAAAAAAGTCACAAGCTGATATAACCGGCCAGCATCTACCAGATCTGAAATGTTGGGATTATCTTCTGATGTGACTGATCTACCTTAAAATGATATGCCCAACCTCTTGTTTCTACCTTTTATATTGTAAGATGCTTGGACAGATCCCACTCTCTCCCGGTTCTGACGATTTCATTATACCTTATTGATGTGCAGTATATGTTTCAGCAATAATTGAACATGCCTGCCACTGGAAACCTTTCATTGCCATGAGAGATGATGGAATTCCTTAACCATTAAAATGAATAACTATAATACAATACACACACACGCACATATGATGTATATACTGTAAATATATATATTTATAGACAAGACTCTCATACTAATTTACGTGGTATCATGTGAAAGCAATCAAGACATATTACTGAACAATGGTTAATGTGACATTGATGGGTAGCGCTATAAACTAAGGCAGCTCAGGCCCTCTTCACCTCCTCCGTCGGTTTTTATCTCTGGATGATGTCTGTGTATTTATTATCCCCCAATGTACACAGCAGAACCGGCTGCAGCTTTATAAATAATCGATAGTCATCATTGTACTGTGGCTCTGAGTAATAGACACAGATGACGGCTGGAAGATGGATGGATAGTTATAGTGAAAAAAATAAAGCGCTATCTCTTGACTATCGGGCTGTTTTATGTGATTTGATAACTTAATAGGCAGCTGCCATAATATACATACTTTTCAATGAAGGGGAGGACTGCTATGCATGTTTTCACCTGTAAATGGGCGCACTTAGCTATTTACAAGGCAGAGATGTCAACTGCTTCTTTCATCTGGAGAAGAGTCTGCTCAGTTTTTACATTCACACACCAATGCGATGCAGTAATGCACAGGAAAACATGCATTTTACCACACCGTATCGCAACACATGGTAAAGAATGGGACATTGTGTAGTGTGTTGCAATGGCATTTATTTAGAATGGCAACCTAATGCACAACTACAGTAGCCTGCAAGACAACCATGTGGAAGCCCACCACAAAACACATGGTGTGTGTTAAAAAGAAAGTACCAATGCACTATTCCAGCTATATACCGGCTGGAACCATGTCAAGTCATAACAAAAGAATGTCCGCAGCACACCAAGGATCCCCAAAGTGGGTCCTAAGCTGTAATCAGTGATCACATTGTTACAGCAGATTGCAATGTTTCGGAGTCACGCAGGCATGTGATGTCACATCTTCCATTACAGTCTGTGGGCACAAATCGGATTGAAGTAGTACAGGAACCCTTTCTAAAGTCGGAGCGACTTCAGTAGTGCTAATTTAGGCTCCGTTCACACTTGTATGACTCCAAAGTTGCGTCGACTTTGGCTTTGACCAGTGATAATGGACAACTATTGCACTGTATAACATTCTAACATTCAGGTACGATTTTGAAAGTCGAATTAAAGTAGCGCATGAAATACTTTGAAGTTGCTGCAACTTTAAGTTGTGCATACAGTGCCTTTAAAAAATATTCATACGCCTTGAAATTTTACACATTTTGTCATGTTACAACTGTAGCAATGTCCCAGGCCTCCTTTAGTCTAATGAGAACTTTCCTAAGGAGCAAGACAAAATCCCGATGGAGCTGTAGGCAGTTGCTATGGGCAACTTCTGCGAGGATAAATGCCTTTGCCCCACATTGGGCGCCAAATGTAGCAAGGTCCCAGGCCTCTTTTAGTCTAATGGGAACCTCCAGAGCCAAGAGCTGCTGACATCCTTCCATATAGAGTGAGTTGTAAGGCATAGTGGGTGTAGTGCAAGGTATATTCATGGGTGTCAGACACTTCTTGAATGCAAAGAGATTTTATTTCTCTTGAACAGAACTTTAGGAGAGAGGGTTTAGTGCCAGAACACCCTTAAGGTAGTTGCAATGTTATTTGGCAGACTCTGAGACTTCTACAGGTGGACAACCATGCATAGAAAGGCATCCAGCAAGACACCACATCTGCATGCGTAGGTATTCTGCCTCTTATGCCGGCAGAACTGTTACTTCTAGTTGGACTGCAAGCCGCAATCCCAACCCTATGCTGCGCTTATGCTTCTGGATAGGCCCTCAGACAGCCTAGCAGACACATGTGCCCAGGAAAGGCCCAAACTCTGGCCTAGCAGCCCGGGCAATACACACACACATCCACCCAGAAAGCCATCTGTTCTTGCTTTGCCCTTGTCTTATCTAATGTCACCAGAAGAAGAGATAAGTGCAGCAATTCTAGACAGGGTGGAATCAATTGATCCCTAACAATGAGCTAAGGTAACTACACCTGGCAGGTAAATTTAGAAGTAACCCTGCCTAAACATTAGGGTGCTAAGCAATTAAAAATGTAAATGTATTTTATTGGGATTTTAGGTGATAAACCAACATAAAGTGGCACATAATTGTGAAGTGGAAGGAAAATGATAAATGGTTTTCAAATTTTTTTACAAATAAATATCTGAAAAATGTGACGTGCATTTGTATGATACCCCTAACTAAAATCGAGTGGTACCAATTGTCCTCAGAAGTTACCTAATTAGTAAATAGAGTCCACATGTGTGTAATTTAGTTGTAATATAAGTACAACTGTTCTGTGAAGCCCTTAGTGGTTTGTTAGAGAACCTTAGTAAACAAACAGCATAATGAAGGGCATGGAACACACCAGATAGGTCAGGGATAAAGTTGTGGAGAAGTTTAAAGCAGGTTTAGGTTCTAAAAAAATATCCCAAGGTTTGAACATCTCACAGAGCACTGTTCAATCCATCATCTGAAAATTGAAAAAGTATGGCACAACTGCAAACCTACTAAGACATGGACGTTCACCCAAAATGACAGGCCGGGCAAGGAGAGCATTAATCAGAGAAGCCGCCAAGGGGCCCATGGTAACTCTGAAGCAGCTACAGAGATCCACAGCTCCGGTGGGAGAATCTGTCCACAGGACAACTATTAGTTGTGTACTCCAAAAATCTGGCTTTAATGGAAGAGTGGCAAGAAGAAAACCATTGTTGAAAGAAAGCCATAAGAAGACCCATTTGCAGCCTGCGAGAAGCCATGTGGGGGACACAGCAAACATGTGGAAGAAGGTGCTCTGGTCAGATGAGACCACAATTTTACTTTTTGGCCTTAAAGTAAAATGCTATGTGTGGCGGAAAACTAACACTGCACATCACCCTGAACACACCATCCCCACTGTGAAACTCCATGTTTGAATCAGCATTATGTTGTGGGGATGCTTTTCTTCAGTAGGGTCAGAGAAGCTGGTCAGAGTTGATGGAAAGATGGATGGAGCCAAATACAGGGAAATCTTAGGCCGTGTACACACGGGCGGACTGTCTGGCCAACTAAGTCCGTCAGACAATCCGACAGACAGTCCGTCCTACTTTTGAATGAACGGACTTGACCACACACGATGAACAGACAGTCCGCTGAAAGCTTGCGCGATGACGTGTACAGCACGTACGACGGGACTAGAAATACGACGTCCAATACACTGCAATGCAACCTTCGGCCGTGTAAATCCTTTCTGAGCATGCGCCATACTTAGTCCGTCCAACTTGCCTACTCACGAGCGGACTGTCCGCTGAAACCAAAGTTGGACGGACAATATTACGGAAATTCCGAAAGACTTAGTCCGCCAGACTGTCCGCTGAAAAAGTCAGCTGAAGCCCACACACGAGCGGACTGTCCGCTGAAACACGTTTCAGCGGACCAAGTCCGTCAGACAGTCCGCCCGTGTGTACGCGGCCTTAGAAGAAAACCTGTTATATTCAGACGATTGGAATTTCCGACAGTCAAACCATGGATTTATATAATGTAATGTACAGTATATAATGTAATAATATGAATACAAATGTACCCCACACTTTTCACATATTTATTAGTAAAACATTTTGAAAACCATTTATCATTTTTTTTCCACTTCACAATTATGTGCTACTTTGTGTTGGTCTATCACATAAAATCCCAATAAAATACATTTACGTTTTTGGTTGTAACATGACAAAATGTGGAAAATGTCAAGGGGTATAAATACTTTTTGAATGGTTATCATTGGAAAACATGGGGAACTACTTGCCATGCAACTTTGATGTCCAAAGTTGCATGGCAAGTCGCACAAGTGTGAATGGAGCCTAAAGCCTCGTACACACGATCGGATTTTCGGCATACAATGCGCCAGACTTTTTTATGAAGGGTATGTCCCAGGAACTTGTCTTGCATACAAACGGTACACAATTGTCGGCCAATTGTACGTAGTGACGTACGTAGTGACGTACGTAGTGACGTACGTAGTGACGTACTACGTTGAATTTCAGCTCTTGAGCGCTACCCTTTGGGCACCTTCTGCTAATGTCGTGTTTGGTGAGCATTGATTCCGATCATGTATGTTTGTACTTTGAAATTTTGTGTGATGGACTTGTGTACAAATTTACTAGCCTGCCATCCAAACATTTGTTAGTGGAATGTTAGACAACAATTGTCTGATGGAGCGTACTGACAGTCTGATTTTAGGCAAAAAGTCTGTCATCACACAATTCCCTGCTGAATATCTGATTGTGCGTACGAGGCTTAAGACAGCTCTGATTGATTAAATGGGATTTCACATGTTGCACGACTTGGGGTCTCACAAGTTGGATCCTAAGTCGCGGCAGTGTGAACCGAGCCTAATAATAGTTTAACTGATAATTACTTTACCATTCAATGCTGGACCCACCTGAAATCTATATAATTTTTTTAAGAAACCAATAGAACTTTCTTTTGGTGGTATTTATTAACTACTGTATTTTTTACTATATAAAGGGAAAAAATACAAAAATTTAGCCCCAGATCACATGGTACAAAACGACCATACAATACGGTTGCAGTGCGTTCCCAAAAATGCTCCAGGCACATCTTTGGTGCAGATTTGGTGCGATTTGAGCTATTCAAAGTGAATGGCTCAAATCACACCGCACTGAATCGCATGTGAATTGCACAGAAATGAGGTGTGGTTTCTGTGAACAGAGTGTAAATCGAGGCTTTAAAAAAAACTGCTTTCCTATATGCTGTTATAAAACATATCAAATAAAAATGCCAACAGAATACCCAAGGTGATCTCATTTTTTGCCACAATGTTTTGAAAATAAAGAAACATACTGGTATTGAGGAGCTAAACAATGGAGCTTGGTAGTTGGGCACTAGATACAGCATAGCTTCCAACTGTCCCTGATTTTGGGGAAATGTCCCTCTGTCCCTCATCAGTCACTCATTTTGGTCTGATCTATATAGTTGTATATAAAATGCACTTTTTATCTTTCAAAAAGTGTTTTCCAGTGCTAAAATCTTCCTCCAAATTCTAAATTGCTGTATTAGTAAATTTTAAGAGCCAATATAAAGGAATAGTATAAAATAAAAAAAGCACTTGATTTAATTAACCTTTTTAGTTGGTTAATTCTCCTTTAAGGGGGTGTGGCAGGGGCCGTGTCCTATGCCTACATACGTTTGCTAGTAGGTGTCCCTCATTCCCATCTCAAAATGTTGGGAGGTATGGATACAGTATTGTACATGTCATACACAAAGGGAGAAGGAAGTAAAGGGGTTAATATATAAGTCACATACAGTGGCAGGATGAGGGGTTAATGTGCAGGTTAAAGCGGTAGTAAACCCGCACATTTATTTTTATTTTTTTTTTAAACCTGCAAAGCAAAAGGCATAATGAGCTAGTATGCACCGCATACTAGCTCATTATGAAATACTTACCTTAGAATGAGGCCCCGACATCTGGCCCGATCCATGCCGAGGGAGCTGACATGCTCCCTCTGCGTTTCTTCCGGGTATCACGGCTCCGGCGCTGTGAGTGGCCGGAGCCACGATATCGTCACTCCCGCGCATGCGCGCGGGAGATTTCATTCCGGCCGGCCGGCCACTGCCGGATTTTCAGGCCGAGAATCCCCTTGTGCGCATGTGCCGCTGCAGTCAGCGGCGCATACCGAGGGGAATATCTCCTAAGCCGTACAGGTTAAGGAGATTTTTTTTTTACCTACAGGTAAGCCTTATTATAGGCTTTCCAAGGGTAAAAGTAAAAAATTTGAGTATACAACCACTTTAAGGAAGTGAAAGGTTTTAATATATAAGTATACAGGTCACATTAGGAGATCATATAGGAGAAGAGGGGGTCAAAAGCGTTAAAGCCATCTTTGATCTGCTGCCATTGATCTATTCTGTGGTTTGGAGCTAATGATTAGTTCCTCGTTCATAACAGAAAGGGGAGGCCTTGCCAATGTAAACACTACACTGTTTACATTTGTGAACACACCAGCCGTATGGTACAGAGCCACTCAGGCCGACTCTGTACACCATGTCTAGGATCCCAGCCATTAAAGTGGTTGTAAACCCTCCCCCACAACTTTGTCCCATGTAAATCAGCATTAAAAAACCCTAATGAACACTGCTTGTAGATATCTCCTTACTTGCTTAGTATTTTTGTAATCCTTGTTGTTCTGTAGAATGAAGTCACTGAGCATGCCCAGATCTCCCCTGATTTAAGGCACACTCTCTATGTCTTATCTGTTATCAGGACTTCCTACGGCACAACACTGAACTCTGCTAATCACTCAGAGCTTCCTCCTACACACCATGTGACCATGTGACCTCACATACAGTCTAAACTTGTTTCCCTTTGTCAAGCCGCGTACACACGGTCGGAGAATCCGTCGGAATGCGTCTTATCGGACCGTGTCGTCAGATAATCCGACTGTCTGTGGTATGCATCAGACTGATTCCGTCCGAATCTCCGTCCGACCCAATTTTCCAACATGTTGGAAAAATTTCCCGACCAACTGGGCCGGTCGGACATACTCCGATCATGTGTAGAGAATTTTGATCGGACAAAGTGCCACACATGCTCAGATCAAATTCCTACATCAAAGCTATTGGCTACTAGCCTGAATCTAGTCCCATCGTAACGAAATTACGTCATCATGTTCTGAAAGATCGGATTTTTCGACAACTTAGTCCGACCGTGTGTATGCAACAGTTTCGGACACAATCTGTCAGACTAAATCTGACGGACAAAATCCGACGGATTTGGTTGGCAGAATCTCCGACCGTGTGTACAGGGGCTCAGACTTATCAGCTTCAGCTGATAAGACTGCAGTAATGGCCATTAGACATCGGCACAAGTAAATACTATGAAATAAACAAGTAAGCTATGAACAGGGAAGCAGGGTTGCCATAGAAACGTTGGATTGAGAAGGAGGCTTGGTTAACAGTACAGGAAGTGATCAATGTAAGGATGGAAATACACTCCACTGTGGACTCAGAAAACAATACTTAAGATGGTGCTGCCTAACCCCTGGAAATAAGTTTTTTAAAGTTTCTTTAAACAGTAAGTAATATGCAATTTGGGCTGGATTACAGTGGCTATAGTTTGATAATTACTTATTATAATGGACTAAATCAAAAGAAGCATCAGAGTGGGAAAGTTTACTTACTCTTTAACGGGCACACTGGATGACCAAGATTTGATTTCTGCAGTGCCGTTTATAAACAACACAGCAGAAATAATAATCCACCTCTTTGCTGTTTTTAGATCTACAGCAGTACAGCATGGCCAAACGCTTTGAGAATGACACAAATATTAATTTTCACAAAGTTTGTTTTTTCAGTGTTTTTAGATCTTTTTGTCAGATGTTACAATGGTATACTGAAGTATAATTATAAACATTTCATAGGTGTCATAAGTGTCAAAGGCTTTTATTGACAATTACTATAGGTGTGCGCAGCCTATTGCATTGGAATGTGCACCCCAAAGCTCAAACACACATGCATGTATATAATAAACACACACACACACACACACACACACACACACACACCTGCCTTTGCACGCACATGAACTTTAATGGCATCCCAGTCTTATGCCCTGTACACACGGTCGGACTTTCCAATGGAAAATGTGCGATCGGATTGTGTTGTCGGAAATTACAATAGTGTGTGGGCTACATCAGACTTTTTCTGTCGGAATTTCCGACACACAAAGTTTGAGATCTGGATCAAAAATTTTCCAACAACAAAATCCGATCGTTTAAATTCCGATCGTGTGTAGACAATTCCAACGCACAAAGTGCCACGCATGTTCAGAATAAATTACGAGATGAAAGCTATTGGCTACTGGCCTCTTTATAGTCCCCTCGTACGTGTTCTACATCACCTCGTTTTGAACGATCGGATTTTCTGACAACTTTGTGTGACCGTGTGTATGCAAGACAAGTTTAGGCCAAAATCCTTCAGAAAAAATCCCACGGATTTTGTCGTCGGAATGTCCGTACAGGGCATTAGTCTGTAGGGTGAGTTGGCCCACTCTTTGCGGCTATAACACGTAAACTCTTCTGGGAAGGCTGTCCACAAGGTTTAGGAGTGTGTCTATGGGAATGTTTGACCATTCTTCCAGAAGCGCAATTGTGAGGTCAGGCACTGATGTTGGACAAGAAGGCCTGGTTCATAGTCTCCACTCTAATTTGTCCCAAAGGTGTTTTATCAGGTTGAGGTCAGGGCTCTGTGTAGGTCAGTGAAGTTCCTCCACCACAAACTCGCTCATCCATGTCTTTATGGACCTTGCTATGTGTACTGGACAAATCATTTGGTGGAGGTGGGATTAAGGTGTGGGGTTTTTTTTTTTTTTCAGAGGTTGGGCTTGGCCCCTTAGTTTCAGTGAAGAGAACACCTAACGTGTCAGCATACCAAGACATTTTGGACAATTTAATGTTCCCAACTTTCTGGGAACAGTTTGGGGATGGTCCCTTCCTGTTCCAACATGACTGCACAAGAAAGGTCCATAAAGAGCAGAATTTGGCTTTGAGCACCATCAAGGGCCAGGTGTCTGCCTTAGCAGTCTTCTCTCAGCGACCCCTAGCCACTCAATCTTTAGTTCGTACCTTCATTCAAGGAGTCTGGCATATGGCTCCGCCTGTATGGTCTTTTTTGCCGCCATGGGATTTAAACTTGGTGCTATCGGTTCTCCAGAAACCTCCATTCAAGAATATTCGGGAGATTCCCTTAGCTACGTTGTCCCAGAAGGTGGCATTCCTGGTGGTTATTACCTCGGGCCGCAGTGTTATAATGATGGGAACCTCCCGAGTCCCAACTAAAAAGTTGTTGAACTTGAAGTTCATTTGTTTTGAAATTATCTGTAGAGGGGTTTCCACCATACCTGCTAAATTTTATTTGTTATGTCTTTTTTTCAGTTTGATGTGTATTATATGTAACATTACATTTTACAGAGGCAGGTATTATGGTAATATTGAAGTTTATTGAGATTACATACATTAGAGGATTCCACCATTATTTTTAAGTTATTGATTAGCTAGCGCTGCACTTTTTTTTTTGTGGTGTGGGAACACGTAACAGTGCTTAGCAAGCCTTTTACTGACATTTATTTTATTTTACCTCCAGTAGTTTATTGTAAATAGCAATGTGGTGATTACCTATTATACTAAAGATTGACATGTGGCATTGATATACATTGATGGATTTTAGTTTAGCCCCACCAGGCCCTGCCCCCCTCTCACATGGACAATGTGCCTGGCTGCTGAGTTCATCTCCCCATCCCTGCCCACCGATGGGCACTGATTGGCAGCCCTGATTGGCTGCGCTGATTGGCAGTGTTGGTTGGCACTAATTGGCAGCACTGATGGGCAGAGATAGGCAGCACTGATTGGCACTGATTGTTGGCACTGATAGGCAACACTTATGGGCACTGATGGGCCCTGATTGGCAATGATAGGCTGCACTGATTGGCACTGATTGGCAGTGTTGATGGGCATTGATCAAACACCAGACAATGACTGGGCTGCTGAATAAAGGGGATGGAGATACATAAATGTAGCGGTCCACCCAGACCACATCACCTCTGAGTTTTGACAGCTGGTCTCTCTCCCTGCAAGCAGTTACGTTACCTGCCAGTTTCACACACTGAGCAGCTCTTGCAAGCCTCTTGATCTGCTGAATGTAACACTGTTTCACAGGCAGCTTGGGCAACACACACCTTAGATGCAACATTTCAGAGCAGATCTCGGGAGACAGCATGGGGTGATTAGGGTGTGCCCAGGCACAACCAGCACACCCCGTGCGCACACCAGGCTTCGACAATTACATTAAGTTTATGCAAAGAGTCAGTATTTGCAGTGTTGACCCTTCTTTTTCAAGACCTCTGCAATTCTCTCTGGCATGCTGTCAATCCACTTCTGGGCCACATCCTGACTGATGGCAGCCCATTCTTGCATAATCAATGCTGAGTTTGTCAGAATTTGTGGAGGTTTTTTTGTTCACCCTTCTCTTGAGGATTGACCACAAGTTCTCAATGGGATTAAGGTCTGGGAAGTTTCCTAGCTATGGACCCAAAATTTTGATGTTTTGTTTCCCAAGCCACCTAGTTACCACATTTGCCTTTTTATGGCAAGGTGCTCCATCATGCTGGAAAAGCCATTGTTCATCCCCAAACTGTCCTTAGATGGTTGGGAGAAGTTGCTCTCGGAGGGTGGTTTTGTACCATTCTTTATTCATGACTGTGTTCTTTTGTGAGTGAGCCCACTCCCTTGGATGAGAAGCAACCCCACACTAGAATGGTCTCAGAATGCTTTACTGTTGGCATGACACAGGACTGATGGTACATAGAGCTCCAAACAATTGGAAGGGGATTCATCAGAGAAAATGACTTTACCCCAGTCCTCAGCAGTCCAATCCTTGTACCTTTTGAAGAATATCAGTGTGTCCCTGATGTATTTCCTGGAGAGAATGGGATTCTTTGCTGCCCTTCTTGACACCAGGCTGTCCTCCAAAAGTCTTCTCCACTTTGCCTGCAAATGCACGCACACTTGCCTACTGCCATTTCTAAGTAAGCTCTGCACTGGTGGTGCCCCGATCCCACAGCTGAATAAACTGTAGGAGACGGTCCTGGCACTTGCTGGACTTTCTTGGGCGCCCTGAAGCCTTATTTACAAATGCAGTGGAAATGTTTTTTATGGGATCAAGTTCATTTTCATGGAAAAGGGGGTATTTTGCAATTAATTGCAATTCATGTGATCACTCTTCAGAACATTCTGGGGTATATGGAAATTGCCATCATAAAAACGGAAGCAGCAGACTTTGTGAAAATTTATATTTGTGTCACACTCAAAACTTTTCGCCACGGCTGTATTTTCTTACTATTTACTTCACACGGCATGGGAAAAGTAAAGGGTCACTTTAAGTGAACACACAAAAGTAATGTTTATATATTGCAATACTTTTCTGACTTTTACAATTCTAGGGTGATGCAACCATTGTCTCTGATCAATTGTGCTTTGAGCTAGTAGATATATTTTAGACTACAATTTCTGGATGGTAAATTACAGATTGTATTGGAAACAATTTTCAAAAACAACCATCTGCAGAGATAGAATTTCCAAAAAACGTTGAGAATATTTCCCACTATTTCCAGTAGTTAGTAATTGATTTTTTCTGTTTACTTAAAATGTTACCATTGTCCTTTGTGTTTGTCAAGTTGTATACAAGACCCTCAATTTTGGAGTTATCAACATCTATGTAGCATAATGGCTGACCTGAGTATATTGGACAGTCAATGCAGTGCCCAGCTGGACAACGTGGAATGTCTAACAGTCATTCTAGGTGTGTAAAGGTTATTCAGTATAATGTGTAGCCAGCCAGGTGCTGAGCTACAACAATATGAAGAAGGAGACATTGCCTTTTATTCTTCTCTTCCTCTGTCGAGATGCAAATGTTATACTGTACTATTCTTCTCTGACCAGCAGGGGGAGTGCTAAAGTCAAGCAAACCCGTTTACTTCTATGCAGAGCGCTGAAAATCCTGGGAGTTGTTTGACCAATTGACTTCCTACACTACAAATCCCAATAGGCACTGTGCAATAGGAGAAATGAGAGATGAGTTTTAATAAACAGCCTGTGAAAGCTCTCTCACTTGGCGCTGAGGCAGTTAGAGACAGAACATCTCTGTCTCAATATTCGCCTGCCAGCGGGAGATCATACATACGATGATTTGAGCTTGAGACTGGGAATGAGGACACACTGAGGGGAAGTAGCACAGCCCACATCACATCACCTACACCTCTGCCTCAGGAAGACTGGAGTTTCCACTCACCCTCTGCTTCCCACCGCTGATCACCAGAAGTCTTCAGGAAGAAACCTAAAGGGCCCACCTTCTGCAGCAAGAAGTCACCGTAGCATCCTGGGGACTGGTACGAGGTCTATTCACCCATTGCTGATACTAGCTAGAGTTGCACTGATACTAGTATCTGTATCGGAGCCGATACTGAGCATTTGCTCGAGTACTTGTACTTGGGAAAACCTTCCAATGCTTGATCCAATACCTGGGCAGTCAGGGGTGATCACTGTAGCGGTGGGGGAAGTTACAAGCACCGATTTCCCTATATAGATTT
This sequence comes from Lithobates pipiens, assembly GCF_037356315.1. Taxonomy (NCBI): domain Eukaryota; kingdom Metazoa; phylum Chordata; class Amphibia; order Anura; family Ranidae; genus Lithobates; species Lithobates pipiens. The sequence continues at coordinate 65,720,349 of NW_027507748.1, forward strand.
CAATAAAGCAACTGACAGCCGATACTCCTCCTCTCCCTCCCTCCTGTGGCTTTCAGCTGCTTTATTGAAATCCATACAGGGGGATTGGTGTTTGTGACTCCCCCAACCGCCACACCTGTCCCCCTTCATGCTCTGCTCCTGTCCCCCTCTGTGCTTCTGTCCCCCTGCATGATCTGATCCTGTCCCCCTCCATGCTCCGCTCCATTCCCCCTCCGTGCTCCACTCCAGTCCCCATCCGTGCTCTACTCCTATCCCCCTCTGTGCTCTGCTCTGGTCCCCCTCCGTGCTCCGCTCTGATCCCCCTCCATGCTCTGGTCCCCCTCCATGCTCCTCCGCCCCCTTTCTCCTCGATCTGTCAGGATGGAGCGCAGAGGAAGGAGCCAGTAAATATGTCATTTACCGGCTCCTTTCTTTTCCAGATGAACAGAGTCAGTGATCACTGACTGTGTCCATTCATAATTGGGCATTGTAAACTGTGTTTACGATGCTTCAGTTTATGAATGGAGAGAAGCATCTGTCTCCTGTTCATTCATCTCTAGTGCAGCTGAGACTGTAGAGAAAGTGACTGGGGAATCTCTGTCCTTAATCCCTTTCCCTGTCTCAAATGGGAGATGTCAGGGGCCTGTTAAGATATTTCACCAAAGCTCCCCAATAGGACTGATAAAAAAAAATAATAATAATGAATTGTAATAAATAAATATTTAAAAAGTTAAATTGTAAAAATAATTAAAAAAATTAAATAAAAAACAAACTGACAAGTCCTAGTGTTTGCTATACGTTCTCCAACTCGCACACCTAATGTTCGCGTGGTCCGTCCAACGTACTGCAGGCCACACGGACAAGAAAGGAGATAGACAACACATTTGGTCACACAACCATAATGCCTTAATTCATGGGTGCTCAACCTGTGGCCCTCCAGCTGTTGCAGAACTACAAATTCCATGAGGCATTGCAAGCTACTGACAGTTACAAACATGACTCCCAAAGGCAGAGGCACGATGGGACTTGTAGTTTTGCAACAGCTGGAGGGCCACAGGTTGAACACCCATGCAGTTTAACTTATAGGTTTGGCATATTTTGGTGCAGCGATAGACATTCAATTGGATGATTACTCCAGTCATTCAGAGAACAGATACGGTGGTTACTCATTTACTTCTGTAAATGCCATTAAGTGTCTAAATGCAGCCATTAAGGACAGCATAACAGTTGTGACATGAAGCCCCAGTTCTGGTGTTGTTACAAAAAGCTATTGTGTTTACAGACTTCAGCCTGATTGCCAGATCATTAGACCTTATCATCAATGCTTCTTATGTTGGTTCATATATTGGCATGTGGTTCACAAGCTTAGGCTAAAACTGGCTATAGGTGGTTTGTTTTTTTCATTTAGCCCAATTTATTTTTAGCAGGTTCCTTCATCCACAAAAACAAGGTGTATGGGGGAATCACTACTGCCGGGACATTGTATTCTGACAGCAGCTTCCGCTGCTGTCAGAATACATTGATAATCAGCTGCTAGTCAAGAAAAAATTTCCAAACTATCTGTTTCACAGAAGTCAACCTAACAATTGATTTATAATCTAACAAACAACTTCTGTTAAACAGGTAGGGTCACACACTGATTGAAATTCAGTCTCTCTGTGCCAAACCAGCTGAATTTCAACTAGTCTATGGGCAGCTTAAAGGGGTTGTAAACCCTTATGTTTTTTTCACCTTAATTCATCCTATGCATCCTATCCTCAGCGGAGCGGGGTTCCGGCACTTGATTGGATAGATTGATAGCAGCGCAGCTATTGGCTCAAATCCAATGACAAGGGCGCCAGTGGGCAGGGCCGAGTCCAGCATTTGTGTCAATCAACGCCGAATGCTGGACTCGGGAGCATGCCCGCAAGGTAACCCCCCGGGAGAAGGCTTCTCCTAGAGGGTTATCTGATTTGGGGAGGAGCTACCAGCACCACCGGGAGACCCCAGAAGAGAATGATCAGGGCCACTCTGTGAAAAACATGCTGCACAGTGGAGGCAAGTATGACATTTTGTGTAGCACTAACCCCCAAAGGAGCTGCTGGTTTTATTGGGCTTACCGTTACCTTCTTGTCTGATTTTCCATCTAGGCATTCTCAAGGTAGATGGCCCAAAGAAATGTGGAAACTGACACTGAATCTTCTTTTGAGTTATTTATTTGAAACAGAAACAGAGTCTCTCAATTTTGGGTAGAGGGTTAGGAGTAAGTTCAGGTACTTTAGACTGCAAAAAATGGAAAATCTCTTATAGAAAAATCCAGAGAATAGCAACCGTTTCACAACTGGGTTTTACAACCCCCGGGATAGACCTCCTCTCACTAGGCCTAGCAGCTGGTAGGGTGTTGGGTAAAGTCTCTGCCACAGACTTGAGCGTAGGATATTTGACAAAGTCTCTGCCACAGACTTGAGCATAACTGAGGGCTGTAGACAAATTTAAAGAGCTATCATACGCTACCTGTATCTCTCAGCCGAGCCGGCGATACTGTATGAGTATCGATCCATGTAGTGCCCTTCAACTAAGCCTCCAGGCTCCTTTAGAGAAACCAGCCTTGCGCACGGCATTCTCCTGAAGAGTCCTCCCCTGGGGTTTGCCAGTTGCTGGGCCTCTCCCTTCAGATGAGACGGCACCAGACCACCTTTGGATCGATAGGCCCCGAAATTCATTCAGGCCTGTCCCTGCAGTTGCGTTGCCCGCCAGCCCCCAGACTCGAAATGCATGGTTCCACACCCCAGGCCAGGAGGGCCATGGGACTGGGTCAGGAGGACCACCCGAACCGAACAGGCAGAAAATAATCTCTGATTAGCCTTTTGCAATCAGTCAATGTCTGGTCTCTGCTTACTTGGTATTAGTCATTGTTATACATTTGTGTTTTATTCCCCTTGTAAAAACACATGAATAAATTGTTAAGGCAGGCCCTCAAGCTACATTGCTGTCAACTGTACAATTTATTTGTAGTGTGTCTGGCCATCTATTAGTCAAACTGTATAAAAACTTGTCCTGTCCGGACAAGGCAATATGAAGCTGACTGTCTGCAAATATAAAGCATACATAACAAGCTTTTTGCCCTAATGTTTGTATGGAAACTTTATCAGAACATCTTTCTTGTCATAATTAAGTCAACTAATTGTGTTGGAAGTAAGGGTGTATGGGACTTTAAAGGTGCTTAATACTACAGATACATATATCACAATAATTGTAAAAATTATATTTTTATTTCAATAAAGAACACATGAATAAAAAGTCACGTTGTTGTCAATTACCACGCTATTATTCTACATGTTTCGCCTTACGGCTTCATCAGGAAAAACATGGAATCTTATCTGATAGATAGATAGATAAAGAGATAAAAAAGGTTAATTAAATCCACAAGTGCTTTTTTTTTTGTTACCACTACTAATCCTTTATATTGGCTTTTAAAATTTACAAATGCAGCAATTTAGAATTTGGATGAAAGGTTTAGCTCTGGGAAACACTTTTTGAAAGATAAAAAGTGCATTTTATATACAACTATATAGATCAGACCAAAATGAGGGACAAAGGAGGAGGAAAGAGGGACAGAGGGACATTGCTACAAATCAGGGACAGTCCTTCAAAATCAGGGACAGTTGGGAGCTATGGACGCTAGTAAGGGGAACCACGTCACTAGGAGCATACCACACCTCTACCATAGCCACGCCCCGTGACACCAGCCATCAGGGGATGGCTCCACCATGCATGGACACACCCAAGGGGAGGACATCATACCACATGCAGCTCCATGTCCGCGGGCCGTGACACGGCAGGGGCCAGCCACTCCCCAATATGTAACATATCCCCTCAGAGACGGGCACACGTGAATGCCCCTGTTTCAACGGGAGCTCAGACTGTGACCCCATACATGATAGGGCCATACTGCATGCGAGCCCTTGGTCGTCCATATGGGGATCCAGGGCAGTGGGGTAGATAGACCAGATGAGGCACTGTTACCAAGGGAAAGAACTCCAAAAAAAAATAACAATAACAATATCAAACAAGCTAATGTTCATATGGAAACTTCATCAGAACATTTTTTCTTGTCATAATTAGGTCAACTAATTTTGTTGTAAAACCCTTAAAATGTTATTCAGACCTGCTATTTGAATGGAATCCTAGACATATTAAGGCTGAAGTTTAGGTATGGATTTTTTGGACTAATGTAATATGCATGTGACATACCTGTGTGATCTCCCTAGAAGTTGGAAATTGCTGTAGAAAAGCCCCACTTCTAGAATGATCACCATGGTCTTCTCAGTACGGTGCAGATTAGCTGCCCTGTTGTATAATTAACACAGGAGACTGCTTGCTCAGCACTTACGCCATTCACAGAATGTCTTCCATTTTTCTTAATGAATACAAAGCATTCTCTGATTGGACAAGAGGAAGAAGCAGGATGGTACTATCATAATCTCCACCTACACCAATCTGAAATGCCTTACATTCATTGAGAAAAATGCAAGGTGTTCTGTGAATTGTACCAGCCACCTCCTATGTTCACTATGCAACATGGCAACCTTCTTGCTTCATGGGGCCCAAAAAACAGCAGCGATCATTGTAGTAGCTGCCCCTACTATAATGATTTACAACTTTTACAGGGATCCAACAGGTATGATGTATGTTGGCAGGTGCCTACTCTGTGTATTTATGTTCTTCTGTTATGTCAGTATTACCAGTGTTGGTGTAATGTATCTTTAAATATTTTGGCTGAATGCTGCAGTGGTCAGGCTGTTTGTGACTTTTTCCTCTGCAGACATGTCACGTCCTGTCTGGTTGGGGTATATACAGCATGCATCTGCAGAGGACTACCCTGGGCTTGTGTACCATGGTAATTCATTGGTCAGAACATACTGCTGCTTTGTGATTCCTTCTGTTGCCGCCACTACCCCTTAAAGGGGCTCATCTTCGGGTATTTAAGTTGCTATAGACTTTCAGTGCTATAGACATTATCCATTACCGTTATGTGTTGGACTATGTTCTCTATGAACCTTATATTTTGGGAAACCGCTAGCAGAATAGCCAATTCTACCTCAGCCAATTATGTGAAACCATTTGAACGTATATAATGATGTAAGACATATCTATGATTCTCAAGTGATCAGTAAGAGGAACTTACTAACTTACTAATCAAGCGAAGAGGTGGTCGGTGTCTTTTACTAACAGACGTGACTACTATGGAATAAGTGTAACTTTGATCTATCTGAAGAACCCTACATTGGGAGTTACGCTATTCAACCCTTTGGGTTAAGCGGCCTTGTGCTGATGTGGAACTTTGGTACCCGATAAACCCCTGTGGTGCAATATATCTGAGGAATAAACATTTTAACCTTTTAGGTTGGGGCACAGTCTCAAGTGATGGCAGCCAGTCCGGAGAGCAAAGTGATGGTGGCCCTGGTCGGTGCAAGGACAGGTACACTTTATGTCCCTTATCTTGTAGCACAATACAGGCATACCCCACTTTAAGTACACAATGGAACCAGAGCATGTATGTAAAATGAAAATGTTCTTAAAGTGAATCGATCCCTTTTTTCACTTCTGGGAGGTCAGGGGCTGTAATGGGGGTGTCAGGGGCTGTAGTGGGGGGATCAGGGGCTGTAATGGGGTGTCAGGGGCTGTAATGGGGGTGTCAGGGGCTGTAGTGGAAGGATCAGGTCTTATAGTGGAGGGCCATGGGCTGTAAGGGGCAATCAGGGAGTGAAGTTTATAGTACTGTACAGTAATCCACTTACATTTAGGCAGAAACTCTGGGCTGGCTGGCGGGAAGGCTAGCAGGCAACCCTGGGCTGTCTTGCGAGGCTTTGCCTCTTCACTTGTGCCCTCTTTACTAGTGACAACTGCAAGCAGCAGACCTGGAAGACCAGGCCAAACTATGGCTGTGTGGTGTGGGAATGTCTGTACTTGCGAGCCACTTTACGTACACTTGTGGGTATGTCCATACTTGCGAGCGTATGTAAAGCAAGTGTACTTAAAGCGGGGTATGCCTGTACTCGTATGGGGACATACTGTGGCACAGGGTCTGCCTATGGACCTGGCCTGGGGATTCACGAGAAGATGGCCTTAATGTTAATTATAAAGTTGTGGCTTTATGTGATTTGAGCCTTTATGGCAATAGTATGGCTCTTTTTTTATTTCTAGTGCAAAAAATAAAAACTGCAGAGGTGATCACATACCACCAAAAAAAAGCTCTATTTGTGGGAAAAAAATTACATAAATTTTGTTTAGGTACAGCATCACATGACCGCGCAATTGTCAGTTAAAGTAATGCAGTGCCGGTCAAGTGGTAAACAGGTTTAACCGATTGCCGACCAGCTGCCATCATTTTACTGTGGCAGGTCTGCACGTTCTCACGAGCCATCGTAGCTATATACATTGGCTTGCGGGATTGGGATAGCAGGCGCCGCACGAGCCCGCTGCACAGCGGGGGTGAGCGATTGTGGGCACGAGAGGCAGAACAGGAATGTGTGTAAACACACAAATCCCTGTTCTATTCTGTTCTGTGAAGCGTGACAGATCGTGAGTTTCCATTAGCTAGGAACCACGATCCGTCACTTCCTCTAGGTCAGTCCCCTCCCCCTACAGTTAGAAACACACATAGGGAACACAGTTAACCCCTTGATCGCCCCTTAGTTTTAACCCCTTCCCTGCGAGTGACATTTTTACAGCAATCAGTGTATTCTTATAGCACTGATCGCTGTATAAAAGCCAATGGTCCCAAAAATGTGTCAAAAGTGTCCCATGTGTCCGCCATAATGTGGAAGTCCCAATAAAAATCGCAGATCACCGCCATTACTAGTAAAAAAAAAATAATAATAAAAATGCTATAAATCTATCCCCTATTTTATAGACACTATAACTTTTGCGCAAACCAATCAATATACGCCTATTGCAATTTTTTTACCAAAAATATGTAGAAGAATAGACATCGGCCTAAACTGAGAAAAAATTAGCTTTTTTAAAAAAAAAATGGAGATATTTATTATAGCAAAAAGTAGAAAATATTGTGTTTTTTTCAAAATTGTTGCGCTTTTTTGTTTATAGCGCAAAATAAAAAACGCAGAGGCGATCAAATACTACCAAAAGAAAGCTCTATTTGTGGGGAAAAAAAGGACATCAATTTTGTTTGGGTGCAACGTCACACGACCGTGCAATTGTCAGTTAAAACGAAGCAGTGCTTCGCAAAAAATGTTCTGGTCATCCAGCAGCCAAATTTTCCGGAGCTGAAGTGGTTAATTAAAATATGTATGATTCTTCCTGAGTGAAAACCCCATTTATTGTTAGAATTTATTTTGTTTGAGAAACGTTTTCCATTCTGCTTTGAATTTCCTCACCCCTGCAGTGAAAAACGAATGTTGATTTCACCCAGCTAACCATTGAAATGAAACAAACGTTCCAAAAAAAAAAAAAAATGCTAATGGTTTATGACCAGCCTAAGTGGAAGACTGCAGAGATATCTTAGATACGCACAGCCACCGACGTCACATATTCAGATATGTACCCTGACAGCGATAATGACTCCGGAGAACCTGGCCCTCTGCCACCATGTGAGCCCTCCCTTGTCATAACAGAATCTGGAAAACAAATAAAGACAACCTGAATTTATTAGAAAATATGACTCTAATTATTTCTGCAGAGTTTCTTTACAGAAAAGTGATTACGCCAGCTGCCATCGGTAAAAAATAAAAAAAAATTCCCCCACGCAATTAAAAATGATGTTGTATATTGTTTCATTTTCCCGTAGTGCCTGAGTTGTGTCGCAGCGCCGTGACTTCTTTCACCTGCTGTATTTCTATCCGAAGATCTCAATATGATCTTTACGAGTCCAAATAAAGTGTAACACCTTATCTCGTTTGTTCTGCAGAGCCGACACTCTCTGTAAATCTCAGTGACTTTTATAACTCTACAGGAACATTTTCTAAACTTGTTAAGTGAGAGCTGCACTACTTTCCTCCTTGTTTAAGACATTATTAGAGTCATTACAGAACAGCGGCGTACGCACGGTCATGTACAAATGTAGAAATTGCTGGAATTAGATGGAGCCGTGTGTCACCGACTAAAATACCATAAAAATGTTGTTAAAAGAAAATCTATAGTATTTTGGAAATTTATATGAATGTAAACAGTTTATTGTAATTAAAGCCCAATTGCACTTTCAGTTTAAATGAGATAAATGCATTGCAAGTGCATCAAAACAGAAAGTGGTCAAAGTCTTATGCCGGCCATACACGGTTCAAATTTCTAAAGAATTTTCTTTCGAAAATCGTATCTAAGAATTTTCGTATGAATTTCGCACCATTAGTGGGCTGTAGCAACAGCCAATTTTCGTGTGGAAATCAAATTTGAGAAATCGGATATGTTGGAAATTTTTTGAAAAATTAACAATTTTTTAATTAATGATGGGAGAATTGTGCGAGAAATGTAATAAGAAAAGAAAATTTACGGAGAGAAAAGAAGATTCCCGGCCACGAAAATTATTTTCTGTAGCAACATGAGGTGAAATTGAAGGCTCGGTCGGCCGAATTTTGAAAATCAATGGTGGCATCATCGGATCACAAAAAAAAACAAATTTTCTGATTTTGAAAAGAAAATTTGTTCGAAATTCGACCATGTATGTCAATGCCAAGACAAGGTCATCTACAGCCCAAAACATGCCAAACTGCGCCCCCCCCCCCCCCTCCAAGAAGTATGGGCATTAGGTGTCAGCAAAAATCCCCCATAAAAAAATTGAGCAGAGATCTGCATGCTGAAAAGTAAGGGAAAAGTGGGACTTTGAATGAGATAGATGACTTTGTGGAGGCGGTTTGAGTACATTTCAAATTTTACTAAATTTTACTATATTTCTATGAAATATAGCGATATTAAAAACCACATGTACAGTAAGTATACTGATTAACATCAACTCCACCCAACACATAATATACAGGTGTGGCATGGGTAAAAAAAATTATATAGATATAGTAATTTTTAGCACAATTAATTATTGAATGCATTGAATACGTTCATATATATATATATACACATATATCATATAAACAGCACTAGCAGCAAAAGAAAAAATATACCGTATTTATCGGCGTATAACACGCACAGGCGTATAACACCCACATTCATTTTAAGAGTGAAGTTTCAGGAAAAAAAACCCGTAAAATTTGAAATAAGGAACTTTGAGGCAAAATAAAGGTCAGTGTCCATCTGAAGCCTCACAAGTGCCATCAATGCAGCCTCATCATTGCCATCAATGCAGCAGCCTCACCTTTGCCATCAATGCAGCCTGATCTATGCCCATCTGCAGCCTAGAGGGGACGGGAGGGGGGCGGGACGATTGCATACAATGTGAATCTCCTATGATAGACAGAACACTGGTCCAATGGTGGCCCAGGAGACGGGACTTCCTATTACAGAGGCCAAGTAAACAGGAGATTCTTACTGTATTTAATCTGATGGCACTCGTCCCGCCCCCCTTCCCTGTCCCCTCTGAGGCAGCTAAAATTGTAGTATTGGCACACATTGATTGCACCCAATTTGCATGGTGAAAAGGTGAGTATTATACTCCAATAAATACAGTATATTACCGTAATTAATGAATACATGAATATCAAAATTGGTAGCCTACTGTAGATCAAAATCGTTATGTCCATTATAGACACAAGTCAGCATCACATGTGTCCGACGCGTTTCGTGTAGAGACACTCTTCAGGGGCAGATGCTCAAATATCTCTACAGAGTGTAGAAAAATGATAATATTAGTCTAGTTCTAATTAATAATATAAAAAAAGACAAATTAACCCACCCTGAATACTCCCAACAAAATCCAATGTGGTAATATGTCTTGACCGTGCAATGAAAGTCCCAAAATCTCCCCCGGGAACTGAGGCAAATACAGCCAGAAACAGCAGGGTGCATACAACAAGACCTCCCGATGACCCAAGACACAAATTGCTGGTGCGTATGTAAAGAAGACCCATAGTGGCCTATAATGGCAACCTAAAATGATCAAAAAAGAAGTGTTCATGGGACTATGTGTGAATGAATATGGAGAAAAAAAAAAATTAAATAAAAAATGTAAAATATATGTTAAATAAATATATATTAGATCAATATGTGAGTAAAGTGATCATGGCTAAAGTGACATCCATTTTGGGAGGTCTTGTTGTATGCACCCTGCTGTGAGTATTCAGGGCGGGTTAATTTGCCTTTACTTGATATTATTAGTTAGAACTAGACTAATATTATAATTTTTCTACACTCTGTAGACATATTTGAGCATCCGCCTCTGAAGAGTGTCTCTACACGAAACGCGCCGGACACATGTGATGCTGATATCGATTTTGGTCTACAGTAGGCTACCTATTTGTATATTCATGTATTAATTAATTACGGTCCTATTTTTTTTTATTTTTTTTTTGCTGCTAGTGCTGTTTATATGATATATGTGTGTGTATATATCATCTACTAGGACCCCCAGGTCCTTTTCCATCCTAGATTCCCCCAGACGTTCTCCCCCCAGTGTATAGATTGCATTCATATTTTTGCCACCTAAATGCATTATTTTAAATTTTTCTACAATTAAATATTTTTTTTAAACATTTTTATATGTTTTTGTACTGTCACCAGTCCCTGATCACCACCACACCAGTTATATGATGATGCTGTACTGCACTGGTGACAGTATGTTAAATATCTTTTTTTTTTTTATTTATTCATTTTTCAAAAAATTATTACAAAAAATTACAAAATTACAAAAAATTGCAACTTCAAAAAACCCACCATGTCTCTTACTAAATACATTGGACTGTCTACTTTCCAAAAAGTCATTTGGGGGGATATTTCTACCGTCCTGGCATTTGACTCATCAACATTTTTAGTTATATACCATAGTTTGTGGACTCTATGGCTCCATGCACACTGAAGCTGATAAACTGCAGTTTATTGGTGTTTGGGCGTTTTTTGTAAAAGCCCATAAACTCCACTCTATGTTAGCCTATGTGTCCATGCACACATGGAAGTTTTTTCAGCTTTAATGAGCAGTGGAGTTTATGGGCTTTTTTCTGAACGCCAGAAATTCGCGTTCAAAGTGCCGTTTTTCAGCGGCAAAAAACGACAAACGCTCATTAACGCTCATTAACGCTCATTAACGCTCGTTCATTAGTGTTCGGCATTCTATTTTTCAATGCATTGTGGGATTTTTGGAGTGTCCTCTGTGTATTTTTATAAAAAACGCCCATTAACGCTAACGCTGTAAAACGCTCATTAACGCTCATTAACGCTAGTATAAAACGCTGTTAAAAGCAGGTTTTTCAACCAGCGTTTTCTGCCAGCAATCTGGCGTCCAGAAATAGCTTTTTTGAGCTTCAGTGTGCATGGAGCCTATAACTTTCCTTCAGACTAAATAATATACACTGATTTGGGTTAGGCTCTATGCACACTGGAGCTCATAAACTGCAGTTTATTGGAGTTTGGGCGTTTTTTTTAAAAGCCCATAAACTCCACTCTATGTTAGCCTATGTGTCCATGCACACATGGACGTTTTTCAGCTTTAATGAGCAGTGGAGTTTATGGGCTTTTTTCTGAACGCCAGAAATTTGTGTTCAAAGTGCCGTTTTTCACCGCCAAAAAACGACAAACGCTGATAAACGCTCATAAACGCTTATAAACGCTCATAAACGGGCGTTAATTAGTGTTCGGCATTCTATTTTTTCAATGCATTGTGGGAGTTTGGAATGTACTGTGGGATTTTTGGAGTGTCCTCTGTGTATTTTTATTGAAAACGCCCATAGACGCTAACGCTAATAAACGCTCATAAACGCTAGTACAAAACGCTGTTAAAAGCAAGTTTTTCAACCAGCGTTTTCTGCCAGCAATCTGGCGTCCAGAAAAAGCTTTTTTGAGCTTCAGTGTGCATGGAGCCTTATTTTTAGAAATGTAACAGAATACATTTTGGGCTACATTTATGAAGAACAATTATATATTTGCAAACAGAAACAAAGAAAAACTAATTTTCAGGCTTTTTTTGTTTATTTAGCAAAAATTTAAAACCCAGTGGTGATTAATAACCACCAAAAGAAAGCTCTAATTGTGTGTACAAAATGATAAAAATTCAGCTTGGGTACAGTGTTGCATTACAGCACAATTGTCATTCTAAGTGCGACAGCACTGAAAGCTGAAAATTGGCCTGGGCAGGAGAGGGGTAAACATGCCCACTATTGAAGTGGGTATTTTTACAGAAAAAAAAAAAAAAAACTTTATTACCACCTTAACAAGTTTTACGTTAGGTATTCATTGCTGTCTGTGTCCACACTTGGGTATAGGAATGGGCTCGGGCATGTTCGGGATCCTAGCCCCAACCCACCTGCCCGATCCCACCAGGAAGCCGACACCACAGCTGCACAAATTAGCGGCGTGCAGTGTCGACTTCCTGGCCGCATCAGGCAGGTAGGTTGGGACTAGGATTCTGAACGTGCCAAAGCCCATCTCTACTGGGGAAAAACGATGGGCTCGGGCATGTTCGGATCAAACCTGCAAGGAATCCGGCACTGCACACGGCCAATCATAGGCAGCCTGTGTTTTGGCAGTTGCAGGTCGGGAAATGCCTCACTGCCTATGATTGGCGGTGTGCAGCGACGACTTCCTGGCTAGTTTGATCCGCCCATTAATACCGGGGAAGCCCGCCCTCCCTATTTATCATGGTGATCATTGTCAAAATTGTACAAATAATATTGAACAAGAATAGAGGGGGAATCATCTATGCCAACTTCACTTTCAGGAAATGTACTCTCACTCTTATGTCTATGCATTATGCAAGAATAGAAATGCTTTATGTTTGTGGAGCTGTTAAAAAACAAAATCTGTAGACATAATAAAATAAATAAATAAATAAATGTATTGGGGAAAAAATGTTCTATACTAGATGGAGCAGTTACAATTCCCAACCCTTGATATGATCAGACACTCATTCACTTGCTAATTAATACAAATCGTCTGTTGAAAATGCTAATTACGTGGAGCATGCTCTCTCCATTCTAATTATGTACACAAGGGACAATGACCTGAGTTTTTTATCCATCCGGAGCAGGTTCTCAGCCATGCTGGTTCTGTCTCTGTGGAGTAATTAAACACCTAGCGCAGCTGTTTCCTGCAAGAGGTCTGCTGACACCCGCTCTGTGTACGGCGTGTCCTTCACTTCGGTTTCCACTTTTTCTTCTGTATTTTTAGGTTCTAGATTTAGGTCAAACTCATCACTGCACTAAGTTTAACCTAACTAAAGCCTCCACATGAAATTGAGGAAAAATGGTTTATTCAATAAAAACAGTGAAATGTGCAGGTGATGATGTGCAAAGGGACGTGACCTTCGGCAACAATTTGTCTCTTTGCTGACTTGACTAAAGAAAACTGCGATCAACCTTACAGCTCATTACTTATCTACAAGTAGGCGTGATCTCGATGTTCGGGTCAAACGTAAGTTCAACTCGAACATCAGGCGTTCATTTGCTCGGAAACTAACTGAACATGTGGGGAGTTTGCGGCAAATTCCAGCGCCGTGGAGCACCCCATAATGCACTGCGAGATCTCAGTGCATTAACGGCTGCTGATTGGCTAAAGCATGCACCTGACCTGCATGCTTTGGCCAAACACAGCGTGATCTGTTATGAGATCCATGATTGGCCAAAGGCAGGGTGCCTTTGGCCAATCGTGGCTCAGGGGGCTAAATCCACACCCCACACGATACAGCGGTCATGTATAGTGTGATAATAACGTGGAGAGGAGAACTTGAACTAGATTAGGCAGGTTAGTTAGTGGCGTGCAGGCAGTTTAGTATACAGTATCTCACAAAAGTGAGTACACCCCTCTCATTTTTGTAAATATTTTATTATATCTTTTTATGTGACAACACTGAAGAAATGGCACTTTGCTACAATGTAAATGAGTGAGTGTACAGCTTGTATAACAGTGTGAATTTTCTGTCCCCTCAAAATAACTCAACACACAACCATTCATTCTGTGATGTTGCCTCTTCTCCTGCTGACCCCCCCTACTAAACTAAACCCCCGCCCCCAAACATGACCAATACCCAAGCCACACCTCCTAGCCCTGCAAATGCACAGCACCTTCCACCCCACCTCTTGACCTGCCCATTTCTTAGGAACCAACTTGTGCAACCTCCACAGCAACCCCCAGTCATGTGGGCCCTGCACCTAGGTTCCCTTTTGTTCTGGGCCTGTTCTAAACCGCTGGCAACAAAAGTGAGTACACCCCTAAGTGAAAATGTCAAAATTGGGCCCAAGTGTCAATATTTTGTGTGACCACCATCAGTGGTGGCTGGTGCTCAAAATATTTGAGGGGGCGCAAAAAAAACTGAAAAGTTTTGCATTCTCTTGATTGCATAGCCGTGGCCCTTCCCATGGTGCACTGTGTCTGGTGCCTGAACACAGTGAACTTAAGGACTTTTTTTTCTATTTTTTTTTTTTTAAAGGGCTAATTTTAAATTGTTTTTTTTTGTGACTGCCTGGAGGGGGGGGGGGGGGGCGGCGGCACCCGTGCCCCCTTTATAGACGGGCTGCCACCTATCACGGAGCTGGTTGATGTTAGCGATCTTGCGATCCTCCAGATTCCGTTTGAGGATGCCCCACAGATGCTCAATAGGGTTTAGGTCTGGAGATATGTTTAGCCAGTCCATCACCTTTACCCTCAGCTTCTTTAGCAAGTCAGTGGTCATCTTGGAGGTGTGTTTAGGGTCCTTATCATGCTGGAATACTGCCCTGCAGCCCAGTCTCCGAAGGGAGGGGATCATGCTTTGCTTCAGTATGTCACAGTACATGTTGGCATTTATGGTTCCCTCAATGAACTGTAGCTCCCCAGTGCTGGCAGCACTCATGTAGCCCCAGACCACGACACTCTCACTACCATGCTTGACTTTAGGCAAGACACACTTGTCTTTGCACTCCTCACCTGGGTGCCGCCACACATGCTTGACACCATCTGAACCAAATAAGTTTATCTTGGTCTCATCAGACCACAGGACATGGTTCCAGTAATCCATGTCCTTAGTCTGCTTGTCTTTAGTAAGCTGTTTGTGGGCTTTCTTGTGCATCATCTTTAGAAGAGGCTCCCTTCTGGGACGACAGCCATGCAGACCAATTTGATGCAGTGTGTGGCGTGTGGTCTGAGCACTGACAGGCTGCCCACCCCTTCAACCTCTGCAGCAATGCTGGTAGCACTCATATGTCTATTTCCCAAAGACAACCTCTGGATATGATGCTGAGCACGTGCACTCAACTTCTTTGGTCGACCATGGCGAGACCTGTTCTGAGTGGAACCTGTCCTGTTACACCTTTATTTCATCTTGGCCACCTTGCTGCAGCTCATTTTCAGGGTCTTGGCAATCTTCTTAAAGCCTAGGCCATCTTTATGTAGAGCAACAATTTTTTTTTTCAGATCCTCAGGGAGTTTTTTTCAAACGCTTCTAAACACAACCGTGGCTAAACGCAGCTAACAGCGGGTAAACGTGGCATATAAATGTGGCAAAAGGGATGTTTTAAATGTGGGTTACTATCTGTCAAGTTAAATCGTTCAGGAAAGTTTGTAAAAACGTCCCGTGTACATTAAACCTTAATAACTGGCTTTTTTATGATAACTGGGATACTTTATACATAGAACCAGTGTGAAATTTATCCTTTTAGTCTAGGTTCACGTCAATGCGGGCTGCGCTTGATGTGTTTTTCAGGCTCGCTTTGCCGTACGTTTTTGAACATTATTTTTAATGCATTTCTAATGCATTTTGTTGCATTTTTAATGCGTTTTGCATTATTTTTTCACTTTAATACATTGTGTATAGCTGGTTGCTATGGAGCAGGCTGGAAAGTCGGCCGCCCTGATCAAACAACTGGTGAATCATCAGCTGTCAGCAGGTTCCCGCTGAAAGCTGAATACAAAAAAAGGGCATGGGGTGCCACCATCTTAATATATACCAGGCCCTTTGTGTCTGGTATGGATTTTAAGGGGAACCCCATGCCAATTTTTTTTTTCACATTTCGTGGGTTCCCCCCAAAATCCATACCAGACCCTTATCCGAGCATGCAACCCGACAGGTTAGAAAAGGGAGGGTACTGGTGAGCACTCCCCCTCCCCCAAACCATACCAGGCTACATGCCCTCAACATGGGGGTTGCTTTGGGTGGGCTCTGCCCCCCTCCACCCCAAAGCACCCTGTCCTCATGTTTATGGGGACAAGGGACTCCTCCCCACAACCCTGTGCTGTTTTTGTGGGGGTCTGCGAGCAAAGGGCTTATCGGAATCTAGCAGCCCCATGTAACAAGGGGGGCCCCAGATGTGAATCAGTATGGGGTACTTAGTACCACTACCCATTTACCAAAAAAGTATAAACAGTGAATAAAGAAAGTACCTTTATTAAAAAATAAAAAAACAATGCCCCCAATATAGATCCAATGCCCGCTGCCACCACCAGACCCGAAAAAATAAAAATAAAAAAGCTCCTCTCCTTATAAACGCTATCGTGATCTGCCTGGCCCGACGTGTGAAATTTCTTAATTAGCTATGGAGCAGGGCCACCTGGAGACGTCAATTGGTGGCACCTCCCCCCTGTGATGTCAGCAGCCAAGCATGCACCACTAGATGACGTCACAGGGGGCGGTGCCACCAGGTGACATCGCCTGGTGGCCCTGCTCCATAGCTATTTAGGAATGTCAAATGGCGGGCCAGGCAAACCGCGGGAACGTTTGTCAGGAGCGGAGCTTTTTTGTTTTTTGTATTTTCTCGGGTCTGGCGGTGGCGGTGGACATTGGATCTACATTGAAGGATACAGTTTTTTATTTATTCAAATGGAAATTACCATAAATAGCATCAGTGATAATGTGAATCATTGGTGTAATACTTTTGCTATATACAATTATTATTTTTTTTTAATTCAACTATGCATTTATGTATTACTGCCCAAGAGTTTTCTTATACTGGAGGAATTTCCTTCTTTATCCAAAATGATAACACATTTTTGTGCTATTTCCAGAAATAATCGTATTCCATTTAGATGATACAGAAGTATAAAGTTTTCATGAACGTTACAGTTACTGGTAACAGCAGAAATAATTGCCCTTCTTTAACAGAAGAAAAAATATACAATTTCTATTAAAATGTGGATTCAGGAAGTTGATTGTTTCTGAAAGATATGAGGAAATACATTGACTTCAAATAAAACGTTTAATTCCTTTATTAATATTTGTTAGATTATTAGGTTTATTGGCCTGAGGGGCAATGATAAATGTCAGTTTGCATTACACAAGAATGTCAAAATTCAAACAATTTTAACCCTGTTTAGTGAGTTTAACCACTTCAGCCCCGGAAGGATTTGCCCCTTCCTGACCATACCAAAACATCAATTGCAGCCTCACTGTGCCCCATAGAATTCAGCCACTGTGCCCCATAAAATGCAGCCACTGTGCCCCATAAAATGCAGCCACTGTGCCCCACAAAATGCAGCCACTGTGGCCCATAAAATGCAGCCACTGTGCCCCATCAAATGCAGTCACTGTGCCCATCATTAGCAGCCTCTGTGCCCATCATATGCAGCCTTTGCCCATCATATGCAGCCTCTGTGCCCATCATATGCAGCCACTGTGCTCATCATATGCAACCACTGTGCTCATCATATGCCTCCTCTGTGCCCATCATATGCAGCCTGTGCCCATCATACAGCCTCTGTGCCCATCATATGCAGCCTTTGCCCATCATATGCAGCCTCTGTGCCCATCATATGCAGCCACTGTGCTCATCATATGCAGCCAGTGTGCTCATCATATGCCTCCTCTGTGCCCATCATATGCAGCCTGTGCCCATCATACAGCCTCTGTGCCCATCATATGCAGCCTCTGTGCTCATCATACAACCTCTGTGTCCATTATATGCAGCCTCGGTGCCCATCATATGCAGACTCTGTGACCATCATACAGCTACTGTGCCCATCATATGCAGCCTCCGTGACAATCATATAGCCACTGTGCCCATCATGTGCAGCCTCTATGCCAATCATACAGCCACTGTTCCCATCATATGCAGCCTCTGTGCCAATCATACAGCCACTATGCTCATCATATGCAGCCTCTGTGCCAATCATACAGCCTCTGTGCCCATCAAATGCAGCCTGTGCCCATATGTGCTGGGGGCGTTTAGGGGGGTCAGATATGTGCTGGGGGAGCGCTTTGTGAGAGAAGAGGGCCAGTGCAAGGGGGAAGGGTGGGGGTAAGATATGTGATGGAGGGGTGCTTTGGGAAGGAAGAGAGATAGTGCTGGGGTGTTGTCAGATTTCAAATCCAATCCACACTTCTAGCATATCTTCCTCCTGCCAAAGCCCCTCCAGCACATATCTTCCTAACCCATCAATCACTCCACATATTTTGTACCTTTCGAGACGTTCTCTCCTCCTCCCTCCTCCATCTACAGAGCATAATAAAAAACTTTCTACAGACCTGATATCTGCGTGTCCCTGCTCCCCCCTCCTCCTTGTGTGTCTACAGAACAGAGAAGGAGGAGAAGGGGATGAGCTTTGATACACTGACACTCTGCTCTGTTCTGCTGAACCAAGCTGCTGTCAGGGAGAGGGGAGACTTGTCACTCTCGGTGCAGTCCGTGTGAATTATGTGTCCGGGTCTGGGGCAGAACTAAACCTGAACACATCATTCAAAAGCCGGACTGTCCGGGAGAAAACCGTACAGGTGGCAACCCTAACTTTCACCCAGTTCACCTCTGAATCATCCAGATGTTCATTAGCAAACTTCAGACAGGCCTGTACAAGTGCCTTCTTGAGCAGGGGGACCTTGCGGGTACTGCAAGATTTCAATCCACAGTGTAGTGTGTTACCAATTGTTTTCTTGGTGACTATGGTCCCAGCTGCCTTGAGACAATTGACAAGATTCTTCTGTGTAGTTCTGGGCTGATTCCTCACCATTCTCATGATCATTAAAACTCCACAAGGTGAGATCTTGCATGGAGCCCCAGACCGAGGTAGATTGACAGTTATTTTGTGTTTCTTCCATTTGCGAATAATCGCACTAACTGTTGTCACCCTCTCACCAAGCTGCTTAGCGATAGTCTTGTAGCCCAATTCAGCCTTGTGTAGGTCTAAAGTCTTCTCCCTGACATCCTTGGACAGCTCTTTGGTCTTGGTCATTTGTGGAGAGATTGGAATCTGATTGATTGCTTCTGTGGACTGGTGCCTTTTATACAGGTAACAAGCTGAGTTTAGGAGCAGGAGCACTCCCTTTAGGCTCGGTTCACACAGGGGCGACACGACTTCAGGGCGACTTTGTGAGGCAACTTGGAGACGACTTGAACACGACTTTTAGACACGACCTGGGGGCGACTTACAAGTCGCCCCAGGCCAGGCGACTTTTGCCGTGGCCAATCAGAGAATGAGCTCTGAAGGGGGAACTCCACGCCAAATTTCTGAAAAATTTTTTGGCGTGGGTTCCCCCTCCGAGAGCATACCAGGCCCTTAGGTCTGGTATGGATTCCAAGGGGAACCCCCTACGCCGAAAAAAACGGCGTGGGGGTCCCCCCCAGATCCACACCAGACCCTTATCCAAGCACGCTACCCGGCCGGCCAGGAAAGGGGGTGGGGACGAGCGGGCGCCCCCCCTCCTGAGCCGTACCAGGCCGCGTGCCCTCAACATGGGGGGGTGCCTTGGGGGAGGGGGGCGTGCGGCCCCACCACCCCAAAGCACCTTGTCCCCATGTTGATGAGGACAAGGGCCTCTTCCCGACAACCCTGGCCGTTGGTTGTCGGGGTCTGCGGGCGGGGGGCTTATCAGAATCCGGGAGCCCCCTTTAATAAGGGGGCCCCCGGATACCGGCCCCCCACCCTATGTGAATGAGTATGGGGTACAATGTACCCCTACCCATTCACCTGTAAAATAAAAGTACAAAAAAAACACAACACACGAGATAAAATACTTTATTGCACAGCTCCGGGGGTCTTCCGTCTTCGGGGGTCTTCTCGCCGGACTCCTCCGCTATCTTCTTGTAGCTCTTTTACTATTGGAGGAGCCCGGCATTCTTCTTCGTCGCCGTGGCCTCTTCTTCCGACTTCGGGGGTCTTGTCCCCCTCTTCGGTTCTTCTGCCGGGCCACCGCGCCTTCTTATAGCTCTTTTACAGGCGGTGGTCCGGTCTTCTGTCGCCGCCGCCGCCTTCCGTTCTTCTTCTTCTTCTCCTGGAGATGTTGACTCGACGTTCTCTCCGGCCGCAATGCCAGGGACGCGCTGTGCTGCCACTTATATAGGGACAAGGGGCAGTGTCACATGGGTTGATGTCACATGGGTTGGTCACATGGGTTGATGTCACATGGTGACCCCGCCCCCTTATGATGTCACAGTCCCGGAGGATGCTGGGACTGTCACCATGTGACATCAACCCATGTTCCGATAAGCCCCCCGCCCGCAGACCCCGACAACCAACGGCCAGGGTTGTCGGGAAGAGGCCCTTGTCCTCATCAACATGGGGACAAGGTGTTTTGGGGTGTGGGGGCCGCACGCCCCCCCCTCCCCCAAGGCACCCCCCATGTTGAGGGCACGCGGCCTGGTACGGCTCAAGAGGGGGGGGCGCCCGCTCGTCCCCACCCCCTTTCCTGGCCGGCCGGGTAGCGTGCTCGGATAAGGGTCTGGTGTGGATCTGGGGGGACCCCCACGCCGTTTTTTTCGGCGTAGGGGGTTCCCCTTGGAATCCATACCAGACCTAAGGGCCTGGTATGCTCTCGGAGGGGGAACCCACGCCAAATTTTTTTTCAGAAATTTGGCGTGGAGTTCCCCCTTCAGAGCTAATAATTCTGTCAAAGTCTCCTCCGTATAGACAGAGATCCGACTTGGAGGCGACCTCCATTGAAATCAATGGGTACAAGTCGCCTACAAGTCGGAATGAAGTAGTACAGGAACTTCTTTTGAAGTCGGAGGCGACTTCAGTAGCGTGCATTAAGACGGCTCTCATTCACTTACATTGATTTTTAAATGTTGTCCGACCTGAGGCGACTAGGGGCGACCTGAAGTCGGATCGCAGTCGCCCCTGTGTGAACCGAGCCTTAGGGGATCCCTTTCCTAATCTCAGCTCGTTATCTGTATAGAAGACACCTGGGAGCCAGAAATCTTGCTGATTTGATAGGGGATCAAATGCATATTTCACTCATTAAAATGCACATCAATTTATAACTTTTTTGAAATGCGTTTATCTGGATATTTTTGTTGTTTTTCTGTCTCTCACTGTTAAAAAAAAACCTACCATTAAAATTATAGACTGATCATTTCTTTGTCAGTGGGCAAATGTACAAAATCAGCAGGGGATCAAATACCTTTTTCCCTTCACTGTATATCATGCCTGATAATGACACAGCAACTGTTTGTAGATATACCCAGGTGTTTAATTAAAATCAAAGCTTAATTTGTACACTTCTTTTTTATGATGATATATTATACATTGTATAATGGAGCTGGCAAAGTCAATGCCTAGATCTAAATAGCATATATATATTTTGACTAATACCAGGAATCAATGTGGTTGTTAGCCCAGCTGTGGGCAGGAAAACAAGTTCACTGATTAATATAGAAGTCAACACTCTGCAAACAAAAATTTGAAAAGAAAAATTGAAAACATGTAATGCTTTACACATGTTTTTAATGCCGTGATGTGCATCAACAAATCTGTTGCTGACCGATATACAGTAAAAAAAAAAAAAAAAAAAAAAAAAAAAAATATATATATATATATATATATATATATATATATATATATATATATCATACAGGATTTATATAGTGCTAACAGTTGTGCAGCACTTCACAAAATAAAACGAGACAGTACATTTACAATACAGTTCTATAGAAGAGGATTGGGTAGGGCTCTGCTCGGAGAGGCTCTGCTGGGGCTCAAGGGCAGGCTGATGGTGAGCTGAGAGGTGAGCACTAGTGAGAAGGCTGTGCTGGGGGGCTGCCTGCCTTAGTATTCATCGCAGACACTGAAGAGAGGGAGAAACTCTGCTGCCATGTTTACCCAGAGGTTACAGCAGTTCAGCACTGTCAGGTCCTGAGTTGCTCACTGCTGACATCACCAGACTTGTGAGAGATCATCATTCCTGGGGCCTAAGTAGCCACTGACATCATCAGTTTAATGGGAGGTTGTCATCGCCGAGTCCTGCCTCCAGAGAGTGGGAGGAGGCATAATCACAGATAGTTTGGTGGTGAGAGGCCGCCGGCCACAACTTCCTGCCCACGTCTTAAAAGGAGAGTGTCACCTATTTATAGTATACAGTTTGAGTACTTACTCTTGGCATTGTGGGTTCCTCTCAAACCTAAGTACTACATGTGGTAACTTTGTGCCTGATAACTACCAATGCTCTGGCCAGTGATGTTTGGAGAAATTGATGGATATTTAATTTCCAATACCACCCCTTAGTTTGAAGAAACTGTCAGGTGGTCTAACCATCCTACTTCGATGTAAACCTGAAATATTGCTTTTCAGTGCAAGGACCCCTCAAAGAACAGAAAATTAAGGGTAGTCGTAAACAGGACATATTCTAAATAGAACAAGGTTTGCAGTTTTGTTCCACAAGGATTGATCTTTTTATTATTGATCTGATGGATGGAAGGATAATTAATGTAACAGTTTTTTTGCTGATGACACAAAATTCTGAAGAATTAAAACTGGGCAGGAGAATAACACATTGCAACAAAATGGTAACATGGGCGGTTAAGTAGCAGATGAGATTTAATGTTGATAAATTTGAAGCTCTGTAACTAGTCTACGTTAATGGCATTGACCTCTATATGCTGAATGGAAGATGGCTGGGAAAGACAAACCTACAGAAGGACTTGGCAATAATGATTAACAGTAAGCTAAACCTTAATTGCTATCAAGCAGAAAATGTAATGGCAAATAAAATCTTGATATGTATACTAGAAGAGATATATATTATAAAGTGTAACAATGACCTTATAATTATATCACCTGTAAAATTTCCAGGTAATGCAATGTAAGAAAGATTTTTTGAAAGGCTACAAATGTGGGTAAATACACTAAGGCTGGCCATAGATGGCCTCAATATCAGGCAATTCTTCAGGAATTGGCTAAAATCAAAGCCATGGGTGGCCCTCAGAGATGAAACAATCTTGTAGATCCAGATCCTTAGTGCCTGGTCAGTTCTAAGTTCACAAACATCTGACACAGATCAAAAAATATATTGTAAAATATTCCCCATGTGTTCCAGCCATCATAGCATGCAGTTAATGTGTACAAATGTGTTTACCAAAAAGTCTAAATTACAAATAACAAGAAATGGTAATAAGAAAAAAATGCAAAATTGCAAAAAGTTTATTGCTGCACACAACACTAAAAACAAGATGAATACCCCCAGACCTAAATCACCGCAGTGTAATTAAAATAATGACAATGTTGTCAACCCCCTTTAAATGTCACCCATGGATCCATATGCTATACTTTCATATGGATCCGTGTGTGACATTTAAAGGGATTTGACAACATTGTGGGACTTTTTGGTCTGAGGGTGTCCATCCTGTTTTTAGTAATGTGTGCTTCAATAAACGTTTTTTAATTTAGTATTTATCCCTTATTACCATTTATTTTTATTTTTGTTATCCGACTCATATCAACCCCCTGCTACAACCCTATCACTTTGTGACTGGCTATAGAGTTATGCCACGTACAGACATTCGGAATTTCCGACAACCAAACTGTGGATTTATTTCCGATGGATGTTGGCTGAAACTTGTCTTGCATACACACGGTCGCACAAATGTTTTCGGAAATTCTGATTGGCTAGAACGCGGTGACGTACAACACATACGATCGGACTAGAAAAAGGAAGTGCAATAGCCAGTCCGCCACCCTTTGGGCTCCTTCTGCTAATCTTGTGTTTGGTGAGAGACAATTTGCGCTTTTCAGCCTTGTGCTTTTCTGATCATTACTGCTCTTCAGTTTGTGCTTGTGGGTTCGTATCTGGTTTTCAGGGCATGTAGTCAGTTCGCATCTGGTTTTCACTGCGTGCTGTTTCTAGTACGTATCTGATTTTCAGTGCGTTCTTGTCCGCTCGTTTCTGATTTTCAGCTTGTTGTGTTCTGTTCATTCGTTCTGACCAGCCAACCGTTTTGAAGTCATGTTGCGGTTACGTATTCATCATAGAGTTCGTGTTGTGCGGGGGCTTGGTGTTCTAATTCCTAATGAATTCAGGAATTATCTCCGGATGACAGACCCCGTTTTTCACTGTCTGTTGGCTTTGCTGTCCCCCTATATTACCAAGCAGGACACCTGCATGCAGAAAGCTATCACTCCTGAACAGAGGCTAGTCGCCCCCTTGCGGTACTTGCCGATGGGGAGAAGTCGGCAGGACATTAAGTTCTTTACAGGCATCTCCCCCCAGGCTCTGGGGATCATTATTCCAAAGACCTGTTCTGCCATCATTCAGGTCTTGCAGAAGGACTATATTAGGGTGTTTTTTCTCCTTTAACATCACATTCCATGTATTTAATGTTTGCCATGAATGTAATATGCTGTGAATGTCCCCTTTATCCTTATGTATGCTTGAATGTATTTATGGTCCTTTTTTGTCCTTCATGCATATTTGCCTTCACTATCCTCCCCAGCATTCTATCCTGGGACCATACACACCTAGCCTAGTCACTTAACAATGTATTTTGTCAGCTCCATAGTAGTGTTTTATCCTAAAAAAAACTAAAATGTGTACAAATGTTATTGTTGTCTTCAGGCATAGTGCAAGAGGCTTTTTTTGGGGGGGCCCAAGCTCATTTGGAACCCCCCCAACCGCTAAGTCAGCCGATACCAATACTCTATCTGCTGACTATGCCAAACCCATACACACTATACCTAACTCTTTTGTAGTCAGATTTATGGATGAATTCACCAAAGCATGTAGTGCAAGGGCCTGCCTTAAGACCCCTTTCACACCACACCGGCCATAGCGTCGGCGGTAAAACGCGGCTATTTTTAGCGGCATTTTACCGCCGGATTTGTGAACATATCCCCCCCCCCACCATAACATTTTTACAATGGGCCATCAGAGGGGTTGAGGAATCTGATAAGTGTACCGTATTATACTTTTGTCTTTAAATACTAATTTCAATAAATGTTATACTTATGTTGGTCAAGAATATTTGTGTCTAATCTGCTTGCAATGTTATGTGCAAAAGTACTCTTTTTTTTTTCATAGTTTCACTCCACAGTTTCCTTCAACGCCACAGGAATGGCAGACTGTGGCTTCCCAATTCGCCCAGCGGTGGGACTTTCCCAACTGCGGAGGGGCAATTGATGGGAAACACGTCCACATTGTGCCACCCCCCAAACCTCGGGGTCATACTATTATAATTACAAGGGGTTTAATAGTATTGTGATGTTGGCGGTAGTGTTGGCGACATATGAGTTTCTCTATGTGGACATGGGGAAGAATGGCTGGATGTCGGATGGTGGAGTCATCGCCCAGACCGAGTTCTACAGATGGCTCCGGAGTGGTGGCTTGGGATTGCCACCTGCAGAAGACAACGTGGCTGGCCTTCCTTTCATCTTTGTCGCTGATGAAGCTGATGAAGCATTTGGGGTGGGTGATCACCTAATGTGGCCATTCCCAATGAGGGCCCTCACCCTGGACCAGAGAGTTTTTAACTACCAGAGCCAGAAGAGTGGTGGAGAATGCTTTTCGGGATAATGACTAGCCGGTTCCACCTGTTCCTGACACCAATCAACATTGCAGAATATAAACTAAACCATATAATACTTGCATGCTGCATTCTACACAATATTTCTCAGGAGAAATGCTACAAACTATGTGGCCTCAGCTGGGGCTGAGGCCGGATTTCCGGAACCAACAACAACCCTGACAGTACTTAAAGCTGGCCATCCTGGCTTGCCCCCCCCCCCCAAAGTGCCCGTGAGGTCCGTCAAAAATATATGGAATACTTTGCATGTAGGGGGGGGCATTGATATGCCAGCAAATGTTTGATAAATCTTTTTAAAATACAATTTTTGGTTAAAATGAAAGAATATTTCATTTAATTTACTGCTTGTGTTTCTTTTCGTTGTCTCCTAGGTTTTCCAATGGGCTTTTCTTTTTGGCCATTTTCTTCAATAGTGCAAACGTAATTTAGTTGATACATGAAGTGGCAATCTCTTCTTCAGCTATTACGTTGTGGGTCTGCTACACACACACACAATGTTTTTGTTGTTAATGTATGCATTAATGATAAAAAACACATCCTTTTCAGCACCATGAAGTAATTGTTTTGAGTCCCCAAACTGGCCTGATTGGGGCAAATTTTAGAGCACTATGGGGATTATTTACTAAAGGCAAATACAATTTTCACTACTAGTGCACTGCAATTGCACTTGAAAGTGCACTGAAACAGCACTGAAAGTGCACTTGTAGTGCAAAGTGGATTTGCCTTTAGTAAATAACCTCCATGGTCACTGTAAACACCAAATTGCTCCAAAAACTGGTATTGAGCATTGAAAGAAGAAGCCACACTTTGTTGAGTAGAAAACATTTTACACAAAGCACATTCACATGTGGGTTAGAAAAGTTTTTTTTGAACAAACCAACATATTTGTTGTATAACATTTTTAGGTTTGACAGCACAAATAGGCTTTTTTGGGTTAAAAAGGCATGTTTAAAACCATAAACATACACAACTCAGGAACTTACAAAGTTCAACTTTGATAAAGTGAAGGCAATATCAGACATTAGTATGTCCAAACTGTGTTGATATTGCCTTCATCAGATTTTGAAGATGCACACAAATTGGGAGTCAAAATGTGGATTTCCCTCCTGATCCCATGCCTAATGTCAACATGTGCTAGCTTCCATCATGGGGGATCAATGGATGTGTTTTGGGGGTGCAACCTCTTCCTCTCATCTACTTTATTTGCGAGGAAGGGGTTGCACCCCCAAAACGTGTACCTTGCTATCCCGTGATGGTAGATAGCACATGTTGACACACTGTGTGCATCTTCAAAATGTGGCTTTCTAAAAAATATTTAAAATGTGTGAAAATAATAAAAAAAAACTAGAAGATTTTTGGGGTGTTTTAGATTCTACCTAAAACATCAGTAATGTTTTTGAGTCTTTTTTCCACATCATTGATGTCTTCACTGATCTTCTGCAAATCACAATTGCACACCATGATCTCCCCGATGAGGACGTGTACACTTGCACTTGTGAAATGAGATTCATCTTCCTCAACATCCACATCACCTAAAATAAAAAATCACACCATGTATTATAAATATGCAGGCATACATCTATTATCTGAAGCTGTGGTCTCAGACACTCACCCGTTGTGGTCACTATTTTGCCCACTTCATAAACCTCTCTTTCCGTCACAACCTGAGGTTGTGGTGTGCTGAGTTCCCCTTCTTTAGGAGTTCCGGGGTCCCTGGTGACCTCAGACATCCCGTATTTTTTCCCCTATGTGAATTAAAAAAACAGGTATACTTAGCACACAGATATTTGAGGTCAGAAATAGGAATATGAAACATTGCTTGGAAGTGACGTACAATTGTCTGTTTTGGTAGAGTCCCAAGCTGAAGAAATTTTTTTGCCTTTAGAAAGCTGGAATAATTACCTTTTTTTTGCAAGTTTCACAGATTGAGTCACCCCTAGTATTCACTGGAGCACCTGTGTGGGACACCCTAAAAAGTTTGATCTGGTGTCCCACACTAGTGCTCCTGCGTCCAGATGTGTAAACAGCTGCTGAGTGTCCTCTCCTTACACTGAATCAAGTTTGCATTTCATTCTAGTTACCCATGTAGACAACAATGTAATAAACTTCTTTTAATACAAATAGGCATGGACAAATGTAGTTAACCTGCATCTGCCAAAAACATTGTATTAGTGGGCGAACAAATGATGTTTACTACAAATGATTACTGTGCCCATAAACCTGAAACTTGCCATTTCAGTAAAGAAAAGCACATGGAGCAGCACAAGCGTAATAATAATAATAGGAACACACGAAAAAATACTTACTTTTTTGCAGCACTCTTTTGATTCTTCTGTACTGATCCTGCTCCCTCAATTTGAGGTCTGACCATCCTTTGCTCAGTTGATCCTTGGATCACCGTACCCAAAAATTCTTCTGCAGACTTTTCACAACTTTAGCCATGATCTTGGCCTTTCTCACCTTTGGGTTTGGGTAAGGTCCATGCTTCCCGTCATAGTCAGCCCTCTTCAATGCCCACCATCTCCACCATCTCTACAAAGGACATATTAGAGGCCTTAAATCTCCTGGATCGGGGAAAAAAAATCAGGAGATCTTGATCAAAAAAAAAAAAAAAAAAGGAGATCACTATAAACAAAAATTACAAACATTATTCTGGAGATATGGCGTAAAAATAAAAATGATTATTCATGAGATCTCGAGAAATAATAACGAAATCAGTTTGTCAGTTTTGTGTGAATATCAGCAGCAAAACAACTTCATTATTCTAGCATTCCAAAGAAGAATAGAATGCGCTGCATTAAAAGATTCAAAACTTTGCAGTGTGACGAATGTGCTATCTCCATTATAAATGCTGGTTTTACCAGACCAAGCGATTCCGTCTCGTACTTGATTGAGAGCATGTGTGGAATTTTGTGCGTTGGAATTGTGTACACACACTTGGAATTTCCGACAACAGATTTTGTTGTCGAAAAATTTGAGAACCAGCTCTGAAATTTTGTTGGTCAGAAATTTCTGCCAAAAAAAATGTCAGATAAAGCCTACACATGGTCAGAATTTCCGACAACAAGCTCACATCGAACATTTATTGTCGGAAATTCCGATCGTCTGTACGCGGCATTAGAATGTTATAGTCTGAAGGAAGATAACAGACTGAGGAAATGCTCCCTCCTACTTGCAGCAGACTGATAAGATAATTCACCCAGATTGCAGCTGTCAGCCTAGGCATAATCATTTAAAATTATACTAAAGTTAAAATTTCCTTTTCTTTAAAAATAACAAACATGTTATACTTACATGCCCTGTGTAGTGGTTTTGTAAAGAGCAGCCCAGATCCTCCTCTTCTTGTTTCCCTCTTAGGTGCTTCTGGTCCCTCAATGCCTGTCATGTGCCCCTGCAGCAAGCAGCTTGCTATGGGGGCACCCAAGCCGCAGCTCTGTGTGTCCATTTAGACATGGAGCCGCAGTTTGGCCCTGCCCCCTCTCTCTCCTGATTGACCAACTGTCTTGTATTGGCAGCAGCGGGAGCTAATGGCACCATTGCTGTGTCTCAGCCAATCAGGAGGGAGAGTCCCGGAAGGCCGAGGCAATCACACACATCACTGGATATAGAGTGGGCTCAGGTAAGTATTAGGGGGGCTGCTGTACACAGAAGGTTATTTTATCTTAATGGATAGAATCCAATAAGAAAGAAAACCTTCTGCCTGTACAACCACTTTAAAGTGGTTGCAAACCTCAGACATGAAATATGAACAAAGCATATCCCTCTATAATGTGTACTTGTCTCAACTGAGATCACTAATGCCACGTACACACGACCAGACTTTCTGGCAGACTATGCCTGACGGAATCATTCCGTCGGGTAGTCCGATCGTGTATGGGATAGTCCAATCGTTTTAATTTAAAAAAATATGACGGACCAAGAAATATATGTTTCAAAACTGGCTGACGGATTCAACCCCTATCGGGAAAACTGTATATCCGTATGCTGGTCGGACGGACCAAATACGACGCAAGGGCAGCTATTGGTTACTGGCTATTGAACTTCCTTTTCTAGTCCCATCGTATGTCATCACGTTCAAAACTAACAGACTTTAGTCCATTCCTGTGTGGGCAAGTCCATTCATTTGGAAGTCCATCGTAACTCAGTCGAATGCCCGTCGGGAAGACTGTTCGACCTTTTCTCCTGGAAAGTTTGGTCGTGTGTACGCGGCATAAGGGTTTACCACCACTTTAGCTAGAGCCCACAAACTGCTTTTTAGGCCCCTTTCACACAAGTGGTGTTTCAACTTTTTAGGCGGACCTTAACGGACGCCCCACGCAGTTCTATGGAGCGACGGATGTCAGTGGTGGCATGTCCGCTGACATCCGATCTGCTTCGCTGAATTCAGACAGATGGAAACCCTATTATCCATCAGCCTGGCGGATCGGATCAGATGAATTCGTACAAGCGGATACATTTTCATTCTATCCCACCCACAGAGGACAGCGGAGATCTGACAAGTCCGTCTCTGCACAGTGAGCAGAGACGGATCTGTCATCTGCCAGCACAGTGGGGATCAACGGATCGATCCCCGCTGAGCAAACGGAGTCCATCAAAATGGACATTCATGTGTGAAAGGGGCCTAAATGATAAAAGGCCCAGCCTATTAAAAAAAAAAAAAAACTTTACTGTTGCCGTACATATGGTAGGAATTTATTCATGCAGGAAATTTAATGAGAGGTCCCATTTAAAATGTAAAATACCCTAGCACTGGGGATAACAATGGAAAAATCAATAATGATATGATAAAAAGGTTTGCATGATTTTCTCACAACTAATGACAGCCAAAATGGTAATCGCTGTGGATAGTATGGAAATATGATCACCCCGGGCATTAATCTGAGGGACTGACATCTATCGGTTCAGAGCCCTCTGTATTGTTATTGTATGTGATGTATAAAAGTGGAAAACCCGCATTAGAAAGACATGTGCTTTATGATTTGATGAAACACACTCATCCGTATTTGTTATTCTCTTCTAGTGTACTGCAGGCTGGAACCCCACAGAATCACCCATTGCTAGGAATCTGTTCTAATGTATCAGAACAAGAAAAATGTGATTATTATACATTTTATGTCACTCTCCAAAGCAGTTCATTTGGCATAACGTGTGTTGTTTTTTTTGTTTTTTTTGTATAGAATCTTTTCTTTTTTTTTTTTTACCAACAGTTTCTAGAATAATTTTACATTCACTGAGACGACTGAATTGTTTGAGACTGACTGTTGCGTTCAGGACGGATTTTTTTTTTTAGATAGATGTTAGATTCTTCCATTAGGCTTCATTCACATGAGTAAATGCGTATTTTCTGCCTGAAATGCAGGTTCCTACTGGCGGGACTAGCAGAACATCCATGAACACACATGAACCTTAAAGTGGTTGTAAACCCTTAGTCCTTGTACACACGGTCGGACATTCCGACAACCAAATCCGACGGATTTTGTCCGAAACTGTTGCATACACACAGTCGGACAAAGTTGACAGAAAATCAGATTGTACTTAACGTGACAACGTTATTTCGTTACGAGGGGACTACGTTCAGGCTAGTAGCCAATAGCTTTGGTCTAGGAATTTGATCTGAGCATGCGTGGCACTTTGCCCGATCGGAATTCTCTACACATGATTGGACAAAGTCCGATCGGATCATGTTGTCGGAAAATTTTATAGCCCAGCTGGAAAACTTGGTCCGTCGGAGTATCCGACGGAAACAGTGCGATGGAGCCCACACACTGTCGGATTATCCGACAACATGGTCCTATCAGACATTGTCCATCGGAATGTCCGACCGTGTGTACAAGGGCTTATGCTGCATACACACGACTGAACTTGCTGGCAGAATAGGTCCGACGGAATCATTCCATCAGGTATTCCGTATGTGGGATAATCCGATCGTTTTTCTAAAAAAATTCTGACGGACCTAGAAATAGAACATGTTTCAAATCTGTCCGATGGACTCAATTCCTATAGGGAAAACTGTTTGTCTTTATGCTGGTCCGATGGACGAAATACGACGCAAGGGCAGCTATTGGCTACTGACTATTGAAGTTCCTTTTCTAGTACCATCGTATGTCATCATGTTTAAAACGAACAGACTATTGAGTCCGTTCGTGTGTGGGCAAGTCCGTTCATTTGGAGTTCTGTCGTAACTCAGTCAAAATTCCGTCGGGAAGACCATCGGACCTTTTGTGCCAGAAAGTCTTGTGGCGTGTAGGCGGCATTACAGACCACTTTGACCTACAGGTAAGCCTAGATTAAGGCTTACCTGTAGGTGCAAGAAATATCTCCTTAACCTACACGTAGTTAAGCAGATATTTGTAAATAAAGACAGCGCCGATGTAACGCCGCATCCGCGCCATAGACAATGGTGCAGGTGCACTGAGCGTGCAGTTTAATGAATGGGATCGTGCCATCACTGACAGCTCCGGAGCACATGTGAAGTCACTCCGGGTATCATTGCGGCGATGGAGGAGGTGACCGAGGACCACTGCAGGGGCTTCGATCTCAGGTAAGTAATTCATAATGAGCTAGTATGCTATGCTGTGTACACACGATCGGATTTTCCGACGGAAACTATTTTACGGAAATTCTGATCATGGGTAGGCTTCATCGGACATTTTCCATCGGAATTTCTGGCACACAAAGATTGAGATCTGGATCTCAAATTTTCCGACAACAAAATCCGTTTGTGTGTACACCATTCCGAAGCACAAAGTTCCACGCATGCTCGGAATCAAGTAGAAGAGCTAGCTATTGAACTTCAATTTTCTTGTCTAGTCGTACGTCATCGCGTTCTTGACGTTCAGATTTTCCATCAACTTTGTGCGACCGTGTGTATGCAAGACAAGTTTGAGCCAACATCCGTTGGAAAAAATCCCATGGATTTTGTTGTCGGAATGTCCAATCGTGTGTACGCGGCATTAGTCCGTAGGGTTCAATATTGAGTCGGCCCACCCTTTGCAGCTATAACAGCTTCAACTCTTCTGGGAAGGCTGTCCACAAGGTTTAGGAGTGTGACTATAGGAATGTTTGACCATTCTTCCAGAAGCACATTTGTGAGATCAGGCACTGATGTTGGATGAGAACGCCTGGCAGTCTCCGCTCTAATTCATCCCAGAGGTGTTCTATCGGGTTGAGGTCAGGCCAGTCAAGTTGCTCCAGCCCAATCCATGTCTTTAAGGACCTTGCTCTGTGCACTGGTCCAAATCATGTGGTGGAGGGGGGATTGTGATGTGGGGTTGATTTTCAGGGGTTGGGCTTGGCCCCTTAGTTTCAGTGAAGGGAACTCTTAAGGCGTCAGCATAACAAGACATTTTAGACAATTTCATGTTCTGAACTTTGTGAGAACAGTTTGGGGATGGCCCCTGCCTGTTCCAACATGACAAGTAGTTAAGCTCTATTTTAGCATCTTTATATGGGGGCGGGGGCCCTAGTTTTTCTTTTTTTAGCGTATGGTCCTCTTAAAGTGATAGTAAAGGACATTTTTTATTTTTTTTAAACAACAAACATGTTATACTCACCTGCTCTGTGCAATGGTTTTGCTCAGAGCAGCTCCAATCCTCTTCTTGCCTGGTCCTCCACCAGCGCCCCTCCCCCCCCCCCCCCCCCCCACATGAATACCCCCACAGCAAGCTGCTTTCTATGGAGCACTCGTGCATGCTGAGCTGGCTCTGTGTGTCCATGTCCTCTGCTTCCTACTCACTGGCTGTGATTGAGAGCAGTGGGAGCCAATGGCTCCCGCTGCTGTCTCTGAGCCAATCAGAAGGGAGAGAGTGGAGAGTAGTGATGGCCGAACGGTTCGCCCGGCGGTCGTTTCGCGGCGAATTTCCGACTTTCGCCGTCCGCGGGTTCGAACGCCTTTTTCCGTCGTTCGCCCCGGCGGACTTACGTGTTTAATGTATACAAGAACTTTAACCTTTCGTGACACGTTTATCATGTGTTACAGGACAACCAATTGAGACATGACAGCTCATGGACACTTGGACATTCCCCCTAACCTATAAATACACCCGATCCGGTGGCCATTTTACATTCTTTCTTCTGTCACTGTAGGGAAAGGATCCTGTGTGGAGTAGGGACAGAGAAAACGCTAGCTATTTGGTACACAAAAGTTCTTTTCAGGACTGGTATAGGTGTTAGGTCAGCAGCCTGAGTTTCTTTTGTCAGTTTAGATAAAGGGACAGAGCGCTGTATGCTGCTATTTTAGGGACAGCTCAGCCAGATTAGTCTTTCTTCATCATCATCATCATCATCATCATTAGCTGTTACTATCAGGTCCACAAAAGAGCTGTTCCAGCTAATCGTTCCAGCCTACTCTTTTTTGCCAATTTGTATAGGGACAGGCAGGAAGCAGTGTGTCAGGCAGTGAGGATAATTTTAAAGACTTGCTGTTACTATTAGTTCCACAAAGGTTCTTTTCAGGACTGGTATCAGTGGTACGGTAATAGGCTTGTACACGTATAATATTCTTTCTTCCAAATATAGAAAGAATATTATACTTGACTGCTGCCCTTCTGCTGCAGTCTGCTAATCATTCACAACTCACTTGTTCCACAAAAGTTCTTATAAGGACTGGTAACTTGGTCTGTCTAGGGTGCTACGGTACATAGGCTTGGGTGCGGTACAGTCTGCTGTTCTGTAAGGACCGCTATCGGTCCACAATAGATAGGGTTGCCGTGCACTACTGCTGACCGCTGCCCTATACTGCAGCAGTCCTTCAGCGGTATAGGGACTGACGCACAGTCTGCTAAACACTAATACACAACCTGCTTGGTCCACAAAAGTTCTTATAAGGACTGGTAACTTGGTATAGGGTGCTACGGTACATAGGCCTGAGTGCGTTACAGTCTGCTGTTCTGTAAGGACCGCTATCGGTCCACAATACATAGGGTTGACGTGCACTACTGCTGACCGCTGCCCTATACTGCAGCAGTCCTTCAGCGGTATAGGGACTGACGCACAGTCTGCTAAACACTAACACACAACCTGCTTGGTCCACAAAAGTTCTTATAAGGACTGGTAACTTGGTATAGGGTGCTACGGTACATAGGCCTGAGTGCGTTACAGTCTGCTGTTCTGTAAGGACCGCTATCGGTCCACAATACATAGGGTTGCCGTGCACTACT
This sequence comes from Lithobates pipiens, assembly GCF_037356315.1. Taxonomy (NCBI): domain Eukaryota; kingdom Metazoa; phylum Chordata; class Amphibia; order Anura; family Ranidae; genus Lithobates; species Lithobates pipiens. The sequence continues at coordinate 65,755,267 of NW_027507748.1, forward strand.
GCTGACCGCTGCCCTATACTGCAGCAGTCCTTCATTGGTATAGGGACTGACGTACAGTCTGCTAATCACTAACACACAACCTGCTTGGTCCACAAAAGTTCTTATAAGGACTGGTAACTTGGTATAGGGTGCTACGGTACATAGGCCTGAGTGCGTTACAGTCTGCTGTTCTGTAAGGACCGCTATCGGTCCACAATACATAGGGTTGCCGTGCACTACTGCTGACCGCTGCCCTATACTGCAGCAGTCCTTCATTGGTATAGGGACTGACGTACAGTCTGCTAATCACTAACACACAACCTGCTTGGTCCACAAAAGTTCTTATAAGGACTGGTAACTTGGTATAGGGTGCTACGGTACATAGGCCTGAGTGCAGTACAGTCTGCTGTTCTGTAAGGACCGCTATCGGTCCACAATACATAGGGTTGACGTGCACTACTGCTGACCGCTGCCCTATACTGCAGCAGTCCTTCATTGGTATAGGGACTGACGTACAGTCTGCTAATCACTAACACACAACCTGCTTGGTCCACAAAAGTTCTTATAAGGACTGGTAACTTGGTATAGGGTGCTACGGTACATAGGCCTGAGTGCAGTACAGTCTGCTGTTCTGTAAGGACCGCTATCGGTCCACAATACATAGGGTTGCCGTGCACTACTGCTGACCGCTGCCCTATACTGCAGCAGTCCTTCAGCGGTATAGGGACTGACGCACAGTCTGCTAAACACTAACACACAACCTGCTTGGTCCACAAAAGTTCTTATAAGGACTGGTAACTTGGTATAGGGTGCTACGGTACATAGGCCTGAGTGCAGTACAGTCTGCTGTTCTGTAAGGACCGCTATCGGTCCACAATACATAGGGTTGCCGTGCACTACTGCTGACCGCTGCCCTATACTGCAGCAGTCCTTCATTGGTATAGGGACTGACGTACAGTCTGCTAATCACTAACACACAACCTGCTTGGTCCACAAAAGTTTTTATAAGGACTGGTAACTTGGTATAGGGTGCTACGGTACATAGGCCTGAGTGCAGTACAGTCTGCTGTTCTGTAAGGACCGCTATCGGTCCACAATACATAGGGTTGACGTGCACTACTGCTGACCGCTGCCCTATACTGCAGCAGTCCTTCATTGGTATAGGGACTGACGTACAGTCTGCTAATCACTAACACACAACCTGCTTGGTCCACAAAAGTTCTTATAAGGACTGGTAACTTGGTATAGGGTGCTACGGTACATAGGCCTGAGTGCAGTACAGTCTGCTGTTCTGTAAGGACCGCTATCGGTCCACAATACATAGGGTTGCCGTGCACTACTGCTGACCGCTGCCCTATACTGCAGCAGTCCTTCAGCGGTATAGGGACTGACGCACAGTCTGCTAAACACTAACACACAACCTGCTTGGTCCACAAAAGTTCTTATAAGGACTGGTAACTTGGTATAGGGTGCTACGGTACATAGGCCTGAGTGCAGTACAGTCTGCTGTTCTGTAAGGACCGCTATCGGTCCACAATACATAGGGTTGACGTGCACTACTGCTGACCGCTGCCCTATACTGCAGCAGTCCTTCATTGGTATAGGGACTGACGTACAGTCTGCTAATCACTAACACACAACCTGCTTGGTCCACAAAAGTTTTTATAAGGACTGGTAACTTGGTATAGGGTGCTACGGTACATAGGCCTGAGTGCAGTACAGTCTGCTGTTCTGTAAGGACCGCTATCGGTCCACAATACATAGGGTTGACGTGCACTACTGCTGACCGCTGCCCTATACTGCAGCAGTCCTTCATTGGTATAGGGACTGACGTACAGTCTGCTAATCACTAACACACAACCTGCTTGGTCCACAAAAGTTCTTATAAGGACTGGTAACTTGGTATAGGGTGCTACGGTACATAGGCCTGAGTGCAGTACAGTCTGCTGTTCTGTAAGGACCGCTATCGGTCCACAATACATAGGGTTGCCGTGCACTACTGCTGACCGCTGCCCTATACTGCAGCAGTCCTTCAGCGGTATAGGGACTGACGCACAGTCTGCTAAACACTAACACACAACCTGCTTGGTCCACAAAAGTTCTTATAAGGACTGGTAACTTGGTATAGGGTGCTACGGTACATAGGCCTGAGTGCAGTACAGTCTGCTGTTCTGTAAGGACCGCTATCGGTCCACAATACATAGGGTTGACGTGCACTACTGCTGACCGCTGCCCTATACTGCAGCAGTCCTTCATTGGTATAGGGACTGACGTACAGTCTGCTAATCACTAACACACAACCTGCTTGGTCCACAAAAGTTCTTATAAGGACTGGTAACTTGGTATAGGGTGCTACGGTACATAGGCCTGAGTGCAGTACAGTCTGCTGTTCTGTAAGGACCGCTATCGGTCCACAATACATAGGGTTGCCGTGCACTACTGCTGACCGCTGCCCTATACTGCAGCAGTCCTTCAGCGGTATAGGGACTGACGCACAGTCTGCTAAACACTAACACACAACCTGCTTGGTCCACAAAAGTTCTTATAAGGACTGGTAACTTGGTATAGGGTGCTACGGTACATAGGCCTGAGTGCAGTACAGTCTGCTGTTCTGTAAGGACCGCTATCGGTCCACAATACATAGGGTTGCCGTGCACTACTGCTGACCGCTGCCCTATACTGCAGCAGTCCTTCATTGGTATAGGGACTGACGTACAGTCTGCTAATCACTAACACACAACCTGCTTGGTCCACAAAAGTTCTTATAAGGACTGGTAACTTGGTATAGGGTGCTACGGTACATAGGCCTGAGTGCGTTACAGTCTGCTGTTCTGTAAGGACCGCTATCGGTCCACAATACATAGGGTTGCCGTGCACTACTGCTGACCGCTGCCCTATACTGCAGCAGTCCTTCATTGGTATAGGGACTGACGTACAGTCTGCTAATCACTAACACACAACCTGCTTGGTCCACAAAAGTTCTTATAAGGACTGGTAACTTGGTATAGGGTGCTACGGTACATAGGCCTGAGTGCGTTACAGTCTGCTGTTCTGTAAGGACCGCTATCGGTCCACAATACATAGGGTTGCCGTGCACTACTGCTGACCGCTGCCCTATACTGCAGCAGTCCTTCATTGGTATAGGGACTGACGTACAGTCTGCTAATCACTAACACACAACCTGCTTGGTCCACAAAAGTTCTTATAAGGACTGGTAACTTGGTATAGGGTGCTACGGTACATAGGCCTGAGTGCGTTACAGTCTGCTGTTCTGTAAGGACCGCTATCGGTCCACAATACATAGGGTTGCCGTGCACTACTGCTGACCGCTGCCCTATACTGCAGCAGTCCTTCATTGGTATAGGGACTGACGTACAGTCTGCTAATCACTAACACACAACCTGCTTGGTCCACAAAAGTTCTTATAAGGACTGGTAACTTGGTATAGGGTGCTACGGTACATAGGCCTGAGTGCGTTACAGTCTGCTGTTCTGTAAGGACCGCTATCGGTCCACAATACATAGGGTTGCCGTGCACTACTGCTGACCGCTGCCCTATACTGCAGCAGTCCTTCATTGGTATAGGGACTGACGTACAGTCTGCTAATCACTAACACACAACCTGCTTGGTCCACAAAAGTTTTTATAAGGACTGGTAACTTGGTATAGGGTGCTACGGTACATAGGCCTGAGTGCAGTACAGTCTGCTGTTCTGTAAGGACCGCTATCGGTCCACAATACATAGGGTTGACGTGCACTACTGCTGACCGCTGCCCTATACTGCAGCAGTCCTTCAGCGGTATAGGGACTAAGAGTTTTGTCACAGGGTGATTTAAAAAATGACAGGCAGAGGAAGAGGCAGGCCCTTCCGCAGGGGTGGTAGGGGTAGGGCAGGAGCAACAGCCTTGAGCCAAAGTGGGAAGTTGCAGAAGGTGCGTTCAATTACTTTAAAGGACGCACCAGACTTGGTTGAGTGGCTCACTCAGCCTTATTCTTCTGCACCCTCCTCATCCTCTCGATCTGCACCCTCTTCTTCACTCTCTGCTATGTGCACCCCCAAAGACACTACCACCAACAACACCACCACCACCACATACCTTCCGCTTGAGTGCAAATGGGGGCCTTCATGCTCCAGTGTTTTAATAGGGACCCCCGTATAAAAAGCATGAGGGTCAAGGACCAGTACTGGGTGGCAACGTACTTAGATCCCCGGTACAAACACAAAATGGCGGAAATGTTACCGCCGTCGCAGAGGGCTGTCAGAATGCAGCACTTCCAGGCCTTGCTTCGAGAAATGCTGCATTCTGCTTTTGCGTGCGCTGGCAGAGGAGCAATTCCCACTCCCAGAGAAGGATTTGCGGGTACCAATCCAACAGCGCCTGCAAGAAGAGGCCGGTTTGAAGATGTGTTGGTGACTTCGGATATGAGGTCATTCTTTCAGCCGACCCATCGACAGGTGTCATCCGGATCCAGCATCAGGGAACGCCTAGACCGTCAGGTGTCCGACTACATTGGGTTAACGGCCGATGTGGACGCTCTGAGGAGTGATGAACCCCTAGACTACTGGGTGGGCAGGCTTGACCTCTGGCCAGAGCTTGCCCAATTTGCAATCGAACTGTTGGCTTGCCCCTCATCCAGTGTCCTGTCCGAAAGGACGTTCAGCGCAGCAGGGGGGATTGTGACCGATAAGCGTACTCGCCTAGCTCACGACAGTGTTAACTACCTCACATTTCTAAAAATGAATGAGGCATGGATCTCGGAGGAATTCAACACATGTGATCAGTAGACCATGTATATGTCTATAAACAATTTTTGGAATCAAGCACACAGACCTTCTTAATTCATTTGGCTCACTTCCCTGACCCAAAAAAGCACACCGTACTATATGCCCCTACCCTCCTCTTTGAAGAGGTTGAGCGGTGTCATATTTCTACTGGGGCTGCTTATTATGAGGGGTTCCCACCATCCCTGTGCTGTGCTGACTTCCTCCTGGGTGTTCTTATTATGAGGGGCTCCCACCATCCCTGTGCTGTGCTGACTTCCTCCTGGGGGTTCTTATTATGAGGGGCTCCCACCATCCCTGTGCTGTGCTGACTTCCTCCTGGGGGTTCTTATTATGAGGGGATCACACCATCCCTGTGCTGTGCTGACTTCCTCCTGGGGCTGCTTACGGTGCTGCTGTCAGCGCTGTATGTCACGGAGCTGCTGTCAGCGCTGTATGTCACGGAGCTGCTGTCAGCGCTGTATGTCACGGAGCTGCTGTCAGCGCTGTATGTCACGGAGCTGCTGTCAGCGCTGTATGTCACGGAGCTGCTGTCAGCGCTGTATGTCACGGAGCTGCTGTCAGCGCTGTATGTCACGGTGCTGCTGTCAGCGCTGTATGTCACGGAGCTGCTGTCAGCGCTGTATGTCACGGAGCTGCTGTCAGTGCTGTATGTCACGGAGCTGCTGTCAGCGCTGTATGTCACGGAGCTGCTGTCAGCGCTGTATGTCACGGAGCTGCTGTCAGCGCTGTATGTCACGGTGCTGCTGTCAGCGCTGTATGTCACGGAGCTGCTGTCAGCGCTGTATGTCACGGAGCTGCTGTCAGTGCTGTATGTCACGGAGCTGCTGTCAGCGCTGTATGTCACGGAGCTGCTGTCAGCGCTGTATGTCACGGAGCTGCTGTCAGCGCTGTATGTCACGGTGCTGCTGTCAGCGCTGTATGTCACGGAGCTGCTGTCAGCGCTGTATGTCACGGAGCTGCTGTCAGCGCTGTATGTCACGGAGCTGCTGTCAGCGCTGTATGTCACGGAGCTGCTGTCAGCGCTGTATGTCACGGAGCTGCTGTCAGCGCTGTATGTCACGGTGCTGATGTCAGTGCTCTGTATTACGGTGCTGCTGTCAGTGCTCTGTATCTCCTGCACCCTCTTGTTTGCCTACCCTGGTCCCTGACCTTCCCTCTCCTCCATTGCCTTCATTAGCTCCATAGTCCTGAATTGTCAGAACAATTTCCCAAATAAAAAAAAAATGCTTGTAGTTATCGATCCCAAATTCACCTCATACATGTATTATGCTATTGTCCAGGTGGTGGGACTACGTGCTACCCCCTAATAATTACCCCGTGGCCGCAAATTCGACCTAAAGGTTTGCGAAATTCGCCTCCCATTGAAGTCAATGGAGCCCGCGGCGAACGGTCGTTTTCGCGAACGTTTGTGCCCGTTCGCGTTTCGCGTTCGCGAAACGTCCCGTCGGAAGTTCGTCCATCACTAGTGGAGAGAGCCTCTTGTGCACTTCGCTGATTGAAGATAGGATTAAGGGGGAGGGGGGCACTGAATGCAAAACATTTTTTTTAAAAGTTTTCTGCCATAACTGGGATCACACCAATGGGATTTGTCATGCAATTTGACAGTTCAAAATTGTAACTGTTCAGATCATTGTGACTTAAGTTGCAGTGACTTTAAACAAGGTTCCTGCACTACTTTTCTGTGATTATATTGCAACTTACATTGAATTCACAATGAAATCACACATCAAAATCTAACTGATTGGCGGCAGAGAAATTGCACTGAAGTAGCGAAATTTCAAAGCGTGCGAAACAGGGCTTAGAACCACTTTACCTTTTTGGGATTTATCTATGTATTTCCATACCTGCCAACTTTCTGAGATGGGAACGAGGGACACCTATTAGCAAGTGTGTAGGCATAGGACACGCCCCCTTAAAGGGGAATTGTACAAAAATATGATTGGTTAAATCCACAACTGCTTTTTCTTTAACCACTTTTATATTGGCTTTTGAAATTCACAAAGGGGAATTGTTCAAAAATATGATTGGTTAAACCCACAAGTGCTTCACAAATGCAGCAATTTAGAAATTGGAGGAAAGGTTTAGCACTGGGAAAAAATTTTTGAAAGCTAAAAAGTGCATTAACTATATAGATCAGATCAAAAGGAGGGACAAATGCAGTGGCAGCTTGTCCATAAGGGGCGCAGGGGCGCCGGCCACCTAATATCTATGCGCCAGCCCCTAATCTCCATGCAGGGTGCCGGGCGCATAGAGTTCTGAGATTTTTTATTTTTTGTGAAGCACATGATTAGAGCTGGAGGCTCTAATTGGCTTCGAAAAGGTTGAGCTCGAGGCGCAGAGTACTGTGCCCCGAGCCCACCCACTTGTGACATTAGTGAATCAATATTCTTGTCTTCCTGCCTCTCATCCAGGCCAATCAGGACAGGAAATGGGTCCTAAGACCAGATTAGCCAGAAGAAGAAGCAACTGGATTGGCCTAGAGGAGAAGCCAGGAAAGCCTCCCGTGACCTTGATGGGGTAGGTGCAGGGCTGGCAGGCTTACGAGCGTGTTGGCGAACAAGCGGACAAGCAGGGCTGGGGAGCGGGCGGGGGGGGGGGGGCGGTTGGTTTGTTTGCCACCTCCCACCCCCCACAAAATGGATATTGAGCGAATGAGGAGGAAAGAGGGACAGAGAAACATTGTTCCGAATGTCCCTCAAAAATCAGGGAAAGTTGGGAGCTATGTATTTCCTGTAATTATAGATGCCATACGCATACTTGCTTCTTACACATCCAAGCTGCACTTCCTGCTAAATTATTTTGTGGCGGATTCATTGAAAACATTATAGTCTCTAGGTGCCCTATTTTCTCGCAGCAGGGTTGTTGATTGCACCATTCATAGACTGGACCTACACAGTAGGAATCTACAATGCAATGAAATAGTGGAATGAAATCATATAAAAATACGGGGCAGCGAGCATATAAACAGTAACAATCAAGTCAATAATTACGCCCTAATAAACTTTACAATAATAACTCAGAAAATAAGCCGTCGTCTCTGGGCAGCACGGGCGACATTAAAGGTTTTTGAAAAACAACTTCTTTCCGCAGTGTTTTATTGATGAAGCCGATGCCGGAGCAGATCCAGCTTTGTAGCAGAGGCGCCAAAAAGCAGCCACACACTAATTAAACCCAATAAGACTGGAACAGCTGTCTGTGAGTAGGTTTCTGGCGCACGGTTCACCTGGGCTCAGAAATAAAAAGCCGCAGTTAGAACAGCAGACATATGTCAGCAAAGCTCTGCGCTAACTGGAGAGAGCTGCCATTTTTAAGGATTTTATCTTTTTTCTTTAGAGAGATTAAATCCAATTTAGAATTGGAGGATTCTATTAAATCTGTCAATCTGTATCGAAAGTACTACAGAGTCCTGTGTGTGCAATAAAGGACGTTTATCAGATAAAACCAATTCAGCTTCCATCATTGATCTATAATTAGTAAAACGTCCTAAAGAGAAAGTAGAGAGATATTTGATATTCCGATATATCCGAAGTCCGCACCCCGCATAGGGGTGGTTTCAAGAAATTTAAAGCTGAACTCAGGATCAGCAAATGTTGTCTAAATACATGACTCAGGTGACCTTCACACGACAGCAGCGGCGACTCGCAAAACGACTTCTATATAGAAGTCAATGCAAGTCGCCCCCAAAGTAGTACAGGAACCTTTTTCTAAGTCAAAGCGACTTGAGTCACTCCTATTAGAACGGTTCCATAGTACAGAACGAGATGCAACTTGTCAGGTGTCTAAGTCGCCTAACAAGTCTTCCCAGTGTGAACCAGTGTTCTGCCGAGAAGTGCAGTACGGAAGACAAGGAGACGCCAAAAGTCTCCGAAGATGAATGGCACATGCGCGCTTAACAGTACCATCTGCCCTGAGTCCAGGCTCAAGCCCCACCATGCAAGTGGACATACGGTAGATGATGTTAAACAGCACTTACCGGTTGTAATTGGGCTGCTCGCTTCACTCGTCGCGCTTCGGACGCGGCCTCGCTTCGCTCTGCAATTTTTTATTCTAACTCTATGTCCACTTGGATGGTGGGGCTTGAACCTGGAGTCAGGTGGTGTTCATCTTCGAGGACCTTTGGCATCTCCTTGTCCTCCATACAAGCCCAGTACAGGACGGACCCTATCCGATTTAACAAGACACCGTCAACAATTTTTGTAATAATATAATTAAACACTGACCCTCCAAAGACCCGCTGCTATGACAAATGTACAAATGGTCAGGTTTTTTTATTTAAATGTATAATTGTTATTTTTTTAAATAAAAATTCATAACCACAAAACATTGCCCCACAATCCCAGGTACACCAGGAAACCAAAATACATGGTGGGGGGAACCCAGAATACACGCTGCATGGTGCGCTTCCATCACAGAGACCGGGGGGCTCACCCAGAGCTCCAGACCCCATACTAACGATCGGGACGGGATCTCCCGATTCTGGGTCACCTGATTGCTGTGGCAGTCTCTGATTGGCTATCACAGTGATCAGACACTGTGAAGCCCACCCCTGTGTTTTTTTTCTTTCTATGAATGGAGACAATGGAGGTGATTTACGAAAGCCATGCACCATCAGTAGAGGCACAACGCACATTTCCAAATGTTTAGCAACGTACGCACAATTGCATGGTTTGAATGGGCACACCTATAAACTTTAAAAAATGTTTATGCTGGTTCATCTTTATAAGATTTGCACACCGGTCATGATAGCGTGTTACATTGCCAACATGTGAAATGCACCTTTTTAAAATTACGTAAAAAGACTCTCGCTCCTTTAGCTCCTCCTAAAAGGGCATTTAACCTTCCCCCTCTAATGTACAGTGGTGTGAAAAAGTGTTTGCCCCCTTCCTCATTTCCTGTTCCTTTGCATGTTTGTCACACTTAAGTGTTTCGGAACATCAAACCAATTTAAACAATAGTCAAGGACAACACAAGTAAACACAAAATGCAATTTGTAAATGAAGGTGTTTATTATTAAAGGTGAAAAAAAATCCAAACCATCATGGCCCTGTGTGAAAAAGTGATTGCCCCCTAAACCTAATAACTGGTTGGGCCACCCTTAGCAGCAACAACTGCAACCAAGCGTTTGCGATAACGTGCAATGAGGCTTTTACAGCGTCCTGGAGGAATTTTGGCCCACTCATCTTTGCAGAATTGTCCTAATTCAGTTACATTAGAGGGTTTTCGAGCATGAACGGCCTTTTTAAGGTCATACCACAACATCTCAATAGGATTCAGGTCAGGACTTTGGCTAGGCCACTCCAAAGTCTTCATTTTGTTTTTCTTCAGCCATTCGGTGGTGGACTTGCTGGTGTGTTTAGGATCATTGTCCTGCTGCAGAACCCAAGTTCGTTTCAGCTTGAGTACACAAACAGATGGTCGGACATTCTCCTTCAGGATCTCTTGGTAGACAGCAGAATTCATAGTTCCTTTTATCACGGCAAGTCTTCCAGGTCCTGAAGCAGCAAAACAGCCCCAGACCATCACACTACCACCACCATATTTTACTGTTGGTATAATGTTCTTTTTATGAAATGCAGTGTTCCTTCTACGCCAGATATACTTGGACACGCACCTTCCAAAGAGTTCCACTTTTGTCTCATCGGTCCACAGAATGTTGTCCCAAAAGTCTTGGGGATCATCAAGATGTGTTGTGGAGAAATTGAGACGAGCTTTGATGTTCTTTTTGCTCAGCAGTGGTTTTCTCCTTGGAACTCTGCCATGCAGGCCATTTTTGCCCAGTCTTTTCCTGATGGTGGAGGCATGAACGCTGACCTTAACTGAGGCAAGTGAGGCCTGCAGTTCCTTGGACGTTGTTGTGGGGTCTTTTGTGACCTCTTGGATGAGTTGTCGCTGCGCTCTTGGGGTAATTTTGGGCGGCCGGCCACTCCTGGGAAGGTTCACCACTGTTCCATGTCTTCGCCCTTTGTGGATAATGGCTCTCACTGTGGTTCGCTGGATTCCCAAAGCTTTGGAAATGGCTTTATAACCCTTTCCAGACTGATAGATCTCAATTACTTTCTTTCTCAATTGTTCCTGAATTTCTTTGGGTCTCGGCATGATGTGTAGCTTTTAAGGATCTTCTGGTGGACCTTACTGTGTCAAGCAGCTCCTATTTAAGTGATGCCTTGATTGTGAACAGGTGTGGCAATAATCAGGCCTGGGTGTGGCTAGAGAAATTGAACTCAGGTGTGGACAACCACAGTTATAGTATGTTTTAACAATGGGGGCAATCACTTTTTCACACAGGGCCATGATGGTTTGGATTTTTTTTCACCTTTAATAATAAACACCTTCATTTACAAATTGCATTTTGTGTTTACTTGTGTTGTCCTTGACTATTGTTTAAATTGGTTTGATGTTCCGAAACACTTAAGTGTGACAAACATGCAAAGGAACAAGAAATGAGGAAGGGGGCAAACACTTTTTCACACCACTGTATATGATTCCCATGGGCCAACTTTTGCTTTTAAAGGGGAACTCCACTCCATTCTCAAAAGGCTGTGAGCTGCCTTCACCAATCAGGGGTGCTTTTAAAAAAAAAAAAATAATCTTATTTATTTTACCTTTTTTTTTTTTTTTTTTTAAACTGTTTAAAAAAAAAATTGTGTCACTTTTATTCCTATTACAAGGGATGCAAACATCCCTTGTAATAGAAAAAAAGCATGACAGGACCTCTTAATTATGAGATCTGGGGTCAAAAAGAAGGGATTAAGGTCATCCTTAACAGGTGTACCCACTACTCACCTGTCTCTGCATTGGGTGAACTTGCATTTTGTGTGTTTCATGGACTGCGCATGTGTTGTCAATTGCCTCATTAGCACAGAAACCTTGTTAAATAAAGCTTGCAGATAGCATTCAAATTACAGAGGTAAGTATTCAATTTTCCATCTTAGCACAGTGGGTCTCAGCCTCAGTCTCAGTCTCAGCCTCAGTCTCAGTCTCAGCCTCAGCCTCAGTCTCAGTCTCAGTCTCAGCCTCAGCCTCAGCCTCAGCCTCAGCCTCAGCCTCAGCCTCAGCCTCAGCCTCAGCCTCAGCCTCAGTCTCAGCCTCAGCCTCAGTCCTCAAGTACCTCCAACAGGCCATGTTTTGGGAATTTATCTTAGCTAAAATATCTGTCAAAAATACCAAGCAATTGACTCTAATTTAAAGCACCTGTGCAAGATGAAGGAAAACCTACAAACATGGCCCGTTGAGGGTACTTGAAGACAGGGTTGAGAACCACTGATCTAGAGTAGGGATGAGCTCAGGCATGTTCGCATTGGTCCACGTGCTGAGCCCGCCAGGAAGTCGGCACAGTGCTGCGCTAATCACAGGCAGTGAGACATTTCCCCATCTCTGAAGCCGCACATCGGGGCAATGTCTCACTGCTTGTGATTAGATCAGCGATGCGCCGACTTCCTGGGGGGCTCAGCACATGGACCATGCAAACACGCCTGAGCTCATCCTTAATCTAGAGCACTGAGCTAAAATCTAGATCAAAACAATCCTATTGAGAATTAGAACCCCTGCTTGTCTTTTTTAGATTGGGCTTTGTGTCCCGTCTCTGAATATTGGCTTCACTTCCTGTCATATAGCCAAACAGGAAGTGAGGGTAAAACCCTACCAATGTCTTTCCTTGGGGACACACAGGTCAATCTTACTAGTGCCCCCATTAGGCAAATTGCACTCTAGCACTTAGTTGTGTACACCCCAAATTATTAGGTATTTTGGGGTTTATTAAAGGGAAAAGGGAAATCCACTCTGCAATACAATTGTACTCGCTGTAAATCTGAGGGGAAGCACTGGTGGTTTTATCATCCAATCATGTAGAAGCAAAGATGCTGTTTTTTATTTTCCTTGCATGTCCCCCTCTAAGCTCCAGCAACTGCATTTCCAAGTGCACTTGTAGTGCAAAGTGGATTTGCCTTTAGTAAATAATAGGGATGAGCCGAACAACCCCTGGTTCGGTTCGCATCCAGAACATGCGAACAGGCAAAAAATTTGTTCGAACACGCAAACACTGTTAAAATCTATGGGACACAAACATGAAAAATCAAAAGTGCTCATTTTAAAGGTGTATATGCAAGTTATTGTCATAAAAAGTGTTTGGGGACCTGGGTCCTGCCCCAGGGGACATCTATCAATGCAAAAACAAGTTTTAAAAACTGCTGTTTTTTCGGGAGCAGTGATTTTAATAATGCTTAAAGTGAAACAATAAAAGTGTAATATTCCTTTAAATTGTTGTACCTGAGGGGTGTCTATAGTATGCCTGTAAAGTGGTGCATGTTTCCCATGTTTAGAACATTTCTAAAGGAAAAAAAGTAATTTAAAACTACTCGTGGCTATAATGAATTGTCGGTCCCGGCAATACACATAAAAGTGAAAAAAATGGCACAGGGGAACCCCAAACCAAAATTTCAAAAAGAACAGCGTGGGGGTCCCCCCAAATTCCATACCAGGCCCTTCAGGTCTGGTATAGATATTAAGGAGAATCCCGTACCAAAATTTTTAAAAAAATAGCGTGGGGGTCCCCCACAATATCCATACCAGACCCTTCAGGTCTGGTATGGATTTTAAGGGGAACCCCGTGCCAAAATTATAAAAGAAATGGTGTGGTGTCCCCCCAAAAATCTATACCAGACCCTTATCCGAACATGCAACCTGGCAGGCCGCAGGAAAAGAGGGGGGCGAGAGAGCCCCCCCCTGAACCGTACCAGGCCACATGCACTCAACATTGGGAGGGTGCTTTGGGGTAGCCCCCCAAAGCACCTTGTCTCCATGTTGATGGGGAGAAAGGCCTTATCCCCACAACCCTTGCCCGGTGGTTGTGGGGGTCTGCAGGCAGGGGGCTTATCGGAATCTGGAAGCCCCCTTTAACAAGGGGACCCCCAGATCCCACCCCCTGTGGGAATGTACCCCTACCATTTCACAAAAAAAGTGTAAATTTTTTTTAAAAAAGACAATAGCCTTTTTTTCTGACAATTCCTTCATTTGACAATTTTCAGTTTTCACCACCCCCGCATTTTCACTGTGCAGTCATGCAATGCTGTACCGATATGAAATTGTTATCATTTTGTTCACACAAATACAGCTTTCTTTTGGTGGTATTTATTCACGACTCTGTTTTTTATTTTTTGCGATATAAGCAAAAAAAAAGCAGAATTTTGAAAAAAAAACACAATATTTTCTTCTTTCTATTTTAAAAGAAATCCAAAACAATCTAATTTTGTCATAAATTTAAGCCAAAATGTATTCTGTTACATTTTTTTGGTAAAAAAATTCTGTTAAGTGTATAATAATTGGTTCGTGTGATCACGGACAGATGTACGCAAATGATCATGTACAGATGTGCGCAGGTGATCACGGACATATGTGTGTAGATAATGGGACACGTGATTTTACTGGGACTTATGTGGGGGACAAGTGTTTTTATTATTATTTATTTTATTATTGGGGACATTGTGTTGGGACATGTGTGTTTTACATTGTGTGGTGACACTAGGTTGGTGATCAGTGAGTAAAAAGCTGTAAAAAAAAAGCTCATACTTGCTGATCACCAGCCGTCTGCAGCGATCTCCTCTCCTCTCCTCACCGACAACTTCTGTGTGAGAAGAGCTGATTGCCTAGCAACTAGACATGCGCATTTTGTTTCGTTCCGAATCAAAATTCGGACGAATTTTCATTATTCGGACATTCGGATGCATCCGAATTACCGAATTACAATGCTAACGAATTCAAACAAAATTTGAATCAAATTCAAAAAATGACATTTTGCGTCCCAAATTTGGGGCCACATATCTCGGGGCCACTTATAGCTAGAAACCCCAAATTTGGTATGCAAACACAGTAGAACCAGCACTGAAACATCTCCAATAGCTCCAAACATCTCCAATAGCTCCAAGTGATCCCGAGTTACGAGGGGCCCAAAGTCGGGTCGCAAAATGTCATTCTCTACTGCAGAAAAGTGCTTGGAAGTAGAAAGCAGCATCCTCTGGGGGGCTACGCTGATAATCGATCAGCACAGACCCCCCCCCCCCCCCGTCAGAAGAGCAGCCAATCGGCTCTCCTCTACTCTGACAGACGCGAGTGAGAAAAAGCCAATCACCGGATTTGCATCGTAATCAGCCGTGATTGGACAGGGCTGATCACATGGTAAAGAGTCTACGTCAGAGACTCTTTACCTAGAACGGTGTTGTGGTGTGTCAGACTGACACACTGCAACAACGTTCGCCGCCTCCGGGGGTGAGCCCGGCTTAATATCCTGAAGAAGTCATACGTCGTCCAATCAGGGTGTTGAAACCATTTTGCCATCCTCATTTTGCTATATAGCGGGCAGTAAGTGGTTAAATGAGCATCCATGTCAGTGTGTTTTAGGTCAGACAAAAAAAAAGCAAAATTCGCACTATTGATTCTGGGCTTTACTACGGGTACAAACAACAAATAACATACACATATGTGGTATTGTTGCAATTGACAGGAGCAGGAGAATTTAATTTGGGTTGTTCTTTGGTGGTAGGTTATGGTACTAACAAGAAATATGCAGCTACATTTAAAAAAAAAATGTTTTTTTTTTTACTATTTTTGGGCCAGTTTTCCTTTAATAATAGAAAAACATTTTGAGATAGCCAAAACTATTTACTACCAAATAAAAGCCCAATTTGTCCTAAAAACAACAAGGTATAATCTCCCTGGATGCACAAAATAGTTGTGATGGTATGTACGGTTTTACTAACACATGTCAGAATTGCAAAATTAATTTTAAGCATTTTGATTTGTTTTACCCATGACTAAGCTCAGGGGGCGGAGTAAAACACATTGGGGGTGTGGCCTCGCGGGTGCCCAGACCAAGGTTGTCTCTCTCATACCACCATAAGACTCCGGCAGCACCAGGGACCTTTCCTCTCTTCATCCTAGATTTGTTTTACCCTTAGATGTGAAAGGGTTAAATTGTGACACAGGTGTGGGGAAAGGATCCCCGGCCCGCTGTCACAACGGGGGATCAGGGGGGTGTGGGGCTGCTGCAACAGTAACATGTTACATGTTAACCCAACCACAGACTTTTCTTAGAAGTGGGAACAGTTTGCAGCAGTCGGGGACATATCCAGGGGGGCATAAATTGCACCTTTACCTGCGTAGAGAAAAATCCTTGCACTGGCCCTAGGGTGTCTGGTCATGTCTCCACCCCTTCCTGTAGTTTTCTGAAGGCAGCCTATAGAGGGTGGAGCCTTCTGGGTTCCTCCCACAGCTCTGCTCTCTGCACAGGCTACGTACAGCACAGTGATGATTTCACGGCTACTTTTACAATGCAATATCAAGATTTGCAAAGACATTTCAATTCTAAGCAGCAAAGCGTGTTGAAATTTGGTGTTGTACGGTTCAAAGCACTGCTTAAAAAAATCCAGTCCTACTATTTCAAGTGTATAGTTGTAAACTGAAACAATTGGATATAAAGAAAACTGACCTGTCTATGTGTTGACCAAGGATGCTCAATGCAGCCCAACAGGGTTGATGTGAACGAGCCCTTAAATGAATGGAAAAGGGAGGGGGGCTATGTCTGCTAACTCATAGGTGTATTCCGCCTATTGCATTAGAATGTTCTCAAACACAGATGCCTTTCTCTGCAGCCTCAGCTGCACTGGACAGTGAATGAATGGGAAGTGCTCTGCGTTGAGAAGCTTCCTGTTCATTCACAAACTGAAGCATAGTAAGCACAGCTTACCATGCTTCAGTTAGGATTGAACACAGTGAGCGAGTGTGCTCATATAGAAAAGGAAGGGACCAGTAAATTACATATTGACTAGCCCCTTCCCCCATTCTACATCCTGAAACATCCCCTGCAGCAGCCAAGAGGAGAGGAGGGAAGCCAGCAGCACTGCAGTGGGGGGGGGGGGGGGGGCAACACGGGGGAGAAGCCAAGGCAGTAGGTAAATCAGCACAGCACAGAGTGATTACAGTGTGCACAGGCACACCTGGCACACCCGCTGCGCACTCCTATGTGCTAACTGCACTTATCTCAGAGATGAGGAATGGCAAACGATCATCCTTTGATCCCCATTAGGATACTATCTGCATAGAGTTTGCATGTTTTTACCAGGGGCCAATCAAATCCTTAAACGCTCAAATGCTCGGTGAGCCTACACATGTGTGCAAAACACGGCTTTAGAAGCATTATTTAAGCACCTTTTCTCTTCCCAGGAGAAAAGACGTTCAGGGGATCTAAGCAACAGCTCAGTGTGCATGAGGCCATATATTACATTTATCAGCATTTCCTTTATTGCTTCCGCTTCTTCTATGACACCTGAATGACAGATCGAATTAAGTAAATATCAAGACGGTACAGCATATAGTAAGCCTGTCACAAACACAAGTAATTCAAAGTGAGCCGCGACGTAAATCTGCACAAGCAGATCTTACCCTCGTTGAAACAACCACATCAAAACGATTAGTAGATGCAGAGATCTGGGCAAGAAACGTTATATACAAATGTGGATTTTTCCTTTAACCACTTGAGTTCTGGAAGATTTACCCCCCCCCCCCCATGACCAGGCCATTTTTTTTGCAATAAGGCACTGCATTATTTTAAATGACAATTGCGCAGTCATGCAACGCTGTACCCAAATAAAATGTATGTCCTTTTTTCCCACAAATAGAGCTTTCTTTTTTATTTTTGAGGTTTAAACAAAAAAGGACTGACAATTTTGAAAACAAAACACAATATTTTTAACTTTCTGCTGTAAAACATACCCAATAAAAAAACAAAAACATTTCTTTATCAGTTTAGGGCAATATGTATTCGGTTACATATTTTTGTTTAAAAACAATCCCAATAAGCGATATATTGATTGGGTTGCGCAAAAGTTATTGCGTGTACAAACTATGTGGTGATACATTTATGTCATTTTTCTTTTTTTTTTTTTTTACTAGTAATAGCGGTGAGCAGTGCCTTAAAGCAGGACTGCAATATTGTGGCGGACAAATCAGACACTAACTGACACTTTTTGGGGACCAGTGACACTAATACAGGGATCAGTGTTAAAAAAATATGCACTGTCACTGTACTAATGACACTCTGGGAAGAGATTAACATCAGGGGCAATCAAAGGGTTAACTGTGTGCCTAGCCAGTGCTTTTACAAGGGGAAGGGCATTGATCCATGTTCCTACTTTGCAGAGACAGAGGATCAATGTCTTCCCTACTCACAGAACGGCATTCTGCCTTGTTTACAGATTGCTGTTCTGGCTCTCTGCCTAATGATCGATGGGTGCCGGCAGACATCGAGTGCACAGTACTCGAAGATCGGCCACGCTGAGTATAATCACAGTGGGAGCAGGTCACTAGCAGGGAACGGGAAGTGCAGGATCACATACTAGGTACGTGACCCTGCCCAGGAAAGCCATCTTTCCGCTGTATGTGCATCACAGGAGGTTTTTCACCTAAATGCATGGAATGCATTTAGGTGAAAAACCTTGAGGGTTTAAAACCCCTTTAAAGCCCAAATGAGATTTAACTTAAAGAATAAGTGCAGTTTCTGATAAAGTACACTTATTCATTTTGCCCCTTTGCTCTGACCTAAGTGATCCCACCAAATCCCTCTACACACGTATACTTACCAAGATCCAACACCCATGGCTTGTTTGTTTAAATCCAGCAGTGAAAGGCTCCCTCTCCTGGCCATGTCTGAGAGGTACAGCTCCATAGACTTGCTGTTCTACTTCTCTTTTCCGGGAGGCTGCCCCATAGAAGTCTATGGGGTTGTACTGGGCAGGCATGGCCAGGAGAGGGAGCCATTCTCAGATGGATGTTAGCAATGGAGGACATGGGAATTGGATTTTGATAAGTGTACATCTGTTGAGGGGGAGATTGTTTAGGGTGGAGCAAAGGGAATACACGCAAATGCCAAAAAAATTTAATTATTCTTCAAATCAGCAAAATACATTCCAGGTTTATAAAAATCAAATATCTTGCAGTCTGAACATTAGAAAGCGGCCACAGCCTGGGTAGCAATGTCTGCCCCATGCTCCGTGCATGGAAGCAGTGGTCTTTCTGCTAATTCAAATCTAGAGTTCTCCAGTCAACAATACGTATGATGGTTGTAGCTGCTTTGTAAGAAAATAAGCTATAAGACATTTAACACCTTCTGTTTTAATGCACGTATAGATGTCTATAGCTGATTTAAACTGAACGTTTCCTTGGGCTTTTAACCACTTGCCTACTGGGGCAATTTTTTAATTTTTTTAAGTTAACACCTGATTTGTTTTTCTAGAAATAATGTACCCCCACCCCGAAATATTTTTTTTCTGAATGCAGAGACCCCAGGAGAATAAAATGGTGGTAGTTGCAATTTTCTTATGTTGCATGATATTTGCACAGTGGTTTATCAGCCACATGGGAGTCTATGCCCGGAAGTGGGTGCAAATACCTGTCTTAGACAGGTATCTGCACCCCCCTCCCCCTGAAAGGTGCCAATTGTGACACTGGAGGGGGGGAGGGTTCCGATGAGCGGAAGTTCCACTTTAGGGTGGAACCCCGCTTTAAGCACAAAAGCACATGCCTGTACGTGATTTTCTTTTTTGGGTCTGGGGTGTGCGCGTGCCCCACCGGCGACCCGCTCCCACTGTGATTGGACACAGTGGGAGCCAATCAGTTGGTCCACCGGACCTGATGTCTGCTGGGAACTCTGCTATCACTCCAATAGAGGCAGGCAGTCTACCTATGTAAACAAGGCAGATCGCCGTTCTGCTAGTAAGAAAGACAGAGATCTTGTGTTTCTGCTAAGTCTTCCTACAGTTAAACCATCCCCCACATAGTAATAAAGCACTCCCAAGTAACACATTTTAACCCTTTGATCGCCCCTCATGTTAACCCCTTCTTTGCCAGTGTAATCAGTACAGTATCAGTGCATTTTTTTAGCACTGATCACTGTATTGGTGTCACTGGTCCCCAAGTGTCACTTAGTGTCAGACCTGTCCGCCGCAGTGTTGCAGTCCTGCTAAAAAATCGCTGATCGTGACCATTATTAGTGAAAAAATAAAAAGATTCCATTAATATATCCCCGATGTTTGCAGATGCTATAACTTTTGTGCAGACCAATCATATACTTATTGGGATTTTTTTTACCAAAAATACATATTGGTCTAAATTGATGAAGAAATTCAATTTTTTTTTTTTTTTTTTTTATTGGATGTGTTTTATAGCAGAAAGGAAAAAAATATAGATATATTTTTTTTAATTGTTAATCTTTTTTTGTTTAAGAACAAAAAAATATAAACTGCAGTGGTGATCAAATACCACCAAAAGGAAGCTCTATTTGTGGTAAAAAGGACAATTTTATTTGGGTACAATGTCGCACGACCGCTCAAATGTCAAATGTCAGTTAAAGCAACGCAGTGCCGTATTGGTTGGGAAATGGAATGAACCTTCCGGAGCTGAAGTGGTTAAGCAGGCCATACATGGATCGAAATTCAGCTCATTCAGCAGGGACTGTCCAAATTTTGATCCATGTATGGCTGGCTGGTTGTACACAAGTCAATCTATTGATCGACTTTTGTAGAGCAAGCCTGTTGGGGTTTTCCCAAATGATCAGTGCCTCCTGCTATCAGTGTCAGGACAAGATCATCCAGTGCCCAGGGCAAAGATCCCAAATTGGGCCCCCCCCCCCCCTTCATCATGTGTGAGCTTATGTGGAGGAGAGAGAAAGCACAGCCCACACCTCCTCCCGGCTCTCTCCTCCTCTCCTTGGCACTTCCAGCACTGGACTGACAGAGGTAGTGATGCCGATGTCACTACTACTGTCAGCCTTATAGTAGAAGGAAGGTTGCAGGTTATCAGTTAAGAGTTACATGTGCATTATGGTACTTAAGTTCTTGCTCTCAGGGTGACAGGAGTGATTTAAAAAAAAAATGTGTTTATTTTAATTAATAACTTTTTTTACATTGTTTTAATTTTTTTTATTTTTATTTTATTTATTCCTATCACAAGAGGGCCAACAAGCCCCTTTTGTGATAGCATGGGCGTGTGACAGGTACTCTTTATGGTCTATTAACTCTCAATGTCTCCCATGCCATCCATTGCAACTATTCAAACAGACTGTATTTGAAAGCTGCATCCTTGGCGAGACTAGTGGCGGAATGACAACTGTGACCCTGGAAGCAAGATAATACAGGTTGCTTCCAGGGTCATTATTTGCAGGAGGCATTTGTTCCCACAGTTCCTCCTGCTGTCACCATTCATGCAGTTTCCTGTGGTCCTGGGCTTCCTAGAGTAATAAGTGGTTAAAGAATAATGCTGTAATCTGTTTCTGTTTCTATCTGACAGGCAATGGTCAGACTTCAGGTGACCTCTGATTGCCCCAGCAATGGCAGCTCTTCTATTTATATCATGTTCCCTTTGAGTTTTGTTTTCAACATGAAACAGAGATGAATCCGCTCATTGGGGAATAGAGGTATTTCATCCAGAGAGATTAATATGGTCTCTTGAAGTCAGCGCTACAGCAAAGTGTGCGTCCCAAGTTTAGTTCAGCTTCTAGACGTGTTCATTTATCTGAAAGCACAACAGTCAATAATAAAGCTGGGAAGCGAATGGAAAAGCTTGGTGTACAGAGAGAATCTGAAAAGATTTTTGGCTTCTTCTCAAGTCTCGTAAAGCTTGGCAGTGGATCCTTTCTGCCCCGTAGACTTGTATCTCAGGGTGCAATATTTCTATATACTTTACAGAACCTGGAAGACGGTGCATGTTCTCCTCAAAGAAACTGCCCTTGTGTACTTCGCATGCCTAAATATTCCACAGAACATATGAATCATCTGGGACTATAAAGCCAACCCTTCAAAGCTAACCTAAGATGTTATTTTATATAGCGAAGGACTTCAGCTTTGAAAGATACGGCCGCCTCATCAATGAGGAATTACTGAAAGCCAAACTCCAGGAAATCTGGAAATTCTCCCTTGCAGTGCAACCACACTTACAATGCAAGGGTTAACTGCTCGTTTATTATAGGAGAATGTAAAATCACTTTTATTTAACTGGTCCTTCTCTCCCCCAGAAGATGGTGCTTTCCCATGCTCCGGCGGTGGACTGTCCCTTAGCATCCCCATGTCCGTTGTAACGCTATGGAGCCTACATCAGCCTTGATGATATAAGAATCTTAGATCACTGGAGCATGGGGAAGAAGAAGTTGTGGGCACTTGTCTTGCAGTGTAGAGTAGTGGGTAATTAAATATACTTTCCCATGCTCTGCACGCCCAAATGAGCAGTTAACCCTTGCACTGGAGAATTTCCAAGTTTCCTGAAGTTCAGCTTAGAATATAAACTCTAGGTCAGTGATCTCCAAACTTTGTAAACAAAGGGCCAGTTTATGTCCTTCAGGTTTTAGGGGAGACAGTGAAAGTACAAAATGCCCCGGTGTCAGTGAGAGTAAGCAATGACCAATCTTGGTTTTAGTGGAAGGAATAGTGCCCACATTGTTGATGTCAGTGAGAGGAATAGTGCCCCATCGTTGGTGTCTGTGGGAGGAATGGTGCCCCATAAGTTGTGTCAGTGGATGAGGTGGTGCCACAAGGGCTGGATAAAGACATGCAAAGGGCCACATTTGGCCTACGGCCGCAGTTTGGAGACCACTGTTTTAGCAGACAACTATTAAATGAAACCTCAGCTAGGTGGCACAAGAAGCCCCTGATTAATCAACACATAGGGTTCAGAAATGTAAAACTGACCTTCCATGGCAAGGGAAAGGTTTACCCCCCCCCCCCACCCCTCTGGCCCCCTAACCAACTCTAAAGATATTTAAAAACAA
Source organism: Lithobates pipiens (assembly GCF_037356315.1). NCBI lineage: Eukaryota > Metazoa > Chordata > Amphibia > Anura > Ranidae > Lithobates > Lithobates pipiens. The sequence continues at coordinate 65,777,837 of NW_027507748.1, forward strand.
AGCAGTCACCCCCATGGCCACCCCAAAAAAAGGTGATGTTACTATGAGCTCAAAGTCCTGCTACAGTGGGGGTTTGGGGGGGAGCGGGGTAGGGAACTCTATAGCATGCTTGGTATCCTTGAAAGGGATGAGTTTTCCAGAGTGAGCTGAGGGCACAACTTTAAGCCCCTGTACACACGGTCGGAGATTTCGACAACCAAATCCGTCAGATTTTCTCCGTCGGATTTTGTCCGTCGGATTGTGTCCGAAACTGTTGCATACACACGGTCGGACTAAGTTGTCGAAAAATCCAATCTTTCAGAACGTGATGACGTAATTTCGTTACGATGGGACTACGTTCAGGCTAGTAGCCAATAGCTTTGATGTAGGAATTTGATCTGAGCATGCGTGGCACTTGGTCCGATCAAAATTCGCTACACATGATCGGAGCATGTCCGACCGGCCCAGTTGGTTGGGAAATATTTCCAACATGTTGGAAAATTGGGTCCGACGGATATTCCGACGGAATCAGTCCGATGCATACCACACACAGTCGGATTATCCGACGACACGGTCCGATAGGACACATTCCGACGGATTCTTCGACCGTGTGTACAAGGGCTAAGAGATAGGGGCTCTTGAGGGGACACTCCAGAAGGCTGGATAATTTGCAGGGGAACTATGGGACAATATTGGGAACTAGAGGGCACCATGGGACACTGTTGGGGGTTGAAGGCACTATGGAAGGCTGGTGGCTCTGTGGCAAGGAAGAGGGCACTGAAGGGAACGGGGGCACTTTGGAAAGTTGGGTGGTACTCCTGGGGCTGAGGGCTCTCAAGGGGCCTGGGTGTCATGTGGGAGGTTGAGGAGCATTGCGGATAAATTTGGGGAGCAGAAGCAATGTGAGAGATTAAGAGGAAGACAAGGAAACTTGAAGCTTGAGAGGAGGGAAGCCACGGCATGACAGCGGGCCACAACCCAATGACTCAGAACCACTATAAGCATTGCTTTTCATCCTGTCTTCATGTCTCACCTTCAGTTTGCTGCATATTTTCTCTCTGGAACAAATAAGCAGATCCACAAAACATTGCTTTTGAGATCTGAGGACAGGTATGAGAATCTCTGTAGATACAGGGGTCTCAAACTGGCGGGTCCTCCAGCTGTTGCAAAACTACAAGTTCCATCATGCCTTTGCCTGTGGGAATCATGCTTGTAACTGTCAGCCTTGCAATGCCTCATGGGTTTTGCAACAGCTGGAGGGATGCCAGTTTGAGACCCTTGCTGTAGAAGGTGGCGTGGCACACAGTAATGTGGAAGGTTTAATGGTTTGTACCACTCATTGATAAGATCATTTATATCACAATGATTCCTTTATTCAAAAACCTAAATAAGACCATGCTTTATAATTCTTCAAAGAAAGGACACTGTATAAGTTGGGAATATGGTGCAAGACCGCAGAAATATTGAATTTCCGTAAAGCAATTTAGAACAAAATGTCTTCATGTCAAGGACATTGTATTTTTCTCTTATTAGGAACAGACAGTGAAATGCAGCTGAGACACGCCAAGTATATTTGTCTCTTATCTCTAATTGCTTTATTCAAGAATACACAGAAAATATACCTTCAGAAGTAGCTTTGGAGGAGTTTTTTTTCAATTATTTATATTGTGCTGCAAAAATAAGACACAGCCAGTACAGGACGGACAGTCTATGCACCTGATGCCATGGAGTCAATGATATTATCCTGTTTGGATAGTTGCTCTACAATAAATATTCACCAGGTTGGCAGGATACTTTTTAAACCTCTTGCCAACCACTAATGCCATGTACACACGATCAGACTATCCGGCGGACTTAGTCTGGCAGACAAACCACTGGACTGTCCGCCGGACTGTCCGAACTAGTGGACCTGCCCACACACGGGACTGTTGCGGCGGACTAGGTCAGGCAGACCTAGTCCGCCGGACAATCCGCCGTACTTTTGAAATGAACGGACTTGCCCACACACGGAGGAAAGTCTGTTCATTTTGAACGCGGCTCCAGCTAACTGGGACTAGCGAAGGAAGTCAATGTCGCCGCCTTCGGCGGCGAGATTGACACATCGCTGGCCCCGTCCACTGGTATGGACTTAATGGGGAAGCCGTACACCAAAAAAATGGCGTGCGAGTCCCCCCCAGGTCCATATCAGACCCTTATCTGAGCACGCTACCCGGCCGGTCAGGAAAGGGGGTGGGGATGAGTGAGCGCCCCCCCCCTCCTGAGCCGTACCAGTCCACGTGCCCTCAACATGGGGGGGGTGCTTTGGGTAAAGGGGGGCCCGCTGCCCCCCCCACCCCAAAGCACCTTGACCCCATGTTGATGAGGACAAGGGCCTCTTCCCGACAACCCTGGCCGTTGGTCAGGGGTCTGTGGGCGGAGGGCTTATCGGAATCTGGGAGCCCCCTTTAAATCCCGCCCCCCACCCTATGTGAATGAGTATGGGGTACAATGTACCCCTACCCATTCACCTGTGAAAAAAATGTAAATAAAACACAACACACAAGGGTTAAAAATTATTTATTGCACAGCTCCGGGGGTCTTCTTCCATCTTGGGGGGGTCTTCTCGCCGGACTCATCCGCTATCTTCTGCTAGCTCTTTTACTAGCGGAGGAGCCAGGCTTTCTTCTTCGTCTCCGCCCTCTTCTTCCGACTTCGGGGGTCTTGTCCCCCTCTTCGGTTCTTCTTGCTGGGCCTCCGTGCCTTCTTCTAGCTCTTTTACAAGCGGTGGCCCGGTCTTCTGTAGCCGCTGTCACCGCCTTCTGTTCTTCTCTTCTTGAGCTGTTGACTCGTTGCTGTCTCTGGCCACAATGACAGGGACGCAGTGTGCGGCGACTTATATAGGACATCTCCGGGTGATGTCCCCGCCCATTATGATGTCATAGTCCCAGCATCCCCTGGGACTGTGACATCATAATGGGCGGGGACATCACCCGGATATGCTCGGATAAGGGTCTGATAAGGGTCTTATATGGACCTAGGGGGGGACCCCCACGCCGTTTTTTCGGCGTAGGGCTTCCCCTTTAAGTCCATACCAGGTGACAGGGCTAGGGACGCTTCCTTCACTAGTCCCGGCTACCTGTAGCCACGCTCAAAATGAACAGACTTTTCTCCGTGCGGGAAAAGTCTGTTCATTTCAAAAGTACGGTGGACTAGCACACACATGGCTGTATTGTCCACGGACTGCGAGTCCGGCAGACAAATTTTGGTGCAAAACTACTTTCTAAGTCCGCCGGACTTTTGGGTAAAAAAAGTCCGCCGGAGTGCACACACAGGTGGATTGTCCAGTGGACTCGAGTCCGCTGGACTTTTCCACTGGATTGTTTGATCGTGTGTACGTGGCATAACACATATATGCACTGGCAAGAAATGTGGGCTATACATATGTGTGTATAAAGGCAAGCGTCACAATACTTTTGGTAATATAGTTTATATCTGCATGGTGTTCAGCTTTAAGAAGTAGATCGAAAGCTTTACTTTTTCTAGAACAGTCTGGAAGAGGTAGAACTCCTGTCTGTTTTTTATTGCTGTCTACAACCCCACTGGGAGGATTCACCCTATCCCTCAATAGGTGAAACTAAATTCAGAATTTTGAATTGTCAACAGAACTAGTGTTTGTTTTTGTGTTTTCAATCTTGTGCTTTTTTTTTACTTTTTTAAAGACCAAGCCTTTTCTGGCACAAGTCTGTTAACATGTTTAGATCAGTATTTTTTGCTAGAGAATTACTTTTAACCCCCAAACATTATCTATATATTTTTTAACATAGACTAGGGGAAAAATGGCGATCGTTGCAATTTTTTATCTTTAAAAGCAAAAGAGCAACAAAAAATGTGGTCTTCAAAAAAAAAAAAAAGGTTTACTTCCACCTTGGACCAGAGGTGACGTCACTATGGTCCTCTAAGCCATAGAGGCGATCAAAGACAATCTATACTTTATCAACTCTGTGACCAGTCGGCTGCATCAATGTATCGTTTCTCGGGTGAGCCACGGAAACGGTAATCCCAAAAGACACTAGTGAACTGCAGGAGGGGAGGATGGGGGGGCTCATGAGCTGCTCAAAACACTTTCAAGAGAAAGCCAGCCACTGGCTAAAAAAAACAATACCAGGGTTATGGCTGATATCTTCAGCCATAGTCCTGGTAAAGCATTTGCAAACTGCAATGTGTGTGTATATATATACTGCATTGTGATTGGCAAGTGGTTAAGGCTCGGTTCACACTGGGGCAGCTTCAAAGTCACCCGACTCTGAAGCTGCCCCACACAGCATAACTTTGTCGAAGCTTGCAAATGACTTCTTTAATATGAGTTAATGCAAGCAGCTCCGTAGTCGCCCCCAAGTAGCGCAGGAACCTTTTTCTAAGTCTATGATTAGAACGGTTCTATTGCATTGAATGGAGAGCGAATTGTCAGGAGACTAAGTTGCCTGACCAGTCGCCCCAGTGTGAACCGAGCCTAAATGGTAAATGTGTAAATATGTTAAGTGTGTAAAAATATTAATAAGCAAAAGGTTTAAAAATGAATACCGTATATACTCGAGTATAAGCCGAGATTTTCAGCCTCTTTTTTGAGGCTGAAAGTGCCCCCCTCGGCTTATACTCGAGTCATCGCTGTCTGCCCGCTCGATCAGCGTGTCGAGCAGACAGACAGCGGCCATTCTATGATTCAAAAGCCGCGCCTCCGGCTCCGCCTTCGCCTGTGATAGGCGGAACACTGAATTTCCCAGCAGCCTGTGTTCCGCCTATCACGGGCGTCGTCTCATCCTCGTACTACGGACGAGGATGATACGACGTCCGTGATAGGCGGAACACAGCCTGCTGGGAAATTCAGTGTTCCGCCTATCACAGGCGAAGGAGGAGGCGCGGCTTTTGAATTTTACAATGGCCGCCGACGAAGAGGGCACGGGACGGAGGCAAGGCAAGGCACGGCACGGGACAGGACGGGACGGGACGAAGGCAAGGCACGACACGGGACGGAGGCTCGGGACAAAGGCTCGGGACACAGGTAGGCTGGACACACACACACACACACACACACACACACACACACACACACACACACACACGGATGGAGACACACACACACGGATGGATGGATGGATGGAGACACACACACACACACACACACACAGGGATGGATGGATACACACACACACAGGGATGGATGGATGGATGGATGGATGGAGACACACACACACAGGGATGGATGGATGGATGGATGGAGACACACACACACAGGGATGGATGGATGGATGGATGGAGACACACACACACAGGGATGGATGGATGGATGGACACACACACACACAGGGATGGATGGACGGACACACAGGGATGGACGGACACACAGGGATGGACGGACACACAGGGATGGACGGACACACACACAGGGATGGACAGGCATGTCTCACCCTCGGCTTATACACGAGTCAATAAGTTTGCCAGTTTTTTTGGGGGTAAATTGGGGGCCTCGGCTTATATTCGGGTCGGCCTATACTCGAGTATATACGGTAGTTAATGAAATAGAAACAAAAAAATCAGGAAATAATAGTTAAAGAGAGAAGGAGTTAATTAGGGCTGATTGGAGTAAACTAAGGGTTAACAAGGGGTTAAATAGAAAAACTTTTTTTTTACTTGTCAGGTTGCTTTAGATAAAAAGGTAAAAAATAGTGTAGCGCTTCTGTAATAGTGAATGTGATCAACACATACACAAAAAATTCCAAATAAATGGTCACATGAGAAAGTCCATATACATAAAACAAAGTCCAATGGAATAGGTATGAACTTCCGTGATGTAACTGGTGCAAAGATGGTTAGGCCATTTCAAGGAAAGAGAGGGATCTTGCTAAACAGATATACCCATGTAAAACAGCTTGTCTGTAGACATTAGGGAAGTAGATAAATACTCTTACCAACTGTGTTGGACTCACACGGTCATATGACAGTTGAGTCTGTAAAGCTTGGGGTCCCAATCTAGGGCCAGGGGGTGGATCGATGAGGGTCCGTCAAACTGGTGAGAGAACTCCAACCAACTGTGTGCCAGGCGATGTGTTTCACGGATGGAACATCAGGATGGTTTCTTATCCAACTCGGACGTAGCACGATCAACACCGATACTCCGATCACCCCAAAATAGGGTGAAAGATGTTAGAGGTTTTTTAGGCCAAAAAGGAGAAAGGAAAAAGAGAGCTCCACATGGTGCGGGTCAGACGGTATAAAACGGCAAATTTATTTAAAAGTCAAAAAATTATATAAAGTATTTTATGACTTAGTGATCACAAAAAGATTAGATAAAAATGAAAGTAAAAGCAATGTAGGGTGCCAACAGCTAGCCCGACGCGTTTCGACACATATGTCTTCGACAGGGGCATGTTGGAGCCCACCACATTGCTAGCAAATTTATGGAGTGTCTGAGACAGTTCCGCCTACAAAAGGGGCGGAGACTTCAGTCTGGGACAACCCCTTACAGGTAAAGTAAACAATCATGTCAAACCAAGGTAAACATATTCAAACATGATATACAAATGTAGATATCAATCTGTCATCCATATGTGGCAGTACCTTCTCATACAATACTCAAGTTGGATTTGATAACAGAAAAAAATGAATCAAAAGATAGCGATAATAATAAAAAACAAATCTCATGCATTGGTCGGAGCCTCCCCAAACTTGTAGGTCAAGGGGGGACCAATGATAAAGTGGTACACGTGCGAAATTGAATCAAGCACATAAACATAGTTATCAAAACATGTAATATTGCCGCCATATATACTGTATTACAAATCCGTCACCTGGGAAAGTTTACTCACAATTGTATTGTATCAAGGTAGGTCTGTGCGTGTCAAGGTGGCGATGTCTGATGATGGTCTATCGTTGTGTGGGTTTGGATGGATCTTGATAACTTGCTGACAGTATACAGCTAAAAATTGTATGTGCGTTACCATAGCAACTGTTAATACGTGCTATCTATTTTGATAAGATTCCGGTCGCATGGCGGAATTACGTCCCGACGTATAGCACGAACGTAACGGCTCTACCAATCCCTGGTGTGCGCATTGCATCACCATGTAAGGGAGGTGTTAGAAGAGACGTACGTCCCTCTGACCACGAGGCTGAGGCATGTATGTTTGAACGTCACATAATGTATCCCCCATGTAAAACCATGGAGGAGGGGCATGCAGGCTTCGCGCCGTTTTGCCGCGTTGTGCACGTCTCGCACCACGAGGCGTGACGCGCGGCATCTATTCAAGGCGATCGGAACTTACGACGCAATCGCGTCGCGTCGTGACGTACGATGTCAACATTACACCCGGAACAAACAAAACATGTGACGCGACAACGTCACATCACGGTGCGCATCAAGCCACGTCGAAACCATGGCAACCCGTCCCCAATGCATGGGAACCGTCGTCATGGAGAAAGGGATGCCACAAAAAAAGGGAAAGAAAAAACCCCAGACTCCACACTAAGGCTGACATACTAAGGATTAATGTTAGATCAGTAATGTCAAATGGAAAATAGAAAATGAGTAAAAAAGATGATCCAATCCTATGAAATCTAGTTCTGGACCTACAAAAAGAACAGAGCCTCGTGGGCACCAAGGGCACATAAGCCTCAAAGTCGGCCAAATTTAAATTGGCCCAAGATGAGGCATACATGACAAAGACGCAAGCTATACCCAGTGGTCAAATGGAAAAGTTATATTTGTTTATATGTTTCCCAGAGAAAGCTGCACTTGCCCTAAGTCATATGAGGCTCGGGGGAGAATGCAATGTTGTACATGGGCACACATATCTGTGGTGAGGCATAAGGCAGAAATTCAAAAACGTGTGAAAAGAACTATAAATTGGGCTGGAGACGTGAATGTGAGTGAGTCCCCTGTAAATACAAAAAAGCAACACGAGATGTGCGTAACAAGTTCCAAGGACAGTGATTGTCACATGGTTGAAGATTGGCAAGATCGGTGAGGTAGTAATAAGAATAAAGAAGGTAGGACAAATATTGTGTCTAAAAGAGAAAGAAAAATTAAATAAATAAATGGTGGAAGTGGAGACGTGGTGTTAATAACCTGTAACCAAATGTATTAAGCCTGATTAATGAAACTGTTAATGTCCCAATCTGTATTCATGCCATGGGGGGAGTAGCACCTCAATTCATAGATCCAAAAAGTCTCGAGGCGCGACACCCCCCGTAGGCAGGAATCTCCCCTCCAGCTTGGAACAAATTTGTCTATGATTTGGAAACATGTGCCTGTAGGGTCTCTATTGTGTTTTTCGAGGTAGTGTCTCGGGACCGTATGTTTGTCACAGCCTTTTTTAATTTTACTAAGGTGTTCATTGACTCTGAAAAATTGCGAATGGTGCGACCGACATATTGTTTGTTGCAAGGGCATGTGATCAGGTAAACAATATATCTGGTGGTGCAAGTAGTGACGTGTTTCATAGAGTACCTACGTGAGGTGGCTGTGGATACAAAGGAATCGCTCTTCCTCTTGCCCAACATATTATGTATACAGACATTGCATTTTCTGCAGGGAAAGTAACCTTTGCTCTGTGGAAAAAATTGAATGGGTCTGGGGATGTCTATTACATTGGGGGAGATATCACTTTGTATCGATCGGGCTCCTCTGTAGATAATTCCAGCTTTCTCAGGGATTGTTCCTCCTAGAATTTGGTCACTGCATAATACCTTCCAGTGCCTATTGATAATTTTCTTTATCTCGTTGTGTTGTGTAGAGAAAGTGGTAAAAAAAGACCATTTGAATTTATCATTTGTTTTTGTTTTGGGTTTCTTTTGGACAAGGGAGGACCTATCAGTTTGTAAGGCTGTTTGGATATCAGCATCAAGAGCGCATGGGTCATAACCCTTGTCTAAGAACCTCTTGCGAATGGTATAGGATTGGGAAATAAAATCGCTAACATTAGTGCAGTTACGCCTCAGTCTGAGAAATTGGCCACGTGGGACGGATTTAAGCCATTGATGGTGGTGGCAGCTGTCAACAGGAATATATCCGTTCCTGTCTGTTGGTTTGAAAAAGGTTCTCAAGACTAGGCGTTTCTGCACTACTGTAACTTCCAAGTCAAGAAAATGTATGTTAGTGGTACTGGCTTCAAAGGTCAAATGGATACCGCGATCGTTATTGTTAAGGGTTGCCATGAAGGCATCCAGAGATGGCGGGCTACCCCTCCACAGGAGGAGGATGTCGTCTATATATCTTGCCCACAGTACCAATTCAGGCCTGTCCAGGGCATAGACGACATCCTCCTCCCACTGGGCCATAAACAGATTGGCCAAACTGGGTGCATATTTTGCCCCCATGGCAACCCCTTTGATCTGGGTATAAAAGGTGCCCTGAAACCAGAAATAATTGTGGGACGTAGCGAATTCTAGTAATTGCATAAGAAAGTTTCTGTGTATCACAGGAAGTGTAGAGTCCCTTGAGAGAAATAACTCCACAGCACCTAAACCTAAGTGCTGTGGGATGCAGGTGTACAGTGCAGACACATCAGCTGTGACTAGAATAAGATCGTCATGGTACTGTATGTTTTCTAATAATCGAATAGTGTCGCCTGTATCCTGTAAATAAGATGGTATACTTCTTACTAAGGGCTGGAGATAAGAATCTATATATTTCCCTATTCGCGAAGTAATAGAATCTATACCACTTACAATTGGACGGCCTGGTGAATTCACTGGGTCCTTATGTATTTTGGGTAGTTGGTATATTGTCGGGATACGTGGTGCCAGTGGAATCATAAATTCCCTCTCCTTTTTATTTAAAATATTCAGAGAGAAACCTTCATCTATAATCTGTGTAAGTTCTTTTTTATATTTGGAAGTAGGATTCCCAGATAGGGGGCTGTAAGTGGTGACGTCGCTCAACAATCTATTCATTTCGTCAACGTAACGTGTTTTGTCTAGTACCACTAGACCGCCCCCCTTGTCTGCAGGGCGGATGATAAGGTTTTTTCTTTCACACAGGGATTTAAGGCCCTGTGCTATAGAAGGGTCTTGGTGTACCCTTTTAGTAGGCAACTTATCCAAATCATTTAAAACAAGATTTTTGAAAACATTAATGGATGGGGGTAAAATACCTGGGTTGAACAAAGAAGGGTTGCTCAATCCAGAATGTCTAACTAGTGTGGAATCTGGAACTGCATTGGTTCTGCTAGGTGAAGACAAAAAATGTCTCTGAATATGTAGCTTACGGATGAATTTCTGCACATCAATAAATGTATTAAATTTATTGAGTTTTTTTGGTGGGACAAATTTAAGGCCCTTATCTAAAATGCGTTTTTCACTCGCTGACAATGTTGCTGTACTGAGATTAAAAATACCCGCTCCTACTGTGTCCGTTTTCTTTTTCCATTGAATGCGCCGCCCCCCTCTGGTGCCTCGTTTGGTTTTAAATTTCCTCCACGGATGGGGGTGGCCCTGTGAAAATGCTGATGATAGGGGGGCCCAGGCGGATAGTTATAATTATATGGGGGTCTGGACGGGGGCTCGTCATTATATGTCATGTAGGGGGGAGGGTCACGTTGAGAATCATAGTGGCCCTCATCCCTAAGAGGCAAGTAACGATTATAAGTACGTATAGGGGTACTATGGGGATAATCCTCCCTCCTATAACTAAATTTATCATCTCGCCGAGGTCTACTAGATTCACGGGGGGTGTGTTGATAGCCACCCTTGGTGTCCCCATGGTGTCTGTCTTGACCGTGACTCTGGTTACCTCTGCCTCTACCCTTGTTTCGGGGTTTAGAACCTTTACCTTGATGGTTAGGGTATTGAACTTGGGCAGGAGATCTATATACATAGTCATTTGTTCTGACAGAGCCAGAGGGAATGGGCTGGGACGGAGGAGGTTCATAAATCAACCTTCTTTCCATCTCCATGGCCTCAGGCTGTATATTATCCAATATTGGATTACTACCTGGTTCAGAGGCGATTTTCTTCTGCCAATTGAAGACAAGATTGCATGACCAATGCATGAGATTTGTTTTTTATTATTATCGCTATCTTTTGATTCATTTTTTTCTGTTATCAAATCCAACTTGAGTATTGTATGAGAAGGTACTGCCACATATGGATGACAGATTGATATCTACATTTGTTTATCATGTTTGAATATGTTTACCTTGGTTTGACATGATTGTTTACTTTACCTGTAAGGGGTTGTCCCAGACTGAAGTCTCCGCCCCTTTTGTAGGCGGAACTGTCTCAGACACTCCATAAATTTGCTAGCAATGTGGTGGGCTCCAACATGCCCCTGTCGAAGACATATGTGTCGAAACGCGTCGGGATAGCTGTTGGCACCCTACATTGCTTTTACTTTCATTTTTATCTAATCTTTTTGTGATCACTAAGTCATAAAATACTTTATATAATTTTTTGACTTTTAAATAAATTTGCCGTTTTATACCGTCTGACCCGCACCATGTGGAGCTCTCTTTTTCCTTTCTCCTTTTTGGCCTAAAAAACCTCTAACATCTTTCACCCTATTTTGGGGTGATCGGAGTATCGGTGTTGATCGTGCTACGTCCGAGTTGGATAAGAAACCATCCTGATGTTCCATCCGTGAAACACATCGCCTGGCACACAGTTGGTTGGAGTTCTCTCACCAGTTTGACGGACCCTCATCGATCCACCCCCTGGCCCTAGATTGGGACCCCAAGCTTTACAGACTCAACTGTCATATGACCGTGTGAGTCCAACACAGTTGGTAAGAGTATTTATCTACTTCCCTAATGTCTACAGACAAGCTGTTTTACATGGGTATATCTGTTTAGCAAGATCCCTCTCTTTCCTTGAAATGGCCTAACCATCTTTGCACCAGTTACATCACGGAAGTTCATACCTATTCCATTGGACTTTGTTTTATGTATATGGACTTTCTCATGTGACCATTTATTTGGAATTTTTTGTGTATGTGTTGATCACATTCACTATTACAGAAGCGCTACACTATTTTTTACCTTTTGATTGTGGAACTTTGTTTGTTTTAAGTGTTGGCAGCTGCTTTTTTGTTTTATATTCAGTTATAGCGCAGTGTTTTCCCCCACTTTTTCCCAGGTTGCTTTAGATGACAGCATTTGCAGATCTACGTTTATCTCTTTGATCTGCAGATGAATGATACAAAAGTAACAATATATTACTTTGTATCTTTGTATAATCATGTCTGGAGCAGTGTTGTTTATAAAAACTGCTTCAGACTGATGTTATGACAGCTACAGCCTGGGTATACAGTACTGCTGGCTTTGATTAATCAAAGCTGACAATTACTGTATACTGGGAGGGGGGGGGGGGGGGTCCCAGAAGCTGGGCAGAGAGACTAGACATGCTACACACGTCCTGTGTCCAGCGAAGACATTTTTTGTGTGTGTGTAGCAGACAGAGGGGTAGTGGTGGGAGGAGGAGGAGCAGTTTAACTAGTTAAACAGTATCCCAGCAGGGCTTTTCTTCCCCATGATCCCTGCATAGAGAGAAATGGAGATTCTTCCACTCAAGAAAAGCTCAGCTGGAATATTTTGCAGTTGTGTGACTCCCATTAGTATAAAGAGTGAAGACATCCAAGAAGCAAGGACAGTTGAGTAAAGGACTTCGGAAACTTCCCGGAGAGCGGGGGGGGGGGGGGGGCGTAGGGGGATTTAAAGCAACTTTCCAGAAAGTATAAAACACAAAAAACGTGTGCGACTACAACAGTTGAAATTAAGAAGACCACACATAGACCTTCATGCATCCAAATAAAGTTGACCCAGGAGATCCTGCCACTTGTCCTCCTGTGCAGATCCACAGGTACAGATCTCTGTACTCTCTTGCAATAAATATTATCCAGATACTTTATTTAGGTGAAGACAGATTTCAGGTGCAGTTATGGTCTTTCCCACTCGTTAATTAGCAACAAGCAATGGCTTTACGAATATCTAAACTCAAACCCAAAAATGTAATAGATTGCAGTTTATCAGACATTATTTTCCTTCCTAGCTATCGTCTGTAAACTACCAATTGCCCTTCTGCCCCTCTGCCCCTCTGATGTAATTGAGGTGAAGAGATGCGGAGTAATGCAGCCACCACACCAAGGACTAGTAAGGTGAAACTTACAAAATTTTTTGGTTTTGAGTTTAGATACACTTTAAAATGGGGGGTGTCTAACCTGTGGCCCATGGGCTGCGTGAGGCCCAAGTTGGCTATGAATGCCATCTTGGGCACTCCAAAAGTGCAGCCTCTAGAGATTTGGCCACCATAACACAAACACAAAATCGTAAACCTAATTATGTTGATTTGTTTGGGGAATTTTTTGTAAAAGTGTGTTTACACTTTTGCAAACACGTGTTTATTTACTGGACTTGTACATTTTATTTTCCCAAAGAAAAATATTCCACTCTTCACAATCACAGCTTATTCATGTCATCAGGTTTTGGCAGCACCTATGTTTGTGAGCAACTCTTTTCAAGGATGAAGCACACAAAGGGCACAATTACAACCAAAATATCTGAGGAGCACCTTGAGAATCCATAGAAAATTGCTACTAAATTCACAGAATCAGATACTGATGCGTTAGTTGATCAAAAAACAGTGTCAAATATTGCACTAATTTTATGTTGCCCTCTTTTACTTTTATAATAAAATATATTACAAAAACAAAAAAATAGTTTTACTACGCAGGTAGGTACACTATCTATATCAGTGATCGTTACCTTGTGATCTGCCCAACTTTTTTTGCTCATCAGCTCTCCTTATTGGTAATGTATTTTATGTGTGGCCCAGGACAATTCCTCTTCTTCCAATGTGGCCCAGGAAGATCAAATGTTAGACACCCCTATTTTAAATTTAAAATATAGACACAAATACCAGCCCTTGAATTCCAAATATAGTATTTAGCAACATACAGCAGCTACCAAGATATGCGGGCAATACACAGCATTCAAATATACTAATAAAACATGCAGCGCTGTGCCTTTAAAAGTTGAAACCAAGTGCACACTGCCACCTAAAAGGTATAAGCAACGTGTCTATATGGTTTCAAAACAGTCAGTTCATAAGCTTGAATTTAATAAAGGTGTCACTGTGAGATAAAATCATAAATTAAGGAAATCTCCAGCATCACCAGCACTCCAAAGGTGCAGCCTCTTACCAGAGAGATTTGGCCACCATAATATGCAGCCAATTAGAGCAGATAGGACGCCCCGGAAGAAGTCCTTTTGGTGACGAAACTGGTTGGGCCGAGGTTTCTATTCCTGTCATCGCGTTTGGAGGAGAGCATACTATCATTACTATGTTCAGTAGGAATTTACTATGTTGATTCTATCTTACTGGCATGTAAGTGCATTGTGTTTTTAATAAAGCCCTGTTGCAAAGGTTTGGCGTCTTATTTCTTTGTTGGTGTATTGTCATCCGATATGATGGTTGGAGACCAGAGAAATGTCGGTTTACCTACTGGCTACTTAGCCCCTGTACACACGGTCGGAGATTCTGCCAACCAAATCCGTCGGATTTTGTCCATCGGATTTAGTCCGACGGATTGTGTCCGAAACTGTTGCATACACACGGTCGGACTAAGTTGTCCAAAAGTCCGATCTTTCAGAACGTGATGACGTAATTTCGTTACGATGGGACTACATTCAGGCTAGTAGCCAATAGCTTTGATGTAGGAATTTGATCTGAGCATGCGTGGCACTTGGTCCGATCAAAATTCGCTACACATGATCGGAGTATGTCCGATCAAACCAGTTGGTCGGGAAATATTTCCAACATGTTGGAAAATTGGGTCCGACGGAGATTCGGACGGAATCAGTCCGATGCATACCACACACAGTCGGATTATCTGACGACACGGTCCGATAAGACGCATTCCGACGGATTCTCCGACCGTGTGTACAAGGCTTAAGAGTGATCTCCTTCTTCTTCCATATACTGGATAGTGACCGTTAATGGAGTATAGGAGATACATGAGCCTCTTTTGACTCACCGTAATAGGTGGCCAATGCTCTCTGGTGAGAGCACATACATTAATTGTAGGTGGTGTAGTCACAAGGTGGAGGAACCTGTTGGTGATTGTGGCATTCAAGACATCTGTACACGTGTATACTGTTTATGAACTATTATTATAGTGTCACGATAGTGACAGCTGGACTCACTGAACTGTATTATATATATTTTTTAAGCGCAACACATTTATTTAAAAAAATATAAAAAGTGTGCAGTTAGTCAATTCCAGCCAGGTAAGGATAATATGGTAATCTCCAGTGTGTACGCCACTCCAGGATCCAGCTATGCAATGGCCAACAGATTCCTCTCGGTTTTAGCAAATATCATATTGGAGAAAAAAAGAAGGCATCCTCACTGTGTTGTATGATTTAAACAACCAGTAGAATAATAAAAGATTGCACTTACATAGCAAGGAAGTATCGATCATATATACAGTATTAAACTAGTAAAAGTAAAGTAGTAAAATAAAAAGCATCCAACCATCAAGATGACTGTGGTCCATGCCGGTGTACGATAATGTCACACATCCTGACTCCACCCTGTGTGTTTTGTCACTAGCGGACATCATCAGGGGCCTCTATTGGGCCCCTGTCAGGCAGACCCTCCATTCCCCCCTATAGACTGGCGGGTGTAAATGGAATTGTGACTGTTTACATTCATCTACCTTCAATCAGATCCGGTCAGCAAAAGACAAACAGAAGAGGATCCACCCCCGTCTGTCTAGGTAGGTCGGATCAGAGTACGGTTGCCACCTGTGTGGGATTCACCCGTACAGTCCGTGTTTTGAAAAATGTGTCTGGGTTTCAGACAACCTGATACCCGGACACAATATTCAGAATAGACTGTGGCTCCCCAAGTAACTAAGTACCCCAACCGCAGAGTGCATAATGGTGTACATGGGCCCATACACAGACAGGAGAGGAGAGATGGCTTGATCTGCTCCTCCTTCTCCCACCCCTACCCCTCTGTCTGCCCTCCTACACTCCAATCCCCAGCATTCTGTGCCTCAGGAAAGGGATGTGTGGGCTGGAAATTTGAAGCTCAGCAACCAGCAGATACATCGTGGATGAAAGGTGTTGATACCTGAGCCTCCATCCTCGGGTGAGTGGCTCACCATCAAATGTGTGTGTCTGAAGTCTCCCCCCTCCCTCCCTTCTCTCTCCTGCCTCCAAGTGAGTGAGTACACTATGGTAATGGGGACTCAGTTGTATGGGGGGGGGCCCTGTGGACTCTGATGTAAGGGGGGCTTTGGGAACCTTAATTTAGGGGGGATGCTGGGAACTCTGATGTAAGTGGGAGGTTTGGTGAGCAGAAACCCCCTTACATCAGAGTTCCCCTTTACACCAGAGTCCACAGTGTTCCCCCTTAAAAATAAAAATTTGCCATGTGCGGCTAAAGTGTTTGCGTTTGGCTTGAAGAAAAAGTGGCAACCCTAGATCAGAGGGCAGTCGGATGTAAACAGACAGCGAGGTCTGTTTACATCCGACCGTCTATAGACTTTATAAAAAGTGCAGTTATTCGGTACAAAATGTTGTCCAAACACAATAGAGATGCGCATTCTTACTTGAATTTTGGTGTGCTTTGTGTATTTTCTATGGACAAAGCCAGGGATGGAATCCTAATTTTCCCTTGGATGGTCATGAGGCAGACCCTGGCTTCCTCGGCCCTTCCTATTAGCAGACTCTACAAAGGTGTACACACCCTTAACACTGACGTATAAAAAAAGGTGGAAACAAGAATTTTATAGCACAACTGCAAATTGTTTAGGATACAGAGTGCAGCGGCATGCTCTGTGTTCACCTTGGACACAGCTGATCACAGAGCGGTGTACAGGGCCAATGACACTGGCCCTGACCCATGTGATCCCTGTGGCTAATCATAGAGATCACAACTGTAAACAAAGGTTGCATGAAGTGAAGGGCGGACTGACCATTCGGCACTCGGGCACTGCCCGAGGGCCCCATTCCACTAAGGGGCCTCATCAGGGTTGCCAGCCTCAATAAAACCAGGGACAGTATGTAAAAATATGTGTTTTTTTAAAAAATCCCAAGATTATTACTGCCCCACCTCTCCAGTACCTTTTCAGTGTGTGTATTCTGTGTGTGTGTATACTGTGTGTGTATATTGTGTGTCTGTGTGTGTATACTGTGTGTCTGTGTGTGTATACTGTGTGGCCCCATAATCTATTGCCTGGGGGCTCCATAATCTCCTATTGCCTGGGGGCCCCACAATCTCCTATTGCCCAGGGGCACCATAATCTTCTCCTGTTGCCTGGGGCCCCCACAATCTCCTATTGCCCAGGGGCCCCATGAGTTGTCAGTCCGCATGAAGCCATTCCCAATCCCCCCCCCCCCCCCCAAATCTCCCCTCCCAGCACTAACTGCTGCTGATCAATGAGCATTTTTCCAACATGTCCCTCCCACCAATTATCTCCCCTGCAAATCCTCCCTCCTGGCTCAAATCCTCTCCCTCCCGCCTCCCCAATTTCTCCTGAGCACAAATCCTCCCACCCCCTAGCACTAATCCTCCCCCCCAAATCCCCCTTCCAGCAGAAATCACCCCTCATTCCGCCCCACTTATTACAAATTGTATCCCAAATTCACCTTCCAAGCACATATTATCTCCTCCCCCAAATGTCCCCTCCCTAACACAAATCCTTTATCCCCAGTGTAGTACCCCCCCAGCATAAATCCCCTCACTCCCCAAACTGCCCCCCAGCATAAATCCCCCCCAGTCCACCCACCCCAGCCCCCTCCCTCCCCAGCAAAAATCCTCCTCTCCCCTAAATCCCCCCAGTACTTAAAAATCCCCTCTTCCATCACAAATCACCTCTCCCCAATACTCCCTCTTAGCACACATCCTCCCACACCCCCTAGCACAAAATCCTCCAACACAAATCCTCTCCCTCAGCACAAATCCTCACTTCTCCAAACTCCCTCCTTACACTAATCCTCTCCACCCCCTTTCCATTCCCCAGCACAAGTGCTCTCACTCCCTAAACCTTTCCCCAGCACAAATCCTTTATTCCCTGAATCCACCCCCAAACTAATTCTCCCCCCAATCCCCACTCCCTGAACAAATCGCCACAACCTCCCCATCCCCTCTTGTAGAACATATCCTCCCCCCAATTCCTCCTCCTAGCATACACCCTCCCCCAATCTCCTTCCTAATCTTATCCCACCCCAACATGTTCCTCCCACTAATTCTCTCCCCATCCATATCCTCCCTCCCAGTACAAATCCTCTCACTCCCCAACCCCCCCCCCCCCATTCCTCTTCTTAGCACAAATCCTCTCACCCCCGACACAAATCTTATCCTCCCCTAAATATCCCAGAACTAGTCATTCCCCCCTCCAAGCAGAAATCACCACCCAATCCCCCCTTTAGCACATATCTCATTCTAAATTCACCTTACTAACACATAGTATCTCTTCCCCATGAATTCCTCCTTTCTAACACAAATAATTTACCACCAGCACACATCGTCCTATTCCCCCAAATCCCCCCAGAATAAATCTTCCCACTACCTAAACTTCAAATCAGGCAGGCCTTCATACTACATAGTTGATAGCATATGAGGAAATTGTACAATAAAATTGCATAGTGTATGGTCACCTTAAGGAGCTGTGCTATGTATGATATCCTAATTGGCACAACGTCTCTACCCTGCCCATCATATGTACATGTCATATCTAATGATCTGTGCTTTGTATGATTTCCTAAGCTCTCCTCTGCCCTATGTTTTTCTAATGCCTATCTTGTCTGATGACCTGTGCTATGTAGGATGTGCTATGTATGCAAATCTCCTTTACACTGTCCATATCCATCCCTTGTACCTGTGATGTCTTGGTATATGTACTATTTATGATCTCTTCAATTGCCACATATTTGCACTGCCAGTCCCATGTACCTGTCATATCGGATGATCTGTGCTATGTATGATCTCTTAAATTCTCCTCTGCACTGTCCATCACTTTTACCTGTCATGTCTGAGGACCTGTTGTTTGTATGATCTGAACTCTCCTTTGTCCCGTCCATCTGTACCCGTCTTATCAGAGGGCCTGTGCTATATCTGATCTCCTCACCTGGCACCTCTTCTCTGCATTGTCCATAACCTTACCTGTCATATCTGAGGACCTGTGCTATATCTGATCTCCTAAACTGGCACCTATCCTCTACCATTTCCATCCCCTGTACCTGTCATATCTGAGGACCTGTGCTATATCTGATCTCCTAAGCTTTTTTTTTTTTTGCTGTGTCCATCCCCTGTACCTGTCATATCTGAGGATCTGGGCTATGTTTGCTCTCCTAAGCTCTTCTTTGCCCTGTCCATCCCCTGTACCTGTCATATCTGAGGATCTGGGCTATGTTTGCTCTTCTAAGCCCTTCTCTGCCCTGTCCATCCCCTATACCTGTCATATCTGAGGATCTGGGCTATGTTTGCTCTCCTAAGCTCTTCTTTGCCCTGTCCATCCCCTGTACCTGTCATATCTGAGGACTTTTCCTATATCTAACCTCCTAAACTGGCACCTCTATTCTGCAATGTCAATACCCTGTACATGTCATGTCTGAGAACCTGTGCTATGCATGATCGCCTAAACTGGCACCTCTTCTCTGCCCTGTCCATCCCTTGTACCTGTCATAACTGATGGTCTGTGCTGTTTGATCTCCTAAACTGGCACCTTTTTTTCTGCCCTGTCCATACCCTATACCTGTTATATATGATAACCCATGCTATGTATCATCTCCTAAACTGGCACCTCTTCTCTGCTCTATCCATCCCTTGTACCTGTCATACCTGATGACCTGTGCAATATATGATCACCTAAATGGGCACCTCTTCTCTGCCCTATCTATCCCGTGTACCTGTCACACCTGATGACCTGTGCAATATCTGATCTCCTAAACTGACACTTCTCCTCTGCCCTATCTATTCCCTGTACCTGTCATACCTGATGACCTGTGCAATATCTGATCTCCTAAACTGGCACTTTTTCTCTGTCATGTCCATACCCTATGCCTGTTATATATCTTGACCTGTGCTATATATCACCTCCTAAACAGGCACCACTTTCAACCCTGTCCATCCTGTCATGTCTGGTGACCTGTGCTATATATCGGATCTCTTAAGCTCTTCTCTGCCCTTACCATCCCTTATCATTGTAGCAGGTGAGAGTTTCCTCTTCTAGGAGGTGTGAAGCCATCTCCAGTGTGATGAGTGCTGGGGGTGGTCCCTGAAATGCTCATTTAATAAGAAGATTCTGTGCTGTAGAAGAATGGCAAGTGAACACAGCATCAGCATCAGCACCAGCAGCATCAGGCAGAGATGTGACTCTCCAGCAGCATGCTGCCTGCCTTCCAGTGCAGACTTAATCATCCAGCATCCCTTCTCCTAGCCAAACATGGAGATTAGAATTGCTTTTATCATCAGCTTCCCAGCAAAGATTCAATCATCCCTGGCAGGGGCAGCTCTTTAAAGTAGTTGCAGTGGGAGTGATGGGAGGTTAATCTGCTGGAGATCACTGCATGCTGCTCCTGTCTCCCTCCTTCACTTTTCCTGGACTGTCAGGACTGGAGAGCCCAGCTGAGGACCTTTGCCTTGCCTTGGGGGAGCTGAGGAGGAGAAGAGGCTGCCCCGGCTTGTGGTTGCTTTGTGATGGGCTAGCGGAGAGCTGGGAGCATAGCATGAGGATGAAGCCTGGTTGGCAGCCCCTGCCTAGCTCATGATCGCTAGGAAATTGCAGCATGGGCACCGCTGACCAGTCCTTGGTGAGGATGCATCTCTCTGGCTGCTGTGGACTTTTCTTCCCCTTCTTCTACATTCTCATTGGCATGCTCCCGCAGATGTCCCAGCAAGTTCTAAGGATCGGTGAGTAGGAGCATGCCAGCTGCAAGCCAGCCCAAAGTGCAGGCAGACAGTCCCCAACTGAAAGCAATGGCATTGTCTGTAGCAGTGGCCGGTAATTGTGCCTAGCAAGCCAGGGCAGAATTAAAACAGCTGACTTTTTTTTTTTTGCAGGTACAAGTTCCAGCTCTCCAATGTATGACCTGGCATAAGCAGTGCATTTGATTGCTGTATTAGAAAAAGAAAACCTTCAAAAATTAGTTAGAAGTTAGCATTGATGGCTGACTTTGTTTGCAGGTGCAAGTTCCTGGGCTCCTATGCCTAAGCTTGGACAAGCAGGGCACTTGATTGCAATAGGCAAAGGAAAAAAGATGACGATGACAGACTGTACACCTACAAAATAAGTTAGCAATTACAGCTTTATTGTTGCCCAGGCTTAAGAGGATTTATTGACAACCTGTAGCTCCCTAGAAGTAGAACTAAAAGCACCAGCTGAACTTTAGATGCCAGTTCCGTCTGTTTTTAAATTACTTGTGTGTTTTTTAGGGGATTTTGATTCCATACCATCTTTGCTGGTTGGTTTTCTATATAGGTAAATGGGTTGTGTATATTGATCCCCAAAAGTGATTTTCTATATAGATATGAGGGGTGTATACTGATATCCAAAATTGATTTCCTAAATAAATAGGGGTGGTGTATACTGACCTCCAAGAGTGATTTTCTATATAGATATGGGTTGTGGATACTGATCCGCAAATTGATTTTTCATATATGTATATGGGTTTTGTATAATGACCCCCAAAAGTGATTTTCTATACAGGTATGGGTTGTGTATACTAATCCCCAAATGTGATTTTTCTATATAAGTATATGGGTGGATTATAATGATACCCAAAAGTGAATTCTATATAGGTATGGGTTGTGTATAGTGATTTTCTATATAAGTATATGAGTTGTGTATAATGATCACAAAAGTGGTTTCCTATATAGGAATGGGTTGTGTATACTGATACCTAAGAGGGATTTTCTACATAAGTATGGGTTGTATACAATAATCCCCCGAAGTGATCTTCTATATAGATATGGGTTGTATTTACTAATCCCCAAAAGTGATTTTCTGTATAAGTTAATGAGTTGTGTATAATGATCCCCAGAAGTTGTTTGCTATATAGATATAGGTTGTGTATTCTGAACCCCAAGAGTGATTTTCTATATAAGTATATAGGTTGTGTATAACAATCCCCAAAATTGATTTCCTATATAGGTATGGGTGGTGTATACTGATTCCCAAAAGTAATTTTCTAAGTATATGAGTTGTCTATAATGATCCCCAAAAGTGATTTCCTACATAGGTATGGGTTATGTATACTGATCCCCAAGAGTGATTTTCTATATATACAGTATGTATATGTGTTGTGTCTACTGATCCCCAAGAATAATTTTTATATAGTTATAGGGATTTTGTATACTGTTTCCCAAAAAATTATTTTCTATATAAGTCTATATAAGTATATGAGTTGTCTATAATGATCCCCAAAAGTGATTTCTTACATAGGTATGGGTTATGTATACTGTTCCCCAAGAGTGATTTTCAAAATACAGTATGTATAATGTATATGTGTTGTGTCTACTGATCCCTAAGAATATTTTTTTTTATATAGGTATAAGGGTTGTGTATAATGACCCCCAAAAATATTTTTTTATATAGGTATAAGGGTGGAGTATAATGATTCCCAAGAGCGTTGTTACAAATCACTATATATGCACATAGACTAAGGATGAATGAATTTAATGATTGCCTGTTGAATTTGCAAGGCTGCTGTTATAGTATAGTATAAATGTAAAAAGACAAAAGAACATTAAAAGATAAAAATTCAATTTACTATGTTGAAAGGGGTGGGTGGTTACTGTATGCTTGGTTAGTTCTGAAATCCAGGATTTTTTTTTTCTTGACAACCTGTCAGGGTCCCTGGAAGTAAGTGACAAGTGACAACTATACATTTTATATAGAGGAGTAAGCGGTGGCACCCAGTTAGTTCCTTGATTGAGGTGGGTGGCTTTGCTTACTGGAAGCTGTGCAGCAACTTTCCAATAGCAGCACGTGGTACGCACTTAACCCTTTGAGATATACAGGAACCAAAAAGCCATTTATTTTTTAATCATTTTAGGTATGCCAAGACGTATTGCAATCCCTTCAGATGTATGGATACCTGTAAACTGTACTGGCTTTGTATATACAGGACACTTGCATGTAGTAGAGTATGTTGGTTCTAGTAGTGTTGGCTTCTTCTCGATCCTCTAGATCTGCCCATCATACAAGCCATCCCTGATACCCAGGCTCACACATAACTCCTCCACTACAGAGAGGATGCTGATGATGCGCTTGCAAGCCAATAGGAGAGGATGCGGATCTAACAGAGCGATGGAACTGCCTGAACTTCCCCAAAACTGCACACATCACACACACAATCAATGGTCTCAACACATAGCAGAAGCTTCATCTTCACGCTTCCTTGGATCTGATTGTGTTCAGAGACATTCTGGTTCCCACTGCCCTACTAGCTGCTGATTACAACCACTTATCTTCACGCACACCATGCCTAATACTTTGTATTCATCAGAGTTGATACAGCAAATAGAAAAACGATGTTGTACAGAAAGGCTTCATACACTTAAAGGCAAAGGATAGAAGATTGTTAGCAAAGTCTAGAACAGCCATTTTCAACCTTTTTAACATGAGGGAACTCTTGAATTGACTTTCTGGTCTGGAACCTCTGCTAATAGTTTTAATATCTACAGCTTATAGTACATTAGTGTAATGGTCTTTGGGAAGAATCCCCCTTACATAGAAGATCATTGTTGTCAGGGATTATTTAGTTGTGGCTCAAGGAACCCCTAACAACCTCTGGAGGAACCCTACAGTTCTATGGAACCCTTGTTGAGAAAAGTTGGTTTAGGAGCAACTATAAGCAGGTAGCAGATTTTTTTTTTTCAGTTATCGATTTGAAGAGATGCATAACAATGTAAATAATGAAAACACTAGTTGTTATCCGTGCGCAATTTAATAAACAAATGACGAAGTTCAAGAAGCTTAACAGACCACAAACACTTTGAAGTGTAAAGCCGCGTACACACGGGCGGACTGTCTGTCCAACTTAGTCCGCCGAAACACATTTCAGCGGACAGTCCGCTCGTGTGTGGGCTTCAGCGGACTTTTTCAGCGTGCAGTCTGGCGGACTAAGTATTTCGGAATTTCCGTAATATTGTCTGTCCAACTTTGGTTTCAGCGGACAGTCCGCTCGTGAGTAGGCTAGTTGGACGGACTAAGTATGGCGCATGCTCAGAAAGGATTTACACGGTGGAAGGTTGCATTGCTGTGTATTGGACGTCCTATTTCTAGTCCCGTCGTACGTGCTGTACACGTCATCGCGCAAGCTTTCAACGGACTGTTTGTTCATCGTGTGTGGCCAAGTCCGTTCATTCAAAAGTAGGACGGACTGTCCGTCGGATTGTCTGACGGACTTAGTTGGCCAGACAGTCCGCCCGTGTGTACGCGGCTTAAGAATAGTTTCCAGGCCATGTGTGCCTATTGTGGTAGAGTAGCAGAGTGTGCAATAGCAGGTCACTCCATCTGCAGTGGCACAGCTAACGATAGCTTAAAGGGCAACTGTAGTTACATAGTATGTGAGGTCGAAAAAAAGACTCAAGTCCATCAAGTCCAACCTATGTGTGTGATTATATGTCAGTATTACATTGTATATCCCTGTATGTTGCGGTCGTTTAGGTGCTTATCTAATAGTTTCTTGAAACTATCGATGCTCCTCGCTGAGACCACCGCTTGTGGAAGGGAATTCCACATCCTTGCTGCTCTTACAGTAGAGAACCCTCTACGTATTTTAAGGTTAAACCTCTTTTCTTCTAATTTTAATGAGTGGCCACGAGTCTTGATAAAAGCCCTTCCGCGAAAAAGATTTATCCCTATTGTGGGGTCCACAATCTTACACAATTAGTCTTTTTATTTTATTTTTTTAATCTTGTTGAATATTTTTATTAAAGAAACGTTTTATAAGAATTACAGTTATTGAGGGAGGTTAAAACGAGTGATAACATGTCTCTAATGGCAGCTGGGAGTAAACTTTATATCAATATAGAAGTGTGCACATAAATCATAGAAGAACATTTCCACAGCATGTCACCCAAGAGAGAGCAGTAATTCTGTAAAAGAGGAAAGGGCGATGGAGCACAAAATGGTGTCAAGCAAGTGGAAGAGGGTCAGGTGAACACTCCTAGGGACATTGGTAGAACCAAACTGCAGATACTTGGATGCATCTAGAATGTTTTTTGTAATCCATTTATAAAATCCAAAAAGTAATAATGTAGTCATTCAAATGACAACTTTTGTCACTTCTTGCCATTACAAGTTGGAGTGAACCATTGACATTGATTCAAATGTGAGTGAAAACTCATCTCTCCATGGCCACTCCTGTTTGGAATCACCGAGATCAGGGGTATCCAACCTGGATCACATGTGGCCCAAGATGGCTATGAATGTGGCCCAACATAAAATTGTAAACTTACTTAAAAATGTTGATTTTTTGGGGGGATTTTTTTGTAAAAATGTGTTTACACCTAACGAACACGTGAAGCCAAAGAAAAATGTGACAGTGTCTCTTTACTGGACTTTTATAAGTGTTATCTCCTTAAAGAAAAATCTCCCTCTTTTCACAATCGTGCCGTATTCATGTCATCAGTTTTTGGCTGCACCTATGTTTGTGAGCAACTATTTTCAAAGATAAGGCTCACAAAGGGCAAAATTAGAACCAAAATATCTGAGGAGCACCTTAAGAAATTCATTGAGAATTGCTACTACATCCATCAAACCAGATATTGATGTGTTCGTTTATCAAAAACTGTTTCAAATATCACACTAGTTATCTGTTGTTCTCTTTTACTTTTATAATAAAAAATAATACAAAAAGTGAATAAAGTCTTATTTTATTAGATAGGTTCATTATCTATATCAGTGATCGTTAACTTGTAATCTGCTTGATTTTTTCTGCTCATCAGCTATCCTTATTGTTAATGTATTTTATGTGTGGTCCAAGACAATTCCTCTTCTTCCAATGTGGCCTATGAAGGTCAAAAGGTTGGACAACACTGACTTAAACGTTCTACTCCATTCACTGCCTTAGGGACAGAGATCACATGAGAGTTGGTGGTCCTGGTTTATAGTGATGCCACAAGCTCTAACAATGATAACAAGGCACATATATTAGATATCTATTAGATAGCCTGATAATCAACAAATTCTACTGAGTTGATCGGGAAGGTTAGGAGAGAGGATGGGTATGACCATGCAAGTCATAAAGTTTTTATATGTTTGTTATTATATTTGGGCAGTTCAATATGTATTGGCCTCAAGTTGTATGCCCCTTGAAAACGATGACTTTCAGAAAGTCACTATTTGTACAAGTACCCCAATCTCCAATGTGACAATGCTTGGGCCCATCGGTATACTCATTTAGGCATCTGGTGATCCATTGAGGGATGACATTGAGGGAGTACCATTCCATTGCTACAGGAAAGTAGAGGAAATGCAGGGAATGCTGGGGAAATACAGCCTGTAAGAAACCTTTTTTGTTAACAACTTAGTTGCAAATAAAAAAAAAAGACAATACTGAGCATACAAAATGTGATAGTAATACATTAAAAGAATTGGTATTGCAATTCACAATGAAAGGTTAGAAAAATTAGGTCTGCAAAAGTCAACTGACCAGTCAAGTGGTAAATTATTATAATTATTATATTATATTATGGTATATCAATATCATATTTATAATGGTATCCAAGGTCAATACAAAAGCTATTATCTTTTGAACTTTTTACAGCAGGGGCTGCACAAAGGACAAGGAGACATTGGTTCATTTTAGAATAATTCCCAATCCCAGTGTGGCAAGGATTTCTGTTTGTAGATGTAGTTATGCAGTGAATTGTCCTGCCAAGTGACGCACTGATGGCAAAGCCAACAATGGAATTTAGATTGGGTGATACACCTACAAATAATATCCAGTACATTGATCTGATTATTTTTGTGAGGATAAAATATTGTCTGTTGCAAGGTAAAATTTCCCACATATTCACAAGGGTATTTTCCTTCCTCTGGACCACAATGTCTAAAGTTTTTCAAGGGTTATACTTGATGTACATCAGGATGGTATAGGTTTTTGTCTTACTTTATGATGATAAATGTATTCAGAGAAACCAATTAACTCACCACTACGAGAATGCTTTTCTTGGTGGAGTTGCCCCATTTCCGAAAGGTCACCCCCCTCCTTGGTCTCTGTATTTCATGTGGCCATTTTGTAAATTGATGTCATCTATAGTCGACTTCTTTTTCCTTGTTTTGTGCCAACCGGCCGATGACATCACACCAGATCTGCAAAAAACAAGAAAAATAGCCCTGGGACTTTAGCTGAGGTGAGAGAGGTTTAGCCAATGTCCACAGCAAACACTGAGACAAAATCAATGTATTTGTTTCAAAATGTTATGTAACAGAGCAGCAACAACAATGATTGTGAGTAGTAGTAATAGCCAATGTACACAACACAGATGAAAGTAAATATACAAATATTTATTACAAATGTTGTACATCCATGAGCAACAATAAAACGTAAAAGTTGTTGGGTCAGTAAATACACATACACAATAAGAAAATAAAATGTACATACATGTGGACAGGGAAGTATGTAAACACAATGCAGATATCAATAATACCCAGCATGTACTGGCATACAACAAGCATCAATAAAGCCCTATGCATTTCACGAGACTGTGCTCGCTTCTTCAGGGGCGGATGCATGAATGTTGTATCTGCAATGTAAATAATAAGATCAATAAATGTATGTTGTTGATAAATGGGGCAGGCGGAATAATTGGCAAGAGAGGTCTGAAACAGAGACCTCATACTTACCGAAGGTCTGAGATAAATCGCCAAATGCTGGAAATCAAAATGACAGCCGTGTAGTGCATCCAGCTCGGGAGCTGAGGGGGCGGATTTTCCCCTGTTGTGGCCTTTGTTTGTTCCGCACCCTCAGCTTCCGAGCCGCATGCACTAAACGGTTGCCATTTTGATATTCAGCGTTTGGCGATTTATCTCAGAGCTTCGGTAAGTATTGCTGGGTATTATTAATGTCTTCAGTTTACATACTTCCCTGTCCTATGTACATTTTATTTTCTTATTGTGTATGTGTATTTACTGCTGCTCTGTTACATAACGTTTTGAAAGAAAGAAATTGATTTTGTCTCAGTGTTTGCTGTGGACATTGGCTAAACCTCTCTCACATCATCTAAAGTCCCAGGACTATTTTTCTTGTCTTTTTGTGCATTATTAGGGATGGAGGTGTCAGAGGGGTCACACCAGACCTTAATCTCCCTTCTTTGGTTACACCAGATCTGGATCATGCACAGTCCAAGATATGGGGTAGCATGCTTTTGAACATACGGCACACAAACCATAAAAGATCTGGCATATTTGGCAGAGATATTCTCGGATGGCTTACTGTTCAGTAACATGTCACCCCAGATCTCGCCCCAGATCAGACAAGATCACCTGGGAATGTATTGGTGATGTGATGTCCCCAGGGTACACCTGTGTGAGGCTGCATTGACCAGTACCTTAGGGGAACCTGGAAATGTCTGGAAAAAGGTATTTTAGGAAAAACTATTTAATTAAAAAATTGACTTGATGTTTATGCATGTGCATGCAGAGATGCATACACCATGTATTTGTGTGTTGGGGGGGGGGGGGGGCACTTTAACAGCTTCTGTGAACTGACAACAATTAATACAGGGTCATAACTATGTGTTATAGAGCCCCATAGCAAAACCATTAAGAGACCCCCCTGTCTCCCCAATCTTCATCTTTAAACTGTTACTAAACTCAGGATCCTGCATTCACTTTATCTGGTTTCCCACAGTACTAGGGTTGCCACCTGTCCAGGATTCACCCGGACAGTTCTGGTTTGGAAGCATGCGTCCAGGTTTCAGACTGCCTGAAACCCGGACACATTATTCAGACTAGACCATGGCTTCCCAGCAGGGTTACTGGCTGCAGTTATCTAAGCTGAGAGTGTCTGTTACACCCTCTTTCACACTGCCTAAAGCCAGCACTCCCCCCTTCCCCCAAACCAGTGTTTCTCAAATCCAGTCCTCAGGCCCCCCCAACAGGTCATGTTTTCAGGTTTTCCATTATTTTTCACAGGTGATTTGATCAGTTTCAATGCCTTAGCAATTACCACAGCCGTTTCATCTGAGGGAAATCCTGAAAACATGACCTGTTGGGGGGGCCTGAGGACTGGATTTGAGAAACACTGCCCCAAACACACAGACAGGAAAGGAGAGAGGGCTTGATCTGTATCTCTTACTCTCTTAATTAGAAGTCCAGCAGCTTCAGCTACATCTGGATGAGAGGTGCTGACTGCCAAGGGGTGAGTGAGCTCACCATCCATCCCTGTCTGTGACTGAAGTCTCCCCCCTTCTCTCTCCTGCCTCTGAGAGAGTACACTTAGGTAAATCAGGGTTCTCAGAGCACCCTTTACATCAGAGTTCCCCTTTACACCAAAGAGCACAGTGTTCCCTCTTACATCAAAGTCCTCTCCTTACATCAGAGTTCTTAGTCTTCCCCCTTAAATCAGGGTTCCCAGAGCATCCCTTATGTTAGAGTCCCCAGAATTCTCCCATACAGTGAAAGGGAACTCTGCAAGTTCAGATGTAAAAGGGGAACTCTGTGGACTCTGATGTAAAGGGGAACTCTTGTTATTAATGTCATATGATTAGAAATGTTATTTAATAGCAAAATATATGTATAGTTTATAAAAAAAAATAAAAAAATTCAGTGCGCTGATAAAGTGTTCGGGTTTGACTTGAAGAAAAGGTGGCAACCCTACACAGTACACCAGACAAGGAAATCGAATTATTTCAGTAAATATAAACTGCTAAATACTTTTTATCATCAGCAGTATTTAACAGGCTTATGACTTCTATCTGAGTCTTGTTAAAGCTTGTAGGAGGAGTTGTCATTCTCCTCTGACTGTCCTATGAGGTTGCATAACCCCTGACCCTCTGTCTGGACAGTTCTAATTGGCCCTGTGCTGAAAAAAAAACAGTTCTGATTGGCACACTCCTAAGAAAAAAAAAACTCTCTAGCAGTACACACCAAACTGAGCATGTGCAGCTTGCCCCCAAGGCTTTCTATTATCAGGAGAGGGTTTGGGGACTGTCAAAGAAGGTGAGGATCAGACAAGACAGAATAAAACATCCTTTTTACACCATGCAGAGGATTAAACCCCTATGTTCCACAGTGAGTATAACCAGCATGGTTTATTGCATATACAGACTGATTTTACTGTTGTGGGTTTAGTAACACTTTAAATTCCTCTAGCGATACACTATATGTATTGCTTTCATAACCATCATACAGAGGTTACCATGTGTTCATGCTTTGTCTAAAAGCATTTGCTAGTCCTACCTGCAAACAAATAGATATCTGCTTCTGGGCCCCATAACAGTTAGAACAATCATACTGTCTGTTAAAGCTAAAATGATATCCTTGAATTCATTTCAAACCACCAAAAGCAAACCTTTGTCAAGTAATAACTAGAAAAATGAGTACAAAATATTTGCAGGCATACCTAGGGCAAACCTTTTGTGCTGGAATTTATTTTTTTCCTGTTTTGATGTTCTCCTCTTTATGTTTTGTACTTTGTGTATACATTTTATAGCTTATGTAATAAAAATGTAGCAAAGGGTAAAGACGTGCTTCTTAAAAGCTGGACACATACACAGATTGCCTTTCTTCTGATATGGGGAGTTAAGATTCGATCTTTCAAGCATCTGTTTTTACATGGTAAAGTTCTGCAGCAGACGACCTTGGCTAAAGATAATAGCTCTAATGCTGCGTACACACGACTGGACTTTCCATCGGAATGAACTCTGACGGACTTTTCGACTGATTTTTCGACAGAGTTCCGCTGAAACGGACTTGCCTACACACAATCACACCAAAGTCTGATCGTTTAACGTGATGACGTACGATGACTAGAAAAAAAGAAGTTCAATAGCCAGTAGCCAATAGCTGCCTTTGCGTTGTTGTTGGTCCGTCGGACCTGCATACAGACGAGTGGTTTTCTCGATATGAACTGGTTTCGGTGGAAAGATTTGAAACATGATTTAAATTCCGTCACATTTTTCAACAGAAAAGGTCCAATGAAACCCACACATGATCGAATTGTCCGACGGATTTGTTCCGTCTGAACTTTGCTGTCGAAAAGTCCAGTCGTGTGTACACGGCATTAGACACATGAATACAGATGAAAAGTACTGATGGGTAGTTTGGTCCATTATTGGCCATCATTGGTGGATAAAACTAACCAATTTTATTTATGATGGATGCATCAGTCTGAATCGTTTATCTCCCAACTGTCCCAAATTTGGAGGGACTGTCCCTGATTTGGAGCAATGTCCCTCTGTCCCTCTTTCCTCCTCATTTCTTCCTCATTTTGGTCAGATCTATATAGTTGTATATAAAATACACTTTTTATCCTTCAAAAAATGTTTCCCAGTGCTAAACCTTTTATCCAATTTCAAACTTGCTGCATTTGTAAATTTCAAAAGCCAATATAAAGGAATAGTAGTGGTAAAAAAAAGAAATAAAAAAAGAACTTGTGGGTTTAACTAATAATTTTTTGTATAATTATCCTTTAAGGGGGTGTGGCAGAGGGTGTGTCCTATGGCTACATACTGTTGCTAATAGGTGTCCCTTGTTCAAATCCGAAAAATTTTTTTTTTTTATCTTTTAGGTCTGGAGAAACAATTGTTGAAACCAAAGGTGTAACTAGAACCTTCAGGGCCTCCGTGCAAGGAACCATGAAGGGCCCCCCTGACCTTTGGTCCCGGGGCCCTTTCCAATGATTCTGGGGTCCTTGATTATGGTCCTGCAGAAGGAACCCTTCCTGAAGTCTTGGGTAGGGTTGCCACCCTTTCTTCAAGCCAAACCCAAAGACTTTAGCAGCACACAGCAAATTCATTTTTGTAATATACACTATATATATATATATTTTGTGATTGAATAACAATTCTAATTGTATATTATTAAATCACTTAGATCAGAGTCCACAGAGTTCCCCTTTACATCTGAATACACAGTTACTGAATACACTGAACTTGCAAAGTTCCCCTACACTGTAGGGGGCCCCCTTACTGTGTAGACTCTGATATAAGGGAGAACTCTGGGGACTTTGATTTAAGCAAGAACGGTGAGAACTCTGATGTAAGGGGATCACTGCAGAGTCTGATATAAGGGGGTCCTTGGTAACTGGAGCCCCCACTTATATCAATGTCCCCAGCATTCACCTTTAATCAGGGTTCCCAGAGGCCCTGTTACTTAAGAGTCTGCAGAATTTCAATTTTCCACCTATTGTTCTGTAGGGGAGGCGGATGTAAATGGATATGTTTCCATTTACACCTGCCTTGATGTGATCCAGTGAAAACAGATGGATGGATATCCATTCATCATCTGTCTAGTGGATTGGATGACAGTCAGACAGGCCCATAGAGAACAGTGACCTGCGTCCGTGTCTGCCTGCTCAGTGGGGATCAGAGATTTTCTCCTGTCCCTGCAAGGCGGGAGAGGAAGGCGTTCTTCTGGTAAGTATGGGGTCTGTGCATTGTTAGAGAGAACCCTGGAGCCTTATCCCGGGCTTCTGGGCCCCCTCCCCACAGTGGCAGAACTACAGGGCCCAGTCACAAGTGCAACTTCTGCGACCCTGAAAATTCCACCACTGGTTGAAACTTTTTTTGGATTAAACATCCTTATTCCCAGTGGCGGCCCTTCCATTAGGGACGCCTGGGTTCCGCCCCCTCTCTCCAGGCCACCCCGTATATGGTAATGGATAGATTCAGGCATAGCATGAATCTATCCATGGCCTCTGTGGCCATCCCCTATTCATGCGTCCGGCCCTCTTTGGGTCACTGGGCACATGAATTACAGTGGCAGGGGATTTTTTTGAAGCACCTGATGAATATTCGCTGTTGAAAAACTGATCCTCAATCCAGACAATCAGAAGCGGATGTGAGACCCATTTGCTGCCCCCCTCCCCCCCCAAAAAAAATCGCACCAATTGCCACTGATTATTCCAGACCTTTGGCCACCTTAATCCATAGCTACCAATCCACTGTCACCTTGTCATCAGTTTAGAGAAATTGAAACAATGGAAAGTTTATTTGATTGCTATTTTTTTTAAAAAAGATCAGTCCTCCCAAATGTGATATTTCAGTAGTATTGGTGGTTCTCTAACTTAACATGTCTTGGCTACTCCAACAACGAGAACTTCCTTCTCTAATTCCAAACTCCATTTGGTGTTTTCCTGCTCACCTTTGTGTTTTTCAGCTCCTGTTATATTCTCAATACCAGCATTTCTCAACCATGTTCCGTGGAACCTTAGGGTTTTTCTAATGGTTGCTAAAGGTTCCTTGAGCTGTGGCTGATTGACCTCCCATCTGGCATGCCTTACTAATTCCAGATCCACTGCCACTTGGCAACACCAGTAACTTGAAACAAATGGGCAGCACAGTGGTATAGTGGTTAGCACCCTCACCTAGCAGTAAGAAGGGTCGCTGGTTTGATTCCCAACCACGACACTTCCTGCCTGGAGCTTGCATGTTCTGCCTGCGTGGGTTTCCTCTGTGTACTCTGGTTTCCTTCCCCCAAAACCAAAGACATGCAGATAGGTTAATTGGCTTCTGTCTAAAATTGGCCCTAGTATAGGAATGGGGACCTTGGATTGTGGGCTCCGTGAGGGTAGGGACCAATGTGAGTGTGTAATGTACAGGGTTAGGGACAATTGTAGACACTCAGGTTGAACTGGATGTACTGGTGTCTTTATTCAACCTTACTAACTATGAAATCATCTTTTTAGCTGTTTGAAAGAGTGACATTCTGACAACCACTGTAAAGGGAGCATTATCCCCTCTGACCAACATTACATTTTTGCCATTGACCTTTACTTAATTTGGTTTTAGTAAAGATTCCCTGAGACCTGAACACAATTTCAGGGGTTCCCCTGAGGTAAAAGGTTCAGAAACGCTGCTATATACATTAAAAAAAAATCATTGCGAAAGAGGGGACCACTTGTAATGGCCATGGCAGAGGTGGAAACTCAAGGCATAGATCTCTGCAACAACTTATCCAAAGGGTATAAGAGATTTTCAGTTGTTTTTTTCCTCCGGCTTCTAACAGAAAATAGAAATTTGGGTGGACTGACCCTTTAATAGTGATGGAAGATTACGTGATCATAAAAGGTCACTGTGTAATGTTAGTTGGAGTAATAGAATTTTGGTGTGACCTGTTAACTGCTCATTTTGTCAGTTACTTACTACTGATGATTAACTGATCTAATTTATACCAACCGGACTGCTTATTTTTTACTAGACTGACTGCTTGTAAAATGCATGTCCTTGCTCGTACAGGCATGTCAGACTGGAATCTATTACAATGTGTACAGATGGAGATGACATTGAGTGTGGACCTATTACTGTGTGACAAGTGATATTAATTAAATCCATTGGTAATGAGGTTGCTATGACCCATCACTGAAGATGAGTTGAAGGTCATTTTGGGTGTGTTGTGTTTCTTGCTTGCGTAAAGTTTTTTTTTTTTTTATTGCGTAAAGTTCATTGTGGGATAAATGAAGACCGTCACTATAGACCGAGAAATGGGCACATTGTATGTTTTGACTGTGCTACTTCACAGGGGCCCTAAACTTTGACATGAGGGAGGAAGCTGAAAGGAAATGTATAATAGTTTGTACATACCTTTGTTACTTATTACGGCCAGGACTAAAAAATAAAACAACTTTTATAAACAGAATAATATGAAATATTATTTTTTTTGACCCATATAGGTGAAGTTTTACTCCGGCGAACTACGTTTTGCTCAATAGGGGATTTGTACACTGATTCCCTGCTGATTAGAGCAGAGCAAGCGGAAGACAGCTCCGTGTCTGCTTAGTTTCTTCTGACATGGACTGAGCCCGCTCTGCTCTATGGGCAGATGGGTGGAAACAGACTCCGCTGTCCTCTTATTTGATTCATTTGTTTATTTTTAGCGGACTGGATAGGAGGTGTAAACGGACACAAGTCACCGGCCAGTCCATAGAGATGAATGGACCGTCTGATCAGGTCCACCTGAAAAACTAACAGGTGGACCTGATCGGCAAAGGGGCCTTAGACTGGCCGTACATGTATACGTTTCCTTTAGATTTACCTTAAACTATGTAGTGAAAGGGCCTGTCTAACTGGATACAATTGAATGTTTTTTGTTTTTGACCTCATATTATGTGTTTTTTGGTAAATCTAAAGGAAAATTTGTACAGGAAAATTGAACATGTATAGCCAACCTTAGTCTCCTTTCCAGGTTTTCCAGTTTCTCCCTATCATTTGTTGAAAAAAAAGCTTGTTGCGCATAGAGCTCAGTAGCTCAAGATAAAATGTACACATATAAATAAATAAGTCATAACAGTAGCTACTACATGGTAAGGTTGAATAAAGACACCAGTCCATCCTGAGTGAGTGTCTACAATTGTCCCTATCCCTTGCACACTAACATCGGTCCCTACCCTCAAGAAGCACACAATCCAAGGTCCCCATTCATATACTAGGGTCGCTTTTTGGACAGAAGCCAATTTACCTACCTGCGTGTCTTTGGAGTGTGGGAGGAAACTGGAGGAAACCCATGCAGGCACAGAGAGAACATGCAAGCTCCAGGCAGGTAGTGTCGTGGTTTGGATTTGAACCAGTGACCCTTTTGACTAGGTGACTAGGTGAGAATGCTAACCACTACACCACTGTGCTGCTCCTACTACTCCTGTGTTAGAGAGACAGCTCTACCAGAGGTTCCATTAGGCTCCATCCACAGCTTGGTATTCCGTGTTGCGGGTGAAATCACTGCGATTCTGCCCACAATTCAGAAAAGCCTCAAATCGTGCAACGCCAAACCAAAGCGCGGTACGGTTTTGCCGTGATTGCCAGCTGGCGAATCGCTCCGAGTAACTTAACAAAATTCATCTGAATTTCCAAAATTCGAATATAAATCGAATTTTACATCTAATTCCATTAGAATTCGAACTGTAAACATATTTCTGAAATCAAAGACTGTGTGTGTGATTAGAGTATCATTTCAAAATAATGCTGTTTTTGTTAAGCCAAAGGTGATTTAAAGTTGTAATCATTTTAAGATATTTTATTCTTTTGTTTGTTTACTTTGCAGCATTCGAATCTAAAAACAATAACATTTTCGATTCAACCAATTCGAAATTAATCTATTCGAAAGTTTCAAATCCCCCAAAAAATCTGTATATTCCCCAAAAATTCTAAAGAAGACATAAAACAAATTCTGAATATGAATTGAACGAATCAACCTAAGCTAACGAAACTGAATAACTAGATTAACGAATCTAAATGGAACTAAACAATTTTTCTCGTCATGCACATGTCCAGTTCCAGTGGAGGAATTCCTGTGCCCACTTTTTGTTTTTGGTTCGGTTTGGGTTTTGGATATTTCCATTAGACCCAGGGAGGTCTCTTTAGCACATACCCTGGTTCTGATTGAGCAATCTTTTCTGTGAATGACCACTTCTCCCTCTATTGAAATGTGTTATTTTAATTTATTTATTTTTTTCTAGATCCACGAGTGATCCTCAGCCTGCTGGGTTGTAAAGTAGCTGTTTATATCTACTACTTTATTTTCCATTTATGTGCACTCTAAGCAAGGCGTAATTATATATCACAGCAGTGGAACAGATTGAAATGAAATGAGAAAGTGGCAAATTGGAAAGCGTAGGAAAGCAACAACTGGGAGAGAGATCAGAGGAAAAGATTGAATGTAAAATAAGGGAAGAGGACAAAGGAGAGCGCGATGATACACGCCACATACAAAAGACATGTAAATGTTTTTCGAATGCCTTAAACCACCATCTTCTTTTGTGTTGTCCATTAAAAGGAAATTCCAGCTTACTTGCTTGAACTGAAATAAATGCAAGTATAGTGACACACCTAGCATAGCAGGAACCCCAGGGGGGGGGGGGGTCATTTTTTTAAACCCCACCCCAAAAATGGTTTATAGCAATGAATCGGCGCAAGCACCAAATTGCAGGAGTGGCCAAATTGTGCTAACAGTGGAAGGGGTTCTAATGGGGCAATAAAACCTGAGCCTACTCCCCCCAATAAAACCTGAGCCTACTCCCCCCTATACACAGCACTCATACGCCACAGTCCTATTACCGAACAAAATACTTAACCCCCCCCCCCCCCCAGACCAGTTCTGACATTTCTCTCCTACATGTAAAATTCAGCTTTTTTTTTTATAAAATTAAATAAATAAATAAAGATACTTAGAACCTCCAAACATTATATATTTTTTAAGCAGAGGTCGTAAAGAATAAAATGGTGGGTGTTGCCATTCTTTTTTATTTATTTTTTCTTGTCACATGATATTTGTGCAGTGGTTTTTCAAACAGAAATGTTTTGGAAAAATTGCACTTTAACCACTTCAATACTGTGAATTTTCACCCCCTTCCTGCCCAGGCCAATTTTCAGTTTTCAGCGCTGTCACAATTTGAATGACGATTGCGTGGTCATGCAACACTGTTCCCAAATGAAATTTTTATCATTCCCCCCCACAAATAGGCCCCTTTCACACTGACGTCCCGTTCAGGCCCGCCTGTCAGTTTTTCAGGCGGACCTGAACGGGTGCTCCATAGAGCTCTATGGAGCGTCGGATGTCAGCGGTGACATGTCCGCTGACATCCGACCCGCTCCGATCCGAAAAAGTGTAACGGAGGAAAAAGCTATTTTTCCATCCGTTTGCGGATCGGATCGGGTGACGACGGGCACTGCGGTCCGTCGTCATCCGATCTCCCATAGGGGAGAGCGGCGCTGTGACAGGTCCGTCCCTGCGCAGTGTGCAGAGATGGACCTGTCATCTCCCTGCTCAGCGGGGATCGACGGAGTGATCCCCGCTGAGCAAACGGATATCCACGGGGCGGATCAGAACTGATCCGCCCCGTGTGAAAGGACCCATAGAGTTTTCTTTTGGTGGTATTTGATCATCTCTGAGGTTTTTATTTCTTGCGCTTTAAACAAAAGAAGAGTGACAAGTTTGAAAAAAAAAAACACAATATTTTTTTTACTTTTTGCTATAATAAATATCCCAATTTAAAAAAATAAAAATACATTTGTTTCCCTCAGTTTAGGGCGATATATTTTCTTCTACATTATTTGGTAAAAAAAAATCCCAATAAGCGTATATTGATTGGTTTGCGCAAAAGTTATAGTGTCTACAAAATAGGGGATAGTTTTATGGCATTTTTATTTTTTATTTTTTATTATTAGTAATGGCAGGGATCTGAGATTTTTATCATGACTGTGATATTATGGCGGACACATCAGACATTTTTGACACCATTTTGGGACCATTCACATTTATATAGCGATCAGTGCTATAAAAATGCACTGAATACAGTATAAATGTCACTAGCGGGCAGGGGTTAACACTAGGGGCGATCAAGGGGATAAATGTGTTACCTAGGGATTGAGTCTAACTGTAGGGGGAGGGGACTCACAAGGGGAGGAGACCAATCATTGTTTTTATGTACTGGGAATACACAATCGGTCTCCTCTCGCCTGACAGGGTGTGGATCTGTGTGTTTAAACACACAGATCCATGTCCTGGCTCTGTTAAAGGCAATCGTGGGTGCCCAGCAGACATCATGGCCGCCGAGCACACGCAGGCTCCCGAGTTGACGCGGCACACGCTCTTGCCCCCTAGACGGCTAGGAAGCCCAGGACTTCATATGACACCCATCCAGGAGGGGAGATCCCTCCTGCAGACGTCATTTGACTATGAGCAGGGTATGAAGTGGTACTGAAGAGGAACTGCAGTCTGCTCACATAATTTGTAATAAAATATCTTTGCCATTCTGAAGCTTCCCTCCAAACACTTTACGTATTATTTTATATAAACTGTGACTCTGTACTTGACAAATATGCTGCAGAAATCTCCCTCCACTGAGTCTGGCTGCATCCATTTTAACTGTGGTCAGATAAAGCTGCTGCCTGTTCACTTCCTGGATTTACACCTCCAGCTCTGCAGCTCTCATTGGCCCTCATATGACTCACCCCCCTCCCTTCCTGGTAAACTCTCACGAGAGTGAGAGTTGTGCATGATGTCAGCCTAGGCTTATTACCCGACAAGAAACAGGAAGTGGGCTGCAAAGGGTATTTTCATTGGCAAAAAAATAAATAAATGTTTTACTATCCAAAGTTAAAACAAGAAGGGCAGAAGATTTAATAGATGGAAAGATGAAATAATGACTGAAATTCCACTTAAATGAGTTTTAGTAAACATAATATAATACCCACTTTTTTAAAAAAAAATATAAAAGATTATGTTAGGCCAAGTAAATAGATACCAAACATCTCTTAATTCAGAATTGTACACGCCCAGCCCATGGAACGGCAGCAAACTACAGTACATTCAATTATCCATAAGTGATGCTTTACAAGCCTTTACAGGTTACCAGTTTAGAGTTACACAGAAGGTCTGTGACTTATTGCTCTCACTCTGACATTCGATGTGATATCTCACATGTGTGGTGTGATGTTTACATATGCATGTCCATGGGACCAATGTGCACATTCGCCTTTGAGCATGAAAACGGGGATGGGGGTACTTTAAACATTTTTTATTTTATTTGAATTATCTATTTTATTTAAATGTATTTATTTTTACACTGTACCTTTTTTTTTTTATCAACTTTATTGCTATTTCTTTATTAAGAGATCTCCCATCTTGCCTCATGCTTGTAGCCTCAACCATGATCCTGGTATAACCACCTCAATAGTCTGTATACATACAGTACATCTGGAAAGTATTCACAGAGCTTCACTTTTTTAACATGTTGTGTTTTGTTATGTTATGTTATTGCCTTATTCCAAAATGGATTACATTTCTACAAACAATACCCCATAATTACAACATGAAAGAAGTTTGTTTGAAATCATTGCAAATTTATTAAAAATAAAAGATGAAAAAATCCCATGTCCAAAAGTAGTCGCATCCTTTGCTCAATACTTTGTTGAAGCACCTTTGGCACCAATTACAGCCTCAAGTCCTTTGAGTATGAGGCTACAAGCTTGGCACACCTATTTTTGGGCAGTTTCTCCCATTTTTCTTTGCAGGACCTCTCAAGCTCCATCAGGTTGGATGGGGAGCGTCGGTGCACAGCCATTTTCAGATCCCTCTAGAGGTGTTCATTTGGGTTCAAGTCTGGGCTCTGGCTAGGCCACTCATTCAGCGTTGTCCTGTAGCCACTCCTTTGTTATCTTGGCTGTGTGCTTAGGGTCGTTGTCTTGTTGGAAGATGAACTATCGCCCCAATCTGAGGTCCATGGTGCTCTGGAGCAGGTTTTCATCAAGGATGTCTGTGTACCATTCATCTTTCCCTCGATCCTGAACAGTCCCTCAGTTCCTGCTGCTGAAAAACCTCCCTACAGCATGATGCTGCCACCACCATGCTTCACTGTAGGGATGGTATTGGCCAGGTGTTGAGCGGTGCCTGGTTTCCTCCAGACATGACACTTGTCATTCAAGCCAAAGAGTTCAATCTTTGTTTCATCAGAACAGAGAATTTTGTTTGTCATGGTTTGAGAGTCCTTCAGGTGCCTTTTGGCAAACTCCAGGAGGGCTGTCATGGGCCTTTTAATGAGGAGTGGCTTCTGTCTGGCCACTCTACCATACAGGCCTGATTGGCGGGGTGCTGCAGAGATGGTTGTTCTTCTGGAAGGTCCACAGAGAAACGCCGAAGTTCTGTCAGAGTCACCATCGGGTTATTAGTCACCTTCCTGACTAAGGCCCTTCTCCGACAATCACCCAGTTTGGCCGCCTCTAGGAAGAGTTCTGGTGTTTCCAAACTTCTTCTCTTTACGGATGATGGAGGACAATGTGCTCATTGGGACCTTCAATGCTGCAGAAAATGTTTCTGTACCCTTCACCAGATCTGTGCCTCCATACAATCCTGTCTTGGAGGTCTACAGACAAACCCTTGGACTTCATGGCTTGGTTTGTGCTCTGACATGCACTGTTTACTGTGGTACCTTATATAGACCGATGTGTGCCTTTCCAAATCATGTCCAATCAACTGAATTTACCACAGGTGAACTCCAATCAAGTTGTGGAAACATCTCAAGGATGATCAGTGGAAGCAGGATGTGCCTGAGCTCAGTTTTAGTGACATGGCAAAGGCTGTGAATACTTATGTACATGGGATTTTTTCGTTTTTGATTGTTATTAAACTTGCAAACATTTCAAACAACCTTCTTTCACGTTGTCATTATGAGGTATTGTTTGTAGAAAATTGTGAGGAAAATAATTTAATTTCTTTCCGGATGCACTGTATATACATACAGTGGTATTGATTGTGCCACAAGAGAGAGTCTAATGCCGCGTACACACGGTCGAACTGTTTGACGTACTTAGTCCGTTGTAACAAATTTCAGCGGACAATCCGCTCGTGTGTGGGCTTCAGCGGACTTTTTCAGCGTGCAGTCCGGAGTGCTAAGAATTTCGGATTTTCCAAAAATCTGTCCGTCGTACTTTGGTTTCAGCGGACAGTACGGTCGTCAGTATGCTAGTTCGACGGACTAAGAATGGCGCATGCCCAGAAAGGATTTACACGGCGGAAGGGTGCTTTGCTGTGTCTTGGACTTCCTATTTCTAGTCCCGTCGTACGTGCTGTACACGTCATCGCGCAAGCTTTCGACGGACTGTTTGTGTATCCGTGTGTGGTCAAGTCCGTTCAGTGG
Organism: Lithobates pipiens; assembly: GCF_037356315.1. NCBI lineage: Eukaryota > Metazoa > Chordata > Amphibia > Anura > Ranidae > Lithobates > Lithobates pipiens. Next base: position 65,819,596 of record NW_027507748.1, read on the forward strand.
AAACTACGACGGATTGTCCGTCGGATTGTATGACGGACTAAGTACGCCATACAATCCACTCGTGTGTAAGCGACATTAGCCCTACACACGGTCGGAAATTCCGACCACAAAATCGGATTTTTCGGACGGATTTTGTCTGAAACTGGTGTTGCATACACACGGTCGGACAAAGTTGTCGGAAAATCCGATCATTCGGAACGTGATGACGTTCGTTAGTTATGACAGGACTACGTTCAGGCTAGTAGTCAATAGCTTTGGTCTCGTAATTTGATCTGAGCATGCTTGGCACTTTGTCTGATCGGAATTCTCTACAAACGATCGGACAAAGTCCGATTGGATCATGTTGTTGGAAAATTTTATATCCAGCTCTCAAACTTTGTTGGTCGGACATTCCAACAGAAAAAGTCAGATGGAACCCACACACTGTCGGATTATCCGACAACGCGGTCCGATCGGACATTTTACGTCGGAATGTCCGACCGTGTGTACAAAGGCTTAAGGTTTCATTCACACATGCAGCCAAGAAGCAATAAAACCAGGCTGCAGTTTTCAAACCCCCAACCTCCTGCCTGTAGGAGGGAATGTCCCCTCTTAGGGCTGTACACATGCTATGGCTGCAATGCTGAGCTTTGTGCCAAAATTACACAGCATGCTAGTGCTACATTGGGCAGGCTCTACCACCACAGAACACAACATGTACAAGTCTATGAAGATGTGTCTCAACCACATGCAAATGTATGCAACTGTGGTGCAGTGGCGCGGCACTTATAGGGTTAACACCTCTAAAAAGTGACCCGATTTGGCAACGACTACTGCACATGTGAGTGAACAAGCCCTTACAGACACGTACAAACGTCAGCACACTTATTCCAATGAAATTGAACTACAACACTTACTCACTGTACTGTATCTATGAGAAAGCAGTGGCGACGTCCTAAGAGAGGGCTACAGAACACCTCCCCCTCTCCTTTTCATCATAACACAGAGGCCATATATGGATAAAAATGTGTCCGGTTCAGCCTAGACCGGATGAATACCGATCCATATTTTGCTGCTCCCACTTGACAGAAGACGATCTAATGCCTGACTTCTGTTAAGCGGGCTTGTTGGAAACATTTCCTCGATCAGCGGCTGCAGCAGTGTATTCTAACAATGGAGAGTTATGCTGTCAGAATACAATGTCCCTGAAGGAAGGATTCCTCCATCCACCTCGTTTTTGTGGATAGGGGAATCTGTTTTTATTTTTAGCCTGCTGGCCGAATGAAAAAAAAAAAAAAAAGATCCATCTATGACCAGTTTTATTTCACAGAGATAGCTGGGAACAATGTAACTTACAAAAGCTGAGGTAGGATGCATAGGATATTACATGCTCTCAAGTTTTCTGGCAGGATAAGTGGGTGTTTTTAGTTTTGTGCTCGAATAGATAGAACAAAACACTTTCAATGGTATATTTACTACCCCAAAAGGCAGCAAATAAAAGACGTTCATCATGGGGGTTTACATTCACATAACAGCTGTGTATGGCCGCTACTCCTCCTAGGCACAGCATGCTTAAGAGGATCAGTGGCATGATAGTTGAATAATTATATAACATCCTGAAGACTGAATTTTTCATTATTTAAAGCAGCAGCCATAATGCAGAATCGGTGTCCTGAGTGTGTCACTTACCATGTCACCTGTCATCAATGGCAGCGCGCCATTTGCCACCAGATGCAGCGTGTAGCTTGCCACCGTTGCCTGCCACCAGATGCAGATTGTCACTTGCCACATCACCTGCTATCACATGTAGCATGTCATTTGCCACCGTCGCCTGCCACCAGATGTAGTGTGTCATTTGCTACTGCAGCTAGATGCAGCGTGTTACTTGCCACGTCACCTGACACCATTGCCTGCCACTAGATGCAGAATGTCACTTGCCACTTTCACCTGCCACCAGATACAGCTTGTCATTTGCCACCGTCGCCTGCCAACAGATGCAGCATGTCACATGCCACCATTGCCTGCCACCAGATGCAACATGTCATTTGCCACCGTCGCCTGCCAACAGATGCAGTGCATCACTTGCCACATCATCTATCACCATTGCCTACCACTAGATGCAGCATGTCACTTGCCACTTTCACTTGCCGCCAGATGCAGCTTGTCTTTTGCCACTGTCGCCTGGCACCAAATGCAGTGTGCCACAGATGCAGCGTGTCACATGCCACCACCACCACCTGCCACCAGATGCAGATTGTCTCTTGCTACATCACCTGCCACCAGATGCAGCGTGTCACTTGCCACCATCGCCTGCCAACAGATGTAGTGTGTCATTTGCCACCATTCACCTGCTGCCAGATGCAGTGTATCACTTGCCACGTTGCCTGCCACCAGATGCAGCATGTCACCTGCCACTGTTGCCAGCCACCAGAAGCAGCGTGTCAGATGCCACCATCACCTGCCACCAGATGCAATGTGCCACTTGCCACGTCGCCTACCACCAGATGCAGCGTGTCACTTGCCCCTGTCACCTGCCACCAGATGCAGCGTGTCACTTGCCACCGTTGCCTGCCACCAGATGCAGTGTGTCACTTGCCACTTTCACCTGCCACTAGATGCAGCTTGTCATTTGCCACTGTCACCTGCCGCTGGATGCAGCGTGTCACTTGCCCCTGTCACCTGCCACCAGATGCAGCGTGTCACTTGCCACTGTCACCTGCCACCAGATGCAGCGTGTCACTTGCCACCTCTGCCTGCCACCAGATGCAGATTGTCTCTTGCCACATCACCTGACACCAGATGCAGCACGTCACTCGCCACATTGCCTGCCAGATGCAGCATGTCATCTGCCACCATCACCTGCCACCAGATGCAGTGTGTCCCTTGCCACTGTTGCCTGCCACCAGATGCAGCATGTCACTTGCCACATCTCTTTCTGCCAGATGTAGCGTGTCACCTGCCATTGTTGCCTGCTACCAGATGCAGCGTGTCATTTGCCACCATCACCTGCCACCAGATGCAATGTGCCACTTGCCACGTCGCCTACCACCAGATGCAGCGTGTCACTTGCCCCTGTCACCTGCCACCAGATGCAGCGTGTCACTTGCCACCGTTGCCTGCCACCAGATGCAGTGTGTCACTTGCCACTTTCACCTGCCACTAGATGCAGCTTGTCATTTGCCACTGTCACCTGCCGCTGGATGCAGTGTGCCACTTGCCAAGTTGTCTGCCACCAGATGCAGCGTGTCACTTGCCACTGTCACCTGCCACCAGATGCAGCGTGTCACTTGCCACCTCTGCCTGCCACCAGATGCAGATTGTCTCTTGCCACATCACCTGACACCAGATGCAGCACGTCACTCGCCACATTGCCTGCCAGATGCAGCATGTCATCTGCCACCATCACCTGCCACCAGATGCAGTGTGTCCCTTGCCACTGTTGCCTGCCACCAGATGCAGCATGTCACTTTCCACATCTCTTTCTGCCAGATGTAGCGTGTCACCTGCCATTGTTGCCTGCTACCAGATGCAGCGTGTCATTTGCCACCATCACCTGCCACCAAATGCAGTGCGTCACTTGCTATGTCACCTGCCGCCAGATGCAGTGTGTAATTTGCTAATGTCACCTGCTGACAGATGCAGTGTGTCTCTTGCCACCATTGCCTGCCACCAGATTTCAAGCATGTAAGATGCCACCATCACCTGCAGCAGAGCTTTGCTGTGTTTTTAACCCATTCTTGGCTTCTAGCAGGGGGGTAAAACCGCCCCGCTAGCGGCTGAATACCGCCGCTAAAACTATGGTAAAGCAGCGCTAAAAATAGCGCTGTTTAACCGCTGATGCCGCTCCCGTCCGAGTGTGAAAAGGGCCGTAGTTGTTTATCATGTGATCCTGGCATATCTACCAACTGTCCCTAATTTGGAACAATGTCCCTCTGTACCTCTTTCCTCCTCATTTGTCCCTCATTTTGGTCTAATCTATATAGTTGTAAATTTATATGTATTTAATCGGATCGCATGGGTGTTCTCACCTATGCGTTCTGATTCATGTGCAAGTTCCCACTTCCCACCTGCAGCGGTTTGCACAAGGCAGTGTGAATTGCCTGCGGAAGAGGAGCAATGCGGGAACTGGCCCTGGAATCGCACTGGTTCCCGCATCGCACTAGTGTGAACCCAGGGTAAATCAATTGCTGAAAGTATTAAAAAAAATGAGGGTTTAATATCGCTTTAAGTTTCTATGAATGGACAGTTCTAAGTGCAGAGTCACCTTTTAATGTTCTCACATATACAAACACATATTCTGATCCATCATTTCAGGGAGACATCAGCTATACCTGATTTCAGATCCGTACTGCAATAAGGCATGTGGACACTAGGGGGCTCTGCCTTTAAAGCTTCAGAATTGTATCTCTAGTTAAATCCTATTCTACTACGGCATTTAAGAAAACCTGTCATGGGAGAACCATGGGGCGGTGCAGTGCTGCCAGTGCCTTTGATTTTAATTCGACTTTCAATCGAGAACAATGAATTCACTTGCAGTCTGTATGCTGGAGTACCGCCGCTTACACACAGCACTTCTCCAGAGGAAAACAGAAAACCTGGGACACGTAACATTGACTTCAGTCTGACTTACCTCGCCCAATGCCTGTTTCAGGTCTGCAACTGACTCTGAATTTATAGGAACCCAACAGACATTTATTATAGGTATATATTGCTGCCCCCATGATAAAACAAACTGCTGACCACACAAAGATTGCTTATGGTGATCACTAATGATTTTCCTTTTTAGTAATGTCATTGGCATTGTATTCTATCTCTGCCAGGCAGAGCAGCAAATGCCATGTGGCAGCCCTAGTCACTGACAACTACCTATAGTTCTACAATTAGGCAAGCGACAGTTCCATACAAAGAGAAAAGTACGGTTACCCTTAGCCCTTGTACACACGGTCGGACATTCTGACAACCAAATCCGTTGGATTTTGTCCGACGGATTTTGTCTGACGGATTTTGTCCGAAGCTGTTGCATACACACGGTCGGACAAACTTGTCGGAAAATCCGATCGTGCAGAACGTGATGACGTAATTTCGTTACGACGGGACTATGTTCAGGCTAGTAACCAATAGCTTTGGTCTAGGAATTTGATCTGAGCATGCGTGGCACTTTGTCTGATTGAAATTCTCTACACATGATTGGACAAAGTCCGATCGGATTATGTTTGCGGAAAATTTTATAGCCCAGCTGGAAAACTTGGTCCGTCGGATACTCCGACTGAAACAGTCCGATGGAGCCCACACACGGTCGGATTATCTGACAACATGGTCCTATCGGACATTGCCCATCGGAATATCCGGCCGTGTGTACAAGGGCTTAGAAAGTAGGAAATTTTTGCGCAAACAAAGAAAAACACATTTGTTCTGGTCAACATGCATGTAATAAGTCATCCTGTGATGTTGTTTTCACTCTCTCTCTATATATACCGTACATACAGTGCCTTGGAAAAATATTCATACCCCTTGAAATTTACCACATTTTGTCATGTTGCAACCAAAAAGTTAAATGTATTTTATTGGGATTTTATGTGAGAGACCAACACAAAGTGGCACATAATTGTGAAGTGGAAGGAAAATGATAAATGCTTTTCAAATTTTTTTACAAATAAATATCTGAAAAGTGTGGTGTGTATTTGTATTTAGCCCCCTTTACACTGATAACCCCTAACTAAAATTTGAGAACCTGCTAGCCAACATTTGTTGGCGGAAAAAGTCCGACAACAAATGTTCGATGGAGCATACACACGGTCGGACTTTCAGCCAACAAGCTCACATCCAACATTTTTTGTCGTAAAATCCGATCGTGTGTGTGGGGCATTAGAAAAAAAACCTGTTAACGTCTGCAAAAGACTTGAGACTGGGACGGTGGTTCACCTTCCAGCAGGACAATAACCTTAAACATACAGCCAGAGCTACAATGGAATGATTTAGATCAAAGCATATTCATGTGTTAGAATAGCCAAGTAAAAGTCCAGACCTAAATCCACTTGAGAATCTGTGGCAAGATTTGAACATTTCTATTCACAGACACTCTCCATCCAATCTGACAGAGTTAATTTGCAAAGAAGAATGGGCAAAAATGTCACTCTCTAGATGTGCAAAGCTGGTAGAGACATCCCCCAAAAGACTTGCGGCTGTAATTGCAGCAAAGGAGGTTCTACAAAGTATTGACTCAGAGGGGCTGAATACAAATGTACCCCACACTTTTCACATATTTATAAAAAAAAATGAAAATCATTGATCATTTTCCTGCCACTTCACAATTACGTGCCATTTGTGTTGGTCTATCACATAAAAATAAAATACATTTACCTTTTTGGTTGTAACATGACAAAATGTGGACAATTTGAAGGGGTATGAATACTTTTTTTGTTTGTTTTTTGTTTCAAAATATTTTGTGAAACATAGAGAATACAACTAAATATGACATTCCATATAACAACGTTGACATATCATATAAAGAAAACACCGTAGCCATATCATTGGAGTGAATTAGTAGAAGGAAAGTATGGAATTGCATTAATGACAACGTGGAAGCAATATAACATGGGGTAGGTTTCCTAGTGGTTGGATAGCGGGGCACCTCACCACCCGGCACCCCAGATGGGATCTATCTGTGCCCGATAGGAGGGACCCCACCAGCAACCCCCAGGGTGGAGTGCATGAAGAAAGATGGAAATGACCATGTGTATCTTTCTTTGAAGAATAGAAAGAAAAAAAAGAATAAAAAAAGGAAGAATTCCTACCTAGTGAGGCTTCAGTGTACAAACATCTGTCGCTTTTCAAATATGTTTATTTAAATATGGAGAGTAAACTAAGAAGTAGATAGCAGGGAAAGAAAAGAAAAGGGGGTAGAAAGTAGGAGAGAGGCAGTAAAAGAAAGGAACATCAATTTTGGTGGTCGGATTAGGTTATGCTGGTATTGAATTAGTGGTAAGTGGGGCTCCTACATGAGTGGCCTATGGTTCCCAAGTAGATTCAATTTTACCAACCGTGTCTGATAGAATGTTTGATAACTTTTTGTGCAACATTATCCGGGAGACTTTTCTAATTACCGCTGGGAAGGAAGTTTTTGGATTTTTCCAGGCTTTTGCCACAGTAAGTTTAGCACCCAGAAGAATGAAATGAATTAGCCTACTGGAGGCTTTGGAGATTTTTGGGATGTGTGCGTCAAGTGCATATGGACCACTTATGTATTTGTCCATGATGACCATATACCCTGTCAATTGTCTCTTCTCAAGAGAGAATCCATTCAGTTCCTCTAATCTTTCCTCATAGCTGAGCTCCTCCAAGCCATGCATCAGTTTGGTTGCCCTTCTCTGCACTTTCTCCAGTTCCCCAATATCATTTTGTGAAAGGTCTCACATGTAATTCTGGCCTTCCCTGAGGAAGTGGTGGATATGTGTAAGGGCACGACTGTGCACCATCCCACCATCCCAGTTTGGGCATTTTCCCATGCAGACTCCTGAGGAAGCACTAAAGGCCACGATATGTGTAAGGCCAGTCCTATGTGCCATCCCAGTTTGGGTATCACCCCATGCAATTTGAGGCTCCTGGGGAAGTGACAAAAACTGCTATATGTGTGAGTCCATTCCTTTGTACCATTCCAGTTTGGACTTTTCCCCATGCAGTTTGAGGCTCCAGAGAAAGTGATGAAGACTGCAAAATATGTGAGACCAATGCCATGTGTCTTCCCAGTTTGGGCATTTCCCCATGCAGTTAGAGTCTCCTAGGGTAGTGCTGAAGACCACAATAGATATGAGGCCAGTCCTCTGTGCCATCCCAGTTTGGGAATCTCCCCATGCAAGTTGAGGCTCCTGAGGAAGTGGCAAAGCCTGCGATATGTGTAAGATCAGTCCTCTTTGCCTGCCCAGTTTGGGCATTTCCACAAGTGTTTGAAGCTCCTTAGGAAGTGCTGAAGACCACAATACATGTAATGCCAGTCCTCTATGGCAGTGGTCATCAACCCTGTCTTCAGGGCCCATTAACTGGCCAGGTTTTATTTATTATCTTGGCGAGATGTCGACTAGAATACTGCAATCACTGAGCAGCAAAGGATATCACCTGTGATGTATCTCAGTTATCTAGCAAACCTGGCCTGTTAGTGGGTTTTGAGGACAGGGTTGATGACCACTGCTCTATGGCATCCTATGTTTGGCACCTCCCTATGCAATTTTAGGCTCCTGAAAAAGCGATGACGACCCTGATACGTGTGAGGCCACTCCTGTGTGAAATCCATGTTTGGCCATTTCCCTGTGCAATTTCAGGGTTCTGAAAAAGCGGCAAAGACCACAATACAGGTGAGGCCATTTCTCTGCACTGTACCAGTGTGGGTATCCAAGAACCTGATATGAATACCTCCTATCGTTTTTTATACCTCATGTGTTGCTGTGATATGTTTCAGTATCTAATATTTTTCTTATCCCAGTTTTCTGTAGTATAAGAGAACAATTAGATCAGTGTGTGAAATATATGGGAGAGGAATTGCATTTACTATTTTTGACAAAATAATATTTTTATAGTTCTATGAATGCTTGAAGGATTAATGCCACTAATCCGATGATTCCATATGTATAGGGTATATTCTGTGCATATTTATCATGTGGTTTAAATGTTCCTGATTTCGAGGGACTATCCCTGATTTGGAATAAAGTCCCTCATTCCTCCTCATTTGTCCCTTATTTTGGTCTGATCTATATAGTTGTATATAAAATGTACCATTTGTCCTTCAAATAATGTTTTACATTGCTAAACCTGTCATCCAAATTCCAAATTGCTGCATCTGTAAATTTCAAAAGCCAGTATAAAGGAATAGTAGTGGTATAAAAAAAAAGCACTTGTGGGTTTAACCAGCCACAGTACATATATGGCGGCAGGTCGGCTCTATTGTGCAAAACGACATACCATGCAATAGGTAATGTGGGCTAGTGCATGCTGAGGAGCACCGTGTGATGTCCACCGGCCATCCACAATCGCTCCACAGAGAGGCAGAACGGGGATCTTCCTATGTAAACAAGGCCGATCCCCATTCTGACAGGGGACAACATGGGATCTGCTGTTCCTAGTGATTAGGAACAGTGATCCCTGTGTTATGCCAGTAAGCCCACCACCCACACAGTTAGAACACACCCAGGGAACACAGTTAACCCCTTGATTGCCCTCTAGTGTTAACCCCTTCCCTGCCAGTGTAATTTATACATTGATCAGTGCATTGATCAATGTAATAATGCAATGCAATAATGTTACTGGTCCCCAAAAAGTGTCACTTGGGGTCAGATATGTGCACCCGCAATGCCGCAGTCCTAAAAATTGCAGATCACCACCATTACCAGTAAAAACTTAAAAAAATAAATAAAAGTCCATAAATCTATCCCCTATTTTGTAGATGCTATAACTTTTGCGCAAACCAATCAATATATGTTTATTGCGATTTTTATTTATTTTTTACCAAAAATATGTAGAAGAATACATATTGGCCTAAACTGATGAATACATTTTTTTTATATATATATATTTTTGGATATGTGTTATAGCAGAAAGTAAAAAATATTGGTTTTCTTTTTTTTCAAAATTTTGGTATTTTTTTTGTTTATAGCGCAAAAAATAAAAACCGCAGAGGTGATTAAATACCACAAAAAGAATCTATTTGTGGGGAAAAAAAAGGACATCAATTTTGTTTGTGTAGGGCAATTGTCAGTTAAAGCGACGCAGGGCCGTTATCGCAAAAAAATCGCCTGGTCATTAAGGGGGTAGATGTTTCCAGGGCTGAAGTGGTTAACTAATTTGTTTTGTATAATTTTCTTTTAAGGGGGCGTGACAGGGGGTGTTTCCTTTGTCTACATACTTTTGCTAATAGGTATCCCTCATTCCTATCTCAAAAAGTTGGGAGGTATGGCCTTATTAGCAAGCCGGGTGCTAACAAGAATTACATGCGCGTGCGCTCCAGAGGCGGACTGTCTACATCCATAGATACACAAAATGCCAATAAGCCACACCCCCACTCCCTCCTCACAGGCGTTTGACTGACAGAAGTAGAAGCCAATGGCATTCTCTGCTCTCAGTGTATCCTGTGAAAGCAAGAAGAGAGAGGCGCAGTGCTGAAGCTCAAACAGTGCTACAGTGCTGGAGGAGTGACTGGAGCCAGGCAAGTGTTTAGGGATGGGGGGGGGGAGGGGGTAGGACAGCTAGTGTTTTTTTTTTTTATCCTGATACAGGGAATGCATTAAGATAAAAAATAAAAAAATAAACTTTTGACTTTAGAACCACTTTATTTTAGCAATACATTTTTTTTAATGCAGTCAGAGTGGGTAACTGAATGTGACCTGGTATCAGACTCTCTGTACAGCAGGGCTGGGGTGTAAAGCATTATAAGGAGCCAATCAGCTCATGTACTAACAAGGAGCATGCTGATAGGAGGAGGGAGCATAGTGATAGATGCGCTCATTACTGTGCTGTTTCTTTTTTCACTGTTCATTCACAGGCTGGGTCTGGTCCAGGATGACCTGGGCACGGCAGAAGTGGGTTGAATGATGCTGGTCATCAGAGTGAGGACATCTAGTGGCAGAAAAGAAAAGTACTGCAGGGGACCACTGAATTGAAGGTGAATATTGGAGTAAAATCTGTTTCTATTATTACGTTTTACCAGGGATGGCAGGAGGGGCTTCTAATCATGCGGCATTGTGATTGGCTGCACAGTGGTGACGTTATCAGGATGTTATTCATCCTATTGGCTCCCAGTCATCAGTAGTGGACCGTAAGCTGTCAATGATAGCTCGGTCACAGTTCTACGGGTGCCAATTGAGCATGCCTCGAGAACAACACAGTGATGCATGTACATGGCATGTGGGCTTTAAGCCCACGCGTGATGCTGCATATACACTATATTACTAAAAGTATTGGGACGCCTGCCTTTACACGCACATGAACTTCAATGGCATCCCAGTCTTATTCCGTAGGGATCAATATTGAGTTTTTCCCACCCTTTGCAGCTATAACAGCTTCAACTCTTCTGGGAAGGCTGTCCACAAGGTTTAGGAGTGTGTTTATGGGAATGTTTGACCATTCTTCCAGACATGCTTTTGTGAGGTCAGGCACTGATGTGGATGAGAAGGCCTGGCTCGCAGCCTCCACTCTAATTCATCCCAAAGGTGTTCTATAAGGTAGAGGTCAGGACTCTGTGCATGCCAGTCAAGTTCCTCCACGCCAAACTCGCTCATCCATGTCTTTATGAACCTTGATTTGTGAACTGGTCCAAATCATTTGGTGGAGGGGTATTATGGTGTGGGGTTGTTTTCAGGGGTTGGGCTTGGCCATTTAGTTTCAGTGAAGGGAACTCTTAAGGTGTCAGATTGCCAAGAAATTTTGGACAATTTCATGCTCCCAACTTTGTGGGAACAGTTTTGGGATGGCCCCTTCCTGTTCCAACCTGACTGCATACCAGTGTGCAAAGCAAGGTCCATAAAGACACGGATGAGCAAGTTTGGGGTGGAGGAACTTGACTGGCCTACACAGAGTCCTGACCTCAACCCGATAGAACACCTTTGGGATGAATTCGAGCGGATACTGTGAACCAGGCCTTCTCTAGAACATCAGTGCCTGACCTCACAAATGCACTTCTGGAAGAATGGTCAAACATTCCCATAGACACACTCCTAAACCTTGTGGACAGCCGTCCCAGAAGAGTTGAAGCTGTTATAGCTGTAAAGGGTGGGCCATCTCAACATTGAACCCTACAGACTAAGACTTGGAAGTTAATGTGCTTGTAAAGGCAGGCGTCCCGATACTTTTGGTAATAGAGTGTATGCGTTAGGCTGTAGTAAAGGGGTTAAATGACAAAACAGTTTCTGTGCTAATCGTATATGTTCCATACAAAAGTACGAATGCATACGTTTAACAATAATAGAGAAGAGACCATGGAGAGGGCACATCGATGATGTGTGAACACGGCGATCTTAGCCTTTCGGTGGCGTTTGACACAAAGCACAAAAGTTCGACAGTTTAAACTTCAGAAAGCGTCTTTTTGCATTCTCCCCCGAGCTCCACTTACATGTATGGTATGGGTCTTATTAATGCTTGTCAAAAGTACTTAGTCTGAAGGGCATAATTAGAGTAGGAGTGTGGAGGGGGAAACAAAAACTACATGCGCTGACATTACCGTATGCTCCCAGCACACAGAAACCGCTGCTTAGCATTCTGGTTACATTAGCCTGCTATGTCCTGAGCATACCAAGTCCCCGTCTGTTCAATTCACTGAAATCCCTTCTGCAGGCACAATAGCTTCCTGCGTATGGAGCATTGTAGAATATGACCGGGGGAGACAATGGAGCCGTGCCTATCACAGATAGGAGCTAATCCAGACACACGCATGTGGGAAGTCAGCTCCATCCATTAATGACCAGATTGTTATGGATGTCGTGAATGCATATCTCATGTGTTCGTCTTAAAGGGAAATCTGTGTCTGGAGAAGGATCACTGTCTGATACATATATAAGAAGTCAGTTCATGTATGCTAAGAGGTCTGTTTATTAATAATAAAAAAAAAGAATCAGCATTTATGCAAACTTCACAAATATTACCCTTTCAAAAATAAATGTTTTAAACATACTGCATTCTGTATCTGTGAAAGGTTATTTTGTAATATGTAAGCTGTTTTTTATCAGAATGAATGCAACATTCCCCAAATCTCAAAGAACATTCCATCCAAAGACAAAATAGCAATAGCTTAGGAACATTCAACCAGAAGAGAAAAAAAAAATTAAAACAGTAGCCCAAATATAATTGACCAGAAAAAGCCTAAAACAATAGCCTAAGAACATTCAAGCAGAAGAGAAAAATAACTTAAAAACAGTAGCCTTAATGCAATTGACCAAAAATAACCTAAAACAATAGCCTAAGAACATTCAACCAGAAGAGAAAATACTATTTAAATATACCTGAACAAAGGAGAAATGTGCAAAAATATGAAAATATATGGACAAAGGGGAGTAGATCGTATTTAACCATGTATATAGGAATATATGAAAATACTGTATAGTGTGAATAATAGGTGGAAGAAAAAGGTGACCATAGTATGGATGTAAGGGAATGTTATGAGAGTTAAGAACAAGTGAAGATGAAAAAGGAAGTGTCATGAAAAAGGATGAAAAAGGAACATGTCAATGTAAAGATATTAACGTAAAATTTTTTGAAAAATTATGTAAATTAATATGTAAGACAAATTTGTAATAAAGAGTATTGAAAAAAATACAACAACATTCAACCAGAAGGAAAAAAAAAAAACCTTTTAATTCTAGCCTAAGAACATTCAGCCAAAAGAAAAAAAGCTTTTAACCATAGCCTAAGTACAGTCAACCAGAAGATAAAATTTCTTTTAACAATTACCTAAGAACATGTGACCAGCAGAGAAGATACCTTTCAACCATAGACTAAGAGCAATTAGACCAGAAGAGAAAATACTATTTAAGCATAGCCTAGGAACAATTAACCAGATTAGAACATACATTTTAACCCTACACTAAGAACATTCAACCAGAAGAGAAAATCCCTTTAACCAAAGCCTAAGAACATTCATCCAGAAGAGAAAATATTATTTAACCATAGTATAAGAAAACTCAAACAGAGGAGAAAATTCCCCTTAACAACAGCAACAGAATATACAACCAGAAGAGAAAATAATTGATTAACTATAATCTATGCACATCCAACCAGGAGATAAAATACATTTTAACTATAACCTAAGATCCTCCCCCCAGCAGAGAAAATATATTTTTACCTATAACCTAAGAACATTAAACCAAAAGAGAAAATATATTTAACCATAGCCTAAGAACATTCACCCAGAAGAGAAAATATTATTTAACCATAGTCCCACTCAACCAGCAGAGAAAATTCCTTTTAAAAATAGCCGAATAACATTTGACCAGAAGATAAAATACTTTTCATCCATAACCTAAGAGCATTAGACCAGAAGAAAAAATACTATTTACCCATAGCCTAAGAACATTCAACCAGCAGAGTCAGGCTTTAACAGACCAAAAGGGAGGAAATAAAAGAAAGTTCATTTTTTGGGTTTACACACACTTCTCATATTCCATCTTCTTGTACCATTCAATATCAAGGAATTGCCTTATAGACTTTACTTCATTTCTAGATGATGTCACTTTTGGGTTCCAGTCTAGAACCAAGCAGGCTTTTGCTTCTCCCATGTACTGTATCCGTGCTTGGGTTCCCTTACATTATGGCTCCTAGGCTATTTTATCTGCCTTTGATCATCCTATTTTACTGACCATTCCATTGGAGATGTGCCATCTCTGCTGTTTCTTAGGGCAGCATCTGATTCTGTCTCTTTTATCTTCTTGTTTTGCTTGCTCTGGATAGCGCCTCTATTGATAGAAATCGACTGTACTTGCTAGGCTATGTCCACGATACACATTCTCTAGGTAAGAATAGGGTAATATTAAATTATACATGAGCAAACAGATCTGCACACCTATTTTCTTTCTTTTCTATAAAAAACCTTATTTAAAGCTAAAATCCAGGCAAACAGCTGAAATACATACATGTGGTCTGTTTTACCTGCCAAATGATTTGTATTTCTATCCACCCAGTCCTGAGAATTGCATCAAAAACACAGATGAGTGGATGACAGCATATGTAGTTAAGGGATATTCATCATTCTGCTGAACTGACAGTAAAAGAGCAGCAGCTGACTGATGAGGCCATTCTTCTGCTCTCCTCCTATTAGCATGTTTCTTGCCAACATATTGGCATATAGAACACCTGATTGGGCCTAGGCTCTACATCTTCCTCTTCATATCTGAAGGTTATATAGGAGATTGCAAGAGGCTGATACCACGTCAAACTTAGGTATATAATGCATTTAAAGTGGTACTAATGGATATTTATTTATTTTTGTTAAAAAAATAGAAATCCAACAACAAAGATGTCCTGAATGTCATACACCAGTATGCCTGACAGCCAGTTGAGTAAAAGCAGCCTTAGCCCAGCTCCATCCAGGCCCATGTCCCTGACACGTTTTGCCCCGCCCACAGGGTTTAGTTATGGAGGACCTCATGACTAAGCTCCATGGGTGGGGTGAAATGCATCAAGGTTATGACCTGGACGGAGCTGGGATGAGGTTGTGTTTGCTCAAGTGACTGTTTGGCATGCTGGTGCGTGGCATTCGTAACATCTTCATATTTGGATTTAATGTACCGAGCCGGAGTGGGCTCTCCCCAGCCAGCACCCACAGTGTGAGTCACAGAATTGGGATGAAGCAGCCTGGAATGACACCTCTAGTTTCCTAAAAAAAATAGAAAGCTATACTTACCTATTCTGTACGAGGTTTCTTACTTTCTCTTATGGCAGTCTACCCACCAGTGCTGTCCACTCCTCCATCCTGCAGATTCCTCCTTAGCAAGCTGTGTGCTAAGAAAGTCCCCCTGTGCATACAAGCTTCTGAGCTGGGATAAGTGTATCCACAGACACACACAGCGCCAGTAAGCCACACCCCTGCTCCCTCCTCACAAGAGTTTGACTGGCAGGAACAGGAGCCTATGGCTCTCCTTTTCTAAAGAAAATAGAAAGTTATACTTATCTACTCTATCTACAAGTTTCCTTAATTTCTCTTCTGGCAGTCCTCTACAAGTCCACTCCTCCATCCTTCAGGTGCCTCCTTAGCAAGTTGAGTACTAAGTAGCCCCCAGTGCGTACAAGCTTCTGAGCTGGGTTGTGTGTGTCCATAGACATCCCTCCTCCAAGAGTTTGACTGACAGGAGCCCATGGCTCCGCTGCCCTCATTGTCTCCCCCATGAGACCAGGATGATGATGGAGCCAAGAAAGTGCTGGAGAAGTGATAGGAGTCAGATAGGTGTTTAGCGAAGGTGATGGCTAGAAAAGATAGTGGGGCATTTTTACCCTAATGCAGAGAATGTGTTATCTTAAAAAAAAAAAGACTTTAGAACCACTATAAAAATATACCTAGTTCTTTAGTATTGAAACCAGAGCTGCATGTTTTATCTTTTATATCAGCCTGTAGTTTAGCTCCAATCTGTGCTATAGTTTTGATGTTTTAGCTACTCTGCTATTAATGTCTTCATCTTTCCATCCATCATGACTGATGGCAGCCCCCAGATACTTGAAAGTCCCCAACTCCATGACTAGATCAAATGCCTTGCCTTATTTTAGCTGTGATCATTTGGCCTTTCCTCGTTTTGGAGTTTCTCTTCCTATGTGGAACCTTCTCTGTAGATGCTTTGTGTTCTAGCTTCCAGCCTTTCCTTGCTAAGGTCATTAAAATCCCAAGAAAGGGTGTCTCAATTATCTTGCAGATCATAATCTGTAATAGGAAGTCTGCATCATACGTGTCTATTAAGACTTCCGTGAGCCTAATATATCAGGAAGTCAGAAATTTAGGAAGCAAGGTGACATTTTCAAACTTTTTTATTTCACTTTCTTCCCCGTGTTTTTTTTATGTGAAAAAAAAAGTTAAATATTGAGGCTAAACCACAGATTAGAAGACAAATGTTAAAATATACATAGTTTACACCCTAGCTTCTGTCTGCGGCACCTAGCTTAGGGAGAGGTCATGGGCATTCAAGATTCTGGGAAAGTGGAGAATCCCAAATCGTATCAGGAGATGCTCCAGCTAAGGTTTGAGGCATATGTATATATATATATATATATATATATATATATATATATATATTTAACATTTTCTCCTAATGTGTGTTTTTTGGGACTTGCCCAGTAAATATACTGCAAGTGGGTGGCAGGAGCAGCCACAATCATGTACAGTACCTGTATGTCAGCCCTTTCTTCTGGGTTTGGCATACCTGATTACACTTGACCAGTAAAAGTAGAGTTTTCTTATTTACCTAGGGTCCCCACCCCCAGAAATCACTACTCAATTAGAAAAAAATCTGCGAGTTAAAAAGCAAGTTAATTTACCTACCTTCCATACTGCAGGTGAGGTCATGGGGAATACTAAAATTCTGTGTGATGTTGCTCTAGCATTGTGGAGTAGCATATTCTCTTGAGGTTTAGGTTGTTCAGCATTCATTGGTAGTGATGGCCGAACGGTTCGCCCGGCGGTCGTTTCGCGGCGAATTTCCGACTTTCGCCGTCCGCGGGTTCGAACGCCTTTTTCCGTCGTTCGCCCCGGCGGACTTACGTGTTTAATGTATACAAGAACTTTAACCTTTCGTGACACGTTTATCATGTGTTACAGGACAACCAATTGAGACATGACAGCTCATGGACACTTGGACATTCCCCCTAACCTATAAATACACCCGATCCGGTGGCCATTTTACATTCTTTCTTCTGTCACTGTAGGGAAAGGATCCTGTGTGGAGTAGGGACAGAGAAAACGCTAGCTATTTGGTACACAAAAGTTCTTTTCAGGACTGGTATAGGTGTTAGGTCAGCAGCCTGAGTTTCTTTTGTCAGTTTAGATAAAGGGACAGAGCGCTGTATGCTGCTATTTTAGGGACAGCTCAGCCAGATTAGTCTTTCTTCATCATCATCATCATCATCATCATTAGCTGTTACTATCAGGTCCACAAAAGAGCTGTTCCAGCTAATCGTTCCAGCCTACTCTTTTTTGCCAATTTGTATAGGGACAGGCAGGAAGCAGTGTGTCAGGCAGTGAGGATAATTTTAAAGACTTGCTGTTACTATTAGTTCCACAAAGGTTCTTTTCAGGACTGGTATCAGTGGTACGGTAATAGGCTTGTACACGTATAATATTCTTTCTTCCAAATATAGAAAGAATATTATACTTGACTGCTGCCCTTCTGCTGCAGTCTGCTAATCATTCACAACTCACTTGTTCCACAAAGCTCTTTATCAGGACTGGTAACTTGGTCTGTCTAGGGTGCTACGGTACATAGGCTTGGGTGCGGTACAGTCTGCTGTTCTGTAAGGACCGCTATCGGTCCACAATACATAGGGTTGCCGTGCACTACTGCTGACCGCTGCCCTATACTGCAGCAGTCCTTCAGCGGTATAGGGACTGACGCACAGTCTGCTAAACACTAATACACAACCTGCTTGGTCCACAAAAGTTCTTATAAGGACTGGTAACTTGGTATAGGGTGCTACGGTACATAGGCCTGAGTGCAGTACAGTCTGCTGTTCTGTAAGGACCGCTATCGGTCCACAATACATAGGGTTGCCGTGCACTACTGCTGACCGCTGCCCTATACTGCAGCAGTCCTTCATTGGTATAGGGACTGACGTACAGTCTGCTAATCACTAACACACAACCTGCTTGGTCCACAAAAGTTCTTATAAGGACTGGTAACTTGGTATAGGGTGCTACGGTACATAGGCCCGAGTGCAGTACAGTCTGCTGTTCTGTAAGGACCGCTATCGGTCCACAATACATAGGGTTGCCGTGCACTACTGCTGACCGCTGCCCTATACTGCAGCAGTCCTTCATTGGTATAGGGACTGACGTACAGTCTGCTAATCACTAACACACAACCTGCTTGGTCCACAAAAGTTCTTATAAGGACTGGTAACTTGGTATAGGGTGCTACGGTACATAGGCCTGAGTGCGTTACAGTCTGCTGTTCTGTAAGGACCGCTATCGGTCCACAATACATAGGGTTGCCGTGCACTACTGCTGACCGCTGCCCTATACTGCAGCAGTCCTTCAGCGGTATAGGGACTGACGCACAGTCTGCTAAACACTAACACACAACCTGCTTGGTCCACAAAAGTTTTTATAAGGACTGGTAACTTGGTATAGGGTGCTACGGTACATAGGCCTGAGTGCAGTACAGTCTGCTGTTCTGTAAGGACCGCTATCGGTCCACAATACATAGGGTTGCCGTGCACTACTGCTGACCGCTGCCCTATACTGCAGCAGTCCTTCATTGGTATAGGGACTGACGTACAGTCTGCTAATCACTAACACACAACCTGCTTGGTCCACAAAAGTTCTTATAAGGACTGGTAACTTGGTATAGGGTGCTACGGTACATAGGCCTGAGTGCGTTACAGTCTGCTGTTCTGTAAGGACCGCTATCGGTCCACAATACATAGGGTTGCCGTGCACTACTGCTGACCGCTGCCCTATACTGCAGCAGTCCTTCATTGGTATAGGGACTGACGTACAGTCTGCTAATCACTAACACACAACCTGCTTGGTCCACAAAAGTTCTTATAAGGACTGGTAACTTGGTATAGGGTGCTACGGTACATAGGCCTGAGTGCGTTACAGTCTGCTGTTCTGTAAGGACCGCTATCGGTCCACAATACATAGGGTTGCCGTGCACTACTGCTGACCGCTGCCCTATACTGCAGCAGTCCTTCAGCGGTATAGGGACTGACGTACAGTCTGCTAAACACTAATACACAACCTGCTTGGTCCACAAAAGTTCTTATAAGGACTGGTAACTTGGTATAGGGTGCTACGGTACATAGGCCTGAGTGCGTTACAGTCTGCTGTTCTGTAAGGACCGCTATCGGTCCACAATACATAGGGTTGCCGTGCACTACTGCTGACCGCTGCCCTATACTGCAGCAGTCCTTCATTGGTATAGGGACTGACGTACAGTCTGCTAATCACTAACACACAACCTGCTTGGTCCACAAAAGTTCTTATAAGGACTGGTAACTTGGTATAGGGTGCTACGGTACATAGGCCTGAGTGCGTTACAGTCTGCTGTTCTGTAAGGACCGCTATCGGTCCACAATACATAGGGTTGCCGTGCACTACTGCTGACCGCTGCCCTATACTGCAGCAGTCCTTCATTGGTATAGGGACTGACGTACAGTCTGCTAATCACTAACACACAACCTGCTTGGTCCACAAAAGTTCTTATAAGGACTGGTAACTTGGTATAGGGTGCTACGGTACATAGGCCTGAGTGCGTTACAGTCTGCTGTTCTGTAAGGACCGCTATCGGTCCACAATACATAGGGTTGCCGTGCACTACTGCTGACCGCTGCCCTATACTGCAGCAGTCCTTCAGCGGTATAGGGACTGACGCACAGTCTGCTAAACACTAACACACAACCTGCTTGGTCCACAAAAGTTTTTATAAGGACTGGTAACTTGGTATAGGGTGCTACGGTACATAGGCCTGAGTGCAGTACAGTCTGCTGTTCTGTAAGGACCGCTATCGGTCCACAATACATAGGGTTGCCGTGCACTACTGCTGACCGCTGCCCTATACTGCAGCAGTCCTTCATTGGTATAGGGACTGACGTACAGTCTGCTAATCACTAACACACAACCTGCTTGGTCCACAAAAGTTCTTATAAGGACTGGTAACTTGGTATAGGGTGCTACGGTACATAGGCCTGAGTGCGTTACAGTCTGCTGTTCTGTAAGGACCGCTATCGGTCCACAATACATAGGGTTGCCGTGCACTACTGCTGACCGCTGCCCTATACTGCAGCAGTCCTTCAGCGGTATAGGGACTGACGTACAGTCTGCTAAACACTAATACACAACCTGCTTGGTCCACAAAAGTTCTTATAAGGACTGGTAACTTGGTATAGGGTGCTACGGTACATAGGCTTGAGTGCGGTACAGTCTGCTGTTCTGTAAGGACCGCTATCGGTCCACAATAGATAGGGTTGACGTGCACCACTGCTGACCGCTCACCTATACTGCAGCAGTCCTTCAGCGGTATAGGGACTGACGTACAGTCTGCTAATCACTAACACACAACCTGCTTGTTCCACAAAAGTTCTTATAAGGACTGGTAACTTGGTATAGGGTGCTACGGTACATAGGCCTGAGTGCGTTACAGTCTGCTGTTCTGTAAGGACCGCTATCGGTCCACAATACATAGGGTTGCCGTGCACTACTGCTGACCGCTGCCCTATACTGCAGCAGTCCTTCATTGGTATAGGGACTGACGTACAGTCTGCTAATCACTAACACACAACCTGCTTGGTCCACAAAAGTTCTTATAAGGACTGGTAACTTGGTATAGGGTGCTACGGTACATAGGCCTGAGTGCGTTACAGTCTGCTGTTCTGTAAGGACCGCTATCGGTCCACAATACATAGGGTTGCCGTGCACTACTGCTGACCGCTGCCCTATACTGCAGCAGTCCTTCAGCGGTATAGGGACTGACGTACAGTCTGCTAAACACTAATACACAACCTGCTTGGTCCACAAAAGTTCTTATAAGGACTGGTAACTTGGTATAGGGTGCTACGGTACATAGGCTTGAGTGCGGTACAGTCTGCTGTTCTGTAAGGACCGCTATCGGTCCACAATAGATAGGGTTGACGTGCACCACTGCTGACCGCTCACCTATACTGCAGCAGTCCTTCAGCGGTATAGGGACTGACGTACAGTCTGCTAATCACTAACACACAACCTGCTTGTTCCACAAAAGTTCTTATAAGGACTGGTAACTTGGTATAGGGTGCTACGGTACATAGGCCTGAGTGCGTTACAGTCTGCTGTTCTGTAAGGACCGCTATCGGTCCACAATACATAGGGTTGCCGTGCACTACTGCTGACCGCTGCCCTATACTGCAGCAGTCCTTCATTGGTATAGGGACTGACGTACAGTCTGCTAATCACTAACACACAACCTGCTTGGTCCACAAAAGTTCTTATAAGGACTGGTAACTTGGTATAGGGTGCTACGGTACATAGGCCTGAGTGCGTTACAGTCTGCTGTTCTGTAAGGACCGCTATCGGTCCACAATACATAGGGTTGCCGTGCACTACTGCTGACCGCTGCCCTATACTGCAGCAGTCCTTCAGCGGTATAGGGACTGACGTACAGTCTGCTAATCACTAACACACAACCTGCTTGGTCCACAAAAGTTCTTATAAGGACTGGTAACTTGGTATAGGGTGCTACGGTACATAGGCCTGAGTGCGTTACAGTCTGCTGTTCTGTAAGGACCGCTATCGGTCCACAATACATAGGGTTGCCGTGCACTACTGCTGACCGCTGCCCTATACTGCAGCAGTCCTTCAGCGGTATAGGGACTGACGTACAGTCTGCTAAACACTAATACACAACCTGCTTGGTCCACAAAAGTTCTTATAAGGACTGGTAACTTGGTATAGGGTGCTACGGTACATAGGCTTGAGTGCGGTACAGTCTGCTGTTCTGTAAGGACCGCTATCGGTCCACAATAGATAGGGTTGACGTGCACCACTGCTGACCGCTCACCTATACTGCAGCAGTCCTTCAGCGGTATAGGGACTGACGTACAGTCTGCTAATCACTAACACACAACCTGCTTGTTCCACAAAAGTTCTTATAAGGACTGGTAACTTGGTATAGGGTGCTACGGTACATAGGCTTGAGTGCGGTACAGTCTGCTGTTCTGTAAGGACCGCTATCGGTCCACAATAGATAGGGTTGACGTGCACCACTGCTGACCGCTGCCCTATACTGCAGCAGTCCTTCAGCGGTATAGGGACTGACGTACAGTCTGCTAATCACTAACACACAACCTGCTTGTTCCACAAAAGTTCTTATAAGGACTGGTAACTTGGTATAGGGTGCTACGGTACATAGGCTTGAGTGCGGTACAGTCTGCTGTTCTGTAAGGACCGCTATCGGTCCACAATAGATAGGGTTGACGTGCACCACTGCTGACCGCTGCCCTATACTGCAGCAGTCCTTCAGCGGTATAGGGACTGACGTACAGTCTGCTAAACACTAATACACAACCTGCTTGGTCCACAAAAGTTCTTATAAGGACTGGTAACTTGGTATAGGGTGCTACGGTACATAGGCTTGAGTGCGGTACAGTCTGCTGTTCTGTAAGGACCGCTATCGGTCCACAATAGATAGGGTTGACGTGCACCACTGCTGACCGCTGCCCTATACTGCAGCAGTCCTTCAGCGGTATAGGGACTGACGTACAGTCTGCTAAACACTAATACACAACCTGCTTGGTCCACAAAAGTTCTTATAAGGACTGGTAACTTGGTATAGGGTGCTACGGTACATAGGCTTGAGTGCGGTACAGTCTGCTGTTCTGTAAGGACCGCTATCGGTCCACAATAGATAGGGTTGACGTGCACCACTGCTGACCGCTGCCCTATACTGCAGCAGTCCTTCAGCGGTATAGGGACTGACGTACAGTCTGCTAAACACTAATACACAACCTGCTTGGTCCACAAAAGTTCTTATAAGGACTGGTAACTTGGTATAGGGTGCTACGGTACATAGGCTTGAGTGCGGTACAGTCTGCTGTTCTGTAAGGACCGCTATAGGTCCACAATAGATAGGGTTGACGTGCACCACTGCTGACCGCTCACCTATACTGCAGCAGTCCTTCAGCGGTATAGGGACTAAGAGTTTTGTCACAGGGTCATTTAAAAAATGACATGCAGAGGAAGAGGCAGGCCCTTCCGCAGGGGTGGTAGGGGTAGGGCAGGAGCAACAGGCTTGAGCCAAAGTGGGAAGTTGCAGAAGGTGCGTTCAATTACTTTAAAGGATGCACCAGACTTGGTTGAGTGGCTCGCTCAGCCTTACTCTTCTGCACCCTCCTCATCCTCTCGATCTGCACCCTCTTCTTCACTCTCTGCTATGTGCACCCCCAAAGACACTACCACCAACAACACGACCACCACCACCACCACCACATACCTTCCGCTTGAGTCACTGGAATTATTTTCCGATCCATATCAAGAGGACATTTCTGATGCGCAGCCACTCTTGGTATTGGATCAGGAAGAGGAGGTAGCAACAAGCGCTACTCAGCAGTCTGACGCCAGTACCCAGATCAGCCCAAGGAGGAGGTTGGTCCCCGGTGTTGCTGCCTACTCTACTTATAGCGGTGGGGAAGGTGACGTTGATGATGACGTGTCTAGTGATGTCACGTGGGTGCCCACAAGAGAGGAAGAGGAGGGGAGTTCAGAGGGAGATATGGACCAGCAGATAGGGAGGAGAAGCAGCAATGACTTACATTGCACAGCAGGGACAAAGCAGACTGCAAATGTATCAGGAGCGAGTCATCGACCATGTACGGTCACATCTGGCGCTCCCAGGACACCGGCACATGGCTCCGCAGTGTGGGCTTTTTTTAACGTGTCCGCTGCTGACAATAGCGTTGCCATCTGCAATCTTTGCAGTCAACGCGTTAGTCGCGGTAAGCCCAATACTCACCTAGGGACGACCGCCTTAAGAAGGCACATGAGCAGCCATCACCGAGCCCAGTGGGAGCAACGGAACACACAAAGCCACACTGCAGGCTCTCACCGTCCAGCCTCGTCTTCTACTTCTCCTTCTCCTCTCTCCTCACAATTGTCCTCCACTCCACCTTCCATCACGCCAAGCTCACATTTTTCTGCAAAAAGGCAGGCTTCCGTGGGCCTAATGTTTGAGCGTAAAAAAATGATGACGCCGGATAACCCTCTTGCCCAACGGTTGGCGGCTGGCTTGTCAGAACTCATAGCCCGCCAACTACTGCCATATAAACTGGTGGACTCGGAGGCCTTTCGCAAATTTGTGGCCATTGGAACACCACAATGGAAGGTCCCAGGAAGGAAGTATTTCTCAGAGAAGGGCATCCCAGAGCTATATGGCCATGTTCAGCGGCAAGTGAATGTATCTCTGGCACACAGTGTCGGTGCCAAGATACATCTGACCACAGACACGTGGTCTAGCAAACACGGGCAGGGAAGGTATATCAGTTTTACTGCCCACTGGGTGAACCTTCTGACGGCCGTCAAGCATGTAACCCGTGGCACCCGTGTAGATTTGGTTTTACCGCCACGGATTGCATGCAGGCCTGACTCTTCTTCTCCTCCTCCTACTCCATCCTCCTCCCTCTCCTCCTCAGCTGCCTCCTCCTTTTCCGCTGCTAGCGTCTCTTCCACTGCACCGCCCAAGCTCCCCAGAACCTATTCCACATGCCAGGTGAGACGTTGCCATGCCGTGCTGCGTCTGTTGTGCCTGGAAGCAAAGAGCCACACTGGCCCGGCACTCCTTTCAGCTTTGCGTTCACAGGCAGATGAGTGGCTAACACCGCTCAATTTGACAGTTGGTAAAGTGGTGTGTGACAACGGTGCCAATCTGCTTAGCGCATTGAAACAGGGCAAAATCACGCACGTGCCGTGCATGGCACACGTCTTAAACTTGGTCGTGCAGCGATTCCTTGTCAAATACCCTGGGGTCCAGGACATCTTGCGGCAGGCAAGGAAAATCTCGGCCCATTTCAGAAGATCTTACACGGCCATGGCTCGCCTTGCTGACATTCAGCGGCGACACCATCTGCCGGTCAGACGTCTTATTTGCGATTGCCCGACGCGATGGAACTCAACCTTCTATATGCTTGATAGGCTGCTCCAGCAGAAACGTGCAGTTAACGTCTACCTGTATGAACTCTGCGAAAGAAACGGTTCTGGGGAGCTGGGTTTTTTTTCACCGCGCCAGTGGCTGCTCATGCGCGACACATGCAGACTTCTGCGGCCATTTGAGGAGATCACCAAACTGGTCAGTCGCAGCCATGGCGCCATCAGTGACATGGTACCTTATGCCTTCTTTCTGGAGCGTGCATTGCGTCGTGTCATTGATCAGGCTGTGGAGGAGCAGGAGCGGGAAGATGAGGAAGTCGCAATGCTGGATGAATTCCCAGGGGGGGCTACTCTATCTGAGACAAGTCAACAACAGGAGTCTGATGAGGAGTCAGAGGAGGATGGTGCCGGGGCGGATGAGCAGGAGCAAGAAGAGCATGCTTTAAACCTTTCTGGGATCCCTGTTGTGCGAGGATGGGGAGAGGAGAATGAAGAGGACGACATTATCCTGGATGATGAGCAGGAGCCAGGCCACCACACCGCTTCCACTTTAGTGCAAATGGGGGCCTTCATGCTCCAGTGTTTTAATAGGGACCCCCGTATAAAAAGCATGAGGGTCAAGGACCAGTACTGGGTGGCAACGTACTTAGACCCCCGGTACAAACACAAAATGGCGGAAATGTTACCGCCGTCGCAGAGGGCTGTCAGAATGCAGCACTTCCAGGCCTTGCTTCGAGAAATGCTGCATTCTGCTTTTGCGTGCGCTGGCAGAGGAGCAATTCCCACTCCCAGAGAAGGATTTGCGGGTACCAATCCAACAGCGCCTGCAAGAAGAGGCCGGTTTGAAGATGTGTTGGTGACTTCGGATATGAGGTCATTCTTTCAGCCGACCCATCGACAGGTGTCATCCGGATCCAGCATCAGGGAACGCCTAGACCGTCAGGTGTCCGACTACATTGGGTTAACGGCCGATGTGGACGCTCTGAGGAGTGATGAACCCCTAGACTACTGGGTGGGCAGGCTTGACCTCTGGCCAGAGCTTGCCCAATTTGCAATCGAACTGTTGGCTTGCCCCTCATCCAGTGTCCTGTCCGAAAGGACGTTCAGCGCAGCAGGGGGGATTGTGACCGATAAGCGTACTCGCCTAGCTCACCACAGTGTTAACTACCTCACATTTCTAAAAATGAATGAGGCATGGATCTCGGAGGAATTCAACACATGTGATCAGTAGACCATGTATATGTCTATAAACAATTTTTGGAATCAAGCACACAGACCTTCTTAATTCATTTGGCTCACTTCCCTGACCCAAAAAAGCACACCGTACTATATGCCCCTACCCTCCTCTTTGAAGAGGTTGAGCGGTGTCATATTTCTACTGGGGCTGCTTATTATGAGGGGTTCCCACCATCCCTGTGCTGTGCTGACTTCCTCCTGGGTGTTCTTATTATGAGGGGCTCCCACCATCCCTGTGCTGTGCTGACTTCCTCCTGGGGGTTCTTATTATGAGGGGATCACACCATCCCTGTGCTGTGCTGACTTCCTCCTGGGGCTGCTTACGGTGCTGCTGTCAGCGCTGTATGTCACGGAGCTGCTGTCAGCGCTGTATGTCACGGAGCTGCTGTCAGCGCTGTATGTCACGGAGCTGCTGTCAGCGCTGTATGTCACGGAGCTGCTGTCAGCGCTGTATGTCACGGAGCTGCTGTCAGCGCTGTATGTCACGGAGCTGCTGTCAGCGCTGTATGTCACGGAGCTGCTGTCAGCGCTGTATGTCACGGAGCTGCTGTCAGCGCTGTATGTCACGGAGCTGCTGTCAGCGCTGTATGTCACGGAGCTGCTGTCAGCGCTGTATGTCACGGAGCTGCTGTCAGCGCTGTATGTCACGGAGCTGCTGTCAGCGCTGTATGTCACGGTGCTGCTGTCAGCGCTGTATGTCACGGAGCTGCTGTCAGCGCTGTATGTCACGGAGCTGCTGTCAGCGCTGTATGTCACGGAGCTGCTGTCAGCGCTGTATGTCACGGAGCTGCTGTCAGCGCTGTATGTCACGGAGCTGCTGTCAGCGCTGTATGTCACGGTGCTGCTGTCAGCGCTGTATGTCACGGAGCTGCTGTCAGCGCTGTATGTCACGGAGCTGCTGTCAGCGCTGTATGTCACGGAGCTGCTGTCAGCGCTGTATGTCACGGAGCTGCTGTCAGCGCTGTATGTCACGGAGCTGCTGTCAGCGCTGTATGTCACGGTGCTGATGTCAGTGCTCTGTATTACGGTGCTGCTGTCAGTGCTCTGTATCTCCTGCACCCTCTTGTTTGCCTACCCTGGTCCCTGACCTTCCCTCTCCTCCATTGCCTTCATTAGCTCCATAGTCCTGAATTGTCAGAACAATTTCCCAAATAAAAAAAAAATGCTTGTAGTTATCGATCCCAAATTCACCTCATACATGTATTATGCTATTGTCCAGGTGGTGGGACTACGTGCTACCCCCTAATAATTACCCCGTGGCCGCAAATTCGACCTAAAGGTTTGCGAAATTCGCCTCCCATTGAAGTCAATGGAGCCCGCGGCGAACGGTCGTTTTCGCGAACGTTTGTGTCCGTTCGCGTTTCGCGTTCGCGAAACGTCCCGTCGGAAGTTCGTCCATCACTATTCATTGGAATCCAGGGGCCCCCTAATGACATCATATCTGACGAAACGTGTAGGATGGACATACTACCACACATGTGTGATCGTTGGTTGGCCATTTTGCTTTATGGAGACTTTCTGAATGTTGGCCTTTTACATGCATGTGTATCATCTACTCATGTTAGTGCGCAAGCTTTTATATATTAAAGTGTTTTACAATTCCATGATATTTGGAGCATTCTTTTATTTCATGCCCTTTAATGCAAATTTAACTCTGTGTGGGAGTCTGTATCAAAGTGAGTCTTTGTCAGTTGCTGAGGCTTCATTGTGCTATATACTATGTATATATAGGTACCTTGTTGCTTGAAGTCTGGAGAAGAGGGTTCCATAACTTGGCATATTGGCTCTGCTATTGTAAAGGAAGTGCATTTGACTCTTGGAGTGGGCGAGTGGGTGGGGGGTTTGTTTACCCCCCAGAAAATGGAGCACCAGCCGCCACTGCTTACCATGTCTTGTTCTATTTGTGTCTTTGTGTAGAGGAGGTCATCATGGAAAAGGGGCAGGGCTTTGAATCCTCATGCCAGAGGTGCTCCCTAATAATATGTAATGTAGTAACTGGTGGGGTAGTATTGAAGAAGCAGCAGAAGAGGTGCAGGAAGAACAGAATGAATGAAGCAGAAGCAGGGAGATCCTTGCACTGCAGGTCTTCGGGTACAGCTTCCTCTCCAGCAAGGAGAACATTGAGAAGCACAGTAGGGACATCACTAAAGCTCACTTCATAGCTAGTGAGAACAGAAGTTAGAGGCCGCAGTGGTCTACATCTCACGCTAGAGACTTAAAGCTTTGAGGCTAGAATTACAGGAGTGCCTAGGCGCAATAACATCTTAGTGTAGGGTTATTTTTTTCGGGAGCAATTTTAAAGACAAATTATACTACTATGGCACAATGAACCTATATGTTCTTAATAAGTCAGTTTTGGGTTCAGGTCCACTTCAATCTCCAGTTTTTTTCAGACATTTCATCAAAACGAATACACTGTATTACACTCATTCCTGCATAATAAGTTGCTTTGTGGCGGAATTTTTGTGGAGCGCATTTTAGAAATGTGTCAAAACAAGGTAGCTGATATCAAGGTTATGTATGAAGTGATTTATAAATATTTG
Organism: Lithobates pipiens; assembly: GCF_037356315.1. NCBI lineage: Eukaryota > Metazoa > Chordata > Amphibia > Anura > Ranidae > Lithobates > Lithobates pipiens. Next base: position 65,848,642 of record NW_027507748.1, read on the forward strand.
TAGCTAAGAGTTTATTAGAGATTAAAAAGAATAAATGATCGGACGATAGAATATATGAAAGAGTATACCCTTCCCTGGGACCAATCCCAAATATAAGCAATGTTTTTTTATATGAAGTTATCTTACTCCCTATCTCATATGTCTCCCTTTGAATCAGCCTATCCACGTATTCATTTCTCATCAATTTTGACGTCAAATTTCGATTTAGTTTTAATCGTAGTCTTTTCACTAAAATGCATACATGGATCAAATTTTGAAAGAATTTTCTTTCAAAAATCTTATCTAAGAATTTTCGTTCGAATTTCGCAACATTAGTGTGCTGCAGCAAACAGCCAATTTTCGTTCAGCCATCGAATTCGAGTAATCGGGCATGTTGGAAATTTGTTGAAAAACGAACGATTTTCTAATCAATAATGGGAGAATTGTGCAAGAAATATAATCGAAAAAGAAATGCGCATGAGTGCGAGAAGATTCCCAGCCACAAAAAATTATTTTTTGTAGCAACAGGAGGTGAAATCGAAGGCTTGGTTGGTTGAATTTTGAAATCAATGGTGGCATCATCAGATCACAAAATGCACAAAATTTCAGATTTTCAAGAGAAAATTATTTTCGAAATTCGACCATGTATGGCCAGCCTTAGTTTAAGTTGTATTTTAGTCATCTGAATTCTTTTAGTTTTAGTTGTATTTTGAGTGACTAAGATCTCCAGTACATTTTCGTTGACTAATATCTAATGGGTTTAGCTACCGTATTTATCGGCGTATAGCACGCACTTTTTTCCCCTTAAAATCAGGGGAAAATCGTAGGTGCGTGTTATACTCCGATCCCCGCCGATTGTGAGCCTCTCGGCCATTCTCGGCAGCTTTCGGCCGTTCTCGACGGCTTTCGCCTGCTCCCAGTCCCGTGTGAGCCCGCAAAAGCCTCAGAGACCCGCCAAGAACGGCCAAGAGCTACCGAGCACCGCCGAGACATGCTGTAAAGAGCAGGCTGCAGCCAGCAAGTGTCCATGAGATATTGTGTGAAAAGGAAATACTTTTGAGAGGACTGTGGGCTCTTGGCTACTGAGACGCTACTGGGCTTGTGTGACTTTTCTGGCCCCCGAAGCAGGCGGGGACTTGGGGACTTTTGGGCTGGTGAGCTAGAGCTTTGTTTGGTACTAGAGTTATGGACTGTTTATTGAATGCTGACGATAAACACTTTTGTTGATCTTTTTGAAACAAAGAAATAAAACGGTTTCTTTTCTTCTAAACGGCTTTATTGTGATCCGGAACCTCAAAATTTCACAAGGTATAAACAAGACACAGAAGCAAGATGTTGTATTTAGAAAGTTGGTTGTTGTCTTTGAATTTAATAAAATATGCTTTAAATGTTTGATTACATTTTTAATTGGATTAAAGTGTTACTAAACAGAAAAACCTAAATTGCCATATTTCACGTAAATCACATATACACTATATTGTCAAAAGTATTGGGACACCTTCCTTTACATAAACATAAAATTTAATGGCATCCCAGTCTTAGTCCGTAGGGTTCAATATTGAGCTGGCCCACCCTTTGCAGCTATACCAGCTTCAGCTTTTCTGGGAAGGCTGTCCACAAGATTTAGGAGTGTGTCTATGGAAAAGTTTGTGATTTTGGACGAGAAGGCCTGGCTCACAGTCTTAGCTCTAATTCATCCCAAAGGTGTTCTATTGGGTTGAAGTGGAGGCCAGTCAAGTTCCTCCACCCCAAACTTGCTCATACAAGACTGGGATGCCATTAAAGAGTCACAATACTTTTGACAATATAGTGTATTTTATACCACTGTGTTTTTTTTTAAATCCTCTAATTTCCTTATTCCTGCAGCGCTGTTGTGTGGTCACATGATCTTTTCCTGTTCTTTGGTATCTGCAGGGAAAGATCCTTGGGAGGGGCTTCAATTACTACAGTATGAGTCTGTCTGCACAGACCTGATAGGTGCTGTGCCAGTCACATGATTAAAAAAACACAGTTTTAGAAGAGCAATTCAGATGAAATTATAAATATCAAAAAAACTGTTTTATAGCTCCCTGTAAATATGTATTGAACATCAAATGAGTGTAGGCGGAGTCAGAAATGACTGACACTAGCTTTCACTTTGTTGAGATGGCATCTGCACCCAAGGCTCTTTTTTAACTTTACAGGCCTTAGCAATTACATTTCATATATTTGATATATTTAATACTGATTGTTATTAAAACTAAGCTTTTTTTGTGAGACACTTAGTGAATGTAATCAATCAGCATACAATATCCTGCCCTGATAGTGTTTAGCAATAGGAGGTCATGAAGAATGAGGGAGGGAGGGGAGTGTCATTTACCACTGTGTATATGCCATCATGTGTGACTCTATAGCCACATGGGCTGCACATAAAAAGGTGGAAATGAAGAGCCTAAAACGGAGCATGCTCAGTAGAGGACACCAGCTGATCTACAAAATCTGAGCCTGCAATGGGGGCACATAGAAGATGGGAGGGACAGCTGAAGGCAGGATCAACCAGGTATATTTCACTCTACACAAAAAAAATGCTTTATTGGCTTTGTGGGTATGCACTCTCTATTATATAGCATGTAATGAGGGTTTTTTACAGTCTGGGATTAATGACACTTTAATTCAATAAAAAAAAAAAATAATATTTGTATTTTTTTTTTTTTTTACATTTGTACAGTTAACCTTAAATTTTTCATGCTCTGTTAGTTTTTTAGGCGCAGTCATATCTGATGTATAGGTAAACCTTTTCTGGCACTAGTACAATGCATGACCAAAAATAACTTTGTTATTCTGAATAGAGCCCCTTCCGACCAGTTTGTTGGTTTGCCGTGCTGCCTTTTCATAAAAATGCAGCACAAGATTTATGAAAGCAATGTTTCAATAAAGAGTCTTAGAGCATTTATTTTGCTGTGACCATTCCCTAAAATCAACACGTCAATGTAAAATAACATTTTGATAATTGAAAATTTAAGTAATTTTAAAATCCATGGAAGTGTCATTTTTAAATCATTTTCATTTGACTTGCTGCCTGCCTCTCGTTATTGATGCTGAAAACAGTTTTATGAGCCCTGTGTGGCTTTGCTGTAGATTACAAGAAATTGGGTTACCAGCAATTAATCTGCCACAGAAGGTCTCCTTGTAATGCCAGTAATCTCTGAATTTCTCATTGATTTGAGCTATGGAAAGGATGTTCACCAAGGATCAGTGTCATAAGGAGAAGGATTCGCCAGTACTGGGAGGCTCAACGATTTACATGAAAAATGTACAAGTACGGACATTTACCAGTTTAGCAAAAGATTTGCTTGGGAGAGTATGGTCATGGCAGTGGATGTACCGGGGTTTAAGGCTTTAAGGCACTCAAAGGACATTGCATTTACTCTTGGAAAATCTCCACATTATATCCCTCTCTCCTGCTCTTCATTCACACTTGTGAACGGAGGGCGTACACTGTGAAATAAATCAGATGCATTGAGACTGCATGTCACATTTTTCCTTTTATAGCTGCCACAACACTTTAAACATAGAACCCCAGCCCAATGGAGTGCCACATAATGATAAAGACCTGGTCAGGAGTGGTTACGTTTGGTCTGCAGGGAGACAGGGCAAGGCCACGTTATCACCCATATGGGCATAAATAAAAACTATAATATACTTGCAAAAGCTTAAAGCAGCATTCTAAACCACTAACCTCCCCCACACCAGGACCCTCCAACCGCCATATTTTTCTTTTCATCTCTTACCTGTAGTGCTACCTTGTCTTCAAAACACATACAAGCTCTCTTTTCCAAACTGGTTAGCCAAATTTGACATCCCCTCCAAAGACTTCTTCCTATTTTTGCGTATTTCACATTTTCTGAACACCACCCCCAAAACCTCAATGTATCTGCATCCTCAGCCCTGGCTATTCTACAACAATCCCAATCTTCAACCGAAGGGCATATCCCTTGTTTACACCCTTCTCCAACATAAAGAAAAGTTCTCCAAAACTGCCCAGATGGTGCAATGAGAAAAAGACTTACAATCCTCCTTTTCGGAGGCCTAGGCAAGCAATAGGAAAAGAAAATTCCGCTCCAGGTGAGTGACGGAATCAGGTAGGCTGGGGAAGGGACTCCTTCCAGGGGTGCTAGCCTCGGCTCACCGGCCATGCAACATGGATAAAAGGAATGGATGGCTGCACATTGAGGTAGTGATGAATCTCTTTATTGTAAAATCCTTAACATGAATAAGACCACAGGACAGGCAAACAGGTACAGGTAAGCAGTGGATGCAAGCCCTTATAAACTCATACATAATAACACATTGTATTAACCACTGGGAGCTAGCCCAAAAAATAATGACCAGATGATAGCTTACCCCTTATAGACTGGCCAAGTTTTATCCTGCTCAGTCCCCTCTCTGCTGGAGAGAATGTGGTTACCATTTTTCATATTCTATGGATATGTAAGGATATATCCAGTTTTTCGCACCAGGCATTTCAACTAACTTCCAGACTCACTGGGTTATTGACATCACCAGATCCAGCCCTAGCGATTTTGAATTTAGGTGTTGAAATGGTTCCCATTCAGTATCGTAATGTTTTCCTTAAAATCTTGCTGGCGGCTGATCACCAAAATGTGACGCAAAACTTTGGCCTTGGTGGTATGTTTTGGGTCATTGTCATGCTGGAAAACCCATCAATGACCCATCTTCAGTGTTCTGGCTGAGGGAAGAAGATTCTCATCCAAGATTTTACAATACATGGCCCCGTCCATTGGCCACTCAATGCGGCAAAGTCAGCCTGTACCTTTAGAGAAACAGCCCGAAAGCATCATGTTTCCACCTCTGTGCTTGACTGTAGGGATACTGTTCTTAGGGTCATAGTCAGCATTTTTCTTCCTCCAAACACGATGAGTCGAGTTAATGCCAAAGAGCATTAGCAAATAATATGGCGAACATTTGCTACTCCTGTGTAAATGTCAGTTTTGGTCTCATCTGACCACGGCACTTTTTCCCAATCATTCTCTAAATCATTTAGATGTTGATTGGCATGGCTGTGCATGTGCCTTCCTGAGGAAGGGGGCTTGCTGTGTTTGGAGGAAGAAAAATGCTGGCCATGACCCTAAAAGCACCATCCCTAGCACGGAGGTGGAAACATGATGCTTTGAGGCTGTTTCTCTGCTAAAGGTACAAACTGACTTTGCCACATTAAGGGGCCAATAGACAGGGCCATGTAATGTAAAATCTGGGATGAGAACCTTCTTCCCTCATAGAAGATGGGTCTTTCAGCATGACATTGACCCAAAACATACCGTCAAGGCAACAAAGGAGTGGCTCAAGAAGAAACACATTAAGGTCATGGAGTGGGCAAACTTACAAAATCTGCAAGGGATCAAATCATTATTTTTCCCACTGTATATGCACTGTTTATTGTTGACTTTGCTGATTCATGAGTTATTTCCAGTCTAGGGGTACAGAACTCTATAATAAAGTTACCTTGGTATAGTGATTATACTGTCTAGCAAATTGTGTCTTAACCCACCTTCTGTATGTTCATTTATGCTAAAACTAAATTATTTATTCTAACCCATACCAATATATTGAGTTCATTTGCTGAACTCTGGTATAAGCAAATATTATATAAGTACAAGAGTCCTGTGTATTTTTTAAAATATTGGTATGCTTTATGCATTTCTTCCAGATCTGTGCAGTAAGCCAGTGTAAAAAGTTTTCTCTGTGCATGAGCTTCCCCTAAGAAAGACCTCTTATGGCTGCTCTTTCTTCATGTTCAGAGTGACTGGTCTGGTCTCTGCCCCCTCCTGTCGTTTTCTACAGGCAGCCTGTAGTGGCTGGGGCCTGCCGGGTCCCTCCCACAGCTCTGCTCTCTGCACAGGCTGAGTACAGCACAGTGAAGGCATCACTGCCATTCCTTACAAGATAATATGTTCAGGAATATATTTAACCACTAGAGATCCGCGCTATAGCCAAATGACGGCTACAGCGCGGACCTCCTTTGCCAGGACTACGTCTATTGACGTCGTCCCATGCACGAGCAGCCTGCGCGCCCCCTGAGGGGCGCGCGCGGCACGCTCTGTGATCGGCGAGTCTATGAGACTCGTCTGATCACGGATCCGAGCAAGGGGTCGATCCCGACCCCTTACCACGTGATCAGCTGTCAACCAATGACAGCTGATCATGTGATACAATGGAGCCGGTACACGGCTATTATTCCTCCTCGCGCTGACAGCGCAAGGAGAAAAAAAAGAGCCGATCACCGGCAGCCGTGATCGGGACTGATCATTGGCCAGCCCTGCCAGTGCCCACCTGCCCCCTGCCAGTGCCACCTCATTAATAAATAAGTGCCCCCGTCAGTGCCACCCAGCAGTGCCCATAGTGCCACCCAGCAATGCCCATAGTGCCACCCAGCAGTGCCCACAGTGCCCACAATCTGCCTCAACAACGGTGCTGCACCCCAGTGCCACATATCCGTGCCCATCAGTGTCATCTACCAGTGTCCATCAGTGCCCATCAGTGCCGCCCATCAGTGCCGCCCATCAGTGCCCAGCAGTGCCACCTATCAGAGCCTCCTATCAGTGCCACCTATCAGTGCCCATCAGTCCCATCTATCAGTGGTACCTATCAGTGCCCCTTAGTGCCACCCATCCGTGCCACCCATCCGTGCCACCCATCCGTGCCACCCATCTGTGCCCATCTTTGCCCATCAGTGCTGCCTTATCTGTGCCCATCAGTACCGCCTTATCTGTGCCCATCAGTACCGCCTTATCTGTGCCTATTAGTGCCGCCTTAACTATGCCTATCAGTGCCCACCAGTGCAGTCTATCAGTGCCCACCAGTGCAGCCTATCAGTGCCGCCTCATCAGCGCACTTCAATGAAGGAGAAAAATTACCTGTTTGCAAAATTTTATAACAAACTATTAAACATGATTTTTTTTTTTTTGCATCTTTTTTTGTTTGTTTAGCAAAAAATAAAACTCCCAGCTGTGATTAAATACCACCAAAAGAAAGCTCTATTTGTGGGAAAAAAAATGCAAAAAATTTAATTTGGGTACAGTGTTGTATGCCCGCGCAATTGTCATTCAAAGTGCATCAGCGCTGAAAGCTGAAAATTGGTCTGGGCAGGAGGGGGGTTTAAGTGCCCAGTAAGCAAGTGGTTAAAGAGGGATACCAGCTACAAAAAAAATATTAAAAGCCAGCAGCTATAAATACTGCAGCTGCTGACTTCTAATAAATGGACACTCACCTGTCCCGGGTTCCAGCGATGTCGGCAGCCGAGACCGATCGATCGCTCGGCTCTCAGCTGCTGCCACCGCCATTCTAGGTGAGGGAATCAGGAAGTGAAGCATTGCGGCTTCACTTCCCAGTTCCCTACTGCACATGCGCAAGTCCGGCAGCACAATAGGAATGGTCCATGTTGTCTCTGGGACCCGTGTGTGTCCCAGAGACAGCACGGCGGGACAGGAAACGGCATAGACTCCCGTGGGAGTCTATGCCCGGAAGTGGGTGCGAATACCTGTCTGACAGGTATCTGCACCCCCTCCACCCTGAAAGGTGCCAAATGTGACACCGTAGGGGGGGAGGGTTCCGATGAGCGGAAGTTCCACTTTAGGGTGGAACCCCACTTTAAATTTTTTTTTTTTGTGCCTGGATTTCAGCTTTTAGCATTTTCACAGCCACAATGAAGGTTTGCAGTATGGTATGAAAATGATTATCGCCTATGATCTTCAGCTTCATCTAGTGACCATAATGTAAATATTTCTGTAATATCTCAATCAAATAAAAATACCACAGTACAGCCAATAAATGGAGCTGAAGAGCATAGGAAACAACCATTTAGCAAATAATATGGTGAACATTTGCTACGGCTGTGTAAATGTTTAAGACATGCATACTGTGAATATTTTATACATAGATTCCTAAATATATAAGTTGCTTATTAATTTTATATACGTTAATATTTTCCCCACTATGACTTTCAGAGGGTTGGAACAAACTATGACTCTACCACATGGTTTAATTTTTTTTTTCTAAAGTTAAAAAAAGTTGTTTAAGCCCCCCTGGCAGTGTTATAGCATATCCCTACCTCTGTTCTTGTGACTTTTTCTGGACAGCCTACCTGCATGCAAATGTAGAGAAAATTAAAATTTAATGTGTGAAACATAAAGGGGAATTTGACCTGTTAAGCCCCATACACACTATCAGATTTTCTGCTGATTTTTGTCTTCAGATTTACCAAAACCATTTAGTGCAAGGGCCTGCCTGATTACATACAAATTGAAACTCCAAAAGGTTTTGACCCCTACATGGTTTTGGTAAATCTGAAGGAAAATATCAGCACAATGGGGCTTAAATGCTTTTTTTTTTTACATATTTTACCCGACTACAGCAGTTCCCATAATTCAATCTTTTTCACAGCAATGCTCCTTTAAGTTTTTATTCCCCTTAGCCTTATGGATAAAATATAACTCTTATAAAAGATTTGCACTCATGTTTTCTTCACAATGAGCTATCTGCTAATACTGCGGTGCACAAAAAGATTTATTTAGACTTAAAAAAGAAAAGGAAATTGTTTCTATATTACAGATCAGGAAATATTAACTTTGGAAGTTTCTATGTCCAGTTGTATAGTGGAAACTAATATAGGGGCTCAGGAACATATCTGATAAAACGAGGGGCTTGATTTTAGTCTGATGTAACCTGGCGAAGATTTGATTTCAGTTCCCTGAGTGCGTCCCCTCTGTATTTTTGTAAGAAAGCCTGTGCTCCATGGTAACCACATTCAGTTCATGGGGAGCGTGTTTTCCAACACTGAGGTTCTTGTGTCAGCGAGGAGAACCGGCTAGTGAATACAAAGTGCGGGAGAATTTCAGCACAAAAAGATGAAGGATAATAAGCGTTCCCCTGCTCTCTATGTATACTTACAATTCTGCCATGCAGCCTTCTCTCATTAAAGCATAAAGAAAAAGAATGTCATATTTTAAAAGGCCAATTTTTTTGTATTTTTTTTTTTTTACTTCAATTCTAGTTTGCAATTTAATTTTTTTTTAACAGGTAGTCATTCACATTTAAAGTTGACATTTTTGCATAGTTAGGTATGCATATGCCATACCTGTAGGGCCATTGTGGAAGCAGATAATCACTGTTGTAGTCACCACTACTACAGCGATTGGGGTGTTCTTCTAGGCCCTGCACTGAGTGGGTGCCCTTCTGCATAGTAACCACAGGAAGATGCTTAATTGACATAGCCACCATTCACAGATTGCCTTGTATTTTTCTCAATAAATGCAAGGCTCCCTCTGATTGGATAAGGTGGAGAGGCAGAGCAATACCGCTACAATCTCCACCTTCTCCAATCAGAGAACACTTTGTATTAATTGAAAAAATACAAGGCATTGTGTGAATGGCAGTCATGCTGAGTCGGGGAGCCCATGTTTATTATGCAGAAGGACTGCTGCTCAGCATGGGACCTGAAGGACCATGGTGATCACTGATAGTAGTGGTGACTACTACACTGATTCTCTGCTCCCTCAGTTGTCTCACAGGTATGGAATATGTATACTTAGAATAAACTTCTTAAAAATTGAATTTTATGGGCAATTAAAAAAAATATATATAAAGAACTTCACATATATAAATTATTCGCTGAAGAAGATTCATAACAGTATTTTTGAAACGCGTTGGCTTTCCCCCTCTGTAGTATTCCTTGTCACAATCAATGACTAAAGGGAACAGCAAGTAGATGGGGATTACCGCTTCATGGTTAATATCTAAATGTGCAATGTTGATAGTACTATTCTCACAATGTTTTGTAGTATTAATATGAGACTTTTTTTATACAATTTTTCTACAATAAATTAAAATTTTCTATATGTGACGTTCTTTATATATATATTTTTCAATTGCCCATAAAATCCAATTTTTTGAGGTGTATTCTATGTATTACCAAGGGATGGTGGCAATTTACATGCGTAGTCCGGTGAATCATCAAATTCTAATGGAATATGTATACTTAACTACAAAAAATAAAATTATACCTTGAGTTCAGTTTAATGATAAATAATACAGTTTTGCTGCCTTCTCCCCACACACAGGCTGCGAGCCGCCACGGGCTTGAACCTGTGTGTGCGGCTGGAGCCAGCGGTGTATGTTCGCACCACGCTCCTATCCCCTTGCGTTGGTATGACACAGTGAAATGTAAGTGTAACTGCTTTATCTTTAATAAAAAATATGTTTACCGTTTTACGCTATGTGGAACGCTCCTTCCATTCCCCATGTTCACATTGGATTATTTGACATGATGAAGAAGAGATGCACTAATGCCAAGTCAAGTGGAGAGATGAGCATTTACCCATTAAGGCTGAATGATTCCCGGACAGATGAGATTTTTTTTTTTTATTAAACAGATCGTGCCAGCATTACAAATCCATAACAAATGCACCACAATAAATCATAGTGTTTTGGAATCACAAATGCATCTCAGCAGTAAATTGCAAAGTATAACAGTCAACTTGTAAAGAACAGAAAATACTGATAAAGAAAGGGTACGTGATAAATCATGTATCTATAACCCATTGCCCATGAATACCATCATACCAGGAATAGTATCATCCCCTGCCAATTATCAGGCAATCCATAATAAAGTCAACAGGAGCCACGCCTGATGTGTTCAACCAGAGAGCCCATAGCTTATCAAATTTACCAAAGCTAACCCTATGTTAAAATATATATTTTTCTAGTTGTAGGGTATCTCCCATTTGGGCTATCCAATTCTTTAGAGTAAGGGGGTCAGTAGATGCCCAGTGCCGGAGTATTAACTTGCAAGCCTGAAACAATGCCCTAGCTATGGCCTGTTTAAGAACATCATCCATCGGGATATCGTGCAGAATCCTCAATAGGCATTGTTTTGGTTGCACAGTTACTTGTACCTAGAATACCTGGTAGGGATAATCTCCCTCCAATATCGGTGCAGCTTTGGGACTTATAACATACTTTTTGGCCCCGCAGTGTCTCCCTATATACCAATTGGACAAAAGACACCTGTTTCTTAGCCTGCCCATATGAATATAGGTGTATATAGCTGCCCAGGTATGTGTATAGGGCAATGATCCATCCCTTTGGGCCTTTTGCATATATTTTACACAATATACCGTATCTTTTAGGATGTCTTTCCTTACTTTTATAAGCCTTTCCTACTATAGGACTCTTTCTATGGGCCTCTGTTGGTCCGCTCTTGTGTCCCACAGTTTAAAAGCCCCTTTGAGGACTTTTTTGGTCTTTTTACACATATATTATACATACATTTATATATATATAGATATATATATATATCTATATATATATATCTATATATATATATATATAGATATATATATATCTATATATATATATATATATATATATATATATATATATATATATATATGTTTTCCTTATAATGGGTCCCTATAGGATAATGGCGATTTCCGGTGGCCAAAATATTCCGTTTGATGTTGTTTTTAACTTTATGGAGGATGCCACAAGTGTCTGATTGCTACAACTGTAAGTTCTGCATGTAATTGACTTTTTCATGTTACAATATTATCTGTGAATGGTATGCATAGGCATTGCTTGTTTGTACTTATATGATAGAGTCTCTGTATCCTAGTTACCCCTGAGGAAGGAGTATCTCTTGTAGACTCTGAAATGCGTAGGATCAATTTTACCTACCACCTACTTCAACTACTTTTCAATAAGATTTTACCTTTTTCTATTATATTATTTTGTGACTCTGTCTAAGTGCCGCCAAAGTCCTACCACAAGGGGAACCCCTTTTTCTCTATATCCTTATATTTGGATGTTGGCACTGTGAAACAATCATTGCTATCTCTTTATAATCTCCTTCCAATATTGGTGCAGCTTTGGGCAGTGTTATATAAAATGGATCCCCTCCCCCCAGTCCCTGCTGCATCAAGTACACGGGGGGGGGGGGGGGCAGATGAGATTTGTCTGAATCAAGTTATGTATTGTGCCACTTTCCAAGTAATACAGTTTTTTGGAAAGTGAGACAAAAAAACTTTCATTAGGTGGAGGACACTTGGTGAATTTTCACTCTGTAATAATTTTTCTTGCACTTTATTGATTTTTTCCACTGAGTGGTGACAGTTAGCACTTTGGATATTACCTTGGACTATTGTTTGATTGATTTTATGGACTTAGTGAAATATTTGGAATTTAGATTTTATATTTTTTTGTAAAATTTGTTGCTACAAGTTTTATCTTGTGCTGCCACTTTATCTACATTTTATATTGTTATCATGGATAATAATTTTATACTATGATAGATTTATTGATTTAGATTGACCTATTTATTTATTTATATGACACAGATACTTATCAGTTCACGAGGGGTTTAACAAAACCTCTGCACCCCGGGGATGAAGTTCCCCTTTAAGGGGGGAATCTGATGGGTTGAACAACTTGTTGGATTCTTGTTCTAGATCTCCAGTACAGCGTATAATGTGTTCAACGTGTTAATCTCAAGCCCCCTTCCTTCATTTCTCTGAAAGCATTTTTGTATCATTGTAGGTATGAGATTGGCTCCCAGCCGTACAGTTTTCCCTGGCAGGAAACTAAGATTTATGTGATATTGCTGCATATAATTACAGCAATCCTGAAGGCAGCATCTTACTATGTTTAAAATTGGAAGATATTATTGCAAATGATTACAAATGTGCGTTTCCATCATTGCAGCGCCATTAAGACCGCTGCAAAAAAATTTTTAAAGCACATTTGAAAATACCTATAAAAATTTATGTTCAACTCAAAATGAAAAAATGAGTTAGATGATATTTCTTTTTTCCATTAAAGCAACCCTGTACTAAGTAAGTAAAGAGGTGATGACGTTTTGTAGCAGGTAGCGAGCGTAAGGTGTCTGACTCTACCTGCACTTAAGATTGCTCCTTTCACCAATCCATTTCTATAACTTCTAAAATAAAAAATTCTCAAGATTGTTCCCTCCCCAATCCATTTTTATAACATAGTTACATAATGTCTAAGGTCGAATAAAAACCATAGTACATCCAGTTCAACCTGTGTAGGTGTGTGTGTCTGTGTAGAAAATAATTTCCCATATCCCCGTATATTGTTTTCGCTAATGCCACGTACACATGACCAGACTTTCCGTCAGAAAAGGTCAGACGGAATCATTCTATCGGATATTCCGGTTGTTTGTGGGCTTCATCTGACTTTTTTCTTCAAAAATTCAGATGGACCTAGAAATAGAACATTTCAAATCTTTCCGACTGAATCAATTTCTATCTCTAAAACCATTCGTCTGTGTGCTGGTCAGACGGACCAAATATGACGCAGGGGCTGCTATTGGCTACTGGCTATTGAACTTCCTTTTCTAGTCCCGTTAAACACCAGCGCGTTAGAAACAAATGGACTTTGATCTGATCGTGTGTGGGCAAGTCCGTCAGAACTCCATTGGGAAGACCGTCCGACCTTTTCTGCCGGAAAGACCGGTCGTGTGTATGCGGATTAAGATGTACATCCAAGAGTCTTTTAAAACTATCCATCAAACTTCCTACTGACACCACCGATTGTGGAAGAGGGTTCCATATCCTAACCACCCTGACAGTGAAAAACCCCCTACATAGCTTAAGGTTACCAGTCTCATCATGTGGCCCGTGTCCTCTTACACTCCCTGGCACTGAAAAAGGTCATACTTATGCTGGGATCACCATTGAGATATTTGTATATCGCTATCCTCTCCTCTAAAGCATCTTTTCTCCAGTGAGAATAAATTTAGCACTTGTAGTCGTTCCTCATAATTGAGGAACGGCTACATATTATTTTCAGTCCCCATATTAATTTAGTTGCCCTTCTCTTCACTCTCTCCAGCTCCAGCACATCTTTTCTGAGGATTAGTGACCAGAACTGAACAGAATACTCCAGATGCGGCCGATCCAGAGTTTTATAAAATGGCAGGATTATCGTTTTATCTCTGGAGTAAATTCCCTTTTTAATGCATGTTAATATTCTGCCATATTTGGTAGCTGCAGCTTGGCACTGCATGCTATTGCTCGGTCTGTCTTCTACTAGGACCCCCAGATCCTTCTCCATCCTGGAATCCCATAGAGGTTCTTCCCCCCCAATGAGTAACTTGCATTTATATTTTTACCACCTTACATTTACCAATGTTAAACTTCATTTGTCATCTAGTAGCCCACTCCAATAATGTGTTCAGGTACTCTTATAAAGTTTTTATATCCTGCTGTGATGTTATTGCCCTACATATTTTTGTGTCCCCAGCAAACACTGATATTGGGCTATGTATCCCATCCTCTATATCAGTGATGGCGAACCTTGGCACCCCAGATGTTTTGGAACTACATTTCCCATGATGCTCAACTACACTGCAGAGTGCAAGAGCATTATGGGAAATGTAGTTCCAAAATATCTGGGGTGCCAAAGTTCACCATCACTGCTCTATATCATTTATAAATAAGTTAACCAGAAATGGTCCCAGGACAGAGCCTTGGAGCACCCCACAAAAATTCTAGACCATTCTGAGTAACCTCTAAAAAAAACTCCTAAGATTGTTCCCTCCCCAATCCATTTCTATAACCTCTAAAAAAAAAATCCTAAGATTGTTCCCTCCCCAATCCATTTCTATAACCTCTAAAAGAAAATCCTAAGCCCCACGGTCGGACATTCCGACAACAAAATCCATCGGATTTTGTCCGACGGATTTTGTCCGAAACTGGTGTTGCATACACACGGTCAGACAAAGTTGTCGGAAAATCCGATAGTTCGTAACGTGATCACGTTATTTAGTTACAATGGGACTATGTTCAGGCTAGTAGCCAAAAGCTTTGGTCTAGGTATTTGATCTGAGCATGCATGGCACTTTGTCCGATCGGAACTCTCTACAAACGATCGGACAAAGTCCGATCGGATCATGTTGTTGGAAAATTTTTATATCCAGCTCTCAAACTTTAAAAGAGGGGGGGGAAATAATTTACAAGGGAGATGGGACTTTAAATGCAGCACATGGAAGCAAAACGATAAAAGGGCGAATGTAAAGAAGTTTTATCGATACATCAATCAAAATATACAAAATTACATAATAATAGTACAATTTAATAAATAGAAAGTAGTAATGCAAAATAACATACATATAATAATACATATGATAATGATTTCACTAAATACACTCCAATTAGGTGCATTAATAAAGATGGACAAAACAATATAAATATGACTAAAAATAATACATTCATATGATGTAAACAATAAAATGTTTCCTCATTCGTCTCAAAAAGGCATGGTATATGACAGTACTTTAACCACTTGAGGACCGCCGTATTGCCATTGTACGTCAGCACAATGGCACAGGCAGGCACAATCACGTACATCTACGTGATTGCCTTCCAGCGGGTGGGGGGTCCGATCGGACCCCCTCCCGCTGGTTACGGCGGTCCGATTCGGTCCAGGAGCGCTCCGTGATGAGGGGATGGCCGTTGGTTTTCGGCCACCCCCTCTGGATCGCTCCTGGCCAATGAGAAGCTTCCTCCCCTGTGTATTGTTTACACAGGAAGGAGGAAGTGATGTCATTCTCCTCGGGGCGGTCTTTTTGACCGGACTACGAGGAGAAGACAGAAAGTAAGTGTGCACCAACACTACACTGACATGTAGGTACACACAGGCACACAAACCGCCCCCCGATCCCCCCCCGATCGCCCCCCGATCCCCCCCCAGTCACAGTGTCACTGATTGCATTGATCATTTCTTTACTGATCAATGCATTCAGTGTCAGTTGTGACAGTAAAAACTGTCAGGGCAGTTAGTGTTAGGTCCAGGGTAGCCCCCTATCACCCCCCAATAAAGATTTAACCCCCTGATTGCCCCTAGAGTTAACCCTTTCACCCCCTTTTGCCAGTGTCACTAAGCGATCATTTTTCTGATCGCTGCATGTGTCGCTAGGTAGCTAGTTATTTTTTTAGGTTCACCGCCAGGTTTTTATATCGCTAGGTACCCCGATATACTACCCAATAATGTTTTTAACCCCCTGATTGCCGCTAGTTAACCCTTTCACCCCCTTTTGCCAGTGTCACTAAGCGATCGTTTTTCTGATCGCTGCATTAGTGTCGCTACAGTCGCTAGGTAGCTAGTTATTTTTTTAGGTTCACCGCCAGGTTTTTATAGCGCTAGGTACCCCGATATACTACCCAATAATGGTTTTAACCCCCTGATTTCTGCTAGTTAACCCTTTCACCCCCTTTTGCCAGTGTCACTAAGCGATAATTTTTCTGAACGCTGCATCAGTGTCGCTAGTGTCGCTAGGTAGCTAGTTATTTTTTTAGGTTCACCGCCAGGTTTTTATAGCGCTAGGTTCCCCCGATATACTACCCAATAATGGTTTTAACCCCCTGATTGCTGCTAGTTAACCCTTTCACCCCCTTTCACCAGCGATCACAGTATAAGTGTCACTGGTGACGCTGGTTAGCCAGTTAGTTATTTAGGTTCCCCGTCAGGTTTTTATATAGCGCCAGGGACCCCCATATACTACCTAATAAAAATTTGAACCCCCTGATTGCTCCTAGTTAACCCTTTCACCACTGATCACCGTATAAGTGTTACGGGTGACTCTGGTTAGTTTGTTTTTTATAGCATCAGGGCACCCACCATTTATTACCCAATAAAGGTTTAACCCCCTGATCACCCGGCGGGTGATATCAATTAGGTTTTAGGGTCAGGGTCTGCGTCACCCCAGGCAGCGCTAGGTTAGTGCCAGTACCGCTAACACCCACACACAAAGCATACACCTCCCGTAGTGGTATAGAATCTGAACAGATCAATATCTGATCTGATCAGATCTATACTAGCGTCCCCAGCAGTTTAGGGTTCCAAAAAAACGCATTGTTAGCGGGATCAGCCCAAATACCTGCTGGCACCTGCGTTTTGCCCCTCTGCCCAGCCCACCCAAGTGCAGTATCGATCGATCACTGTCACTTACAAAACACTAAACACATAACTGCAGCGATCGCAGAGTCAGGCCTGATCCCTGCCATCGCTAACAGGTTTTTTGGTAGCATTTTATATTCAAATCCGGAAGGCAGTGCTTGGTTTTCGGGGTCCCGTACGTGGCTAGGCTCCCAAAAAGTCCCCCACATGTGGTATCCCCGTACTCGGGAGAAGCAGCAGAATTTATTTTGGGGTGTAATTTGACTTCTGCCCATAGCATGTGTGAGCAATATATCATTTAGTGACAACTTTGTGCAAAAAAAAAAAAAGTTTGTAATATTCCCGCAACTTTTGGCAAAATATAAAATATTCCATGGACTCAACATGCCTCTCAGTAAATAGCTTGGGGTGTCTACTTTCCAAAATGGGGTCATTTGGGGGGGTTTTGTGCTATTTTGGCATTTTATGGACTTCGAAACTGTGATAGGTAGTGAGGAGTTAAATCAAAAATTTGCACCCTTAGAAATCCTGAAGGTGGTGATTGGTTTTCGGGGTGCCGTGCGCGACTAGACTCCCAAAAAGTCCCACACATGTGGTATCCCCGTACTCAGGAGAAGCAGCAGAATGTATTTTGGGGTGTCATTTCACATATGCCCATAGCATGTGTGAGCAATATATCATTTAGTGACAACTTGGTGCAAAAAAAAAAAAGTTTGTAATATTCCCGCAACTTGTGGCAAAATATAAAATATTCCATGGACTCAACATGCCTCTCAGTAAATAGCTTGGGGTGTCTACTTTCCAAAATGGGGTCATTTTGGGGGGTTTTGTGCTATTTTGGCATTTTATGGCCTTCGAAACTGTGATAGGTAGTGAGGAGTTAAATCAAAAATTTGCCCCCTTAGAAATCCTGAAGGTGGTGATTGGTTTTCGGGGTGTCGTGCGCGACTAGACTCCCAAAAAGTCCCACACATGTGGTATCCCCATACTCGGGAGAAGTAGCGGAATATATTTTGGGGTGCAATTCCACATATAACCATGGCATGTGTGAGCAATATATCATTTAGTGACAACTTTTTGTAAAAAAAAATTATTTTTTTTTTTTTTGTCATTATTCAATCCCTTAGGACAAAAAAAATAAATATTCAATGGGCTCAACATACCCATCAGCAATTTCCTTGGGGTGTCTACTTTCCAAAATGGGGTCATTTGGGGGGGATTTGTACTGCCCTGCCATTTTAGCACCTCAAGAAATGAGATCGGCAGTCATAAATTAAAAGCTGTGTAAATTCCAGAAAATGTACTCTAGTTTGTAGACGCTATAACTTTTGCGCAAACCAAAAAATATACGCTTATTGACATTTTTTTTACTAAAGACATGTGGCTGAATAAATTTTGCCCTCAATGTATGACTAACATTTAGTTTATTCGATTTTTCTTATAACAAAAAGAAGAAAATATCTTTTTTTTTCAAAATTTTCGCTCTTTTTCCATTTATATCGCAAAAAAAAAAAATCGCAGAGGCAATCAAATACCATCAAAAGAAAGCTCTATTTGTGGGAAGAAAAGGACGCAAATTTCGTTTGGGTGCAATATTGCATGACCGCGCAATTACCAGTTAAAGCAGCGCAGTGCGAAATTGCAAAAAGACCTCTGGTCCTTAAGGTATTTATTGGTCCGGAGCTGAAGTGGTTAAGAAGTAAAATCCGCAGAACCTATGACCTCACTAACCCTTCTGCACATTATTGTGTTTTACTCATCACTCACACATCCTTCACTTCTCCCTTCTCCCCCCCCCCCCCTCTTTCCCTCCCCCCCTTCTTCCTTCCCATTTCTTTTCTCTTTTCTTTCCCCTTCCTTCCCCTTTTACCGTATATATATATTCTGTTCCTTCATTCTTCCTACATCCTTGCACATATCTATGTAATTCCCTACTTGGGTTTTCTTTATTCCCCCCTCCCCCTCTTTTGCCCCTTTCCCTCCCCCTTTTCCCTTCCCCTCCGTTTCTTATTTTCACTTCCTTTCCTTCCCCTTTAGAATGTCCCTGCGAGTCGCCCACCCTGGGTATTGCCCATATCGGTGCTGGATGTTTGTCCACCTCAGCTCCCGGTTGGAGCTGTTCTCCAGACCGCTTTTTCAGTCCTACTACCACATTGGCTACACAACGAATTCCAGTGAGTCAGCCTTGGTTGGGGTGATTATTTATGTCACTCCCCAACCTTGCTTCTCTAGCTTTTTTTTATAATTTTTTCTCTATATAATTAATTAATTTTCCTATTTTCACAAAAAATTATTTTAGATTCCATATACGCTTGCTCCTGATGAGTGGCGGTTAATCCACGAAACACGTAGAGCTACTGGTTTCCATGTATTTACCAAATCGTATTTAGACCTCTATGTTATTATAGAATTCTTACTCCCCCTTCAGGTTTAGTGAGGTCATAGGTCCTGCGGATTTTACTTCTTAAAGTACTGTCATATACCTTGAAAAATCATAAGCCGCGCTAAACAAATACAAACAACTACTTGTGCAGTAATAAGAGAATGAATATTATACAGGGTATAGCAACCCTATATACATACGTGATACAAGACAGACATGTGTTGATATTTCAAAAAACCCAAAATCTAACCACTGCAATTTAACACATACAATAAAGTTCCATGGCATAAACCTATAAATACATAAAAAATATATAAAAATGAAAAACATAAACACCCAGTGTATAAACAATAAGTCCGTGTATAAAAACACCAAAATAGTTGACGTAGAGCTGTAAATGAAAATCCTCTAAAGATAAACCGCAATATTCGTAGGGGTCCAAAATGGAAAAAATTGTGTTCAATCCACCACCAACATACGATAAAGTTTGCTGCTTACCAGATAGACATGACCCCCACTATAGAGGGTCACACGAGACTTGTGAAAATAGACACCACTTCCAGCCAAGGGGGGATTCCTCGATGTCCTCCTGATTCCACTGCTTCAAAAGATCTTAGGAAGGAAACTCACTCCCGGACACTTAACTCAAAGGTCCAGAGGAAGGACTCAGAGGCAGGGGCATAAGTGTGTAAAAGAAAATAAGCCTTAAGTCCGTGGCGCCGGCCGGACGCACGCGGACAGACCCGTTCTCCTGGAACCCGTCACAAACACGAGGTGATAAGTAGCGTACCGCTCAGCCCTGGCTCAGAACCTCGTGTTTGTGACGGGTTCCAGGAGAACGGGTCTGTCCGCGTGCGTCCGGGTGGCGCCACGGACTTAAGGCTTATTTTCTTTTACACACTTATGCCCCTGCCTTTGAGTCCTTCCTCTGGACCTTTGAGTTAAGTGTCCGGGAGTGAGTTTCCTTCCTAAGATCTTTTGAAGCAGTGGAATCAGGAGGACATCGAGGAATCCCCCCTTGGCTGGAAGTGGTGTCTATTTTCACAAGTCTCGTGTGACCCTCTGTAGTGGGGGGTCATGTCTATCTGGTAAGCAGCAAACTTTATCGTATGTTGGTGGTGGATTGAACACAATTTTTTCCATTTTGGACCCCTACGAATATTTCGGTTTATCTTTAGAGGATTTTCATTTACAGCTCTACGTCAACTATTTTGGTGTTTTTATACATGGACTTATTGTTTATACACTGGGTGTTTATGTTTTTCATTTTTATATATTTTTTATGTATTTATAGGTTTATGCCATGGAACTTTATTGTATGTGTTAAATTGCAGTGGTTAGATTTTGGGTTTTTTGAAATATGTGTGTCTTGTATCACGTATGTATATAGGGTTGCTATACCCTGTATAATATTCATTCTCTTATTACTGCACAAGTAGTTGTTTGTATTTGTTTAGCGCGGCTTATGATTTTTCGTTTACCTATTCTGTATTTATGTGACACAGTGAAGCCGCAGCTGAATATCTTTATTATATAAGAAATTCACGTATATTTTATATATTTTACACATTCATTTTTTACATATTTCTTTCACCTTAGCGCAGTTTTTTCCCCCCCTTGTTTCTTTGTCATATACCATGCCTTTTTGAGACGAATGAGGAAATGTTTTATTGTTTACATCATATGAATGTATTATTTTTATCCATATTTATATTGTTTTGTCCATCTTTATTAATGCACCTAATTGGAGTGTATTTAGTGAAATCATTATCATATGTATTATTATATGTATGTTATTTTGCATTACTACTTTCTATTTATTAAATTGTACTATATTATGTAATTTTGTATATTTTGATTGATGTATCAATAAAACTCCTTTACATTCGCCCTTTTATCGTTTTGCTTCCATGTGCTGCATTTAAAGTCCCATCTCCCTTGTAAATTATTTCCCCCCCCTCTTTTTTGGTTAGGTAATTGGGATGGATATTCACGACCTTACCAGGCCGTGTTATCATTTAAAGTCCCTAGGGATGGAATTATTGGGCCTTACCAGGCCATGTTTTCCTCAAAGTCCCTATTTTTTATAAAATGTCTTCAGCTCTCAAACTTTGTTGGTCGGACATTCCGACGGAAAAAGTCAAGATGAAGCCCACACGCGGTTGGGTTATCCGACAACATAGTCCGATCGGACATTTTCTGTCGGAATGTCCGACCGTGTGTGCAAGGGCTAAGATTGTTCCCTCCCCAATCCATTTCTATAACCTCTAAAAAAAATTATTAAAAATTGTTCCCTCTCCAATCCATTTCTATAACTTCTGAAAGCAACTTCTATAAATTCTTAAAAATTGGTATTTGCATATGGTGCTACAAACAGCCCTCCTTGTGTACCATCGCTGGTGATTAGGCTGCTCATTGTTTGAAGACAGAATTGTAGGAGAAAGGAAGAGGTCTACACATATGTTCCATACCCAGGAATGCAGGATTGTTTTCAATCTCTGTGGATGGACTGGGGAAACCATCAATACTATGCAGATAATGACAACCACCCTGCAGTTATTCATATTCATATTCTGAACTGAATTTATCGAAACAAAATAACTAGATGAACCACTTAAGCCCCGGACCATTTTGCAGATAAAGGATCAAGCCCCTTTTTGCGATTCGGCACTGCGTCGCTTTAACTGGCAATTGCGCAGTCATGCGATGTGGCTCCCAAACAAAATTGGCGTCCTTTTTTTACCACAAATAGAGCTTTCTTTTGGTGGTATTTGATCACCTATGCGGTTTTTATTTTTTGCACGATAAACAAAAATAAAGCGTCAATTTTGAAAAAAATGCAATATTTTTTACTTTTTGCTATAATAAATATCCCCCAAAAATATATAAAAAAAACATTTTTTTTCCTCAGTTTAGACCAATACGTATTCTTCTACATATTTTTGGTAAAAAAATCGCAATAAGCATTTGGTTGGTTTGCGCAAAAGTTAAAGCGGCGATCATCGATTTTTATTGTGACTGCGATATTATGCCGGACACATCGGACAATTTTGACACATTTTTGGGACCATTGGCATTAATACAGCGATCAGTGCGATTAAAAATGCACTGATTACTGTAAAAATGTCATTTGCAGTGAAAGGGTTAAGTGTGTGTGTGTTTTTTTTACTATGGGGGCGTGGCTTGGCATGTCACGTCACTGATTGTCTTTCCCTATGACAGGGAACAGACGATTAGTAACAAGCTCACTAGGAAGCACGAGGAGAGGTTTGTCTTACCTCTCCCCGTTCTTCAGCTCTGTGGCCCGATTGCGGGACACCGGTGGGGATCGGGTCCTGCGGCCACGGTCACGGAGCTCAGGACCAGGTCGCGAGCGTGACCCACGGCTGGGCACTTAAAGGGCAACGTACCTGTACGTGCTTGTGCCCAGCCGTGCCATTCTGCCGATGTATATTGGCGTGAGGCATTCCTTAAGTGGTTAACAAATCGAATGAAACTAAACTAATTTTTTCATCATGCACATGTCTAGTTCTTATTTATCCTTGTCATAATATAGCTAGTAGTAGTTATCCACACTGGATTTGTTCTGCAATGTTGAAGACTAGGAATGAGCTTAACCACTTACGGACCGCTGCACGTCGATATACATCCTAAGTTTGAAAAGGAATATCGTTGTTATGGCAGCAGCTAGCTGCCATAACCCCAGTATCCCCAGCATTCTCTTCTTCGGCTGGCGGTCCGCTTTCTGATAAGTGTGGTCCCTGCAGCGGATTCGCCGCAAGATAACTTTTATCGGTAGCAGGAGAGGGCCCAGGCGATCGGATGTTTCCCCTTGCTTGACAAGGAGACGAGTGAGGGGAAGATAGCCCCCCACCGGTCTCCATAACATCGTAGGGCAGAAGCGACGTCAAAACATCACTTCTGCCTATAGCTCATAAAGGGTCATTTAAAAAAAATTAAATGACATTTTTTTTTATTGCATTTTAGTGTAAATATGAGATCTGAGGTCTTTTTGACCCCAGATCTCATATTTAACCACTTCCCACCCGGCCAATGCATATATACGGCCGGGTGGGAGCCATCTACTTCTGATAGGACGTTCAGGAACGTCCATCAGAAGGAGCGGGATCGCGCGCGCGCGTGCCCGCGCAGCGGCGCAATTCCGATGCGCCCGTGTCACCCAGACACGGCGCATCTCAGATCGGCAGGAGGGCTCTCTGATTGGCCCTCCTGATCACATGACGGCCGTGTCCAATCACGGCCGTCATGTGATGTAAACAAACAGCCGGTTGCTAGGCAATCGGCTCCTCCTCTCCTCACACAGAAGTCATCGCTGAGGAGAGGAGAGCAGATCGCTGCAGCCGGTTGATGATCAGTGAGTATGAGCTGTTTTTTACAGCTTTTTACTCACTGATCACCAGTCTAGTGTAATACACAACACACCACACAGTGTTAACACAGTCCCCACACATGTCCCCATAACACAAATGTCCCCAAAACATACATGTCCCTAATAATAAAAACACATGTCCCTAATAATAAAAACATGTCCCCCACATATGTCCCACTAAAATCACATGTTCCAATGATTATCTGCACACATATATACGTGATCACCTGCACACATATGTACATGATCATTTGCGTACATATGTCCGTGATCACACAAACCAATTATTATACACTTAACGGAATTTTTTTTACCAAAAACATGTAGCAGAATACATTTTGGCTTAAATTTATGACAAAATTTGATTTTATTGGATTTCTTTTAAAATAGAAAAAAGAAAATATAGTTTTTTTTCCAAATTTCCGCTTTTTTGCGCTTATATCGCAAAAAATAAAAAACGGAGTCGTGAATAAATACCACCAAAATAAAGCTCTATTTGTGAGAACAAAATGATAAAAATTTCATTTGGGCACAGTGTAGCATGACCGCGCAATTGTCACTGAAAGCGCTAGAGCGATGAAAGCTGAAAATTGGGCTGGGAAGGAAGGGGACGAAAGTGCCCTGTATTGAAGTGGTTAAGAGGTCCTGTCATGCTTTTTTTCTATTACAAGGGATGTTTACATTCCTTGTAATAGGAATAAAAGTGACAATTTTTTTTTAAAAGAACAGTGTAAAAATAAAAAATAAAAAGTAAAATAAATAAGAAAAAAAATTATAAATGCGCCCCGTTCCGCCAAGCTCACATGCAGAAGCGAACTCATATGTGAGTAGCGCCCGCATATGAAAACGGTGTTCAAACCACACATGTGACTTATGGCTGCGATCTGTAGGGCGAGAGGAATAATTCTAGCACTATACCTCCCTGTAACTTAAAACATGCAACCTGTAGAATTTTTTAAATGACGCCTATGGCATTTTTTAAGGGTAAAAAATTGTCGCCATTCCATGAGCGGGCACAATTTTGATGTGTGACATGTTGGGTTTCAATTTACTCGGCGTAATATTACCTTACACAATATATCTTTCACGATTGTCTTTTTTAATTTAAAAAAGTGTATTTCTCCTAAAAATGAAAGTGAGCTACGCAAATACTGTGTGACAGAAAGTATTGCAATGACCGCAATTTTATTCTCTAGGGTCTTAGGAAAAAAAAGTACAATTTTTGGGGGTTCTACGTAATTTTCTAGCAAAAAAAAAATCAGTTTTTAACTTGTAAACAACAAATCTCAAAAAGAGATTCGGGTTAAGGTTCAAACACACGAACATTTACCCATTCAGCAGGCTAGGATTATAAAAGACCAGGGACACATTTGGGTGCCCCAAGTAGAGGAGTAATGTGGCACGCTACAATGTTTGTGCTGAAAGATCCCTCTGGGTGTATTAGCCCCTGTACACACGGTCGGAGATTTTCATAACCAAATCCGTCAGGTTTTGCCTGTCGGATTTTGTCCGTCGGATCTTGTCCGAAACTGTTGCATACACACGGTCGGACAAAGTTGGCGAAAAATCCGATCTTCCAGAACGTGATGACGTAATTTCGTTATGATGGGACTACATTCAGGCTAGTAGCCAATAGCTTTGATGTAGGAATTTGATCTGAGCATGCGTGGCACTTGGTCCGATCAAAATTCTCTACAGATGATCGGAGTATGTCCGATCAGCCCAGTTGGTCGGGAAATATTTTCAACATGTTGGAAAATTGGGTCCGACGGATATTCCGACTGAATCAGTACAATGCATACCACACACAGTCGGATTATCCAACGACACGGTCCGATAGGACACATTCCGATGAATTCTCCGACCGCGTGTACAAGGGCTTACACCACAAGCCTTACTGACTCAGGTGTACGCCTATTTGGGTTCATCTTTTCCGGTAAGCCTTATATATATCGGTGGTGAATTATCCACTGACAAATTGTCTACACCAAGTTTTTTCAAGTCACCATGATGTCATATATGGACTTTGATGTTATTTTATGAGTATCATTTTTGCTTCACTTATTGTTGCCTATCACATATGAATGAATGAATGAATAACTTGTATAGCGCTACATATGTGTACCTCAGGGCGCTTTTGCCGCCAGTTTCTGTCTAGGTTTTCAGAAGAGATGGGTCTTAAGCTTCTTCCTGAAGGCCAGATAGTTTTCGTCCAAGCGGAAATCCGCGGATAGAGAATTCCATGGCCGTGGTCCTTGGACTGCGAACCTTCATTCGCCTTTTAATTTATAACGGGTCTTGGGGATGTGGAGAAGGTTCTGGTTAGTTGACCGGAGAGTGCGACCTGGGGTGTAGTGCTTTATTTTGTCGCAGCTATCAATATCTAACCATTTGATAGTTTATTTTGTTTTATGAGGTTTTTTCGGTCTCATCATATACATTTATTTTTTTCTTCTTTTGTCATCACTATTTGCAGTTACTGCATTGGCGATTTAATCACCTTATCTTGCAATGCAGTAATATGTAATTATTTATTAGCCTGTTCAGTGATTAGAGTGATATTGAGTTACTATGAGCTCCTGTTCCTGTAGGTTGCCTGAAGACTAAAGAGAAAAAACAAAACAGACCATAAATAAATTAAGAAATGATTCCCAGAGTGCTGAACAACACTGGTGAGATATTGTCACTTTCACAGTAAAACACAACGTAAGCTTCAACCCTGACTTCCAATTACTGACCTACCTATTTCTGAAAGTGGACCTGCCATTAGATATATTGCTCCATGCTAAGTTCATACATTGTAAGTAATGTCTAAGTGTAGCAATTCCAGGTATTTATTACCCTACACAGAGATCACAGAACCCCTAACCGCCCCCCCCCCCTTCCCCGACAAAGCCTTATAGAGTCTTGCAGGTCTTCATGAATAAACTCCTGACTTGTCACAATGTCAAAATATATACAGTAGCAACAATATACATAGTTGCACATTATGGCATTATGGTTTGTGAAAGATAATATAAAACGGTGTACATATACATAAATATATATGAAAAAGTGCACACAAATGATCTGAGAGTGAACTAAAAACAATACAAACAATGTATAGAAACACATAAGTATATACTAAATATGCAAATGTAATAAACCTAAAAGAAAAGTGATACACTGCGTGTCATATCAACAAATGTGCAGATAAGAATGATGTGAATAATGTTCAATGATAATGTCCAAAGGAAGGGAAACAAATCCTTTGTGTTTAGAAAAGTGAAGCAAACAATAAAATTATAAATATCCAAAACGTGGTTCAAAATAGTTGACACTTGAACTGGGTAACAGTGTGACATAGAAAAACGTGCCCAAACTTGCTGATAAGTGATCCACCACCAGAGAGTCAAAAGGCTTACCAAAACGATCGAACCCAAATAGGTATACACCTAATGGGTCAAGCAGGCAGCGAGCTCTTCCGTTGCCCATCTATTCTGATGCGCATAGTCGCGGTCACATGACTTCATCAGGGAAACGATTCTTAACCACTTCTGGACCGCCGCACGACGATACACGTCCTAGCTTTGAAGAGGAATACTGTTGTTATGGCAGCTACTAGCTGTCATAGCCCCGGGATCCTCTTCTTCGGCCGGCGGTCCGGTTTCCAATAATAGTGGTCTCTGCAGATTTATCGCAAGATCACTTTTATTGGCGGCAGGAGAAGGCCCCCCTCCTGCTGCGCTCTGGTCCTCCGCTGCTGCCGACAGATGTTGTCCCTTGTGTGACATGGAGATGAGTGAGGGGAAAATGGCCCCCATCCGTCTCTATATCATAAGCAACGTCAAAACATCACTTCCGCCCATAGCTCTTAAAGGACCATTTTTTTTATTATATTTATTTTTTATTGCATTTTAGTGTAAATATGAGATCTGATGCCTTTTTGACCCCAGATCTCATATTTAAGAGGTCCTGTCATGCTTTTTTTCTATTACAAGGGATGTTTACATTCCATGGAATAGGAATAAAAGTAACACATTTTTTTAAAGAACAGTGTAAAAATAAAAGGTGAAATAAATAAGAATTTTTTTTTAACCACGCCCTGTCCCACCAAGCTCACGTGCAGAAGCGAACGCATACGTGAGCAGCGTCCGCATATGAAAACAGTGTTCAAACCACACGTTAGGTATCACCGCGATCGGTAGAGTGAGATTAATAATTCTAGCCCTAGTCTCTGTAACTCAAAACATGCAACCTGTAGAATTTTTTTTTAAACGTCACCTGTGGAGATTTTTAAGGGTAAAAGTCTGCCACCATCCCATGAGCGGGTGCAATTTTGAAGCGTGACATGTTGAGTATCAATTTACTCGGCGTAACATTATCTTTCACAATATAAAAAAAATTGGGCTAACTTTTCTGATGTCTTATTTTTTTAATTAAAAAAAGTGTATTTTTTCCAAAAAAGGTGCGCTTGTAAGACCGCTGCGCAAATACGGTGTCACAGAACGTATTGCAACGAACGCCATTTTATTCTCTAGGGTGTTAGATTGAAAAAAATGTATAATGTTTGGGGATTCTAAGTACCGTATTTATCGGCATATAACACGCACTTTTTTCCCCTTAAAAGCAGGGGAAAATGGTGGGTGCATGTTATACGCTGATCCCCCGAAATCCTGAGCCACTGGGCGGCTTTTAGCCGCCTTCGGCTCTTCAAGTCGACTTTCGGCCGCCTTCGGCCATTAACGGCGGCTTTCGCCCATCTTCGGCCTTTCTCGGCAACTTTCGGCTGTTCTTGGCAGCTTTCGGCAGCCTTCGGCTCTTCTCGGCAGCTTTCGGCCGTTCTCGGCAGTTTTGGGCCGCCTTCGGCTCTTCTCGGTGGCCGAAAGCTGCCGAGAATGGGCGAAGGCGGCCGAAAGCTGGCGAGAGGAGCCGAAGGCGCCGGAGGCCCGCCCAGAACTACCGCACGCGGCCGAGATATACATCCGGCTCTGTATCTCGGCGGTGGCATTTAAAAAAAACAAAAAAAACAAATAGCAAAATAAATAGACAAGGCTGCAATGGGGGACAAGACTGCATAAGGCTGCAATGGGGGACAAGACTGCAATGGTGGACAAGGCTGCATAAGGCTGCAATGGTGGACAAGGCTGCAATGGTGGACAAGGCTGCAGATGACACTGATGGTCATATAAATGTAAGTTTTTTTCTTCCCCTTAAACTTCCCTCCTAAAAGTTTTTTTCCTTAAAATTCCCTCCTAAACTTGGGGTGCGTGTTACACGCCAGCGCGTGTTATACGCCGATAAATACAGTAATTTTCTAGCAAAAAATACTGTTTTTAACTTGTAAATACCAAATGTCAAAAAGAGGCCTGGTCCTTAAAGTGGAGGTAAACCCAATGTCATCCTTTCTAAGCTACTGCCATAGGGGTTATCTATAAGGATATACATGCCTCCTGCATGTATCTTTACATTACCAAATGTCTCCCTTCTGTCTGTTATCAGAACCGAAAAACTGCAGATTCTGTGGGTGGGTCTCTTGTCTGGAGCTCGGTGGGTGAAGTTGTGATGTCAGTAGACTCCCTGCCCACCTCTACACTCCCCTTGTCAATATGCATTTTTTTCCTGTATATTTCTTACACTGAACTTCTGCTATGATCACTAACATCCAGTGAAAAGACCACATGACTTCAGCATGCCCAATTATGCTGAGATGTGGAACATCCAATCCTGGCAGAGCAGCTGAAGAAAGGAGTGGGAGGGAATTAAAAAATAATGCATGTCTCTTAGGCTAGTGCATGAGATATGTAAATCGCCTGTCACTCACAGCAAGGAGGGGGATTTGACAACGTTTTTCTCTGTCAAGATTTATCTCACTTTACACATCTGGTGGAGTTGCCCACAATTAAGACCATTTTGGAACCAGGTCAGACACTGGACCAAACATATCACAGGTTTAAACACAACTCTAGATGCAGCATGGTGTTTGCTGCATATCAACAATCTTTCATACAGATCATATAAAAAATCACTGATCAGGCATTTCCTTAACGCGGCCAAAAATCTGATCCCATTACATTGGAACTCAAACTCCTCCCCTTCCGTTAGTGACTGGCTCTTCAAGATACACCATATCTATGATATGGAAGAAATCATAGCTATTAAACAAGGATCTATAACACAATTTCTCCAAATATGGGAACCTTGGCGTACTTTCACTAAATCAGAGGTTTATCGAACTCTTACTGCATAACACTAAGACCCAATTATTTTTTCATATATTGTGATATCTTTGACAATTTTCTATTAAGGGCCGATGTTATCTACCTATTAAGTCACACATGCTTTTACCTACCTCCTTCTGAATACTAACTACCTATCATTCAAAGTGGCACAATGCAAGTATACTACTATATTTACTTTTATTCTCAACCCATTACAACTATTATGACTCCATCATTGTTTTTATCTCATTCATGAGATACCATTCCTGTGAAAATAAGACCAAAATATAATGTTCATGTTTCTTGTTTTTCTATAATACATAACATTGTTTGTATCTATATATTTCTGTTTTCTAATAAACTTTATTGTGAAAAAAAAGATTTATCTCACTGAACAATAAAAGAGGATTGCTCAGAGCTGGATTAACTCTTTGTGGCAACACTGGGCTCAAATGATAGGAAATCTTATACTCTACATTATGACATCAAAAAAAGAAAAAAAAAATCGGGTTTACATCCACTTTAAGCCCTTGTACACGCGGTCGGAGATTCCGGCGGAATGTTTCCGATCGGAACGTTTTGTCGGATATTCCGACTGTGTGTGGTCTGCATCGGACTGTTTCCGTCGGAATATCCATCGGACTAACTTTTCCAACTTGCCGGAAATATTTTCCGACAAAATGCTCCGATCGGACATACTCCGATCATGTGTAGCCTACTCCGACGGAAAAAGTGCCACACATGCTCAGATCAAATTCCTAGACCAAAGCTATTGGCTACTAGCCTGATTGTAGTCCCGTCGTAACGAAATAACGTCATCACGTTATGTACAATCGGATTTTCCGACAACTTAGTCCGACCGTGTGTATGCAACATCACTTCCGGACCTCTTCCGGAATTAATCCGTCGGAATTACTCCGACGGATTTGGTAGTCGGAATCTCCAACCGTGTGTACAAGGGCTAAGTGTTTAATGGTCAGATTTGATTGGATGTTCTCTCTTTGTTAAAATCAATTGAGCGTTGATCAAACAGCCCATGTAGATCAATTGATTTTGGAAAGATACAGTTCTTTAATTATTGTTATAGCGAACTATGGTATTGCTACCTGTGTATGGCTAGCATAATACTTGCACAATCAATCAATTAATCAATCAATCTTTTGCATACAGCAATACAAGTATTTGACATATACTCATCCATCCCAATCTAAAGTAAAGTCTTTCTTTCTTTCTTTCTTTCTTTCTTTCTTCAATTTAAAAGACTTGATAAATATAAAAAGAAAAAAGTACAACTGTTAAGTGAAAGACACAAAAAAAGATGCTGACAAAGTAGAAAAGCCGCCACAGTTTAACTGAATCAATGCAGAAAGAATTGCAAATGTAATCCCTTCAGAGTTTTACAGAAACGACTTTTATAAAGTGTTCACGTTGCCCATCACTTGGAGTAGAAATACTTAATAAGAAAAGTTATAGCAGCAGTTGTCAGTACAGTCCATCCTTTGGGGCTCTGATCCTTCTTTGGTTTTCTTTCCTTGCCATGCCGTTGTGTCTTAAAGTGGACATGAACTAAAAATGTGAAGAGTTGCTATTTTTATTGGGAACATCTAGAAATGTTAGAACAAAATTAATTTTATACCAGGGATGAGAGGTCTTGGTACAAGCAAGATATAATTATAAAGGTTAGACAAGCGAAAATTGGAATTTAAAAAGGTGCAGAATTAATTAACTTTGAAACAATATCAATTTCATAATTTTATTAAACAAACATATATAAAATTGAAAAATTCTTTTTAAAAAACCAGCACATAAAAATCATGCGGTCGCAGGACAAAGGTTTGTTTCCTCATAATGAAAACTGTAATTCCTTCGAAAAAATAGCAGTTATGCATCCTGGTATGTGAGGGTGCCTATGAACTACTGTGCCTACAGCCTCATAGCTGTACATCTGTAGCGTGAGATCAAGGCACTGTTGCTTCTAATTGCTAGTCTTACCAGATTTGGAGTGAGATTTGATGATGTTACTACTGCGCTGCTTTCTGGAGGAATCCCTATTGCATGCTTTAATCATTCTGTGCTTCTGCGCTTTGTGAACATCTCTTGCTGCCTCCTGAATATTCCTCTACCAGTTATCAGTTCAAGAATCATCAGGAGGCAGTTCTGAAATGAAACAGCAAAGCCATTCTTACCAAGATAGCCGGTATCACACAGAGACACGGTGCAGAACAAGTGCTGAAGCGCCACCCTGCGCGTTTTGTCGAATGGACGTCGTCACTGGTGCAACAGAGGTAGCGGTGATGTTGTGCTAACCACATCACTGCTACCTTCATTGCCCTCAGTGATGACGTTCGTTTGGATGAAACGTGTTGGTCAGAGCTTCAGTGGTGACATCATCACGCCCCCTGGGGAGCTCAATGCTGCATACATGTCATGCATTTGTTAATTCTCTTTTATATGAGTAGATACTTTTTTTTTAAAAATAAACTGGGTTTTAAATACTGCACAATAAGCAAAACCCTTCCTTTTGCATGTAGTAACCTGGATTAAATCGTTTTGCAAGTACACCGCCTCTCTTCTTGTGCATGACGGCGGCTTGAGAAGCACTTTGTGGAAATATATGTGGCTACCTGATGAGCTGTACCCCATCCATCCATTTGAGGGCTCTCTTTATTGGCAGACCTTCTTTATAGAGGTCTTAACCCTCGTAAACACAATCGGATTTTCGTCTGGGAATTGTGTGAGGACAGACTGCCTAAAATCTGACTGTTAGTACGATCCATCCGACAATTGTTGCCAACTTTCCGCCGACAAATGTTACATATCAGGCAATAAAGTTTTCGGCGTGCAATGGTCATTTCTATTCTCCGGTGCGTATGGAGCTAGGAGAGCTAAGAGTGGATAAGCAGCAGTACCCTGATCTTCCAAGTTATCTTCCAAGTGAATGGTTGTGCGGTGGGAGAAGTGTCAGCACAAGTCTGACTATTGGCGGACAGGCAGGCTCTTCTCCCAGCTCAGCCAGAAAACTGACCACACTGAAAAGGATGTGCTTCTATGCCTAATGTGGTCGTTTTGAAATAGGAAAGCAGAGGGACTGGCAGGAATACCAAATATTTCACACAAAGGAAGCAATACAAAGAGAATTTTTTTTTTTTTTTAAAACAAGTACATGGTACAATAGGCATGAAATGTTGAGATTATATACTATTTAATGCTTATACAATGTACCTTTCCCCTGTGATTTGCATGCACAGATTACAGCAAATATATTGTATGTGGAATTAATGAACGAGCGTGATTTGTTATGGGATGTATGCTCCAGTATCTGAACATTCGCCAGCTAAGCCATGGTGTGCTTATACTGTAAATCCAAAAACAGTCATATAGACAGGACTTTATAGATGCTATGGTGTGCCTAAATAACATGTCATTTTTTCTAATGTCTTGGGGTCTATCTAACCATTGTTAGCATTTTCCAGGTGCATACCATGTAAGGCTGGCCATACATGGTTTTGTTGAACCAGCCAAGATTTGAACAATTAATGGACAGGCTGAATGTAGCAAGTTGATTAATCGATCAACTTGAATACAACCAGCCTGCCGGATTCTCTTGCGATTATCGCTAGTGCCTGATATAGCCGCTAGCGATAATCACTGCCTTCTCCCAGCAGGGGCAGCTTCTTCTGCTCTCACCGATGAGAGAACACAATGGCCTTGGAGGAGGGATTCCTGCATCAACACTGTCTGTGTTAATGGGGAAATCAAGCTAATTTCTTTCCTACACTGTCTGTATTGATGGGGAAATAGAGCAAATTTATTTCCTGAAACCCATGGTTGAGTTTACCCCAGCTAAGCCATGGTGTGCCTATACCGTAAATCCAAAAACAGTCATATAGACAGGACATTATAGACGACGTGGTGTGCCTGAAAAACTTGTCATTTTCTCCAATGTCTTGGGGTCTATCTAACCATTGTTAGCATTCTCCATGTGCATACCATGTAGGGCCGGCCATAAACGGGTCTGCTGAACCAGGTGAGATTCAAAACCGTTATTGGCAGGCTGAATGTACCAAGTTGACCGATCGATCAACTTGGGTACAACCAGCCTACTGGATCCTCTTGCGATTATTGTTAGTGCCTGATATAGCCGCTAGCGATAATCACTGTCTCCTCCCAACGGGGACAGCTTCCCCCTTCCTCCCCTGCCCCTCCACCAACAAGAGAAGACAATGGCTGGGAGGAGGGATTCCCGCATCTACACTGTCTGTGTTAATGGGGAAATCAAGCTAATTTCTTTCCTACACTCCCTGTATGGCTGACCTAAGAGTAAAATCAAAATGTAATATCACTGTACAGAAACCTTTAAGCTTGTGAGCTGAAAGATGATACAAATTTAAATGGTAAATTTAGAAGTCGGAGCAATAAGCAGTGGCAGGTTGTATTTTCTTTCATTTCTTTCAATGGGAAACCATTGATTGGGAAAAGAGGGAGGGCTATATAGTGAATGTAAATGTTATTTTTTAGTTGACCCTCGTGGACCCCCTGAAACCCATCAATGGACCCCAGGTTAAGAACCACTTCAATAGTTGAACTTCTAAAACTGGCAGGTTTCAGGGCTCATTCACATCAGCAATAATAGCCTGCATTGCCCAATTCACCCCAACATAAAGACTATGCCAATAGCCTTACAGTATGTCCTGTGGTTTTAGGTAACACCAATACAACCAATTTATTTGTCCTGGGACTTTAAATGAGGCACAACACATATGATCAATGAATAACTATCAATGCAGCAGCCTCATCATTGCCATCAATGCAGCAGCCTCACCATTGCCCTCAATTCAGCGGCCTCACCATTGCCATCAATGCAGCAGACTCACCATTGCCATCAATGCAGCAGACTCACCATTGCCTTTAATGCAGCAGCCTCACCATTGCCCTCAATTCAGGAGACTCACCATTGCCATCAATGCAGAAGCCTCGCCATTGCCTTTAATGCAGCAGCCTCACCATTGGCTTTAACCACTTGCTTACTGGGCACTTAAACCCCCTTCATGCCCAGACCAATTTTCAGCTTTCAGCGCTAATGCACTTTGAATGACAATTGCGCGGGCATACAACACTGTACCCAAATGAAATTTTTATCATTTTTTTCCCACAAATAGAGCTTTCTTTTGGTGGTATTTAATTACAGCTGGGAGTTTTATTTTTTGCTAAACAAAAAAAGATGCAAAAAAAATAAAAAATCATGTTTAATAGTTTGTTACAAAATTTTGCAAACAGATCATTTTTCTCCTTCATTGAAGTGCGCTGATGAGGCGGCACTGATAGGCTGCACTGGTGGGCACTGATAGGCTGCATTGGTGGGCACTGATAGGCTGCACTGGTGGGCACTGATAGGCTGCACTGGTGGGCACTGATAGGCATAGTTAAGGCGGCACTAATAGGCACAGATAAGGCGGCACTAATAGGCACAGATAAGGCGGCACTGATGGGCACAGATAAGGCGGCACTGATGGGCAAAGATGGGCACAGATAAGATGGCACGGATGGGTGGCACGGATGGGTGGCACTAAGGGGCACTGATAGGTACCACTGATAGATGGGACTGATGGGCACTGATAGGTGGCACTGATAGGTGGCTCTGATAGGTGGCACTGCTGGGCACTGATGGGCGGCACTGATGGGCACTGATGGGCACTGGTAGATGACACTGATGGGCATGGATATGTGGCACTGGGGTGCAGCACCTTTGTTGAGGCAGATTGCGGGCACTGCTGGGTGGCACTGTGGGCACTGCTGGGTGGCACTGCTGGGTGGCACTGTGGGCACTGCTGGGTGGCACTGTGGGCACTGCTGGGTGGCACTATTGGCACTGCTGGGTGGCACTGACGGGGGGCACTTATATTTTAATGAGGTAGCACTGGCAGGGGGCAGGTGGGCACTGGCAGGGCTGGCCGTGTTCGGGACTGATGTCCCGATCACGACCGCTGGTGATCGGCTCTTTTTTTTTCTCCTCGCGCTGTCAGCGCGAGGAGGAATATTAGCCGATTACCGGCTCCGTTGTATCACATGATCAGCTGTCATTGGCTGACAGCTGATCACGTGATAAGGGGTCGGGATCGACCCCTTGCTCGGATCGGTGATCAGGAGAGTCTCATAGACTCGCCGATCACAGAGCGCGCCGCGCAGGCCGCTCGTGCACGGGACGACGTCAATAGACGTAGTCCCGGCAAAGGAATGACGGCTACAGCGCGGGTCTCAAGTGGTTAATGCAGCAGCCTCACCTTTGCCATTAGTGCAGCCTGATCCATGCCCATCTGCAGCCTAGAGGGGACAGGGAGGGGGCGGGACGAGCGCAGACAGATTACATACAGTAAGAATCTCCTATGATAGACAGAACACTGGTCCAATGGTGGCCCAGGAAACAGGACTTCCTATTACAGAGGCCACCAAGTAAACAGGAGATTTTGACTGTATGTAATCTGACGTCACTCTTCGCCCACCCCCCTGCGTCCCCTCTGAGGCAGCTAAAATTGAAGTATTGGCGTATAACACTCATACGCTATTTGCACCCGATTTTCATGGTGAAAAAGTGAGTGTTATACGCCAATAACGAGGGACTCCAAGCACCACAGCAGAGGCAAGCCAGAGAGCGACACAGTGGCTTATACTGTGAAGGCTGATCCACCCCGGACGGGGTCATACCTCTGGTGAGAGCATATTATATAAGTGGTCACCGAGCACCGGGAGCAACAGCTAAAGTCACCCCCTCCACCCCTCCCCCACTTATAGAAGATTTTTTCACGATTTTTTCATTATTTTAATTTTATTTTAATTTTTATATTTTTATATTTTATTTTTTTTTCTATTTTTTCACCATTTTTCCACTAATTTTTATACCAATCTTTTCATATCAATTTTTATATTTATCCACCAATTTTACAATCAAGTTTCTATCACATTGATTCTGGTAGAATTACCATTTTTTCGTTCATTTGTGGTATAGACACACACATTTTTATTGCTATTTTTATTTTTTTATTTTTATTTTTAATTTATTTTGATTTTTTTCACGGACTTTCTATCATATGATATTTATTATATGCACATATGGAGATATAATATGATTGGACATTTATTTTGTTTTCTGTGTATTCAAATATTGGCACATGTTTCTTCACTGGCACTTGCACTTTAATATTTGAATTTAAGGATTAGCATGTTTGAATAGCTACTTCATAGTTCATACATTTTCTATGGTTTATTGATATTTATTGATAAACATATATATAGGAACAATTACTACAGAGTTTTGCACTTTCACCTTCTTATTATTATTTTTTTATTTCTATTTCTACTTTTTACTATTTGCCAGCATGCTGAAAAATCTATGTAAATTATATTCATTTATTTAGTTTGGGCCAGAAATGGTATAGCGCCAAAATCTATTTTCTCTCCTTATTTCATTTCATTGTTCCACCCAAATTGGGTAGAAATTAATAGAGGCCGCTTTTACCAGAACCACATTTTATTGTTCTAATTGCTCCATAGCATGACCTACCCCCCTTGCTCTTATTATACGCCAATAAATACAGTAGTTGTTGCTTAATAAATGAATAAATATATATTGCATACAAAAATAGGATAAAATAGTAGCAAGCTGATTTGTAATGAATCCATATTAATGCTTTTCATACATAATTAAATATAATGTTGACCATATACAATCCAACGGTCAATACATGATTGAAACAAAATTAGCATCCAAAAACAACGCGTTTCATGACTCTTTGTTCACTTCTTCAGGAGTAGATGCATGTATAGTATCTGTACGATAATACATCGGGCATACCTAATGGGGACACTGATCTGCTCTGTGCACTAAAAAAAAAAAAAGAAATGCTGCATTTTTTCATTGTGGGCACCCAGTAGTTTAGGAGACAGTATATTTACTTTAAAGCGGTATTAAACATAAAACCAAAAATGTGATATATTGCAGCTTGCCAATCATTAGCTGTTGTATCTGCATTCATTTTTTTTCACCAGGTGATCTGGCCAATAACAGACCCCCTGTATTAGAGGACCCCCACTCTGAATGAAAGAGCACAGGAGACACCTTTGGATAGCAACATTGTCTGTCTGGGGGTAGAGGAGATGGTCTTGTAGATTTGCTTACTGTACATTAGCAAACTGAAGCCAAAGACAAGCTAATACGTATAAGAAGTTACAACAAACAGGTTTGTTCCTTTTGGGATAAAGGTTTATTGTAGGAAAAGATTTGGGAGCAATTCCCCCAGAGGTGGGATTTTTTAGGCAGCAGAATTAAGGGTCAAATCAATTTTATAAATATTCCAAAATTTATTGACAAAAAATAACATTTTTTTATAGACATAGGGATTAAAAAATGAGCTCCAGTAGGACAATAATGTTATGAAAAATATGAATATACAATACAGACTGAAATTTTCCTACGAACAAATAGTAATAGCAATTGCTCAAAAAGAAAAATGGACTGACGCGTTTCAACCCAACCTAGTGGGGTCTTCTTCAGAGGGGTAGTCTGCTGGGGAAAAAACACATCATGAGTATATGTGTAAACCATTGTGTGCACACATGATATATATATATATATATATATATATATATATATATATATATATATATATATATATAATTATAGCACAAGACCCCACTAGGTTGGGTTGAAACACGTCAGTACTTTTTTCTTAGATTTTGAACAATTGCTATTACTATTTGTTCGTTGGAAAACTTCAGTCTGTATTGTATATTCATATTTTTCATAACATTATTGTCATACTGGAGCTCATTTTTTAATCCCTATATCATTATTTTTCTTTTTTATCAATAAATTTTGGAATATTTATAAAATTTATTTGACCCTTTAATTCTGCTGCCTAAAAATCCCACCTCTGGGGGAATTGCTCCCAAATCTTTTCCTGTCTTTAGGGGATGAGCGGCACTCTCTGTCCTGTATGCGTGTGTCTTTTCTCTTGTTGAAAGGTTTATTGTAAGCACAACTGTTAGTGGTAAATGGCTTGTCTCAACCTATAATTGTTACATCTGCAGGACAGCTTGTTCTTTTGAAAAACAAACTTACTGGCCAGATCACCATGTGATAATAAAAGAAAGAAAGCCTAAAAAAGAAAACAAATGCAGCCATCACATCTAAGAATTGGTAAGCTGCAATATAATAAATGTTCACTTTTGGATTTAATATTGCTTTAACCACTTGCTGACCACTCGCCACAGATGTACTGTGGCAAGGTGACTCGGCTGCGCAAATCGCCGTACCAATACGGTGATTCATGCACTAGCTTTCGTTGGGCGTGCGCTCCGATTGGCCAGAGGGGGAGCCAATTAGCGGGTCCGGCATACTCGATGTCCGGCGGCTGCCCGCGACCGTTCCCTGTAGAGACAGAATGGGGATCTGCCAAAATAAACAAGGCAAATCGCCGTTCTGTCAGGGGATGACACTGAAATCTGTCTTCCTGCTGAGCAGAAAGAGGGATCTGTGTGTTTCTCCAGTCACACACATACAGTTAGGAAACACAAACAGGGAACACAGTTACCCCTTAGATTGCCACTGATATTAACCCTTTGCCTGCCAGTGTCATTAGTACAATGTCTTTGCATATTTTTTCACCACTGATAACTGTAATAATGTCACTGGTTCCCAAAAAAGTGTCAAAATTGTCAGTTAGGTGTCCGATCTGTCCGCCGCAATGTCACAGTCCCGCTAAAAATCACTGATCACCGCCATTACTAGTAAAAAGAAATGTAAAAATTCCATAAATCTATCCCCTGTTTTGTAGCCATTATAACTTTTGTGCAAACCGATCAATATACCCTTATTGGGATTTTTTTTAGAATACATATTGGTCTAAACTGACGAATAACTCTAATATATATATATATATATATATATATATATATATATATATATATATATATATATATATATATATATATATATATATTATTTATTTATTTATTTATTTTTTTGATATGTATTATAGCAAAAAGTTAAAAATATATTTTTAACTTGGCGGACTTTTTTTGTTTATAGCACAAAATATAAAACCGCAGAGCTGATCAAATACCACCAAAAGAAAGCTATATTTGGGAAGAAAAAAAGGACATCAATTTTGTTTGGGTACAACGTCGCACGCCCCCACGCAATTGTCAGTTACATTAAAGCAGTGCTGTATCGCAAAAAATGGCCTGGTCATTAAGGGGGTATATTCTTCCGGGGCTGAAGTGGTTAAGTCATTTTTTTTATTTATTTTTTGTCAGGTCTCATAACTAACCGGTAAATGACCGGTTCATTAAGGTTCATCAAGGTATAATCCACAATTGCCTACTCCCACCATTACTTTATTCTGTAGTTTGAACTGAAAGAATCACAGCAAAGTCTGTGCGGAATCAGCGGAAATGCATATATCAATGCACATCAAGGACGCAAAAGATCTAATGGCTGTCAGTAGTCCTTATGCATATGTATAATCACTGGATTAAAGAATTGCCTTCAAAGCCAAGCCTACTGACTGCTGGGAGAGACAAATTAGTACTACTGTGTGCAGGAGTCTCTGGCAGCTCTGAAACTTCCTTTGTCTGTATTGTAATGCATAC
The DNA here is from genome assembly GCF_037356315.1 of Lithobates pipiens. Lineage (NCBI taxonomy): Eukaryota > Metazoa > Chordata > Amphibia > Anura > Ranidae > Lithobates > Lithobates pipiens. The sequence goes on from NW_027507748.1 coordinate 65,889,212, forward strand.
ATCTAGAAGTGATGAGCTTTTCTGTAATGTATCTGCCTAATGCATCTGCTTTATATATATATATATATATATATATATATATATATATATATATATAGTTACATAGTTAGTAAGGTTGAATAAAAACACCAGTCCATCCAGTTCAACCTGAGTGTCTACAAAATCAGTTTTGTTTGGGTACAACATCGCACGCCCGCGCAATTGTCAGTTACATTAAAGCAGTGCTGTATCGCAAAAAATGGCTTGGTCTGAAGTGGTTAAGTCATATATATATATATATATATATATATATATATATATATATATATATATATATATATACATATATATATATATATTTATTTATCTATATATCTATATATCTATATATATCTCTATATATATATATATATATATATATATATATATATATATATATATATATATATAGATAGATAGATAGATAGATTTTATATATATATATATATATATATATATATATATATATATATATATATATATATATATATATATATATATATATATATATATATATATATATATATATATATATATATATATATAATATATATAAAGCAGTGCTGTATCACAAAAAATGGCCTGGTCTGAAGTGGTTAAGTCATATATATATATACACACACACACCTTGCATGGGCAAGATTTGGTTGGAGTTGGGCTTTAAACCGTCCATGGGAAGTTAAGACCACATACGGGATTTTAGAAATTAAATCTGGGATTTGGTGCATTCATACTGAGATCTTCTGCATATTCAGTATTAATTATGTAAGCTATTAAAAATTCTTTATTGAATTTTCCCTGAGTAGCAAAATTGTGGCTTTGAATTAAAAAGGAATTTAAAATGCAGACAAAGAAATTAATATACAGTGGTAATGCATGTACAGTATGTCAACTTATGCCAATGGATTTGCAATTCTGTTCACCCAATCCTGCGTCTGCGAGGGTTCTCTTCTATCTGGATCATGATATATCTAGTAGTAATAGTCAAATTCCATCGGACTTGTTCTGTAGTGTTGTTCACCACTCCTCGAAGTCGCTTTTTCAGTTCTAATGAGTGTCAGGAACAGATTCCAACAGTTTTATTGCAATTGCCATGGATGTTGATTGTCCAAGACGTGACAGTACATGTCAGGGTCCATTTATACTGTTTGCAACAAGCTAAGATCCTTGTGCCCAATGTACCCTATAATAACTAGTGTCTGTTCCCATCTCTTTTACACAGTGCACAGCAAAAATTCGACACATCAGGTTTTTTTTTTTTTTGCATTTAGTGCTTTGGGAGGCCTGTAGAAGTCAAGGGCAATGTATTAAAATGCATATATAACATAGGCTATGATGTGTTGGTAAAGGTTATTAACAAGTCTTGGTCAATGGTTGTTAACTCTAATCACTCCAAATCCAAGCTTTACAATCGCATTGGAAGAATGCATCAATGTGCATGTAATAAGGACTGCTTACAGCCATTAGATCTTTTGCGTCCTTGATGTGCATTGGTATATGTACAAAGGAAAGGCAAACTCACGTATGACAATGTACCAGCCTAACACTACAAAAAACACTATATCTATAAACTGCGCCAACAATAATAAAAATATAATAATTTACATTTATAAATTATACCAATTTACCTGTGATTAAGCAGCTGCACTCACATATACACTATATTGCCAAAAGTATTGGGACACCTGCCTTTACACGCACATGAACTTTAATGGCATCCCAGTCTTAGCCCCTGTACACACGGTCGGAGATTTCGACAACCAAATCCGTCGGATTTTGTCCATCGGATCTTGTTCGAAACTGTTGCATACACACGGTCGGACTAAGTTGTCGAAAAATCTGATCTTTCAGAACGTGATGACGTAATTTCGTTACGATGGGACTACGTTCAGGCTAGTAGCCAATAGCTTTGATGTAGGAATTTGATCTGAGCATGGGTGGCACTTAGTCCGATCAAAATTCTCTACACATGATCGGAGTATGTCCGATCGGCCCAGTTGGTCGGGAAATATTTCCAACATGTTGGAAAATTGGGTCCGACGGATATTCCGACGGAATCAGTCCGATACACAGTCGGATTATCCGACGGGACGGTCCGATAGGACACATTCCGACGGATTCTCCGACCGTGTGTACAAGGGCTTAGTCTGTAGGGCTCAATATTGAGTTGGCCCAATCTTTGCAGCTATAACAGCTTTAAATATTCTGGAAAGGCTGTCCACAAGGTTTAGGAGTGTGTCTATGGGAATGTTTTACCATTCTTCCACTTTTGTGGGGTCAGGCACTGATGTTGGATGAGAAGATCTGGCTTGCAGTCCCTGTTCTAGTTCATCCTAAATATGTTCTTTCAGTTTGAGGTGAGGACTCTGTACAGGCCAGTCAAGTTCCTCCAACTCAAACTCGCTCATCCATGTCTTTATGGACCTTGCTTTGTGCACTGGTGCGCAGTCATGTTGGAACAGTAAGCGGCCATCCCCAAATTGTTCCCACAAAGTTGGGATCGTGAAATTGTCCAAAATGTCTTGGTATGTCTTGGTATGCTGGCGCCTTAAGAGTTCCCTTCACTGGAACTAAGGGGTCAAACCAACCCCTGAAAAAAAAACCCACACCATAATCCCCCCTCCACCAAGTGATTTGGACCAGTGCACAAAGCAAGGTCCATAAAGACATGGATGGGCGTCTTTGGGGTGGAGGAACTTGACTGGCCTGTACAGAGTCCTGACCTTAACCCGATAAAACACCTTTGGGATGAATTAGAAGGGATAGCTGCAAAGGGTGGATCAACTCAATATTGAACCCTGCAGACTAAGACTGGGATGCCATTTAAGTTCATGTGCGTGTAAAGGCAGGCTTCCGAATACTTTTGGTAATATACTGTATATATACGAATATCTTATCAATTAGAAATACAGTATGTTGTGCTGTTTACAAAGAACTTTAAAGCGGAGTTCCACACAAAAGTGGAACTTCCGCTCATTTGACTCCTTCCCCTCCTCCCCCCCTGTCCCCACTTCCTAGAGCCATGGCCATGGCCATTGACATCACCGCTCGGCTCCCTCCTCCTTCCCCTGCCATCGGGCCAGTAGGAGAGAAGAGCGGAGCCTCACGCATGCGCAGTAGGGTCCCCGGCGTGAAGCTGTAAGGCTACACTGCCAGGTTCTCCTACCAGCAATGGCGACGGCAGCACCCGACAGCTGATGGAAACATCAGCTGCAGTGCTGACATTGAGGGACTGCAGGACAGGTAAGTGTCCTATTATTAAAAGCCAGCGTCTGCAGTATGTGTAGCTGCTGGCTTTTAAAATTTTGCAGCAGTGGGCGGACCTCCCCTTTAACTATCAATATAACCCATAGAAAAGTCCCAGTGTATTCATACAAACCAAGTCCACTGTGATGCAATAAATCTTCAAATCCTTTCATGCCACCAGCCAGTGTATCTCCTTACCAGAAAAAAGACCTCATTCAGAGGAGGTCCAATAAAACTTTATTGGATCCCAAACAGGATGACTGGCTCTACCTTTTAGCGGTAATGGCAACCATACCAAACTTCCTTAAGCAGGTTCCAAGCAAGATGAATGCCTCTCTTGCCAATACACTGCAATGATCATAACAGGTCACAAAACAAAATCTCGGATGTAAAGAGGAACAGTAGAAACCACATAGTGTAGTACTTATGCCGCATACACACGACCAGACTTTTCGACAGCCAAGGTCCGACGGAACAAATCCATCAGACAATTCGATCGTGTGTGGGCTCCATCGGACCTTTGCTGTCCAAAAATCTGATGACTTTAAAAAATTTTCATCGGAAATCCGCTGGACCCAGTTCCTATCGAGAAATCCGCTCGTGTGTATGCTAGTCCAACGGACAAAAAACGACGCTAGGGCAACTATTGGCTACTGGCTATGAACTTCCTTATTCGTACGCCATCACGTTTAAATCCGTCGGACTTTGGTGTGATTGTTTGTGGCCAAGTCCGTTCATTCGGAACGTCTGTTGGAACGCCGCCGAAAGTCAGTCGGGAAGACCGGTCGTGTGTACGCAGCATTACAGTTTTGATGTTTATTAAAATAAAAAATGTAGTCACATTATGGAAAGATAATGGACAGCATACAATACCACCACCGCTCGTCCCAGCCGGCGTGATTATGTCACTGTCTGGCTGCAACCTAATGTGCAACCTAACGTGTTTTGTCTCACAAGACATCTTCCGAGGGAGATCGGAGATACACACCTTTTATGTGCATGCATGGATCTAAATGGGTCCTAAAAGTTTGTGGAAAAAAAAAAACACTTTTCTGTAATTATGTAATCCAATCACCTAGGAGCCATGGAGTCTGTTACAGGTGTTGACTGTTTGAGTAATTTAACTAACAATGTAAATAGTTCACCAAAGTATTAAGCAAATTAGAACATAGTGTTTTCGAAAAACATTCATAGAACTGTTCTTGTCTTCAACAATCTGTCTCAACACATTTCATCACACAATGGAGAAAACAACAGGAGTAAAAACAGGATTGTCCACCAAAAGTAAGTGATCATCTGAGAAGCAATCTAAAGAGGGAGGCCACCAAGGAATCTTGGATCACTCTAAAGGAGTTCACAAACTTAGCCAGCAGGTTGCCTTTACCATATCATAATAGAGGATATTTGCACTAAAGTGTGACAAATGAATAGATTTAAATATCTCAGTGGTAGCCGCACTCACTATATTTCCACATATAAAATATATATAATCCATATATAATGGATGAGCGAGTTTGGGGTGGAGGAACTTGACTGGCCTGCACAAAGTTCTGTCCTCAACCCAATAAAACACCTTTGGGATGAATTAGAGCAGAGACTGTGAGCCAGGCCTTCTCGTCCAACATCAGTGCCTGAACTCACAAATGCGCTTCTGGAAGAATGGTCAAACATTCCCATAGACACACTCCTAAACCTTGTGGACAGCCTTCCCAGAAGAGTTGAGGCTGTTATAGCTGCAAAAGGTGGGCCAACTCAATATTGAACCCTACGGACTAAGACTGGGATGCCATTAAAGTTCATGTGCATGTAAAGGCAGGCGTCCCAATACTTTTGGTAATATAGTGTATGTTTATCAGCTGTAGACTTAGCTGGTTGCCCGGAATTTCTTTTGTTTTACACCAAAAAATCCTACATACAAGTCTTGGCCAAAAAACAAATGATGTACATTTTACAATTACAAAAGGCACTTTAACACTTTATAATGTCAAAATGTACTCGCGTGCTATTAATAAAAACAATTCCATCATTTGTCATGGCTGCGCTAATGTAATAGGTCTTTTGGAACATCTGTTTAAATTGGTGCAATTATTCGAGGTCATTGGAGAAGGAGCAACAATGCTTAGGAGTAAACAAATACGCTTCAGTTAGCGAGCAGAAGACGATGTCCTTGATGTACCTCATCCTCGTAATCTGATGTTCTTAAATCTGAAAATTTGCACATAGAAAAAAAAAATGCGTGTTTCCTAATTTAATGGCTTCCGTGATCATTCGCCTCATCAGCGGATGCTGAAAACGCTAAGCCGCCCCATATGTCCTCTTTCCCAATTAACATGTTTCATTTATTCGGTGGGTACAAGGTCTCTGCTGGTTTTTCATTATGGACGTCAGTGTATATCCTGGTAAGTAATACAGCTTAAGTTTTTTTTTTTCCCCAGTGACATGTATTCTAAACAGCCGACAATAAGCTCCTTTTCTCAGAATTGCTTGATTTAACTAACCAGACCAAAGATTGTAAGACTTGGAGCATCCTGTACAGCCTGTGATTAGTTTTACTCTCCGAGTTTCGAACTGTGACCCTCCAGCTTATTGTGACCTACTTAGCTCAGTTGTTAGGATTAGGGATAACGCCTTCATTGCTGGAATCCTGGAAATCATTACGAAACAGTATTGCCCAACCATGCTCAATATTGCCCAGCTGTGCCACCAAGTTGTATGTATCAGTATTGCCAAGCCATGCCACCAAGTTGGACCTTTCCATATCAAAATCTACCTGTCTGAGATGCTTTCACAAGTAAGGCCGCGTACACACGCTCAACTTTGTCCGTCAAACAGTTTCAGCGGACAGTTTTTCGGAATTTCCGAAAAACTTTGTTCAGCAGACTGTCCGCTGAAACTGTCCGCTGAAAGCCCACACACGAGCGGACTGTCCGCCGAAACACTGTTCAGCGGACAAAGTTGAGCGAACAGTCCCCGCGTGTGTACGCGGCCTAAGGGTCTATAGCAGCTTTTCTCAACTTTTTTGTGCCCGAGGAACCCTTGAGGTATTTTCCAGGTCTTGGGAAGCCTTGATACATATAATTATTATACCTACAGTTCACGATAAATTAGAGTGACCACTAATTTGTAGAGCGCCTTATAAATAAAAATCAAAAACATGGCATACCGAGCATATATGGTACCCTAGGGAGTAGGAAGATATTTTTTCAAATCCTCCTGCTCTATACAACAACATTTTTTAGCATAACTGAAGGCAAAACTTTTTTGTTGTTGATTTGGATGGAGTGGAGAGGGATTAGAACACCTTTCAGGTGTTTATCGTTACATTTGCTCCCATTAGGAAGATTCACCCTCTCTATTTGTCCTGTTTAATGTTACTTACCATCAAAAGAAAATCCCAAATTTTGGGTTGTCCCCAGAACAGTAATAGAGGGAACATTTTCCAATGGGGACACTAGTTTTGGTGAACTGATGGGACTCAAGGGACTCCCCTAATTTGCAAGGATTTCCTCTCACTTCCTGTTTTGACAATGGGACAGAAAATAAAGGTAAATCTCCCCAAAGGGACACAGATGGCAAAAAAAAAGAAAAACTGACAGTGGTTATAACCCTCCCTAATTCTATCCAAAATGAAAAAAAGTTTTGACTATAGTTATACTTTATTAATAATGTTGATATTACATGAATAATTATAACATAAAGGAAACAAAGACTGTAAAAATTGTGATATCCATTAAAGTTAGTTGTCAGTGTAAAGTGCCCCCTACATTGGTGGTCAGTGTATGTAGGAGATCAATTTGTCATTGCTCCAGCCTAAGGAACCCCTAGTAGGCTCAGAAGAAACCCTGGTTCAGAAAGGTTGGTCAATACCAGGGGTCTCCAAACTTTCTAAGCAAAGGGCCAGTTTACTGTCCTTCAGGCATTTTGGGGTTAGTGTGACCAGAAAATGTCCCAATATCAGTGCCCCGTCATTGGTTTTAATGGGAGAAATAGTGCCCCATTGTTGGTATCAATGGGAAGACTAGTGCTCCATTGATGGTATTAGTAGGGGGAATAGTTCCCCAAGGGCCAGATAAAGGCAAAGGGCCACGTTCCGCCCTTGAGTCGCAGCTTGGAGACCATTGGTCTATACATTAAACTGGCTGTATAGCCAAAACATTATTTTTAATTATGGATATAGTAAGGAAATACATGTATAGAAATATACTTTTTGCTTTACATTTTAGATAGAGTAGGCAAAGGTTAGAACCTTCCACTGGGTAAATTCACCTTTTTAATTCTGAAATGCAAAAGCCAAAATGTTACGTATCACCTGTACTCGAGAGGAGGTAAACCTGGTCATACAGGATTAGATTTTTATTAAAATGTTCATATACAGTGTCTTGCAAAAGTAGTCACCCTCTTGGCATTTTTTGTGTTTTGTTGCCTCACAACCTGGAATTAGCATGGATTGTTTGAGGATTTGCATCATTTAATTTACAGAACATGCCCACAACTTTGAAGGTGTTTTTTTGTATTTTGAAACAAACAACAAATAGGACAAAATAACAGAAAAAGTAAATGTACCTAACTATTCTCCCCCCTAAAGTCAATACTTTGTAGAGCCACCTTTTGCAGCTATCACAGCTCCAAGTTGCTTTAGATAAGTCTCTATGAGCTTGCCACGTCTTACATCTGGGATTTCCCCCTTGCAAAACTGCTCCAGCTCCTTAAAGTTGGATGGTTTGTGCGTGTGAACAGCAATCTTTAAGTCTGACCACATATTTTCTATATTTTCTATTGGATTGAGGTCTAGGCTTTGACTAGGCCATTCCAACACATTTACGTGATTCCCCTTAAACCACTCAAGTGTTGCTTTAGCAGTGTGTTTTGGGTCATTGTCCTGCTGAAAGGCGAGCCTCTGTCCTAGCTTCAAATCACACACAGAGTGGTATAGGTTTTGCTCAAGAATATCCCTGTATTTAGCACCATCCATCTTTCCCTCAACCTTAACCAGTTTCCCAGTCAGGACTGCTGAAAAACATCCCCACAGCATGATGCAGCCCCCACCATGTTTGGGGATGGTGTTCTTTGGGTGATGTGATGTGTTGGGTTTGCACCAGAAATAGCGTTTTCTTTGATGGCCAAAAAGTTCAATTTTAGTCTCATCAGACCAGAGCACCTTCCTCCATACTTTTTTGGGAGTCTCCCACATGCCTTTTCGCAAACTCAAAACGTGCCATTTTATTTTTTGCTGAAAGTAATGGCTTTCTTCTGGTGACTCTGCCATAAAGCCCAACTCTATGAAGCGTACGGCTTATTGTTCTCCTATGTACAGATACTCCAGTCTCTGCTGTGGAACTCTGCAGCTCCTCCAGGGTTACTACTTTAGGTCTCTGTGCTGCCTCTCTTATTAATTCCCTCTTTGCCGAGTCCGTGAGTTTTTGTTTGCAGCCTTCTCTTGACAGGTTTGCTGTTGTGACATGTTCTTTCCATTTGGTTATGAAAGATTTCATGGTGCTCCTAGGGATCATCAAAGATGTGGATTCTTTTTTATAACCTAACCCTAACCCTGACTTGTACTTCTCAGCAACATTGTCTCTTACTTGTTTGGAGAGTTCCTTGGTCTTCATGGCAGTGTTTGGTTAGTGGTGCCTCTTGCTTATGTGTTGCAGCCTCTGGGGCCTTTCAAAAAGGTGTGTATATGTAATGACAGATCATGTGACACTTAGATTGCACACAGGTGGACATCATTTCACTAATTATGTGGCTTCTGAAGGTAATTGGTTGCACCGGAGCTTTTTATGGGCTTCATAACAAAGGGGGTGAATACATACGCACATGCCAATAATAAATTTTTTATTTCTGAAAAATAGTTTTATGCATATAGTTTTATAATTTTACTTCACCAACTTAGACTATTGTGTTCTGATGCATCACATATAATTCAAATAAAAAAAAACATTGAACTAAAGGCTGTAATGTAACAAAATCAGTAAAAAGCCAGGGGGTGAATACTTTTGCAAGGCACTGTATATTGGTAGAGTAATTCTCCCTCTATAGAAATTCTTCTTCCTTTTTTCATTGCAGGTAAATAATAGATTCCAAGCAGAAGAAATGTGTCATCATTGAGTTGATGAAGGAGGGGCTCAGGCTGTCCAGCATTCACAGAAGGCTCCTGAATGTTTACAATGATGAGACTATTGGTAAAAGCAATGCTGTGTCATTGGTAACTCTTGTGAATGGTGACATCTCTGTAAACATTCTGTAGCTCTCTGTGGATGTTGGACAACCTGAGCCCCTCATCCGACATCTCAATGAAGGCAGGCTGCTTATGCTTGGAATCCATTATTTATCCTCAATGAAAAAGAAAAAGAAGAATAGGGCAGGCCATACACGGTTCGAATCTTGACCGGTTCCTGTTGACTTTAACCATTTATGGGCAGGCTGAATGTACCAAGTTGATTGATCAATCAACATGGGTACAACCAGCATGCTGGGTTTTACCTGCGATTATAGCTAGCAACTTCTATAGCCACTAGCAATAATCATTGGCTTCCCCCGGCGGGGATGTCTTCCCCCGCCCTGACCTGAACTCCCCCCCCGGCCAGGAAAACAAAATGGCCCGACAGAAGGGATTCCCGCATCAAGACTGCCTGTGTTGATGGGGGAATCAAGCAAATTTCTTTCCTGCAACCTGTGGTTCAATGTACACCAGCTAACCCATGGTGTGTCTATACTGTAAATCCAAAAACAGTCATATAGACAGGATATTATAGCGACATGGTATGCCTGAATAACATGTCATTTTCTCTAATGTCTTGTGGTCTAACCATTATTAGCATTTTCCATGTGCATACCATGTAAGGCCGGCCATACACTGTTCTGTTGAACCAGCTGAGATTCAAAACCGCTATTGGCAGGCTGAATGTACCAAGTTGATCCACAAAAGGAAAGAAAATTTTTTCCGTGTATAGCCAGCATAAGAGTTACTATAGATAAAGAGTTCCTCTACTATTGTAAAATTTGATTGACCTACTGTATACTTTTGCATTACTTTTGGTGCACCCTTCACATAGTATTCTATTTACTTTTTGATAAGTTGGACTTGTGTCATTTTTCAACCTATGTAAATATATATGTATATATATATATATATATATATATATATATATATATATATATATATATATATATATATATATATATATATACACTGTACATGTCTCAGCTGTTCATCTCATCTGTGTATTTGGCTGTCAGCTTTAAAATCCTTCTGCTGTTATTTCCATGCTTGGATACATTCCTTTATTTTATCTTTAAATCTGCTGTGCCATTTGTAACATATGGATAATAAGATGAAAATGTTGAGATTCCAAGTTTAGTAAAGATTAAAATGAGGATCAGGACTATACTGCTGTGTGTTTTCCCCTCTATAGTTTATTAGAAAACTGAGCACTGAGAGGTTCAGAATAACTGATTTTGTTAGTAAAATACTTTATAAAGCAATGAATATTTTGTTGGGATTTTAAATACGGCAACTATACGTAGCTAGTATTAGCTAGGCATTCAGGTTGACTTTGTTCTGTGATGCTGAAGACATTTCACCACTCATCCAAATAGCAGTTGGTAGCATAGCTCAGCATTTGGAGCCACACGGGTAACCCAATTACTATAATTCATTCACCATGGAATGTGCCAAGGTAGATGTTGATTGCCCAAGCACATGATGGGAAATGTAAGAATTTGTGAAACCACCTTTTACCAGTTACATAATCCAGTAGCTATGGTGCCAGGAAGTCTGGGGTGTGTGTTCATAGTTACATGGCCAAAGTATGGTGACCTTATTTACAAACTTCCACTAGGGCACACCCCACCCTTCCCCAAAAAAAGGGACACTGTATTGTCCCGGAAAGAAGGTGCCTGGCAACTGCAACAGACCTGTAAAATTCTAAATGCAGGACTGTCCTAGGCAATCAGGGAAACGTGGTCACCATATGCCAAAGGTGTGGATTATTTTAAAATTTCTGGAGGCAGAGATGTTAAAATGGTATTATATGTAGGTGAGAGATGGCGTTGAAGCCCCCCACCCCTGTTTAGATATAGATGTTCCAGTATTATTCCTTAAATCTTGATGTGCTTTGTGTATTTCTTACAGATCTGTGCAGTAACCCAGTGCGAAGCTTCCTTTGTGCAGGAGCTTATGTAATAAGGGCCGGTCAGTGCTTCTCTTTCTTCTTGTGCAGGGTGACTGGTCTTGTCTCCGCCCCTTCCTGTAGTTTTCTGCAGGCAGCATAAAGTGGGTAGAGCCTCTTGGGTCCCTCCCACAGCTCTGTTAACTGCACAGGTTATAAGCAGCACATTGATGGTGTCACTGCTACGTTTACAAGGTGATATCTGGGTTTGCAAAGGTATTTAGTGCACAAAAAGTGGATTTATATCCTTTGTAGCTATTGAAAAATATATTTAAAGGAACATTTTACTGTCTGGAGTTCAGTTTTAAGATGTAGGAAGATTGTGGAGGACATGAAATGGAGAAAATGGGACTGGAGGAGGAGGACATGGGATGGAACAGATGGGACTGGAGGAGGAGGAGGACATAGGATAGAGGAGGTGGGACTGGAGGAGGAGGAGGATGGAGGAGATGGGACAGGTGGAGGAGTACATAGGATAGAGGAGATGGGACTAGAAGAGGTGGGGGACATGGGATGGAGGAGATTGGCCTGGAGGAGGAGGAGGGCATGAGATGGAAGAGGAGGAGAACATGTGATGGGGGAAGATGAGACTGGAAGAGGTGGACATGGAATGGGGAAGATGCAACTGGAGAAGGAAGAGGACATAGAATGGAGAAGATGGGACATGAGGATGAGGAGGAGGAAGAGGATATGGGATGGAGAAGGAGGAGGACATGGGATGGAGAGATGAGACTGGAAGTGGAGGACATGGAATGGGGGAGATTGGGGGACTGGAGGAGGAAGTGGACATGGGTTGGAGGAGATGGGACTGGAGGAGGAAGAGGACATAGGTTGGAGGAGATGGGACTGGAGGAGGAAGAGGACATAGGTTGGAGGAGATGGGACTGGAGGAGGAAGAGGACATGAGTTGAAGGAGGAGGAGGACATGTGATGGATCAGATGGGACTGGAGGTGGAGGAAGACATGGGATAGAGGAGGTGGGACTGGAGGAGGAGGAGGACATGAGATGGAGGAGATGGAACAGGAGCAGGAGGACATGGGATGGAGGAGATGGGACAGTTGGAGGAGTACATAGGATAGAGGAAATGGGACTGGAGGAGGTGGTGGACGTGGGATGGAGGAGATGGTACTGGAGGATGAGGAGGATATGGGATGGAGAACATGGGACTGGAGGAGGAGGACATGGGATGGAGGAGAGATACAACTGGAGGAGGAAGAGGACATGCGATGGAGGAGGAGGAAATGGGATGGGGAAGATGAGACAGGAAGAGGAGGACGTGGGATGGGTGAAGATGTGACTGGAGGAGGAAAAGGACACAGAATGGAGAAGATGGGACTGGAGGATGAGGAGGACATGGAATGGAGGAAGAGGAGGACATGGGATGGGGGAGATGAGACTGGAAGAGGAAGACACGGAATGGGGGAGATGGGACTGGAGGAGGAAGATGACATAGGTTGGAGGAGATGGGACTGGAGGAGGAAGAGGACATAGGTTGGAGGAGATGGGACTGGAGGAGGAAGAGGACATGGGTTGGAGGAGGAGGAGGACATGAGATGGGGGAGATGAGACTGAAAGAGGAGGACATGGGTTGGAGGAGATGGGACTGGAGGAGGAAGAGGACATGGGTTGGAGGAGGAGGAGGACATGAGATGGGGGAGATGAGACTGAAAGAGGAGGACATGGGATGGAGGAGATAGGACTGGAGGAGGACATGGGATGGACTAGATGAGATTGGAGGCGAAGGAGATGGGACTGGAGGAAAATGAGATGGGACTGGAGGAGGAGGAGGACATGGGTTGGGGGATATATTAAGATTTAAGAGTGTAAAAAAGTGGGTGAACGGAAGGACTCGTTGGGATGGCCAGCGGGCAGGTTAAGTGGGATGGCCAGTCGGTGGGCCCTCAGGAATGTTGGTGTGTAAGGGGTTCCAACATTTCTGATGGCTGCCCTGTCTCTGAAGTTTTTACAGAGCAGAAGCAGGTAAGGATCTAAAACAGAATGCAATAAAACACTTGCAATGTACAGTATATAGTTTGTATTCTGAAGGGGATTTTTTATCTCAACAAAACTAGAGTTTTACTTTAAAAAGAAGATAGTTTTTTTTTCACCTATAGTGTTTTTTTATAAAGTGGTTTATAGATTGTAATGGCAGATTTACAACCTCCTGACTCCCAAGATGCCTGTTCCATATCACTGACATTAGTCGATGGCTGTTACAACTGTCTTTATTGCTTCTTTGTACTCACAGATCTGATGTTAACTTAGTGCTGCGCAAGGCTGCGGTCAATAAGTGGAATTAGCAGCGTGATGCATTTGTTGACTTACGGAGATTCATTTGGAGAGCGCTCTCTGTTCTATAGATTTTGGATGACAGCAGACCGATATGGAGAGCGGCTGATAGATGCAGATCAAGCAGCGTTCATAAATATTTAAAAGTGGTTATGAAGAGCAAATTAGCGTTTAGGAAATACGTGATGAACTGTAAATCTCTCCTAAGAAGTGTTCAAAGTTGAGGATTTTCACATTCGTTTCCGGGAAAGTTGTGCCAAAGGCATGCCATGATTAATGAAATTCCAGCAATCTGCCAACACACAGGCTAAGCACTGATGCCTGCTCCATACCAAAGACTTTGTCAGGCTCTTTCACACGGGGGCAGTAAAAACAGGCAGGTGAGCCACAACTTTACCACTCCTGAGACGTCCGCCTGAATGCCCAAATTTATTGTTAATGGCACTGCTAATGGTGTGAATGTAGCCTATGTATGTGCTGTGTGGGCAGGTGGTGGTGGTGGGATTGCTTGGGCTGGGCACTTGAGGGGGGCACAATTTAAATGTGGCGGGTTGCAGCCCTTCCAGCCCTCCCCCCCAGATCCTGCCATTGCAAACATGGCAGCCTTGGCACCTTTCCAGGCATGCATTTGCCTGGCTTGTCAATGTAGGCTGCCGCTGCTGCTAATTCCACACATCCCCAGCATTCCTACAGATATGCATGGGCTGGGCTTGTCTGTGTCAGCTGCTATGGCTGCTGTCCCTCTAGACGGCCCCACCCGCATACTAAGCTCTGTGGACTGCATGTGGCTGTGGGGCAGCAGAATGGAGACCCCTGGCCTATATGTGATGCTGAACCTCCGTGATTGCAAGTACTAAAAACCAGTCAATAAAGGTGGGGGGGGGAGGGACAGGGACAGTTAGGTCGAGAAAGAAAGCGGTAAATGATGCTGGATGTCCTCCAACTAGGAAATGAGATGGGCTTCATCTGACTTGCAGCAGCTTCTACTGCTTTCAGTCCAGGAGAGGAAGCATGTAAGAGTGAAGGGATGTAAACTAGTTTTAGAGTTAAGTATTAAAAATATTTTATATAATTATAACATTATAATGATACAATTGCCCAATAGACTGCTCACATGCGCTTATGAATTATATACCCTTATCAGAAATAAATATTTAGTGTTGACAAGTGTTAGTATTTATCTACATGTTCTTCTAAATTGCGGAGGTGTGAGGTGCACCAATGTGATATTCATCTGTAATTAGCACTTTCCGTACACGTCGGGATTAATTCTTTCCATCGACACACAGTGCAATCTGAAAAGTCATAATTACGATCATCAAAACCTCTCATCGCAAATGTATTTATCCTCGCTCTAAACTTCTATACTCAGGCAGAACGGAGCACAGTGATTGGAAATGTCTTCCCATAAATCTGCCCTATAATTCTAGGAAATTCATCATTTAAAGGGCCTATATGTTGCAGACACCATCCATGCATTCAAATTGACATTGGACCAGGGGTCTCCAAACTATGTCCTCTGGGCCATATCTAGCCCACAACAAGATTGTATCTAGCTCAAAGATAGAGTCAGTGGCATGTTCACAGATGGAGGATTGAGGTCAACATAGGCTGTCTATTGTTTCGCTTCAACCCCTCCAACCCTTACCTGGACTATATAAGTGGATAAATTGATGGAGGCTCTGATGTAAGGAGAACTATGATGGTGGACCATGAAAAAGGGAGGAACACTAATGTAAGGGGGACTATGATAGCAACTCTGTTATAAGGAGGGACACTGGTGTAAGGGGGACGATAATGGGGACCCTGATAAAGGGAGGAACATTGATGCAAGGGGACTATGATAGAAACCCTGATATAAGGAGGGACACTGATGTATGTATGGGGGACTATGATGGTGAGCCCTGATTTAAGGAGGAACATTGATGTAAAGGGGCTATTATGGGGACCCTGATATAAGGAGGGACACAGATGTAAGGGAGGGATTCTGATGGGTATTTTTTTTGGGGGGGGGCAGCGAATATATGTAAAACATACAATGTGGCCCTCTTACTGAAAAGTCAGCTTCCTGGTGGGACTGCTCAGGCGGGTTGGGACTACGATTCCAACACACCTGAGCCCATCACTATTCCTAATCCATCTCGGGAGTGGGGTGGCTACATATACAGGGACCAATGAATGTAGCCACCCTTGCACAGACAGTCAGATCCAGGGGCTGCCCATGCATTGTGGGAGCGCACGGGCGCTGCCCCCCCCCCCCATCCATGCATCTGGCCCTTTTCAGGATGCCAGATGCATGGATTCACATGGGGGGGTTGGGACTACGATTCCAACACACCTGAGCCCATCATTATTCAGAATCCATCTCGGGAGTGGGGTGGCTACATATAGAGGGGCCAGTAAATGTAGCCACCCTCGCACAGAGAATCAGATCCAGGGGCTGCCCATGCACTGTAGGCGTACGGGCGCTGCCCCCCCCCCCCCAACCATGTGCCCGGCCCTTTTCAGGACGCCAGACACGTGGATTCACATGGCGGGAGGGAGTGGTACTTTTTGGAGCATGTGAATAGAGCCAGAGGCTATTGGATGTCTGGCGCTTAGGAAGAAGTGGCACAGAGGAGACATGAGGCCAGACATCAGGACTGATGGTAAGTGCTGGACCACCTGCAGGGGGGGCATCAGAGCCGCGAGCAGGGGGGTGCTGTCAGAGCCATGAGGGGGGTCAGTGGGCACAGTGGCTGCATATACTGGGCACAAGTGGCTGCATTTGACGGGCACAAGTGGCTGCATATGACGGGCACAAGTGGCTGTGTTTGATGGGCACAGTGAGGCGGCAATTGATGGGGGGCTGGTTCAGTATTTTCCAGTTTGCTTGTGCCCCCCCTCCAAAAATTTTGAGCACCAGCCACCACTAGTCAGATCACAGCAGCAAAAGGATAGTGACAGCGGCAGAACATGCCTGTGCAAAGAGCATCAGCACGTCCACTTATAGTCTCCACTGGAAGTGCATATTGCACAGTGACAACGCAGCAGAGACAGGGACAAAGCGTTGTCACCATAGTGCAGGAGGTACCTACTGTAAACAAGGACCATAATGGCAGATTTACCAATTGTTATTTAAAGATACTGGAACTTTTAAAAAACTGAGATTTCAGAAATGTTGAGGTTGTAATCATCACCTTTACATAAACTTTAAAAAAATTTTAAGAGTCATTTTCAGTTTTCTAAATTCTCTTTACAGCTGAAAAAAAAAAAAAAAATCAGTAGACTAAGAAGCACACATTAGGATGTTATCTATACGTTATGTGATACTTCGGAGTGTGAAGAAGGGAATTGAACACATGCGGCGCCATCGCCTGAGGTCGAAGCATTAAGACTAATTAGCAAGGAGAATACAGAATTTGATGCTAATATATACAACTTCATGGAAAGGTAAAAGACTGGACTACCTGGGGCTGTTTTTAAATGGAATTGCCATCCTGCGCAATGTTCATGAGAGATTCTCTTTGGAACTTGATTGCTTTTTATATCATCTCCGTTCTGAGCCAGGCCAGAACACTGCTGGCAATCACTGCCGTGTTTGTTCGTCTGACTCGTAGCCTTAATACCGCCGCTGAATACTCTATTTATACCGCTTCTTTCGACTACCTGGGGATTCTTTAAAGTGTATGTCAGGGCAAAATGCCAAAGTGCAAAAACATTCTTCTTACATCTCAGCATTACATGCATATTTCTCCTATTTTATTCATTTAAAAAACAGCAGAAAAATACTTGCCAGAAATCCAGTGTGCTCCAATACACCTGAAGATACCCCTTATTGCTGGTGTTGTCTGTTGCATATCTTGCATATTAGCCTTTAAAATGAGCACTTTTGATTTCGAACGTTCGAGTCCCATAGACTTTAATAGGGTTCTAAAATTCGTACGAATTTTTGGTCCGTTCGAAGGTTCTGGTGCGAACCGAATCGGGTGGTGTTCGGCTCATCCCTAGTGGTGACAGAGAATAGTGTAATCGTGTGTACGCAGCATTAGTCTGTCGGGTTCAATATTGAGTTGGCCCAACCTTTGCAGCTATAAACAGCTTCAACTCTTCTGGGAAGGCCGTCCACAAGGTTTAGGAGTGTGTCTATGGGAATGTTTAAAACAGAAAATAGTGTAGCGCTTCTATTAAGTGAATGTGTAGTCCCATGAGGAAGATCCAAATGTGATCACAAAAAATCAAATTAATCGGTAATCACAAGGGAAAATCGATAATCACATGGGGAAAGTCCATATACAATCACAAATAATAATAAATAGAGTCCTCTATAGTGTGACTGGTGCACAAAGGGTATGATGAAGGTTCTTCAGAAAAGATAGGCGTTTCGCTAGTCAAGTACAACCCGATATGTCAGCTTGTCTGGAGATATCAAAAGAGTGGATAAAATACTCTTACCGAATATGGTGGACTCACACAGTCTTACGACAGTTGAGTTGGAAACGCTTAAGGTCCAGACCTAGGACCAGGTGGTAGATTGGTGGGGGTCCAACCAGATGTTGAAAAGACTCCAAACGGCTGAAGGCCCTGGGAGGTGTCTCACGGGGAGTTTGCCGGAACGTTCCTCGGGGTGTCCAATTCGGATGTGACTCAGATGGAATTGTAAATCCAAACGAGGAGTGGGGAGTTTGTTGGGTTTAGAACAAAAAAGAAAAAAGAAAGCTCCACATGGTGCGGGTCAAAAAATATTAACCATCAGGTTTTTATTAAAAGGTCATATAATTAAGTAAAAATGATTATGACTAGTGATCACAAATAAACAAAGTAAAAGCAATGTGGGGTGCCAAAAGCGAGCCCGACGCGTTTCGACATAGAGTGTCTTCAACAGGGACATGTTTGACCATTCTTCCAGAAGCGCTTGATCTAAGACAAAATAAAACCTTTGTGCCGGAGTAGAGTTTTAACTTGGATTGAATCACCTGGGAGTTTTGTTTGACTCTCTGCAGTGAAGTAGACATATGCAGGATGAAAAAAAATTGTTCAGTTTCGTTTCATTTCGATTCATTATTTAACTAAATTTGTTTCGTTAAATTCATTGCATTCGTTACATTCGGATTTGTTTCGTTTCGTATTCGAATTGGAAAAAATTTGCCCACATTCGAAAAAATTTGACCGCATTCGAAAAAAAACTATCAAATTAGAAAAAATTCTATCACATTCGCAAAAATTTGACCAAATTTGAAAAAGTAAACTATAGATAACCATTTTGCGAAATTCGTATAAAATGAAAGTGAATTTGAAAAGAAAAGATTAGAATAGAATAGATAATAATAGGAAAGGAAAGCATAGGAAAACTATAGAACAGAATAATAATAAAAAAATATATAATAATAATTTTATATTTATATTGCTTTATTTTTTTATATTCTATTTTATTGTATTTTTTAGAAAAATGTTTTCTATTCCCGAATTTGGTTCAAATTTGTTTTCGGATTCGTTCGCTTTTTTCGGGTTCGTTTAAATTCATTACTTTTGTAATTCGGAAATTTAGATGCATACGAATTTCCGAATAATGAAAAATGTATCCGAATTTGTATTCGGAACAAAACGGAATGCACACGTCTACAGTGAAGCTCTTTGCAAGGACAACAATCCCTCTCTGCAGTAGATAACGTATTGCCACTTGTGCTGCAGACCGTCCAACCTTCTTTGCTACTTCTATGAGAATGGGATCTTTCAGCACTTGGGCTTGACTACATGGGAAAGACTCTGCTCATCTTGCTGGTTACACCTGTGAAATGTCTATCTGAGCTATCCATTGGACGGAGGGATCATCTTATACTTTGAAGTGCAGGCGTGGGTGTCCCATGTTCTGGTGTTTACACCATAAGCCTTGTTGACTCATTGAGTGGATACCCATTTGAGTCCATTCATTCTGGTAGGCCTTTTCACAACCGGTGGTGGTCGTATTGTATACTCACTCAACACTGATGTCACGAGGAACACGTTTTTTCTTCCCTTGATCCAGTTAATTTCTTTTGACCATTATTCTTCTACGGACTTACTAATAATTATAGAACACTGTATGGACTCATTCAGAGTTTAATATACAATTTTGTGTTTATTCACATTGGTTTGTATTGTTTTTTACATACACATGATTTTGTAGCTGTACAGAATTTTTAAGCGCTGCACATATTTTTTATTTCAATATTGAGTTGACCCCCCCTTTGCACCTATAACAGCTTAAACTCTTCTGCGAAGGCTGTCCACAAGGTTTAGGAGTGTGTCTATGGGAATGTTTGACCGTTCTTCCAGAAGCGCATTTGTGAGGTCAGGCACTGATGTTGGACAAGAAGGCCTAGCTTGCAGTCTCCACTCTAATTCATCCCAAAGATGTTCTATCAGGATGAGGTCAGGACACTGTGCTGGCAAGTCAAGTTCCTCCACCTCAAACTCGCTCATCCATGTCTTTATGGACCTTGCTTTGTGCGCTGGTCCAAATCATTTGATGGAGGGGCATAAGAACTTTGTGGGAACAGTTTGAGGATGTCTCCTTCTTGTTCCAACATGAGTGCACACCAGTGCATAAAGCATGGTCCATAAAGACATGGGTGAGCAAATTTGGGGTGGAGGAACTTGACTTTCGGGATAAGGCCAAGTGTACTGTGAGGTGAATCTATCCCCTAGAGGACCTGGGAAAAGTCTACTGGACACTGTTCTTTTCTCTGGCACAACAAACGGGGAGTCATGAGCTGGACACAGATAGCCTAAGGCAATCTAGAACCCTCTGAATGAGTAGCAATAATCCTGGGAAGGAGAGAGTTTGTTAAAGAAAAGATGGCTGAAGGAAGGAGTGTATATACTGCTTTTACATGTGACTTCTGCGGTCCATCCACTGTGTGTGATTGACAGATGACCGCAGATAGCATTTCTATGTGATGTGACTGTAATTGCCAACTTCTGAAGTGACATCAGTAAAGTGCAGCAACTAAACTTCTTTTGTGTGGTCATTCCTTTCTTCTGAATATAAAGACTATTGGCAGGGGATGCCATGGGAAGGCCTCTGGGAAGAAGTGGGCACAAGATGGCGAAGGTTTAGGGCCTCAAGTAGGGTGAGCCACATACACACATAGACAGCACACACACCATACACGCAATAATTTACCCCTCTGGTGACATTTTGGCTGTTCCACTAGCCCTTTCAGACACTTCTATTGTCATGAAAATGTGGGGGTGCAGTCATGCTGGGGATGAGTGGCATGATATGCTGTTGGTTGTACTGCAGAAAGCTGGGCCATGAGTATGGGGCACGATTAGAAGAAGGAAAGTCAGAGTTAAAGCAGCGCTGAGAGTGTGGAGATGTGGGATTACTCGGCCTACACCCAAAAATAATTAAAGAGGAACCTATGTTTTCTCCAATTACCTTTTTTTTTTGGGGGGGTGTTATTCACAAGAACACACAAATCCAGCAAATTCATCTGTGTACTGTAGTGATCCACCATGCCAGTGCTGCACATCCAGTCCTCTGACTTTATCGGCAGTAGGCGCTGTCTTTCATGTCTTTGCAGCCAGCCCCCTGATGACACACATACTTCATAGGACGTCATCCAGGGGCCAAAAGCAAAAACCAGGAAGAGACAACCAGCTCCCTGATCACATCCAACAGCACTTGCTCTGTGGAGTACCTCAAGGCCTCCTGAGATGTTTGGTGTCAGTATGCCAACACGCTGTGGGTGACTTGGGCTGTTGTACAGGAGCCTGTACAGGAGTTGTACTTTAAATTTAATTTCCCTTCAAAATGAAGAATGCATGGTTCTCTGCCTCTGCTGTTAAAAATGTTGGCGTCTTGGTCTTACAATGTTGTGCCGAGCTCCTGTATTTGCATAATGCCGCTAAACAGAAGGTTAGAACATTTTTTTTTTTGAATGCTCAAATGCTGTACTGGGTTTAGGGAATGAACAGTCTGTAATCAGAAGTCACATCTGCATTGGTTTAATGAACATGAAAAAAACATTTCTACAAGAAAATAAGAAATTGGATTCCCTGCTTGGTTGCTCAGTTAGGGATCAGAGGCAAAAATCTCCAATCTCAATTCATCTAACTGTCAGGATTTGTATATAAGCCGCGTCTCTGCCTGTATGGGAGAAAAAAGGAGGTCTGATTCATTAAACACAAGGAAGTCTTTTTGGCAATGTTAATTTTGATTGCCCTAGACAACTTCTATCAACCTTATACTTTTCATCTGCATTTTGTTGGCACTGATATATAAAAAAATAAACCTATAAAAGCATACAAAGTAACAGAAAAAATAAGGAGCTGCCTGAGGCCCCAAAGCCAGCAAGATACATTACTGTATGTCTATACCAAGGAATTATAATTGGTAGCAAAGCTGCCATCGGTATGTCTAACAGCATCACTTTCTTGGAAATCTTAAAGGTACATGCCAATCAAAGTAGAAAATTAAACATTGAGACGTTGAGTAGTTCCGTTTTTCAATTAGTGTTTATAGTCCGGTGCTCCTAGAACACATCTGTTGATAATGCTGGAATTTGCAACATATCACGGAAGGCTTAATGTAAATTCTAATGAGAGATAGAGAGCTTTACACATGGGCCGCAACCAACTGGTGGTCAGTGGGAATCAGTGGGTAATTGTACAACTGAGGAGAGCCTGTGGGGAGTTTCTACAGATTCCTTTAGTCAGAACCTTATAGACTAAATTATAAACCTTAAAGCAAAATAGTTTAATCTAAAGGCAATCCAAACCAGATATGTTTGTGAGTTCTTAGTTCCAAAAACCTCCGAAGCAGTGGTCTCCAAATTGCTGACATTTGCTTGCCTTGGGGTACTGTTCCTCCCTCTATGAGGCAATATTCCTCACACTAATAAGAGGCAGTGTTCCTTGCACTGACACCAACAATGAGGGAGTGTTTTTTCCATGGACACCAACAATGGAACATTATTCCTTTCACTGACCCCATTGATGGGGCATAATTCCTCCCACTCACACCAGCAATGAGGCATCTTTCCATCCACTAATACCAACAGTGGGTCAGTATTCCTCTCACTGATACCAACAATTAGGAACCATTCCTACCACTGAATTCAACAGTGGAGCAGTATTCCTTCCAATGACACCAACAATGGAGCCTTTTTTCCTTCCACTGGCACCAATGATGGATCATCATTCCTTCCACTGGCACCAACAATTGAGCTCTATTCCTTACCTTATCACCAACGATGGTGGGGAATAATTCCTCCAACTGATATAAACGGTGGGGCACTATTCCTTCCACTGACAACGGCGATGGGGCATAATTACTTCCACTGATACCAACAATACAGGGAACTATTCCTCCCACTAATTCCAAAGCAGAGGCACTATTCTTCTCCCTTAAACCAATGATGGGGCACTATTTCTCCTCCTACTGACTGCAGGTTTTATGTAATTTTTTTTACACCCACTGACCACCAAGCCCTGAGATATTGTCTACTCCCACTGGCATGTTCATCTCCCACTGGCAACAACAGTACAGCCCCCCCCCCCCCCTTCCCCAAAGTCTGAAGGACAGAAAACTGTCTCTTTTTTTAAAAAGTTTGGAGACCCCTGCTCTAGGGCATTGATTTGAAGTTCCAAGTCAAAACTTCACCAGTCTCTTCTGAACCATATACCATCTTAGTAATAGTTTTATAAATAGATTCTACAAAGGCTGAATTCACTGAGCCATGGGCTGTTACATCCCATATCTGGAGCAAATTGTTTGGCTGGAGTTGGGAGCCCAAATATTTTCCCCATTTTCAATTATATTCAAGTTGACAATAATAGTAGAACCTCATTGGCTGCCAGATTATGTTTCTGAAAGCTGCCAGACAGGAGCATCATATAGCTCCAAACTGTCCTTCATTTTGGAAACTGTTATGAAACCAGATCCTCTTGTCTTTCTTTCCTCCTCAGTTGTCATTGTTTTTGGTGTAATTCAGGGGTCTCCAAACTTTCTAAACAAAGGGACAGCTTACTATCTTTCAGACCTTAGAGGGGCTGGACCATGGCCATCGGCAGTAGAAAATGTCCCAGCATCATTGGGAGTAAACACTGCCCTATCTTTGGTAAATTATGCCCCATCGTTGGTGTCAGTGGATGAAACAGTGCCCCAAGGACAGGTGAAATCAAGCAAGCCGCACTTTGAAGACCACTGGTCTAATGTACCAGACCTCTATAGACCTCTATTAAAAAAAGTAAGATTTAATCAGTAAAAGTGTATTATGGCAATAAATCTTTCATCCAATATCTAAATTGTTGAAATTATTACTTAGAAAAGCCAATAAAACCGGAAAAGTAGAAGTGAAAAAAAAAACAAATGGGTATAACTAATAATTTTTTTGCATTAATTCTTCAAGGTTGCCATAATCAGATTCACAACGGGTTTCTATCTCTTTTGAAAAAGTTATGGTGTATGACTCAAAAAGTGCACTACTTTGCCCTATCATATGCCTGTGTGAGTTTGGCACACCCAGTTTTCCCTTCCATTACACCTCCATGCTCCAGGTTCTGCCCTCCAGCATCCTACGCACATTCTTACAGGTTAAAGATTCCCACATCCTCAGGAAGCCCTCACAGACCCAGGCGGCACTGCCATCTCTTTACACCTCCACGCTCCAGGTTCTGCCCACCAGCATCCTACGCACATTCTTACAGGTTAAAGATTCCCACATCCTCAGGAAGCCCTCGCAGACCCAGGCGGCACTGCCATCTCTTTACACCTCCACGCTCCAGGTTCTGCTCTCCAGCATCCTACGCACATTCTTACAGGTTAAAGATTCCCACATCCTCAGGAATCCCTCACAGACCCAGGCGGCACTGCCATCTCTTTACACCTCCACGCTCCAGGTTCTGCCCTCCAGCATCCTACACACATTCTTACAGGTTAAAGATTCCCACATCCTCAGGAAGCCCTCACAGACCCAGGCGGCACTTCCATCTCTTTACACCTCCACGCTCCAGGTTCTGCTCTCCATCGTCCTACGCACATTCTTACAGGTTAAAGATTCCCACATCCTCAGGAAGCCCTCACAGACCCAGGCGGCACTGCCATCTCTTTACACCTCCATGCTCCAGCTTCTGCTCTCCAGCATCCTACGCACATTCTTACAGGTTAAAGATTCCCACATCCTCCGGAAGCCCTCACAGACCCAGGCGGCACTGCCATCTCTTTACACCCCCACGCTCCAGGTTCTGCCCTCCAGCATCCTACGCACATTCTTACAGGTTAAAGATTCCCACATCCTCAGGAAGCCCTCACAGACCCAGGCGGCACTGCCATCTCTTTACACCTCCACGCTCCAGGTTCTGCTCTCCAGCATCCTACGCACATTCTTACGTGTTAAAGATTCCCACATCCTCAGGAAGCCCTCACAGACCCAGGTGGCCCTGCCATCTCTTTACACCTGCGTGCTCCATGCAGTTGCTGTTTTTGCTAAATTTTACCATGGACAATAGCGATGCAGGTCACAAAAAGTGCTCTTAAACTACAAAAAAACATCAAAGGATGATGGATCCTTTGAAATATGTTATGCTCTTTCCTTTACGCTACAGTATATCATGAATCACATCCTCACACATCTAGCACCTGCCCAAACTGTATTGATTAGAACTCTAAAAACACAGCTGGACTCCAGCCATCATCTAATTCCATGGAGTAAAAATATGCAGAAGTATGCCATAGAAAGATTCCTATTTTTTTCTTTTTTTTTGGCAATCGCACTGTGAATGAACAATTTATTATGGCTGTACCTTTCATTAAGAGCTTGTGCGATAAGCTTATTACGCTTTTTGCCGAAGGCATATTTTCTGTCTCACGCTTTTAAATTGGCTCAATTAATTTTGATACTTTTACTATAAATTTTAAGTGTCCTGGCTGGTGCTCATAATTGCGACATTTCTCTTTTTTGTGTGCCTTCTGGTAGATCTGTTCCTATTACAGGCATATGAGTAATACCACTGAGTTTTTTTTTCTTTAAAAGCAGTATTAGAAGTGAGAATGGGACCGTAGTCGTAATAGATAATTTAACTTCTATGTGGTAGATAACAAGAGAAAAAACTTGCCCGATGGGCCCTCTGATTGCTTAAAATGTTACTAAACCAACAACAGTAAAATCAGTCTGTATATGCAGTAAAGCATGCTGGTTATACTCACTGTGGAACCTAAGGGGTTAATCCTCTGCATTGGGTAAAAAGGCTGTTTGATCCTGTCTTCTCTGATCCTCCCCTCCTTTCACAGTCCCCTAATCATTTCATGATAACCTCCCCCTTTGTCCCATGGACGCACGCGTGCCCACAGTATCTATTGCATGAAATGATGTACAGGTACGTGATTAGAGCCTGCCATAGGATATCTGTGGTAGGCGGTCTTTAAAGCGGAGCTCCACCCTAAAGTGGAGCTTCCACTCATTGGAACCCTCCGGCGCCACAATTGGCACCTTTCAGGGGGGAGGGGGGTGCAGGTACCTGTACAGTACAGGTATCTGCACCCACTCCCGGCATAGATATCTGCAGAATATACGCCCCTTTCCGCAGAATCTACGCCCCTTTCTGTAGGTCCCCCGCTGTCTGCTGAGAAACACACGGATCCCAGAGACAGCGGGGACCATCCTTATTGCGCAGCGCGACTCGCGCATGCGCAGTAGGGAACCGGGAAATGAAGCCGCAAGGCTCCACTTCCTGATTCCCATACCCAAGATGGCGGCGGCAGCACCCAAGAGACGATCGAGAGATCGGCTTCGGGTGCCGACATCGCGGGCGTGCTGGGCGGGTAAGTGTCCTTATTTTAAAAGTCAGCAGCTGCAGTATTTGTAGCTGCTGGCTTTAAAAAAAAAAAAAAACGGCGGAACTCCCGCTTTAAGTGGTTAAACAAATCCTCCCATATAAGTTGTACCTGTTTATCTGCAGTCTTCTCTTCTCTGCATCTGTTCAAAGTGCAGAATTTATAAAGCTTGTCTAAGCTGTCAGAAAAAGGAGGTAGAGAGTTGAAGTCACTCTGCAGAGATCAGTGAGGAGAGCTCTGAGAGCTGATTGGAGGGAAGGGACACCGCCCCCCCCTCCCCCCACACATCACACAGGAACAGAGCTGTGCTTGAGCTCCCTCCTCTGTCACCTTTTTTCTCTTGGTATCAGGAAAACTTATCATAAATGATCCATGCTGATAGCAGAACAAAGCAGCAGACAGAAATTACACCTAAGGTTCTTAATTGAGACAGGTAACACTATAGAGGGATATGCTTTGTTCATATTTCATGTCTGAGGTTTACAACCACTTGAAAGTTGGAATTTAAGGCCCCTTTCACACGTGCGGACCATTCAGATTTGCCTGTCCATTTCTTAGGCGGATCTGAATGGTCGATCCATACAGTTCTATGGAGCGACGGATGTCAGCAATCCGTTCCGATCCGCTACGCAAACTCCAGACGGATGGAAAGCCTATTTTCCATCCGTCTGGCGGATCGGATGAAAACAGACAGGCGGTCCGTAATCATCCAATCCCCCCATAGGGGAGAGCAGACTCTCCAACAGGTCGGTCCCTGCACAGAGTGCAGAGAAGGACTTGTCATCCGCCGGCTGAGCAAGCGGATGCTAAATACGGACAGCCCCATGTGAAAGGGGCCTAACTGTTCTATAGCAGCTTGGAAACACCTACCTATTGTTTGCATCAGAGGGCTGGCAGGCTGCCATGTGTCTGCTCTAGACAGAAAGTAAAATAGACAGGAACTATGGTTTCTGTGCTTTTGTTGTGAATTTTGAGGATTCATTTCTCCACAATACTTATAGCTACAAAGATAAGTGAGGGCTTATTTTAACATTGTTTTAACATTTTAATGCTGCACTTTAATCAGGGTCCTTACCAGCAGCTTACACTTACCTACTATTTGCATCTCTGGGGTTTTGTTCAGCTGGCAGAAATAAAGAAAAATATCTGGCTGTGTGGAAGCCTTTCATTTGCTCCCCATGCTCCCAAGTGATAGCATTGCTGCTTTGTGATTGGCTACTCAGGCACCCAGCACTGTCACATGGGGGGTGATTAGAGAGTCCACCACTCAGTGTAGTCTCCAAGTCATGGCAGAGGAATAAAAATAATTATATACAGTATATTCTGCTGGTTAGGCTGCTGTTTATATATTATAGTGAATCTTTTGTTTTTTCCTACATTGGAAAAGCACAAGTTCATTCTTCTAGCTGCAGAAAATAAATCATGATAAGATACCCCCGTCTCAGGGATTGCAGAGGATTTGGCAAAAAAAAAAAACGAATATTATATGGTGCTAACCTACCTACTTATAAAATGTAAATATAAATCCTTTTCTCAGTTGAACTTTAACACGAACCTGAAAATGATCGGATTCTGCGTTGGAAACATTTTCTGCAATGTGTTTATGTTTCTATATATAAAACAGCCAGAGGAATATTGCCGGTAAACCTTGGATCGCTTCAGCTGAAAATGTGTTCTGAAAATGATGGCATTACTGAGACCGTAGATAAGAGGAAGGTCATGGTGGGGAAGGGAGCTGTAGATGAGCAAAATAGAAAAGGGCAGAGCATGAGAACATTAACCGCTTCAGCCCTGGAAGATTTTACCCCCTTCCTTCCCAGAGCACTTTTGCATTTCAGCACTGCGTTGCTTTAACTGACAATTGCGCGGTCGTGCGACTTTGCACCCAAACAAAATGTACGCCCTTTTCCCCCCACAAATAGAGCTTTCTTTTGGTGGTATTTGATCACCTCTGTGGTTTTTATTGTTTGTGCTATAAACAAAAACATAATTTTGAAAAAAAAGCAATATTTTTTACTTTTTGCAATAATAAATATCCCCTAAATAAATAAAACAATTTGTTTCCTCATTTTAGGCCGATATGTATTCTACTACATATTTTTGGTAAAAAAATAAATCGCAATAAGCGTATATTGATTGATTTGCGTAAAAGTTACAGCCTCTACAAAATAGGGGATAGTTTTATGGCATTTTTATTATAACTTTTTTTATTAGTAATGGCGGTGATCTGCGATTTTTATCAGGACTGCGACATTATGGCAGACACATCAGACATTTTTTACACTATTTTGGGACCAAAGTCATTTATACAGTGATCAGTGCTATAAAAATGCACTTATTACTGTGTAAATGACACTGGCAGGGAAGGGGTTAAACACTAGGGGGCGATCAAGGGGTTAAGTGTGTCCTAGGGAGTGATTCTGACTGGGGGGGACATGACAGCAATCACTGCTCCTCATGACAGGGAGCAGTGACCTCTGTCTTGTCACTAGGTCGAACGGGGATATGCCATGTTTAAATAGGCATCTCCTCATTCTGCAGCTCGAGTCCACGGGTCCCGTGGGTATGGTCATGCTGTATGCAGCGCACCCGCTAGCCCAGCCAATTAAAGGGGACATTGGCCATTGTGCCAACGTATATCGGCGTGCGGCGATCGGCAAGTGGTTAAAGATTAAGTGTCACATACATTATGTTCTGTTTGCTGGCTAATTCTTACTTCTTTAGCATTTTATTTTTTGCATGTAAATTGGGCCTTCAGATCTAATATAAAACTGTCAATGGTCTTGCTGGGCTGGATAAGTAAAGAGTAATGGAAGTACTTACCTCTCCTGGAGAAAATGCTTTCTTCAGTGCTGCTCACCAAACCAAAAGGCTCAGGAATGTGTGATCTCGGTTGGAAGGAAGAATATAAACTTAAATTAGCTGATCTTCCCTTAGACATCATGTTGCCAAAGCCCCAGGTTTTTGGTCCCAGAAGAGTTGAAGCTGTTATAGCTGCAAAGGGTGGGCAAACTCAATATTGAACCCTACGGACTAGGACTGGGATGCCGTTAAAGATCATGTGCGTGTAAAGGCAGGTGTCACAATACTTTTGAGAATGTAGTGTACATTTTAAAGACATAATGCTTCATCAGGCTCCCTCCAGTGCTGGTTACATGACCAAAAACCTGGGCCACATGATGTCTATATGTATATTGTGTTTTAATGAGGCTGTTGGCCCTTGTACACACGGTCGGAGAATCCGTCGGAATGTGTCCTATCGGACCGTGCTGTCGGATAATCCGACTGTGTGTGGTATGCATCAGACTGATTCCGTCTGAATATCCGTCGGACCCAATTTTCCAACATGTTGGAAATATTTCCCGACCAACTGGTTCGATCGGACATACTCCGATCATGTGTAGAGAATTTTGATCGGACCAGGTGCCATGCATGCTCAGATCAAATTCCTACATCAAAGCTATTGGCTACTAGCCTGAACGTAGTCCCATCGTAACGAAATTACGTCATCACGCTCTGAATGATCGGATTTTTCGACAACTTAGTCCGACCGTGTGTATGCAACAGTTTCTGACAAGATCCGACGGACAAAATCCGACGGATTTGGTTGTGGAAATCTCCGACCGCGTGTACAGGGGCTTAGACTTTGTTATCCCATGAAAGACTGTTAACGTTTGATTTTAGGTTTCTGATAGGGCAAAGGTGACCTGTAAAGGATGAAGGTGGGTATACAATTGTGCTTTTGAAAAGAAATGTTCCTATTTTTTAACAACTTCACTTTTCTGTGCACATATTAATATGGCATTACCTGGAAATGGGCGTAAAAGAGAGTCCGGTGTCTTTTTCTTTTTTTTCTTTCTTTCTATCTTTCTTTCTTTCAATAAAGCACATAAGTACAGTTTTTAGTAACACATGAGAAAATTACTCAAACGTAGTAAAGAGAATTATAATTAATTGCAATAATTTACTGCACCTCGTGTTATTGTCTTTGCATTGCTGTACAATAAGAGGCCTTCATTTTATGTCTAGCTTTTGTCTTTTCCTTTAGTTTTCTCTCCGTCTATCAGCCTTGACTTGCTAGCCTTACCAGGAGAGATGTATTTGATGTCTGTAGATGACATATCAGACCGGTTATCTCTGCTTGCAGTTGGCAGGAGCTGCTGTCACAGGAATCGCTGAAAGCAATAAAAAAAATTCAGGTAGTTGAAATGAACAGACCGGTAGACTCAATGGTAGTCTGGTACTTATAGTTCATTCCTTTTGTGGTTTGATGGATCAAAGAATATTTTGGTGTGTTGATGGCAAGATCATTGCATTAATGCAGTGGTTCTCAGCCTCAGTCCTCAAGTTCCCCCAACAGGCAATGTTTGGGGAATTTCTCTTAGATAAAATAGCTGTCCAAATTACCAAGCCATTGACTCTGATTTAAAGCACCTGTGCAAGATAAAGGAAAACCTGCAGACATGGCCTGTTGAGGCTACTTGAGGACTGAGGTTGAGAACCGCTGCATTAATGTGTTGAAAGGTGAGTGAGGACTTTAATTACTTACCTTATCTCCTCCAGGAACTGCTTGTTTGGGATCTTATAGTGTGCTGTAATATATCAAAAAGTCTAGGCCTTCTTATGCCTCATACACATGATCAAACAATCTGGTGGAAAAGTCCGGCGGACTCTGGTCTGGTCTGGTCTGCCGGATAATCCGCCGGTATGTAGGCTCCGGCGGACTTTTTTTTACCCAAAAGTCCGGCGGACTAAGAAAGTATTTTGCACTCCAATCTGTCCGCCGTACTCGCATTTCGGTCGACAGTACGGCCGTGTGTGTGCCAGTCCGCCGCACTTTTTAAATGAACGGACTTTTCCCGCCCAGGGAAAAGTCCGCTCATTATGAGCACGTCTCCAGGTAGGAGGAAGGAAGAAGGAGGTGTCGCTGGCCCCGTCACCTGGTATGGACTTAAAGGGGAATCCCTACGCCGAAAAATCGGCGTGGGGTCCCCCCCAGGTCCATATCAGACCCTTATCTGAGCACGCTACCCGGCCGGCCAGGAAAGGGGGTGGGGACGAGCGAGAGCCCCCCCTCCTGAGCCGTACCAGGCCGCGTGCCCTCAACATGTCGATGAGGACAAGGGCCTCTTCCGGACAACCCTGGCAGTTGGTTGTTGGGGTCTGCGGGCGGGGGGCTTATTGGAATCCATGAGCCCCTTAAATAAGGGGGCCCCTGGATCCCGGCCCCCTACCCTATGTGAATGAGTATGGGGTACAATATACCCCTACCCATTCACCTGTGAAAAAAAAGTAAAAAAAGAAAACACAACACACAAGGGTTAAAATAGTTTATTGCACAGCTCCAGGGGTCTTTTTCCGTCTTCGGGGGTCTTCTCGAGACTCCTCCACTATCTTCTGCTCTTTTGCTAGCTCTTTCACTAGCGGAGGAGCCCGGCTTTCTTCTTCGCCGCTGCCGCCCTCTTCTTCCAACTTCGGGGGTCTTGTCCCCCTCTTCGGGGGTCTTGTCCCCCTCTTCGGTTCTTCTTGCCGGGCCACTGCACCTTCTTCTAGCTCTTTTACAAGCGGTGGCCCGGTCTTCTGTCGCCGCTGCCGCTGTCGCCGTCTTCTGTTCTTCTCTTCTTCTCTTCTGGAGATGTTGCCTCGTCGCTGTCTCCGGTCACAATGGCAGGGACGCGGCGTGCGGCGACTTATATAGGGACATCACCGGATGATGTCCTCGCCCATTATGATGTCACAGTCCCAGCATCCTCAGCGGCAGCGGTGACAGAAGACCGGGCCACCCTTACAAACAAGGGAGTTTATTTGCAAACATATGTGTAAGCCGCAGTCTCCATGTCAAGGCACCTCAGTTTACTATGGTCAAAATTCTATAATTCTGAGAGTTTCCCAAATTAAAGCACATGCAGTATATAGCAGTTGGATAGATTTAGGCTGGGTTTACACTAGCGCGGGCTGTCACTTTGCACTTCTCATCCAGATGTATCTGAGGCTGCTGGACTTCAAATTTCCCCCCATTTCCTTTTATGAGGCACAGCACCAGGGATTGGAGTGTGGGATGACACAGAGGGGAAGGGGTGGGGGGAAGAGGTGCAGATCGAGCCCTCTCTTCTCTCCTATCTGTGTGTGTTTCGGAGGGGGGGGGGGGGGTTGTTAGTGCTGGCTCTGAGTAGCGAGAAAGTGAGTGTCGCAGACACTCTAAGCTTGGACAACTGCAGCCAGCAACCCTGCTGAAGCCATATTCAGGTCTAAATAAAGTGTCCGTGTTTCAGCCAGTCTGAAACCCGGACACATGATTCCAAACCCGAAATGTCCGGGTGAATCCCGGACAGGTGGCAAACCTAGATGCTGTGCTGCATGAACTGCAGAGAAAAAGGTGCATGCACCTTTCTAAAAATGTGGCCACAGGGAATCCGCATGGCCTTTTTGACCATATGGTTCCCGCACCTGTGATCGTGCTTTGGGCAGAGATGCATGGGAGGACCATTCAGAATGAACGGCAGCCCTGCGCATCTCACAAGAGCAGTGCGATACAGCTGTGGGTGATTCCGGGTGTGGGAATCAATGCAATTCCCACAACCAGAACGCACGGCCGACACCAAGCCTAAGGGCAGGTTTGCCTGAGAGTCCACGTCTCCTTAAAAGGTATAGGGATGCACATATGTGTAATCTGTAGTGGCTCCAATTGGGAGACTCTCAAAATTATAGAGTTAGGACCGCACATTTGCACAGGTCAGACCTCTTAACCAGTGTTTGAAAGCACTTAGAGACTTGGGACAAGGTATTACACGTGCATACTTCCCAATATTTTGAGATGGGAATGAGGGACACCTACTAGCAAATTTATGTAGGCATAGGACACGGCCCCTGTCACACCCCCTCAAAGGAGAATTAAGCCAAAAAAAGGTTAATTAAATCCACAAGGGCTTTTTTTTTTTTTTTTACTACTACTATTCCTTTATATTGGCTTTTAAAGTTTACAAATGCAGCAATTTAGAATTTGGATGAAAGTTTTAGCACTGGGAAACAGTTTTTGAAGGATAAAAAGTGCCTTTTATATACAACTATAGAGATCAGACCAAAAAGAGGGACAAATGAGGGGGGAAGAGGGACATTTCTCCAAATCAGCTGCAGTCCCTCCAAATCGGGGACAGTTGGAAGCTATGCATGTGCTTTGCCCCTTAGAGGGCAGAACTGTAAAACAATATGTTGTATAAAGATAGATTTCCTTTACAGTGATTTTAAACCCTTACATATACAAACTGAAGTGACAAGCCTCAGGTGATACACAGAGATGAAACATATCTTACTACATGATTTGTACCTGTTTTTCTACAGCCTTCTCTGTTCTACTCTCCTTTTAAAGCACACATTTGACACAGCTTTTCTGAGCTTCCAGAGACAGGGGGTGGGGATCTGATGTCACACACTGCACAGCTAAACCAGGGAGCTGAGTGTAATGTGATACCTAAGTGGAAGGAAGACACACCCCCTTCTACACATTCTCATTGGGAAACATGCACAGCTGAGGATATCATCACCTGCTGTGTGCTGGAAGGGACATCCCCCAAAATGACTTGTTGTCGGCATTTACTTTTAGAAGTGACTCATTCAGATAGCAGAGGAATGACAAAGCAGACAGAAATCTCACTCAGTGTTTTGGGTAGAGGCAAGTACACACTATAGCAGAATATGCTTTGTTCATTTTTTTCATCTTAGCACAGCCACCTTAAGGGGATTAGAACACTAACAGCAAGGGATTTGTATTCTCATGGGAACGCTTGTTCTGTTGCGGTAATGTTGGGCCTATGTTATGTATTGACTTTAGTTGCAATTGGTTTGCAGCAGAGTTTCCCTTTAAATGTACTGTCTAAAATTTTGATGTTTGTTTTTATCATTTTCATCTCTTTAATCCTTTTTTCTGGTCAGTAAATCTACATGTGTCCATCTGCAGAACCTTTGATTTGCAAAGGTTATCCACTGTCGGCAAATTGATGGCATCTGGGTGTGTTTGTTTGCATTTTCAGTAACATGTCGCTTGTTTTATTGACTGCCTAACACGCCAGCGTTTCAAGGTTTTAGGAAGGGAAAATGAATGCGCTCGGCTTTTTATCAGATTCATAACTCGTAAGGATGGCATTTTCTTCATCGGTTTGTTGAAATGAAATACATCAAAGTTCTGAGCTATAAAAGAGAGAAACCGCCTGCTGGAGATAAAATGACTGTGCTGGTCACATATTAAGCTGTTATAACTGTAAATTGGGCAGCACGTTGCAAAGGGAAAAAGCAAAAAAGTTCTGTCACATATTTAAAATGAGTCGCAACCATATTTAAGGAGGTTTACGCAAGGCATTCCGCACAGCAGATGATGTCTTTATCTGATATAGTCTTCCTGAATTGGTGCTGTTCACAATGTAAAATCGGAAGCCAGATTTTTGTGATATGCCACTCCAGACATGTTTATTAAAGTGTATCCAAAGCTCAAACTTTTTTTCATTTTCGACCCTAAATAGGGAAGGTTAGAACCTATTTTTATTTCTACCCCAGCTGCTTGACAGTTTCTCCACTGGAGAGAACCATTCTACTATTGTCACTGGAGACCCCTTCTACTATTGTCACCGGAGACTCATTCTACTATTGTCTACTATTGTCACTGTAGACCCATTCTACTATTGTCAC
This sequence comes from Lithobates pipiens, assembly GCF_037356315.1. Lineage (NCBI taxonomy): Eukaryota > Metazoa > Chordata > Amphibia > Anura > Ranidae > Lithobates > Lithobates pipiens. The sequence continues at coordinate 65,924,415 of NW_027507748.1, forward strand.
TGGAGACTCATTCTACTATTGTCACTGAAGACCCATTCTACTATTGCCACTGAAGACCCATTCTACTATTGTCTACTATTGTCACTGGAGACCCATTCTACTATTGTCACTGTAGACCCATTCTACTATTGTCACTGGAGACTCATTCTACTATTGCCACTGGAGACCCATTCTACTATTGTCTACTATTGTCACTGGAGACCCATTCTACTATTGTCACTGGAGACCCATTCTACTATTGTCTACTATTGTCACTGAAGACCCATTCTACTATTGCCACTGGAGACCCATTCTAATATTGTCTACTATTGCCACTTTAGACCCATTCTACTATTGTCACTGGAGACCCATTCTACTATTGTCTACTATTGTCACTGGAGACCCATTCTACTATTGCCACTGTAGACCCATTCTAATATTGTCTACTATTGCCACTTTAGACCCATTCTACTATTGTCACTGGAGACCCATTCTACTATTGTCTACTATTGTCACTGGAGACCCATTCTACTATTGCCACTGTAGACCCATTCTACTATTGCCACTGTAGACCCATTCTACTATTGCCACTGTAGACCCATTCTACTATTGCCACTGGAGACCCATTCTATTATTGCCACTGGAGACCCATTCTACTATTGTCACTGGAGACCCATTCTACTAATGTCTACTATTGTCACTGGAGACCCATTCTACTATTGTCACTGGAGACCCATTCTACTATTGTCACTGGAGACCCATTCTACTATTGTCACTGGAGACCCATTCTACTAATGTCTACTATTGTCACTGGAGACCCATTCTACTATTGTCACTGGAGACCCATTCTACTAATGTCTACTATTGTCACTGGAGACCCATTCTACTATTGTCACTGGAGACCCATTCTACTATTGTCACTGGAGACCCATTCTACTATTGTCACTGGAGACCCATTCTACTATTGTCTACTATTATCACTGGAGACCCATTCTACTATTGTCTACTATTATCACTGGAGACCCATTCTACTATTGTCTACTATTGTCACTGGAGTGTAAAGAGAAATGAACAGAGAAGCATTTTTTTTTGTAGCGTACCCCCCTAAGGACTAGCAAGTGTAAAGGGATCCCCCACCTTGCACAGCCAGATACACCACATCTTTGCAGCACACTTGAGTCAAAGAGCAGTCCAGTGCTTTGTTTTATATTTTATTGATTTTATTAAACGTGGATAGGGATTAGGGTATTATGGGATGCCCACTTCACTTTCAGCAATTAACTCTTCAGGGACACAACTATATACAGTCCATAGATACACTTCTCTGCCTCCTGCACAAGTTTTGCTAGTAGAACTACACCTCCCAGGACCAGCTGGCATTCTTAGGTTGGTAGCAAATGCCCTTTACAGGCAGGGACTGCGGACCCCTTATTTTATGTAATAATTTTATGTCCTAAGTTTGTGTCCAAAGTACTAGTGCACAACTGTCCTTCTGTGGCTACTGATCCCAGCACCACCTCTTCAGGCACTGGCAATTCACCTGTCTGCAGCTGCCCCTTTCTCCAGATCTTTTGGTTAAATTTCCACAGTCCTCCCAGACTGACTCTGCATGCATTCCAGACTGCTCTTTCCCAGTCCTCTCAGGTTGCCTCTGTCCACTCCTGACTGTAACACTCACCAGCCCACCTGGCTGCCAATTGACAGCCTAACACTCCTAACATCTCCAGTTTCAACCTGGAATCCACTGCCCCATCTGGGTTGACCCTGAGTATTTGAGGGGATCTGCCCTCTACCAACCCATCTGTTGGGGATTGGTCAGGGCAGCTCCTTCACACCTATTTTTTTGGAAGTTTCCATCAAGTTCTAGAAAAAGGAGGAAGTCTCAGAGATGCTGCCTGTCAGTCATCCAGCCCTCCCTGAGTCCCTCAAACCCTGACCCAGGAAAACACAGGCTTGGCTGCCAGTCAAGCAAAACAATTTACCTGCTCTAGCACACTAGAGGGTGCTACACTTTTTAGAAATCATAGTTACCTAGGTGGATGCAGCATGAGTCCGATGTTGAATCTGCCCCGCACTGGCTGTAATATTGAGAACTGATCAAAGACCACTGATTGCTCAGTTCTCAGTGCTCCGTGAGCAGAGAAATGGTGACTGATAGCTCTACACCCTCGCATTCTGGAGCGCTGGGCTGTTGGGGGGGGGGGTGAACCATATGGTAAATGTGGACATCAGTCTGAACCATTGTTTCTTGGGACCCTAGGGTTCCTCTAGAGGTCGTTAGAAGTTTATTGAGCAATAAGCAATTTCTGCTTCTAAGATGACTAGCCTTTAATACCAGTGATCTTTTTAGCTATCTGTAAGGGGGAATCATTTCCAATGACCACAAATGTAAGGAACATTTTTCCCACGACCATGAATGTATTGTGAGTTGTAAATAAAACAATGAATAGCAAGGGTTCCTTGAAATCAAAAAGGTTATTTCAAGGGTTCCTCAATGTAAAAAAAAGATCATTCATATGACCCTTATCACCAAAGATCATTTGTGTGGCACAACCTATATTTTCAAGTTAAAGTAATATAAGTATATGATTTAATGTTTTAACTTGAAAATGACAAAAAAGAGAGGGTTTGGGACTTTAAGGTAGGTCTTGCATGGCTAAAAGATGAGTCAATGTAAAAAGACATGTTTTATTAAATACATAAAAAAACATGACATGGCAAAATGAGTACATGCATGGTAAACAAGCATATCAATCACATATTAACCAGATATTAAAATTGATTATTATTACTAAATTAAGAATGAATGTAAAGTACTGTACCTTCATCCTAACAGTTCAAAAGAAAGGCAGAGGATTAGAGGCAACCTTGGACTTTCATGGTACGGTAAAGACTCACAAGAGGGTTTACAAAAATATATATAAATTTATTAAGAAAAATCAATATTAACCACTTTCAGACCGGACCATTTTGCTGGTAAATGACCAGAGGTCTTTTTACACTTTGGCACTTAACTGGTAATTGCGCGGTCATGCAATGTTGTACCCAACCGAAATGTGCGTCCTTTTCTTCCCACAAATAGAGCTTTCTTTTAAAGGTATTTGACTGACTCTGCGATTTTTATTTTTTGCGATATAAACGTAAAAAGACCGCAAATTTTGAAAAAAAATGATATTTTCTACTTTTTGTTATTAGAAAAATCCAATAAACTCAATTTTAGTCATACATTTAGGGCAAAATGTATTCAGCCACATGTCTTTGGTAAAAAAAAAGTCAATAACTGTATATTTATTGGTTTGCGCAAAAGTTGTCACATCTACAAACTAAGGTACGTTTTCTGGAATTTACGCAGCTTTTAGTTTACGACTGCCTATCTCATTTCTTGAGGTGCTAAAATGGCAGGGCAGTACAAAACCCCCCCAAATGACCCCATTTTGGAAAGTAGACCCCCTAAGGAAATTGATAAGTGGCATGTTGAGCCCATTGAATATTTTATTTTTTTGCCTCAAGCGATTGAATAATGACAAAAATCTTTTTTTTTTTTTACACAAAGTTGTCATTAAATTATATATTGCTCACACATGCTATGGGCATATGTGAAATGACACCCCAAAATAAATTCTGCTGCTTCTCCTGAGTACGGGGATACCACATATGTGGTACTTTTTGGGAGCCTAGCTGCGTACGGGGCCCCGAAAACCAAGCACCGCCTTCAGGCTTTCTAAGGGCGTAAATTTTTGATTTCACTTCTCACTACCTATTACAGTTTTGAAGGCCATAAAATGCCAAGATGGCACAAAACCCCCACAAATGACCCCATTTTAGAAAGTAGACACCCCAAGCTATTTGCTGAGAGGCATGTTGAGTCCATGGAATATTTTATATTTTGCCACAAGTTGCGGGAAAATTACAAACTTTTTTTTTTTTTTTTTCACAAAGTTGTCACTAAATGATATATTGCTCACGCATGCCATGGGCATATGTGAAATGACACCCCAAAATAAATTCTGCTGCTTCTCCTGAGTATGGGGATACCACATATGTGGGACTTTTTGGGAGCCTAGCCGCGTACGGGGCCCCGAAAACCAAGCACCGCCTTCAGGCTTTCTAAGGGCGTTACAGTTTTGAAGGCCATAAAATGCCAAGATGGCACAAACCCCCCCCAAATGACCCCATTTTGGAAAGTAGACACCCCTAAATTTACGGGTACACTAGTGAGACTAGGTAATAAATGGCGGGTGCCCTGAAACTATAAAAAAATAACTAACCAACCAGCGTCACCTGTAACAGTTATATGGTGATCACTGGTGAAAGGGTTAACTAGGGGGCAATCAGGGGGCTTTATGCGGTAGTATATGGGGGTCCCTGGCACTATAAAAAGCTGCGGCGAACCTAAATACCTACCTGCCTAACTAGCGTCACCTGTGACACTAATACAGCGATCAGAAAAACGATCGCTTATTAGGCTGGGTTCACACTGGAGCGATGCGGGAACGCCACGAATCCGCGGCGGGTTCCCGCATCGCATGCCTCCCGGCGGCAGTTCACACTGCCCTATGCGAACTGCTGGGAGTGTCAGTGAAATGTTAATGACACCCCCAGATCAGTTCGCATATCGCAGTGCGATCTGCAAACTCGGATCGCATGGTGTGAACACCCATGCGATCCGATTCTGCTGCGGACCAAAAAAAGGGTCCCGTGCGAGTTTGCGGCGGGTGCGGCGGGTGCAACGCGAATTCAGCCATACTATCTGTATGGCTGAACTCGAATCGCACAGAGATCGGATGTGATTTGCACTGCAGTGCGGTGCGAATCACATCCGTTCTCATAAACCGCTGCAATGTGAACCCACCCTTAGTGACACTGGCGACGGGGGGGGTGATCACGGGGTTAAACCTTTATTGGGGGGGTTAGGGGGGTACCTTAGAACTAAAGGGGGCTAACCCTAACTGCCCTAACAGTTATTAAGTCACAAATGACACCCGCCGGGTGATCAGGGGGTTAAACCTTTATTAGGTAATAAATGGCGGGTGCCCTGAAACTATAAAAAAATAACTAACCAACCAGCGTCACCTGTAACAGTTATATGGTGATCACTGGTGAAAGGGTTAACTAGGGGGCAATCAGGGGGCTTTATGCGGTAGTATATGGGGGTCCCTGGCGCTATAAAAAGCTGCGGCGAACCTAAATACCTACCTGCCTAACTAGCGTCACCTGTGACACTAATACAGCGATCAGAAAAACGATCGCTTATTAGGCTGGGTTCACACTGGAGCGATGCGGGAACGCCACAAATCCGCGGCGGGTTCCCGCATCGCATGCCTCCCGGCGGCAGTTCACACTGCCCTATGCGAACTGCTGGGAGTGTCAGTGAAATGTTAATGACACCCCCAGATCAGTTCGCATATCGCAGTGCGATCTGCAAACTCGGATCGCATGGTGTGAACACCCATGCGATCCGATTCTGCTGCGGACCAAAAAAAGGGTCCCGTGCAAATTTGCGGCGGGTGCGGCGAATGGCTGAACTCGAATCGCAGAGATCGGATGTGATTTGCACTGCAGTGCGGTGCGAATCACATCCGCTCTCATAAACCGCTGCAATGTGAACCCAGCCTTAGTGACACTGGCGACGGGGGGTGATCACGGGGTTAAACCTTTATTGGGGGGGGGGTTAGGGGGGGTACATTAGAACTAAAGGGGGCTAACCCTAACTGCCCTAACAGTTATTACAGTCACAAATGACACCAATGCAAAAAAAAAAAAAATGCATTGGTGTCACTGTGACTGGGGGGGCAGGGGTAATTGGGGGGGTGATCGGGGGGTAAAGGGGGGGTGTGAGTGTGCCGGGCATGTTCTACTGTGAAGTGTCGTGTTGGTGCAACTCACCGATCCTCTCTCCTCGGTGCCGGAACGAAAAATACCGACACGGAGGAGAGATTACATCACTTCCTCTCCTGTGTTTACATTACAGGAGAGGAAGTGATGTCACGAAGGATTTCCATTCGTCGTGAGCGATCGCGAGGGGGTGGCCATGAATGAATGGCCGCCCCCTCATCCCGGATCGCTCCCGAACGAATACCGACCGCCGCAGGCACCGGGGGGGGGGGGGCCCGATCGGGCCCCCCACTCGCGGGAAGGCAGGGACGTACAGGTACGCCCATATGCCTGCCCGTGCCATTCTGTCGACGTACATCGTCGTGCGGCGGTCGGCAAGTGGTTAAAAAAGCCCATCAAGGGCAAAGACATAACATATTAAGACAGTTACATAACTCTAAAAAGAACTGGAAAGAAATAAACGCATTGATCCACGATGGGGGACCAGATATTCAACCCTTCCCAGTTCGACCTCTACATGTTTCGTGGCAGACTGCTTCTTCAGGAGTATTATTCAGAATTTTTTATTCTATAAAAGACCAAACATGTATATAAACAATCTTCATATAATGTAAACCAAATAAATGCGTTGAAGTTACAGAATAGGGAATGAACCACTCAAAAACTGCCATAAAAGTAAAACACCCCATATCTGCAATGCGATTGTATACATGATAAATATACAGATTAATTCCCCTATGTAATGCGTCACCAAAAGGGAGAATGGGCATGGAAACTCACCAACAGCGCTGACACCGATGAACAGGGCACCTCAAGGCAACGAAGGCGGTCTCCCAGGCGAGTGTGGGAGTCAGGTAAAGGTAGAATAAACTGCTTAAGTGAAAAAAGGTATACACAGATATAAACGCACAGCATACTATCCGGTGATAGCTAATGCAGTGCATTCTAGGGTGCAGAGATTCAATAAAGTCTCCCCAGACCCAATTTATGCAATGAAACAAAATCAAAATACCACCATATGCCTGTCTGGGCAATTCCCTCAACCCCCACCTTGTATGTGCTTTAGCTTCCTATATGTGATTGTGTTATCATTCATAGTCAGTGCGCTTTCACTCACCAATGATCTACTGTTTTCACACCTGGATACATAGTCAAGTGACAACATATCCCAAACATGACCATAACATGATTTAGGTCCCATCCCATAGTTTAAGAAATACTGCTTTTGAAGAAATTGGGGGAGCTGGGCAGCACAGTGTTGCAATGGTTAGCATTTCTGCTGGGCAGCACTGGGGTTATCAATTTGAATCCCAACCATGACACTATCTGCCTGGCATTTTCATGTTCTGCCTGTGCTTGCAAAGTGATTTCCTCCGGGTACATTGCTTTCCTCTCACACTCCAAAGACATGCTGGTAGGTCATTTGGTATGTATGTATGAATGTGAGTTAGGGACCTTAGATTGTAAGCTTCTTGAGGGTAGGGACTGAGGTCAATGCACACAATGATATAAAGTGCATCAAGAATTGCTGGTGCTATATAAATACCAATAGTAAAAATACTGTTGAGTATCACTTGATCAAAGGCAGTCAAACTAAAGACGATGCCAAAATGCAGAGACCTTGTGGTGTTTGCAAAAGCATTTATTAATGGCTAGTTGTAGTTAGTCACTGGACTGAAGATGTTTTGACTCTCATCCAAGTAGCTTCTTCACCTCTAGTGAACCAGTTGTTTTCTAAAAGGCATTAAAGAGGGCCATCTATATCACACTGGAATAGTCATCGCAAAGCAGGGGTGGGGGCCTCTGAACCACCTTTTATCCACATATAATTTTGTTTTAACATTTCTAGCCCAGTGATTTGACAACAATTCATACCTTTAGCCACGTAACTTAAACTATTAACATCTGTCCCAGACTTCATGTCACCGTGGTGATTGGATTATGTATTTAGAACAGTAAGGTTTCACCAACTCTCACACCTATCATCAGTGGAGGCCGCTTCATTAGGCGCACAGGGATGCCACCCCCCCTAATCTCCATGAGCCCGGACCCTAATCTACATGCAGGGTGCTGGGCGCATGGATTTCAATAGAGTTTTTTTTTTTTAGATGCACATGATTAGAGCTGAAGGCTTTAATTGGCTTCAAAAAGGGTGGGCTCGGGGCGCAAAGCACTCCCCCCACGAACCCCCTACTTGTGTGACAAAAGCAAATCAATATTCGCTATTGTATTGTTCGCTAAGACTGGATTGGCAGAGAGGTGAAGCGAATGGATTGGCCAGGAGAAGAAGCAGGGGAAGCCGCCAATGCCACCCCCAACCTGATTGGGGTGAGTGCGGGGCTGGCGGGCAGGCTGGCTGGCTGACGGGTGAGCAGACGGGTGGGTAGACGGGTGAACTGGGGGGGAGGTGAGGTTTGTTTCCTCCACAAAAATGGCACACCAGCCACAACTGCCTACCATCATGTTCTTAAACAATTAACATCTACCTTGACCCATTCCATGGTGATTTGATTAGGGTGACTAAATTGCCATTGCTGCTCTAAGTGCTCCAGGAAGCCTTCTGGTTTGAATTACCGCTGGGATGTCAAATTTACATCTTGCTTTGGTATGATGTGAAATTATGTAGTATTGTCAAAGTATCTTAATTGTATCGATTTGCTCCATTTATTGTTATCATTTTGTATAGAAATGATTTTAAGATGTTTCAGTTGATGGTTGCTACCCCACGTACCTGTGTGTGGTGAGGGGTATTTTAATCACTGTGGATTATCAGCAGTTAGCTATGACTAAGGTCTCTTTGTAGGCTGAACTTCATTAGCCGTTCTGCTACGATTTGGCAATATTTAAAAAAAGTTATGCTAATTTTCGCTTTAGCATGTACTTTATATGAGCTGAAAGGAGCCTTCCCAATCATGAGTGAATCCCCGTTGCCCAGACAAAAGCTAAGATCTCCAGCATTTATCTTGGCTTTGCCCAAATCTAACTTTTTCAAGTGGCCCAACCTGTAAAATATCTAATTGGCATTTTGACCAATGTAAATATATTTAAATTTGCTTGTATAGGTTCTATTTTTGTACAATATTTATAATGACATGCTCCCATTTCTATTTTTCATTTCATAAAGCCTAAGCCCCGACACCCAAAGGAGTGAGGAGGCAGAGGAACGATTTACTGTTAATGAGCAATGTAACTGCAGCTATTTTGTTGAGGGGAAATGGAACTTTTGTATTCACAGGTCTTTTGAACAGAAGGCTGTGAAGGTGAATTATTCTCAACAAACAAAATATATGACACAGAACAGCGAGCTATAATTAGCAGAGAACCCGGGGATTTTGTGTTGAAAGTAATGAGAGTGAGTGCATTGTTTATGGAGGACTTCCAATTTAAAGACTGTGCTTGTTTTTGTTCAAAGCATCTTGTTGAATGAAGTCAATTATTTTTGAAGTAATTAACGTAAATGTCTGCTTTGCTCAAGCTGCAAAAAAACAACTGCTTTGATAGCTGCCCCAACCCCCCTGCTTATACTCCCCTTCCCTTCACTCCCTGCCCTTCCATTCTCCCACCACGAAATACCCAATACTTCCATGTATGGAAGAAAATGTTATTCTCTCCTCTTCCTCCCATCCCAAGAGGGCTGGGAGAAAGCCATTTGCCCTGCATAAGCTACCACCAGATTGCCTTCAAGCTTAAAGTGGTGTTTCCACCAAAAAAAAAAAAAAAAAATAGCTTAAAATTCATAAAAATAATAAAAATAAAAAAATAACTGAAAAAAAGAATTTTTTACTCACCTCTAAATGCCTATTGCCCTCGTAGTCTGCCTCCTTCAGTGCCCGGGCACTGACATCACTTCCCCTCGGTGCTGCATAGTTATCTGGGACCTGTTACGTGTCGAGCTGACATAGGCACAGCCTCTGGGTGGAGTCCGAGACTGTTTTAAGCCTGCCAAGCCCATAGTGTCAAGTTTGTGATAGTGTTGGCAACACATGCTTTAAAGCGATATTAAAGCCTTTGATTTTCCTAAAATAACAAACATATTATACGTACCTGGTCTGTGCAGTGGTTTTGGACAGAGCAGCCCAGATCCTCCTCTTTTTGAGTGCCACACTGGTGCTCCTGGCTCCTCCCTCCTGCCCGGTGCTTGCTGTGGAAGCACCCAATCAGGTGCACTCTCAAGCCATGGCTCTGTGTGTCCTTTCACACACGGAGCCGTGGCTTGGCCCTACCTCCTCCATCTCCTGATTGGCTCACTGTCTGTGATTCCCAGTTCTGCCAATCAGGAGTGTGAGTCCCTGGATAGCCAAGGCTCTCATGGACATCACTGGATTGAGAGGGGGCTCAGGTAAATCTTAGGCGGGTCTGAGGGGGGCTGCTGCACACTGAAGGTTTTATATTATATACATATATGAATTGTCACTATTCATTTATTCATTGCACACATAATTTTTATTTTCATTTATGTATTTATTTATTGGAGTTTAAATGATCAGTTCTTTGGAGCAAAATGCATATACCGTATATACTCGAGTATAGGCCGACCCGAATATAAGCCGAGGCCCCCAATTTACCCCCAAAAAAACTGGCAAACTTATTGACTCGTGTATAAGCCGAGGGTGAGACATGCCTGTCCATCCCTGTGTGTGTGTCCGTCCATCCCTGTGTGTCCGTCCATCCCTGTGTGTCCGTCCATCCCTGTGTGTCCGTCCATCCCTGTGTGTCCGTCCATCCCTGTGTGTCCGTCCATCCCTGTGTGTCCGTCCATCCATCCCTGTGTGTGTGTGTGTCCATCCATCCATCCATCCCTGTGTGTGTGTGTCTCCATCCATCCATCCATCCATCCCTGTGTGTGTGTGTCTCCATCCATCCATCCATCCCTGTGTGTGTCTCCATCCATCCACCCATCCCTGTGTGTGTCTCCATCCATCCACCCATCCCTGTGTGTGTGTGTATCCATGTGTGTATCCGTGTGTGTGTGTGTGTGTGTGTGTGTGTGTGTGTGTGTGTGTGTGTCCAGCCTACCTTTGTCCCGAGCCTCCGTCCCGTGCCTTGCCTCCTTGCCTCCGTTCCGTCCCGTGCCTTGCCTCCTTGCCTCCGTTCCGTTCCGTCCCGTGCCGTCCCGTGCCGTGCCGTGCCTTGCCGTCGTGTCGTGCCTTGCCTTGCCTCCGTCCCGTCCCGTCCCGTCCCGTGCCGTGCCGTGCCTTGCCTTGCCTTGCCTTGCCTCCGTCCCGTGCCCTCTTCGGCGGCCATTGTAAAATTCAAAAGCCGCGCCTCCTCCTTCGCCTGTGATAGGCGGAACACTGAATTTCCCAGCAGCCTGTGTTCCGCCTATCACTGACGTCGTATCATCCTCGTCCGTAGTACGAGGATGATACGATGTCCGTGATAGGCGGAACACAGGCTGCTGGGAAATTCAGTGTTCCGCCTATCACAGGCGAAGGCGGAGCCGGAGGCGCGGCTTTTGAATAGAATGGCCGCTGTCTGTCTGCTCGACACGCTGATCGAGCGGGCAGACAGCGATGACTCGAGTATAAGCCGAGGGGGCACTTTCAGCCTCAAAAAAGAGGCTGAAAATCTCGGCTTATACTCGAGTATATACGGTATATATGCATTATATGGTGCAAAATGCAATATATTACTATTTACACATGTTTAACATATTGCATTATTCGTGATATAGCGCTATACTGTTTAATTTGAAATGGGAAAACATTATCCAGTAATATTTTATTCCAGAAGCTCTTGCTTTGTATCTATAAGGTAGTCTTTTTCTATTTTTTTTATATACATGTCATCATTTCTCCTTCAGATTATCACACTCTGTTTTCATAAACCCTTATATATATATGATTGATGGCACTAGCTTTGTCTATTATATTATGGTAGGCAATCACATGTGACAAGCCCTGAAAGGAGTCCGGAGCAGCATTTATTCATAAAGAATCAGTTTTTATTTTTTTATCCAGCACGACATTTCAGTATAGATCCACTTTAAAGCTGAATACAATCAGCTATATACTGTATACATATTAGTAAACTGTTTAAAGCAAAACATTTATCATTTTGCAGCTTACAATTCTTAGATGTGATGGCTGCATTTGTTTTCTTTTTTAGGCTTTCCTTTCTTTCTATTTACATCTGGTGAACCAACCAGTAAGTCTGTTGTTTTTCAAAAGAACAAGCTCTCCAGCAGAATGTATCAGTTACATGGATGTGACAAACCATTCAACACTGACAGAGGTGATTACAATAATCAGCTTTTATTTATGTAAAACCTTTATCCCAAAAGGAAAACTGTTTCTGTAACTGTTGTAAAATGTTAGCTGGAGTTTGGCTTCAATTTTGTTAGTGTATTTAAATATGCTAGTCCATCTTACACCCCCCACCCCCCTAGACTAACAATGCTGCTGTTCAAAGGTGCCCCTGGTGCTCCTTCATCCAGAGTGGAGGCACTCTAATATAGGAGGTGTGTTACTGGCCAGATCATTAGGTGTAAACAGAGGGGAAAAAAGGCTAAAAATTAAAAATAATGCAGCCACCACATCAAACGCAAACAACCTATAACGTTTACATATATTTAGACATGTTTAGATGCATTTTGACGCATCAAGCAATTTTTCTGCTTGATAGCTCCTCTTCTGAACTTGATGTTGATGGTTTTTTTTCAGCCTACACATGCTCCTTTATTAATATGCCTGTAAGCGCCTATATGTGCACGGTCACATAGGCTAACACAGAGGAGCTTTTACAGGCTGGAAAAAAAAAACACCAGACACCTGTAAAAGAGGCGTTATTAACTGTATGTGCATAAAGTCCAATGGCCCGTACACACGATCGGACTTTCCGACGGGAAATGTGTGATGACAGGCTGTTGTTAAATCCGACCGTGTGTGCGCTTCATCGGACAATTGTTATCAGACTTTCCATCAACAAATGTTGACTAGCAGGTTTTCAAATTTTCCGCGGACAAATGTGTGTTGTCGGATTTTCCAATCGTGTGTACACAAGTCCGCATGCTAAGCAAGGACGAGCCAGAAGCGGTCGGTCTTGTAAACTAGCGCTCATAATGGAGAATTAACATTTGTGACGTGGCAAATTATGAAATCTCGAAATGCAGCGCACAATTCTCTTCTTCTTTAATAGGATAATAATGAAGATGCTTTGCTGGTGATACTGATGGAGTTATTGCAAACACATTTCCAAAGGCTTTTTTTTCTAGTGATATCAAGAATAATATTATTATGTTTTTTTTTGTTTTGTTTTTATTTGGGCAAGTTACCACAACACCATTATCCCATAGTTTTTGAGATCAAAGATACAACTATGTTGGTGTCCCTTGTCAATTTTACATTGTATTTTTTTAAAATGTAACCGCCTACTCCCAAACTGTCATTTGAAGTAAAACACATAGCCAAGTATTATTCTACACAATTTTTTTATTGTGCATTAAAAAAAGAAAACAAAATAAAATTAAACATGCTATCTGCCAATAGAACTTAACCAAAAAGTGCATTCTATGCATCCAAAAATATAGAAAATATACCAAATCAAATCATTATTATTCAACCAAAAAAATAATTAAAAATAATAATGTCAAAGCAATAACTCCAAGGCCAATAATAAATAACACGTTATCTCCTCCGATTCCACAACATGTCTGGTTGATGAAGACAAGTCCGTTCAGAAACGAACTAAAAAACGCAAACTGAAAAGTGTGAAATGAAAAGTGCGAATCAACACTCACCAAACTTCTACTGACACAAAATGAGCAGAAGGAGCCCAAAGGTGGCGCAAAAGAGCTGAAAAACAATGTAGTACGTCACTACGTTCGTGTTTGTTGGCCAACATTTGTGTGCCGTGTGTATGCAAGACAAGTTTGGGCCAACGCCCTTCGGACAAAATTTCACGGTTTTGTTGGCCAACAATCCGACCGTGTGTACGAGGCTTAAGTGTAATGCACCATGATCCTGGACCTGCCCCAGCCTATGATTGAAAAGGAACAGCAGTCTAGGAGTCACTGTCATACCTGCGCTCTCCCATCCTATCAAAAACATATCTTTGCATTATATGTATGACCTATAGCTCTATGCCGTCCTTTACCAAACCTCTTGAACAGGGGATGACAAAAGCCTGATATAAAGGCAGCATGAGGTACTAACTGAAAATTTATTTAAGGATTTTTTTTTATGGTAACATAAATGTAATAAATGTGTGTGCTTTAAACTTGTCCACAGTTCTGCTGTAAAAATTATGTGTAGGCAAATATGAAAAAACATAAATTATTTTTTTTAATATTCATAAGAAACTCGCCTATCTATCCATAAACCCCTCCTGAAGGCTTCTGGGATGTATTGCATCATTTACCTAGGCCTAGAAACCAGAAAGTAATGGAAAAAATGTAAACAAAAACAGTTTAAAACTGCTGCTCACCCCCGGAGCCGATGTGCGTGCCCGGCGGTCGCGATCACCACTGGCGAACGCTGGTGACACCCCGAGAACCAGGATCTGTATGTGCAAACACATAGTTACCGCAGTTACCAGTTCTCTGAGGGCTACAGAGTATGAACAGCGATCTGTCATCTCCCCTACACAGCCCCCCCCCCCCTTCAGTTAGAACACAGAGAGAACACAGTTAACCCCTTGATCGCCCCCTAGTGTTAATCCCCTTCCCTGCCAGTGACATTTTTACAGTAATCAGTGCATTTTTATAGCACTGATCGCTGTATAAATGCCAGTGGTCCCAAAAATGTGTCAAAAGTATCCGATGTGTTCGCCATAATGTTGGAGTCCCAAATAAAATTGCTGATCGCCGCCATTACTAGTAAAAAAAATATATATATATTAAATATGCCATATAACTATCCCCTATTTGTAGATGCAAACCAATCAATATACGCTTATTGCAATTTTTTTTACCAAAAATATGTAGAAGAATACATATCGGGCTAAACTGAGGAAAAAAAAAATGTTTTTTCATATATTTTTGGGGGATATTTATTATAGCAAAAAGTAAAAAATATTGTGTTTTTTCACAAAATTGTCGCTCTTTTTTTGTTTATAGCGCAAAAAAACAAAACCGCAGAGGTGATCAAATACCACCAAAAGAAAGCTCTATTTGTGGTAAAAAAGGATGTCAATTTTGTTTGGGTACATCATCGCACGACCGCGCAATTGTCAGTTAAAGCGACGCAGCCCTGAATCGCAAAAAGTGCTCTGGTCAGAGGAAGAGGGTAAAATCTTCCGGGGCTGAAGCGGTTAAAAATGGTCAATGTTGATTGAGAGGGTGAAATTCGGCTTTAATACATCATTAAAGTGGTTGTAATCCCCCCAAAACATCATTAAAACCTTTCTAATATTTTTTTATGAACTATCTGTGCCCTTTGTTTTTCTAGTTAAGCTTTCCTCCTATAAAAATTACCTGTTGATCCTGCCAATCACTGTTAGTTCCTTTTCTTTAGTGGAAAAGATCAGAAGGCTCATAGAGCTTCTGCAGCATGGCCCCTGTGGGGTGGTGCAGCACGGTGCGCTGGCAGTAAACACTCAGTCCAGTTGCAGTAAACAGAACTATATTGAAATTGTAGACCAGCAATACATAACAAGTCCTGTAGGAAATCAACCCAACCGGGTGCACTCACAGGATGTATAGCAACAAGAAGTGACAATAGATCTCAGGTGTGCCAACAACATCTGTCTCAAGGAGGAAAATGCAGCCTGGCCCGTGCGTACCCAAGTGAGGAGGCTTCCAAGAAGGATGTTGTGCCCTTCCAAGAAGGATGTTGTACCCATGCACTTTCCTTACTCATCTGTTATAAATATGTGTTTCCAGGAAGAGTGTAAGGCACTGCCAAGATCCTAATATACTGTATATAGAAAAGCATGTGCAATGCAATGGAATAATCCTCTTGGACTTTAAAGGCAGAAATTTCAGTAGTAGACAATATAGAAAATTTAAAAGGCAGTGACGCCACTTTAATTAATACATAGCATATACAAAATGGGCAAACATAGTCCCAAATGATAAAAACATAGTATACATGTACGTAAAATATATTTCACAGTAAGATTTTACAATCAATCCCAGTTGGTACAGGTATTCCCATAAGCTGCCAGAGTAATGCTGTGGTCAGTGCAGAGGGTATCCTGTGGCACCCAGCATGTTTCGGAAACGTTACTGTATGTTCCTTCTTCAGGGAAGTTTAATTTGTGGGTGATTGTATTTGCTGAAATACAGATAAATTACTAATAGTCACATTGCAACACATCATGTGAGCAGGACCATTGAGAATAAGGTAATTGAAAATGTAATTATAGCTACTGGTATACTTACATAAAGGACAAAAAAACAACAAAATACAGTTGCAGAGCAAACTATGGATTAGAAAGGTTCTCAAAATGGCTGAGCAAGCCCACCATGTGAACGGACATGCAGCCACTGCGAAACATACGGAATATACATTTACAAGAAACACCCATGGACTACACCAGTGGGGATTATATACATACTGTATATATATATATGGCCGTCTGCAATCAAAGAAGAGTAAATAAAGTGGTTTGTAATTGAAAGGTAAGCTAGATAGGTATAAAGCAAGAGCAGGAAGCCCAAATAGACAAAATCCTGCCTTCAAAAGAAAGGGGTGAAATGTTTTTTACATTTTAAACTGCCTAGCATCCACAGGTGTCCACAGTGCGGGCAAGGTACAAAAGGAGCTCCTCCCCAAAAATGGGCCGTACACGGCGACGCATCCTGTCCCCATGGCCCCCTTTTGAGGAGCAGCTCCTCTTGTACCTTGCCCGCACTGCTTATGCTGTTGCAGCAAGGGGAATCTCTCGCCAGCGATGCGTGATGTCATCACACCCCTGTGGGTGTGGCTCCATTGCGCACTATTACCTCAGATGAGTCCTAGGCTTGGTATCAGCTTTATCATTAGCAGTTGTTGGTTTCAGGCTTCCAGCACTCCTCCCACTGGGGCTTGGCTCTCCCACTGAGAATACTATAAAGACAGCTTTCACACACTTCATGTCAGTCTCATTCTGAGCGCTGCTGGTGTGGGCACTTGTGGATGCTAGGCTCTTTAGAAGGTAAAAAACATTCACTTTCTTTTGACTTTATTAATGCAGGTGAACAAAAGTAAAAAAAGCCAAAGCGTTTCAGCCCTCATGCCTTAATCAGGGCTCATGTCTTTTTTTTGCACAGATTGTACTTGGAGGTTTGCACTTCCCAGGCTGAGTGCCATCTTCTTGAGATTGACCAGGCATTACACAGGAGGTAGCAGCTTGGATGCACCTGTTCCACACATAAAAGGCACACCAAGCCCAACAGCCAGGGTCTTAAATAGACTCTGCCAGACCCAAGATGGCCACAACAGTCACATGGGCCACCAGTACCCAATTAGGTAGCTGCCCCAGTGACCCAGGAAACCATAGAGGAATCATGTTCCTCTCCGTCTGCAATGTCATCTATAGTGGAGAAAGCAGACTGCACCTGCTTACCTCACTGTAGAAAGTCACATTTATCCACACAGATTATATCCTGGACACCCTCCCCTCCAGTCATTAGTCAAGCATGTTATCCATCCCACTATTTAGATTCCTGATTGACAGAGCACCCTGCTCTACATAGTGGGGGAAGAACATTAATCAAAATCCCCAGGATGTGATGTACCAAGTCTTTGTTGCGTTGGTTGGACTGCCTGAAGGTGCCTGAAGACCCGGGACAGCAAACATAATTTGGATGTTTTCAGGCAGAACCCCCTTGACACTTGAGCATACCTTTGTGTCTATGGAAAGGAGAGCTGAATGATAGAGTAGACTGCTCCCACCTGGGATTAGCCATGTTGGAAAGGTTGTGATTGGATGTGAATGTGGTTTTCAGAAAGGTCAGCTGTTTTTTTTTTACAGCTGTCACGTAAATTCGATGTTCGCTTAAATCAACCAGAAAAGGCCAGATGAAAAGATAGTCATCTCATATCTATGACCAACTCGAAAATATAACCCCGTTGGAAGAACTCTCCATTATAAGACCACCTCTGAGCGCAGCAAATGTATTTCTGGTGGGTGAATATTGTGCACGGCTCACTTATCTCTTATTACTGTGTAGGCACACTCTTCCCTAGGTGTGCTTTTATTACTCTTTTCTTTTTTTCTTAAAAGTATTATCTCTGAAAGATGACACAGAAGATGCCATGTTTGCTATTTATTTCCCAGCCATTATCAGCTTATGATGATCTGTAAATATCCATGTATAGGAACTCTCACCTTTCATAATCTGCCATTATATCAGGCAGTCCAAGAAGACCAAGCCAGCTTCATAAGAGATGAGCAATATTCAGACTGCAGGGGAAGGAGGTAAAACAAAAAGATGATGAGACGGTGACAGGGATTAGATAACAGCATATTGAGTATTACATGAATATATTCAGCTGTCAAAGTCTTGTTCTTGACATTATTATTAAGTTATTAAAATGTATCGAAACCCTGACAAAAATGTCTTAATGTTCCTTGTATTAGTTCATTTATTGGAGCTCTTTTCTGTCTCCAGGTCTGTAGCATCTAAAAAAAAAAAAAAAAAAAATAAAAAAATAAAAAAAGTGCTGTATCCACTTGCTGACCACCCTATAGTAGTTGTACTGCTACAGGGTGGCTGCGCTGCACAGGAACATGTGTGTGTATATATTTATTTATATATATGTGATTCTGAGGTTCCATGTGGCAGGCGAAAGTGCCGCTGTGATTCACAGTAGAAGCCGATCAGCGGGTCCCACGGACTCAATGTCTGCCGGCACCCCTGATTGTTTGGTATACAGTCAGAACAGCAGTCTGCCTATGTAAACAAGGCAGATTGCCGTTTACATTGTTAGTAAGGACGGCAAGGATCCTGTGTTCCTGCAAAGCAGGGACATGGATCTATGCCTTCCCCTAGTAAAAGCGCCTCCCACACTAAAGGAAAACACTAGCTAGGCACACCATTAACCCTTTGATTGCCCCTTATGTTAACCGCTTCCCAGACAGTGTCATTAGTACAGTGACAGTGAATATTTTTAGCACTGGTCACTGTATAGGTGATCAAATACCACCAAAAGAAAGCTCTGTGGAAAAAAAGGACACAAATTTTATTTGGGTGCAGCATTACCGCACAATTAAATTAACGCAGTGCCGTATCGTACAAAATGGTGTGGTCATGAAGGGGAGTAAATCTTCCAGAGCTGAATTGGATAAGGGTGATAATCCCTCTTTTCTATGTCTCTCTTTACGTCTAGAGGAAAAGAGATTTCATCTTCAAATACGGAAAGGTTTCTTCACAGTAAGCCCCTGTACACACGGTTGGAGATTTCGACAACCAAATCCGTTTGTTATTACACCATGACTTGCGCCACCGCTTTCTAACGCCTGTTTCAGTTTCTGTACCACCCACCTCTTCTGTAATTGGCTATAGTGGAAACATGCACCTACTGCAGTGATGGATGCACACAAAGAGGAACAGGAGGACCGTTTTTTTAAAGGTTTTAAAAAAAAAATGTTCACCCTTTGTAACGATTGACCCTTTGTTGGGGGGCAGCCACACATGGAACAAAATCCATCTGGCCTCTGCTGAGCCAGCCGCATTTCGATCCATCCATGGTCAGCTTAACACTACAGATTAAGAACATTCAACCAGAAGAGGAAATAATATGAGGAAAACTCTGCTAAGTGTATGAAGATTCCTGTTGTTACAAACCCAACTGGGGCAGGGGCTTTTGGAGGAGACTGCAGGGTAGCCTCTTGCCTACTAACTATGGGCCATAGCTTTTGAGGGGGCTCTATTCTTTGGAAGGGGTGTGCCTGGGGGACCTTTTGGAGTGGTTTTACTTTGGACTTGGGTCCGTTTGGGTCCCTGAAACACAAAGAGACTGACAACTAGAGGACTCAGAAAAAGATTTGGGGCCTCTATGCCCAAACCAGCATTGACTGCTTCAACATCCCCCCCCCAGACTCAGAGAAGACGTTAACATATATAGCTAAAAAAAAACTGATGCTAGGGTCTCCTGTTTACTAAGGTGTCTTTCTCTGATGGTATAATTTTACCATTGTGTGCCTCCTAGGTGTGAATTCCCATAGTTAAGTCACCTATTGTTTCTGTCTGTCTGGTAATACTCTTGGAGATGTGACTAGCATCCTGTCTACTTTACCTTGATACAAACCCGTAGGGGGATGTTTATGTGTTTATGTTTATGTTAACTGTTTATTAGATGTACTGTTAGATGTACTGACAATATTACTGTTTACAATTGTCATTGTTTAGGATAATGTGATCAAGCTCTTGCCTGATTTTGTGTGGTATATATTCTGTGTGAATTTACAATAATGTCAGTTTCAGTTTGCACCTAAGCTAGTGTCGTCTAGTTCTTCGGTGCAATGCTCAAATATAATACCTTGTTCTTGGTTCCAGAGTGGATGAAGCTGTATATTGGCAGAAGCAAATGGGGGGGGGGGGGGGGGGGGCGATCCATCACACCTGTGCTCACTGATAGTGTAATGAATCAGTGGTGGCAGGTGAGACTTGTAGCTCTGTAATATTCTGTAAATGTGTGTGTGTGTGTGTGGGGGGGTGGCGATAGTTTGGGTTTGGAGGTGCTGCAAATTGTGACCATGTTACATGTTACGTGGGTATAGCTTGAAGTAGAGTCAAAAAGATGGACTTCTCTTTTTAACCCCCATGGCTATTATTTCACCTGGGGAAATTTCAACCTTGCACTGTGAAACATTCTACAGAGAGAGACTGAGACTCCTCCGCTCTCATTATGGCTGCAGCAGGTGGGCGGAGCTGGGACTCTTGGATCAAAGCTCTCTACTGACATTAGTTAGAATTACATCTGGCAGCAACGGCTGAAATATCTTTTCAAGTAGCCATGCCTATTATTCGCCTTATTGGTATTCTGATAAAATGTAAATGCATTTAATTCTGTTTGTACGGGTTCTATTTTTGTACATTGTTTATAATGACACGCTCCCATTTCCCGTTCTCATTTCATAAAACATAAGCCCCGGCACCCAAAGGAGTGAGGAGGCAGACAAACAATTTACTGTTAATGGCCAACGGAGCTGCTGCTATTTTGTTGAGGGAAAATTGAACTTTTGTATTCGCAGGTCTTTTGAAAGGAAGGCTGAGAAAGTGAATTATTGGTAACAAACAAAATATATGACACAGAACAGCGAGCTATAATTAGCAGAGAGCTCGGGAGATTGTGAGCTCCATAATGAGCTTGAGTGCGTTGTTTATGAAGGGCTTCCAGATTAAATAGTGGTTGTCTGTGTTCAAGGCACGTTACTGAATACAGTTATATAATGTGCACCTGTACTTCCAGTGAGCCTTTCTCATTTAATTCTAAGTGAGATTTTGTGTTAACAATTGTGAGTCAAATTTAATAAAGTTTTAAGGATTTTTTTACATAAATAGAGAGCACTATGTTTTTTTTTTATTCTTTTCTTTTTTAAGCTATATTTGTGTATTACCTGGAGTAAAATTGCCATTCTTGGTTCCCTGAAGAAGCCAACCTAACATGTAGGACGGATCGCCGAGAACTCTAATGCCGCGTACACACGATCAAACAATCCGGTGGAAAAGTCAGGCGGACTCGAGTCCGCAGGACAATCCCCCCCGTGTGTGGGCTCCGGCGGACTTTTTTTACCCAAAAGTCCAGCGGACTAAGAAAGTAGTTTTGCACCAAAATATGGCCATGTGTGTGTGCTAGTCTGCCGTACTTTTGAAATGAACCGAAGAGGGGGACAAGACCCCCGAAGTAGGAAGAAGAGAAGGCGACAAAGAAGAAAGCTGGGCTCCTCCGCTAGTAAAAGAGCTAGCAGAAGATAGCGGAGAAGTCCGGTGAGAAGACCCCCGAAGACGGAAGAAGACCTCCGGGCTGTGCAATAAAATATTTG
The DNA here is from genome assembly GCF_037356315.1 of Lithobates pipiens. NCBI lineage: Eukaryota > Metazoa > Chordata > Amphibia > Anura > Ranidae > Lithobates > Lithobates pipiens. The sequence continues at coordinate 65,946,141 of NW_027507748.1, forward strand.
TAACCCTTGTGTGTTGTGTTTGTTTATTTACATTTTTTTCACAGGTGAATGGGTAGGGGTACATTGTACCCCATACTCATTCACATAGGGTGGGGGGCCGGGATCCGGGCACCCTTATTAAAGGGGGCTCATGGATTCCGATAAGCCCCCCGCCCGCAGACCCCGACAACCAACGGCCAGGGTTGTCGGGAAGAGGCCCTTGTCCTCATCAACATGGGGAAAAGGTGCTTTGGCGCTGCGGCCCCCCCTTCCCCAAAGCACCCCCCCATGTTGAGGGCACGCGGCCTGGTACAGCTCAGGAGGGGGGGGCGCTCGCTCGTCCCCACCCCCTTTCCTGACCGGCCGGGTAGCGTGCTCGGATAAGGGTCTGATATGGACCTAGGGGGGACCCCCACACCATTTTTTCGGTTTAGGGCTTCCCCTTTAAGTCCATACCAGGTAACGGGGCCAGCGATGCTTCCTTTTCTGGTCCCAGCTACCTGGAGCCATGCTCAAAATGAACGGACTTTCCTCCGTGTGTGTGGGCAAGTCCGTTCATTTCAAAAGTACGGCGGATAGTCCGGCGGACATAGTCCCGTGTGTGGGCAGGTCCGCTTGTTCGGACAATCCGGTGGACTTTGCGGCGGTTTGTCCACCAGACTAAGTCCGCCAGATAGTCTGATTGTGTGTACACGGCATAAGTTGCATACAAGGGGAGCAAGAGCAGAAGCAGCCGCTGGTCCACTGACGCCATATCCTGAGCAGTGTCTACAGAGAACCGTTATATTTGTAAATTAGCTGCAATGAATGATTAAGTGGAGTAAAATTGCCATTTTTGTATAGAATCTGTCCCGGCCCTAAAGGGAATTAGGCTTACCTGATCTTACTATGTGTACCTGACCTTTTATAACTTAAAGGTCCATCTATTAAGATGTGCATAGATCTACAAGAGCGGTGATGGTGGTTTTTCACATTAATTTGTCGATAAGGACCTTTAAAGTGGAAGATTGTGGCCGAATAATTTGTTTGGATTTGGACTTACGGATATTATTTCACTAGCATTAATGTGTTTATCATTTTTTAGACACTGGCATAAGGTTGGGCAAATGGTTGAGTATGAGTTTGGGCCAAACATTGGCTGTTCGCCCCGTTCAGGGAACCCGAAACGCACGCGCAGTACAGTGCATTCTGTGTCCTGACTGGGTAAGGCTTTGCTCAATCAGGACGCAGTAAAAAGCTGGTTGTTAAGGAACGGGGCCAGGAAGCCAGCCCCAGCGTCATCAACTGTCAATGGGCTGAATAAAAATAAAACATTTCCCGGTAAAAAAAAAAAGTAAAAATAGAGCGGCGTTGGCCATAGAATCTAGTATGGATTTTAAGATGAACCCCACGCCATTTAAAAAAAAAAAGGGTGTGGGGTCCCCCCAAAAGACCATACCACTCCCTTATCTGAACATTTAGCCTGGCAGGTCAGAAAGGGGGCGGGGCCAAACAAGCCCAACCCATTCTGAGCCATACCAGGCCATATGCCCTAAACATGGGGGGTGGGTGCTTTGGGGCAGGGGGGCTCTGCCTCACAACCCTGGGCTGTGGTTGTGGGGGTCAATGGGCAAGGGGCTTATCAGAATCTGGAAGCCCCTTTAAGAAGGGAGCCCCCAGATTCCGCCCCTTCAATGTGAATGAGTATGGGGTATGTGGTAACCTTACCCATTCACCAAAAAAAGTGTCAAAAAGTACTGAAAAAACAGAGACAGTTTTGACCAGGGTCTGGTAAGGTTTTTTGGGGGGGACCCCACGCTGTTTTTTTCTTTATTTTTTAAAAAAATTAGCCCAGGTGACAACAATTGCAATCACGAGCCAATTTAAATGTGATTTGACTTGTTTTCTTTTCTTTAAAAATGTAATTTTTGCTGCATCATGTTCTATACATGCTACAGATGCACCACGTTATAGGCAGACTAAGGGGACCTCCCAGGCACTATAATTAAAGGAATTTTTCATTTTTATTGTTGTACTTAACGCATCATTAAAATCACTGCTCCTTTAAAAGGATCATTTAAAAAAAATGCCTTTGCATTGATACATGTCCCCCAGGGCAGTACACGGACCACCAATTACTTGCATATAAGCCTTCCAAAGGGGCACATTCGATCTCTCATATTCGACTCCCATAGACTTCAATGGAGTTTGCGGTTCGGGGCAAAACTTTTCCCCTGTTTGGGAGTTCTGCTGCAAACCAAACATTCTTCCCATCTCTACACTGGGGTAGTTTGAATTTATATGTTGTAGTAAGTACATGTGAGCGCGGTGCCCCCATATAGCCTATTTATTTAACTTTAGTAAATGAACCCTAATGTCTTTTAATATTCAGTTTTTCCAACTGAAAGAGGTTTGATTTCTCTCCAGGGGCTCGCTAGTGTCATTATACCTTTGTAGCTGTAGCTACTTGCAGTGGGTATATTGTGGTAATAATGGTCTGAGTTGCTCAGGCTGGCTGCACATTATTAGATATCCTTTGTCAATACCCTTTTGCCAGTATGTTCTGTGGCCTTTCTCATATCTGAGTGCTTTATGTTGGGATGTGAGATTGATCGTACACAGCTTCCTAGCTCAGGATATGGGGATCTTGGGAATAGGAGCTCTTTCGTGAAAGCTTTGTTCCAACTTGTTATTTTTCATATGTCACCACCAGACACAGATACTGAGGGGAATGAAATTGAAACAATGGGATCCCAGTGGGGAGGGATGCCCTCCCTGGCATTATGCACAGCCAGCAAGCCACAGCACGTAAGACAGTTCTGAGCCAGCGCTAGGCTCATTCATGACTGGCCATTCATTTTTCTTTTTCGTGTTTTACTTCTGCTGTCCTTCCCATGAGATTCATTATTGTTGGTAACATGGTTACCTGCCCATTATACTCTGTACAGACACTATATTGTCAAAAGTATTGGGACGTCTGCCTTTACACGTACATGGACTTTAATGGCATCCCAGTCTTCGTCCATAGGGGTTAGTAATGAGTTGTTCCCACCCTTTGCAGCTATAACAGCTTCAACTGTTCTGGGAAGGCCGTCCACAAGGTTTAGGAGAGTGTTTATGGGAATGTTTGATCATTCCTCCAGAAGCACATTTGTGAGGGCAGGCACTGATGTTGGACGAGAAGGCCTGGCTTGCAGCCTGAAGTCTTATTCATTCCAAAGGTGTTCTATCAGATTGAGGTCAGGACTCTGTGCAGGTCAGTCAAGTTCCTCCACCCAAAACGCGCTCATCCATGTCTTTATGGACTTTGCTTTGTGCACTGGTCCAAATCATTTTGTGTAAGGGGGATTATGGTGTAGATTTGTTTTTTAGGGGTTGGGCTTGGCCCCTTAATTCCAGTGAAGGGAATGCTTAAGGCATCAGCATACCAAGAGATTTTGGAAAATTTCATGCAGCCAACTTTGTGGGAACAGTTTGGGGATGGCCCCTTCCTGTTCCAACATGACTGCACACCAGTCCATAAAGGTCCATAAAGACATGGATGAGCGAGTTTGGGGTGGAGGAACTTGACTGGTCTGGCCTCAACCTGATAGAACACCTTTGGGATGAATTAGAGCAGAGACTGCAAGCCAGACCTTCTCGTCCAAAATCAGTGCCTGACCTCACAAATGCGCTTCTGGAAGAATGGTCAAACATTCCCATAGACACACTCCTAAACCTTGTGGACAGCCTTCCCAGAAGAGTTGAAGCTTTTTATAGCGCCAAAGGGTGGTCCAACTCAATACTGAACCATTCAGGCTAAGACTGGGATGCCTATAAAGTTCATGTGCGTGTAAAGGCAGGTGTCCCAATACTTTTGGCAATATAGTGTATACAAAGGTGCAAGTGAAAGTCAAAGAATAAAGCTGGTCATACACTGCTCAAGCTTTCGCTTAGTCCAGCCAAATCTTCCAAATGTTGTGCTGTGACTGTCCCTGTAGGCACCATCCGGCTCTTGCAAAACTAAATTGAAAAGCCGGTGGAAAATTATTGGACGAACAGTGACTGCAGAAAATCAGATGCAGTCACTGTTTGGGTATTCAGCAACTGGGGGTCGTGCTGGCTGTTGAATACGCTATTAGGGGAAATCCCTTCACCCATGCTGTGTGGATGAGGAATCAACTCATTTCTTTCTTTCAGCCTTGCTTCTAATGCCCCGTACACACGAGCGGATGGTTGGATGTTTTTTTTTCCGACGGAATTCCGCTCAAGCTTGGCTTGCATACAAATGGTCATACAAAAATTCCCTGAACTTTAGACCATCAAGAACGCGGTGACGTACAACACTACGACGAGCCGAGAAAATTAAGTTCAATGCTTCCTTGCATGCGTTCAATTGTTTCTGAGCATGCGTAGGAATTTTGCGCATCGGAATTTGTACAGACGATCGTGACTTCCGATCGGAACTTTTTCCGACCGAAAAAATAGAGAACCTGCTCTCAATCTTTTGCTGGCTGGAATTCTGCCAGCAAAAGTCAGATGGAGCATACACAGCGGTCGGAATTTCTGACTAAAAGCTCACATCCGACATTTGCTGGCAACATTTCAGATCGTGTGTACGGGGCATTTGTGTATGGCTAGCTGAACAAGAAAGACAGACAAGAGAGAAAAGAAAAGATAGAGAAGAAAGACAGTAAGGGCTCATTCACATTGTGGTAACCTGAGTATTCCGATCAATGTACATATATGCCAGCACACAATGGATCTTCAAATAACGTCTAAAGGTTTTATTCAAAGCGATCACCACGGGAGAATGCAGTGTTTCGGGTTGCGCAGGACCCCTTCATCAGGGATGTGTCTCTACATTGTAAACTATTGTCTAAAAAGTAGTCACTTGTGATTCATTTTACCAATCAAAAGCACAATTTTCGTTTTCGTTTTTGGAGATTCAGATGTATCCGAATTTCTGAATCACAATAGTATTTTAATGAATCTGAAATTAATTATAACGAAAAAAAAAATTATCTGAATTTGAATTAGAAGATGAATTTTAATTTCAAAATGATTTCGAAATGGAAACATTTCTTTTTTTTTTATTATTATTATATTTATAAAAATTTTCACATTTAAAAAAAAATCTTACATACTTTGCAAAACAATTTGCAAGTCATTCATAATAAAACTCAACATTTTCAAGAGGCACATAAATACATAAAAAAAGTTTACATTGGGTACTTGAATGGATCGATCTTTTAATACATATTTAAATTCAAAAGAATATCTACACCACGGCATATCCTCTTAAAAAAAAAAAAAAAGGAAACATTTCGCAATAAATAAAATTAAAAAAACCAAGCCACTTATGTGCTAATCAATAACAATTCAATTTAAACTAGAAAAATTATGTATTTTATTTTTTCAACAATTTTTTTATACATATAAACAGAGACATTTTAGTTACTTGTGTATCACAAAGTAAATCTTAACACAAAGTAATTCTATTTTCAGCGGATATATATATGGCCATTATTTAAACAAGGAAAGGGAAGGTAAACTAGAAAAATAAAAGTCAAAAAAACTCAAGGAAGCTGTCAACATTATATTGTTTTCCCCCAAGTATAAGAAAAAAAATGTAAATATAAAATGTGGCGCTACCTCAGATTGCTGATATCCAAAATAATACAAATCCAAACACACACTAATATTTACATTGTATATTGCAATGACTACAGTATAAGGTATAAAAGTGAAATAGGCTGCTTTATAGTATAGAATAAATAAGAACAGAATAGAAAAGAATAAAATAGAATTGAAAATAAAAGGATACAAAAGGAAAATAATTGAATAGACTAAAATAGAATAGAAAATAAAAGAATAGACTAGAAGATAAAAGAATAGAATACAATAAAATAGAACAGAACATAATCATATTTTCTAGGCTATATGTCCTGTTCTATTCAATCTGATATTTCCTATTCTATATTTTCTAGTCTATGCTATTCTATCATTTATATTCTATTTTTTCTATTGCATTCTGTAATTTCTATGCTATTCTATTTTACTCTTTCTATTCTAGTCTATATTTTCTGTTCTCTTCTATTCTATTTTTTTCTATTCTATAAAGCATCCTAAGTAGGAATCAACATTTTATTTCACTTATTTACCATACTGTATGTGCTGCAATGTGTTTCCATTCCAAATAAATTTTCAAATTCAAATACATTTTTGAAATAGATTTAAAAACAACAAATATACAAACTGAATCAGAATGTACAAAACAAATTCTGAAAATGAATCATTCTAACATAAGGATGAAATGAAATTATTTACTTAATGAATGAATTTGAAAAGGAAACAAAACAAATGTTTCCGTCTCTACTAAAAAAGAACATGTGTAGCAGGGCGAAGACCCCTTCCCCCCCATAATGCACCTTGTCCCAATGCTAAGGAACAAGGGGCTCCTCTCCATATCCTGGCCCCCCACCCAGAAAAATAGGTAAGCAGTATAATAATACCCCTTAATTAGCATTCATCAAAAAAAGATAAAAGTAAATAAAGACACCCACACCATTAAAAAAGTCCCTAATTAAAAAAAAAAAAAATTTAAATAATTTCCCCGAATGTAAATCCATTGCGAGTCATGTAGTCCAGCATTGTGGATCCACCATCAATCATGACGACCCACCATCCGACGATGTTGCCCTGCCACAATCCTGTTGTAAATGATGGATGTACGACGCTGCTAGAATGGCCTATGATCCTGGAGGATGTTATTGATCATATTTATGATCCTGGAGGATGTTATTGATCATATTTATGATCCTGGAGGATGTTATTGATCATATTTATGATCCTGGGGGATGTTATTGATCATATTTATGATCCTGGGGCATGTTATTGATCATATTTATGATCCTGGGGGATGTTATTGATCATATTTATGATCCTGGGGGATGTTATTGATCATATTTATGATCCTGGGGGATGTTATTGATCATATTTATGATCCTGGGGGATGTTATTGATCAGTCAGGACACAATACGGTCATATTATATGGTCAATAACCATCCTTCATCCAGGATCCCAGGCTGTTTGCTGATATTCTAGCAGTGCTGGGGATTCTGTGATTTGTGGCAGGACTGAGGTGGGACAACAATGTTGGGCCATTGTGGTGGTAAGGAAACATCACCGAGTGGTGGGTCATCATCATTAATATCACTGAATGGCATGATTCATGACAGGCCATAATGATAGGGATGTTGTTTACATTTTTCCAATAAAGGATTTTTTTTCTGTACATGTATATTGCATTACTTTTATTTAGTTATTTTTCATTGGGGGGGGGGGGAGGGGGTGAGTAATAAGGGGTCCTAATGTAACCTGTAATAATTCTCCTAGTTAGGCAGGATATGTGGGCTTCCACATATTTAAAAGCCCTCCCTTACAAACCTGAGCAATCTTTTTGGAAAGAGGAAATGGCCTCCCCCCCCCCCCTTCACAATATTGAAGGGCTGCCGGCCTGGTTTGGTTTAGGAAGGAAGGGAAGGGGCACACTTGCTGCCCTACCCAACCTGGCCTTATAGACTGCATGACTAGATAAGGGTCTGCTTTGAATTTTAGGAGGAAACTCCACAGCGTTTTTTTTAAGGGACATTAAATTTTTTTTTTAAAAATGGCATGGGGTTCCCCTTAAAAATCCAGCTAGACCCTTATCCAGACATGCAGCCTGGCTGCCCGAGAAGGGGAGGGTAGATAGCATTGGCAGAAGTATAGGGGTTGCTGAGGCCGCCATGGCGACCGGTCCCCATGCTGCAGAGAGTCCTTGAGGGCCTCCTTCAATAGGTCAAAGGGCGGCTGAGACTGAGCTCTCCGATCATAAGCCGAACTGTAATTGGCACTGCGGGGAGCTCATCACACTGATTAGACACAAAGTGAAAGCACTGTGTCCTGTGCTCTTTGTCTCCCCCTACAGTGCAGTATCCCTCAGGAAGAGGCAAGGTAAAGCACTGCCAATTTTTAAAAGGCTATCTACTGTATGTGTGTTTTATGTGTGTGTGCATGTTTGTATGTATATGCGTGAATGTGTGTGCATGTATGTATGTAGGTGTGTGTGCATGTGTTTATATGTGTGTGCATATGTGCATTTATATATATGTGTGTGTATATATACATTGTATGTGTGTGTATTACGTGTGTGTGTGTGTTTATATATGTGTATGTATGTATGTGTTTACATGTATGTATGCACGTTATATGTATGCGTTTTAGTCCTGACCCCCTATATGTGTGCAATCAGAACTGATTTTTTTTTTCTTGCTTGTTCATAGTACCAGCAAAAAAATGCTGTTCCTCTTAAAAAAACGATCCATGCTCAGATCGTTTTTCAGAGGCATTTGACATCCAGTAAAGAGGCAATATTTTGCCTCCTGACCGCCTGTTTTAACCCCTAAATGCATCATCGCTATGCTGCAAGTGCATGCAATGCACACAGTTGCGGGGTGTTTGCAGTGCAGCCCCATTCCACTAGGGGTATACTTCAAGGGTGCCCTGACTGGAAAAAGATTGAGAAACACCAACATAGAAAAACCCATCCCTCCATTTTCCTCATTCAGCCGCTGAATGTCTGTGAGAGGGAGAGGAGGAGAAGCGGGGGAAATGGAGAAATTGGTTCCTTTATATACAGCCACCCACTTGCGACCGGGCTCTGCTGTTCCACCTCCGGGCTTGGAGAAAAGAGCCCTGTCCGGGGGTCAAGGGGGCCCTTCATGGTTTCTTGCATTGAGGTGCTGGCGGTTCTAGTTACTCCACATGTGGACAGCATGCACCACCTCCTCTTGTATCACAAACCATATCCTCCTATGTAAGTCCATCATCAATCAGGTCACCTGATGAACATCCCTTGTCAGTCATGACAATCTGCCGCCACGAGGACCCATCACCTTATAATGCTTCTCTACTTTGCTCCCATCACAAATTACAAAATCCCTGGTGCTGCTTTAATAGTAACCACTTTGCCAACCGCTGCACACCTTGGCACAATGGCAGCAGTGGGCAAATGGGTGTACCTGTACGTTTCCTTTAGGAGCTGGGGATAGCAGGCGCATGCCTGCCGCGTATAGCGTGACTGTGCCCGCGGGACTGGCGGACTCTATGTCCAACGATCTCCTGGCGATCGTGTCACAGAGCCTCAGAATGGGGCAGTGCCTATGTAAACAAGGCATTTCCCCCGTTCTGGCTTGTGTAATAACAGAGATGACTGCCCCTTTCATCGGGAGCAGTGATTGCTGTCATGTGACCTGAAGCCCATCCCCCCCACAGTTAGAATTTTTGCCTAGGACACACTTAACCCCTTCATCGCCACCTACTGGTTAACCCCTTCACTGCCAATGTCATTTACATAATAATCAGTGCATTTTTATAGCACTGATTGCTGTATAACTGACAATGGTCCCAAAATAGTCTCAAAAGTGTGATCGCACTTCTGACACGCCCCCTGCGGCGCGCATCGCCAGAGATCTGTGATCACAGATCGGGGGGTAAAGAGCCAATCACAGCGTCTTTTTACCATGTGACCAGCTGTGTCCAATTACAGCTGATCAGTGTAAGATTTGCTGGTTATCGGAGAGGCGGTAAGCAGCAATCCACATAGGGGATAACTACACTGATAATCAGTGATCAGTGCCCTGATTATTAGTGCAGCCCCAACAGTACCCATTAGTGCAGCCAATCAGTGCTGCTAATCAGTGCCCATCAGTGCTGCCTGTTAGACATGTGCAATTAGTTTCGTAAGGAATCTAAATTCGGCTAAATTTTGCATCTTTTGGAATGTCCGAAGAAAAAAATAGCAAATTTCAACTAATATGAAAGAAATTATAGCGGATACGAATTAATTTGACATGATTCGGTAATTCGTTAAAGATCTAATGAAACAAAAGGTCAACTCAAAGTAAATCTTACAGTCCAATCAGCTGATTAATTTTGTGCTGGAGGATGGATTACTGGCAAAGTGCATTCCTGAGAACTGAGTGAGACGGGTGTTGTATTGTATTTGAGCCGAAGAGAAGAGATATTGTCATTGTGTGTGTTAAAAGATTCAATAAACAAAAGACTTTCCAAGCTACAAATCATTATCACCAATATATATATATATATATATATATATATATATATATATATATATATACACATACATAAATATCGAATTTCAACGAATATGAAAGAAATTATAGTGGATATAAGTTATGAATTCAACATGATCCGAGATTCAGTATAACGAATATCGACACTATACAGAAATAATGACATAACGTGACATGACATAACGTGACATAACATAACGAATATAACAGAACGAAATTATTTACAAATGAAAATGAAACTAAACTAAACAAAATTTTCTGTTGTGCCCAAGTTTACTGCCTGCCATTGCCTATCAGTGCCCATCAGTGCCACATATCAGTGCTTATCAGTGCCGCCTATCCGTGCCCATCATTGCCATCTATCAGTGCTTATCAGTGCCGCCTATCAGTGCCCATCATTGCCGCCTATCAGTGCCCATCATTGGCGCCTATCAGTGCCCATCATTGCCGCCTATCAGTGCAGCCTCATCAGTACCCATCAGTGCTGTCTATCAATGCCCATCATTGCTGCATATCTGTGCTTATCGTGCTGACTATCAGTACCCATCAGTGCTGCCCATCAGTGCCCATCATTGCCGCCTATCAGTGCCACCTATCAGTGCCCATAATTGTCCCCTATCAGTGCCCATCATTGCTGCCTATCAGTGCCCATCATTGCTGCCTGTCAGTGCCACCTATCAGTGCCAACCTAACAGTGCCTATCAGTGCCACATATCAGTGCCACCTATCAGTGCCCATCATTGCCACCTATCAGTGCTTATCAGTGCCACCTAACAGTGCCCATCAGTGCCACTTATCAGTGTGAAAGAAATTATAGCGGATATAACAAATGAATTCAACATGATTCAAAATTCAGTATAACGAATATCGACACTCTACAGAAATAATGAATTGCCCGAAAATGAATTAACGTAACAAAGCGAATATAACAGAATGAAATTATGTATTTTATGAATAAAAATTAAACTAAAGGAAACAAAATTTCCGTTGTGCACAAGTCTACTGCCTGTCATTGCCTATCAGTGCCCATCATTGCCGCCTATCAGTGCTGCCTATCAATGCCCATCATTGCGCCTATCAGTGCTGCCAAACAGTGCCCATCAGTGCCACATATCAGTGCAGCCTCATCAGTGCCCATCCGTGCAGCCTATCAGTGCCCATGAGTGCAGCCTATCAGTGCCCATGAGTGCAGCCTATCAGTGCCCATGAGTGCAGCCTATCAGTGGAGATTAAATATCATCAAAAGAAAGCTCTATCTGTCTCAAAAAAAAGATAAAAATGTCATATGGGTACAGTGTTGCATGACCGCGCAATTGTCATTCAAGGTGCAACAGCACTGAAAGCTGAAAATTGGCCCGGGCAGGAAGGGGGTGAAAGTAACCAGTAGGCAAGTGGCTACGTGATTTTGCATGTGCAAAGCACAAGTACAGTTTCAGAATACAATTTGCAATAATGCATGCTATGTGTAACATTTCTCTGGAGGCGAGTGTTTATTGATAGTCTCAGTAAATCTGCCATTACATAAAATAGCAGTGAATTTAATATGCAAAATGTAAGTATCACGCAGGTAAGTGTTTTTAGGCCGATATGTCAACAAGGTTAGAGAAATGCGAGCGCATGGACGTCCAGAATGTTTTGCAGGCTCGGATATTATAATACAGGGTGACAAAGTAATTTTCACATAAGATTTAAAAACTGGAAAAATGTAATTGCAGAGGCTCTATGAAAACACAGACAAGCTGCAGGTCAATTACATATAACAACCTTGTTCCAAAGACAAATCTCACTACAACACGGACAGATTATCCTGCTTGCTTGTTAAATTACTAGACCTGGAGCTGCTTTAATGGTTGTAAAACATTTTTATTTTTCTCTTTTTAAGGCAATTACTGAATGTGGACAATTCAGACTTGGCTTATTCTGTTATTTCTCCCTCTCTTGTCTTCATCTCTAAAAATGGTTGAGTTTTTCTCATTCAAATACAAAAATGGCACAAATGCCCAATGTGATGTATAGAGCCACCTCGGAATCTAGTGTGCTGATAATGATGCACAGCAATTCTCAGAAGTGTTTATTGTGTGCCGAGATGGAATGAGTGTAGCCATGAAGGTGAATAGAAAGGTGAGAGCTCAAGTCTAAAGAAAAAAAAAATATTTTTGTAGCTTTTAGTAAAAGAGCTGCTTGGATCTCCTGTTGACAATCTCCTGTTGACAATTTTGGAAATTTGACCAGTAGGCATAGGTGAGAGTGGGCAAAGCGTGCCCTTCTTCTGCCAAAATGGAGTGTTTATTTTATTGTATTTGGTATTTTCCCCGGCTTCCCTCTCCTGTTTGTTGTCAGCTCAGCCGCTAGTTGTCAGTCCATGTGGTCGGCTCACAAGGGTCCCATCCCAAGCAGATGAGGAAAACGGGAAGATAGCGTTGGACCTCTAGGGTTATCTTACTAGTGTTTGGTTGTGGCACTTTACCATCAAGGATGGTGAAAGGGCACATGTCATTAAGCCATAAAAGAAATCAGAGACCGTCGTCACATCCAATGCAGTCTGCATACCTGCACATGCTCAACAAACTCCTTGATCACCATGGCATCCATCTTGGACTAGGCACGCCAAGCCATTGCGCCACAAGATCAGACTTTGCAAAGAGTGAACGCTTCAATCTCCAGGAAAGCCCCGTACACTGACCCCCGCCTCGCAATGATCACCTACTGTGTGAATAAGCTGATAATCCAGGGCTGGGACGCTATTGGGAACCTACTGCATTAAGGTTGGGTGAGCGGACCTGTGGGTCTCCGATTTCTTTTATGGCTTAATGACTTGTGCCCTTTCACTATCCTTGATGGTAAAGTGCCACAGCCAAACACCAGCTGTCCTGATGGTCAAACACAGCAACACTGATGCCGCGTACACACGATCGGACTATCCGGCGGACTTAGTCGATCGTGTGTTGGCTCCAGCTGAATTTTTCTTCCCAAAAGTCCGGCAGACTTAGAAATAAGACTGGCTTCAAAATTGTCCGCCGGACTCGGCTTTTAGCGGACAGTCCGTTCGTCTGTGTGCTGGTCCGGCAGACTAAAACTGGCGCTAGGGCAGCTATTGGCTACTGGCTATGAACTTCCTTATTCTACGTCATCACGGTCGAATCCACCGGACTTTTGGAGTGATCGTGTGTGGCCAAGTCCGTTTGCTTGAAAGTCCGGCGGACCTCCGCTGCAAAGTCCGTCGGATTGTCCGATCGTGTGTACGCGGCATGAGAATTGTGTTCTATACACCTGAAGGGCAGTCATCAAACTTTTCCATCCAGTGTTTGCCTAAAGCCGCGTACACACGGGCGGACTGTATGGCCAACTTAGTCCGTCGAAACACATTTCAGCGGACAGTCCGCTCATGTGTGGGCTTCAGCGGACTTTTTCAGCGTGCAGTCTGGCGTACTAAGTATTTCGGAATTTCCGTAATACTGTCCGTCATACTTTGGTTTCAGCGGACAATCCGCTCGTCAGTAGGCTAGTTCGACGGACTAAGAATGGTGCATGCTCAGAAAGGATTTACACGGCGGAAGGTTGCATTGCTGTGTATTCGACGTCCTATTTCTAGTCCCGTCGTACGTGCTGTACACGTCATCGCGCAAGCTTTCGACGGACTGTTTGTGCATCCGTGTGTGGTCAAGTCCGTTCATTCGAAAGTATGACGGACTGTCCGTCGGATTGTATGACGGACTAAGTACGCCATACAATCCGCCCGTGTGTACGCGGCTTTACTTATCTGATTCCAACCAGTATTATCTCAAACCATGGATATTACCATTAGTAACTTTGTTTTTTTTTTGCTCTGTCATTGACACTCTGTCTATACATACAAGAACCCGTATCAATAAGTGAACTGGACACCCATCTAAGGCTGGATTCACACCTACGCATTTTAGTGCTTTTTGCATTTTGCAGATTTGCACTACAGAAGGTGTTCCATAGGAAACCATGGTGAATGGACTGTAGTGCAAATCTGCAAAATGCACTAAAAATGCATAGGTGTGAATCCAGCCTTAGAGGCTGCTTCACACATGCAGTTGTGGGGCATTAAAACCTTGTGGTTGAGCCACACTGTTCCTGCCCTTCAACTGCTTCCACCTTTAGCTGCAGAGACCTTCTGACCGCCTTTCAAATGCTCTCTTAGAAGAGTGATCTGAATGCAGATCGCTCTTCAAAGACACCACAATTGGATGCCACTACCCTGCGTCGGTGACAAGTTAAGGCTAACTAGGTCCTACACTACTTTCGGGAGTTAAGCCGCGCCATTAGTAACAGACGTCAACTCCAGTTTCTCTTCCTTTTCTTTCTGCGAGACGATATCTTCTCTTCCGTGTTATTAATGCCTCAGCATGTGATGGGAAAATCAATGCTATCTGTGCAGGCAAAGCAGAATAAAAGGTAAATGATGTGGGAGTGATAGGAAGATGAATAATTCATCGCCAGCAATGTACCGTATTGAGGTCCATCAACCAGGACTCCGCCGATCATACTCGTCAGCCATTAAAAAAAAAAAAGGAGAACTTCTTAAATTCGTCGGCATCAGCTCGTTGCATTCCTGCTGGGGTGGCAGAATCGATCATTTGCAAATGAATAAAATGTCATTCGGTGATGCTCCTGAAAGAGTTACACCGGCTGGCGTAACGCAAGCAGGAAGCTAAGAATTCATTCAGGCGCCAGACTAGGAGGACGGCATGGGGAGGAAATTTCCGCAGACGACGCCATTAAAGTGTTACCTGTCAGTCACCCGCGCCGTAGAAGCCGCGATTTTCTTACCCAACATATTTAGACAGTCAATTCACTAATGACACCGCTGAGCTAAACTCCGACAAACAGCTATATACAGAGATAAAATATATAGAAAGGGGTTTTACCTGCCAAAGGATTTGTATTTCAGTCCATCCAGTACTGAGATTTACACAGCTCTGCCACACAGCACAAGCAAGGGAGGAGATCTTTTTCTCTGCTGCAGCTAACGTGAATATGTTACCCAAACATTTCCTAATCCTGATATGTGTCTTCTGTACCATGTACTTGTATGAGAAAATATCCTGTTCTCTTTGTATTGTTTCCGTCGTGTGAAATCCCTGGTGTTCCTGCCAGTCCCTCTGCTTTCCTGTTAAAGTGTTACTAAACCCACAACAGTAAAATCAGTCTGTATATGCAGCATAGCATGCTTGTTATGCTTACTGTGAAACTTAAGGGGTTAATCCTCCGCATTGCGTAAAAAGGCTGTTTGATCCTGTATGCACAGATCCTCCCCCTCCTGCACTGTCCCCTGGACAAGTCTGGATAATACAGAGCCTTTGGAGTCAGGCTGCACATGCTCAGTTTGGTGTTTATTGCTAGAGAGTTTTTTTTTTTTCTTGGGAGGGTACATGTGATCAGCACAGGGCCAATCGGCCCTATCCAGACAGAGGGGCAGGGGTCCTGCAGCCTCATAGGACAGCTCAGTACAAACTAAAACTTCTCCTACAAGCTTCACCAGGAACTGATCAAAATCACAAGACTGCTATAGACTGCTGATGAGATAGGGTATTTAGCCATAGCTCCCAACTGTCCTTGATTTCGAGGGACTGTCCCTGATTTGGAGCAATGTCCCTCTGTCCCTCATCCCCCCTCATTTGTCCCTAATTTTTCTCTGATCTATATAGTTGTATATAAAATGCACTTTTTATCTACCAAAAAGTATTTCCCAGTGCTAAACCTTCCATCCAATTTCTAAATTGCTGCATTTGTAAATTCCAAAAGCCAAATATAAAGGAATAGTAGTAGTAAAAAAAAAGCACTTCTGGGTTTAACCAATCTTGTTTTTTTGTACAATTCTCCTTTAAGGGGCGTGGCGGGGGTGTGTCCTATGCCTGCATACTTTTGCTGATAGGTGTCCCTCATTCCCATCTCAAAAATGATTTAGCAGTTTACATTTACTGAAATAATTGCCTTTCCATGTTTTGTGTACTGCGGCTGACCAGATATAGTGAATGCGGGGTCCTGGGTTCAGTAACACGTTAAGTACTGATCACACTAGGCATGGGAGCACAACTTGGTCAGTTTTCTGGTTGTGCTGGGAACTCAACCTGCTGTCTTTGCAATGATCAGCTTCCCCCCCCCCCCCCCCCACACAAGCATTCATTAGGAAGCTCAGTGTGCTGCTGTTCCTCCTACACCAGCTCTCTGAGCAAATTATGCAGCTGAGAACAGAGGGTATATGATCAGTTTATAAAACCGAAAAAAAAAAAAGTATTTACTTTTTTTTTATATACTGTATATACACAAATGTTTTTCCTTTCATTTCTATTTTATGAATCTATTGTTCTCAGTCTCCTCCTATTTTTTTTTTCTTTTTAATGCTGCTGTGCTCCGACTTCCTGTAAGAGGGTGGCTACATTGTTCTCCATGATCCCACCGTACTGTATATAGCAGCTTAGCCACTCACTCTTGCTTGCTCCTAAGATAGACTGGGATGTGTAGTGTACATAGGTCACATGACCACAACTAACATGCACAGCTCTTTACTAACAAATAGAAGTGAGGGAGGAAGAGAAGAGGTGCGGGAGCTCACAGAGGACATTACAAAGAGGCAGAAAAACACAGTAAGAACCAATATAAAAACAGGTTACAGGGCCTTTAGGTAGTGGATGTGTACAGATTATTTGTGAAGAAAAAGGATATTATTCAGTGTCAATTTCAGTGCCACTTGCAGGTCTTGTCCTCCCCCCAGCCATTGATTGGATGGTGAAAGGAGAAGCAGAAGACTGATGAGCTCATCTCTGTCACTCTGCTCTCTACTCCTATCAGCAAAATCATTGTTGGCACCATTACTGGAGCACACCTAATAGGCTCTCTTATATATCTGTATATATGGACAGCATATAGATATATACACTATATTACCATTACACGCACATGAATTTTAATGGCATCCCAATCTTAGTCCATAGGGTTCAATATTGAGTTGGTCCACCCTTTGCAGCTATAACAGCTTCAACTCTTCTGGGAAGGCTGTTCACAAGGTTTAGGAGTGTGTCTGTGGGGATGGTTGACCATTCTTCTAGAAGGGCATTTGTGAGGTCAGGCACTGATGTTGGACGAGAAGGCCTGGCTGGCATTCTCTACTCTAATTCATCCCAAAGGTTTTCTATTGAGTTGAGGTCAGGACTCTGTGCAGGCCAGTCAAGTTCCTCCACTCCAGACTCACTTATCCATGACTTTATGGGCCTTGCTTTGTGCAGGGATTCAAATCATTTGGTGGAGGGGGGATTATGGTGGGGGTTGTATTTCAGGGGTTGGGCTTGGCCCCTTAGTTCCAGTGATGGAAACTCTTAAGGCGTCAGCATATCAAGACATTTTGGAGAATTTCATGCTCCCATCTTTGTGGGAACAGTTTGGGGATGGCCCCTTCCTGTTCCAACATGACTGCACATCAGTGCACAAAGCAGTGACAGCTGGGGGCACAGAACTACCACCCCCCCTGCCCAGGTGGCACTTACCGAATCTAGGTGGCGGGCTGTGGCGTCCTCCAGCACAGTCTGCCCGCCGCACATGTGGAGGTGTGTGGGCAGCGGCTCCGGTGTCTGCTCCTCCGGCAGCTTCCTCCGCAGTGTGTCACTTCTCTCTTCCTACTAAGCGCTAGGCATCCAATAGGATCGCCTGACGCTTTGGCCAATCTGGAAACAGGCCTCACGACCTGTCTCCTGATTGGCAGAGAGGAACTTTAGTGTGAAAATAGCAAAAATGTATTTGCTATTGTCACACAACTGGGTGGGCTTGGAGAGAGCAGTGCTCTGCACCTCCGTGACCACCCTTTTTTGAAGTCTATTAAAGCCTATGGCTCTAATAACGTGCTTCAAAACCCCCCCGCCACATTGGAATCCATAGTCAGATGGCCTGATATGTAGATTAGGGGGCCGGACGCATGAAAGGGGGGGGGGGGCCCGTGCTCCCTCTATGGACGGGCCACCACTAGCACAAAGCAAGGTCCCTAAAGACATGGATGAGCGAGTTTTGGGTGGAGGAACTTGACTGGCCTGCACAGAGTCCTGACCTCACAGTGTGCGGTGAAATCAGATGAAGTCATTTCAGTACAGGAGAGGAGCCAGAACAAGTGTGCAACACTGGAAGTAAGACCCGAGTTCAGATTTAACTTACAGCCACACAGCTCCCAGTAGTTCCAAACAAATTTAGAAAATCAATCGGCTTTCTCCAGACTCTGCTAAGGGCGGCCAGCTCCTGGTACACAGAGGACGCATTTCAAGCGTCTGAAATCACTCATTGTTTTCACGCTGCTTAAAAGTTTACCTCTTTCTAACTGCTTCAATAATTCATTGTTAGCTCTGTAGCGATATTAATTAAACTCTCACTTCTCTAGTCCTTGGGAGGAATGAAAATACTGTACTGCAGATATCCGCAGGGCTGTGCGTCTGTGCTGTGATTGTGCTGAATACACCCGAGTATACCCGACCGCCCCACTACTGTCATCCCTGTGTGTGCAGGGACCGGAGAACACCGCACACTACTACATTCACATCATCCGGCTGTATCTCTTTCTCTCATTTTATTCTATCTCACACCTTCTCTCTTTCACTCTTTCTCTATCCTTTCTTTTTCTTTCTCTTTCTCCTTCTATCTCTCTCTCTTTCTTTTTCCAGCTTTTCTACCTTCTCTTCTTCCTTCCCTTTTCCTTTCTCTCTCTTTCACTCTCTCTGTCTTTTCTTTCTTCCTCTCTCTTTCCCCTTCTCTCTCTCATTTTATCTCATTCTTTCTTTCTCTATCCTTTCTCTTTCTTTCTTTATCTTTTCTTTCTTCTATTATTTCTCTCTCTTTCCCCTTCTCTCATTTTATCTCATTCTTTCTCACACCTTCTCTTTCACTCTCTCTCTATCTTTTCGTCCTTTCTTTTTCTTTCTCTTTCTTTCGTTTTCTCCTTTTTCTTTCATTTTTCTTCCTTCCTTCCTTCTCTTTTCTTCCTTTTTCTTACTTCCTTTCTCCCATTATGTCTCATTCTTTCTTTTTCATTCTCTTTCTTTTTTTATTCTTTCTTTCTTTCTTTCTGTCTGTCTCATTCTCTCTCACACCTTCTCGCTTTCACTCCTTCTCTATCTTTTCTTCCTGCCTTTTTCTTTCTTTCTTTCTTTCTCCTTCTCTCTCTTTCTCCAGTTTTTCTTCATTCCTTCTTTCTTTTCTTCCTACCCTCCTTCTTTTCTCTCTCTAACGTTTCTTTCTTCTTATCTTTCTCTCTCCCATGTTATCTCATTCTCTCTCACCCCTTCTCCCTTTCACTCTCTCTATCTTTTCTTTCTTTCTTTCTCTCATTCTCTCTCACACCTTCTCTCTTCTACTCCTTCTCTACCTTTTATTCCTTTCTCTTTCTTTCTTCTTCTCTCTCTTTTTCTTTCTCCACCTTTTCTCTCTCTTTCACTCTCTATCTTTTATTTCTTTATTCCTTTCTTTCTCTCTCTTTCCCCTTCTCTCTCTCATTGTATCTCATTCTCTCTGGCACCTCCTCCCTTTCACTCTATCTCTATCTTTTCTTTCTTTCTCTCATTCTGTCTCACACCTTTTCTCTTTCACTCCTTCTCTATCTTTTATTCCTTTCTCTCTCTCTCTCTCTCTCTCTCTCTTTCTCCTTCTCTCTCTCTCTCTCTCATTTTATCTCATTCTCTCTCATACCTTCTCTATTTCTTTCTTTCTCAATCTCTCTCACAGGCAGTGTCACACCCCTCCAGCCTGTGGCCTAGAGGTGATTCAGTTCGCATTGTGCGCTATACAAGTATTTCATTCATTCATTCATTCAAGAGGGAGGTGAAGCCACCATTAATCTACATGTAATATCCCGCCTTCATTGTGTTTAGCTGGTTAGTGAGCATGGAGGAGGAGGAGGAGGAAGGGAGTGGGCTGTCATTTACCACTGTGTATACATCCACATGTGTGACTCTATAGTCACATAGGCTGCTCAGATGTGATGGGGGGGGGGGGGGGGGGGGTGCTCACCATAGAAACTCACTGAAAACAGAGCATGTGCAGAGTTGCCACCACAGCTGCAAAATCTTAAGCTGAATTGGGGACATGAACAGAAGGTGGAGATAGAGAGCAGCAGGATCAACCAGTTTTTTTGAAGAATACAGAAAACTAATCTTATAGTGACTGAGTGAATATGAACAGCATGTAATACATAATTTATTGATCATTTTTAATGATGTGGCTTTAGTGACACCTTGAATAAAAAAAAAGAAAAGAAAAAGAAAATGGCAAGCATTGTGCTGCATTTTAATGATGCATTACATTGCATGTGTACAACACACACAAGTGGGCACGCCTTAACGCATGTAAACTGTTGGCACCATATAAATCCTGTATAGTAATAATAATATTGGCTGGTGTGAATGAGCCCTTAAAAGAGAAAAAAAACCTGATATGTTCAGAGCTGTCAGGCACGATGACAGAAGTGATTTGTGTGAAATTCCAGTGGGGTGGATCTCTAATTATTCGCTCTCTTCTACTTCTCACCGGTATGGCAGAAAAAAAAAAAAAAATGGCATTACTCTTAGCATGCAGATCCAGGGATACACTTCCCTGGAAGGTTCAAAGAGACAGAGAACACAAACAGTGTTCAGGGAAAGAAGTCCCAGGTCTGTAATCACAGGACTAAGTGCACAATTACTGCGCAGAGTGATAGCGGCTCGCCTTTTATCTGACAAACATCATCTGTATCAGAACATTCACTGAGGTTCCATGACTAGGGTAGCCAGATAACTTACTTCCCCAACAATACATGTAAACCTTAACTGTTAATCTTAAAATAAATACCCGGACACCTGCTTGGATGAAAATGGCCTCAACGGCCTTTATTTAAATAACAATAAAAAATTAAACTTTATTTTAAATATTTAACCATACAAAAACTTGTAACAACTTCCAGTTACCCAAAAGACCCTAAGTGCTTTTTGGCTGGTCCCTGACGACCCCTTATTATTTTGAGCCTGTGATCCCCACTTCGTCAGCATCTGTCCCCAGCCGCCAAACTTGCCTCGAGGACTCACTAACTGACCACAGACCCCCAACATATGTTAGCCATTAATCTGGACTGACACCAGCCCAAACACAATGACTCCATCTCTGGCATGGGTCCCAACCTTTTTCAATTGACCCATGCATTTCTACATATATCTTTTCCTATATATATATAGCAGTCGCCAAGGACCCAACGCCCCGTAACGATAACCCTTCCAAACCCAACAACCATCCATTATTAGGGAGGGCGGGCGGGAACGTCTCTCCTCGCTTGCTGACCCCAACTGCTGACCTGCCCCACCCTGGCACATGGACGAAGGACCCACACTCCTCCCCCCTTGTGACCGTCCACCAATAGGGTAAGTACGCCTGCCTCTTAACCACCCCCACGCTGCTTTTCCTTTGCCCAGTAATTCCCTTGCACCCTGTCATGTATGTCCTGCGCTTCCTTTTCAATATAGCTCCGTACATGTCTTGACTAGGGTAGCCAGATAACTTACTTCCCCAACAATACATGTAAACCTTAACTGTTAATCTTAAAATAAATACCCGGACACCTGCTTGGATGAAAATGGCCTCAACGGCCTTTATTTAAATAACAATAAAAAATTAAACTTTATTTTAAATATTTAACCATACAAAAACTTGTAACAACTTCCAGTTACCCAAAAGACCCTAAGTGCTTTTTGGCTGGTCCCTGACGACCCCTTATTATTTTGAGCCTGTGATCCCCACTTCGTCAGCATCTGTCCCCAGCCGCCAAACTTGCCTCGAGGACTCACTAACTGACCACAGACCCCCAACATATGTTAGCCATTAATCTGGACTGACACCAGCCCAAACACAATGACTCCATCTCTGGCATGGGTCCCAACCTTTTTCAATTGACCCATGCATTTCTACATATATCTTTTCCTATATATATATAGCAGTCGCCAAGGACCCAACGCCACCGCGGAACAAGTGTGAAACCTTACACTTGTGACCGCCGCCACGCCAGCAAAGCCCGGTGCACACCATCCTCTAGCCCTAAGGCCCACAGATCAATGCCCACAGGGTTCAAATGAACCCCGTCGCCCCTCAAATACCTCCAGGTGTCCACTTCTAGCTCCCAATGACGGATGACAACCCCACCATTCCGGGCCACAAACCTACCCACCTCCTTGTTGACCTTAATCCTGGTCTTGTTCAGTTTTTCCCAGGATCGAGCCCCTCTCCACGACATGCGGGCCACAATATCCGACCACACCACCGTCATGTCCGGGAAAGCGGTACGTAGCCTCAAGAAATCCCACTGGATATCTTTAATCACTTGTCGCATCGGTCGGATCCCCAGATCATTGCCCCCAACATGGAGCACCAAAATATCCGGGGACCGATCCAAGGCAGCAAAGCGATGCACCTCGGGGACCACCTTATGCCACATCATACCCGGGATCCCGATCCACCTGACCGTACCTTCCTCCCTAGCCACCCTGAGTTGTCTACCTTCAGGCCTGACATCCGCCCTCCTGGCCCCCCAAAAAACAAAAGAATGTCCCATTATCCAAACGAGACATCTTGGGGGATCTGGAAAGAAAAGAAAAACCATGCAAACCCATCAACAGCAGTGATATACAAAAAACAACAACAATTAACACAACAGTTGAGGCCTAACATATAACCGGTACCTAGCCGATTCCCACCGACCAATCCTCTGAATGACTTCCGACGGAAGTCCCCATCTAGCTGCCTCAGTAGCCGCCCCTATCCGAAACGAGTGGGAAGCATACTCACCCGAGGGAAGACCCGCTGCCTCCAGACACCTCCGAAAAACCGCAGAAAATTGGAACCTGGACAGGCAGGATCCATCCCGATGCACCAGCAGCGCCCCTTCCCCCGGCGGGCGGAGTGCCAAAAACCGCTGCAGAGCCATTACCGGACAAAGCTGCTCCTCCACCCCTGGAAACAACTCCACCCAGGCCCCCCTTCCTTCCTGATCCATCTTGGACTTCCTAATCCAGATCCTCACCTTGCCTCCCGAGCAGAGGACATCACTCCACCGCAGTCCTCCAGCCATCCTCCTGGACGGCGAGACCAGCTCCCCAATCCGAAAGGCCCCAAAGAACGCCAGCACAAACGCAGCCCTAAACAGTACCACCTCGTAATCCGTGGAACACACCTCCCCCAAAACTGACAGAACTGACCCCAGCACCGCAAAAGAAACAGGGCGCCTAGAGTCGCGTGTTTGGGAACCCCTTCTATACCCCCGCAGAGCCCTGCGGACTAAAAATGCCTTCGTGACATCCACCCTACCTTCCATCTGAAACCAGAAGGCCAACGCAGCCATCTTCCGTCCGATGGCTGCCCCGGACACTCCCTTTGCATGATTAGCACATACAAAGATCAACACCAACATCTCCATCCCATCCGGGCCCCCCATACCTCCTACCTCATTCACAAAGACCAACCATTCCTGCCAAACTTTCCGATAAGCCGTCCATGTTCCTGCGCTGAGAGACTGTCTGATCAATCCTGCGGCGACTCCAATGCAACCGTCCACAGCTCCTGCGGGCACCGTTCCCCCTCCTGACGTGCCTCCGGTGCCAATTTGCGAAACGAGTCCCACTGGAAACGAGACAAAGCATCCGCTAAGCCATTGTCGACCCCAGGGATATGCACAGCATATATAAACGCATTTATGCGTAAACAGCAAAGCACCAAGTGGCGCAACAACCTTATCACCGGGGGGGAAGAGGCCGAGATGTTGTTAATGGCCATCACCACCCCCATGTTGTCGCAATTGAATCGCACCTTCCTGTTCTCAAATACTTCCCCCCACAACTCCACAGCTAAAACAATGGGGAACAACTCCAGCAACACTAAATTTTTGAGAAAACCCGCTTCCCTCCAACTCTCCGGCCACGGGCCCGCACTCCATCTTCCCTGACAGTAAGCGCCATAGCCACCCGAACCGGCCGCGTCCGTGAACAGGACCAGATCAGCATTGCCGACCGGCCCAACTTGCCAAATGGTCCGCCCATTGAATTCCGCCAGAAAGGAATCCCAAATCTTCATGTCATCCTGTAACTCCCTCGTCAACCGCACAAAATGATTCGGCATGCGTACCCCCGCAGTCGCCGCCGCCAATCGTCTACAGAAAATACGCCCCATAGGGATAATCCTGCAAGCAAAATTCAATTTGCCAAGCAAGGACTGCACTTCCTTCAAGCGAAGCTTACGCTTGCCGCTGGCCAGACACACCTCCCGCCGCAATGCCACCAATTTGTCCTCCGGCAATCTACACTCCATGGCCATCGAATCAATTGTGATGCCCAGGAAAACCAAGGCCGATGTGGGGCCTTCGGTCTTATCCGCCGCCAGGGGGATCCCAAATCTGTGCGCTAAATGTTGGACCGTCCCGAGCAAAATGCCGCAACAACGAGAATCCGGGGGGCCTATGCATAAGAAATCATCCAAATAGTGGATAATAGAACTCACCCCCGCAACCTCCCTCACCGCCCATTCAAAAAAGGAGCTGAACCGTTCGAAATACGCGCAAGAAATGGAACACCCCATCGGGAGACACCTATCCACGAAGTACTCTCCCAGCCAGCAACAACCCAACAAACACATGCTCTCGGGGTGTACAGGCAATAAACGAAAGGCCGATTCCACATCGGTCTTCGCCATCAGAGATCCCCTACCATATCTTCTAACCCATGCTACTGCCGCATCAAATGATGTATAGGTAACCGCACAGGATTGCGGGTCAATACCATCATTAACCGAGCCGCCCTTAGGGTAGGACAGATGATGAATCATCCTGTACTGACCCGGTTCCTTTTTTGGAACAACTCCCAACGGGGAAACAACTAAACCCGGCAGCGGAGGATCCACGAACGGGCCCGCCATCCGCCCCAACGCCACCTCCTTGGCCAATTTGGCCGACACCACCTCCTGATGGAGACGGGCCGACCTCAAATTATCCGAGAGCGGTGGCACTTCCCGCACCATACTCGGAATCCTAAACCCCTCCCTAAAGCCAGCCTCCAAAAACAGCGCCGCCGCCCTGTCCGGATACCTACTTAGAAAAGGAAGCATCCTTACCAGACTCACCGGCGTCATCCCTTTTTCCAGCGTTGTCCCCTGACCGACCCTTGCCCTGCTTAAAGCAACGCAGGAAGGGGTGGCTCCCGCTGCAGCCCGCGCACTCGTGCTTGTATCTGCACGCTGAGCCGAAACGGCAAGTTCCTTCATTGAACTGCCAGCAGACCCCTTTCTTTTTTGGGGCCGGCGATCCCGCGGAGGAAGCGCCGCCGGCCCCCCCTGGAAAAAACTGCCCCGACCCCCTCGAAGATGTCATCAACTTCATCCAAAGACTAATGTCTTTGTGATCCCATCTAATGGAGGGGCGAACAGCCTTCCGCTGACGAAACTGTTCGTCATACCGAAGCCATGCCAGACCCCCATAAACCCTATGCGCCTCACTGATCGCTTCCAAATAGCAAAACAGTGCAGAGCAATTTTCCGGGGCCTTCTCCCCGATCACACTTGCAAAAATCGCAAACGCCTGCAGCCAGTTTGCAAATGTGCGCGGGATTAACCTATACCTCCTCTTCTCCTCCTCATCCTTTTTACTCTCATCCGGCTTCACCCGATCTAAATTAAATTTCTCCAAGGGGAGCAGGGAAAAAATCTCCACAAACTCGTCCTTCCAAATCTTTTCCCGCACCTCCTTCTTCAAGTGGGCCCCCAATGGGCCCTCAAAACACACATACACCTCACAGCGCGCTGCATCCGCCAAACGCACCTTGTCCAAATCCTTGTCCCCCGTCTCTGAGCTCGGCTTGGTACCCCCGGCGTCCTTCTCCGTCTGCGTCTCCGTCGTCACCGACACCTTCTGCGCCGTCCTCCCCCCACCAGACTGTCCCCCCACTGCCGCCGGCGGCAAAACCCACGGCGTCACCGGAGTCGGGGGTCTCACCTCCCCCCCGTCCAATCGCCGTAGCAGCTCCCTGAGGGCCTCCAACAACCCCTGCGACCCCTCCCCCACCCCCTGCCCGGCCTGGGCACTACCCTCCCCCATCCCCTTCCCCCCCACAGAGGCCCCCCCGTCTCCACTCCCCCCCCCATCAACCCTCCCCCACCCCACAAGACAAGAAGAGTGTGAACACTCACCAGGCTGTCCCAGGCGATGAGAACCTCCAGCCGCCCCACTGGATACTCCTGCAGCCTCCTGGGGATCTTCAGTCAGCTCTCCCTCTTCACTGCTGCTGCCAGCCCGGTCCTCCGCCATCGGATCTCGCTGAAGTCCTTCAGTTCCTCCTCCTCCCCTGGGCACTGCAGCGCTGGGCAGATGGGAACAGCCGGGATTCCTCACAGTGTGCAGTTCCGAATTCAAATTTGGCGCCGAGCCGGTGACGTCATCAAGCCGCGCCGCCGTCCCGTCCACCGCGCAGGCAGTCCTCTGGCCAGCCCTCCCAGGACCCACACTGAGCCTGGAGGCGGGGCCTCCCGACCGACGTGAGGCAAGAGCGCGATCCTGCTCACTGCCAACAGCCAAGATGGCGCTTCCACGAGGTAGGCCCCCAGCTGCCTCGATTCCCGCACTGGTGCCCGGTTTTCTGTGACTCCCACGGCGGACTGCCCCCCCGACCGGAACCTCGCCGGAGGCAGCAGCCGAACGGATCTCGCAGGTGGCAGGAGGGGGAGGGGGCCCGCCGGCCCCCCGAACTTCCCCCCCCCTGGGACTTTGCCGTGGACGGGGATTCCTTCCAGGCCCCCCGCTGGCTGGCCGGAGTGTCCGCTCGGCGGGGGTGGCTGAAGGGTCCCGGCTGGGGCTCCCATAACGGCGTCGAGTCCGGGGGGTATTGTCTGGGCTCAGGCGCTCCGGGGGTCTAGACCTCCGAGCCCGCCGCTGGACAGGCCCGGCCATGGAAGGACCCTGTCCTACCCCCTGCAGCGTGGCAGCAATCTGGCCCTGAAGCCACTCCGTGCCATGGACCTCCGCTGCTTCCTTAAGCTGCGCCCAAAGCGCTTGCAACCCACTCATCCTAACTGTCTCTATATCTGCTTCTGCTTGCAGGACACAACGTCTCTCCTCGCTTGCTGACCCCAACTGCTGACCTGCCCCACCCTGGCACATGGACGAAGGACCCACACTCCTCCCCCCTTGTGACCGTCCACCAATAGGGTAAGTACGCCTGCCTCTTAACCACCCCCACGCTGCTTTTCCTTTGCCCAGTAATTCCCTTGCACCCTGTCATGTATGTCCTGCGCTTCCTTTTCAATATAGCTCCGTACATGTCTTCCATCCATGGAAGGCATCAGATCAGCATTTTGCCATAAAGGCCAGTAATATACAACAGCTAGAATTATAATACATTTTTACATATTTTGATGTATCAAAATATCATTATAAATACATACATATTTATATATATATATATATATATATATATATATATATATTTATATATTTAAACCACTTGCCTACTGGGCACTTATACCCCCTTCTTGCCCAGGCCAATTTACAGCTTTCAGCACTGCCAAACTTTGAATGAAAATTGCACAGTCGTGCAACACTGTACCCAAATTAAATTTTTATCTTTTTTTTTTTTTCACTCCCCATCTTTCTTTTTGTGATATTTAACCACTTGCTTACTGGGCATTTAAACCTCCCTCCTGTCCAGACCAATTTTCAGCTTTCAACGCTGATGCACTTTGAATGACAATTGAGCGGTCATACAACACTGTACCCAAATTAAATTTTATATAGTTCCCCCCCCCCCCCACAAATAGAGCTTTCTTTTGGTCGTATTTGATCACCTCTGCAGTTTTTATTTGTTAAAAAAAAATTAAAAAGACCAAATTTATTTAAAAAATTTTTTCTTTTTTTTTTATAAAATTTTGCAAACAGATAATTTTTCTCCTTCATTGTTGTACGCTGATGAGGCGGCACTGATGGGCAAAGATAGGTGGCAGTGATGGGTGGGAATAATAGGCACTGGTTGTTTACACTGATAGGCAGCACTGCTAGGTGGCACCACTGGGAAAGGAAGTCATATGCTTCGGCAGGGATAAACATGTATATACAGTAATATACGCGTGTGTGTGTATATATCCCCAGAGAGCCCCTCCTTTACATCAAGG
This sequence comes from Lithobates pipiens, assembly GCF_037356315.1. NCBI lineage: Eukaryota > Metazoa > Chordata > Amphibia > Anura > Ranidae > Lithobates > Lithobates pipiens. The sequence goes on from NW_027507748.1 coordinate 65,974,383, forward strand.
TCCCCAGAGAGCCCTTCCTTACATCAGGGTCCCCAGAGAGCCTCCCTCTTACATTAGGGTCCCCAGAGAGCACCTCCTTATATCAAGGTCCCCAGAGAGCCCTTCCTTACATCAGGGTCCCCAAAGAGCCCCTCCTTACATCAGGGTCCCCAGAGAGCCCCCCCTTACATCAGGGTCCCCAGAGAGCCCCTCCTTATATCAAGGTCCCCAGAGAGCCCTTCCTTACATCAGGGTCCCCAGAGAGCCCCTCCTTATATCAAGGTCCCCAGAGAGCCCTTCCTTACATCAGGGTCCCCAGAGAGCCCCTCCTTACATCAGGGTCCCCAGAGAGCCCCCCCCCTTACATCAGGGTCCCCAAAGAGCCTCTCCTTACATCAGAGTCCTAAGAGAGCCTCCCCCTTGCATCAGGGTCCCCAGAGAGACCCCCTCACATTAGGGTCCCCAGAGAGCCTCTCCTTACATCAGAGTTCCCATAGAGCCTCCCCTTACATTAGGGTCCCCAGAGATCCTTCCCCTTAAATCAAGGTCCCCAAGAGAGCCTCCCCCTTGCACCAGGGTCCCCAGAGATCATCCCCCGTGCATCAGGGTCTCTAGAGAGCCCCCCCCACTTACATCAGGGGCCCCAGAGAGCCTTTCCTCCCCTTGGGGACCCCTGCAGAGACTCAGGGCTATGGGCCCCAGATTCAGGGCTATAGCCCCAAAAGCCACCTCCTGGCAACTCCACTGAGTGTGTCTATGGGTATCTTTGATCATTCTTCTAGAAGCACATTTGTGAGGTCAGGCACTGATGTTGGATGAGAAGGCCTGGCCCACAGTCTCCGCTCTAATTCATTCCACCGGTGTTCTATCAGGTTAAGGTTAGGACCTGGTGCTAAACATATTTTTGGTTATACTGGGATGATGCCTGCACCTGCCCATCCCCCTCCTGCCTCCGCTGCCTTTCCTGGAGCCCGGGAGTGATGCGATGGCTGCCCAGAACAGAGAAAGAGAGGAACGTTATTCTCTCTGTGACTCCGGAAACAGGAAGCTTCTGTGTCCGATTGACTACATTGGAGGTCAAAGGAGAGATTTACAGTCTAATAGACCCCAGTTCCCTCCATAAAGAGAACCTGTCAAGGCCCATGCTGTCACAAGGGATGATGTTTATCCCTTGCAATAGCAATAAAGTTAATCCAAAAAAAGTTTTGTATAAAATAAATAATAATAATAAAAAGTAAAGCTCCCTATCTCCTCGTGCTTACACGCAAATGCGAATGCCTATGTTACTCCAGCATGCCTATGTAAATAGTGATCGAACCACACATGTGAGGTATTGTCGCAAATGTCAGCGTGAGAGCAAAAAAAATGATAGCACCAGATCTCCTGTGTATCTCTAAATTGGTAACCTGTAAAGGTGTTTAAAGCATCACCTATGGAGAATTTGAGGCACCGTGGTTGGCGTAATAACATCTTTTATACAAAAAAATATAAAATAGATATTATATTGTGTTTGTGTGCAATAAAATTAACTAAAGTGTATTTTTCCCCAAACAATTGCTGTGCAAATACCCTGTGACATAAAAATTACAACATCCATACATCCAACATCCATCCAAAAAAAAATTATATATATATATATATATATATATATATATATATATATATTTATTTATTTATTATGTTTGGAGGTTCTAAATAATTTTCTAGTAAAAAAAAGTCAATTTTTACATGTATAGGAGGAGTGAAGTATCAGAATTGGTCCGGGTGGCAAGTGGGTAAAGATTGGTACGTGTCTGTGAATGAGGCCTAATGCCCTGTACATACGGTCGGACATTCTGATGACAAAATCTGTCTGATTTTTTACGACAGATTTTGGGCCAAACTTATCTTGCATACCAGAGCTTTTTTTCAGTGGGAACGCAGGGGGAACTCAGTTTCCGGCACCTCCTGGACTGACTGTATGTAATGGCAAGGGGTGCTGGGGTGTGCTGGAGGGTATTGATGCTCACTGCTGGGGGATCTATTTTTGCAGGAGGGTCTATTGTTGCTGAGGAGGTCTATTGTTGCTAGGGGTGGGTCTTATGTTGCTGGGGGTTCATTGGTTGCTGAAGGAGATCTACTGTTGGGGGAGGGGTCTATTGTTGATGGCTGCCAGAGAGTATATTAATGCTGGCTGTGCGGAGATCTGTTGATTCTGCTGGGATCCTATTGTTGCTGGGGGGGGGGGGGGGGGATTTTGTTGTGGGTGGTACATTGTTGTTAGGGGGATCTGTTGTTGCTCACTGAAGGGGATCTATTTTACTGCTTTTCTTGATATCATTACCAAATTCCATACAAATTAGCACCACAAAATGATACTTGGTTCTGTATTATCTAAAAGGGGTGGTACTGGGAGGTGGGTAGGAGATGGAACTAAAGGACGGTGCTCGGAGGTGGGTAAGGCTCGGTTCACACAGGGGGCGACACGACTTGCCGCGCCGCGACCTGCCGCGACCTCAGCGGCGACTTGCAAACGACTTCTGTATAGAAGTCAATGTAAGTCGCCCGAGGTCGCCCAAAAGTAGTACAGGAACCTTTTTTCTAAGTCGGAGCGACTCGAGTCGCTCCTTTTAGAACGGTTCCGTAGTACAGAACGGGGGCGACTTGTCAGGTCGCGGCGCGGCAAGTCGTGTCGCCCCCTGTGTGAACCGAGCCTAAGGGGCAAGTGGCAAGTTGTAAAAGGGGAGTTCCTGCACCTATTGTTTGAGAAAAAAAATCCCTGTTGCATACACACGGTCGCACAAAGTTGTCGTGAAATCCGATCGTTCAGAGCGAGATGACTTAGAACACGTACGTCGGAACTATAAAGAGGGCAGTAGCCAATAGCTTTCGTCTCGTAATTTATTCTGAGCATGCGTGGCACTTTGTCCGTCGGAACTGTCTACACACGGTCGGAATTTAAATGATCAGATTTTGTTGTCAGAAAATTTTAGATCCAGCTCTCAAACTTTGTGTGTCGGAAATTCTGACGGAAAAGGTCCGATGGAGCCCACACACGATCGGATTTTCCGTCGACACGATCCGATCGCACATTTCCTGTCAGAAAGTCCGACCGTGTGTACAGGGAATAAGACTGCACAATGATATTACTTTAAGATTAGATATTCCAATTTTTGCTTTATCTGACTAGTGACTATCATTGTATAGAGCACACACACAGCTCCTGGAAATATTCGGCTCTTTAGGAAGCGGCACATCTCCTGTTTTTCAGGCTGATGGAAATGCCGAGTGAAAGTTTAAGCTCTCCCACTGACTGCGGCAGCAAAATCTGCTGCTATGAAATCTCAGCCACAGGGAGCCAGAAGCAGCTTTTCACAACTTGTCTGAGAATTCGATACGGTCGTTTTTTTTAGATTTATGTTAAGTCTGGCACACTTGCTTCTGACAAAATAGCTCAAAATCGGAAAATAACCGAAAGGAGCCTGCAAGGAGGGAGATGTGAGAGTATCGCTCCTAATCAGTGAACTGCCAATGCTCTGCACAAAAAAAATATACAGTCAGAAAGAACGCTCAGCTTATTTTAAGGTTTATAGCAATCCAGTGCCGCCAGACTTAGCAGCCGCAAAGGATTCTGGGAGGGACTGCAGCCTCTGGTCACTAAACTGCGCACCACCCCCCAATCACTGGTGGCAATGAATGTTGGCAAGACTTGGGACTTGCCATCTATATATAGTCTAGATCAGGCATATGCAATTAGCGGACCTCCAGCTGTTGCAGAACTACAAGTCCCATGAGGCATAGCAAGACTCTGACAGCCACAAGCATGACACCCAGAGGCAGAGGCATGATGGGACTTGTAGTTTCGCAACTGCTGGAGTTCCGCTAATTGCATATCCCTGGTCTAAATTAAATCCACACCTCCCAAATTGAGATGGGAATGAGGGACACCTATCATAAAAAGTATGCAGGCATAGGACACACCTCATTGCCACACCCCCTTAACCATTTAAATTCTAGCCTCGTTTTGAGATTTGTTGTTTACAATTTTAAAACTGTTTTTTTTTTTTTGCTAGAAAATTACTTAGAACCCCCAAACATTATATATTGTTTTTTTTTCTACCACCCTAGAGAATAAAATGGCGGTCATTGAAATACTTTTTTCACACTGTATTTGCGCAGCGGTCTTACAAGCCCACTTTTTTGGAAAAAATTAACTTTTTTGAATAAAAAAATAAGACAGCAGTAAAGTTAGCCCAATTTTTTTTAGCTTGTGAAAGATAATGTTAGGCCAAGTAAATTGATACCCAACATGTCACGCTTCAAAACTGTGCCCGCTTGTGGAATGGCGACAAACTTTTACCCTTAAAAATCTCCATAGGCTACGTTAAATTTTTTTTACAGGTTGCATGTTTTGAGTCACAGAGGAGGTCGAGGGCTAGAATTGCTGCTCTCGCTCTAAGGATTGCGGTGATACCTAACATGTGTGGTTTGACCACTGTTTTCACATGCGGGAGCTACTCTCGTATGCGCTCCCTTCTGCGCGCGAGTTCGTCAGGACAGGGTGTGTTAACCACTTAAGCCCCGGACCAATTTGCAGCCAAAGGACAAGGCCCCTTTTTGCGATTCGGCACTGCGTCACTTTAACTGACAATTGCTTGGTTGTGCGATGTGGCTCCCAAACAAAATTAGCGTTCTTTTTTTCCCCACAAATAGAGCTTTCTTTTGGTGGTATTTGATCACCTCTGCGGGTTTTTATTTTTTGCGCTACAAACAAAAATAGAGCGACAATTTTGAAAAAAAATCAATATTTTTTACTTTTTGCTATAATAAATATCCCCCAAAATATAAACATTTTTTTCCTCAGTTTAGGCCGATACGTATTCTACATATTTTTGGTAAAATTTGCGATTATTGATTGGTTTGCGCAAAAGTTATAGTGTTTACAACATAGGGGATAGTTTTATAGCATTTTTATTAATTTTTTTTTTTACTAGTGATGACGGTGATCGGCGATTTTTATTGTGACTGCGACATTATGGCGACACATCGGACATTTTTGGGACCATTGTCATTTATACAGCAATCAGTGCTATTTAAATGCACTAATTCCTGTATAAATTACACTGGCAGTGAAGGAGTTAACCACTAGGGGGCGAGGAGGGGTTAAGTGTGTGTGTTTTTTTTAACTGTAGGGGGCGTGGCTTGGCGTCTGACGTCACTGATCGTCTTTCCCTATAAGGTCCCTTTCACACTGGGGCGGTGCGTGCGTCGGCGGTAAAGCGTCGCCATTTTTAGCTGCGCTTTACCGTCATTTTAGCGGCGGTCTGCGGCCGCTAGTGGGGCGGTTTTAACCCCCACTAGCGGCCGAAAAAGGGTTGAAACTGTATAGCCACGCTGCCCCATTGATTTCAATGGGTAGGAGTGGTGAATACACCGTTCCTTTCACCATTCCAAAGATGTGGCTAGCAGGACTTTTTTTACCATCCTGCTAGCGCACCGCTCCAGTGTGAAACCCCTCTGGCTTTCATACTGGAGTGAAAGGGGCCATTTTTTTCAAGAGCTACACAGGCGCTATTTTTAGCGCTGTAGCGCCTGAAAACCGCCCCAGTGTGAAAGGGGCCTACAGGGACCAGACGATCAATGACAGGCTCAGTAGGAAACACGGGGAGAGGTTTACACAGACCTCTCCTCATTCTTCAGCTCTGTGACCCAATCGCGGGACACCAGCGGTGATCGGGTCCGCTGGTCCCACGGTCACAGAGCTCAGGACTGGTTTGGGAGCGCGCCGCCAGCGTCATCCCCAGCATGAAGAACCATATGGAATTGATTTAATGCACCATTTTGCAAATTTTTATTACATTATTGTTTGTGATCATTTATTACTGTGCAAGATCACTTGTTTATTAACCCCCCCCCCCACCCCCTCCACTGATCATGCCCCTCCCCCCCCCCCCACACACACACACACCTACCTGTACACACTCAGCTGCCCCCCCCCACACACACCTACCTGTACACACTCAGCTCCCCCCCACACACCTACTTGTACACACTCAGCTGCCCCACACACACACTTACCTACCTGTACACACTCAGCTGCCCCCTCACACACACACACACACACCTACCTGTAGACATTCAGCTGCCCCACACACCTACCTGTACACACTCAGCTGCCCCACACACACACCTACCTGTACACACTCAGCTGCCCCACACACACACACACCTACCTGTACACACTCAGCTGCCCCACACACACACACCTACCTGTACACACTCAGCTGCCCCACACACCTATCTGTACACACTCAGCTGCCCCCCCCTCGCACACACACACACCTACCTGTACACACTCAGCTGCCCCACACACACACCTACCTGTACACACAGATTTATTTTATTGGGATTTTATGTGATAGACCGACACAAAGTGGCACATACAGTAATTGTGAAGTGGAAGGAAAAAAATAAATGGTTTTAAAACTTATTTACAAGTAAATATGTGAAAAGTGTGGGGTGCATTTGTATTCAGCCCCCCTGAGTCAGTACTTTGTAGAACCTCCTTTCACTGCAATTACAGCCGAAAGTCATTTTGCGGATGTCTCTACCAGCTTTGCATATCTAGAGAGTGACATTTTTGCCAATTCTTCTTTGCAAAATATCTCTGTCAGATTGGATGGAGAGCGTCTGTGAACAGCAATTTTCAAGACTTACCACAGATTCTCATTTGGATTTAGGTTTGGACTTTGACTGGGCCATTCTAACACATGAATATGCTTTGATCTAAACCATTCCATTGTAGCTCTGGCTGTATGTTTAGGGTCGTTGTCCTGCTGGAAGGTGAACCTCCACCCCAGTCTCAAGTCTTTTGCAGACTCTAAAGCCCCATACACACTATCAGATTTTCTGCAGATTTTTGTCTTCAGATTTACCAAAATCATGTAGCGCAAGGGTTTTCTAAGAATGCCTTGTATTTGGCTCCATCCATCTTCCCATCAACCCTGATCAGCTGCCTTGTCCCTGCTGAAGAAAAGCATGCCCAAAACATGATGCTGCCACCACCATGTTTCATGGTGGGGATGGTGTGTTTATACTGATGTGCAGTGTTAGTTTTCTGCCACACATAGCGTTTTGCTTTTAGGCCAAAAAGTTAAATTTTGGTCTCATCCGACCAGAGCACCTTCTCCCTGTTTGCTGTGTCCTCCACATTGGCTTCTTGCAAACTGCAAACGGGACTTCTTATGACTTTCTTTCAACAATGTTTTTTTTCTTGACACCCTTTCATAAAGACAGGATTTGTGGAGAGCACGACTAATAGTTGTCCTGTGGACAGATTCTCCCACCTGAGCTGTGGATCTCCGCAGTTCCTCCAGAGTTACCATGGGTCTCTTGGCTGCTTCTCTGAATAATGCTCTCCTTGCCCGACCTGTCAGTTTAGGTGGGCGGCCGTGTCTTGGTAGGTTTGCCGTTGTGCCATACTCTTTCCATTTTTGGGTCATGGTTTGAACAGTGCTTTGTGAGATGTTCAAAGCTTGGGATATTTTTTTATAACCTAACCCTGCTTTAAACTTTTCCACAACTTTATCCCCGACCTGTCTGGTGTGTTCCTTGGCCTTCATGATGATGTTGGTTCACTAAGATTCTCTAACAAACCTCTGAGAGCTTCACAGAACAGCTGTATTTATACTGAGATACAATTACACACAGGTGGACTCTATTTACTAATTTGGTGATTTTTTTAAAGCAATTGGTTTCACTAGATTTTAGTTAGGGATATCAGAGTAAACGGGGCTGAATACAAATGTACCCCACACTTTTCAGATATTTATTTGTAAAACATTTTGAAAATCATTTATCATTTTCCTTCCACTTCACAATTATGTGCCACTTTGTGTTGGTCTATCACATAAGATCCCAATAAAATACATTTAAGTTTTTTTTGTAACATGACAAAATGTGGAAAATTTCAAGGGGTATAAATACTTTTTCAACGCACTGTATTCATTGTCTTCTTTTTAATTTACAGTAAAAATCGATTGAAAGAATATTGGTAAGACTTATGCCGCGTACACACGACCAGACTTTCTGGCAGACTAGGTCCGACGGTCTTCCCGACTGACTTTTCAGCGGAGTTCCGATTCAGTGATGAGCACAAGCCCAGTGGCTCTAGCCGCTAGCTCTCTCCTTATTGGACAGATTGAGAGCAACAGGAGCCATCAGCTCTCATTACTGTCAATCAAATCCAGTGACACGGGAGCAGGGGGCGGGGCCGAGACCAGCTGTCTGTGTCAATGGATGCAGCAGTGGGACTCGCAAGTGCACCCACAAGGGTGCACCCATGGGAAGTTACGTTCTTTGGGGGCACTCGATGAAGGGGAGGAACCAGGAGTGCTGGCGGAGCACCCCAGAAGAGGAGGATCGGGGCTGCTCTGTGCAAAACTCTTGCACAGAGAAGATAAGTATAACAAGTTTGTTCTATTTATTAGAAAAAAATTGAACCTTTACAATCCCTTTAAAGTGGTTGTAAACCCTCCCCCACAACTTTGTCCCATGTAAATCAGTATAAAAAATCCTAATGAACACTGCTTGTATATATCTCCTTACTTGCTTAGTATTGTTGTAAAGCTTGTTGTTCTGTAGAATGTCACTGAGCATGCCCAGATCTCCCCTGATTTAAGGCACACTCTCTATGTGCTTATCTATCTGTTATCAGGACTTCCTACAGCAAAACACTGAACTCTGCTAATCACTCAGAGCTTCCTCCTACACACCATGTGACCATGTGACCTCACATACAGTCTAAACTTGGCCATTACTGCAGTCTTATCAGCTGAAGCTGATAAGTCTGTCAAAGGGAAACATTAGACATCGGCACAAGTAAATACTATGAAATAAACAAGTAAGCTATGAACAGGGAAGCAGGGTTGCCATAGAAACGTTGGATTGAGAAGGAGGCTTGGTTAACAGTACAGGAAGTGCTCAATGTAAGGGCGGAAATACACTCCACTGTGGACTCAGAAAACAATACATAAGATGGTGCTGCCTAACCCCTGGAAACAAGTTTTTTAAAGTTTCTTTAAACAGAAAGTAATATGTGATTTGGGCTGGATTACAGTCGCTATAGTCTGATAATTACTTATTATAATGGAAAATGAAAAGAAGCATCAGAGTGGCAGAGTTTACTTCCTCTTTAATGACACCCCAAAAGCAGATCGCAAATACAGTGCATTTGCTTGAACTGAATCGCATGGATGTACAGTCACACCCATGTGACCCCGTTCTAGTGCGGATAAAAAAAGCTGCCTGCACCTTTTTCATGTGGATGCAATGCAATTTGATCCCTCCAAAATGAATAGGCTCACATCACACTGCACGGAATCTCATGTGATTTGCATAGGGATGCTTTGCAATTCCTGCGCGATTCACATGCGGTTCACAGTGTGAATTTAGGCTCAGTCATGAAGCTACTGTCACCTTGGAAAAACAAATTCACATCTATGCTTTGCCTTTTTGAAATCTCTGTAGCAGAAGACAGAAGTCTGAGGAGGCATGGCCTTTTGCCAATGCAGATTTTTGTAATATGTTTGGTACTCATACAGTCAGTGGTGGCTGCTCCATTAGGGGCGCAGGGGTGCCGCCCCCCTAATCTATATGCCTGGCCCCTAATCTACATGCAGGGTGCCGGACGCATTGATTTCAGTTTTTTTTTAAGCACATGATTAGAGCCTGAGGCTCTAATTGGCTTCAAAAAGGGTGGGATCAAGGCGCAAAGCACTGTGCCCCGAGCCCACCCTGTTGTGTGACAATAGCAAATTAATATTTGCTATTGTCTTCCTGCTTCTTCTCCCAGCCAAATAGGAAGGGGGTCTTAAGACTTAAGTGGAGGAGGAGACGTAGGGGGAAGCCGTTAAAGCTGCCCACCACCTGGATGGGGTAAGTGTGCTGCTGGTGGGCAAATGGGCTACCAACGGAGATGGGGAGGAGGTTGGGTTTGCCACCCCCCCCCCAAAGGGAGCACCAGCCACCACTGCATACAGTTACTCATACAGTTATTATGTATGTTCTTCTGCCTTTCTATTGTATGTGATTCATACTGTGGAGGTTGCATACAGTTTAAAGCCAATGCTGGAACCTCTTTATATTTGTTTGTGGAAAACCTTTAAGCCCCATACACACTATCAGATTTTCTGCAGATTTTTTCCTTCAGATTTCCTTTAGATTTACCAAAACCATATAATATGAGGTCAAACCTTAGGAGTTTCGATTTCAATTTCAAATCAGGCAGGCCCTTGCACTACATGGTTTTGGTAAATCTGAAGACAAAAATCTGCAGAAAATCTGATATTTTGTTATATTAAGTATATGAGTGTATGGGGCTTTAGGCTCTATTCACATGTGAGAGATCTGAATGGTGGGCGGAATTGACGCAACTCGAAATAGCACCAAATCGCGGGACGCCCGTGTGATCCGCGTCACTTCCAATGGCGCTCGTCACCCAAAAGAAGTTATTTTTCCTGGCGACAGGCGTCTTGCGATTCTGTTTGCACGATATTACCACGATTTGGGCGATTCAGGCGACAATTGTGGCAAAATTGTGACACAATGGGGGGGTGCCGTTGGAAGCAACAGGGATCGCAAAGGCGTTAACGCGATTTGCCGCTATTTTCGAATCGCGGGGCAGAATTTGCGGAGATTCCACCCACGATCCAGATCAATCAGATGTGAACGGAGCCTTAACAAAAATATTTCAACAGAAATTTCCATAGCAAAAGAAAACCTTCTTCTATGCCCTTTCAACCACAGAGACAGAGATGTAATTGTTAGTTGTAGTGCGATTTTTTTATTGTGTAAGGTCACACATATATATTTCTTTTATTTTCTATGAGCGCTACACTTTATATTTACATATCTTCTCACAATTAGTCTGATTGTTGTGTTGGCTGCTTTTTTTTTTGGGTCGGGGAAGTATTTTATTATTATCATTTTATGTAATTGTTATTAAGTGATATTCAAAGATCTAAAAAAAAAAAAAAAAGCCATTAGAACCTTTTTTTCTGTTTTGACCAGAGTTCTTCCTTAAAAGGATGCTCTATCACCCATTCACACATGCCAATGAATGAACGAGTCGCTGTATGGACGGGTAAAGGGATGTCATGCCGTATTTGAGTGTTTGAGTTATTTTCTGCGTAAGTGCGGCTGAAAACACCATTATGGCCGAATTTGAGGCTGACAGCTGGGAACGATCGGGGACTGCTGGGAGTTTTCTCCTAAAAGCAAAGCCTATTGTTCTCTTAAAAGTGTTTTGAGCACTTGGAGATTTCAGCTATTGTGTCACAAAACTGCTGCGCAGATAAAATGCTTTAACAAACTGGTAATTTCACTGCAGTCGCGAGTGTGTGCATAGCGGGACTTAAATAGCCAGCTAAGTATTGTTACATTATTTATGTCCATATAGAGTATTGCAGGATATTGCGTCCTGGGGATTCGGACTCACAATGTTCATAGCTGTACATCAGAAAAATCTGAAAAGCTTTCACATAAAGGGGGTTATTTAGGAAAGGCAAATCCACTTTGCACTGAAAGTGCACTTGGAAGTGCCCTCGCTCTAAAGGCACATGATCGGACTTTTTGACAACAAACATGCAAATTAGCTGTTTTAAGGCAACATCTGACCGTGTGTACGCTCCATCGGACAAACTTTTTCGGTTTTCATCTGACTTTTGTTGGCTGTGCGAACGGACAAATTTTCCGGCAACAAAAGTCTGATGGAGCAAAGTGCAATCGTGTGTACAGAAAACCATCGGACTTTTGTACAAAGTACAAACACACGTGCTCAGAACCAATGCAAAATATCAGACAACAATACAGAAGTTGACCAAAGGTGGCAGTAAAGAGCAGAAAAACCACGTGATTTGGTGAAAGTTGGCTGAAAAAGTTCTGCTGTGTGTATGCAATACAAGTTCACGGCCGACGTCCTTTGTACAAAAATCCACGGGAAAGTTTGTACAAAGTCTGATCGCGCGTATGAGGCTTAATTGAACGTTCTCTTTTGAAGTGTCATCAATACGTTGAAAACGTGACTACGTTCGTGTTTGTTGCCTAAAAAGTCAGATCGTGTGTATGCACGATGTGTGTAATTTATGGCCAACGTCCTTTGTACAAAAGTCCACGGGAAAGTTTGTACAAAATCAGATCGTGTGTATGGGGCTTAAATCTAAAGCCTCAAACACACGATCGGACTTTGTACAAACTTTCCCGTGGATTTTTGTACAATGGGCGTCGGCTGAGAACTTGTATTGCATACACACACCAGTATGGTTTTCTGTACACACAATCAGACTTTGCTCCATCGGACTTTTGTTGCCAGAAAGTTTGTCCATTCGCACAGCCAACAAAAGTTCGATGAAAACCGAAAAAGTTTGTCCGATGGAGCGTACACACGGCCGGATGTTGCCTTAAAACAGCTAATTTGCATGTTTGTTGTCAAAAAGTCTGATCGTGTGTATGGGCCTTAAGGGGTAGATCTGAAATAAAGGGAAGCTCTGCTGATTTTATCATCCAATCATGTGCAAGCTAAAATGCTGTTTTTAATTTTCCTTGCATGTCTCCCTTGGATCTACAGCAACTTTACTTCCAAGTGCACTTTCAGTGGAGTAGCCCATCAGTGCCACCTATCAGTGTCCATCAATGCTGCATACCAGTGCCACCTATCAGTGCTGCCTATCAGTGCCGCCTTATCAGTGCCCGTCAGTGAAGGAGAAAACGTACTTATTTACAAAATTTTATAACAGAAAGAAACAAAGAAAATCTTTTTTTTTTTAAATGTTGGTCGCTTATTATTTGTTGCACAAAAAATAAAAACCCTCAGCAGTGATCAAATACCACCAAAAGAAAGATCTATTTGTGAGAACAAAATAATACAAAAATTGTTTGGGTACAGTGTAGCATGACCGCGCAATTGTCATTCAAAATGCGACAACGATAGAAGCTGAAAATTGGCCTGGGCAGAAAGGGGGGAAAGTGCCTGGCATTGAAGTGGTTAAAAAACACCTCTTTTACAGGTGTTTGGTGTTTTTTTTTTTTCCAACCTATAAAATCACCCTATGTTAGTCTATGGGGGTTATTTACGAAAGGCAAATCCACTTTTCACTACAAGTGCACTTGGAAGTAAAGTCTCTGTAAATCCGAGGGGGACATGCAAGGAAAATAAAAAAATTTATTTTAGCTTGCACGTGATTGGATGATAAAATCAGCAGAGCTTCCCCTCATTTCACATCTACCCCACAGATTTGCAGCGACTGCACTTCCAATTGCACTTGTAGTGCAAAGTGGAATTGCCATTTGTAAACAACCCCCTATGCGTCCTTAACCAAGCATTGTTTAACTGTACTGTATTGTGTATGGAGGTCCAAGACCTGGTTATGCACTCTGGCGCCTAACTCTCCGGGTGCCTGGATTACAAAACTGACTGAACAGACTTAAGCCTCATACACATGATCAGACTTTGTACAAACTTTCCCGTGGACTTTTGTACAAAGGATGTTGGCCCTGAACTTGTACTGCATACACACAGCAGGACTTTTTCAGCCAACTTTCACCAAATCACGTGATTTTTCTGCTCTTTACCACCACCTTTGGTCAACTTCTGTATTGTTGTCTGATCTTTTGAATTGGTTCTGAGCATGCGTGTTTGTAAAGTCCGATGGTTTTCTGTACAAATGATCACACTTTGCTCCATCGGACTTATGTTGTCAAAAAGTTTGTCTGTTCGCACAGCCAACAAAAGTCAGATGAAAACCGAAAACGTTTGTCCGATGGAGTATACACACAGTCGGATGTTGCGTTAAAACAGTTAATTTGCATGTTTGTTTTCAAAAAGTCCGATCGTGTGTACGGGACTTATAAATTCCTTTAACAAGCAAATCCTTGTATTTTAGCCGTATATAGATGTGTTTGCTGGAAGTTCATTTTTATGTCTGATAAATGAAGATCGTATAGCAAATATTACAGAAAGATCCATGTAATAGGACTTTCAGTATCCAAAATGAAATCATGTAAGATTTACCCTCTCTTTCCCCATTCTGCTTGGTGTTAATGCTTCTAGATCAATAGCAAAAGAACATCTTGTTTGAGCAGATATACTATAAAATTCTGCCTGCCTTGAAGTTCAACCCTTTAAGCACATCTAAGAGGACATAAAGGAATCATATGAAAGTGCCTGTCAGCCCCATATTAAAAAAAGGGGGTTTTATTAAACACAGCCTGCTATAGTAATAAGTATTATTACTTTTTCCCAGCGATAACAGTCTCAGGGGGAATAAAATGAAACCTCATGCCAACACTTCAGTGAATATTGATCCTTTTTTTTTTGGGGATTTGCTTGGATTAAGCCTAGTGGAGTGGGACTGGAATCTGAAAATGACAGTTATTACACCGATAGCAAATCTGCATGCTGCTGTGCTCTTGTTTGTACATCTCCAATCTTATATTGAAGACTTAGAAATGATGACAAGTAGTCTAGGAGATCATGGAAATTAAAGGTGACTGGCAGAAAAATGCCAGAGTTGGCAAGCACAGAGGTCAGACGTTTCTTGTAGTTGGCCACCAGGTTTGCACGCATCTCAGGATGGATTTTGCCCCACTCCTCTTTGCAGATGCTCTCCAAGTCATTACGGTTTTGAGGCTGACGTTTGGTAACTCGAACCTTGAGTTCCCCTAACATATTTTCCATGGGATTACGGTCTGGAGACTGGCTACGCCACTCCAGGACCTTAATGTGCTTCTTTTTGAGCCACTCTTTTGTTGCCTTGGCTGTATGTTTTGGTTTCATTGTCATGCTAGAATGCCCATCCACAACCTATTTTCAATGCTCTGGCTGAGGGAAAGAGGTTCTTACCCAAGATTTGAAGGTACATGGCCCCGTCCATCGTCCCTGTCCTGTCCCCTTAGCAGAAAAACACCCACAAAGCATTATGTTTCCACCTCCATGTCTGATGATGGGGATGATTGTTGGGGTCATAAGCAGCATTCCTTCTTCAAACATGGCAAGCTGACTTGATGCGAAAGAAGTCAATTTTGGCTCTCATCTGACCATAATATTAATATTAATTCACTATTGTCCCACCAGTGGGCAGACTCAGGGCGCAGTGCTCTGCGCCCCGAGCCCACCCTTTTTTTAAGCCAATTAGAGCCTCGGACTCTAATCACGTGCTTCAAAAAAACAAAAACCCCATTGGAATACATGCATCTGGCACCCTGCATGGAGATTAGGGGCTGGGCACATTGATTCGGGGGGCAGCGCCCCTGCGCCCCATATGGATGGGCCGCCACTGCCTTTAGTTATACTTTAAGGTGTAGGAGATGGACAATCAACATCAGCCTTGACACATGCTTTGCAGCTTTTCCTCTGCTGTTAACTTTCCATTTCTAAAGGACTACATATCCTATGGTACCTTGCTGCCTGCAGGTAGTGATTCCTATACTGACTCCACCCCCTGAAACTCCTCCTCTCAGCACCTCTGTAGCTCAAAAGGCAGGCTCTGTGAAATGTGACACAGCAGTGTTTACTCACAGGGCATAGTGATACGTGTCACAGAATCCAAGGAAGGAAATATGTTTGCAAACTTCAAGATGGTTCAGAATAATAAGAATAGGCTAGACATGTTGACCACAGATACACTTTAAAGCCAAAACTTTGTTTGCTTTTTTAAAAAAAATAGAATTAAAAAGGGTTCAAAGTAACACCTGTTTTTTTTTTTTTTTGGCCATCTGTCTCCAACTGGGGGATACATGTTTGGTTTTAGATCCATATTAACCAGAGAGAAGTGTATGATTAATTGGTGACGGGGAAGGTAGGGAGACTCGAGGTCACCGGCATCTCCGCAGACTTGGGGAAGAGTCATTGTACATTGCTGGAAAGCTTCTGATCCCAGGAAATGTACCCCAAGGTCAAGGTGATTAATACGCTTTGCATCTATTGTAGCAAGCATCCTCCCATCTTCTTCTCAATGAATACCTGGAATTGATTGAAGAGGGTGATCTATCCTTCAGATGAAGTCGTGTCAGTATAAAGTCTTATGACACTCCTGAGTATTCCTGTGTATATGGAGAAGTGCAGGCGAGATTGATGTGCTTTTCAAACACAAGCCTCCATTGTCTGATTGCTTTGATGGATCATCACATATCTTTGTTCTTGGAAATGGAAGCTAAAAAGAATACTTTCTGTTTCCTCTGAAACATATACTTTATAAAGTGCTCCTGTAATTTACTGGCAAGCATACTGCGAAGGAGGAGGCATGGGAGATAGACACCTGATAGAATTTGGGAATAGATTCCAGGTCTCCAAATGAAAATTTTACAGAAGTTCTGCACGCAAAAACATTCTTCTCTGAAATTCAACTTACCTAATGTGTAGCTGTGCCCAGAATATCGGCATTAAAACATTTACATATCCTTAAAGTGGTATTAAACCCACTTTAAAAAAAATGACAGGTAAGGTTTTTATGACAGAATAGACCATATCAGAGGTCTGATAAAATTTACAGAGGTGCAGTCAGTAAAATGCTCTTCCAAATCTGATGTTTAGATAACACCACATCACTGCCCCCTTTACATCACAGTCCCCCCTGTACATTAATGTCTTCACTCAGCCTACCCATCACATCATAGCCCCTTTTACATTACAGTCCCTGCTTTATCATTTACCTTAGTCTCCCCTCCCCCTCACATCATAGTCCCCTCTTGACATCACAGCCCTCCCCCTTTACATCAATGTCCACAGTTCCCCTTTACATCACAGCCCCCCCCCCCCCAGCCTTTTACATTGTAGTACCCTTCAAATCACAGTGCTCCTTTACATTGCAGTCAACCTTACATTACAGTGCCCCTTCACATTGCAGTCTCCCTAACATCACTGTCCTCTTTTACATTGCAATGCCCCTATAAATATGCAGTGCACCTTTACATTACATTGCCCCTTTACATCACAATGCCTCTTTGCAGTCCCCTACATATTACAGTGCTCCTTTACATTGCAGCCCCCTCCACATCACAGCCCCTTTACATCACAGTGCCCCTTAAAATGGATGTAAACCCATTTTTTTATGTCATAATGTAGTGTATAAGATTTCCTATCATTTGAGCCCAGTCTTGCCACAAAGAGTTAATCCAGCTCTGAGCAATCCTCTTTTATTGTTCAGTGAGATAAATCTTGACAAACAGAGAAAAACTTTGTCAAATCCCCCCCCCCCCCCCCCCTGCTGTGAGTGACAGGTGATTTACATATCTCGTGCACTAGCCTAAGAGACATGCATTATTTTTTAATTCCCTCCCACTCCTTTCTTCTGCTGCTCTGCAAGGATCGGATGTTCCACACCTCAGCATAATTTGGCATGCTGAACTCATGTGGGGACTTTTCTTGGTTTTGACTGGATGTTGGTGATCATAGCAGAAGTTCAGTGTAAGAAATACACAGGAGAAAATACATGTTGATAAGGGGAGTGTAGAGGTGGGCGGGGAGTCTACTGACATCACGACCCACCCACAAAATCTGCAGTTTTTCAGGTCTCATTGCAGACAGAGGGGAGACATTTGACAGATAAGTATACATGCAGGAGGCATGTATATCCTTCTAGATAATCAATATTGCAGTCGTTTAGAAAGGATGAGAGTGGGTTTACATACACTTTAACATTGCAGTCCCCTACACATTACAGTGCTCCTTTACATTGCAGTCCCCTTCACATTACAGTGCCCCTTTATGTTGCAGGCCCTTACACATCACAGTGCCCCTTTACATTGCTGTGCCCTATTCACATCACAATTCCCTTGACATCACAGTGCCCCTTTCAATAGAAGCCTCCCCTGCTTAATCCTACCTTTGGCAGGGTAGAGGCATTTATCAGCCTGGGGTGTCTTCACCTCGCTCTCCAATCCAGCCACCGCTGTCATCCCCACAGCAGGGCAAGAAATGCTGCAGATCTGAACAGATCTGCTCAACCTATTTTATTAAACATGTGGATGATTACCTGCATGTTAATTTGAAATGACTCTTGCTCTCTGTGTAGATCTGCAGCACCTTCGGCCCCCTGCCTTGGTGGGAGGATGACAGGGGCAGCTGGGCAGGAGACCTGGGAGAGGACAGGGTTGTCAGTCAGTCCATGTCTGGATCGTGGTGCTTCATTTAGTGATCCCTGACTTATCAGCCTCTTTTCTCATAAATGGTCTCCCTGCCTGTCAGCTGTCATGTCCAATGACAATGAGCCACCCATGTGCAGCTCAGTGTACATTTACGGCAACTGCTAAGTGCTGCGATGATGTGACTCCACATGCATGGGGGTGATGCCAAGGCGCCCCGGCCATTCAAGCAGTCAAATAGATGGAACACAGGAGGAAGGCCAGGCAAAGATGGAAGTACCCATGACCCTTGGGATTGGTGACAGTATAGCACTGATGGGCACATTATGACAGGTACGTTTGTCATAATGTGCTAATATGTGGTGCGTACTAGTACATTATGGTGTAAACCCCTGAGCCCTCTTTAACTTAAAAACAACAAAAGAGTTTAATACCACTTTAATAAGCAGTAAATTTGCTTCAAAAGAAGACCTCTGTAGCTACAGCCACTGTGGAGAAATTCATCTTGAAAGTTAAAACAAAAAAACAAACCAAAAAAATAAATAATAAAAAAACATGTAAGCATAAATTAAGGGATAGAAAGTATATACAATTATCCTTTTTGCCTACCACCTCCCTTACCCCAACACAACTCCAAGAAAAGTTGTAGACACTCTGATAACCTTTTTTTAATATACTGGCTATCTTTCAGCTGGAAATTCCCAGCCCCGGTGTATGCCTTTTCCTTTACTGGAAGACAATGCCCTTTTCTATGATAGTGGTTTGTGGATAGCTTGTACCCAGAACAACGACAATGACCTTTCAAAGTCTTGCCAACCGTTTCTTCCCTGGAGCTTTTACAGCTGCTAGAGCGAATACGTGTGATTTTTTTATTGCTGTTATGGGTTGTCACAAAATGCTTATTAATCATTTTATCCAGGTAAGAGTTTACATTCTATCTTCAGAATCACTCATGCTGCCAGACAGAGGCGGTCACGTAGGGTAGATCTGATGCTAAGTCTGTAGCTAACAATACTAATTGCTCTCTGGTGTGTAAGTGATTTCAATCCCCTTGTAGTTAACAATGTGTACAGTACAATATGGTGGCTTTCAATTCCTTTATGTATTTATACAAGGTGATTATACCCCTCTTATACCCCATTTAAATAGTGAGGGGATCATCAGCTCACCCACAGAGGAGGAAACCGATGGGTCCTGTGATCTACTGCTTCCTCCTTTGTGGGTGAGCTGATGATCCCCTCACTATTTAAATTATTGTAAAAAATTTTGTTATGTCATTATATGATTCGCTGCTATTTGATTACTTGCAAATATTTTTATTTATTCTGTAGACTATCCTCCTGAAGAAGCGGTTCGCCGCAAAACCGGTAGAGGAAACATTTCTATACCCCTCTTCAATAGAAACCTTACGGGGTTATCCGTCGGCAGTTTATTAAATTGTGGTGTATATGATTTTAAAAATATGGAAGTTTTGATGGATTAAATTTTTTTTTGCTCTTATTCAATTATTTGTAATTTTTTTATGACAAAGTCTTCTATGAATTATTTACTTAGTACCGCAATAGTCCCCTTAACAAACCTTTTTGGGTGTGGATATCAAGGGAGCAGCCTCAGCAACTGCCCCGATACCCTTAGAATTCTCAATTCTTGACAATTATCAATTGGGATGATGGTACTGTTATATGTATTACATATATTTTGTATTTGAGGCTATACTCAGTCTATAACTCTCCCAATGTGATATCCTCAACAGGGCTGCCACCTAGGGCGCACTGTTGCCTAGGGGCACAGCTGGCATCTGCCTCACCTCTTCCTCCTCCTAATCGCCCCCCGGTCTCCTGGCAGGGCCGTTGTTAGGGGGCATGGACAGCAAGGAGTTCGGTGTGGCGGGTGGGTGGTAGCAAAGTCAGAGCGGTGTGTGGCTTTTCCCCTCTCCCCCCCACCGGCTTTCAGATGCTGCAGGGAGAGAGACATCTGTGTAACAGGCAGCCAATAGCGCTGCTCTTCTGTGTGGAAGGGCCTGACTGCTAAGCTGCTCTGCCTCCTGCCTCCTGCCACCTCCTTAGCCAATCAGATTACCCAGCCGGCCACATTTAACCAGAAGAAGCTAGTGGCCAGATCCAACAACATGCCTGAATATAAAGAAGGTATGATCACATTAGGATCGAACGTGTCACAGGCTCACTGACTGATCGTGTGACATGTGTATGTTGGCGGCAGAAATCTAATCATCAGTGAGTTTTCCCATCCTGTGTGTAAAATAGGCAGTGATCACACTCATGTCTTTTCACACTGCTTCTTATCTCTATTTTTATTTACACCACTCACAGGGTCGGTGAATGATGATTAGACTTCTGGAAAACGCTGCAATGTCAACTGTTTGTATTGAGCTATTTTTGCTAAACTGAGTCCCATGTCAGCCACCCATGATTTGTTTGACCTTTTCCTTGTTATCTTTGAAGGAATTAGCTGGTCAGGCTGGGAGCTTCACGGACCTTTTAACCATTTACTGTCCTACTGAGCTTGAGAATTGGCATTTTGTTATATCTTGTAAACTCCTGTTTACACATAGTGATCAATGTTTTTCCACACTGGTCACTGCTAGGACACACCTGTACCATGTCCGCAGTCTCTGACCATCTCCTGTATTGTGGCCACAGTCTCTGACCCTCTCCTGTAGTACGTTTTGCAGTATCTGCAAAGGTCACACTTACAATCGGGCCCTGGTGTTCCGCCACTGTGCCCACTTCTGCCACAAATATATATTTTTTATAATAACATACAATGAAATAATAAAAAAGAGCCATTATAAAAAAAATACCACTGTGACAGATTGACACACAATACACACTGGGATCTGTGATCAAAGAGTGTATTGTGCTATTATTTAAAGCGGAGGTTATTTTAACATACAGTAAAATAATAAAAAAGAGCAATTATAAACAATACCACTGAGACAGATTGTCACACAATACACACTGGGATCTATGATCAAAGAGTGTATTGTGCTATTATTTTTATTGTGTTAGTAAAGTTTTATTTTTTTCTGCCATTTTGTTATAGCTTGTAAACCCCTGTTTACACATAGTGCAGCGATACATGTTTTTCCACACTGGTCACTGCTAGGACACACCTGTACCATGTCCGCAGTCTCTGACCATCTCTTGTATTATGGCCACAGTCTCTGACCTTCTCCTGTAGTACCCTTTGCAGTCTCTGCAAAGGTCGCACTTACAATCGGGCCCTGGTGTTCCGCCACTGTGCCCACTTCCGCCACAAATATATATATTTTTTATAATAACATACAATGAAATAATAAAAAAGAGCCATTATAAAAAAAATACCACTGTGACAGATTGACACACAATACACACTGGGATCTGTGATCAAAGAGTGTATTGTGCTATTATTTAAAGCGGAGGTCCACCCTAAAGTGGACCTTCCGCTCATTGGATTCCTCCCCCCCTCCGGCGCCACAATTGGCACCTTTCAGGGGGGAGGGGGGTGCAGGTACCTGTACAGTACAGGTATCTGCACCCACTTCCGGGATAGCTCTCTGCGGAAAGGGGCATAGATTACGCCCCTTTCCGAAAGTCCCCCGCTGCCTGCTGGGAAACACACAGATCCCAGAGGCAGCGGGTCCATCCTTATTGCGCAGCGCGACTCACGCATGCGCAGTAGGGAACCGGGAAATGAAGCCGAAAGGCTCCACTTCCTGATTCCCATACCCAAGATGGGTATCTAGAGATCGGCTTCTGGTGCCGACATCGCGGGCGCGCTGGACAGGTAAGTGTCACTATTTTAAAAGTCAGCAGCTGCAGTATTTGTAGCTGCTGGCTTTTAAAAAAAAAAATGCGGACTCCCGCTTTAATGACACTGCACAAAGCCATTCAGTTTTTTGTTTGTTTGTTTTTTTTTGGGGGGGGGGGGGCGCAAGTAGCTGGTCTTCCCTAGGGCACAAAATAGTCTAGCACCAACCTTGATCCTCCACTTTCTTCTGTTACCTTCTTTCTCACTCCCTCCAGAGCCTGGCAGTGTGGCCAAAATCTTGCCATGCAAGCAACAATTAAAATTAGTGCCAATGGAGCTACTCACGCACGTGAAGAAACCTAGGTTGCTGCACAGGCTGTTTCAGGGGCAATCATTTCAACTAATGCTTGTGCTGGGCATTTCAAGTTGGCGCCTGAACACTACAAGATTTAAGATATGCTGACTCCTGAGGACTATTCCAGAAACACCCATTTCCCGGGGACAAACCCCTCAAAACGGGGACTGTGCCCAGGGGGGACTAATGGTATACCTTATTCTGGACTCTAATTGACAATGTAGCTGGTATTGTGAATCTCCTACACTGGATAAATCGTTATGCATGCATGTAAATAAATACCAGGATGTAGGTACACAGCTTAAGATCATTAGTTAAGTAACACCACATAACTTATATTATGGTCAATTGTTAATATGTGTAGACGTGTTTTGTAGCCCTTCCATTTCAATGGAAAATGCATCAGGGGAAATATACATAGGTGTAATTCCAGCCTAAAACCAGAAGGTCATTCTAACATTAGCCAGACAACTAGCATTTTTAGAAAAAGTCATCGATGGCAGTTCTTATTATTAATCTCAGTAAAAGGATTACTTTAAGTCAGAGGGCATCTACTGGCCTACATGAAAGCTACGTATGTAAGAAAACATTTACCTTTGCTAGATAATTTAAAGTGGAACAATGAGAACATTCTACAAGTGAAGATGATATGTATATTATGTATATTGTTAAATATTTTTTTACTTTTGTGTTTTTAGCATTTTGTTTTATATAATACCATAGAGTACCCTTGTCTGGGGCCTTACCTAAAGTGAACCTGTGTCTTGCCTATGTGGGTCACAAAAACAGGTTGACTTAACTTCCCTCCTCCTCACACAAACAACACAGCTTTGAATGCCGTACTCACTACCTCTCCAGTGTCACCTTCTGCAGACTCACCGCTCTAGGCTGAACAACACCCAGCGTCATCCAACCAACTTCCTATGAGCTCAGGCTGTCATAGACCCACCACCTGGGGGTGCATCATGATGCTGGTCAGGGCTAACAATACTCATCAACAGAGCAGTACTCCTATATCACTTAATGAGTACCACGCTGTCCAGGAGTAAGATTCACCAACCACTGCTACCAGCGGGGAAAAGCACAGATTTCTTTATGCCACTGGACCAGTTCAATGATTGCAGGATTTATGGTATGTATAATTGGGATTTTTAATTGGATAGTGGTTGGGGAAGACATCAGGGAGGGGAAGAAAGCACAAAAAAATGCTGGGGTTGGGCTTTAAAGCGGTGGTCCACCCTAAAGTGGACCTTCCACTCATTGGAATCCTCCCCCCCTCCGGCGCCACAATTGGCACCTTTCAGGAGGGAGGGGGGTGCAGGTACCTGTACAGTACAGGTATCTGCACCCACTTCCGGCGTAGATTCTGCAGAAAGGAACGCCCCTTTTCACAGAATCTATGCCCCTTTCCGAAAGTCCCCCGCTGCCTGCTGGGAAACACACGGATCCCAGAGACAGCGGGGACCATCCTTATTGCGCAGCGCGACTCGCGCATGCGCAGTAGGGAACCGGGAAATGAAGCCGAAAGGCTCCACTTCCTGATTCCCATACCCAAGATGGCGGCGGCAGCACCTGAGAGACGATCGAGAGATCGGCTTCGGGTGCCGACATCGCGGGCGCGCTGGGCGGGTAAGTGTCCTTATTTTAAAAGTCAGCAGCTGCAGTATTTGTAGCTGCTGGCTTTTAAAAAAAAAAACGGCGGAACTCCTGGCGGACTCCCGCTTTAAGTCAAACCAATTGCTTTGTCCTACATCAGGGGTCTCCAAAATTTCTAAACAAAGGACCAATTTACTATCCTTCTGACTTTAGGGGGGCCAAACTGTGGCCAGGGGGAGTAGAAGTGTCCTGGCGTCCGTGGGAGTAAACAATTCATCTTTGATATTAGTGAGGGATAGTACCCTATCGTTGGTGTCAGTGGGAGGAATAGTTCTCCATCATTATTGTTAGTGAGAGGAACAGTGCCCCCTCATTGGTGTCTGTGGAAGAAATAGTGCCCCGTTGTCGGTGTCAGTGGAAAACATAATGCCCCATTGTTGGTGTCATTTTGAGGAATATGACCCCATCTTTGGTGTCATTGGGAGAAATAATGCCACATTGCTGATGTCAGTAGCAAGAATTATAGAGGGGCTTATGTGCTGATGTCACGCTGCCACTTCTGGTTCTCGGAACGGTGGCCATCTTTGTAAGTCTGGCCAACATATTGTTTGTTTTATCCATGGTTTAATATATGCTGCAGCATTTTAACAATTATTACGCTGGAAATAAAATACTACACTAGTTAGTACTTTCTGGACTCCGTTTGGTGAGCCTTTTTTTTTTTACAGCCTCCAAAGAGTTTAAAGGAAGACCACAAATCGGAGGAAACCGAGTGGATTGTTTGTATTGGAGATTATATGGAGGCGCTTTTACCATATAGTGTATGTTTAGTAAGTGCATAATTGGTGGAGGTTTCACATCACTGGAGTCTTTGGCACTCAGTGGAACTTAAATGTCTTCTCAAGATTATTATTGTTGTTATGTGTGTGGAATAGCTTATTCTGTTGAGTGTATAGCAAGACAGGAGTTTAAGCACATGCTGACATCTCTGCACGTGGTGAGCATTTTCTCAAATGCAACTTACCCTACTCTTACATTATTGTTTGGACTTACTACATTTTTTTTTTTATTTATGTTCATATGTTATGAAATAAGCGCTGCACTTGTGTTTAACACTTTTATGTACAAGGCTTTGTATGGTCACCTTGTGCTAGCAGCTTTATGGTTTTAGAAGCTTACTATTTAATTTTTTTGTGTAATAGCGGGAATTATGCCCCATTGTTGGTGTCAGTGAGAGCAATAGTGCCCCAAGGGCTAGATAAAGGCAAGCAAAAGGCTACATCTGGCCTCCAGGCCACAGATTGGAGACCACTGCCCTACATGAACAAGACACAGGTTTGTAGACATGTGCAGAACTGAAAATATTTTTTTGTTTCAGATAGATTAGTTATATCACTAATTTTGTTTCGGATTTTTTTTTCGTTTAGTTTCATTTCATTTAATTTAGTTTTGTTTATTCATTTTCTAACGAATTCTACATTTTTGGAACAATTCCAATCGAAAAATGATCGACTGAGTAGAATTCTGTTTGAAGAATAGTTGATTGTTAAGGAGCAGGATTGGAAGCCGGCTGTCGGTTGTTAAGAATGCAATGACTCATCAGCTGTCAGCAGGCTTCCCTGCTAAGCGCTGAAATGCAAACAAGAGATTGGCAGCAGGCCCTTTGGGTCTGGTATTGATTTTAAGGAGAACCCCATGCCAAAAGTAAAAAAAATGGTGTGGAGTCCCCCCTAAATCCATACCAGACTCTTATCTGAGCATTCAGCGTGGCAGGTCAGGAAAGGGGAGGGACAAGTGAGAGCCCCCCCTCCTGAACCATACCAGGCCACATACCCTCAACATGGGGGGGTGCTTTAGGGCAAGGGGGATCTGCCTCCCCCACCCCAAAGCACCTTGTCCCCATGTTGATGGGGACAAGGGCCTCTTCCCCACATTCCTGGGTGGTGGTTGTGTGGTCTAACCGTTGGGGGCTTATCGGAATCTGAAAGCCCCCTTTAACAAGGGGCCTCCCAGACACAACATGAGTTTTTGACAATGTCTTTATTAAAAAATAAAAAACAATGTCCTTTGATGTAGATCCATTGGCAATCATGACGCCCGCTGCACTGCCAGGACCTGAATAAAAAAGAAAACCTCCAGCCTCGTCGGGCGCTCCTGCCAACTGCCTGCTCCGCTGTCTCACATTTCTTAAATATCTAAGGGGCGGAATCACCCGATGACGTCAGCAGGGGAGCCTACCCCTTTGTGACGTCATCAACCCAGCATGCCCCAATCAAGCAAAACTAAAATGAAAAAAACGAATAAACTAAACAAAATTAAATTAATTTTCGATAACACTAGTTACTATTTAATTCGGAGATTCTGACACATCCAAATCTCCAAATAACCCAAAATTTGCCTGAATTTACATTCGGACCAAAACTAATTGCACATGTCTACAGGTCTGAGCTAAATGTATTTAATTTACATTTATACCTGCCTTTGCACTGAAGTTTCTTGTTAGAGATGGATCAGAAGTTAGAGATACGTGAATGTATTCTGAAATATCTGCTTAGTGCAGAACAGGCTGCACCCCGTATAACCTCATACCCAGAAAATAATATTTATTATCTAGAGCTGGTGGGTGATTACCTCCGGGGCATTCCAAGCTATTGGAGACATTTATCTTCTCTTCTAGAGCCCCACTAGGTCATTGCACTGGTACCATAGATACTGGAGGATGGCAGGAAGATCTATTATCCAGGAAGACACACAGATTACAGATCTAATATACTCATATTATAACAGTTTTATTGAAGAAGCTCCACATTTTCCACTTCTGCCTGGTACAGTTATAAATATATGAAGGAATATGAAGCAGCCGGCATTGAAAAAATGCATTAACAGTCACTGCCAGCTCTTCTTTTCTGTTGTCTAACATGGAAAATATAACAATTGCTGGGAAATGATGTTTGACTATACATAAAAATTCCAACCACTTTACTTATAGTAGCAAGGGCACGCTCACATTGTCAGGCTTATGTAAAAAGAAACATTAGTATAAGTGAGTACAAATTTACAAAGTTAAAGTTGTAACTTTTACCAGAGAGTCATTTTTGCTGTGAAGTTCACATTTAATATGATGTTTCATATTTTATTATTATATTTCTTAAAGCGGAGTTACACACAATTCCACACAATTTGCCAAATTAAGCTTATTACCAAGCTGGCATAATGGATATTCAAATGGCAAGATTTTTTATTTATTTTTTCCTAAGGGATACCTTTTTATGCAGTGGCATTTCCTGTGTCAGCCACCCGCGGTTATTGCATCATATCCGGTGGCGTATTGTCTCCTGGGGCCGCGCACTGTCTCCTGGGAGCTATGAATCAATCTTCCCAGGAGTCAGTGTGGCTAGCTGCCACTAAATGTTGCGAGATCTTTTTCTTCTTTGCCATCACAACGGGGCGCCCACTTCCGACGCCGCCGCCCGTTGCAATGGCAGCGTTGGAAGTTTACAGTGTTGTGACGTGTACATAATGCATATGCTTGGGAACAGGCGGTGCTGGTAGCTCAGCATCAACTTATCCCAGAACTGGCGGCTTGTGGGCTTCACATGTCCACAGGCAAGATGACAACTGCCGTTAGCACAGAATATAAGTTCTTTTTCCATACAAAAACAGACATCGGGGGTAATTTTGAAAAAACAAGTGAGTGGGACCATCCCTATTCTAAGCCTATTCTAACGACCCTGTATAGGAAAGACTTGTATACTTATCTATCCTGAGGGCACTCTGGTCCGGTCGCATTTGCGGATCCCATGCCAGTGTTGGAAGAAGAGCAAACTCATCAAAATCTCCAATTACTTCCGTTTTCTCTTCAGCAGTAATAATTGCAGATTTTGATGCCTCTTTTCCATGAACAGCAGCAGCGTATAGAGTACAGTAAACAATATAATAGGTGGGCATTGATACTCCGCCCACTACTAACCAAAAACATGGCCGCCTCTGGGGTATCAACAACTTTTTTACTGCTTAATTGATGTTCTATCAAAACAGGCAACTCTTCCTATACCATAGTGTATACATTACCGGTGTTCATTGAAAAGAGGCAAGTCGTCAAAATCTGTAATTACTACTGCTATAGACATCTTCCATATGTTAGTGCAAATAAATAAAAAAGTATCACGGACAGTACTCAATTTTCTACTGCTGGAGGGAAAGCGGAAGTGATTTAATTGGAGATTTTGACAAGTTGGCTCTTTTGACTGAACACCGGCTTCAGTGTAGAGGAGGGAGAGCCAACAACATATGCCCCACAGTAAGCCTATGTGTGCTGTCACCACATAGGCATTGCACCCATTGTCAGCAATCTTTCCTCTTCACTGAAGCTGGCTGCTGGAGAGATTATGTGACTGGATCGGAGCACCCTCGGCATAGGTGAGTATAGACATCTTTACTTTACAGAGTAGTTAGAATAGACTTAGAATGGGGGCGGGGGCAGATTTAATTATAGCTAGGATTTGACTCAACTTCTACTTTGGGAGATTAAAGCTGAGCAAAGGGTTCAGTAAATACTGTAAATGCAATTATAAAGTCCATCACACCTTTATTAACTTGCTGGAGCCCCTATTCCAATAATCCCTACTTTGCTTCTATGACAACCTTCATGCTCCAACCTTCTGGAAAGACCTTTGGAGTGCATCTGTGGGAATGTGTGCACATCCAGCCCTAAAAAAATCTTTGTGAGGTTAGGTACTGATGTTGGATTAGTAGACCTGGCTCACAATCTGCTCCAATTCATCCCACGGGTGCTCAAGAGGGTTGGGTTCAGGGCTTTGTGCAGGCCACCTATGTTCCTTAACACAAGACTTACCAAGCTATGTATGTATGGAGCTGGCTTTGTGCACGGGGACACAGTCATTCTGCAACAGAACCTTCCCCCAAACTGTTGCTACAAGTTGGAAGCACATAATCATTAGAAATGTCTTTGCATGCTGTAGCATTAAAAGTACCCTCAAGTAGAAATACCTGAACGTAATAATTTAGAGGAGTGTCCGCATACTTTAGCTGTAAAGGAAGGTGTGATAGTGAGGCAGCCACAAGTTTAGGCTGCATGGGTTATTTTAAATCATAACACCTGTTCCAATGACAGTTGTCAAAATCTGGGATTTGTTCCCAATTTGAGTAGATGTATAATGTGGTGTTACTATAACTTTGGTTTGATGCAGCAAGGTTTTAGGCTTCATATTGTATACCTAGTATATGTAGGAGGACGCCTCCTGTAGTTTCTGTACTGGGTGTCCCTGTTTGCCCTGATTTTACCATTTTGCAATCATGTTGAGGTTCATTTTAAAGGAATTTCTCACCTAGAGGTTGCTAGACAGCCTTTATATCTTTGAACCATACCTCCCAGGAAGAAATAGACCTGATGGGAGAAATCAAGGGGTTCTTGGGTAGAGACAAAAAGATAAGACAAAATCATGATGTTTTAACATGCTTTCCAATTGGAGAGTGAGAAACTCTAGGATGGGGTAGAATGGAAATGGCAGTGGTGTGACTTGAAATCACCTACATCTTATGCTACTCATGGAAAATGGCCAATACCTGGGGAAATACAGATGTTAAAACCAGGTCTGAAATTCCTTCACTAGTTGAGTTACATACTAGAATTAGAGACGTCAGGCGAATGGAATATCTTACAGCTTCCCTAAATAACACGCTCGACAAACATAACAAGGTATGGGACCTTTGGGATAAGATGGAGGCACCCGCCCTATGAGTGTGGAGGCGGCGGGGGCGCGGGGGCGGTCGGATGGGCGTCCTTTACTTTACTTTCCTTTTCTTTCCTTCACCTTCCACTTCTTTCTCCTTCTTTATCTAATCTGTTCCTTTTCTCTCCCGTTCTAGGGCTGTTCACACGATTCTTCGTGTCTTTACCCACCTTTCCTATTTTTCTTCTTTCCCCTTAAGCTCCTTTCTTTTGGTCACAGGGAGGTTTGCTAAATTGATCAGTAGCAGACTGCAGGAATCTAATTCCCCCGGTAACTGTACGTCATTGTAATGTAATGCTTGAGTTGATGCAATGTTGTATTCTTTGCTTTTGCTATTTTGTTTCTGGACACAAAGAGCCGGGATTCTATGCCCACACTACTGAACAGAAGTAACAGCGGCCCGTTTGGTATGGGCAGTCCGTCACGCGGAGTACTGTAGTCTGTGACTGCTTACCTTTATTACCTGTACCTTATTGTTCCTTCTTTGGTATCTTTGTTCCACTTGAAATTTCAATAAAATGTCAGTTTTCAAAAAAAAAAAAAAAACAGGTCTGGTAGTGAACAAGTGGTAGCCTTGTGGAGGATGGCCTACTTGTTTTTTGGCGGTAGGAACCTGGGTCCCCCTACCAACTGGATCTGGGACAACGATAGACAGAGAGTCCTCTCATAAGTATGTGAAGGAGTGTTTCTCAACATGGCCTGAAGGCTGAGATGAGTGATGATTTTGCAATAAAGCTCTGTACATCATTATTAACTACATAATTTATCAGCCAACAATAGATTTTGGAAAAACCCAATTTTTAGCTTAAGATGCCCCTATCTCAAGAACCTCAATAGGAGGTTCTTGAGAAAGGGGGTTTTTACATCCCAGAAACATTGCATTTTTTTTCTCCTCCTTTCTCTTTTCACCAGGGTCTAGCTCAGCTAGCTTCATTACTGTATTCTGAGTACTGAATTCCTGTATGTATTTCTGAACAATAGCTGCTTCATGATTTAGTGGTGCTCATTGTACCTACTCCCCGCTGCCCGTCACAGCGTAAAAAAAGAAATGAACAAACGGCCAGCGGCCGTTTTAAACATAATGTAGGTGCCGGCCTGGGGGGAAATTTCCACCCTGCCCCCCGGCCCAGCCCGCCCCTGGTACCTATATACATGCATGTTGTTTTCTTGGTTGGAATTGCCAGTGAAGCAAATTCCTATGCTGTATTATGCTTGGTGTGATATGACATACTTGGATATTTTTATCTCTGATATAAGTATATGTGTATGCCTGAGATGAGCGAGGAACCTGAAAAGTGGTGAATCAGAGGGATGGTTACTGGGGTCTTGTGCCCGCCATTACAGAAAATTAGACTGTAGGCAATAGCTTAAGAATTAGCTTAAAGTGATATTAAAGGCTTGTTTTTTTGTTTTTAAATAAACATGTCATACTCATCTGCTCTTTTCAGTGGTTTTGCAAAGAGCAGTTTACTCAGGTCCCCTGCTGGCTCTCCTTGCCCCTCCATCCTGCCTAGTGCACCCAAGCAGGCTCGCTCCTGAGTCGCTGCTCTGCATGTCCAGTCACACACAGAGCCATGGCTCGCTCCTACACCCTCTCTTTCCTCATTGGCTTCCTGGCTGTTATTGACAGCAGTGGGAGTCAATGGTGAGAGTTTCTGGAGAGCCAAGGCTCTCGTGCACATCACTGGATCGCGATGGGGCCCAGGGGGTGCTGGGTGGGCTGCTGCACAGGAAAGTTTTTTTTTACCTTCATTCATAGAGTGCATGAAGGTAAAAAACCTTGAACCTTTGGAACAAGGGCCTCAAACTGGTGGCCCTCCAGCTGTTGCAAAACTGATAGTCCCATCATGCCTCTGCCTGTGGGAGTCATATTTGTAACTGTCAGCCTTGCAATGCCTCATTGGACTTGTAGTTTCGCAACAGCTGGCGAACCTCTAGTTTGAGACCCCTGCTTTTGAACCACTTTTGAATCACTTCAACAATTTGCCTCACGGGAGCATAACAAAGCCCTTGTACACACGGTTGGACATTCCGATGGACAATGTCCGATAGGACTGTGTTGTCGGATAATCCGACAGTGTGTGGGCTCCATCGGATCATGTTGTCGGAAATTTTATAGCCCAGCTGGAAAACTTGGTCTGTCAGATACTCAGACGGACCAAGTTTTCCAGCTGGGCTATAAAATTTTCCGACAACATGATCCGATCGGACTTTGTCCGATCGTGTGTAGAGAATTCCGATCGGACAAAGTGCCACGCATGCTCAGATCAAATTCCTAGACCAAAGCTTTGGCTACTAGCGTGAACGTAGTCCCGCCCTAACGTCCTAACGAAATAACGTCATCGGATTTTCTGACAACTTTGTCCAACTGTGTGTATGCAACAGTTTCGGACAAAATCCGTCGGACAATATCCGACGGATTTGGTTGTCGGAATGTCCGACCGTGTGTACAAGGGCATAGAGATGTACTTGAATGTTGTGAAATGTTTTTTTTTTCACTGCTGTTATTTCTGTTAAACTTGAAGAAAAAAAAAAAAAGTCTTAGTTCTCAAGAATTGATGTTTTCTATTGAACTCAGATGTGCCTTCGTAAAGTTGTACTTTTTTGCCAATGCAGTGAAATTGAGTCTAATTAATGTTGTGTCTGAATACAGCAGATTGTGTTTTCATGAAAGGAAAACCTACCTTTGACACGAGATAAAAGCGAATATTTTTGCAGTCTCCTGCACTGATCACAGCGATTGCAATTAATCTACTCCACAACGCCTACAAATGCTCAGAAGGACAATATAAAAATAAAAGATATTAAGACCGGAGGAAATGTTATGCAGCAATTAAGCTGTTTCCAAAACTATTTTTTTAATGAGTTTTTCGCCATCACAGCGTGCATGCTGTTCATTTTTAAAGGAAAGTTTAGGTAAAATTTCATAAACCAACAGCAGATGGGAGAAGGTGGGGCAACATTGTATAAACTGGCTACCTATAAATCACTTTTTTTTTTGATACAACTTATAAAGTAAAGGGACAGCATATGGCGTGCAAAGACTGTGTCCTAAAGAAGAAGTCCAATTACACAGCTACTGTATATAAACAGCTGAAATACATACAGTATATGCGTCTACTTCTGTAACAAGTTTTGAAAGAGGAACTTCTCCTCCTCCTATATTTTTTTTTTTAATTGTTATCTTTTACACTGCATTACCGTATATACTCGAGTATAGGCCGACCCGAATATAAGCCGAGGCCCCCAATTTACCCCCAAAAAAACTGGCAAACTTATTGACTCGTGTATAAGCCGAGGGTGAGACATGCCTGTCCATCCCTGTGTGTGTGTCCGTCCATCCCTGTGTGTCCGTCCATCCCTGTGTGTCCGTCCATCCATCCCTGTGTGTGTGTGTGTCCATCCATCCATCCATCCCTGTGTGTGTGTGTGTGTCCATCCATCCATCCATCCCTGTGTGTGTGTGTGTCCATCCATCCATCCATCCCTGTGTGTGTGTGTCTCCATCCATCCATCCATCCCTGTGTGTGTGTGTGTCTCCATCCATCCATCCCTGTGTGTGTGTGTCTCCATCCATCCATCCCTGTGTGTGTGTGTCTCCATCCATCCATCCCTGTGTGTGTGTGTCTCCATCCATCCATCCCTGTGTGTGTGTGTCCATGTGTGTGTGTGTGTGTGTGTGTGTCCAGCCTACCTGTGTCCCGAGCCTCCGTCCCGTGCCTTGCCTCCTTGCCTCCGTCCCGTGCCGTGCCTTGCCTCCTTGCCTCCGTCCCGTGCCGTGCCTTGCCTCCTTGCCTCCGTCCCGTGTCGTGCCTTGCCTCCGTCCCGTCCCGTGCCGTGCCTTGCCTTGCCTCCGTCCCGTGCCTTGCCAGGATCGCCGCTCTTCGTCGGCGCCTCGGCGGCCATTCTAAAATTCAAAAGCCGCGCCTCCGCCTTCGCCTGTGATAGGCGGAACACTGAATTTCCCAGCAGCCTGTGTTCCGCCTATCACGGACATCGTATCATCCTCGTCCGTAGTACGAGGATGAGCGGATGTCCGTGATAGGCGGAACACTGACTGCTGGGAAATTCAGTGTTCCGCCTATCACAGGCGAAGGCGGAGGCGCGGCTTTTGAATTTTAGAATGTCCGCTGTCTGTCTGCTCGACACGCTGATCGAGCAGGCAGACAGCGATGACTCGAGTATAAGCCGAGGGGGGCACTTTCAGCCTCAAAAAAGAGGCTGAAAATCTCGGCTTATACTCGAGTATATACGGTATTTACAAAAATCATACACACTTTCCCCTGGTGTTCTGTAGGGATCCACTCCTTACACGGTCCTAAGCTGCCATGTTCTCCTCTGATTAGACATGTGCGATTCGTTTCGTACGAATCAAAAATTCGTACGACTTTCCGGAAATTCGTAAGAATCCGAAATACAAATTTTTATGCATACGAATTATGTGCGAAATACGAAATTTCATTTACGAATTTTGGATCCAAATTCATAACGAAAATTCATAATTGTTACGAAAAGATAACAAACTTAAAAGTTAAAACCCCAGGAAGTCAGCACAGGGATGGTGGGAACCCCTCATAATGGGCACAGTAGATGTACACTCAGAGCCGGGAACTCAGCACAAGGATGGTGGGAACCCCTCATAATGGGCACAGCGGATGTACACTCAGAGCCGGGAACTCAGCACAAGGATGGTGGGAACCCCTCATAATGGGCACAGCGGATGTACACTCAGAGCCGGGAACTCAGCACAAGGATGGTGGGAACCCCTTATAATGGACACATGGCAGGTGTACAGACCTGGGAACTCAGCACAGGGATGGTGGGATCACTATGAGAATTTCTATGCTTACGAATTTTATATGAAATGCGAAATTTCGTTAACGAATTTCTGAATTTCGGATCCAAATTCTGTTACAACAGAAATGTGACTGGTGTTTTGTTCACCAAAAAGAGGACGTCAGCACAGCACAGGGATGGTGGGAGCCCCTCATAATGATAAATTCATCATAACGGACATTCGTTATTTTTACAAAAAGTTAACGAACCTAATTGTTAAAAACCCAGGAAGTCAGCACAGCACAGGGATGGTGGCAACCCTTCATAATGATAAATTCATCATAACGAACGTTTGTTATTTTACGAAAAGTTTACGAATCTAATGAAAATTCGTATTTCGTACGAATCTGAATTTAATTTTGGACACAAATTCCGAAATACAAATTCATTTTCGTACGAAACAAAACAGAAAGAAACAAATTTATTGACGGCGCAGATGTCTACCCCTGACATCCTCAAGCATGGGCTGTCCCCTCTGGGTTCTTGCAGCTGGTCCCCTAAAGACATACATCTGCTGTCATCAGGTAGCCAGCTGTAAGAACCAGTGTCACAGTGCATGCTGTAGAGCAGTGGTTCTCAACCTCAGTCCTTAAGTACCCCCAATGGGCTATGTCTTGGGAACTTCCCTTAAATAAAATAGCTCTTATCAATACCATGTCATTGATTTTGATTTAAAGCACCTGTACAAAGTAAAGGAAAACCTGAAAACATGGGCAGTTGGGGATAGGTTGAGAACCACTGCTGTATAGTACACCAGGGCCTGCTGGGATACATAGTGCGAGTATCCCAGGAGGCTTCAGGCAACTACAGTATATACACTTTATTACCAAAAGTATTGGGACGCCTGCCTTTACACGCACATGAACTTTGATGGCATTCCAGTCTTATGCCACGTACACATGACTGGATTATTTAATGGACTAGGTCTGACGGTCTTCCCAACAGACTTTCGGCGGAGGTCCGACAGACTTTCTGAAGGAACGGACTTGGCCACACATGACCGGACTACGTGTATTCAAAAGTCCATTCATTTTGAACGTGATGACGTAAATGGGACTAAACAAGGAAGTTCAATAGCCAGTAGCCAATAGCTGACCTTTCGTCATATTTGGTCCCTCGGACTAGCACACAGACAAACGGTTTTCCCGATTTTTTTTTTTTTTTTTTTTTTTTTTTTTAGCCCGTCGGATAGATTTGAAACATGTTTTATTTCTAGGTCTGTCTGACTTTTGGGAAAAATTAAGTCTGCTGAAGCCCACACACAATCGAATTGTCCGCCGGATTCCGGTCCCCCATACCAAGTCTGTCGGAAAGTCCGATCGTGTGTACGCGGCATTAGTTTGTAGGGTTCCATATTGATGTGGCCCACCCTTTCCAGCTATAACAGCTTCAACTCTTCTGGGAAGGCTGTCCACAAGGTTTAGGAGTGTGTCTATGGGAATGTTTGACCATTCTTCCAGAAGTACATTTGTGAGGTCAGGCACTTATGTTGGACAAGAAGGCCTGGCTCCCAGTCCCTGCTCTAATTCATCCCAAAAATTTTCTATCATGTTGAGGTCAGGTCTCTGTGCAGGCCAGTTAAGTTCCTCCACCCCAAACTCGCCTATCCATGTCTTTATGGACCTTTCTTTGTGCACTGGTCCAAATCATTTGGTGGAGGGGGGTTTATGGTGTGGGGTTGTTTTTCAGGGGTTAGGCTTGGCCCCTTAGTTCCAGTGAAGGGAACTCTTAGCCCTTGTACACACGGTCGGAGATTCCGACCAAATGTTTCCTATTGGACCGTTTTGTCGGATATTCCGACTGTGTGTGGTCTGCATCGGACTGTTTCCGGAATATCCGACGGACCAAGTTTTCCAACTTGCCGGTAAAATTTTCCGACAAAATGCTCCTATCGGACATACTCCGATCATGTGTAGCCTACTCCGACGGACAAAGTGCCACGCATGCTCAGATCAAATTCCTAGATCAAAGCTATTGGCTACTAGCCTGAACGTAGTCCCGTCGTAACGAAATAACATCATCACGTCATGTACAATCGGTTTTCCGACAACTTAGTCCGACCGTGTGTATGCAACATCACTTCCAGACCTCTTCTGGAATTAATCCGTCGAAATTACTCAGACAGATTTGGTTGTCGGAATCTCCAACCGTGTGTACAAGGGCTTAGACTCCTTTAACATCCAAGGCACTTTAAAGCCATTTTAGCTCTAAAAATAGCACCTGAAAAGCGACTCTCAAGCCCGAGTGCTTTCACACTGGGGCGGTGCGGTGTTGACAATGGCTTCTAAAGTAGGAATTGTCATCACTTCTCTCTTATTAATTGCCATTTTTTGCACGGGGGCGAATAATAAAAAAATGGCTGGCAATATGTTTTTTTTTTTTAAGATGGAAAAGCTTTAATAATGGTAAAATATTGCCACTTGGTGTCGTTTTCAGGCTGGTTTTACCTCTTTTGACACTGCACATCAGCTTCCCAAATTTCCATTAAGGAAAAGGAAAAACATTTATTTCTCTGTCTTTATAAATAAAGAGAAACGTCCTGCAATAAATTACTCTACTCTGCTCAGTCTGTGGAACTCGGGCTGTCCTTGGAACCTAGAGGAGCAATATGTGACAGGAACCTCAGCAGGAGAAATGGTTAGAATGCAATTTAGAAATGGAATTACACAAATATATTACTTTGGAAGGTCACAGCTGTATTCCTTGGAATTTTATATTTGTAAATAGAGAAATTAGATATCACCCAGTCTTTCCTGAATGGTTTGATTTAGGTTTGGTTCAGTCACTCACCATGGCATGTTCATTTGTGGTGCTTTTAAGACATTATTGCATGTTATCTCCATCACTAGTCGATGCAATAATGTATAAATGTAAAGTTCACCAACTCTAGCCAATTTGGTTAGGTTGCCCATAGATTTTATCAATTTAACAATTATCAATTGTTGTTTTTATTCTGCCATGCCACCCCTGCCATGAAGGTTATTGTTTGGCCACTTCATATTATAGGGTGACAACTGTCACCCAATTGTACTTCTGTGTTGTCATAGCTGGATCTGTTTAAACGAGCAGCTGAGAAGTGGATTACTGTTTAAATGCAACTACTTTTAGAGGGACTGGTATGGTTTGGGGGGGGGGACTCCACGCCATTTTCCCCCCCTTTCTTTTTTTTGGTCGCAATTCTTTTTTTTTTTACATTAATCAGTTATTAAAGACGTGACAGCCTGCAGTGGTGTTGCACAGAAAAAAAAAAAAAATTCATTAAAATTCCTAAAAAAAATAAAAAAAAAGCATTTGGATTTTTTTTAACTTACCTCTAAATGTCTGTTGCTAGGGGGTCTCTTGTAGTCTGCCTCCTTCAGTGCCTGGGCTGGTGACATCACTTCCCCTCAGCGCAGGAAGGGCTCAGCTCTGCCCCCTCCCTCCTGTCAGTCATCTGGGACACGTGACAGGTCCCAGGTGACTGTGCGGCCAATCACGGCGTGCGCATGCGCAGTGGGTGCCTGGCTGTGAAACCACAGCCGGGTGCCCACAGTTAGAATGCTGGCGCCACAGAGCGGAGGGGGGAACAAGCGGGGCCTCGTCCCCTCAAATCGCTGGACCCTGGGACAGGTAAGTGTCTGATTATTAAAAGTCAGCAGCTGCAGTATTTGTAGCTGCTGACTTTAATTTTTATTTTTTTTAAGGGGAACTCCTCTTTAACAACCAGCTATTTACAGAGAAAAAAAAACACAAAACACATGAAAACTGCATGCAAAAATGCATCAAAAACGTGGGTTTGAAAACGCAAATCAGGTAAAAAATCAGGAAAAAAAACGTAACCACAGCCGCATAGATGTGAAAGTAGTGTCAAAGGATCACACTGAACACTCTGCTTTAAGTATCATAGTATATAAGAGTACTAGGTATGTCCCTTAGATAAGTCATGCTTTCTTATCTTAATATATGTGTTCAGGGAGAGTGGAAGTGGATATTGCAAGACTCCTCCTTGAGATTCGGAAGCGATGATGGGAGAGGAAGTGTGTCCATATGTTATTACCATCTATGATAACTGTGGCCAACTGGCTAAATTGTGTGTTGAAAGTCTTATAACGATGAACAGCTCTTCGGTGAGATCTCTCTCCAGTGCCCCGTAATTCAGCTTTATTGTGATCGAGGCTTCGGGGGAGCGCAGTCAATCAAGGCATGGGCTGCACTGTGGAAGGTCACATGCGGGTTACCTCCACAAGAATTCCAATCTTTTATTAGAAAAGAAGATCTTCCTCTCCAATAGATGTGTTCTCTTCTTTACAATGACACTGTCGTATCAACGCTACCTTGACATCCATCAAGACGTGCCCCTTTCCTTTGATTGTAACGTACTTTAATTATAGTAATGAAAGGGATGGATGAAAGCAGGCATCACTAATACATTTTAATAGGTACAGTCAACCAGAAATTAGCTTGAATCAGTTCTTTGGAGCATTTGTAGTATTTCTTTCAATCTGTTTTATGTGACTGCAAATGCGTATGTTTGCTTTTTAGATGCAATTTTGAATTTAATGGCATGCAATTAAAATAGTTTGGTTTGTGCTATGTATTATTTGTAACATTATACAGTGCTAAAGTATTTCTACAGGTCAATGTAAAACTTGCTTATGAAAATCCAATTTTCTTAGCAATCTGTTATCTTTCAGGGCAAAAATTGCAGCTTTATTTGGGGGTGGTTATTTTTATATTGGGGTGGTTATTTTTAAATGGGGGTAGTTATTTTTATATGGGGGTAGTTATCTTTATATGGGGGTGGCTATCAAATTGCCACTCATGTTATTGTGTTCATATAACCTAACTGACCTAACCTGAGTGGCAATTTGATAGCACAATCCAAATTTTGATTCCATTGTTTGACAATGAGAATTAGGGATGAGCTCGGTGTTCGACTCGAACATCGGCCGTTCATCTGTTCGGCAAATTCAGAACTTTGTGGACCATTCGCACCAAATTCATGTGGCACGAACAGCCCACAATGCACTACGCCATTGCAGTGCATTGCTGGCTCATGATTGGCCAAGCACGCACTGTGACCCCGCATGCTTGGCCAATCCCAACGCTGGCAGCGAGGAGAGCCATAATTGGCCACAGGCAGGATGCCTGTGGCCAGTTATAGCTCAGGGGGTTTAGCACACGCCCCACACTATATAAGGCTGCCAGCGCGGCGGCCTTGTGTAGTGTTTTCCGGCGTGCAGGGAAAGAGCTAGATAGGCAGGGACAGTGTGTTTTTTTCTCAGGCATCTTAAAGTTAAAGTGGTGTTGTGTGCCTCCAGCACAGTATTCACCTGTATCTACCCTTTATTGCTGTTTTTCTCTAATTAAGGCCTCTGCAGGAGTTAGTGGGTGCTGTGTGCCTCCAGCACAGTATACACCTGTATCTACCCTTTATTGCTGGTGTTCTCTAATATAGGCACCTGCAGGAGTTAGTGTGTTTTGTTTGCCTCCAGCACAGCACAGTAAACACCTGTATCTACCCTTTATTGCTGGTGTTCTCTAATACAGGCATCTGCAGGAGTTAAAGTGGGTGTTGTGTGCCTCCAGCACAGTATACACCTGAAAATACCCCTTATTTCTGGTGTTGTCTAGTGCAAAGCTTGCATATTAACCTTTAAAATTATCACTTTTGATTTCGAACGTTCGAGTCCCATAGACTTTAATAGGGTTCTAAAGTTCGAACGAATTTTAGGTCCGTTCGAAGGTTCTGGTGAGAACCAAACCGGGGGGTGTTCGGCTCATCCCTAATGAGAATGAAATTACTTTGAATGAACCGCCAGAAAAAAAAACAATCGCTTTTATAGATTGTTATCTTTGATCCAACCTTCCAATAAACTGTATTGAAGCTGTCAATTTATTTACCCAGTTTCAACTTCATCAACTGAATACTGAATTCTGGTCTTCAATCAAACTCATGGATGGTGGATTGCTTCCAGTGGCAATTGAGGTGTTTTTTTGGGGGCATCAAACAATGCACCCACAGCCACCCCCCCCGGTTGGTCAATCACACCCCCCCAGTCATTCAGTCAGCCTCCCACTTACCCCATCTATGGCGCGGGCAGCGCTAGCCTCCAGGCAACGGCCAGTGGCCCCTCCTGTGTCTCCTCCTCTGCATCATGGCAGCCATGTGTCTCCTCCCCATCTAGGCCAATAGGATCGCTTCTCCTTTCCGCCCAATCCTGCCTTATTTATTCGCTATTGTCACAAAACTGGGTAGCCCCGAGCCCCCCTTTTTTTGAAGCCTATTAGAGCCTCTGGCTCTAATCACGTACTTAAAAAATTATCCCCATTGGAATCCATGCGTCCGGTGCCCCGCATGTAGATTAGGGGCTGAACACATGGATAGGGTAATGGTGCCCCTGCGCTCTGCATTACCGGTCGCCACTGATTGCCTCATTTCTGGTGATTCTTTGCACTTGCATATGTGATTCCTGATAGATGGAAAGTAATTGAAATTGTCTATAACTTTCCACATATATGGTCAATTAATGAGCTATCCAGCTGTTGTGCTAGAGATATATAGGCGGTTGTAGGTAGCTTGGTCTCACCACTAAAATCAATTACACTCAATCACTTATAGTAACAGGGGATCACATAAAGAGGATCTATGGTCACAGCATACCGTTTTACCATATAACTAGGGATTAAGGATGAGCTCAGGCGTGTTCGCAACTCCATGTTCCCACGCCAGGAAGCTGACACTCCGCATTGCTAATCACAGGCAGTGAGACATTTCCCGGAGTGTCAGCTTCCTGGCGGGCGCAGGCACATGGTGTTACGAACACGCCTGAGCTCATCCTCACTAAGGGTGCACTGATACCGGATTTTTACGAGTACAAGTACAAATACTTTTTTTTAGTACTTGCCGATACGAAGTACTGATAACTGTTTACTGATAACTACTACAACTGTTTTGTTTACATTTTGCGCTTTTTTTTCCAAAGTGAAACTAAACATGTAAATATATGTTAAAAGTATAAAAATATTAACAAATAAAGCAAACATATTTTTTTAAATTATAAATAGTTTATAAAATAGAAGTGAGCAAAACAAAATCAGCAGAAAAATAATAATTAAATGGAGAAGAATACAGAGTTAATTAAGGTTGATAAAATAAATTAGGGGTTAATAAGGGGTTAAACAGAGGAACAATAAAAACAGGGTGCTTTAAAATGACTTCATTTGCAGATATAACTTCATCCCTTTGATCTGTAGATGAAGAAACAGAAAGATACAAAAAGAAACAATGTTTCTTTTTGGCTAAGCAATATTGTTGATATACATTGCCCAGCTGCTTTTTTGTTTTGACAGCTCCAATTGCCAACAGGGGAACCCCACTGACAGCTGAATGAGTCATTGGTTGTTAAGGACATGGCGGCCCTGCTCTTTAACAACCGATAATTGCCGGCTTTTTTTTTTTTTGTTTACATTCCAGCTGTCAGTGGAGGCATCCGGCTGGCAGCTGAAAGAACCGAGCATGAAAGTATCAGTTTCAGACATCATGCATTTGCACGAGTACTGATATTTGTGCAGATGCTTAGTATCGGCACTAATACCGATACTGGTATCGGTGCAACCCTACTTATAACATCATCATTGTAATAGCAATACATACAATATATACAGTCAGGCCCGAACTGGGACACAAAATAGGCCCGGGCATTTTAGACTTAGCAGCCAACCTTTCCAGGGACCGGGGGGTTTCGGTAGACATTAGCGGGGGTGGCTGGTGTTGGTCCTCCACACTGTAATGTGCAGGGACACTGTGATATAAAGGGAACTGCACTAAAAAGGGGCACTGCAATGATTACAGTGCCCTTTTACAGGGCAGTCCCCTTTATATTATAGTGTCCCAGTCCTATTGTGGCCATGCCAGTACTGTCTGTCTCCTATTGTGTCCATGGCCCAGTGACACTGACCTGCTCTCTGGCAGTGCGGTAGAGCATGTATCTCTCTCTGGTTGTGCAGGTACAGCGTGGCTCTTTCTCTGGTGGTGTGGTACAGCGTGGCTCCCTCTGGTGGTGTGGGTACAGGGTGGCTCCCTCTGGTGCTGTGGGTATAGGGTGACTCCCTCTGGTGCTGCGGGTACAGGGTGGCTCCCTCTGGTGCTGCGGGTACAGGGTGGCTCCCTCTGGTGCTGCGGGTACAGGGTGGCTCTCTCTGGTGGTGCAGGTACAGGGTGGCTCCCTCTGGGGGTGCGGTGCAGCGTGGCTCTCTCTGGGGGTGTGGTGCAGCGTGGCTCTCTGGTGGTGCGGTACAGCGTGGCTCTCTGGTGGTGCGGTGCAGCTTGGCTCTCTGGTGGTGCGGTGCAGCATGACTCTCTCTGGTGGTGCGGTGCAGCGTAACTCTCTGGTGGTGCGGTGCAGCGTGACTCTCTCTGGTGGTGTGGTGCAGCATGGCTCTCTGGTGGTGCGGTGCAGCGTGGCTCTCTGGGGGTGCGGTGCAGTGTGGCTCTCTGGTGGTGCGGTGCAGTGTGGCTCTCTGGTGGTTCAGTGCAGCGTGACTCTCTCTGGTGGTGCGGTGCAGTGTAACTCTCTCTGGTGGTGCGGTGCAGCGTGGCTCTCTGGTGGTGTGGTGCAGCGTGACTCTCTCTGGTGGTGCGGTGCAGCGTGACTCTCTCTGGTGGTGTGGTGCAGCGTGACTCTCTCTGGTGGTGCGGTGCAGCGTGGCTCTCTCTGGTGGTGCAGTGCAGCGTGGCTCTCTCTGGTGGTGCGGTGCAGCATGACTCTCTCTGGTGGTGCGTGCAGCGTCACTCTTTCTGGTGGTGCGGTGCAGCGTGACTCTCTCTGGTGGTGCGGTGCAGCGTGGCTCTCTCTGGTGGTGCGGTGCAGCGTGGCTCTCTGGTGGTGCAGGTACAGCGTAGCTCTCTCTCTGGTTGTGCTGGGG
Source organism: Lithobates pipiens (assembly GCF_037356315.1). Taxonomy (NCBI): domain Eukaryota; kingdom Metazoa; phylum Chordata; class Amphibia; order Anura; family Ranidae; genus Lithobates; species Lithobates pipiens. The sequence continues at coordinate 66,017,676 of NW_027507748.1, forward strand.
CTATTAGTTCCCCCAGCACAGTCCTCTGTTTCATTTGCCATGTCTACTGTAGTAGTGGCTACAAGCATGCTGGGGACTGTAGTCTGCTCCCTGCTGAGACCAATGGTGCCATGTATCTCTGGGACTACATTTCCCATGATGCCCCTCTAGTTTCTTCTGATTGGCCCTCTGTTTTGGCCAATGGGGAGAGAAAACGACCATATAGGAATACCTTCTCTTCCCCTTCTGCCGACGTGAGAAGGGGAGGGGGAGCGAGGGGGGAACAGTGACAGCAGCTCTCCCCATCGTGCGGACTCCCATGGCTGGAGGAGGAGAACGGAACTGTCAGCGCGGCGCTGAGGCTGAGCTGTGTGTGAGAGAGACACACAGCACAGCCCATGCAGCCGCCAGTTCCGCATTACACAGGCACGGCCCGTATGGCGGTAGGCGAGCGGCGGCCGTGGCCTGTGTTACCCAGGATCAGGCGGTGGCCGCCGCTTACCTCCCGCCATGCGGCCTGATCATCAACAGGCCACGGGCGGCCCCGGCCCACCGGGCAAATGCCCGGTCTGCCCTATGGCCAGTCCGGGCCTGTATACAGTATATACTGTATATATTTTGGCAATCCAATATAAGCTTACCTGAAAAATCTCCTTTCATATTGTGAGTTCTGTCTGCTCCATGTATTTTCTACATGCTTTGCAGCTTCTCCTCTGCTGTTTACTTTCCATTTCTAAGAACTACATATCCCATGGTACCTTGCTGCCTGTAAGCAGGGATTGCTATACTGACCCCGCCTCCTGAAACTCCTCCTCTCAGCACCTCTGTAGTTCAGAAGGCAAGCGCTGTGAAATGTGTGACACAGCAGTGACTACTGACAGGGCATAGTGATTACGGGTCACAGAATCCAAGGAAGTAAATGTGTAGGGATCTTCATGACGTACTAGGCTAGAAATCACTGAAATACAATATGGAACTGAATATACAATTTTACATTTCAACTATAGATACACTTTAACTACTTAGCGACCGCCCACTGTAGATTTACTGTGGCAGGGCGGCCACACTGTGCCAGATCATGTGCCTAATACCTGCCTAGTATGTGATCTGACACTTCCGGGTCTGGGGCACATGCCACGAATGACCCACTCCCACTGTGATTGCACAAAGAGGGAGCCAATCAGCAGGTCTGGCGGACAAACTCCCCCAGTTAGTAATCACTTGTAGGGAATACATTTATCCCTTTGATCGCCCAGTCAGTGTCATTAGTGCAGTAACAGTGTATATTTTTAGGCTGTAGGCTCACAAGAAGTGATATTGCTATTGTGTTTTTGGCAGGATCAACAGGTAGTTTATGTATTTGACGAAAATGTTCTTAAAAAACCCCCAAAAAACAAACAAAAAACAAAACAAATGCAACCAATGCATACAAGGACTGTAACATAATGCTACAACATATTGCATTTTTTGTTCTTGGGCTTAGTTATCCTTTAAGTTGTACATGTGTTGGGCTCTCATTATAATACATTACAGAGGCTATTTGGCTGTTTTCTTTTGCAGATGTATTGGCACCTGTAGTTACCAATGAGTATAGTTATTTTGTGTATTTACAAATGACAGACGTTGGAATCCAAAGTAACAGCTAATTAATATCTGTACACACAGGTTTCTCCAGCAGCACCTGCTGTGTAATCTCCTTTCACGTTTTCTTCCTGCTGCAATAAATAATAGCAAACTCCAGCCAATTAAGAAGTCACCATCTGTGAAGTATGTTGTCTTTCCCCAGCACATGGCTGTCAGCGACGAATGTCCGCTAATGCGTTACAGGCAGTAATTTGAATTATTACCAACTCTGGAAGATCTGGGCGCCCTGTTGCATCTTGAGTTGATCTACTAAAGACAAATAGACTGTGCACTCTACATATGAAGTTGCTCCAGAGCTGAGTAAATGAGGGGAAGCTCTGCTGACTTACATCATCCAATAATGCGCAAGCACAAATGCAGTCTTTTTTTACTTGCGCATGATTGGATAATGGAAGTCAGCAGAGTTTCCCCCCATTTACTCAGCTCTGGAGCAACTGCACTTGTAGAGTGCAACTGCCCTTGCAAAGTGCACAGTCTATTTGCCTTTAGTAAATTTTAGTCTGCATCATAGGGAGCTGTTTGTTTCATCTAGGCAGCACTGTAGTTAAGTGGTTGGCACTTCTGCCTGGCAGCACAAGGGTAATTAGAATCCCAACCATGACATTATCTGAATTAGTTTTCTGCAGGTTTTCCAGTTTCCTCCCATACTACAAAGACATGCTGGTTGGGCAATTGGCTTCTGTCTAAATTGACTTAGTATTTGTATACCTTGTCCTTATCCTTTCTAAACCCAATATAATAAGATAAATAAATAAATAACTACATTGGCCTTAGTATGTGTATGTTTATGCTTTGTGCATTGGTCCAAATCATTTGGTGGAGGGTGATTTTGGTGGGTGGTCCAATACTTTTGGCAATATAGTGTGAATGAGTGAGTTTGGGGTGGAGGAACTTGACTGTCCTGACCTCAACCCAATAGAACACCTTTGGGATGAGTGGAGACTGCGAGCCAGACCTTCTCATCCACATCAGTGCCTGACCTCACAAATGCACATCTGGAAGAATGGTCAAACCTTCCCATAGACACACTCCTAAACCTTGTGGACAGCCTTCCCACAAAGAGTTGAAGCTGTTATAGCTGCAAAGGGTGGGCCAAATCCATATTGAACCCTACGGGCTAAGATCGGGATGCCATTAAAATTCATGTGTATGTAAAGGCAGGCGTCCCAATACTTTTCACAATATAGTGTGTGTGTGTGTGTATATATATATATATATATATATATATATATATATATATATATATATATATATATATATATATAAATCACAAAAGTGAGTACACCCCTCACATTTTTGTAAATAACTTTTCATGTGACAACACTGAAGAAATGACACTTTGCTACAATGTAAAGTAGTGAGTGTACAGCTTGTATAACAGTGTAAATTTTCTGTCCCCTCAAAATAACTCAACACACAGCCAATTATGTCTAAACAGCTGGCAACAAAAGTGAGAACACCCCTAAGTGAAAATGTCCAAATTGGGCCCATTTACCCATTTTCCCTCCCCGATGTCATGTGACTCGTTAGTGTTACCAGGTCTCAGGTGTGAATGGGGACCAGGTGTGTTAAATTTGGTATTATCGCTCTCACTCTCTCATACTAAATATAATGGGGGGATTTTGGCACTTTAAATGAAGCACACGGTATGTGCCTCCTAATTTTTGGTCAATTCTATATGCCATGAATCTGATAAGTATATGTATATGTATTCATGAGCTCCACACCATGTATGTGTGTGTGTGTGTATATATGAAATCATTTTCACTATGTGCATAATTGTTATGTATGGTTACACCCAATATGCCAATTAAATATACTTTAAAATTAATTCACCCCCACGAATCAATAACCTCATTTAAAGTCCCATTTTTCCTTTTCCTTTCACTCTATCATACTGGTTACTGGAAGTTCAAGATGGCACCTCATGGCAAAGAACTCTCTGAGGATCTGAAAAAAATAATTGTTGCACTACACAACAATGGCCTAGGCTATAAGAAGATAGATTTCGGGGGGGGGGGGGGGGGGGAGGCACACCATTTTTTTAATTTTGGCATGGAGTTCAACATTTTTTTAAACTAGCTTTTCTTTACAAATGTCATTTTTGCTGCAGTAGGTTCTATACATGCTACAGCTGCACCACTTTACAGCTGCTGAAAAATTAGATTTTTTTTAAAATTTGCATTGATGCATGTCCCCAAGGGCAGTAAGTACCTGGACCCCCAAGGTTTTATGGCAAATTACTTGCATATAAGTCTTCAAAATGGGCACTTTTGGTTTTTCCTGTTCAGCTCCCATAGACTTCAATGGCATTCGGGTCAGAACTTTTCCCCTGTTGGGGAGTTCTGCTGCGAGCCAAACGGGGGTATTCAGCCCATCTCTAGTGCCAAATGTCATGTCAAATTCATAAAGAAAAGTCTGTAGAAGGCACAACAAGATTGCTGTTGTTAACCTTGAAAGCTGGAAAGTCACTTTGATGTGCCTGGAGTCAGGGAGGTCAGGCCTAACACTGTGGAACACAGCACAATAAGGCTTTACATTGGGCTTAAAAAAATACCAGTTCCCTTAGCATTTTTTTCTGCCAAAAAGCTTCAATCAGAAATGCAAACCAGAAGGATTTTGTTTTCCTGCCTCCAATCGCTGAGCTCAAAATATGTCTCTAATCATCCTAATGTACTTGGACACATAGGAGAACACTGAGCTGCTTCTACAGACAAGAACACAAAACTCCTGTAGAAGCAACAAGTTTTAAGCCAGTGTGCATGAAAGAATTGTTTAGGTAGCAAATTTAATAGATGGTACCCTATGCTGTTTGCTCATAGAAGGATCCTTTTAAGCACTTCAGCCCCAGAGGATTTTACCCCCCCCCCCCCCCCCCCCAGTGCACTTTTTGCGATTCGGCACTGCGTCACTTTAACTGACAATTGTGCGATGTTGAACCCAAACAAATTTGGCTTTCTTTTTTTCCCCACAAATAGAGCTTTCTTTTGGTGGTATTTGATCGCCTCTGTGGTTTTTATTTTTTGCGCTATAAACAAACACAAAGCGACAATTTTGAAAAAAAAAAGCATTATTTTTTACTTTTGCTATAATAAATATCTCCAAAAATATATAAAAAAAAACTATTTTTTTTCCTCTGTTTAGGCCGATATGTATTCTTCTACATATTTTTGGTAAAAAAAAAAATCGCAATAAGAGTATATTGATTGGTTTGCGCAGGGGGATAGTTTTATGGCATTTTTATTTTTTTATTTTTTTTAGTAATGGCAGCGATCTGAATTTTTTTTCAGGACTGCGACAATATGGCGGACACATCGGACGTTTTTGACACTATTTTAGGACCATTGTCATTTATACAGCGATCAATGCTATAAAAATGCATTGATTACTGTGTAAATGACCTCTGGCAGTGAAGGGGTTAACCACTAGGGGGCAGTGAAGGGGTTAAGTGTGTCCTAGGGAGTGATTCTAACTGTTAGGGGGCTGGACTTCACCACACAGGACAGTGATCACTGCTCTCAATGACAGAGAGCAGTGATCTCTGTCCTGTCACTAGGAAGAACGAGGAAATGCTTTGTTTACAAAAGCATCTCCCCGTTCTTCCTCTCCGTGACACAATCGCGGGCACCTGGCAGACATCGAGTCTGTGGGACCCATGCTCACGGAGACCGCAGCGGGCCCACGCCTGCAAAACCGATTCTTAAAGGGGACGTACCTGTTTGCCCTTTTGCCTACCAGCGCCATTCTGCCAAAGTACATCGGTGTGCGTGGGTCGACAAGCGGTTCCATTTCCTTATTATGAGTCTGTAATTTTAATGTTAAATCCCATAAAGATTAGCAATGTGTATATATATATATATATATATATATATATATATATATATATATATATATATATATATATATATATATATATATATAATATTTATTATATAAAATTGAAAGTGGAGTTCTAAAAGCAAGAGATTGTTGCCTAATGTTTCCAGCACCATGGACAGTAACAAAGAGGAAAACTTGTGAGTACTGTATATAGAGCAGTGGTCTCCAAACTGTGGCATGGACTGAATGTGGCCCTCTGCCTGCACTTATCTGGCCCTTGGGGACTCCTCCCACAGATCAAAACATTATTTCTTTCACTGACAATGATGGACACTATTCTTTTCAGTGATACCAAAAATGGGGCACCACGTCTACCACTGACACCAACAAAGGGACATTACTCCCCCCACTGACACAGACTATGGGGCCCTATTCCTTCGACTGACACCAACAATGGGTCCCTATTCTCCAACTGACATCAATAATGGGGCATTAATACTTCCACTGACCTCAACGATGGGGCATTGTTCCTAGCATTAATACCCATTATGGGGCGCAATTCCACCTCCTACTGACCACAGGCACTATGTAATATTTTTATTCCCACTGGCCATAGTCTGCCCCCTCCCCCCTAAAGTCTGAAGGACAGTAAACTGTCACTTTGTTTAAAAAGTTTGGAGTCCCCTGATATAGAACAAGATTGCCATGCAGACAGTATCCGTGCTGAGGTTTCAACCAAGGACCCCAGTGCTGCAAGGAAAAATTGCCAACCACTAAGCTTCTTTGTCACCTACATAGGCTTCTAATTGCACTCTATTTGAAACCCAGCCCCAGCCACACAAAAACTGACTCCAATTGTATAGGTCTGTGCTGTACAAACCAGTACGCCTAACCCAATATCCCTGCCATCTATATGAAAACGTTAACTTTTTTCCATAGGAAACATTGGGTGATGGACCACTTCCTGTCTCCCAGACCTCCTGTGCTTCTTTATCCTAAAATCAGCCCCCAGATATCTACCCCATTCCTTCCACATGAATGAGTAAGGGGTACTTAATACCTTTGATTATTCAGTCACACACAAAAAAGATACAATTAAATGAACAGACAACATGATGACAAAGTCTTTATTAAAAAATATTTTAAATCTATCGCCAATCATATCATCCAACAATGTGGATTCAATTCAAATTACACCAACCACCAAGATGATCCACTCCTGACAGACTATCACCGCTAATGGCATTTTCATGCTGGCGGCCAGGTCTGTCTTTAACGCAGGGAAAAAGGGGCAGCTTCCATGGGCCCAGTCATTGTTGTGGGGCCCAAAGCAGCTGCCACTTGAGTCTGCACTGCTTGAAAATATTTGATAAGTGAATTTGGGAGGGCCCAAGAAAATGTTTGCCCAGGGTCCAATCAATATTAAAGACAGCCCTGCTGGTAGCTGACAGCTTACGAAGGGAAAGGGAATACTGGCTGACGTCATTACCCAAGCATGATCCTGACCACTGCTGTTGGGCTTTACCAACTTAGACATTCACAGTAAATATTAGCTTTGTCCTTCACTCACCCACCAAACTCCATACTAAAAGCAAATTAAGGAAGCTCTTAATAGTTATAAGCACTGTCACATGGAAGGTAGGGGAGGGAGTCACATGGTTCTCCATACCAGCAGTACCAGGTATTTGTCCTCCTCGTAGTGACCCCTCTTTGATGTACTCACCTTGTCCATCGGGTTCCTTGTACAGCGGCACAGGATTCACCTCCATTATGTCCTCCATTATCCTTCTCAGCTATCCTACAGTAAACCTCTCCACTCACACAATGTCACAAAGGCTGGATATGATAACAGTTAGGTCTTTAATTCACAAATTCCTAGAAGACCCCATTGTTTATTCTGCGCAAGTACCGTCTGTGTCTATCTATTGAAAAGGTCATGTTTCATCACTTGATTGTGAAATGTTGAGTGCAATTATACTCAGTGTGTTAGAGCAGATGTGACCAGCACTTTCAAGGCAAATGTTCCATTTACGTTCTATTATTTATCTTTACATATCCGAGGGAAAGAATATCATGTCATAGTGGTAAAGGAGCTCAGTAAGAGAGGGCAAGGGGAACAAAAGAGTCAGGTTTATGAGTGAAAATAAAAAAAGAATCAATAAATGAGGCAACAAATCAAAGTAAACCTTGTGTTATTAGCTTAACGTGTGTAGCGCTACCCCCAAAGGAGCCATTGAGTAGATCCATAGGGTTCTTTTCCAGATAACTGCCCACAGCCAGGCATACAATTCTGATAATTCTTCAGACTCATTAACCAGCCTAGGGGTATACTTTTTTTGATGCTTTAATGCTTAAATTTGGATAGGTAGTGGGTAATTGTAGGATACTCCAGTAACCTTTAGTAGCAATTTGAGGACATTAATGGGTTGATTTACTAAAGGCAAATAGACTGTGCACAAGTGCAGTTGCTCCAAAGCTTTGTAAATGAGATAGTATGAAATATTTTTTTTAAAAATATAATTTTTTTTCAGAAAATATATGTATCTCAATGGGTAAAACAGAATGGTATGGCAAAAAGGTGTATGGGGTGCCACATCTAGATTGAACATAAGTACGGAGCTCAAAAGGAGGGGGGGGGGGGCACAAGACAAAAAGGGGAAGAAGTGGGGAAGGGAAAGAAAGAGGAGGGGGGGAGGGAAAAAATAAATTAATCAAGGGAACATCCAACATTTTATGAAGGGATTGTATTATTACCAAGGAAGAATGTATAATCAAAATTGCATTAGCAATATGAGATTAAATTGTATGGACTATAAATGAAAACAGTGAAAAGGGGAAAAAGGAGGGGGGGGGAGGAGGAAAAGAAATGAAATGAATAAGCCTAAAGGATGGTGGCAATCTCGATACACTCATTAATAGCCCCCGGTGAGAGTGCGTCCAAGGTATAAATCCAAAAAGTCTTTTGAATCTTTCAGCTGCGGGAAAGGACCTGGGGATCTTTTCTATGATACAAACTTTGAGGCCTTCAGTAGACCCTTGAGTTGAGAAAAGTGTCTGAGGACACTATGTGGGTCAGTGCCCCCCTCAATAAGTCTCTTATGTTCCACACATCTTTATCTCAAAGCCCTGATGGTCCTACCTACATAAATCAGGCCACATTGGCAACTAAGTCCGTAGACCACAAAATCAGAGGAACAGTTGAAAAATTCCTTCAATATGTATGTTTTGCCCTTAGAGGTAAATGATTTTTGTCTGTGTTGGACAAATTTGCAAGTTTTGCATAGTGCCTTTTGGCATTGATACATACCTGTTAAAGGTATTAATGTAGGTACAGGTGTACATTAATGTAGGTAGAGGTAGAGAAGTTGCGATTGGCTTGAATTTTCTGGGTGCAATATTAGTTTTCAAAATCGGGGCCCTCCCATTATTATTGTGAAAAGTGGTTATAAACCTGCTAGAACAGTTTTTAGGGGGTTGACTCATTTTAGCAGGTTTCCCATGGAGATAATATTTAAATGCATCATCAACCAAGGACTCTGGATATTTTTTGTCTATAAACTTTGTTTTTAGAGATGAACTGAGTTCTATGTAGTTGGGATCTCTGGTACAATTCTGTCGAAGCCGACAGAATTGACCTTTCGGAATATTCTTGATCCATTTTGGATAATGGCAACTCTTAAAATGCAGATAAGAGTTACCAGCAGTTGGTTTATTGTAATTTTTTGAAATGATGGTTTGTCCCTCATATAATTTTATCTCATATTGCTAATGCAATTTTGATTATACATTCTTCCTTGGTAATAATACAATCCCTTCATAAAATGTTGGATGTTCCCTTAGTTAATTCATTTTTTCTCCTTTCCTTCCCCCTTCCCCTCTTTCTTTCCCTTCCCCACCTCTTCCCCTTTTGTCTTGTGCGCCCCCTCCCCCCCCCCCTTACTTATGTTCAATCTGGATGTGGCACACCATACACATTTTTGCTATACCTTTCTGTTTTACCCATTGAGATACATATATTTTTAGAAAAATATATTTTTTTTTAAATATTTCATACTCCTGATAATTATTATTTAATTAATTTTGTATCCTTCTATGATCACCATTAATTTTTATTACTTCTTATTTTTTAATTAATAATTATCTATTGGCCCTTTCGCTCAGGAGTATTTACCCTGATTATCTTCATTTATTTTAATTACTTTTTACTAAGTAAGCTATTTTTAACCTAATCATGTATTTTACATATGTCGTTTTTACATTGGTAATCTATCCCTGGTCCTGCTTGAATAACACATATCTTTATTTATATTTATTTTTTTGTGTATATATTTTTCCATATATACTTATTTACATATTTATTTATATATATTTCCTCGGTTACATTATCCATGATCTGGCACATCTAATCTTAACATAAATTTAATATCAACGTGTTATTATTTTTTAATTTAATTAATTTTGTTTGGTTTATTCTGTCATTTACTTTCATTTCTGCCTGTAGCGCTGTTGAGGGACGGGCTGCCCTTTAGTGCGGTTCGGTTTTTGCATAGCCACTCCCTCGCTCCATTAGTATTTTAGCCTCCCTCCCCCTGTCCATCACCAGCTTGATGAAGGAGCGCGGCCGCCACGTCATCGTGACCCAAACGCTCAGGAAACGCGTCGTTTACCAGTGACGTCATGTCTTCGCGCCGTCCACAACAGCACCCCAAGCCTCGTTTTGAAAGAGCAGTGTCCCCACCGCGGCCAGCCTTTTTACAATCAGCGGTGTGTTTTCATCACATGGCCAGGCATTCCCTGTGAGCGGAATGAGACCTGATGATTCCCTGATGGATTTCAACCTTGTGCTTTTAATCTACTACAAAATATGAGTTGTCTATATAAAGAATGTATTAATAAAAACTGTACTTTATATCTACACCAGAGGCGCTCCTCTCTTTGTGCTTTTATGGGGGGCTGCAGTAGGCTGGGTATCAGTTTGAGAGGTTGGGGGGGGGGGGCACTGTGGAGAATACATAAAGTATACAGAAAGTAAACCAATCTGCTAATGTGTAACTAGGACTATATCAGCTGGAAATCCCTTTATATTACTGTGTGCACTGGATGCTGTCCATGGTGCTGAAATCATCTCTGACTCCCCATAGTTGTGCACAGCAGCCAATGTTGCTTTTTTAATTATTTAAGCCCCTATTTGCAATTCGGCACTGTGTCACTTTAACTGACAATTGATTTTTTTTCCACTCAGTTTTTGCCAATACGTATTCTTCTACATATTTTTGGTTAAAAAAATCGCAATAAGCGTTTATTGATTGGTTTGCGCAAAAATGATAGCGTCCACAAAATAGGGGATAGTTTATGGCATTTAATTGATTTTTGTTTTTTACTAGTAATGGCGGTGATTAGCGATTTTTATCGTGACTGTGACATTATGGTGGACATATTGGACACTTTTGGTGTGATTTTGGGACCATTCACATTTATACAGCGATCAGTGCAATTAAAAATTGGCTGATTGCGTATACTGGTTGATTAGTTGGCTTCTGACCATATTAACCAGAAACTGCACTACCATAGCGGCTGATTGCCATCATGGGGGACCTCCCTGTGTCTAAAAAAGTGACACTGAATTCTGCTTTAAAAAAAAAAAAAAGTATATATATATATATATATATATATATATATATATAATTGAAGTGTGTATTAACTCAAAAAGTACCTTGTATTGTTTTCAGCCTCCTCCAAATTTCCAAATAATTTTTTTTTGGGCTGCTGCTGTTTTCTATCTTCCTATTAGAAGGTGGATATGTTCGTTCTCAATGGTTCCCCTGTATGTAAGAATGTAGCTTGCTTGCTGCTGAGTTGGAATATGGGATTTGTCAATACAGTACATCCGGAAAGTATTCATGACGCTTCACTTTTTCCACATTTTATGTTACAGCCTTATTCTAAAATTTATTAAATTCATTATATTCCTCAAAATTCTAAAAAAAATACCCCATCATGACAATGTGAAATACGTTTGTTTGAAATCTTTGCAAATTTACTGAAAATAAAAAACAAAACAAATCACACATACTTAATTATTCACATCCTTTGCAATGACACTCAAAATTGAGCTCTAGTGCATCCGGTTTCCACTGATCAACCTTGAGATGTTACTACAATTGGATTGGAGTCCACCTGTGGCAAATTTAGTTGACATGATTTGGAAAGGCACACACCTGTCTATAAAAGGTCCCACAGTTAATAGCGCATGTCAACCAAGCCATGAAGTCCAAGGAATTGTCTGTAGACCTCCGAGACAGGATTGCATCGAGGTACAGATCTGGTGAAGGATGCAGAAACATTTCTGTAGCATTGAGGGTCCAAATGAGCACAGTGGCCTCCATCATCCATAAACTCCTCAGTAAAAGACAGATGGAGTTTGCCAAAAGGCACCTGAAGGACACAAAATTCTCTGGTCTGAGGAAATAAAGATTGAACTCTTTGGCCTGAAGGGCAAGCATCATCTCTGGAGGAAATCAGGCACCACAGAGCTTCCACAGTGCCACTTTGCTGCCATGTAAGTTATATGGTCAGTAGAAGCTATTGTATGGATCCCAGGTATGCTGGGGACATATGCTTTCTTCTACTTTGGCACCTGTTAACCACCTGGCTGTTGCTAAACAGCCCTCATGCTCCAGGCTTTACACAAGAAGGTGTACGATAGGAATATACACTATATTACCAAATGTTTTGCCTTTACAGCACAACTTTAATGGAAGCCCAGTCTTAAAGCCTCGTATACACAGGACGATTGTTGGCATGGGATTGTCTGTTGACAGACTGTTGTCCTAAAATCTTACCATTAGTACGCTCCTTTTTGACAATTGTTGTGCAACTTTCAGCCAACAAATGTTGGATGACAGGCTAGTAAATTTTCGATGGACAATGGTTTGACGTCAGATTTTCGTATGGTCAGTACACAAATTCATCACACAAGTCGAAAGTACAAACACGCACGCTGGGAATCAATGCTCACCAAACACGAAATTAGCAGAAGAGGCCCATAGGGTGGCACTCAAGAGCTGTAATTCCTCATAGTATGTCACTACATTCGTGTTTGTTGCATGACAATTGTGTACCGTTAGTATGCAAGGCAAGATCCTGGCACACGCCCTTAAGACAAAAGTCAGAAGCTCGGTTGGCCAACAATTGTAGTGTGTGTACGAGGCTTTAGTCCATAGGGTTCAATATTGAGTTGGCCCACCCTTTGCAGCTTTTATCAGATTCAACTCTTCTGGGAAGACTGTCCACAGGGTTTAGGAGTGCGTCTATGGGAATGTTTGACCATTCTTCCATTCTTCCAGAAGCACACTTGTAAGGTCAGGCACTGATGTGGCAATGCAGTCTCCACTCCAATTCACCCAAAGGTGTTCTATCAGGTTGAGGTAAGGACTCTGTGTAGGCCAGTCAAGTTCTTCCACCCCAATCTCGCTCATCCATATATTTATGGACTGTGCTTTGTGCACTGGTCCAAATCATTTGGTGGAGGGGGGATTATGGTGTGGGGTTTTTAATGGGTTGGGCTTGGCCCCCTAATTCCAGTGAAGGGAACACTTAAGGCATTAGCATACCAAGACAATTTCATGCTCCCAACTTTGTGGGAACAGTTTGGGGATGGCTCCTTCCTATTCCAACATGACTGCACACCAACATGACTGCTCACCAGTGCACAAAGTAAGGACCATAAAGAAATGGATAAGCAATTTGGGGTGGAAGAACTTGACTGACCTGCACAACCCTAACCTCGACATGATAGAACATGTTTGGGATCAATTAGAGCGGAGTCAGCGAGCCAAGTCTTCTTGTCCACATCATTGCCTGACCTCACAAATGCGCTTGTGGATGAATGGTCAAAGGTTCCCATAGACACATGAATAAACCCTGTGGACAGCCTTCCCAGAAGAATTGAAGCTGTTATAGCTGCAAAGGGTGGGCCAACTCAATATTGAACCCTACAGACTGAGACTGGGATGCCATTAAAGCTCATGTGCGTGTAAAGGCAGGTGTCCTAATACTTTTGACAATATAGAGTATGCTTTCTGCTACATTGACACTCGTTAACCAGGGTTATCCAGGCTTTCCGCAAGAAGCACGATGAGAACATATACTATATTACCTAAAGTATTGGGATGCCTTCCTTTACACGCATATTAACTTTAATGGCATCCCAGTCTTAGTCCGTAGGGTTCAATATTGCGTTGGCCCACCCTTTGCAGCTATAACAGCTTCAACTCTTCTGGAAAGGCTGTCCACAAGGTTTAGAATTGTGTCTATGGGAATGTTTGACTATTCTTACAGAAGCTCATATATCTACAAACCTTTGTAATAGGGCACAGCGCAGCCATAATATGTAACCTGGTTTTATAGGATGATTTTATGGTTGTTTTACAATTATGTTTTTATGAAAAGATGTTTAAAGCATGTAGCTAGGGCTTCTCTATGAAAGCATATTTTTATTGCTATACACTGACATCTTTTTAACAATGTGCTGAAATATGTATCTCCAAACAAGTTTTGCTGTATTCCAAAGAGATGTTGATTGCTCTACCCCTAATAATACAACCTTCTAATTCTACAATTTATGTACTTTTGAAAAATTATTAGCCATATTGAGCTGACAATTTGACTCCAGAGAATTTTTGTAAACTGCCATACTCTCCATCCCCAATTAAATTTCATATTTCCGCTATAAAGCCTTCACCTGTTTTTTTTCCCCTTGGGTTGTAGCCAGTCTGAGCAATTTGGAAACCTATTTCCTAAAATTAGTCGGAATTCTGAGACAGTAAAGAAACAAGATCTGGGTTTCCCCGGTGGGATATCGCAGCTTCTTGTCCTATGTAAAGATATACCGTGTCAGCAAAAATAGAGTTCTATTAAGCTTAGTTTTGCTAAGATACTTCATGCGTTGGGCTCTATTCAGATTTATATTCTAAGCCAGCACTGATTGATACACTAGAGAGATGGAGTAAGAAAATGCTTTAACAATTTAGAGAAAAAGAGCCTCAAGGGGACGGTCGGTATGAAATCCTGTCTGGCTGTCGACATGGAGGATTCTGACAAGTCTGCCCTGGACAGAAGAGGCCAGTCTATTAGGACGTGCTTGTTTTAATAAAAAATAAAAAAAATGCTGCATATTCAAACAGTGACAGTCAAGGTATAAGTGTAATATGTCAGTTGTATTTAGTCACAGGCCAAGGGCACTGGTGGGACGACACAGAGCAGAATTCCGCTTCAATTCCAGTCTACCTACTTAAAGCTGAATTCTAGGCAGATATATACAGTAGGACATAAACTAATGCAGCTCTGTAATCATGGCCACATTATTAAATATATATTTTTTTGTTTTTTTTTATTGAACATTTTCATTGGAAATACAGAAAGTACAATAACAAACATATGGAAGCCGGTGTATTTGGTATTAAGGAGGCATTATCATTCAAATATTTGTAAACAAACCAACCAATATTTAGTGCCCTTTATGCCGCGTACACACTATCGGACTTTCCGGCGGGCTAGGTCCGACGGAATCAGTCCGTCGGACAATCTGATCGTGTATGGGCTAATCCCATCATTTTTCATTAAAAAAACTTGACTGACCTAGAAATAGAACGTGTTTCAAATCGGTCCGATGGACTCAATTCCTATCGGGAAAACCGTTCATCCGTATGCTGGTCCGAATACGAAGCAAGGTAGTTGCAATTGTAATTGTGATCATGATAGGGATATGTTACGGAAGGGATCTACTACACAGGGATATTACTAGTAGAGTAGAGATGAACATACCTCCTAGAATATAATATATATATACTATTATATATAATAATATAATAGTATGTATAAGCAGGACCATTAATCAAACATCATAATTGAAGGAGAAGGCGCAGCGATGAATAAAGGGTGTGTTTTATGCTATCCGTCAAAAAAAGTATGTAGCCGGCAACTCCAGTAATCCAAATAGAGAGTCTTTATTACTACATACAGGTAGGTAGAAAAACAGTAAAAAAGCTAACATGTTTCGACACAAAAGGCCTTGATCACGGGTTCATATGTGTCATGTTAATACTAGGCTTCTTTGATCTGTAAACCATGGATCACATTTAGTGAGAAAAGTGGGAATTTGCAGATGAGCTTTAGTAAACATGTATTCTAAAAAGCAGTGGTTATTTAATGTGGCAATAACCTCCGGAATAGGTTGTGGGGATTTTTCCATTTTCTGGCAATGGCTAGTCAAACAGATTTAAAGTGTCACTAAAGCCACATCCTAAAAAAAATATTAATAAATGGTGTATTACATGCTGTTCATAATCATTCAGTCACTATAGGATTCGTTTTCTGTATTCTGCAAAAAACCTGGTTGATCCTACTGTTCTAGGTTTTCCCCTTCTGTTCAGGTCCCAAATTCAACTAGGGATTTTGCAACTGTGGTGGCAACTCTGCACATTTTTCAGTGAGTTTCTATGCTGAACATATCCTCCCTATCACACCTGAGCAGGCCATGTGACTATAGAGTCAGACATGTTGGCATATACACATGGTAAATGACAGCCCACTCCCTCCCTCCTCCTCCATGCCCACTAATCAGCTAAACACAATTGGGTGGAATATTACATGTAGATTAACCACTTCCCACAAAACTATGTACCTGTACATCATTTTGCTGAAGTAGGTGTACCAGTGTGATGCCTGCAGCATCTGTTTTTTAGAGCCGACGGTCAGGTTTCATGGAATAACAATTGATGTGGCTAAGCAGCAGGGCATCCCCCCTCCCACCACTGCTCCACCTGGGTCTCCCGTCCCACCAGGATGCGAAGGCCTGGTTCACAGTCTCCACTCTAATTCATCTGTTCTATCGGGTTGAGGTCAAAACTCTGTGCAGGCCAGTCAAGTTCCTCCACCCCAAACTCTCTCATCCGTATCTTTATGGACCTTACTTTGTGTAATGGTGCACAGTCATGTTGGAACAGAAAGGGGCCAAACCCAAACACAAAGTTGGGAACATGAAATTGTTCAAAATGTCTTGGTATGCTGACGCCTTAAGAGTTCCCTTCACTGCAACTAAGGGGCCAAGCCCAACCCCTGAAAAACAATCCCACACCATAATCCCCCTCCACCAAATGATTTGGACCAGTGCACAAATCAAGGTCCAAAAAGACATGGATGAAAGAGTTTGGGGTGGAGGAACTTGACTGGCCTGCACAGAGTCCTGACCTCAACCCAATAGACCTGACCTCACAAATGCGCTTCTGGAAGAATGGTCAAACATTCCCATAGACACACTCCTAAGCCTTGTGGACAGCCTTCCCAGAAGAGTTGAAAATGTTATAGCTGCAATATTGAACCCTACGGACTAAGATTGGGATGCCATTAAAGTTCATGTGTGTGTGTGTAAAGGCAGGCATCCCAGTACTTTTGGTAATATAGTGTATATTGGGTCCCTGGGTAAGAATCAGATTGGGCCCTCTTGACTAAAATAGTGCAGTCCCTCTGCCAAAATCCACTTCATAGAGTATAGAATACTTTTCACCTTTGGGTCTTTCTACCTTTCTGAATTAAATCGCCTACAAGTTAAACAGACTTTTTGCATGAGTTCATTCAAAGATATCATCAACATGGGGACAAGGTGCTTTGGGGCGGAGAGCAGACCAATCCCTGTCACAAAGCCCCCCCCCCCCCCATGTCATCTCTCGCGTCCACTATCTCGAGTCACTATTTCTCCCTGCTAGTACCAACTCTATACAATACTTACACATACCATTTTCATAAACTGTATATCTAATTTTGCCGTTCATTTATATCAAGATAAATGGAATTTGCTCCACTTCCTCGAGATTTTATAATATTTTTTCACATTTCCCCTATGTTCATATATTATTCTTCCATATGGTAGGACATGGTTTACAGCTTTCACCCATTGACTAAGTGCCGGGGGTGCTGGTTGGATCCATTTTTACACTATTTGTTTTCGCACTAGAAACAACACTTCCTGCAAAAATATGTTGGTGTATTTTGGTTTATTTCGTCTTCTAGTAGTCTTAAAAAACAAACATACCTCCACTGCATCTGGGATGAATGGAAGAAATATATCTGGACAGCCGCACTGAAAAAACTTTGCCTTTTATTCAAAAACACTCATGATCAAAAGTACATGCCACAGCAGACAAGATAGCTAACACTATGAGTGAACACTGGTTATAAGTGCAAAACGTGTTAGCTATCTTGTCTGCTGTGGCGTGTACTTTTGATCGTGAGTGTTTTTGAATAAAAGGCAAAGTTTTTTTCGGAGTTTGACTGTCCAGAAATATTTCTTCCATTCATCACATTACACATTGTCAGCACCTGTGGCTTCTCAACCAGTGAAGAGGTTCACTATTGTCTGACTTTCTTGAAGTGGTAATACTCCTTCCATGGTATCTGGGACTGGCCTATTTATAACTTCTATCAATTTGCTAATAACTTGTCGTCAATATCTCATTATGCTACTACAATACCACGTTAGATGGAGGAAATCTGCTTCCTCTTGCCCCCATCTCACAGTTTGGCACAGATATTCTCCCCATTTTATACAGCCTGTTTGGGCTGAGGTAGGTGTGATGTACTACTTGAATATTTAACTGAACTCTCCATGTCTTACAGCATGGGAGTCCAACCTGCGGCCCTCCAGCAGTTGTGAAACTAAAGGACGCATGAGGCATTGCAAGGCTCACAGTTGAAAGCATGACTCCCAAAGGCAGAGGCATGATGGGACTGGCCGCAGGTTGGACACCAATATGTTACAGCTTCTAGTCTCTGTCTTCCCATGTGTTCTGATCCTTCGCTGGATCAAAAGATCCAGAATGCAAGGGAGGCTTTGGGTAGTAGGAGGCAGCAAATGATAACCCTTAAGTATGTGGGGGCCTTGTGCAATTGCAAGGTTTACCCATCACAAAAGCTGACTCTGCTAACATTGTTATATGAAGGTGGAGAAAGAGTTATAAGCAGTGTACAAGCTCCAAGTCATAGTTAAATAGAGCAGCAGGGGAGCGAAAGTAAGAAAGGTGACCACATTTAGCCAGTTGAGCCACCAATATGCCTGTATGGGCAAACTGCAGGCTCACCCATAGGAAAAGCACAGGATATTTTTAGGTCAAATTGGACATGCTGTCTTGGCTTTTCATTTCTCTGGATCAGCTGGAAATGCAATGCTGAGGATTTTTTAAGGGGATCTTAGTAGCTACGTGTTCATTTTTCTAGCTGACTAAATACTGTATATAGCTATCACATTACATGCCTACTTTGGCTATTTTGAACATAGTTCCAACACATTAGTAACCACTCTGTTGCTTTATCTCTGGTTTACAGGAGGTATTTTCGAGACACAGGAAAATGAGCCGGTGAATATGGAAGAACTAGCTTTCAAGTTTGCAGTCACCAATATCAACAGAAACCGAACACTGGTGCCCAACACTACATCTACACTGACCTACGATATCCAGAGAATCAACTTGTTTGACAGCTTTGAAGCATCCCGAAGAGGTATTCCGAAGATTTGCAATTTCAATGAAATTTACTTCACTTCATATATCTAGACTAACCAACACCATATATTTAGGCTCATCCATTTTTAAATATTACTGTTTTAAGACCTATCAAGCCCATTGTTGTGCGTTAATGCATGGCCTTAACTTGTGTTATGTGTATTGTGTAAATATCTGATCCAGTCTAGATGTTATAATCCTTATACATTAGATGTTATACATCCTTAAAAGAGTAAAAATTTGCTTGTGTATTGATTGCTGATGTATGGGATTTTTAAGGCATTCAATATATACACAAATATACAGAAAGTTGGTTAAAACATGTTGCGTAGTTTACTGATCCATATTAAAAAACAGCGATAGTAATAATAATAATAATAATCATATAATAATAAATAGACAAATAATAATAATAATAATAATCAGATTGATGATGTCTACACTTAAGTTAACCATCATAATTGACCACATATGGACAATTTTAGATGCCTTTATATAGCAAATTAGTTCCGATGTATTTCGATTACAATTACAAAAGAAATATAATATATACATAGTTAGTGTATATAGTATACCTAACTATATATATTATATTTATTTTGGTTTGTAGTCTAGCTGGGACAGCCATATTGGCGTCCTTTGTAGTCTCTTTGAGTTTACACCGTGAGATCTGCATGGGACAACACATTGATTTTTGCCATCTTCTTTGATGACTGTAAGTGTCTTCTTATTCTATACAACTGTTATTTCTTACTGTTGTTTTTCAATGATTGTGATATACAGTCATGGCCGAAATTGTTGGCACCCCAGACATTTTTCCAGAAAAAGAAAAAGCCTTCAAAGTGAGAATTTTTGATTTTTCAAGTTTAGCTCCCATAGACTTTAATATGGTTTTTTGTTCGGGCCAGGCCTTTTCTCTGTTTGGGAGTTCTGGTGTGAATCGAACAGGGGGGTGTTCGACCCATTTCTAATTTAGATTACAATTGCATAAATCTTCATCAGGGGGTCATAATAAGGTGGTTTATTCTAAAATACATATACATACAGCTATGGCCGAAATTGTTGGCACCGCAGAAATTCTTCCAGAAAATCAAGTATTTCTCACAGAAAAGTATTGCAGTAACACATGTTTTGCTATACACACGTTTATTGCCTTTGATTGTATTGGAACAAAAGAAAAAAAGGGAGGAAAAAAAGCTAATTGGACATAATGTCACACAAAATTCCAAAAATGGGCTGGTCAAAATTCTTGGCACCCATAACTTAATATTTGGTTGCGCACCCTTTGGAAAAAATAACTGAAATCAGTAGCTTCCCATAACCATCAATAAGCTTCTTCTACCTCTCGCCCGGAATTTTGGACCAGTCTTCCTTTGCAAACTGCTCCAGGTCTCTCTTATTGGAAGGGCGCCTTTTCCCAACAGCAATTTTAAGATCTTTCCACAGTTGTTCAATGGGATTTAGATCTGTACTCATTGCTGGCCACTTTAGAACTCTCCAGTGCTTTGTTGCCATCCATTTCTGGG
Organism: Lithobates pipiens; assembly: GCF_037356315.1. NCBI lineage: Eukaryota > Metazoa > Chordata > Amphibia > Anura > Ranidae > Lithobates > Lithobates pipiens. Next base: position 66,038,200 of record NW_027507748.1, read on the forward strand.
TGCTTTTTAACGTATGTTTGGCGTCATTGTCCTGCTGGAAGATGCAAGACCTCGGATGCAAACCCAGCTTTCTGACACGGGCTCTACAGTGCGACCCAAAATCCTTTGGTAATCCTCAGATTTCATGATGCCTTGTACACATTTAAGGCACCCAGTGCCAGAGGCAGCAAAACAACCCCAAAACATAATTGAACCTCCACTATATTTCACTGTAGGTGCTGTGTTCTTTTCTTTGTAGGCCGCATTGTTTTCAGTAAACAGTAGAATGATGTGCTTTACCAAAAATCTCTATCTTGGTCTCATCTGTCTGCAAGCCGTTTTCCCAGAAGGATTTTGGCTTACTCAAGTACATTTTGGCAAACTGTAGTCTTGCTTTTTTATGTCTCTGTGTCAGCAGTGGGGTCCTCCTGGGTCTCCTGCAGGGGAGGGCTGACAGCCTTAGGCCTGGGGGGCAAGTCCAGTCACGTGGCCCACTTTAACCCCAAATAAGTTCACTATCTATGCCCACCTTGTATTACAAGGTTACCCATGGCTAGTGGCCAGCAGAGCCCTACAGGCCATGATAAGCTCCCAGCAGGACCTACAGGTGCATGGCCAGCTCCCAGCCTGTGGGTCCTGCTGGGCACTGGCCATAGCCAGCTCCCAGTAGGACCAACAGGCAGCGGTGGTGCGTCCATAAAGGTGCATGAGCGCTGCCCCCCTGTCACTCGCTCTCTCACATAGATAGATTGCATGAATCTATATATGGTTGCTGCTGCCGCCCCCTATTCATGTGCCTGGTCCTTTGTTGGGCGCCATGCATATGAATTACAGTGGTGG